>NC_057833.1:112159737-113650046 GCF_910594005.1 Cervus elaphus
TGCAGAGCATTTCCGTGTTGCACATCACACATGAAAGGAGCCTTGATTTCCTTGATGGCACTCCAGAGAAACCCCAAGAACACTGTTTCAAGGCTAGAGGGATCCCGAGGTGACTGTAGCAACACGAAAGAGCTCCGTGGACCAAAAATCAACTCGAGATGAGAGGTTAGTCCCTGGCTTCGACTCCAGAGGAATACCACCTTACCACAAGCACCTCAAGAGGAGGCTTCTCTCAGCTCTAGCTATGTGAGAGGGACCCTGAGTTTGCGGTCTCAAGTGGAACGGACACCGCGATGCCCTGACTCGAAATAAGGCCGGATATCCCTGCAGTGACTTGAATGCAGGCTTGTCTTGCAACTCCAAGACGAAAGGATGACTGAGTCCCCTGTGGAGACCACAGAGAAAGACATAGTTCACCACCTCATCGCGACCGGAGGCCTCACATCCTTTGAAAACTCCAGAGGTACGCGGAGATCAGTGCCTCCAAAGGAGACGATGCCTGACTCCTCGTGAAACTTGATAGGAGTCCCAGGATTCCTGTGGCACGTGGAAAGGGACCCATGGTCTCCCTCCTCAGCTGGAGAGGCGTCCCAATTGCCCTGCCAAGCCTTGAGGAGAATCCCGAGTTGTCCCTCGCAACTAGGCAGGAGTCCTGACGTCGCTGAACAAACACGTGGGTGGAAGGGCCATCCCCGTCGTAACTCGAGAATATACCCCAGGTTCCCGCCGCAACTCGAGAAAAACCATGAGACTTCCCCCTCGCTGCGAGATGAGGCCCGATTCCCCTGCACTGCGTGCAGAGCAATTCCGTGTTGCACATCACAAATGAAAGGAGCCTTGATTTCCTTGATGGCACTCCAGAGAAACCCCAAGAACACTTATTCCAGGCTAGAGGGATCCCGAGGTGACTGTAGCAACACGAAAGAGCTCCGTGGACCAAAAATCAACTCGAGATGAGAGGTTAGTCCCTGGCTTCGACTCCAGAGGAATACCACCTTACCACAAGCACCTCAAGAGGAGGCTTCTCTCAGCTCTAGCTATGTGAGAGGGACCCTGAGTTTGCGGCCTCAAAAGGAATGGACACCGCGATGCCCTGACTCGAAATAAGGCCGGATATCCCGGCAGTGACTTGAATGCAGGCTCGTCTTGCATCTCCCAAGACGAAAGGATGTCTGAATCCCCTGTGGAGACGACAGAGAAAGACCTAGTTCCCCACCTCATCGAGACTGGAGGCCTCACATCCTTTGAAAACTCCAGAGGTACGCGGAGATCAGTGCCTCCAAAGGAGACGATGCCTGACTCCTCGTGAAACTTGATAGGAGTCCCAGGATTCCTGTGGCACGTGGAAAGGGACCCTTGGTCTCCCGCCTCAACTGGAGAGGCGTCCCAATTGCCCTGCCAAGCCTCGAGGAGAATCCCGAGTTGTCCCTCGCAACTAGGCAGGAGTCCTGCCGTCGCTGAACAAACACGTGGGTGGAAGGGCCATCCCCGTCGTAACTCGAGAATATACCCCAGGTTCCCGCCGCACCTCGAGAAAAACCATGAGACTTCCCCCTCGCCGCGAGATGAGGCCCGATTCCCCTGCACTGCATGCAGAGCAATTCCGTGTTGCACATCAGACATGAAAGGAGCCTTGATTTCCTTGATGGCACTCCAGAGAAACCCCAAGAACACTGTTTCAAGGCTAGAGGGATCCTGAGGTCACTGTAGCAACACGAAAGAGCTCCGTGGACCAACAATCAACTCGAGATGAGAGGTTAGTCCCTGGCTTCGACTCCAGAGGAATACCACCTTACCACAAGCACCTCAAGAGGAGGCTTCTCTCAGCTCTAGGTATGTGAGAGGGACCCTGAGTTTGTGGCCTCAAGTGGAATGGACACCGCAATGCCCTGACTCGAAATAAGGCCGGATATCCCTGCAGTGACTTGAATGCAGGCTCGTCTTGCATCTCCCAAGACGAAAGGATGTCTGAATCCCCTGTGGAGACCACAGAGAAAGACCTAGTTCCCCACCTCATGGCGACCGGAGGCCTCACATCCTTTGAAAACTCCAGAGGTACGCGGAGATCAGTGCCTCCAAAGGAGACGATGCCTGACTCCTCGTGAAACTTGATAGGAGTGCCAGGATTCCTGTGGCACGTGGAAAGGGACACTTGGTCTCCCCCCTCAGCTTGAGAGGCGTCCCAATTGCCCTGCCAAGCCTCGAGGAGAATCGCGAGTTGTCCCTCGCAACTAGGCAGGAGTCCTGACGTCGCTGACAAACATGTGGGTGAAGGGCCATCCCCGTCGTAACTCGAGAATATACCCCAGGTTCCCGCCGCAACTCGAGAAAAACCATGAGACTTCCCCCTCGCCACGAGATGAGGCCCGATTCCCCTGCACTGCGTGCAGAGCAATTCCGTGTTGCACATCACACATGACAGGAGCCTTGATTTCCTTGATGGCACTCGAGAGAAACCCCAAGAACACTGTTTCAAGGCTAGAGGGATCCTGAGGTCACTGTAGCAACACGAAAGAGCTCCGTGGACCAAAAATCAACTCGAGATGAGAGGTTAGTCCCTGGCTTCGACTCCAGAGGAATACCACCTTACCACAAGCACCTCAAGAGGAGGCTTCTCTCAGCTCTAGGTATGTGAGAGGGACCCTGATTTTGCGGCCTCAAGTGGAATGGACACTGCGATGCCCTGACGCGAAATAAGGCCGGATATCCCTGCAGTGACTTGAATGCAGGCTCGTCTTGCATCTCCCAAGATGAAAGGATGTCTGAATCCCCTGTGGAGACCACAGAGAAAGACCTAGTTCCCCACCTCATGGCGACCGGAGGCCTCACATCCTTTGAAAACTCCAGAGGTACGCGGAGATCAGTGCCTCCAAGGAGACGATGCCTGACTCCTCGTGAAACTTGATAGGAGTCCCAGGATTCCTGTGGCACGTGGATAGAGGCCCTTGGTTTCCCGCCTCAGCTGGAGAGGCGTCCCAATTGCCCTGCCAAGCCTCGAGGAGAATCCCGAGTTGTCCCTCGCAACTAGGCAGGAGTCCTGACGTCGCTGAAGAAACACGTGTGTGGAAGGGCCATCCCCGTCGTAACTCGAGAATATACCCCACGTTCCCGCCGCAACTCGAGAAAAACCATGAGACTTCCCCCTCGCCGCGAGATGAGGCCCGATTCCGCGGCACTGCGTGCAGAGCATTTCCGTGTTGCACATCACACATGAAAGGAGCCTTGATTTCCTTGATGGCACTCCAGAGAAACCCCAAGAACACTGTTTCAAGACTAGAGGGATCCCGAGGTGACTGTAGCAACACGAAAGAGCTCCGTGGACCAAAAATCAACTCGAGATGAGAGGTTAGTCCCTGGCTTCGACTCCAGAGGAATACCACCTTACCACAAGCACCTCAAGAGGAGGCTTCTCTCAGCTCTAGGTATGTGAGAGGGACCCTGAGTTTGCGGCCTCAAGTGGAATGGACACCGCGATGCCCTGACTCGAAATAAGGCCGGATATCCCTGCAGTGACTTGAATGCAGGCTTGTCTTGCATCTCCAAGACGAAAGGATGTCTGAGTCCCCTGTGGAGACCACAGAGAAAGACATAGTTCCCCACCTCATCGCGACCGGAGGCCTCACATCCTTTGAAAACTCCAGGGGTACGCGGAGATCAGTGCCTCCAAAGGAGTCGATGCCTGACTCCTCGTGAAACTTGATAGGAGTCCCAAGATTCCTGTGGCACGTGGAAAGGGACACTTGGTCTCCCCCCTCAGCTGGAGAGGCGTCCCAATTGCCCTGCCAAGCCTCGAGGAGAATCCCGAGTTGTCCCTCGCAACTAGGCAGGAGTCCTGACGTGGCTGAACAAACACGTGTGTGGAAGGGCCATCCCCGTCGTAACTCGAGAATATACCCCAGGTTCCCGCCGCAACTCGAGAAAAACCATGAGACTTCCCCCTCGCCGCGATATGAGGACCGATTCCCCTGCACTGCGTGCAGAGCAATTCCGTGTTGCACATCACACATGAAAGGAGCCTTGATTTCCTTGATGGCACTCCAGAGAAACCCCAAGAACACTGTTTCAAGGCTAGAGGGATCCTGAAGTCACTGTAGCAACACGAAAGAGCTCCGTGGACCAAAAATCAACTTGAGATGAGAGGTTAGTCCCTGGCTTCGACTCCAGAGGAATACCACCTCACCACAAGCAACTCAAGAGGAGGCTTCTCTAAGCTCTAGGTATGTGAGAGGGACCCTGAGTTTGCGGCCTCAAGTGGAATGGACACCGCGTTGCCCTGACTCGAAATAAGGCCGGATATCCCTGCAGTGACTTGAATGCAGGCTCGTCTTGCATCTCCCAAGACGAAAGGATGTCTGAATCCCCTGTGGAGACCACAGAGAAAGACCTAGTTCCCCACCTCATCGCGACCGGAGGCCTCACATCCTTTGAAAACTCCAGAGGTACGCGGAGATCAGTGCCTCCAAAGGAGACGATGCCTGACTCCTCGTGATACTTGATAGGAGTCCCAGGATTCCTGTGGCACGTGGAAAGGGACACTTGGTCTCCCGCCTCAGCTGGAGAGGCGTCCCAATTGCCCTGCCAAGCCTCGAGGAGAATCCCGAGTTGTCCCTCGCAACTAGGCAGGAGTCCTGACGTCGCTGAACAAACACGTGGGTGGAAGGGCCATCCCCGTCGTAACACGAGAATATAACCCAGGTTCCCGCCGCAACTCGAGAAAAACCATGAGTCTTCCCCCTCGCTGCGAGATGAGGCCCGATTCCCCTGCACTGCATGCAAAGCAATTCCGAGTTGCACATCAAACATGAAAGGAGCCTTGATTTCCTTGATGGCACTCCAGAGAAACCCCAAGAACACTGTTTCAAGGCCAGAGGGATCCTGAGGTCACTTTACCAACACGAAAGAGCTCCGTGGACCAAAAATCAACTCGAGATGAGAGGTTAGTCCCTGGCTTCGACTCCAGAGGAACACCACCTTACCACAAGCACCTCAAGAGGAGGCTTCTCTCAGCTCTAGGTATGTGAGAGGAACCCTGAGTTTGCGGCCTCAAGTTGAACGGACACCGCGATACCCTGGCTCGAAATAAGGCCGGATATCCCTGCAGTGACTTGAATGCAGGCTCGTCTTACATCTCCCAAGATGAAAGGATGTCTGAATCCCCTTTGGAGACCACAGAGAAAGACGTAGTTCCCGACCTCATCGCGACCGGAGGCCTCACATCCTTTGAAAACTCCACAGGTAACCGGAGATCAGTGCCTCCAAAGGAGACGATGCCTGACTCCTCGTGAAACTTGATAGGAGTCCCAGGATTCCTGTGGCTCGTGGAAAGGGACCCTTGGTCTCCCGCCTCAGCTGGAGAGGCGTCCCAATTGCCCTGCCAAGCCTCGAGGAGAATCCCGAGTTGTCCCTCGCAACTAGGCAGGAGTCCTGACGTCGCTGAACAAACACGTGGTTGGAAGGACCATCCCCGTCGTAACTCGAGAATATAACCCAGGTTCCCGCCGCAACTCGAGAAAAACCATGAGACTTCCCCCTCGCCGTGAGATGAGGCCCGATTCCCCTGCACTGCATGCAGAGCAATTCCGAGTTGCACATTAAACATGAAAGGAGCCTTGATTTCCTTGATGGCCCTCCACAGAAACCCCAAGAACACTGTTTCAAGGCTAGAGGGATCCTGAGGTCACTGTAGCAAAATGAAAGAGCTCCGTGGACCAAAAATCCACTCGAGATGAGAGGTTAGTCCCTGGCTTCGACTCCAGAGGAATACCACCTTACCACAAGCACCTCAAGAGGAGGCTTCGCTCAGCTCTAGGGATGTGAGAGGGACCCTGAGTTTGCAGCCTCAAGTGGAATCGACACTGCGATGCCCTGACGCGAAATAAGGCCGGATATCCCTGCAGTGACTTGAATGCAGGCTCGTCGTGCATCTCCCAAGATGAAAGGATGTCTGAATCCGCTGTGGAGACCACAGAGAAAGACCTAGTTCCCCACCTCATGGCGACCGGAGGCCTCACATCCTTTAAAAACTCCAGAGGTACGCGGAGATCAGTGCCTCCAAAGGAGACGATGCCTGACTCCTCGTGAAACTTTATAGGAGTCCCAGGATTCCTGGGGCACGTGGAAAGGGACCCTTGGTCTCCCACCTCAGCTGGAGAGGCGTCCCAATTGCCCTGCCAAGCCTCGAGGAGAATCTCGAGTTTTCCCTCGCAACTAGGCAGGAGTCCTGACGTCGCTGAACAAACACGTGGGTGGAAGGGCCATCCCCGTCGTAACTCGAGAATATACCCCAGGTTCCCGCCGCAACTTGAGAAAAACCATGAGACTTCCCCCTCGCCGCGAGATGAGGACCGATTCCCCTGCACTGCGTGCAGAACAATTCCGTGTTGCACATCACACATGAAAGGAGCCTTGATTTCCTTGATGGCACTCCAGAGAAACCCCAAGAACGCTGTTTCAAGACTAGAGGGACCCTGAGGTCACTATAGCAACATGAAAGAGCTCCGTGGCCCAAAAATCAACTCGAGATGAGAGGTTAGTCCCTGGCTTCGACTCCAGAGGAATACCACCTTACCACAAGCACCTCAAGAGGAGGCTTCTCTCAGCTCTAGCTATGTGAGAGGGACCCTGAGTTTGGGGCCTCAAGTGGAATGGACAACGCGATGCCCTGACTCGAAATAAGCCCGCATATCCCTGCAATGATTTGAATGCAGGCTCGTCTTGCATCTCCCAAGACGAAAGGATGTCTGAATCCCCTGTGGAGACCACAGAGAAAGACCTAGTTCCCCACCTCATCGCGACCGGAGGCGTCACATCCTTTCAAAACTCCAGAGGTACGCGGAGATCAGTGCCTCCAAAGGAGACGATGCCTGACTCCTCGTGATACTTGATAGGAGTCCCAGGATTCCTGTGGCACGTGGAAAGGGACCCTTGGTCTCCCTCCTCAGCTGCAGAGGCGTCCCAATTGCCCGGCCAAGCCTCGAAGAGAATCCACAGTTGTCCCTCGCAACTAAGCAGGAGTCCTGCCGTCGCTGAACAAACACGTGTGTGGAAGGACCATCCCGTCGTAACTCGAGAATATACCCCAGGTTCCCGCCGCACCTCGAGAAAAACCATGAGACTTCCCCCTCGCCGCGAGATGAGGCCCGATTCCCCTGCACTGCATGCAGAGCAATTCCGTGTTGCACATCAGACATGAAAGGAGCCTTGATTTCCTTGATGGCACTCCAGAGAAACCCCAAGAACACTGTTTCAAGGCTAGAGGGATCCTGAGGTCACTGTAGCAACACGAAAGAGCTCCGTGGACCAACAATCAACTCGAGATGAGAGGTTAGTCCCTGGCTTCGACTCCAGAGGAATACCACCTTACCACAAGCACCTCAAGAGGAGGCTTCTCTCAGCTCTAGGTATGTGAGAGGGACCCTGAGTTTGTGGCCTCAAGTGGAATGGACACCGCAATGCCCTGACTCGAAATAAGGCCGGATATCCCTGCAGTGACTTGAATGCAGGCTCGTCTTGCATCTCCCAAGACGAAAGGATGTCTGAATCCCCTGTGGAGACCACAGAGAAAGACCTAGTTCCCCACCTCATGGCGACCGGAGGCCTCACATCCTTTGAAAACTCCAGAGGTACGCGGAGATCAGTGCCTCCAAAGGAGACGATGCCTGACTCCTCGTGAAACTTGATAGGAGTGCCAGGATTCCTGTGGCACGTGGAAAGGGACACTTGGTCTCCCCCCTCAGCTTGAGAGGCGTCCCAATTGCCCTGCCAAGCCTCGAGGAGAATCGCGAGTTGTCCCTCGCAACTAGGCAGGAGTCCTGACGTCGCTGAACAAACATGTGGGTGAAGGGCCATCCCCGTCGTAACTCGAGAATATACCCCAGGTTCCCGCCGCAACTCGAGAAAAACCATGAGACTTCCCCCTCGCCACGAGATGAGGCCCGATTCCCCTGCACTGCGTGCAGAGCAATTCCGTGTTGCACATCACACATGACAGGAGCCTTGATTTCCTTGATGGCACTCCAGAGAAACCCCAAGAACACTGTTTCAAGGCTAGAGGGATCCTGAGGTCACTGTAGCAACACGAAAGAGCTCCGTGGACCAAAAATCAACTCGAGATGAGAGGTTAGTCCCTGGCTTCGACTCCAGAGGAATACCACCTTACCACAAGCACCTCAAGAGGAGGCTTCTCTCAGCTCTAGGTATGTGAGAGGGACCCTGAGTTTGCGGCCTCAAGTGGAATGGACACTGCGATGCCCTGACGCGAAATAAGGCCGGATATCCCTGCAGTGACTTGAATGCAGGCTCGTCTTGCATCTCCCAAGATGAAAGGATGTCTGAATCCCCTGTGGAGACCACAGAGAAAGACCTAGTTCCCCACCTCATGGCGACCGGAGGCCTCACATCCTTTGAAAACTCCAGAGGTACGCGGAGATCAGTGCCTCCAAGGAGACGATGCCTGACTCCTCGTGAAACTTGATAGGAGTCCCAGGATTCCTGTGGCACGTGGATAGAGGCCCTTGGTTTCCCGCCTCAGCTGGAGAGGCGTCCCAATTGCCCTGCCAAGCCTCGAGGAGAATCCCGAGTTGTCCCTCGCAACTAGGCAGGAGTCCTGACGTCGCTGAAGAAACACGTGTGTGGAAGCCCATCCCCGTCGTAACTCGAGAATATACCCCAGGTTCCCGCCGCAACTCGAGAAAAACCATGAGACTTCCCCCTCGCCGCGAGATGAGGCCCGATTCCGCGGCACTGCGTGCAGAGCATTTCCGTGTTGCACATCACACATGAAAGGAGCCTTGATTTCCTTGATGGCACTCCAGAGAAACCCCAAGAACACTGTTTCAAGACTAGAGGGATCCCGAGGTGACTGTAGCAACACGAAAGAGCTCCGTGGACCAAAAATCAACTCGAGATGAGAGGTTAGTCCCTGGCTTCGACTCCAGAGGAATACCACCTTACCACAAGCACCTCAAGAGGAGGCTTCTCTCAGCTCTAGGTATGTGAGAGGGACCCTGAGTTTGCGGCCTCAAGTGGAATGGACACCGCGATGCCCTGACTCAAAATAAGGCCGGATATCCCTGCAGTGACTTGAATGCAGGCTTGTCTTGCATCTCCAAGACGAAAGGATGTCTGAGTCCCCTGTGGAGACCACAGAGAAAGACATAGTTCCCCACCTCATCGCGACCGGAGGCCTCACATCCTTTGAAAACTCCAGGGGTACGCGGAGATCAGTGCCTCCAAAGGAGTCGATGCCTGACTCCTCGTGAAACTTGATAGGAGTCCCAAGATTCCTGTGGCACGTGGAAAGGGACACTTGGTCTCCCCCCTCAGCTGGAGAGGCGTCCCAATTGCCCTGCCAAGCCTCGAGGAGAATCCCGAGTTGTCCCTCGCAACTAGGCAGGAGTCCTGACGTGGCTGAACAAACACGTGGGTGGAAGGGCCATCCCCGTCGTAACACGAGAATATACCCCAGGTTCTCGCCGCAACTCGAGAAAAACCATGAGTCTTCCCCCTCGCTGCGAGATGAGGCCCGATTCCCCTGCACTGCATGCAAAGCAATTCCGAGTTGCACATCAAACATGAAAGGAGCCTTGATTTCCTTGATGGCACTCCAGAGAAACCCCAAGAACACTGTTTCAAGGCCAGAGGGATCCTGAGGTCACTTTACCAACACGAAAGAGCTCCGTGGACCAAAAATCAACTCGAGATGAGAGGTTAGTCCCTGGCTTCGACTCCAGAGGAACACCACCTTACCACAAGCACCTCAAGAGGAGGCTTCTCTCAGCTTTAGGTATGTGAGAGGAACCCTGAGTTTGCGGCCTCAAGTTGAACGGACACCGCGATACCCTGGCTCGAAATAAGGCCGGATATCCCTGCAGTGACTTGAATGCAGGCTCGTCTTACATCTCCCAAGATGAAAGGATGTCTGAATCCCCTGTGGAGACCACAGAGAAAGACGTAGTTCCCGACCTCATCGCGACCGGAGGCCTCACATCCTTTGAAAACTCCACAGGTAACCGGAGATCAGTGCCTCCAAAGGAGACGATGCCTGACTCCTCGTGAAACTTGATAGGAGTCCCAGGATTCCTGTGGCACGTGGAAAGGGACCCTTGGTCTCCCGCCTCAGCTGGAGAGGCGTCCCAATTGCCCTGCCAAGCCTCGAGGAGAATCCCGAGTTGTCCCTCGCAACTAGGCAGGAGTCCTGACGTCGCTGAACAAACACGTGGTTGGAAGGACCATCCCCGTCGTAACTCGAGAATATAACCCAGGTTCCCGCCGCAACTCGAGAAAAACCATGAGACTTCCCCCTCGCCGTGAGATGAGGCCCGATTCCCCTGCACTGCATGCAGAGCAATTCCGAGTTGCACATTAAACATGAAAGGAGCCTTGATTTCCTTGATGGCCCTCCACAGAAACCCCAAGAACACTGTTTCAAGGCTAGAGGGATCCTGAGGTCACTGTAGCAAAATGAAAGAGCTCCGTGGACCAAAAATCCACTCGAGATGAGAGGTTAGTCCCTGGCTTCGACTCCAGAGGAATACCACCTTACCACAAGCACCTCAAGAGGAGGCTTCGCTCAGCTCTAGGGATGTGAGAGGGACCCTGAGTTTGCAGCCTCAAGTGGAATCGACACTGCGATGCCCTGACGCGAAATAAGGCCGGATATCCCTGCAGTGACTTGAATGCAGGCTCGTCGTGCATCTCCCAAGATGAAAGGATGTCTGAATCCCCTGTGGAGACCACAGAGAAAGACCTAGTTCCCCACCTCATGGCGACCGGAGGCCTCACATCCTTTAAAAACTCCAGAGGTACGCGGAGATCAGTGCCTCCAAAGGAGACGATGCCTGACTCCTCGTGAAACTTTATAGGAGTCCCAGGATTCCTGGGGCACGTGGAAAGGGACCCTTGGTCTCCCACCTCATCTGGAGTGGCGTCCCAATTGCCCTGCCAAGCCTCGAGGAGAATCTCGAGTTTTCCCTCGCAACTAGGCAGGAGTCCTGACGTCGCTGAACAAACACGTGGGTGGAAGGGCCATCCCCATCGTAACTCGAGAATATACCCCAGGTTCCCGCCGCAACTTGAGAAAAACCATGAGACTTCCCCCTCGCCGCGAGATGAGGACCGATTCCCCTGCACTGCGTGCAGAACAATTCCGTGTTGCACATCACACATGAAAGGAGCCTTGATTTCCTTGATGGCACTCCAGAGAAACCCCAAGAACGCTGTTTCAAGACTAGAGGGACCCTGAGGTCACTATAGCAACATGAAAGAGCTCCGTGGCCCAAAAATCAACTCGAGATGAGAGGTTAGTCCCTGGCTTCGACTCCAGAGGAATACCACCTTACCACAAGCACCTCAAGAGGAGGCTTCTCTCAGCTCTAGCTATGTGAGAGGGACCCTGAGTTTGGGGCCTCAAGTGGAATGGACACCGCGATGCCCTGACTCGAAATAAGCCCGCATATCCCTGCAATGATTTGAATGCAGGCTCGTCTTGCATCTCCCAAGACGAAAGGATGTCTGAATCCCCTGTGGAGACCACAGAGAAAGACCTAGTTCCCCACCTCATCGCGACCGGAGGCGTCACATCCTTTCAAAACTCCAGAGGTACGCGGAGATCAGTGCCTCCAAAGGAGACGATGCCTGACTCCTCGTGATACTTGATAGGAGTCCCAGGATTCCTGTGGCACGTGGAAAGGGACCCTTGGTCTCCCGCCTCAGCTGCAGAGGCGTCCCAATTGCCCTGCCAAGCCTCGAAGAGAATCCCCAGTTGTCCCTCGCAACTAAGCAGGAGTCCTGCCGTCGCTGAACAAACACGTGTGTGGAAGGACCATCCCGTCGTAACTCGAGAATATACCCCATGTTCCCGCCGCAACTCGAGAAAAACCATGAGACTTCCCCCTCGCCGCGAGATGAGGCCCGATTCCCCTGCAGTGCGTGCAGAGCAATTCCGTGTTGCACATCACACATGAAAGGAGCCTTGATTTCCTTGATGGCACTCCAGAGAAACCCCAAGAACACTGTTTCAAGGCTAGAGGCATCCTGAGGTCACTGTAGCAACATGAAAGAGCTCCGTGGCCCAAAAATCAACTCGAGATGAGATGTTAGTCCCCGGCTTCGACTTTAGAGGAATACCACCTTACCACAAGCACCTCAAGAGGAGGCTTCTCTCAGGTCTAGCTATGTGAGAGCGACCCTGAGTTTGCGGCCCCAACTAGAATGGACAACGCGATGCCCTGACTCGAAATAAGGTCGGATATCCCTGCAGTGACTTGAATGCAGGCTCGTCTTGCATCTCCCAAGACGAAAGGATGTCTGAATCCCCTGTGTAGACCACCGAGAAAGACCTAGTTCCCCACCTCATCGCGAAAGGAGACCTCACATCCTTTGAAAACTCCAGAGGTACGCGGAGATCAGTGCCTCCAAAGGAGACGATGCCTGACTCCTCGTGAAACTTCTTAGGAGTCCCAGGATTCCTGTGGCACGTGGAAACGGACCCTTGGTCTCCCGCCTCAGCTGGAGAGGCGTCCCAATTGCCCTGCCAAGCCTCGAGGAGAATCCCGAGTTGTCCCTCGCAACTAGGCAGGAGTCCTGACGTCGCTGAACAAACACGTGGGTGGAAGGGCCATCCCCGTCGTAACTCGAGAATACACCCCTGGTTCCCGCCGCAACTCGCGAAAAACCATGAGACTTCCCCCTCGCCGCGAGATGAGGCCCGATTCCCCTGCACTGCGTGCAGAGAAATTCCGTGTTGCACATCACACATGAAAGGAGCCTTGATTTCCTTGATGGCACTCCAGAGAAACCCCAAGAACACTGTTTCAAGGCTAGAGGGATCCTGAGGTCACTGTAGCAACACGAAAGAGCTCCGTGGACCAAAAATCAACTCGAGATGACAGGTTAGTCCTTGGCTTCGACTCCAGAGGAACACCACCTTACCACAAGCACCTCAAGAGGAGGCTTCTCTCAGCTCTAAGTATGTGAGAGGGACCCTGAGCTTGCGGCGTTAAGTGGAACGGACACCGCGATGCCCTGGCTCGAAATAAGGCCGGATATCCCTGCAGTGACTTCAATGCAGGCTCGTCTTGCATCTCCCAAGACGAAAGGATGTCTGAATCCCCTGTGGAGACCACAGAGAAAGACCTAGTTCCCCACCTCATCGCGACCGGAGGCCTCACATCCTTTGAAAACTCCAGAGGTACGCGGAGATCAGTGCCTCCAAAGGAGTCGATGCCTGACTCCTCGTGAAACTTGATAGGAGTCCCAGGATTCCTGTGGCACGTGGAAAGGGTCCCTTGGTCTCCCGCCTCAGCTGGAGAGGCGTCCCAATTGCCCTGCCAAGCCTCGAGGAGAATCCCGAGTTGTCCCTCGCAACTAGGCAGGAGTCCTGACGTCGCTGAACAAACACGTGGTTGGAAGGGCCATCCCCGTCGTAACTCGAGAATATACCCCAGGTTCCCGCCGCAACTCGAGAAAAACCATGAGACTTCCCCCTCGCCGCGATATGAGGCCCGATTCCCCTGCACTGCGTGCAGAGCAATTCCGTGTTGCACATCACACATGAAAGGAGCCTTGATTTCCTTGATGGCACTCCAGAGAAACCCCAAGAACACTGTTTCAAGGCTAGAGGGACCTTGAAGTCACTGTAGCAACACGAAAGAGCTCCGTGGACCAAAAATCAACTTGAGATGAGAGGTTAGTCCCTGGCTTCGACTCCAGAGGAATACCACCTCACCACAAGCAACTCAAGAGGAGGCTTCTCTAAGCTCTAGGTATGTGAGAGGGACCCTGAGTTTGGGGCCTCAAGTGGAATGGACACCGCGTTGCCCTGACTCGAAATAAGGCCGGATATCCCGGCAGTGACTTGAATGCAGGCTCGTCTTGCATCTCCCAAGACGAAAGGATGTCTGAATACCCTGTGGAGACCACAGAGAAAGACCTAGTTCCCCACCTCATCGCGACCGGAGGCCTCAAATCCTTTGAAAACTCCAGAGGTCCGCGGAGATCAGTGCCTCCAAAGGAGACGATGCCTGACTCCTCGTGAAACTTGATAGGAGACCCAGGATTCCTGTGGCACGTGGAAAGGGACACTTGGTCTCCCGCCTCAGCTTGAGAGGCGTCCCAATTGCCCTGCCAAGCCTCGAGGAGAATCCCGAGTTGTCCCTCGCAACTAGGCAGGAGTCCTGACGTCGCTGAAGAAACACGTGTGTGGAAGGGCCATTCCCGTCGTAACTCGAGAATATACCCCAGGTTCCCGCCGCAACTCGAGAAAAACCCTGAGATTTCCCCCTCACCGCGAGATGAGGCACGATTCCCCTGCACTGCATGCAGAGCAATTCCGTGTTGCACATCACACATGAAAGGAGCCTTGATTTCCTTGATGGCACTCCAGAGAAACCCCAAGAACACTGTTTCAAGGCTAGAGGGATCCTGAGGTCACTGTAGCAAAATGAAAGAGCTCCGTGGACCAAAAATCCACTCGAGATGAGAGGTTAGTCCCTGGCTTCGACTCCAGAGGAATACCACCTTACCACAAGCACCTCAAGAGGAGGCTTCGCTCAGCTCTAGGGATGTGAGAGGGACCCTGAGTTTGCAGCCTCAAGTGGAATCGACACTGCGATGCCCTGACGCGAAATAAGGCCGGATATCCCTGCAGTGACTTGAATGCAGGCTCGTCGTGCATCTCCCAAGATGAAAGGATGTCTGAATCCCCTGTGGAGACCACAGAGAAAGACCTAGTTCCCCACCTCATGGCGACCGGAGGCCTCACATCCTTTAAAAACTCCAGAGGTACGCGGAGATCAGTGCCTCCAAAGGAGACGATGCCTGACTCCTCGTGAAACTTTATAGGAGTCCCAGGATTCCTGGGGCACGTGGAAAGGGACCCTTGGTCTCCCACCTCAGCTGGAGAGGCGTCCCAATTGCCCTGCCAAGCCTCGAGGAGAATCTCGAGTTTTCCCTCGCAACTAGGCAGGAGTCCTGACGTCGCTGAACAAACACGTGGGTGGAAGGGCCATCCCCATCGTAACTCGAGAATATACCCCAGGTTCCCGCCGCAACTTGAGAAAAACCATGAGACTTCCCCCTCGCCGCGAGATGAGGACCGATTCCCCTGCACTGCGTGCAGAACAATTCCGTGTTGCACATCACACATGAAAGGAGCCTTGATTTCCTTGATGGCACTCCAGAGAAACCCCAAGAACGCTGTTTCAAGACTAGAGGGACCCTGAGGTCACTATAGCAACATGAAAGAGCTCCGTGGCCCAAAAATCAACTCGAGATGAGAGGTTAGTCCCTGGCTTCGACTCCAGAGGAATACCACCTTACCACAAGCACCTCAAGAGGAGGCTTCTCTCAGCTCTAGCTATGTGAGAGGGACCCTGAGTTTGGGGCCTCAAGTGGAATGGACACCGCGATGCCCTGACTCGAAATAAGCCCGCATATCCCTGCAATGATTTGAATGCAGGCTCGTCTTGCATCTCCCAAGACGAAAGGATGTCTGAATCCCCTGTGGAGACCACAGAGAAAGACCTAGTTCCCCACCTCATCGCGACCGGAGGCGTCACATCCTTTCAAAACTCCAGAGGTACGCGGAGATCAGTGCCTCCAAAGGAGACGATGCCTGACTCCTCGTGAAACTTCTTAGGAGTCCCAGGATTCCTGTGGCACGTGGAAACGGACCCTTGGTCTCCCGCCTCAGCTGGAGAGGCGTCCCAATTGCCCTGCCAAGCCTCGAGGAGAATCCCGAGTTGTGTCTCGCAACTAGGCAGGAGTCCTGACGTCGCTGAACAAACACGTGGGTGGAAGGGCCATCCCCGTCGTAACTCGAGAATACACCCCTGGTTCCCGCCGCAACTCGCGAAAAACCATGAGACTTCCCCCTCGCCGCGAGATGAGGCCCGATTCCCCTGCACTGCGTGCAGAGAAATTCCGTGTTGCACATCACACATGAAAGGATCCTTGATTTCCTTGATGGCACTCCAGAGAAACCCCAAGAACACTGTTTCAAGGCTAGAGGGATCCTGAGGTCACTGTAGCAACACGAAAGAGCTCCGTGGACCAAAAATCAACTCGAGATGACAGGTTAGTCCTTGGCTTCGACTCCAGAGGAACACCACCTTACCACAAGCACCTCAAGAGGAGGCTTCTCTCAGCTCTAAGTATGTGAGAGGGACCCTGAGCTTGCGGCCTTAAGTGGAACGGACACCGCGATGCCCTGGCTCGAAATAAGGCCGGATATCCCTGCAGTGACTTCAATGCAGGCTCGTCTTGCATCTCCCAAGACGAAAGGATGTCTGAATCCCCTGTGGAGACCACAGAGAAAGACCTAGTTCCCCACCTCATCGCGACCGGAGGCCTCACATCCTTTGAAAACTCCAGAGGTACGCGGAGATCAGTGCCTCCAAAGGAGTCGATGCCTGACTCCTCGTGAAACTTGATAGGAGTCCCAGGATTCCTGTGGCACGTGGAAAGGGTCCCTTGGTCTCCCGCCTCAGCTGGAGAGGCGTCCCAATTGCCCTGCCAAGCCTCGAGGAGAATCCCGAGTTGTCCCTCGCAACTAGGCAGGAGTCCTGACGTCGCTGAACAAACACGTGGTTGGAAGGGCCATCCCCGTCGTAACTCGAGAATATACCCCAGGTTCCCGCCGCAACTCGAGAAAAACCATGAGACTTCCCCCTCGCCGCGATATGAGGCCCGATTCCCCTGCACTGCGTGCAGAGCAATTCCGTGTTGCACATCACACATGAAAGGAGCCTTGATTTCCTTGATGGCACTCCAGAGAAACCCCAAGAACACTGTTTCAAGGCTAGAGGGACCTTGAAGTCACTGTAGCAACAAGAAAGAGCTCCGTGGACCAAAAATCAACTTGAGATGAGAGGTTAGTCCCTGGCTTCGACTCCAGAGGAATACCACCTCACCACAAGCAACTCAAGAGGAGGCTTCTCTAAGCTCTAGGTATGTGAGAGGGACCCTGAGTTTGGGGCCTCAAGTGGAATGGACACCGCGTTGCCCTGACTCGAAATAAGGCCGGATATCCCGGCAGTGACTTGAATGCAGGCTCGTCTTGCATCTCCCAAGACGAAAGGATGTCTGAATCCCCTGTGGAGACCACAGAGAAAGACCTAGTTCCCCACCTCATCGCGACCGGAGGCCTCACATCCCTTGAAAATTCCAGAGGTCCGCGGAGATCAGTGCCTCCAAAGGAGACGATGCCTGACTCCTCGTGAAACTTGATAGGAGACCCAGGATTCCTGTGGCACGTGGAAAGGGACACTTGGTCTCCCGCCTCAGCTTGAGAGGCGTCCCAATTGCCCTGCCAAGCCTCGAGGAGAATCCCGAGTTGTCCCTCGCAACTAGGCAGGAGTCCTGACGTCGCTGAAGAAACACGTGTGTGGAAGGGCCATTCCCGTCGTAACTCGAGAATATACCCCAGGTTCCCGCCGCAACTCGAGAAAAACCCTGAGATTTCCCCCTCACCGCGAGATGAGGCACGATTCCCCTGCACTGCATGCAGAGCAATTCCGTGTTGCACATCACACATGAAAGGAGCCTTGATTTCCTTGATGGCACTCCAGAGAAACCCCAAGAACACTGTTTCAAGGCTAGAGGGATCCTGAGGTCACTGTAGCAAAATGAAAGAGCTCCGTGGACCAAAAATCCACTCGAGATGAGAGGTTAGTCCCTGGCTTCGACTCCAGAGGAATACCACCTTACCACAAGCACCTCAAGAGGAGGCTTCACTCAGCTCTAGGGATGTGAGAGGGACCCTGAGTTTGCAGCCTCAAGTGGAATCGACACTGCGATGCCCTGACGCGAAATAAGGCCGGATATCCCTGCAGTGACTTGAATGCAGGCTCGTCGTGCATCTCCCAAGATGAAAGGATGTCTGAATCCCCTGTGGAGACCACAGAGAAAGACCTAGTTCCCCACCTCATGGCGACCGGAGGCCTCACATCCTTTAAAAACTCCAGAGGTACGCGGAGATCAGTGCCTCCAAAGGAGACGATGCCTGACTCCTCGTGAAACTTTATAGGAGTCCCAGGATTCCTGGGGCACGTGGAAAGGGACCCTTGGTCTCCCACCTCAGCTGGAGAGGCGTCCCAATTGCCCTGCCAAGCCTCGAGGAGAATCTCGAGTTTTCCCTCGCAACTAGGCAGGAGTCCTGACGTCGCTGAACAAACACGTGGGTGGAAGGGCCATCCCCATCGTAACTCGAGAATATACCCCAGGTTCCCGCCGCAACTAGAGAAAAACCATGAGACTTCCCCCTCGCCGCGAGATGAGGACCGATTCCCCTGCACTGCGTGCAGAACAATTCCGTGTTGCACATCACACATGAAAGGAGCCTTGATTTCCTTGATGGCACTCCAGAGAAACCCCAAGAACGCTGTTTCAAGACTAGAGGGACCCTGAGGTCACTATAGCAACATGAAAGAGCTCCGTGGCCCAAAAATCAACTCGAGATGAGAGGTTAGTCCCTGGCTTCGACTCCAGAGGAATACCACCTTACCACAAGCACCTCAAGAGGAGGCTTCTCTCAGCTCTAGCTATGTGAGAGGGACCCTGAGTTTGGGGCCTCAAGTGGAATGGACACCGCGATGCCCTGACTCGAAATAAGCCCGCATATCCCTGCAATGATTTGAATGCAGGCTCGTCTTGCATCTCCCAAGACGAAAGGATGTCTGAATCCCCTGTGGAGACCACAGAGAAAGACCTAGTTCCCCACCTCATCGCGACCGGAGGCGTCACATCCTTTCAAAACTCCAGAGGTATGCGGAGATCAGTGCCTCCAAAGGAGACGATGCCTGACTCCTCGTGATACTTGATAGGAGTCCCAGGATTCCTGTGGCACGTGGAAAGGGACCCTTGGTCTCCCGCCTCAGCTGCAGAGGCGTCCCAATTGCCCTGCCAAGCCTGGAAGAGAATCCCCAGTTGTCCCTCGCAACTAAGCAGGAGTCCTGCCGTCGCTGAACAAACACGTGTGTGGAAGGACCATCCCGTCGTAACTCGAGAATATACCCCATGTTCCCGCCGCAACTCGAGAAAAACCATGAGACTTCCCCCTCGCCGCGAGATGAGGCCCGATTCCCCTGCAGTGCGTGCAGAGCAATTCCGTGTTGCACATCACACATGAAAGGAGCCTTGATTTCCTTGATGGCACTCCAGAGAAACCCCAAGAACACTGTTTCAAGGCTAGAGGCATCCTGAGGACACTGTAGCAACATGAAAGAGCTCCGTGGCCCAAAAATCAACTCGAGATGAGATGTTAGTCCCCGGCTTCGACTTTAGAGGAATACCACCTTACCACAAGCACCTCAAGAGGAGGCTTCTCTCAGGTCTAGCTATGTGAGAGCGACCCTGAGTTTGCGGCCCCAACTAGAATGGACAACGCGATGCCCTGACTCGAAATAAGGTCGGATATCCCTGCAGTGACTTGAATGCAGGCTCGTCTTGCATCTCCCAAGACGAAAGGATGTCTGAATCCCCTGTGGAGACCACAGAGAAAGACCTAGTTCCCCACCTCATCGCGACCGGAGGCCTCACATCCTTTGAAAACTCCAGAGGTACGCGGAGATCAGTGCCTCCAAAGGAGACGATGCCTGACTCCTCGTGAAACTTGATAGGAGTCCCAGGAATCCTGTGCACGTGGAAAGGAACACTTGGTCTCCCGCCTCAGCTGGAGAGGCCTCCCAATTGCCCTGCCAAGCCTCCAGGAGAATCCCGAGTTGTCTGTCGCAACTAGGCAGGAGTCCTGAAGTCACTGAACAAACACGTGGTTGGAAGCGCCATCCCCGTCGTAACTCGAGAATATACCCCAGGTTCCTGCCGCAACTCGAGAAAAACCATGAGACTTCCCCCTCACCCCGATATGAGGCCCGATTCCCCTCCACTGCGTGCAGAGCAATTCCGTGTTGCACATCACACATGAAAGGAGCCTTGATTTCCTTGATGGCACTCCAGAGAAACCCCAAGAACACTGTTTCAAGGCTAGAGGGATCCTGAGGTCACTGTAGCAACACGAAAGAGCTCCGTGGACCACAAATCAACTCGAGATGAGAGGTTAGTCCCCGGCTTTGACTCCAGAGGAATACCACCTCACCACAAGCACCTCAAGAGGAGGCTTCTCTCAGCTCTAGGTATGTGAGAGGGACCCTGAGTTTGCGGCCTCAAGTGGAATGGACACCGCGATCCCCTGACTCGAAATACGGCCGGAAATCCCTGCAGTGACTTGAATGCAGGCTCGTCTTGCATCTCCCAAGACGAAAGGATGTCTGAATCCCCTGTGGAGACCACAGAGAAAGACCTAGTTCCCCACCTCATCACGACCGGAGGCCTCACATCCTTTGAAAACTCCAGAGGTACGCGGAGATCAGTGCCTCCAAAGGAGTCGATGCCTGACTCCTCGTGAAACTTGATAGGAGTCCCAGGATTCCTGTGGCACGTGGAAAGGGTCCCTTGGTCTCCCGCCTCAGCTGGAGAGGCGTCCCAATTGCCCTGCCAAGCCTCGAGGAGAATCCAAAGTTGTCCCTCGCAACTAGGCAGGAGTCCTGACGTCGCTGAACAAACACGTGTGTGGAAGGGCCATCCCCGTCGTAACTCGAGAATATACCCCAGGTTCCTGCCGCAACTCGAGAAAAACCATGAGACTTCCCCCTCGCCGCGAGATGAGGCCCGATTCCCCTGCACTGCGTGCAGAGCAATTCCGTCTTGCACATCACACATGAAAGGAGACTTGATTTCCTTGATGGCACTCCAGAGAAACCCCAAGAACACTGTTTCAAGGCTAGAGGGATCCTGAGGTCACTGTAGCAAGACGAAAGAGCTCCGTGGACCACAAATCAACTCGAAATGAGAGGTTAGTCCCCGGCTTTGACTCCAGAGGAATACCACCTCACCACAAGCACCTCAAGAGGAGGCGTCTCTCAGTTCTAGGTATGTGAGAGGGACCCTGAGTTTGCGGCCTCAAGTGGAATGGACACCGCGATGCCCTGACTCGAAATACGGCCGGAAATCCCTGCAGTGACTTGAATACAGGCTCGTCTTGCATTTCCCAAGACGAAAGGATGTCTGAATCCCCTGTGGAGACCACAGAGAAAGACCTAGTTCCCCACCTCATCGCGACCAGAGGCCTCACATCCTTTGAAAACTCCAGAGGTACAAGGAGATCAGTGCCTCCAAAGAAGACGATGCCTGACTCCTCGTGAAGCTTGATAGGAGTCCCAGGATTCCTGTGGCACATCGAAAGGGACACTTGGTCTCCCGCCTCAGCTGGAGAGGCGTCCCAATTGCCCTGCCAAGCCTCGAGGAGAATCCCGAGTTGTCCCTCGCAACTAGGCAGGAGTCCTGCCGTCGGTGAACAAACACATGGGTGGAAGGGCCATCCCCGTCGTAACTCGAGAATATACCCCAGGTTCCCGCCGCAACTCGAGAAAAACCATGAGACTTCCCCCTCGCCGCGAGATGAGGCCCGATTCCCCTGCACTGTGTGCAGAGCAATTCCGTGTTGCACATCACACATGAAAGGAGCCTTGATTTCCTTGATGGCACTCCAGAGAAACCCCAAGAACACTGTTTCAAGGCTAGAGGGATCCTGAGGTCACTGTACCCACACGAAAGAGCTCCGTGGCCCAAAAATCAACTCGAGATGAGAGGATAGTCCCTGGCTTCGACTCCAGAGGAAGACCACCTTACCACAAGCACCTCAAGAGGAGGCTTCTCTCAGCTCTAGGTATGTGAGAGGGACCCTGAGTTTGCGGCCTCAATTGGAATGGACACCGCGATGCCCTGACTCGAAATAAGGCCGGATAAACCTGCAGTGACTTGAATGCAGGCTCGTCTTGCATCTCCCAGGACGAAAGGATGTCTGAATCCCCTGTGGAGACCACAGAGAAAGATCTAGTTCCCCACCTCATCACGACCGGAGGCCTCACATCCTTTGAAAACTCCAGAGGTATGCGGAGATCAGTGCCTCCAAAGGAGACGATGCCTGACTCCTCGTGAAACTTGATAGGATTCCCAGGATTCCTGTGGCACATCGAAAGGGACACTTGGTCTCCCGCCTCAGCTGGAGAGGCGTCCCAATTGCCCTGCCAAGCCTCGAGGAGAATCCCGAGTTGTCCCTCGCAACTAGGCAGGAGTCCTGAAGTCGCTGAACAAACACGTGGTTTGAAGCGCCATCCCCGTCGTAACTCGAGAATATACCCCAGGTTCCCGCCGCAACTCGAGAAAAACCATCAGACTTCCCTCTCACCCCGATATGAGGCCCGATTCCCCTGCACTGCGTGCAGAGCAATTCCGTGTTGCACATCACACATGAAAGGAGCCTTGATTTCCTTGATGGCACTCCAGAGAAACCCCAAGAAAACTGTTTCAAGGCTAGAGGGATCCTGAGGTCACTGTAGCAACACGAAAGAGCTCCGTGGACCACAAATCAACTCGAGATGAGAGGTGAGTCCCCGGCTTTGACTCCAGAGGAATACCACCTCACCACAAGCACCTCAAGAGGAGGCTTCTCTTAGCTCTAGGTATGTGACAGGGACCCTGAGTTTGCGGCCTCAAGTGGAATGGACACCGCGATGCCCTGACTCGAAATAAGGCCAGATATCAATGCAGTGACTTGAATGCAGGCTCGTCTTGCATCTCCCAAGAAGAAAGGATGTCTGAATCCCCTGTGGAGACCACAGAGAAAGACCTAGTTCCCCACCTCATCGCGACCAGAGGCCTCACATCCTTTGAAAACTCCAGAGGTACACGGAGATCAGTGCCTCCAAAGGAGACGATGCCTGACTCCTCGTGAAACTTGATACGAGTCCCAGGATTCCTGTGGCACGTGGAAAGGGACCCTTGGTCTCCCGCCTCAGCTGGATAGGCTTCCCAATTGCCCTGACAAGCCTCGAGGAGAATCTGGAGTTGTCCCTCGCAACTAGGCAGGAGTCCTGCCATCTCTGAACAAACACATGGATGGAAGGGCCATCCCCGTCGTAACTCGAGAATATACTCCAGGTTCCCGCAGCAACTCGAGAAAAACCATGAGACTTCCCCCTCGCCGCGAGATGAGGCCCGATTCCCCTGCACTGCGTGCAGAGCAATTCCGTGTTGCACATCACACATGAAAGGAGCCTTGATTTCCTTGATGGCACTCCAGAGAAACCCCAAGAACACTGTTTCAAGGCTAGAGGGATCCTGAGGTCACTGTAGCAAAACGAAAGAGCTCCATGGACCAAAAATCAACTCGAGATGAGAGGTTAGTCCCTGGCTTCGACTCCAGAGGAATACCACCTTACCACAAGCACCTCAAGAGGAGGCTTCTCTCAGCTCTAGGTATGTGAGAGGGACCCTGATTTTGCGGCCTAAAGTGGAATGGACACCGCGATGCCCTGACTCGAAATAAGGCCGGATATCCCTGCAGTGACTTGATGCAGGCTCGTCTTGCATCTCCCAAGATGAAAGGATGTCTGAATCCCCTGTGGAGACCACAGAGAAAGACCTAGTTCCCCACCTCAACGCGACCGGAGGCGTTACATCCTTTGAAAACTTCAGAGGTACGCGGAGATCAGTGCCTCCAAAGGAGACGATGCCTGACTCCTCGGGAAACTTGATAGGAGTCCCAGGATTCCTGTGGCACGTGGAAAGGGACCCTTGGTCTCCCGCCTCAGCTGGAGAGGCGACCCAATTGCCCTGCCAAGCCTCGAGGAGAATCCCAATTTATCCCTCGAAACTAGGCAGGAGTCCTGACGTCGCTGAACAAACACGTGTGTGGAAGGGCCATCCCCGTCGTAACTCGAGAATATACCCCAGGTTCCCGCCCCAACTCGAGAAAAACCATGAGACTTCCCCCTCGCCGCGAGATGAGGCCCGATTGATCCGCACTGCGTGCAGAGCAATTCCGTCTTGCACATCACACATGAAAGGAGCCTTGATTTCCTTGATGGCACTCCAGAGAAACCCCAAGAACACTGTTTCAAGGCTAGAGGGATCCTGAGGTCACTGTAGCAACACGAAAGAGCTCCGTGGACCACAAATCAACTCGAGATGAGAGGTTAGTCCCCGGCTTTGACTTCAGAGGAATACCACCTCACCACAAGCACCTCAAGAGGAGGCTTCTCTTAGCTCTAGGTGTGTGAGAGGGACCCTGAGTTTGCGGCCTCAAGTGGAATGGACACCTCGATGCCCTGACTCGAAATTCGGCCGGAAATCCCTGCAGTGCCTTGAATGCAGGCTCGCCTTGCATCTCCCAAGACGAAAGGATTTCTGAATCCCCTGTGGAGACCACAGAGAAAGACCTAGTTCCCCACCTCATCGCCACCGGAGGCGTTACATCCTTTGAAAACTCCAGAGGTACGCGGAGATCAGTGCCTCCAAAGGAGACGATGCCTGACTCCTCGTGAAACTTGATAGGAGTCCCAGGATTCCTGTGGCACGTGGAAAGGGACCCTTGGTCTCCCGCCTCAGCTGGAGAGGCGTCCCAATTGCCCTGCCAAGCCTCGAGGAGAATCCCGAGTTATCCCTCGAAACTAGGCAGGAGTCCTGACGTCGCTGAACAAACACGTGGGTGGAAGGGCCATCCCCGTCGTAACTTGAGAATATACCCCAGGTTCCCGCCGCAACTCGAGAAAAACCATGAGACTTCCCCCTCGCCGCGAGATGAGGCCCGATTGCCCTGCACTGCGTGCAGAGCAATTCCGTCTTGCACATCACACATGAAAGGAGCCTTGATTTCCTTCATGGCACTCCAGAGAAACCCCAAGAACACTGTTTCAAGGCTAGAGGGATCCTGAGGTCACTGTAGCAAGAAGAAAGAGCTCCGTGGACCACAAATCAACTCGAGATGAGAGGTTAGTCCCCGGCTTTGACTCCAGAGGAATACCACCTCACCACAAGCACCTCAAGAGGAGGCTTCTCTCAGCTCTAGGTATGTGAGAGGGACCCTGAGTTTGCGGCCTCAAGTGGAATGGACACCGCGATGCCCTGACTCGAAATACGGCCGGAAATCCCTGCAGTGACTTGAATGCAGGCTCGTCTTGCATCTCCCAAGACGAAAGGATGTCTGAATCCCCTGTGGAGACCACAGAGAAAGACCTAGTTCCCCACCTCATCGCGACCAGAGGCCTCACATCCTTTGAAAACTCCAGAGGTACAAGGAGATCAGTGCCTCCAAAGGAGACGATGCCTGACTCCTCGTGAAGCTTGATAGGAGTCCCAGGATTCCTGTGGCACGTGGAAAGGGACCCTTGGTCTCCCGCCTCAGCTGGAGAGGCGTCCCAATTGCCCTGCCAAGCCTCGAGGAGAATCCCGAGTTGTCCCTCGCAACTAGGCAGGAGTCCTGCCGTCGCTGAACAAACACATGGGTGGAATGGCCATCCCCGACGTAACTCGAGAATATACCCCAGGTTCCCGCCGCAACTCGAGAAAAACCATGAGACTTCCCCCTCGCCACGAGATCAGGCCCGATTCCCCTGCACTGCGTGCAGAGCAATTCCGTGTTGCACATCACACATGAAATGAGCCTTGATTTCCTTGATGGCACTCCAGAGAAACCCCAAGAACACTGTTTCAAGGCTAGAGGGATCCTGAGGTCACTGTAGCCACGCGAAAGAGCTCCGTGGCCCAAAAATCAACTCGAGATGAGATGTTAGTCCCTGGTTTCGACTCCAGAGGAATACCACCTTACCACAAGCACCTCAAGAGGAGGCTTCTCTCAGCTCTAGGTATGTGAGAGGGACACTGAGTTTGCGGCCTCAAGTGGAATGGACACCGCGATGCCCTGACTCGAAATAAGGCCAGATATCCCTGCAGTGAATTGAATGCAGGCTCGTCTTGCATCTCCCAATATGAATGGATGTCTGAATCCCCTTTGGAGACCACAGAGAAAGACCTAGTTCCCCACCTCATCGCGACCGGAGGCCTCACATCCTTTGAAAACTCCAGAGGTACGCGGAGATCAGTGCCTCCAAAGGAGACGATGCCTGACTCCTCGTGAATCTTGATAGGAGTCCCAGGATTCCTGTGGCACGTGGAAAGGGACCCTAGGTCTCACGCTTCAGCTGGAGAGGAGTCCCAATTGCCCTGCGAAGCCTCAAGGAGAATCCCGAGTTGTCCCCTGCAATTAGGCAGGAGTCCTGCCTTCGCTGAACAAACACGTGTGTGGAAGGGCCATCCGCGTCGTAACTTGAGAATATACCCCAGGTTCCCGTCGCAACTCGAGAAAAACCATGAGACTTCCCCCTCGCCCCGAGATGAAGCCTGATTCCCCTGCCCTGCGTGCAGAGCAATTCCGTGTTGCACATCACACATGAAAGGAGCCTTGATTTCCATGATGGCACTCCAGAGAAACCCCAAGAACACAGTTTCAAGGCGATAGGGATCCGAAGGTCACTGTAGCAACACGAAAGAGCTCCGTGGCCCAAAAATCAACTCGAGATGAGAGGTTAGTCCCTGGCTTCGACTCCAGAGGAATACCACCTTACCACAAGCACCTCAAGAGGAGTCTTCTCTCAGCTCTAGCTATGTGATGAGTTTGCGGCCTCAAGTGGAATGGACACCGTGATGCCCTGACTCGAAATAAGGCTGGATATCCCTGCAGTGAGTTGAATACAGGCTCGTCTTGCATCTCCCAGGACGAAAGGATGTCTGAATCCCCTGTGGAGACCTCAGAGAAAGATCTAGTTCCCCACCTCATCGCGACCGGAGGCCTCACATCCTTTGAAAATTCCAGAGGTACGCGGAGATCAGTGCCTCCAAAGGAGACGATGCCTGACTCCTCGTGAAACTTGATAGGAGTCCCAGGATTCCTGTGGCAGATTTAAAGGGACACTTGGTCTCCCCCCTCAGCTGGAGAGGCGTCCCAATTGCCCTGCCAAGCCTCAAGGAGAATCCCGAGTTGTCCCTCGAAACTAGGCAGGAGTCCTGACGTCGCTGAACAAACACTTGGCTGGAAAGGCCATCCCCGTCATAACTCGAGAATATACCCCATGTTCCCGCCGCAACTCGAGAAAAACCATGAGACTTCCCCCTCGCCGCGAGATGAGGCTCGATTTTCCTGCACTGCATGCAGAGCAAATCCGTGCTGCACATCACACATGAAAGGAGCCTTGATTTCCTTTATGGCACTCCAGAGAAACCCCAAGAACACTGTTTCAAGGCTAGAGGCATTCTAAGGTCACTGTAGCAACACGAAAGAGCTCCGTGGACCAAAAATCAACTCGAGATGAGAGGTTAGTCCCTGGCTTCGAATCCAGAGGAATACCACCTTACCACAAGCACCTCAAGAGGAGGCTTTTCTCAGCTCTAGGTATGTGAGAGAGACTCTTAGTTTGCGGCCTCAAGTGGAATGGACACCGCGATGCCCTGACTCGAAATAAGGCCGGATATCTCTGCAGTGACTTGAATGCACGCTCGTCTTGCATCTCCCAAGACGAAAGGATGTCTGAATCCCCTGTGGAGACCACAGAGAAAACCTAGTTCCCCACCTCATCGCGACCGGAGGCCTCACATCCTTTGAAAACTCCAGAGGTACGCGGAGATCAGTGCCTCCAAAGGAGACGATGCCTGACTCCTCGTGAAACTTGATAGGATTCCCAGAATTCCTGTGGCACATGGAAAGGGACCCTTGGTCTCCCGCCTCAGCTGAACAGGCGTCCCAATTGCCCTGCCAAGCCTCGAGGAGAATCCCGAGTTGTCCCTCGCAACTAGGCAGGAGTCCTGGCGTCGCTGAAGAAACACGTGGGTGGAAGGGCCATCCTCGTCGTAACTCGAGAATATACCCCAGGTTCCCGCCGCAACTCGAGAAAAACCATGAGACTTCCCCCTCGCCACGAGATGAGACCCGATTCCCCTGCACTGCGTGCAGAGCAATACCGTGTTGCACATCACACATGAAAGGAGACTTGATTTCCTTGATGGCACTCCAGAGAAACCCCAAGAACACTGTTTCAAGGCTAGAGGGATCCTGAAGTCACTGTAGCAACACGAAAGAGCTCCGTGGACCAAAAATCGACTCGAGATGAGAGGTTAGTCCCTGGCTTCGACTCCAGAGGAATATCACCTTACCACAAGCACCTCAAGAGGAGGCTTCTCTCAGCTCTAGGTATGTGAGAGGGACCCTGAGTTTGCGGCCTCAAGTGGAATGGACACCGCGATGCCCTGACTCGAAATAAGGCCAGATATCCATGCAGTGACTTGAATGCTGGCTCGTCTTGCATCTACCAAGATGAAAGGATGTTTGAATCCCCTGTGGAGACCACAGAGAAAGACCTAGATCCCCACCTCATCGCGACCTGAGGCCTCAAATTCTTTGAAAACTCCAGAGGTACGCGGAGATCAGTGCCTCCAAAAGGGACGATGCCTGACTCTTCATGAAACTTCATAGGAGTCCCAGGATTCCTGTGGCACGTGGAAAGGGACCCTTGGTCTCCCGCCTCAGCTGGAGAGGCGTCCCAATTGCCCTGCCAAGCCTCAAGGAGAATCCCGAGTTGTCCCTCGCAACTAGGCAGGAGTCCTGACGTCGCTGAACAAACACGTGTGTGGAAGGGCCATCCCCGTCGTAACTCGAGAATATACCCCAGGTTCCCACCGCAACTTGAGAAAAACCATGAGACTTCCCCCTCGCCGCGAGATGAGGCCCGATTCCCCTGCACTGCGTGCAGAGCAATTCCGTGTTGCACATCACACATGAAAGGAGCCTTGATTTCCTTGATGGCACTCCAGAGAAACCCCAAGAACACTGTTTCAAGGCTAGAGGGATCCTGAGGTCACTGTAGCAACACGAAAGAGCTCCGTGGACCAAAACTCAACTCGAGATGAGAGGTTAGTCCCTGGCTTTGACTCCAGAGGAATACCACCTTACCACAAGCACCTCAAGAGGAGGCTTCTCTCAGCTCTAGGTATGTGAGAGGGACCCTGAGTTTGCGGCCTCAAGTGGAATGGACACTGCAATGCCCTGACTCGAAATAAGGCCGAATATCCCTGCAGTGACTTGAATGCAGGCTCGTCTTGCATCTCCCAAGATGAAAGGATGTCTGAATCCCCTGTGGAGACCACAGAGAAAGACCTAGTTCCCCACCTCATCGCGACCGGAGGCCTCACATCGTTTGAAAATTCCAGAGGTACACGGAGATCAGTGCCTCCAAAGGAGATGATGCCTGACTCCTCGTGAAACTTGATAGGAGTCCCAGGATTCCTGTGGCAAGTGAAAAGGGACCCTTGGTCTCCCGCCTCAGCTGGAGAGGCGTCCCAATTGCCCTGCCAAGCCTCGAGGAGAATCCCGAGTTGTCCCTCGCAACTAGGCAGGAGTCCTGACGTCGCTGAACAAACACGTGGGTGGAAGGGCCATCCCCATCATAACTGGAGAATATACCCCAGGATCCCTCCGCAACTCGAGAAAAAACATGAGACTTTCCCCTCGCCGCGAGATGAGGCCCGATTTCCCTGCACTGCATGCAGAGCAATTCCGTCTTGCACATCACACATGAAAGGAGCCTTGATTTCCCTGATGGCACTACAGAGAAACCACAAGAACACTGTTTCAAGGCTAGAGGGATCCTGAGGTCACTGTAGCAACACGAAAGAGCTCCGTGGACCAAAAATCAACTCGAGATGAGAGGTTAGTCCCTGGCTTCGACTCCAGAGGAATAACACCTTACCACAAGCACCTCAAGCGGAGGCTTCTCTCAGCTCTAGCTATGTGAGAGGGACCCTAATTTTGTGGCCTCAAGTGGAATGGACACTGCGATGCCCTGACGCGAAATAAGGCCGGATATCCCTGCAGTGATTTGAATGCAGGATCGTCTTGCATCTCACAAGATGAAACGATGTCTGAATCCCCTGTGGAGACCACAGAGAAAGAACTAGTTCCCCACCTCATCGCGACCGGAGGCCTCACATCCTTTGAAAACTCCAGAGGGACGCGGAGATCAGTGCCTCTAAAGGAGAGGATGACTGACTCCTCGTGAAACTTGATAGGATTCCCAGGATTCCTGTGGCACGTGGAAAGGGATACTTGGTCTCCCGCCTCAGCTGGAGAGGCGTCCCAATTGCCCTGCCAAGCCTCGAGGAGAATCCCGAGTTGTCCCTCGCAACTAGGCAGGAATCCTGCGGTCCCTGAACAAACACATGGGTGGAAGGGCCATCCTCGTCGTAACTCGAGAATATACCCCAGGTTCCCGCCGCAACTCGAGAAAAACCATGAGACTTCCCCCTTGCCGCGACATGAGACCCGCATCCCCTGCAGTGCGTGCAGAGCAATTCCGTGTTGCACATCACACATGAAAGGAGACTTGATTTCCTTGATGGCACTCCAGAGAAACCCCAAGAACACTGTTTCAAGGCTAGAGGGATCCTGAAGTCACTGTAGCAACACGAAAGAGCTCCGTGGACTAAAAATCGACTCGAGATGAGAGGTTAGTCCCTGGCTTCGACTCCAGAGGAATACCACCTTACCACAAGCACCTCAAGAGGAGGCTTCTCTCAGCTCTAGGTATGTGAGAGGGACCCTGAGTTTGCGGCCTCAAGTGGAATGGACACCGCGATGCCCTGACTCGAAATAAGGCCGGATATATCTGCAGTGACTTGAATGCCGGCTCGTCTTGCATCTACCAAGATGAAAGGATGTTTGAATCACCTGTGGAGACCACAGAGAAAGACCTAGTTCCCCACCTCATCGCGACCTGAGGCCTCAAATTCTTTGAAAACTCCAGAGGGACGCGGAGATCAGTGCCTCCAAAGGAGACGATGCCTGACATCTCGTGAATCTTGATAGGACTCCCAGGATTCCTGTGGCACGTGGAAAGGGACCCTTGGTCTCCCGCCTCAGCTGGAGAGGCGTCCAATTGCCCTGCCAAGCCTCGAGGAGAATTCCGAGTTGTCCCTCGCAACTAGGCAGGAGTCCTGCAGTCGCTGAACAAACACGTGTGTGGAAGGGCCATCCCCGTCGTAACTCGAGAATATACGCCAGGTTCGCACCGCAACTCGAGAAAAACCATGAGACTTCCCCCTCGCCGCGAGATGAGGCCCGATTCCCCTGCACTGCATGCAGAGCAATTCCGTGTTGCACATCAAACTTGAAAGGAGCCTTGATTTCCTTGATGGCACTCCAGAGAAACCCCAAGAACACTGTTTCAAGGCTAGAGGGATCCTGAGGTCACTGTAGCGACAGGAAAGAGCTCCGTGGACCAAAAATCAACTCGAGATGAGAGGTTAGTCCTTGGCTTCGACTCCAGAGGAATACCACCTTACCACAAGCACCTCAAGAGGAGGCTTCTCTCAGCTCTAGCTATGTGAGAGGGACCCTGAGTTTGCGGCCTCAAGTGGAATGGACACCGCGATGCCCTGACTCGAAATAAGGCCGGATATCCCTGCAGTGACTTGAATGCAGGCTCGTCTTGCATCTCCCAAGATGAAAGGATGTCTGAATCCCCTGTGGAGACCACAGAGAAAGACCTAGTTCCCGACCTCATCGCGAACGGAGGCCTCACATCCTTTGAAAACTCCAGAGGTACGCGGAGATCAGTGCCTCCAAAGGAGACGATGTCTGACTCCTCGTGAAACTTCATAGGAGTCCCAGGATTCCTGTGGCACATGGAAAGGGACCCTTGGTCTCCCGCCTCAGCTGGAGAGGCGTCCCAATTGCCCTGCCAAGCCTCGAGGAGAATCCCGAGTTGTCCCTCGCAACTAGGCAGGAGTCCTGACGTCGCTGAAGAAACACGTGGGTGGAAGGGCCATCCCCGTCGTAACTCGAGAATATACCCCAGGTTCCCGCTGCAACTCGAGAAATACCATGAGACTTCCCCTCGCCGTGAGATGAGTTCCGATTCCCCTGCACTGCGTGCAGAGCAATACCGTGTTGCACATCACACATGAAAGGAGCCTTGATTTCTTTGATGGCACTCCAGAGAAACCCCAAGAACACTGTTTCAAGGCTAGAGGGATCCTGAGGTCACTGTAGCAACACGAAAGAGTTCCGTGGACCAAAAATCAACTCGAGATGAGAGGTTAGTCCCTGGCTTCAACTCCAGAGGAATGCCACCTTTCCACAAGCACCTCAAGAGGAGGCTTCTCTCAGCTCTAGGTATGTGAGAGGGACCCTGAGTTTGCGGCCTCAAGTGGAATGGACACCGCGATGCCCTGACTCGAAATAAGGCCGGATATCCCTGCAGTGACTTGAATGCAGGCTCGTCTTGCATCTCCCAAGACGAAAGGATGTCTGAATCCCCTGTGGAGACCACAGAGAAAGACCTAGTTCCCCACCTCATTGCTACCGGAGGCCTCACATCCTTTGAAAACTCCAGAGGTACACGGAGATCAGTACCTCCAAAGGAGACGATGCCTGACTCCTCGTGAAACTTGATAGGAGTCCCAGGATTCCTGTGCACGTGGATAGGGACCCTTGGTCTCCCGCCCAGCTGGAGAGGCGTCCCAATTGCCCTGCCAAGCCTCGAGGAGAATCCCGAGTTGTCCCTCGCAACTAGGCAGGAGTCCTGGCGTCGCTGAAGAAACACGTGGGTGGAAGGGCCATCCTCGTCGTAACTCGAGAATATACCCCAGGTTCCCGCCGCAACTCGAGAAAAACCATGAGACTTCCCCCTCGCCACGAGATGAGACCCGATTCCCCTGCACTGCGTGCAGAGCAATACCGTGTTGCACATCACACATGAAAGGAGACTTGATTTCCTTGATGGCACTCCAGAGAAACCCCAAGAACACTGTTTCAAGGCTAGAGGGATCCTGAAGTCACTGTAGCAACACGAAAGAGCTCCGTGGACCAAAAATCGACTCGAGATGAGAGGTTAGTCCCTGGCTTCGACTCCAGAGGAATATCACCTTACCACAAGCACCTCAAGAGGAGGCTTCTCTCAGCTCTAGGTATGTGAGAGGGACCCTGAGTTTGCGGCCTCAAGTGGAATGGACACCGCGATGCCCTGACTCGAAATAAGGCCAGATATCCATGCAGTGACTTGAATGCTGGCTCGTCTTGCATCTACCAAGATGAAAGGATGTTTGAATCCCCTGTGGAGACCACAGAGAAAGACCTAGATCCCCACCTCATCGCGACCTGAGGCCTCAAATTCTTTGAAAACTCCAGAGGTACGCGGAGATCAGTGCCTCCAAAAGGGACGATGCCTGACTCTTCATGAAACTTCATAGGAGTCCCAGGATTCCTGTGGCACGTGGAAAGGGACCCTTGGTCTCCCGCCTCAGCTGGAGAGGCGTCCCAATTGCCCTGCCAAGCCTCAAGGAGAATCCCGAGTTGTCCCTCGCAACTAGGCAGGAGTCCTGACGTCGCTGAACAAACACGTGTGTGGAAGGGCCATCCCCGTCGTAACTCGAGAATATACCCCAGGTTCCCACCGCAACTTGAGAAAAACCATGAGACTTCCCCCTCGCCGCGAGATGAGGCCCGATTCCCCTGCACTGCGTGCAGAGCAATTCCGTGTTGCACATCACACATGAAAGGAGCCTTGATTTCCTTGATGGCACTCCAGAGAAACCCCAAGAACACTGTTTCAAGGCTAGAGGGATCCTGAGGTCACTGTAGCAACACGAAAGAGCTCCGTGGACCAAAACTCAACTCGAGATGAGAGGTTAGTCCCTGGCTTTGACTCCAGAGGAATACCACCTTACCACAAGCACCTCAAGAGGAGGCTTCTCTCAGCTCTAGGTATGTGAGAGGGACCCTGAGTTTGCGGCCTCAAGTGGAATGGACACTGCAATGCCCTGACTCGAAATAAGGCCGAATATCCCTGCAGTGACTTGAATGCAGGCTCGTCTTGCATCTCCCAAGATGAAAGGATGTCTGAATCCCCTGTGGAGACCACAGAGAAAGACCTAGTTCCCCACCTCATCGCGACCGGAGGCCTCACATCGTTTGAAAATTCCAGAGGTACACGGAGATCAGTGCCTCCAAAGGAGATGATGCCTGACTCCTCGTGAAACTTGATAGGAGTCCCAGGATTCCTGTGGCAAGTGAAAAGGGACCCTTGGTCTCCCGCCTCAGCTGGAGAGGCGTCCCAATTGCCCTGCCAAGCCTCGAGGAGAATCCCGAGTTGTCCCTCGCAACTAGGCAGGAGTCCTGACGTCGCTGAACAAACACGTGGGTGGAAGGGCCATCCCCATCATAACTGGAGAATATACCCCAGGATCCCTCCGCAACTCGAGAAAAAACATGAGACTTTCCCCTCGCCGCGAGATGAGGCCCGATTTCCCTGCACTGCATGCAGAGCAATTCCGTCTTGCACATCACACATGAAAGGAGCCTTGATTTCCCTGATGGCACTACAGAGAAACCACAAGAACACTGTTTCAAGGCTAGAGGGATCCTGAGGTCACTGTAGCAACACGAAAGAGCTCCGTGGACCAAAAATCAACTCGAGATGAGAGGTTAGTCCCTGGCTTCGACTCCAGAGGAATAACACCTTACCACAAGCACCTCAAGCGGAGGCTTCTCTCAGCTCTAGCTATGTGAGAGGGACCCTAATTTTGTGGCCTCAAGTGGAATGGACACTGCGATGCCCTGACGCGAAATAAGGCCGGATATCCCTGCAGTGATTTGAATGCAGGATCGTCTTGCATCTCACAAGATGAAACGATGTCTGAATCCCCTGTGGAGACCACAGAGAAAGAACTAGTTCCCCACCTCATCGCGACCGGAGGCCTCACATCCTTTGAAAACTCCAGAGGGACGCGGAGATCAGTGCCTCTAAAGGAGAGGATGACTGACTCCTCGTGAAACTTGATAGGATTCCCAGGATTCCTGTGGCACGTGGAAAGGGATACTTGGTCTCCCGCCTCAGCTGGAGAGGCGTCCCAATTGCCCTGCCAAGCCTCGAGGAGAATCCCGAGTTGTCCCTCGCAACTAGGCAGGAATCCTGCGGTCCCTGAACAAACACCTGGGTGGAAGGGCCATCCTCGTCGTAACTCGAGAATATACCCCAGGTTCCCGCCGCAACTCGAGAAAAACCATGAGACTTCCCCCTTGCCGCGACATGAGACCCGCATCCCCTGCAGTGCGTGCAGAGCAATTCCGTGTTGCACATCACACATGAAAGGAGACTTGATTTCCTTGATGGCACTCCAGAGAAACCCCAAGAACACTGTTTCAAGGCTAGAGGGATCCTGAAGTCACTGTAGCAACACGAAAGAGCTCCGTGGACTAAAAATCGACTCGAGATGAGAGGTTAGTCCCTGGCTTCGACTCCAGAGGAATACCACCTTACCACAAGCACCTCAAGAGGAGGCTTCTCTCAGCTCTAGGTATGTGAGAGGGACCCTGAGTTTGCGGCCTCAAGTGGAATGGACACCGCGATGCCCTGACTCGAAATAAGGCCGGATATATCTGCAGTGACTTGAATGCCGGCTCGTCTTGCATCTACCAAGATGAAAGGATGTTTGAATCACCTGTGGAGACCACAGAGAAAGACCTAGTTCCCCACCTCATCGCGACCTGAGGCCTCAAATTCTTTGAAAACTCCAGAGGGACGCGGAGATCAGTGCCTCCAAAGGAGACGATGCCTGACATCTCGTGAATCTTGATAGGACTCCCAGGATTCCTGTGGCACGTGGAAAGGGACCCTTGGTCTCCCGCCTCAGCTGGAGAGGCGTCCAATTGCCCTGCCAAGCCTCGAGGAGAATTCCGAGTTGTCCCTCGCAACTAGGCAGGAGTCCTGCAGTCGCTGAACAAACACGTGTGTGGAAGGGCCATCCCCGTCGTAACTCGAGAATATACGCCAGGTTCGCACCGCAACTCGAGAAAAACCATGAGACTTCCCCCTCGCCGCGAGATGAGGCCCGATTCCCCTGCACTGCATGCAGAGCAATTCCGTGTTGCACATCAAACTTGAAAGGAGCCTTGATTTCCTTGATGGCACTCCAGAGAAACCCCAAGAACACTGTTTCAAGGCTAGAGGGATCCTGAGGTCACTGTAGCGACAGGAAAGAGCTCCGTGGACCAAAAATCAACTCGAGATGAGAGGTTAGTCCTTGGCTTCGACTCCAGAGGAATACCACCTTACCACAAGCACCTCAAGAGGAGGCTTCTCTCAGCTCTAGCTATGTGAGAGGGACCCTGAGTTTGCGGCCTCAAGTGGAATGGACACCGCGATGCCCTGACTCGAAATAAGGCCGGATATCCCTGCAGTGACTTGAATGCAGGCTCGTCTTGCATATCCCAAGATGAAAGGATGTCTGAATCCCCTGTGGAGACCACAGAGAAAGACCTAGTTCCCGACCTCATCGCGAACGGAGGCCTCACATCCTTTGAAAACTCCAGAGGTACGCGGAGATCAGTGCCTCCAAAGGAGACGATGTCTGACTCCTCGTGAAACTTCATAGGAGTCCCAGGATTCCTGTGGCACATGGAAAGGGACCCTTGGTCTCCCGCCTCAGCTGGAGAGGCGTCCCAATTGCCCTGCCAAGCCTCGAGGAGAATCCCGAGTTGTCCCTCGCAACTAGGCAGGAGTCCTGACGTCGCTGAAGAAACACGTGGGTGGAAGGGCCATCCCCGTCGTAACTCGAGAATATACCCCAGGTTCCCGCTGCAACTCGAGAAATACCATGAGACTTCCCCTCGCCGTGAGATGAGTTCCGATTCCCCTGCACTGCGTGCAGAGCAATACCGTGTTGCACATCACACATGAAAGGAGCCTTGATTTCTTTGATGGCACTCCAGAGAAACCCCAAGAACACTGTTTCAAGGCTAGAGGGATCCTGAGGTCACTGTAGCAACACGAAAGAGTTCCGTGGACCAAAAATCAACTCGAGATGAGAGGTTAGTCCCTGGCTTCAACTCCAGAGGAATGCCACCTTTCCACAAGCACCTCAAGAGGAGGCTTCTCTCAGCTCTAGGTATGTGAGAGGGACCCTGAGTTTGCGGCCTCAAGTGGAATGGACACCGCGATGCCCTGACTCGAAATAAGGCCGGATATCCCTGCAGTGACTTGAATGCAGGCTCGTCTTGCATCTCCCAAGACGAAAGGATGTCTGAATCCCCTGTGGAGACCACAGAGAAAGACCTAGTTCCCCACCTCATTGCTACCGGAGGCCTCACATCCTTTGAAAACTCCAGAGGTACACGGAGATCAGTACCTCCAAAGGAGACGATGCCTGACTCCTCGTGAAACTTGATAGGAGTCCCAGGATTCCTGTGCACGTGGATAGGGACCCTTGGTCTCCCGCCCAGCTGGAGAGGCGTCCCAATTGCCCTGCCAAGCCTCGAGGAGAATCCCGAGTTGTCCCTCGCAACTAGGTAGGAGTCCTGACGTTGCTGAACAATCACGTGGTTGAAAGAGCCATCCCCGTCGTAACTCGAGAATATACCCCAGGTTCCCGCCGCAACTCGAGAAAAACCATGAGTCTTCCCACTTGTCGCGAGATGAGGCTCGATTCCCCTGCACTACATGCAGAGCAATTCCGTGTTGCACATCAAACTTGAAAGGAGCCTTGATTTCCTTGATGGCACTCCAGAGAAACCCCAAGAACACTGTTTCAAGGCTAGAGGGATCCTGAGGTCACTGTAGCGACAGGAAAGAGCTCCGTGGACCAAAAATCAACTCGAGATGAGAGGTTAGTCCTTGGCTTCGACTCCAGAGGAATACCACCTTACCACAAGCACCTCAAGAGGAGGCTTCTCTCAGCTCTAGCTATGTGAGAGGGACCCTGAGTTTGCGGCCTCAAGTGGAATGGACACCGCGATGCCCTGACTCGAAATAAGGCCGGATATCCCTGCAGTGACTTGAATGCAGGCTCGTCTTGCATCTCCCAAGATGAAAGGATGTCTGAATCCCCTGTGGAGACCACAGAGAAAGACCTAGTTCCCGACCTCATCGCGAACGGAGGCCTCACATCCTTTGAAAACTCCAGAGGTACGCGGAGATCAGTGCTTCCAAAGGAGACGATGTCTGACTCCTCGTGAAACTTCATAGGAGTCCCAGGATTCCTGTGGCACATGGAAAGGGACACTTGGTCTCCCGCCTCAGCTGGAGAGGCGTCCCAATTGCCCTGCCAAGCCTCGAGGAGAATCCCGAGTTGTCCCTCGCAACTAGGCAGGAGTCCTGACGTCGCTGAACAAACACGTGGGTGGAAGGGCCATCCCCGTCGTAACTCGAGAATATACCCCAGGTTCCCGCTGCAACTCGAGAAATACCATGAGACTTCCCCTCGCCGTGAGATGAGTTCCGATTCCCATGCACTGCATGCAGAGCAATACCGTGTTGCACATCACACATGAAAGGAGCCTTGATTTCCTTGATGGCACTCCAGAGAAACCCCAAGAAAACTGTTTCAAGGCCAGAGGGATCCTGAGGTGACTGTAGCAACACGAAAGAGCTCCGTGGACCAAAAGTCAACTCGAGATGAGAGGTTAGTCCCTGGCTTCGACTCCAGAGGAATACCACCTTACCACAAGCACCTCAAGAGGAGGCTTCTCTCAGCTCTAGGTGTGTGAGAGGGAACCTGAGTTTGCGGCCTCAAGTGGAATGGACACTGCGATGCCCTGACTCGAAATAAGGCCGGATATCCCTGCAGTGACTTGAATGCAGGCTCGTCTTGCATCTCCCAAGACGAAAGGGTGTCTGAATCCCCTGTGGAGACCACAGAGAAAGACCTAGTTCCCCAACTCATCGCGACCGAAGGCCTCACATCCTTTGAAAACTCCAGAGGTACCCGGAGATCAGAGCCTCCAAAGGGGACGATGCCTGACTCCTCGTGAAACTTGATAGGAGTCCCAGGATTCCTGTGGCACGTGGAAAGGGACACTTGGTCTCCCGCCTCAGATGGAGAGGCGTCCCAATTGCCCTGCCAAGCCTCGAGAAGAATCCCGAGTTGTCCCTCGCAGCTAGGCAGGAGTCCTGACGTCACTGAACAAACACGTGGGTGGAAGGGCCATCCCCGTCGTAATTCGAGAATATACCCCAGGTTCGGGCCGCAACTCGAGAAAAACCATGAGTCTTCCCACTTGCCGCGAGATGAGGCTCGATTCCCCTGCACTGCAAGCACAGCAATTCCGTGTTGCACATCACACATGAAAGGAGCCTTGATTTCCTTGATGGCACTCCACAGAAACCCCAAGAACACTGTTTCAAGGCCAGAGGGATCCTGAGGTGACTGTAGCAACACGAAAGAGCTCCGTGGACCAAAAATCAACTCGAAATGAGAGGTTAGTCCCTGGCTTCGATTCCAGAGGAATACTACCCTACCACAAGCACCACAAGAGGAGGCTTCTCTCAGCTCTAGGTATGTGAGAGGGACCCTGAGTTTGCGGCCTCAAGTGGAATGGACACCGCGATGCCCTGACTCGAAATAAGGCCAGATATCCCTGCAGTGACTTGAATGCAGGCTCGTCTTGCATCTCCCAAGACTAAAGCATGTCTGAATCCCCTGTGGAGACCACAGAGAAAGACCTAGTTCCCCCCCTCATGGCGATCGGAGGCCTCACATCCTTTGAAAACTCCAGAGATACGCGGAGATCTGTGCCTCCAAAGGAGACGATGCCTGACTCCTCGTGAAACTTGATAGGAGTCCCAGGATTCCTGTGGCACGTGGAAAGGGACCCTTGGTCTCCCGCCTCAGCTGGAGAGGCGTCTCAATTGCCCTGCCAAGCCTCGAGGAGAATCCCGAGTTGTCCCTCGCAACCAGGCAGGGGTCCTGACGTCGCTGAAAAAACACGTGGGTGGAAGGGACAGCCCCGTCATAACTCGAGAATATACCCCAGGTTCCCACTGCAACTCGAGAAAAAATATGAGACTTCCCCTTCGCCGCGAGATGAGGCTCGATTCCCCTGCACTACATGCAGAGCAATTCCGTGTTGCACATCACACAAGAAAGGAGCCTTGATTTCCTTGATGGCACTACAGAGAAAACCCAGGAACACTGTTTCAAGGCTAGAGGGATCCTGAGGTCACTGTAGCAACACGAAAGGTCTCCGTGGACGAAAGATCAACTCGAGATTAGAGGTTAGTCCCTGGCTTTGACTCCAGAGTAATACCACCTTACCACAAGCACCTCAAGAGGAGGCTTCTCTCAGCTCTAGGTGTGTGAGAGGGATCCTGAGATTGCGGCCTCAAGTGGAATGGACACCGCTATGCCCTGACTCGAAATAAGGCCGAATATCCCTGCAGTGACTAGAATGCAGGCTCGTCTTGCATCTCCCAAGACCAAAGGATGTCTGAATCCCCTGTGGAGACCACAGAGAAAGACCTTGTTCCCCACCTCATCGCGACCGGAGGCCTCACATCCTTTTAAAACTCCAGAGGTACGCGGAGATCAGTGCCTCCAAAGGACACGATGCCTGACTCCTCGTGAAACTTGATAGGAGTCCCAGGACTCCTGTGGCACGTGGAAAGGGACACTTGGTCTCCCGCCTCAGATGGAGAGGCGTCCCAATTGCCCTGCCAAGCCTCGAGGAGAATCCCGAGTTGTCCCTCACAACCAGGCAGGAGTCCTGACTTGGCTGAACAAACACGTGGGTGGAAGGGCCATCCCCGTCATAACTCGAGAATATACCCCAGGTTCCCACCGCAACTCGAGAAAAACCATGAGACTTCCCCCTCGCCGCAAGATGAGGCCCGATAACCTGCACTGCGTGCAGAGCAATTCCGTGTTGCACATCACACATGAAAGGAGCCTTGATTTCCTTGATGGCACTCCATAGAAACCCCAAGAACACTGTTTCAAGGCTAGAGGGATCCTGAGGTCACTGTAGCAACACGAAAGAGCTCGGTGGACCAAAAATCAACTCGAGAGGAGAGGTTAGTCCCTGGCTTCGACTCCAGAGGAATACCACCTTACCACAAGCACCTCAAGAGGAGTCTTCTCTCAGCTCTAGGTATGTGAGAGGGACCCTGAGTTTGCGGCCTCAAGTGGAATGGACACCGCGATGCCCTGACTCGAAATAACGCCGGATATCCCTGCAGTGACTTGAATGCAGGCTCGTCTTGCATCTCCCAAGACGAAAGGATGTCTGAATCCCCTGTGGAGACCACAGAGAAAGACCTAGTTCCCCACCTCATCGTGACCGGAGGCCTCACATCCTTTGAAAACTCCAGAGGTACGCGGAGATCAGTGCCTCCAAAGGAGACGATGCCTGACTCCTCGTGAACCTTGATAGGAGTCCCAGGATTCCTGTGTCACGTGGAAAGGGACCCTTGGTCTCCCGCCTCAGCTGGAGAGGCGTCCCAATTGCCCTGCCAAGCCTCGAGGAGAATCCCGAGTTGTCCCTCGCAACTAGGCAGGAGTCCTGACGTCGCTGATCAAACACGTGTGTGGAAGGACCATCCCCGTCGTAACTCGAGAATATACCCCAGGTTCCCGCCGCAACTCGAGAAAAACCATGAGACTTCCCCCTCGCCGCGAGATGAGGCCCGATTTCCCTGCACTGTGTGCAGAGCAATTCCGTGTTGCACATCACACATGAAAGGAGCCTTGATTTCCTTGATGGCACTCCAGAGAATCCCCAAGAACACTGTTTCAAGGCTAGAGGGATCCTGAGGTCACTGTAGCAACACGAAAGAGCTCCGTGGACCAAAAATCAACTCGAGATGAGAGGTTAGTCCCTGGCTTCGACTCCAGAGGAATACCACCTTACCGCACGCACCTCAAGAGGAGGCTTCTCTCAGCTCTAGGTAAGTGAGAGGCACCCTGAGTTTGCGGCCTCAAGTGGAATGGACACCGCGATGCTCTGACTCGAAATAAGGCCGGATATCCCTGCAGTGACTTGAATGCAGGCTCGTCTTGCATCTCCCAAGACGAAAGGATGTCTGAATCCCCTGTGGAGACCACAGAGAAAGACCTAGTTCCCCACCTCATCAGGACCGGAGACCTCACATCCTTTGAAAACTCCAGAGGTACGCGGAGATCAGTGCCTCCAAAGTAGACGATGCCTGACTTCTCGTGAACCTTGATAGGAGTCCCAGGATTCCTGTGGCACGTGGAAAGGGACCCTTGGTCTCCCGCCTCAGCTGGAGAGGCGTCCCAATTGCCCTGCCAAGCCTCGAGGAGAATCCCGAATTGTCCCTCGCAACTAGCCAAGAGACCTGACGTCGCTGAACAAACACGTGGTTGGAAGGGCCGTCCCCGTCGTAACTCGAGAATATACCCCAGGTTCCCGCCGCAACTCGAGAAAAACCATGAGACTTCCCCATCGCCGCGACATGAGGCCCGATTCCCCTGCACTGCGTGCAGAGCAATTCCGTGTTGCACATCACACATGAAAGGAGCCTTGATTTCCTTGATGGCACTCCAGAGAAACCCCAAGAACATTGTTTCAAGGCTAGAGGGATCGTGAGGTCCTGTAGCAACACGAAAAAGCTCCGTGGACCAAAAATCAACTCGAGATGAGATGTGAGTCCCTGGCTTCGACTCCAGAGGAATACCACCTTACCGCAAGCACCTCAAGAGGAGGCTTCTCTCAGCTCTAGGTATGTGAGAGGGACCCTGAGTTTGCGGCCTCAAGTGGAATGGACACCGCGATGCCCTGACTCGAAATAAGGCCGGATATCCATGCAGTGACTTGAATGCAGGCTCGTCTTGCATCTCCCAATACGAAAGGATGTCTGAATCCCCTGTGGAGACAACAGAGAAAGACCTAGTTCCCCACCTCATCGCGACCGGAGGCCTCACATCCTTTGAAAACTCCAGAGTTACGCGGAGATCAGTGCCTCCAAAGGAGATGATGCCTGACTCCTCGTGAAACTTGATAGGAGTCCCAGGATTCCTGTCGCACGTGGAAAGGGACCCTTGGTCTCCCGCCTCAGATGGAGAGGCGTCCCAATTGCCCTGCCAAGCCTCGAGGAGAATCCCGAGTTGTCCCTCGCAGCTAGGCAGGAGTGCTGAAGTCGCTGAACAAACACTTGGGTGGAAGGGCCATCCCCGTCATAACTTGAGAATATACCCCAGGTTCCCGCCGCAACTGGAGAAAAACCATGAGACTTCCCCTCGCCGCGAGATGAGCCCCGATTCCCCTGCACTGCGTGAAGAGCAATTCCGTGTTGCACATTAAACATGAAAGGAGCCTTGATTTCCTTGATGGCACTCCAGAGAAACCCCAAGAACACTGTTGCAAGGCTAGAGGGATCCTGAGGTCACTGTAGCAACACGAAAGAGCTCCGTGGACCAAAAATCAACTCGAGATGAGAGGTTAGTCCCTGGCTTCGACTCCAGAGGAATACCACCTTACCACAAGCACCTCAAGAGAAGGCTTCTCTCAGCTCTAGGTATGTGAGAGGGACCCTGATTTTGCGGCCTCAAGTGGAATGGACACTGCGATGCCCTGACGCGAAATAAGGCCGGATATCCCGGCAGTGACTTGAATGCAGGCTCGTCTTGCATTTCCCAAGATGAAAGGATGTCTGAATCCCCTGTGGAGACCACAGAGAAAGACCTAGTTCCCCACCTCATGGCGACCGGAGGCCTCACATTCTTTGAAAACTCCAGAGGTACGCAGAGATAAGTGCCTCCAAAGGAGACGATGCCTGACTCCTCGTGAAACTTTATAGGAGTCCCAGGATTCCTGTGGCACGTGGAAAGGGACCCTTGGTCTACTGCCTCAGCTGGAGAGGCGTCCCAGTTTCCCTGCCAAGCCTCGAGGAGAATCCCGAGTTGTCCCTCATAACTAGGCAGGAGTCCTGAGGTCGCTGAACAAACACGTGGGTGGAAGGGCCATCCCCGTCGTAACTCGAGAATATACCCCAGGTTCCCGTCGCAACTCGAGAAAAATCATGAGACTTCCCCCGCGCCGCGAGATGAGGCCCGATTCCCCTGCACTGCGTGCAGAGCCATTCCGTGTTGCACATCACACATGAAAGGAGCATTGATTTCCTTGATGGCACTTCAGAGAAACCCCAAGAACACTGTTTCAAGGCTAGAGGGATCCTGAGGTCACTGTAGCAACACGAAAGAGCTCCGTGGACCAAGAATCAACTCAAGATGAGAGGTTAGTCCCTGGTTTCGACTCCAGAGGAATACCACCTTACCCCAAGCACCTCAAAAGGAGCCTTCTCTCAGCTCTAGGTATGTGAGAGGGACCCTGAGTTTGCAGCCTCAAGTGGAATTGACACCGCGATGACCTGACTCGAAATAAGGCCGGATATCCCTTCAGTGATTTGAATGCAGGCTCGTCTTGCATCTCCCATGAAGAAAGTATATCTGAATCCCGTATGGAGCCCACAGAGAAAGACCTAGTTCCCCAGCTCATGGCGACCGGAGGCCTCACATCCTTTGAAAACTCCAGAGGTACGCGGAGATCAGTGCCTCCAAAGGAGACGATGCCTGACTCCTCGTGAAACTTGATAGGAGTCCCAGGATTCCTGTGGCACTTGGAAAGGGACCCTTGGTCTCCCGCCTCACCTGGAGAGGCGACCCAATTGCCCTGCCAAGCCTCGAGGAGAATCCCGAGTTGTCCCTCGCAACTAGGCAGGAGTCCTGACGTTGCTGAACAAACACGTGGGTGGAAGGGCCATCCCCGTCGTAACTCGAGAATATACCCCAGGTTCCCGCCCCAACTCGAGAACAACCATGAGACTTCCCCCTCGCCGCGAGATGAGGCCCGATTCCCCTGCACTGCGTGCAGAGCAATTCCGTGTTGCACATCACACATGAAAGGAGCCTTGATTTCCTTGATGGCACTCCAGAGAAACCCCAGGAACACTGTTTCAAGGCTAGAAGGATCCTGAGGTCACTGTAGCAACACGAAAGAGCTCCGTGGACGAAAATTCAACTTGAGATGAGAGGTTAGTCCCTGGCTTCGACTCCAGAGGAATACCACCTTACCACAAGCACCTCAAGAGGAGGCTTCTCTCAGCTTTAGGTATGTGAGAGGGACCCTGAGTTTGCGGCCTCAAGTGGAATGGACACCGCGATGCCCTGACTCGAAATAAGGCCGAATATTCCTGCACTGAATTGAATGCAGGCTCGTCTTGCATCTCCCAAGACGAAAGGATACCTGAATCCCCTGTGGAGACCACAGAGAAAGACCTAGTTCCCCACCTCATCGCGACCGGAGGCCTCACATCATTTGAAAACTCCAGAGCTGCGCAGAGATCACTGCCTCCAAAGGAGACGATTCGTGACTCCTCGTGAAACTTGATAGGAGTCCCAGGATTCCTGTGGCACGTGGAAAGGGACCCTTGGTCTCCCGCCTCAGCTGGAGAGGCGTCCCAATTGCCCTGAAAAGCCTCGAGGAGAATCCCGAGTTGTCCCTTGCAACTAGGCAGGAGTCCTGACGTCGCTGAACAAACACGTGTGTGGAAGGGCCATCCCCGTCTTAACACGAGAATATACCCCAGGTTCCCGCCGCAACTCGAGAAAAACCATGAGACTTCCCCCTCGCCGCAAAATGAGGCCCGATTCCCCTGCACTGCGTGCAGAGCAATTCCGTGTTGCACATCACACATGAAAGGAGCATTGATTTCCTTGATGGCACTCCAGAGAAACCCCAAGAACACTGTTTCAAGGCTAGAGGGATCCTGAGGTCACTGTAGCAACACGAAAGAGCACCGTGGACCAAAAATCAACTCGAGATGAGAGGTTAGTCCCTGGCTTCGACTCCAGAGGAATACCACCTTACCACAAGCACCTCAAGAGGAGGCTTCTCTCAGCTCTAGGTGTGTGAGAGGGACCCTGATTTTGCGGCCTCAAGTGGAATGGACACCGCGATGCCCTGATGCGAAATAAGGCCGGATATCCCTGCAGTGACTTGAATGCAGGCTCGTCTTGCATCTCCCAAGACGAAAGGATGTCTGAATCCCCTGTGCAGACCACAGAGAAAGCCCTAGTTCCCCACCTCATGGCGACCGGAGGCCTCACATCCTTTGAAATCTCCAGAGGTACGCGGAGATCAGTGCCTCCAAAGGAGACGATGCCTGACTCCTCTGAAACATGATAGGAGTTCCAGGATTCCTGTGGCACGTGGAAAGGGACCCTTGGTCTCCCGCCTCAGCTGGAGAGGCGTCCCAATTGCCCTGCCAAGCCTCGAGGAGAATCCCGAGTTGTCCCTCGCAACTAGGCAGGAGTCCTGCCGTCGCTGAACAAACACGTGGTTGGAAGGGCCATTCCCATCGTAACTCGAGAATATAGCCCAGGTGCCTGCCGCAACTCGAGAAAAACCATGAAAATTCCCCATCGCCTCGAGATGAGGCCCGATTCCCCTACACTGCGTGCAGTGCAATTCCGTGTTGCACATCACACATGAAAGGAGCCTTGATTTCCTTGATGGCACTCCAGAGAAACCCCAAGAACACTGTTTCAAGGCTAGAGGGATCCTGAGGTCACTGTAGCAACACGAAAGAGCTCCATGGACCAGAAATCAACTCGAGATGAGAGGTTAGTCCCTGGCTTCCACTCCAGAGGAATACCACCTTACCACAAGCACCTCAAGAGGAGGCTTCTCTCAACTCTATGTATGTGAGAGGGACCCTGAGTTTGCGGCCTCAAGTGGAATGGACACCCCGATGCCCTGACTCGAAATAAGGCCGGATATCCCTGCAGTGACTTGAATGCAGGCTCGTCTTGCATCTCCCAAGACGAAAGGATGTCTGAATCCCCGGTGGAGACCACAGAGAAAGACCTAGTTCCCCACCTCATCGCGACCGTAGGCCTCACATCCTTTGAAAACTCCAGAGGTACGCGGAGATCAGTGCCTCCAAAGGAGACGATGCCTGACTCCTCGTGAAACTCTATAGGAGTCCCAGGATTCCTGTGGCACGTGGAAAGGGACCCTTGGTCTCCCGCCTCAGCTGGAGAGGCGTCCCAATTGCCCTGCCAAGCCTCGAGGAGAATCGCGAGTTGTCCCTCGCATCTAGGCAGGAGTCCTGACGTCGCTGAACAAACACGTGGGTGGAAGGGTCATCCCCATCGTAACTCGAGAATATACCCCAGGTTCCCGCCGCAACTCGAGAAAAACCATGAGACTTCCCCCTCGCCGCGAGATGAGGCCTGATTCCCCTGCACTGCGTGCAGAGCAATTCCGTGTTGCACATCACACATGAAAGGAGCCTTGATTTCCTTGATGGCACTCCAGAGAAACCCCAAGAACACTGTTTCAAGTCTAGAGGGATCCTGAGGTCACTGTAGCAACACGAAAGAGTTCCGTGGACCAAAACTCAACTCGAGAGGAGAGGTTAGTCCCTGGCTTCGACTCCAGAGGAATACCACCTTACCACAAGCACCTCAAGAGGAGGCTTCTCTCAGCTCTAGGTATGTGAGAGGGACCCTGATTTTGCGGCCTCAAGTGGAATGGACACCGCGATGCCCTGATGCGAAATAAGGCCGGATATCCCTGCAGTGACTTGAATGCAGGCTCGTCTTGCATCTCCCAAGACGAAAGGATATCTGAATCCCCTGTGCAGACCACAGAGAAAGCCCTAGTTCCCCACCTCATGGCGACCGGAGGCCTCACATCCTTTGAAAACTCCAGAGGTACGCGGAGATCAGTGCCTCCAAAGGAGACGATGCCTGACTCCTCGTGAAACTTGATAGGAGTCCCAGGATTCCTGTGGCACGTGGAAAGGGACTCTTGGTCTGCCGCCTCAGCTGGAGAGGCGTCCCATTTGCCCTGCCAAGCCTCGAGGAGAATCCCGAGTTGTCCCTCGCAACTAGGCAGGAGTCCTGCCGTCGCGGAACACACACGTGTGTGGAAGGGCCATCCCCGTCGTAACTCGAGAATATACCCCAGGTTCCCGCCGCAACTCGAGAAAAACCATGAGACTTCCCCCTCGCCGCGAGATGAGGCCCGATTCCCCTGCACTGCGTGCAGAGCAATTCCGTGTTGCACATCACACATGAAAATATTCTTGATTTCCTTGATGGCACTCCAGAGAAACCCCAAGAACACTGTTTCAAGGCTAGCGGGATCCTGAGGTCACTGTAGCAACACGAAAGAGTTCCGTGGACCAAAAATCAACTCGAGATGAGAGGTTAGTCCCTGGCTTCGACTCCAGAGGAATACCACCTTACCACAAGCACCTCAAGAGGAGGCTTCTCTCAGCTCTAGCTATGTGCTGAGTTTGCGGTCTCAAGTGGAATGGAAACCACGATGCCCTGACTCGAAATAAGGCCGAATATCCCTGCAGTGACTTGAATGCAGGCTCGTCTTGCATCTTCCAAGATGAAAGGATGTCTGAATCCCCTGTGGAGACCACAGAAAAAGACCTAGTTCCCCACCTCATCAGGACCGGAGGCCTCACATCCTTTGAAAACTCCAGAGGTACGCGGAGATCAGTGCCTCCAAAGGAGACGATGCCTGACTCCTCGTGAAACTTGATAGGAGTCCCAGGATTCCTGTGGCACGTGGAAAGGGACCCTTCGTCTCCCGCCTCAGCTGGAGAGGCGTCCCAATTGCCCTGCCAAGCCTCGAGGAGAATCCCGAGTTGTCCTTCACAACTAGGCAGGAGTCCTGCCGTCGCTGAACAAACACGTGTGTGGAAGGGCCATTCCCGTCGTAACTCGAGAATATACCCCAGGTTCCCGCCGCAGCTCGAGATAAACCATGAGACTTCCCCCACGCCGCGAGATGAGGCCGGATTCCCCTGCACTGCGTGCAGAGCAATTCCGTGTTGCACATCACACATGAAATTAGCCTTGATTTCCTTGATGGCACTCCAGAGAAACCCCAAGAACACTGTTTCAAGGCTAGAGGGATCCTGAGGTCACTGTAGCAACACGAAAGAGCTCCGTGGACCAAGAATCAACTCGAGATGAGAGGTTAGTCCCTGGATTCGACTCCAGAGGAATACCACCTTACCACAAGCACCTCAAGAGGAGGCTTCTCTCAGCTCTAGATTTGTGAGAGGGAACCAGAGTTTGCGGCCTCAAGTGGAATGGACATTGCGATGCCCTGACGCGAAATTATGCCGCATATCCCTGCAGTGACTTGAATGCAGGCTCGTCTTGCATTTCCTAAGACGAAAGTATGTCTGAATCCCCGGTGGAGACCACAGAGAAAGACCTAGTTCCCCACCTCATCGCGACCGGAGGCCTCACATCCTTTGAAAACTCCAGAGGTATGCGGAGATAAGTGCCTCCAAAGGAGACGATGCCTGACTCCTCATGAAACTTGATAGGAGTCCCAGGATTCCTGTGGCACGTGGGAAGGGACACTTGGTCTCCCGCCTCAGCTGTAGAGGCGTCCCAATTGCCCTGCCAAGCCTCGAGGAGAATCCCGAGTTGTCCCTCGCAACTAGGCAGGAGTCCTGCCGTCGCTGAACAGACACGTGTGTGGAAGGGTCATCCCCATCGTAACTCGAGAATATACCCCAGGTTCCCGCCGCAACTCGAGAAAAACCATGAGACTTCCCCCTCGCCGCGAGATGAGGCCTGATTCCCCTGCACTGCGTGCAGAGCAATTCCGTGTTGCACATCACACATGAAAGGAGCCTTGATTTCCTTGATGGCACTCCAGAGAAACCCCAAGAACACTGTTTCAAGTCTAGAGGGATCCTGAGGTCACTGTAGCAACACGAAAGAGTTCCGTGGACCAAAACTCAACTCGAGAGGAGAGGTTAGTCCCTGGCTTCGACTCCAGAGGAATACCACCTTACCACAAGCACCTCAAGAGGAGGCTTCTCTCAGCTCTAGGTATGTGAGAGGGACCCTGATTTTGCGGCCTCAAGTGGAATGGACACCGCGATGCCCTGATGCGAAATAAGGCCGGATATCCCTGCAGTGACTTGAATGCAGGCTCGTCTTGCATCTCCCAAGACGAAAGGATATCTGAATCCCCTGTGCAGACCACAGAGAAAGCCCTAGTTCCCCACCTCATGGCGACCGGAGGCCTCACATCCTTTGAAAACTCCAGAGGTACGCGGAGATCAGTGCCTCCAAAGGAGACGATGCCTGACTCCTCGTGAAACTTGATAGGAGTCCCAGGATTCCTGTGGCACGTGGAAAGGGACTCTTGGTCTGCCGCCTCAGCTGGAGAGGCGTCCCATTTGCCCTGCCAAGCCTCGAGGAGAATCCCGAGTTGTCCCTCGCAACTAGGCAGGAGTCCTGCCGTCGCGGAACACACACGTGTGTGGAAGGGCCATCCCCGTCGTAACTCGAGAATATACCCCAGGTTCCCGCCGCAACTCGAGAAAAACCATGAGACTTCCCCCTCGCCGCGAGATGAGGCCCGATTCCCCTGCACTGCGTGCAGAGCAATTCCGTGTTGCACATCACACATGAAAATATTCTTGATTTCCTTGATGGCACTCCAGAGAAACCCCAAGAACACTGTTTCAAGGCTAGCGGGATCCTGAGGTCACTGTAGCAACACGAAAGAGTTCCGTGGACCAAAAATCAACTCGAGATGAGAGGTTAGTCCCTGGCTTCGACTCCAGAGGAATACCACCTTACCACAAGCACCTCAAGAGGAGGCTTCTCTCAGCTCTAGCTATGTGCTGAGTTTGCGGTCTCAAGTGGAATGGAAACCACGATGCCCTGACTCGAAATAAGGCCGAATATCCCTGCAGTGACTTGAATGCAGGCTCGTCTTGCATCTTCCAAGATGAAAGGATGTCTGAATCCCCTGTGGAGACCACAGAAAAAGACCTAGTTCCCCACCTCATCAGGACCGGAGGCCTCACATCCTTTGAAAACTCCAGAGGTACGCGGAGATCAGTGCCTCCAAAGGAGACGATGCCTGACTCCTCGTGAAACTTGATAGGAGTCCCAGGATTCCTGTGGCACGTGGAAAGGGACCCTTCGTCTCCCGCCTCAGCTGGAGAGGCGTCCCAATTGCCCTGCCAAGCCTCGAGGAGAATCCCGAGTTGTCCTTCACAACTAGGCAGGAGTCCTGCCGTCGCTGAACAAACACGTGTGTGGAAGGGCCATTCCCGTCGTAACTCGAGAATATACCCCAGGTTCCCGCCGCAGCTCGAGATAAACCATGAGACTTCCCCCACGCCGCGAGATGAGGCCGGATTCCCCTGCACTGCGTGCAGAGCAATTCCGTGTTGCACATCACACATGAAATTAGCCTTGATTTCCTTGATGGCACTCCAGAGAAACCCCAAGAACACTGTTTCAAGGCTAGAGGGATCCTGAGGTCACTGTAGCAACACGAAAGAGCTCCGTGGACCAAGAATCAACTCGAGATGAGAGGTTAGTCCCTGGATTCGACTCCAGAGGAATACCACCTTACCACAAGCACCTCAAGAGGAGGCTTCTCTCAGCTCTAGATTTGTGAGAGGGAACCAGAGTTTGCGGCCTCAAGTGGAATGGACATTGCGATGCCCTGACGCGAAATTATGCCGCATATCCCTGCAGTGACTTGAATGCAGGCTCGTCTTGCATTTCCTAAGACGAAAGTATGTCTGAATCCCCGGTGGAGACCACAGAGAAAGACCTAGTTCCCCACCTCATCGCGACCGGAGGCCTCACATCCTTTGAAAACTCCAGAGGTATGCGGAGATAAGTGCCTCCAAAGGAGACGATGCCTGACTCCTCATGAAACTTGATAGGAGTCCCAGGATTCCTGTGGCACGTGGGAAGGGACACTTGGTCTCCCGCCTCAGCTGTAGAGGCGTCCCAATTGCCCTGCCAAGCCTCGAGGAGAATCCCGAGTTGTCCCTCGCAACTAGGCAGGAGTCCTGCCGTCGCTGAACAGACACGTGTGTGGAAGGGCCATCCCAGTCGTAACTCGAGAATATACCCCAGGTTCCCGCCGAAACTCGAGAAAAACCATGAGACTTCCACCTCGCCGCGAGATGAGGCCCGATTCCCCTGCACTGCGTGCAGAGCAATTCCGTCTTGCACATCACACATGAAAGGAGCCATGATTTCCTTAATGGCACTCCAGAGAAACCCCAAGAACACTGTTTCAAGGCTAGAGGGATCCTGAGGTCACTGTAGCAAAACGAAAGAGCTCCGTGGACCAAGAATCAACTCGAGATGAGAGGTTAGTCCCTGGCTTCGACTCCAGAGGAATACCACCTTACCACAAGCACCTCAAGAGGAGGCTTCTCTCAGCTCCAGGTATGTGAGAGGGACCCTGAGTTTGCGGCCTCAAGTGGAATGGACACTGCGATGGCCTGACGCGAAATAAGGCCAGATATCCCTGCAGTGACTTGAATGCAGGCTCGTCTTGCATCTCCCAAGACGAAAGGATGTCTGAATCCCCTGTGGAGACCACAGAGAAAGACCTAGTTCCCCACCTCATGGCGACCGAAGGCCTCACATCCTTTGAAAACTCCAGAGGTACGCGGAGATCAGTGCCTCCAAAGGAGACGATGCCTTACTCCTCGTGAAACTTGATAGGAGTACCAGGATTCCTGTGGCAGGTGGAAAGGGACCCTTGGTCTCCCGCCTCAGCTGTAGAGGCGTCCCAATTGCCTTGCCAAGCCTCGAGGAGAATCCCGAGTTGTCCCTCGCAACTAGGCAGTAGTCCTGCCGTCGCTGAAGAAACACGTGGGTGGAAGGGCCATCCCCGTCGTAACTCGAGAATATACCCGAGGTTCCCGCCGCAACTCGAGAAAAACCATGAGACTTCCCCCTCACCCCGATATGAGGCCCGATTTCCCTGCACTGCGTGCAGAGCAATTCCGTGTTGCACATCACACATGAAAGGAGCCTTGATTTCCTTGATGGCACTCCAGAGAAACCCCAAGAACACTCTTTCAAGGCTAGTGGGATCCTGAGGTCACTGTAGCAACACGAAAGAGCTCCGTGGACCAAAAATCAACTCGAGATGAGAGGTTAGTCCCTGGCTTCGACTCCAGAGGAATACCACCTTACCACAAGCACCTCAAGAGGAGGCTTCTCTCAGCTCTAGCTACGTGCTGAGTTTGCGGCCTCAAGTGGAATGGAACCACGATGCCCTGACTGGAAATAAGGCCGAAAATCCCTGCAGTGACTTGAATGCAGGCTCGTCTTGCATCTCCCAAGATGAAAGGATGTCTGAATCCCCTGTGGAGACCACAGAGAAAGACCTAGTTCCCCACCTCATCAGTACCGGAGACCTCACATCGTTTGAAAACTCCAGAGGTACGCGGAGATCAGTGCCTCCAAAGGAGACGATGCCTGACTCCTCGTGAAACTTGATAGGAGTCCCAGGATTCCTGTGGCACGTGGAAAGGGACACTTGGTCTCCCGCCTCAGCTGGAGAGGCGTCCCAATTGCCCTGCCAAGCCTCGAGGAGAATCCCGAGTTGTCCTTCGCAACTAGGCAGGAGTCCTGACGTGGCTGAACAAACACGTGTGTGGAAGGGCCATCCCCGTCGTAACTCGAGAATATACCCCAGGTTCCCGCCGCAGCTCGAGATAAACCATGAGACTTCCCCCACGCCGCGAGATGAGGCCCGATTCCCCTGCACTGCGTGCAGAGCAATTCCGTGTTGCACATCACACATGAAAGGAGCCTTGATTTCCTTGATGGCACTCCAGAGAAACCCCAAGAACACTGTTTCAAGGCTAGAGGGATCCTGAGGTCACTGTAGCAACACGAAAGAGCTCCGTGGACCAAGAATCAACTCGAGATGAGAGGTTAGTCCCTGGATTCGACTCCAGAGGAATACCGCCTTACCACAAGCACCTCAAGAGGAGGCTTCTCTCAGCTCTAGGTTTGTGAGAGGGAACCAGAATTTGCGGCCTCAAGTGGAATGGGCATTGCGATGCCCTGACGCGAAATAAGGCTGGATATCCCTGCAGTGACTTGAATGCAGGCTCGTCTTGCATCTCCCAAGACGAAAGGATGTCTGAATCCCCTGTGCAGACCACAGAGAAAGACCTAGTTCCCCACCTCATCGCGACTGGAGGCCTCACATCCTTTGAAAACTCCAGAGGTACGCGGAGATCAGTGCCTCCAAAGGAGACGATGCCTGACTCCTCGTGAAACTTGATAGGAGACCCAGGATTCCTGTGGCACGTGGAAAGGGACACTTGGTCTCCCGCCTCAGCTGGAGAGGCGTCCCAATTGCCCTGCCAAGCCTCGAGGAGAATCCCGAGTTGTCCCTCGCAACTAGGCAGGAGTCCTGACGTCGCGGAACAAACACGTGGGTGGAAGGGCCATCCCCGTCGTAACTCGAGAATATACCCCAGGTTCCCGCCGCAACTCGAGAGAAACCATGAGACTTCCCCCTCGCCGCGAGATGAGGCCCGATTTCCCTGCACTGAGTGCAGAGCAATTCCGTGTTGCACATCACACATGAAAAGATTCTTGATTTCCTTGATGGGACTCCAGAGAAACCCCAAGAACCCTGTTTCAAGGCTAGAGGGATCGTGAGGTCAGTGTAGCCACACGAAAGAGCTCCGTGGACCAAAAATCAACTCGAGATGAGAGGTTAGTCCCTGGCTTCGACTCCAGAGGAATACCACCTTACCAGAAGCACCTCAAGAGGAGGCTTCTCTCAGCTCTATGTATGTGAGAGGGACCCTGAGTTTGCGGCCTCAAGTGGAAAGGACACCGCGATGCCCTGACTCGAAATAAGGCCGGATATCCCTGCAGTGACTTGAATGCAGGCTCGTCTTGAATCTCCCAAGATGAAAGGATGTCTGAATCCCCTGTGGAGACCACAGAGAAAGACCTAGTTCCCCACCTCATGGCGACCGGAGGCCTCAAATCCTTTGAAAACTCCAGAGGTACGCGGAGATCAGTGCCTCCAAAGGAGACGATGTCTGACTCCTCGTGAAACTTGATAGGAGTCCCAGGATTCCTGTGGCACGTGGAAAGGGACCCTTGGTCTCCAGCCTCAGCTGGAGAGGCGTCCCAATTGCCCTGCCAAGCCTCGAGGAGAATCCCGAGTTGTCCTTCGCAACTAGGCAGGAGTCCTGCCGTCGCTGAACAAACACGTGTGTGGAAGGGCCATCCCCGTCGTAACTCGAGAATATACCCCAGGTTCCCGCCGCAGCTCGAGATAAACCATGAGACTTCAACCTCGCCGCGAAATGAGGCCCGATTCCCCTGCACTGCATGCAGAGCAATTCCGTGTTGCACATCACACATGAAAGGAGCCTTGATTTCCTTGATGGCACTCCAGAGAAACCCCAAGAACACTGTTTCAAGGCTAGAGGGATCCTGAGGTCACTGTAGCAACACGAAAGAGCTCCGTGGACCAAGAATCAACTCGAGATGAGAGGTTAGTCCCTGGATTCGACTCCAGAGGAATACCACCTTACCACAAGCACCTCAAGAGGAGGCTTCTCTCAGCTCTAGCTACGTGCTGAGTTTGCGGCCTCAAGTGGAATGGAACCACGATGCCCTGACTGGAAATAAGGCCGAAAATCCCTGCAGTGACTTGAATGCAGGCTCGTCTTGCATCTCCCAAGATGAAAGGATGTCTGAATCCCCTGTGGAGACCACAGAGAAAGACCTAGTTCCCCACCTCATCAGTACCGGAGACCTCACATCCTTTGAAAACTCCAGAGGTACGCGGAGATCAGTGCCTCCAAAGGAGACGATGCCTGACTCCTCGTGAAACTTGATAGGAGTCCCAGGATTCCTGTGGCACGTGGAAAGGGACACTTGGTCTCCCGCCTCAGCTGGAGAGGCGTCCCAATTGCCCTGCCAAGCCTCGAGGAGAATCCCGAGTTGTCCTTCGCAACTAGGCAGGAGTCCTGCCGTCGCTGAACAAACACGTGTGTGGAAGGGCCATCCCCGTCGTAACTCGAGAATATACCCCAGGTTCCCGCCGCAGCTCGAGATAAACCATGAGACTTCCCCCACGCCGCGAGATGAGGCCCGATTCCCCTGCACTGCGTGCAGAGCAATTCCGTGTTGCACATCACACATGAAAGGAGCCTTGATTTCCTTGATGGCACTCCAGAGAAACCCCAAGAACACTGTTTCAAGGCTAGAGGGATCCTGAGGTCACTGTAGCAACACGAAAGAGCTCCGTGGACCAAGAATCAACTCGAGATGAGAGGTTAGTCCCTGGATTCGACTCCAGAGGAATACCGCCTTACCACAAGCACCTCAAGAGGAGGCTTCTCTCAGCTCTAGGTTTGTGAGAGGGAACCAGAATTTGCGGCCTCAAGTGGAATGGGCATTGCGATGCCCTGACGCGAAATAAGGCTGGATATCCCTGCAGTGACTTGAATGCAGGCTCGTCTTGCATCTCCCAAGACGAAAGGATGTCTGAATCCCCTGTGCAGACCACAGAGAAAGACCTAGTTCCCCACCTCATCGCGACTGGAGGCCTCACATCCTTTGAAAACTCCAGAGGTACGCGGAGATCAGTGCCTCCAAAGGAGACGATGCCTGACTCCTCGTGAAACTTGATAGGAGAACCAGGATTCCTGTGGCACGTGGAAAGGGACACTTGGTCTCCCGCCTCAGCTGGAGAGGCGTCCCAATTGCCCTGCCAAGCCTCGAGGAGAATCCCGAGTTGTCCCTCGCAACTAGGCAGGAGTCCTGACGTCGCGGAACAAACACGTGGGTGGAAGGGCCATCCCCGTCGTAACTCGAGAATATACCCCAGGTTCCCGCCGCAACTCGAGAGAAACCATGAGACTTCCCCCTCGCCGCGAGATGAGGCCCGATTTCCCTGCACTGAGTGCAGAGCAATTCCGTGTTGCACATCACACATGAAAAGATTCTTGATTTCCTTGATGGGACTCCAGAGAAACCCCAAGAACCCTGTTTCAAGGCTAGAGGGATCGTGAGGTCAGTGTAGCCACACGAAAGAGCTCCGTGGACCAAAAATCAACTCGAGATGAGAGGTTAGTCCCTGGCTTCGACTCCAGAGGAATACCACCTTACCAGAAGCACCTCAAGAGGAGGCTTCTCTCAGCTCTATGTATGTGAGAGGGACCCTGAGTTTGCGGCCTCAAGTGGAAAGGACACCGCGATGCCCTGACTCGAAATAAGGCCGGATATCCCTGCAGTGACTTGAATGCAGGCTCGTCTTGAATCTCCCAAGATGAAAGGATGTCTGAATCCCCTGTGGAGACCACAGAGAAAGACCTAGTTCCCCACCTCATGGCGACCGGAGGCCTCAAATCCTTTGAAAACTCCAGAGGTACGCGGAGATCAGTGCCTCCAAAGGAGACGATGTCTGACTCCTCGTGAAACTTGATAGGAGTCCCAGGATTCCTGTGGCACGTGGAAAGGGACCCTTGGTCTCCCGCCTCAGCTGGAGAGGCGTCCCAATTGCCCTGCCAAGCCTCGAGGAGAATCCCGAGTTGTCCTTCGCAACTAGGCAGGAGTCCTGCCGTCGCTGAACAAACACGTGTGTGGAAGGGCCATCCCCGTCGTAACTCGAGAATATACCCCAGGTTCCCGCCGCAGCTCGAGATAAACCATGAGACTTCAACCTCGCCGCGAGATGAGGCCCGATTCCCCTGCACTGCATGCAGAGCAATTCCGTGTTGCACATCACACATGAAAGGAGCCTTGATTTCCTTGATGGCACTCCAGAGAAAACCCAAGAACACTGTTTCAAGGCTAGAGGGATCCTGAGGTCACTGTAGCAACACGAAAGAGCTCCGTGGACCAAGAATCAACTCGAGATGAGAGGTTAGTCCCTGGATTCGACTCCAGAGGAATACCACCTTACCACAAGCACCTCAAGAGGAGGCTTCTCTCAGCTCTAGGTATGTGAGAGGGACCCTGAGTTTGCGGCCTCAAGTGGAATGGACACTGCGATGCCCTGACTCGAAATAAGGCCAGATATCCCTGCAGTGACTTGAATGCAGGCTCGTCTTGCATCTCCCAAGACGAAAGGATGTCTGAATCCCCTGTGGAGACCACAGAGAAAGACCTAGTTCCCCACTTCATGGCGACTGGAGGCCTCACATCCTTTGAAAACTCCAGAGGTATGCGGAGATCAGTGCCTCCAAAGGAGACGATGCCTGACTCCTCGTGAAACTTGATAGGAGTCTCAGGATTCCTGTGCACGTGGAAAGGGACCCTTGGTCTCCCGCCTCAGCTGGAGAGGCGTCCCAATTGCCCTGCCAAGCCTCGAGGAGAATCCCGAGTTGTCCGTCGCAACTAGGCAGGAGTCCTGCCGTCGCTGAACAAACACGTGGTTGGAAGGGCCATCCGCATCCTAACTCGAGAATATACCCCAGGTTCCCGCCGCAACTCGAGAAAAACCATGAGACTTCCCCCTCACCCCAATATGAGGCCCGATTTCCCTGCACTGCGTGCAGAGCAATTCCGTGTTACACATCACACATGAAAGGAGCCTTGATTTCCTTGATGGCACTCCAGAGAAACCCCAAGAACACTGTTTCAAAGCTAGCGGGATCCTGAGGTCACTGTAGCAACACGAAAGAGTTCCGTGGACCAAAAATCAACTCGAGATGAGAGGTTAGTCCCTGGCTTCGACTCCAGAGGAATACCACCTTACCACAAGCACCTCAAGAGGAGGCTTCTCTCAGCTCTAGCTATGTGCTGAGTTTGCGGTCTCAAGTGGAATGGAAACCACGATGCCCTGACTCGAAATAAGGCCGAATATCCCTGCAGTGACTTGAATGCAGGCTCGTCTTGCATCTTCCAAGATGAAAGGATGTCTGAATCCCCTGTGGAGACCACAGAAAAAGACCTAGTTCCCCACCTCATCAGGACCGGAGGCCTCACATCCTTTGAAAACTCCAGAGGTACGCGGAGATCAGTGCCTCCAAAGGAGACGATGCCTGACTCCTCGTGAAACTTGATAGGAGTCCCAGGATTCCTGTGGCACGTGGAAAGGGACTCTTGGTCTCCCGCCTCAGCTGGAGAGGCGTCCCAATTGCCCTGCCAAGCCTCGAGGAGAATCCCGAGTTGTCCTTCGCAACTAGGCAGGAGTCCTGCCGTCGCTGAACAAACACGTGTGTGGAAGGGCCATCCCCGTCGTAACTCGAGAATATACCCCAGGTTCCCGCCGCAGCTCGAGATAAACCATGAGACTTCCCCCACGCCGCGAGATGAGGCCGGATTCCCCTGCACTGCGTGCAGAGCAATTCCGTGTTGCACATCACACATGAAATTAGCCTTGATTTCCTTGATGGCACTCCAGAGAAACCCCAAGAACACTGTTTCAAGGCTAGAGGGATCCTGAGGTCACTGTAGCAACACGAAAGAGCTCGGTGGACCAAGAATCAACTCGAGATGAGAGGTTAGTCCCTGGATTCGACTCCAGAGGAATACTACCTTACCACAAGCACCTCAAGAGGAGGCTTCTCTCAGCTCTAGGTTTGTGAGAGGGAACCAGAGTTTGCGGCCTCAAGTGAAATGGACATTGCGATGCCCTGACGTGAAATAAGGCCGGATATCCCTGCAGTGACTTGAATGCAGGCTCGTCTTGCATCACCCAAGACGAAAGAATGTCTGAATCCCCTGTGCAGACCACAGAGAAAGACCTAGTTCCCCACCTCATCGCGACTGGAGGCCTCACATCCTTTGAAAACTCCAGAGGTACGCGGAGATCAGTGCCTCCAAAGGAGACGATGCCTGACTCCTCGTGAAACTTGATAGGAGTCCCAGGATTCCTGTGGCACGTGGAAAGGGACACTTGGTCTCCCGCCTCAGCTGGAGAGGCGTCCCAATTGCCCTGCCAAGCCTCGAGGAGAATCCCGAGTTGTCCCTCGCAACTAGGCAGTAGTCCTGACGTTGCGGAACAAACACGTGGGTGGAAGGGCCATCCCCGTCGTAACTCGAGAATATACCCCAGGTTCCCGCCGCAACTCGAGAGAAACCATGAGACTTCCCCCTCGCCGCGAGATGAGGCCCGATTTCCCTGCACTGAGTGCAGAGCAATTCCGTGTTGCACATCACACATGAAAAGATTCTTGATTTCCTTGATGGGACTCCAGAGAAACCCCAAGAACCCTGTTTCAAGGCTAGAGGGATCGTGAGGTCAGTGTAGCCACACGAAAGAGCTCCGTGGACCAAAAATCAACTCGAGATGAGAGGTCAGTCCCTGGCTTCGACTCCAGAGGAATACCACCTTACCACAAGCACCTCAAGAGGAGGCTTCTCTCAGCTCCAGGTATGTGAGAGGGACCCTGAGTTTGCGGCCTCAAGTGGAATGGACACCGCGATGCCCTGACTCGAAATAAGGCCGGATATCCCTGCAGTGACTTGAATGCAGGCTCGTCTTGCATCTCCCAAGATGAAAGGATGTCTGAATCCCCGGTGGAGACCACAGAAAAAGACCTAGTTCCCCACCTCATCAGTACCGGAGACCTCACATCCTTTGAAAACTCCAGAGGTACGCGGAGATCAGTGCCTCCAAAGGAGACGATGCCTGACTCCTCGTGAAACTTGATAGGAGTCCCAGGATTCCTGTGGCACGTGGAAAGGGACACTTGGTCTCCCGCCTCAGCTGGAGAGGCGTCCCAATTGCCCTGCCAAGCCTCGAGGAGAATCCCGAGTTGTCCTTCGCAACTAGGCAGGAGTCCTGCCATCGCTGAACAAACACGTGTGTGGAAGGGCCATCCCCGTCGTAACTCGAGAATATACCCCAGGTTCCCGCCGCAACTCGAGAAAAACCATGAGACTTCCCCCTCACCCCGATATGAGGCCCGATTTCCCTGCACTGCGTGCAGAGCAATTCCGTGTTGCACATCACACATGAAAGGAGCCTTGATTTCCTTGATGGCACTCCAGAGAAACCCCAAGAACACTGTTTCAAGGCTAGCGGGATCCTGAGGTCACTGTAGCAACACGAAAGAGCTCCGTGGGCCAAAAATCAACTCGAGATGAGAGGTTAGTCCCTGGCTTCGACTCCAGAGGAATACCACCTTACCACAAGCACCTCAAGAGGAGGCTTCTCTCAGCTCTAGCTATGTGCTGAGTTTGCGGCCTCAAGTGGAATGGACACCACGATGCCCTGACTGGAAATAAGGCCGAAAATCCCTGCAGTGACTTGAATGCAGGCTCGTCTTGCATCTCCCAAGATGAAAGGATGTCTGAATCCCCTGTGGAGACCACAGAAAAAGACCTAGTTCCCCACCTCATCAGTACGGGAGACCTCACATCCTTTGAAAACTCCAGAGGTACGCGGAGATCAGTGCCTCCAAAGGAGACGATGCCTGACTCCTCGTGAAACTTGATAGGAGTCCCAGGATTCCTGTGGCACGTGGAAAGGGACACTTGGTCTCCCGCCTCAGCTGGAGAGGCGTCCCAATTGCCCTGCCAAGCCTCGAGGAGAATCCCGAGTTGTCCTTCGCAACTAGGCAGGAGTCCTGCCATCGCTGAACAAACACGTGTGTGGAAGGGCCATCCCCGTCGTAACTCGAGAATATACCCCAGGTTCCCGCCGCAACTCGAGAAAAACCATGAGACTTCCCCCTCACCCCGATATGAGGCCCGATTTCCCTGCACTGCGTGCAGAGCAATTCCGTGTTGCACATCACACATGAAAGGAGCCTTGATTTCCTTGATGGCACTCCAGAGAAACCCCAAGAACACTGTTTCAAGGCTAGCGGGATCCTGAGGTCACTGTAGCAACACGAAAGAGCTCCGTGGGCCAAAAATCAACTCGAGATGAGAGGTTAGTCCCTGGCTTCGACTCCAGAGGAATACCACCTTACCACAAGCACCTCAAGAGGAGGCTTCTCTCAGCTCTATGTATGTGAGAGGGACCCTGAGTTTGCGGCCTCAAGTGGAAAGGACACCGCGATGCCCTGACTCGAAGTAAGGCCGGATATCCCTGCAGTGACTTGAATGCAGGCTCGTCTTGAATCTCCCAAGACGAAAGGATGTCTGAATCCCCTGTGGAGACCACAGAGAAAGACCTAGTTCCCCACCTCATCGCGACCGGAGGCCTCACATCCTTTGAAAACTCCAGAGGTATGCGGAGATAAGTGCCTCCAAAGGAGACGATGCCTGACTCCTCATGAAACTTGATAGGAGTCCCAGGATTCCTGTGGCACGTGGGAAGGGACCCTTGGTCTCCCGCCTCAGCTGTAGAGGCGTCCCAATTGCCCTGCCAAGCCTCGAGGAGAATCCCGAGTTGTCCCTCGCAACTAGGCAGGAGTCCTGCCGTCGCTGAACAGACACGTGTGTGGAAGGGCCATCCCAGTCGTAACTCGAGAATATACCCCAGGTTCCCGCCGAAACTCGAGAAAAACCATGAGACTTCCAACTCGCCGCGAGATGAGGCCCGATTCCCCAGCACTGCGTGCAGAGCAATTCCGTCTTGCACATCACACATGAAAGGAGCCTTGATTTCCTTAATGGCACTCCAGAGAAACCCCAAGAACACTGTTTCAAGGCTAGAGGGATCCTGAGGTCACTGTAGCAACACGAAAGAGCTCCGTGGACCAAGAATCAACTCGAGATGAGAGGTTAGTCCCTGGCTTCGACTCCAGAGGAATACCACCTTACCACAAGCACCTCAAGAGGAGGCTTCTCTCAGCTCCAGCTATGTGAGAGGAACCCTGAGTTTGCGGCCTCAAGTGGAATGGACACTGCGATGCCCTGACGCGAAATAAGGCCAGATATCCCTGCAGTGACTTGAATGCAGGCTCGTCTTGCATCTCCCAAGACGAAAGGATGTCTGAATCCCCTGTGGAGACCACAGAGAAAGACCTAGTTCCCCACTTCATGGCTACCGGAGGCCTCACATCCTTTGAAAACTCCAGAGGTACGCGGAGATCAGTGCCTCCAAAGGAGACGATGCCTTACTCCTCGTGAAACTTGAGAGGAGTCGCAGGATTCCTGTGGCACGTGGAAACGGACCCTTGGTCTCCCGCCTCAGCTGTAGAGGCGTCCCAATTGCCTTGCCAAGCCTCGAGGAGAATCCCGAGTTGTCCCTCGCAACTAGGCAGGAGTCCTGACGTCGCTGAACAAACACGTGGGTGGAAGGGCCATCCCCGTCGTAACTCGAGAATATACCCCAGGTTCCCGCCGCAACTCGAGAAAAACCATGAGACTTCCCCCTCGCCGCGAGATGAGGCCCGATTCCCCTGCACTGCGTGCAGAGCAATTCCGTGTTGCACATCACACATGAAAGGATCCTTGATTTCCTTGATGGCACTCCAGAGAAACCCCAAGAACACTGTTTCAAGGCTAGAGGGATCCTGAGGTCACTGTAGCAACACGAAAGAGCTCCGTGGACCAAAAATCAACTCGAGATGAGAGGTTAGTCCCTGGCTTCGACTCCAGAGGAATACCACCTTACCACAAGCACCTCAAGAGGAGGCTTCTCTCAGCTCTAGGTATGTGAGAGGGACCGTGATTTTGCGGTCTCAAGTGCAATGGACACCGCGATGCCCTGACTCGCAATAAGGCCGGATATCCCTGCAGTGACTTGAATGCAGGCTCGTCTTGCATCTCCCAAGATGAAAGGATGTCTGAATCCCCTGTGGAGACCACAGAGAAAGACCTAGTTCCCCACCTCATCGCGACCGGAGGCCTCATATCCTTTGAAAACTCCAGAGGTACGCGGAGATCAGTGCCTCCAAAGGAGACGATGCCTGACTCCTCGTGTAACTTGATAGGAGTCCCAGGATTCCTGTGGCACGTGGAAAGGGACCCTTGGTCTCCCGCCTCAGCTGGAGAGGCGTCCCAATTGCCCTGCCAAGCCTCGAGGAGAATCGCGAATTGTCCCTCGCAACCAGGCAGGAGTCCTGACGTCGCTGAACAAACACGTGGGTAGAAGGGCCATCCCCGTCGTAACTCGAGAATATACCCCACGTTCCCACCGCAACTCGAGAAAAACCATGAGACTTCCCCCTCGCCGCGAGATGATGCCCGATTCCCCTGCACTGCGTGCAGAGCAATTCCGTGTTGCACATCACACATGAAAGGAGCCTTGATTTCCTTGATGGCACTCCAGAGAAACCCAAAGGACACTGTTTCAAGGCTAGAGGGATCCTGAGGTCACTGTAGCAACACGAAAGAGCTCCGTGGACCAAAAATCAACTCCGAGATGAGAGGTTAGTTCGTGGCTTCGACTGCAGAGGAATACCAGCTCACCACAAGCACCTCAAGAGGTGGCTTCTCTCAGCTCTAGCTATGCGAGAGGGACCCTGCGTTTGCGGCCTGAAGTGGAATGGACACTGCGATGCCCTGACTCGAAATAAGGCCGGATATCCCTGCAGTGACTTGAATGCAGGCTCATCTTGCATCTCCCAAGAAGAAAGGATGTCTGAATCCCCTGTGGAGATCACAGAGAAAGACCTAGTTCCCCACTTCATGGCGACCGGAGGCCTCACATCCTTTGAAAACTCCAGAGGGACGCGGAGATCAGTGCCTCCAAAGGAGACGATGCCTGACTCCTCGTGAAACTTGATAGGAGTCCCAGGATTCCTGTGGCACGTGGAAAGGGACCCTTGGTCTCCCGCCTCAGCTGGAGAGTCATCCCAATTGCCCTGCCAAGCCACGAGGAGAATCGCGAGTTGTCCCTCGCAACTAGGCAGGAGTCCTGACGTGGCTGAACAAACAAGTGGGTGGAAGGGCCATCCCCGTCGTAACTCGAGAATATACCCCAGGTTCTGGCCGCAACTCGAGAAAAACAATGAGTCTTCCCACTTGCCGCGAGATGAGGCTCGATTCCCCTGCACCGCATGCAGAGCAATTCCGTGTTGCACATCACACATTAAAGGAGCCTTGATTTCCTTGATGGCACTCCAGAGAAACACCAGGAACACTGTTTCAAGGCTAGAGGGATCCTGAGGTCACTGTAGCAACACGAAAGATCTCCGTGGCCCAAAGATCAACTCGAGATGAGAGGTTAGTCCCTTGCTTCGACTCCAGAGGAATACCACCTTACCACAAGCACCTCAAGAGGAGTCTTCTCTCAGCTCTAGGTGTGTGAGAGGGATCCTGAGTTGGCGGCCTCAAGTGGAATGGCCACCGCGATGCCCTGACTCGAAATAAGGCCAGATATCCCTGCAGTGACTTGAATGCAGGCTCAGCTAGCATCTCCCAAGACGAAAGGATGTCTGAATCCCCTGTTGAGACCACAGAGAAAGACCTAGTTCCCCACCTCATGGCGACCGGAGGCCTCACATCCTTTGAAAACTCCAGAGGTACGCGGAGATCAGTGCCTCCAAAGGAGACGATGCCTGACTCCTCGTGAAACTTGATAGGAGTCCCAGGATTCCTGTGGCACGTGGAAAGGGACACTTGGTCTCCCGCCTCAGCTGAAGAGGCGACCCAATTGCCCTGCCAAGCCTCGAGGAGAATCCCGAGTTGTCCCTCACAACCAGGCAGGAGTCATGACTTGGCTGAACAAACACGTGGATGCAAGGGCCATCCCCGTCATAACTCGAGAATATACCCCATGTTCCCACCGCAACTCCAGAAAAACCATGAGACTTCCCCCTCGCCGCAAGATGAGGCCCGATAACCTGCACTGCGTGCAGAGCAATTCCGTGTTGCACATCACACATGAAAGGAGCCTTGATTTCCTTGATGGCACTCCAGAGAAACCCCAAGAACACTGTTTCAAGGCTAGAGGGATCCTGAGGTCACTGTAGCAACACCAAAGAGCTCTGTGGACCAAAAATCAACTCGAGATGAGAGGTTAGTCCCTGGCTTCGACTCCAGAGGAATACCACCTTACCACAAGCACCTCAAGAGGAGGCTTCTCTCAGCTCTAGCTATGTGAGAGGGACCCTGATTTTGCGGCCTCAAGTGGAATGGACACCGCGATGCCCTGACTCGAAATAAGGCCGGATATCCCTGCAGTGACTTGAATGCAGGCTCGTCTTGCATCTCCCAAGATGAAAGGATGTCTGAATACCCAGTGGTGACCACAGAGATATACCTAGTTCCCATCTCATCGCGACTGGAGGCCTCACATCCTTTGAAAACTCCAGAGGTACGCGGAGATCAGTGCCTCCAAAGGGGACCATGCCTGACTCCTCCTGAAATTTGATAGGAGTCCCAGGATTCCTGTGGCACGTGGAAAGGGACCCTTGGTCTCTCGCCTCAGCTGGAGAGGAATCCCAATTTTCCTGCCAAGCCTCGAGGAGAATCCCGAGTTGTCCCTCGCAACTAGGCAGGAGTCCTGACGTGGCTGAACAAACAAGTGGGTGGAAGGGCCATGCCCGTCGTAACTCGAGAATATACCCCAGGTTCCCGCTGCAACTCGAGATAAACCATGAGATTTCCCCTCGCCAGTAGATGAGGCCCGATTCCCCTGCACTGCGTGCAGAGCAATTCCGTGTTGCACATCACACATGAAAGGAGCCTTGATTTCCTTGATGGCACTCCAGAGAAATCCCAAGAACACTGTTTCAAGGCTAGAGGGATCCTGAGGTCACTGTAGCAACACGAAAGAGCTCCGTGGACCAAGAATCAACTCGAGATGAGAGGTTAGTCCCTGGATTCGACTCCAGAGGAATACCACCTTACGACAAGCACCTCAAGAGGAGGCTTCTCTCAGCTCTAGGTATGTGAGAGGGACCCTGATTTTGCGGCCTCAAGTGGAATGGACACCGCGTACCCTGACTCGAAATAAGGCCACATATGTCTGAAGTGACTTGAATGCCGGCTCGTCTTGCATCTCCCAAGATGAAAGGATGTTTGAATCCCATGTGGAGACCACAGAGAAAGACCTAGTTCCCCACCTCATCGCGACCGGAGGCCTCACATCCTTTGAAAACTCCAGAGGTACGCGGAGATCAGTGCCTCCAAAGGGACGATGCCTGACTCCTCGTGAAACTTAATAGGAGTCCCAGGATTCCTGTGGCACGTGGAAAGGGACCCTTGGTCTCCCGCCTCAGCTGGAGAGGAATCCCAATTTTCCTGCCAAGCCTAGAGGAGAATCCCGAATTGTCCCTCTCAACTAGGCAGGAGTCCTGACGTGGCTGAACCAACACGTGCTTGGAAGGGCCATCCCCGTCGTAACTCGAGAATATACCCCAGTTTCCCACCGCAACACGAGAAAAACCAAGAGACTTTCCCCATGCCGCAAAATGAGGCCCGATACGCTGCACTGCATGCAGAGCAATTCCGTGTTGCACATCACACATGAAAGGAGCCTTGATTTCCTTGATGGCACTCCAGAGAAACCCCAAGAACATTGTTTCAAGGCTAGAGGGATCGTGAGGTCCTGTAGCATCACAAAAGAGCTCCGTGGACCAAAAATCAACTCGAGATGAGAGGTGAGTCCCTGGCTTCGAATCCAGAGGAATACCACCTTACCACAAGCGCCTCAAGAGGAGGCTTCTCTCAGCTGTAGGAATGTGAGAGGGACCCTGATTTTGCGGCCTCAAGTGGAATGGACACTGCGATGCCCTGACGCGAAATAAGGCCGGATATCCCTGCAGTGACTTGAATGCAGGCTCGTCTTGCATCTGCCAAGATGAAAGGATGTCTGAATCCCCTGTGGAGACCACAGAGAAAGACCTAGTTCCCCACCTCATCACGACCGGAGGCCTCACATCCTTTGAAAACTCCAGAGGTACGCGGAGATCAGTGCCTCCAAAGGAGACGATGCCTGACTCCTCGTGAAACTTGATAGGAGTCCCAGGATTCCTGTGGCACGTGGAAAGGGACCCTTGGTCTCCCGCCTCAGCTGGAGACGCGTCCCAATTGCCCTGCCAAGCCTCGAGGAGAATCCCGAGCTGTCCCTCGCAACTAGGCAGGAGTCCTGACGTCGCTGAACAAACACGTGGGTGGAAGGGCCATCCCCATCATAACTCGAAAATATACCCCAGGGTCCCGCCGCAACTCGAGAAAAACCATGAGACTTCCCCATCGCCGCGAGATGAGGCTCGATTCTCCTGCACTGCATGCAGAGCAATTCCGTGTTGATATCAAACATGAAGGGAGACTTGATTTCCTTCATGGCACTCCAGAGAAACCCCAAGAACACTGTTTCAAGGCTAGAGGGATCCTGAGGTCACTGTAGCAACACGAAAGAGGTCCGTGGACCAAAAATCAACTCGAGATGAGAGGTTAGTCCCTGGCTTCTACTCCAAAGGAATACCACCTTACCACAAGCACCTCAAGAGGCTTCTCTCAGCTCTAGCTATGTGAGAGGGACCCTGATTTTGCAGACTCAAGTGGAATGTACACTGCGATGCCCTGACGCGAAATAAGGCCGGATATCCCTGCAGTGAATTGAATGCAGGCCCGTCTTGCATCTCCCAAGATGAAAGGATATCTGAATCCCCTGTGAAGACCACAGAGAAAGACCTAGTTCCCCACCTCATCGCGACCGGAGGCCTCACATCCTTTGAAAAATTCAGAGGTACGCGGAGATCAGTGCCTCCAAAGGAGACGATGCCTGACTCCTCGTGAAACTTGATAGGAGTCCCAGGATTCCTGTGGCACGTGGAAAGGGAACCTTGGTCTCCCGCCTCAGCTGGAGAGGCGTCCCAATTGCCCTGCCAAGCCTCGAGGAGAATCCCGAGTTGTCCCTCGCAACTAGGCAGGAGTCCTGATGTGGCTGAACAAACACGTGTGTGGAAGGGCCATCCCCGTCGTAACTCGAGAATATACCCCAGGTTCCCTCTGCAACTCGAGAAAAACCATGAGACTTCCCCCTCGCCGCCAGATGAGGACTGATTCTCCTGCCCTGCGTGCAGAGCAATTCCGTGTTGCACATCACACATGAAAGGAGCCTTGATTTCCTTGATAGCACTCCAGAGAAACCCCAAGAACACTGTTTCAAGGCTAGAGGGATCCTGAGGTCACTGTAGCAACACGAAAGAGCTCCGTGGACCAAAAATCAACTCGAGATGAGAGGATAGTCCCTGGATTTGACTCCAGAGGAATACCACCTTAACACAAGCACCTCAAGAGGAGGCTTCTCTCAGCTCTAGCTATGTGCTGAGTTTGCGGCCTCAAGTGGAATGGACACCGCGATGCCCTGACTCGAAATAAGGCCGGATATCCCTGCAGTGACTTGAATGCAGGCTCGTCTTGCATCTCCCAAGACGAAAGGATGTCTGAATCCCCTGTGGATACCCAAGAGAAAGACCTAGTTCCCCACCTCATCGCGACCGGAGGCCTCACATCCTTTGAAAACTCCAGAGGTACGCGAAGATCAGTGCCTCCAAAGGAGACGATGCCTGACTCCTCGTGAAACTTGATAGGAGTACCAGGATTCCTGTGGCACGTGGAAAGGGACCCTTGGTCTCCCGCCTCAGCTGGAGAGGCGTCCCAATTGCCCTGCCAAGCCTCGAGGAGAATCCCGAGTTGTCCCTCGCAACTAGGCAGGAGTCCTGACATCGCTGAATAAACACGTGGCTGGAAGGGCCATCCCCGTCGTAACTTGAGAATATACCCCAGGTTCCCACCGCAACTCGAGAAAAACCATGACACTTCGCTCTCGCCGTGAGTTGAGGCCCGATTCCCCTACACTGCGTGCAGAGCAATTCAGTGTTGCACATCACACATGAAAGGAGCCTTGATTTCCTTGATGGCACTCCAGAGAAACCCCAAGAACACTGTTTCAAGGCTAGCGGGATCCTGAGGTCACTGTAGCAACAGGAAAGAGCTCCGTGGCCCAAAAATCAACTCGAGATGAGAGGTTAGTCCCTGGCTTCGACTCCAGAGGAATACCACCTTAACACAAGCACCTCAAGAGGAGGCTTCTCTCAGCTCTAGGTATGTGAGAGGGACCCTGAGTTTGCGGCCTCAAGTGGAATGGACACCGCGATGCCCTGACTCGAAATAAGGCCGGATATCCCTGCAGTGACTTGAATGCAGGCTCGTCTTGCATCTCCCAAGATGAAAGGATGTCTGAATCCCATGTGACGATCACAGAAAAAGACCTAGTTCCCCACCTCATCACGACCGGAGGCCTCACATCCTTTGAAAACTCCAGAGGTACGCGGAGATCAGTGCCTCCAAAGGAGACGATGCCTGACTCCTCGTGAAACTTGATAGGAGTCCCAGGATTCCTGTGGCACGTGGAAAGGGACCCTTGGTCTCCCGCCTCAGCTGGAGAGGCGTCCCAATTGCCCTGCCAAGCCTCGAGGAGAATCCCGAGTTGTTCCTCGCAACTAGGCAGGAGTCCTGACGTCGCTGAACAAACACGTGGGTGGAAGGGCCATCCCCGTCGTAACTCGAGAATATACCCCAGGTTCCCGCCGCAACTCGTGAAAAACCATGAGACTTCCCCCTCGCCGCGAGATGAGGCCCTATTCCCCTGCACTGCGTGCAGAGCAATTCAGTGTTGCACATCACACATGAAAGGAGCCTTGATTTCCTTGATGGCACTCCAGAGAAACCCCAAGAACACTGTTTCAAGGCTAGAGGGATCCTGAGGTCACTGTAGCCACACAAAAGAGCTCCGTCGCCCAAAAATCAACTCGAGATGAGAGGTTAGTCCCTGGCTTCGACTATAGAGGAATACCACCTTAACACAAGCACCTCAAGAGGAGGCTTCTCTCAGCTCTAGGTACGTGAGAGGGACCCTGAGTTTGCGGCCTCAAGAGGAATGGACACCGCGATGCCCTGACTCGAAATAAGGCCGGATATCCCAGCAGTGACATGAATACAGGCTCGTCTTGCATCTCCCAAGATGAAAGGATGTCTGAATCCCCTGTGGAGACCACAAAGAAAAACCTAGGTCCCCACCTCATCGCGACCGGAGGCCTCACATCCTTTGAAAACTCCAGAGGTACGCGGAGATCAGTGCCTCCAAAGGAGACGATGCCTGACTCCTCGTGAAACTTGATAGGAGTCCCAGGATTCCTGTGGCACGTGGAAAGGGACCCTTGGTCTCCCGCCTCAGCTGGAGAGGCATCCCAATTGCCTGCCAAGCCTCGAGGAGAATCCCGAGTTGTCCCTCGCAACTAGGCAGGAGTCCTGACATGGCTGAAGAAACACGTGGGTGGAAGGGCCATCCCAGTTGTAATTCGAGAATATACCCCAGTTTTCCGCCACAACTCGAGAGAAACCATGAGACTTCCCCCTCGCCGCGAGATGAGACCCGATTCCCCTGCACTGCGTGCAGAGCAATTCCGTGTTGCACATCACACATGAAAGGAGCCTTGATTTCCTTGGTGGCACTCCAGAGAAACCCCAAGAACACTGTTTCAAGGCTAGAGGGATCCTGAGGTCACTGTACCCACACGAAAGAGCTCCGTGGACCAAAAATCAACTCGAGGTGAGAGGTTAGTCCCTGGCTTCGACTCCAGAGGAATACCACCTTACCACAAGCACCTCAAGAGGAGGCTTCTCTCAGCTCTAGGTATGTGAGAGGGACCCTGAGTTTGCGGCCTCAAGTGGAGTGGACATCGCGATGCCCTGGCTCGAAATATGGCCGGATATCCCTGCAGTGACTTGAATGCAGGCTCGTCTTGCATCTCCCAAGACGAAAGGACGTCAGAATCCCCTGTGGAGACCACAGAGAAAGACCTAGTTCCCCACCTCATCGCGACCGGAGGCCTCACATCCTTTGAAAACTGCAGAGGTACGCGGAGATCAGTGCCTCCAAAGGAGACGATGCCTGACTCCTCGTGAAACTTGATAGGAGTCCCAGGATTCCTGTGGCACGTGGAAAGGGACACTTGGTCTCCCGCCTCAGCTGGAGAGGCGTCCCAATTGCCCTGCCAAGCCTCGAGGAGAATCCCGAGTTGTTCCTCGCAACTAGGCAGGAGTCCTGACGTCGCTGAACAAACACGTGGGTGGAAGGGCCATCCCCGTCGTAACTCGAGAATATACCCCAGGGTCCCGCCGCAACTCGTGAAAAACCATGAGACTTCCCCCTCGCTGCGAGATGAGGCCCTATTCCCCTACACTGCGTGCAGAGCAATTCAGTGTTGCACATCACACATGAAAGGAGCCTTGATTTCCTTGATGGCACTCCAGAGAAACCGCAAGAACACTGTTTCAAGGCTAGAGGGATCCTGAGGTCACTGTAGCCACACAAAAGAGCTCCGTCACCCAAAAATCAACTCGAGATGAGAGGTTAGTCCCTGGCTTCGACTCCAGAGGAATACCACCTTAACACAAGCACCTCAAGAGGAGGCTTCTCTCAGCTCTAGGTATGTGAGAGGGACCCTGAGTTTGCGGCCTCAAGAGGAATGGACACCGCGATGCCCTGACTCGAAATAAGGCCGGATATCCCTGCAGTGACATGAATACAGGCTCGTCTTGCATCTCCCAAGATGAAAGGATGTCTGAATCCCCTGTGGAGACCTCAGAGAAATATGTAGTTCCCCACCTCATGGCGACTGGAGGCCTCAGATCCTTTGAAAACTCCAGAGATTTGCGGAGATCAGTGCCTCCAAAGGAGACGATGCCTGACTCCTCGTGAAACTTGATAGGAGTCCCAGGATTCCTGTGGCACGTGGAAAGGGACACTTGGTTTCCCGTCTCAGCTGGAAAGGCGTCCCAATTGCCCTGCAAAGCCTCGAGGAGAATCCCGAGTTGTCCTTCGCAACTAGGCAGGAGTCCTGACATGGCTGAACAAACACGTGTGTGGAAGGGCCATCCCCGTCGTAACTCGAGAATATACCCCAGGTTCCCGCCGCAACTCGAGAAAAACCATGAGACTTCCCACTCGCCGCAAAATGAGGCCCGATTCCCCTGCACTGCATGCAGAGCAATTCCGTGTTGCACATCACACATGAAAGGAGCCTTGATTTCCTTGATGGCACTCCAGAGAAACCCCAAGAACACTGTTTCAAGGCTCGAGGGATCCTCAGGTCACTGTAGCAACATGAAAGAGCTCCGTGGACCAAAAATCAACTCGAGATGAGAGGTTAGTCTCTGGCTTCGACTCCAGAGGAACACCACCTTACCACAAGCACCTCAAGAGGTGGCTTCTCTCAGCTCTAGGTATGTGAGAGGGACCCTGATTTTGCGGACTCAAGTGGAATGGACACTGCGATGCCCTGACGCGGAATAAGGCCGGATATCCCTGCAGTGACTTGAATGCAGGCTCGTCTTGCATCTCCCAAGATGAAAGGATGTCTGAATCCCCTGTGGAGACCACAGAGAAAGACCTAGTTCCCTTCGTCATCGCGACCGGAGGCCTCACATCCTTTGAAAACTCCAGAGATACGCGGAGATCAGTGCCTCCAAAGGAGACGATGCCTGACTCCTCGTGAAACTTGATAGGAGTCCCAGGATTCCTGTGGCACGTGGAAAGGGACCCTTGGTCTCCCGCCTCAGCTGGAGAGGAGTCCCAGTTGCCCTGCCAAGCCTCGAGGAGAATCCCGAGTTGTTCCTCGCAACTAGGCAGGAGTCCAGACGTGGCTGAACAAACACGTGGGTGGAAGGGCCATCCCCGTCGTAACTCGAGAATATACCCCTGGTTCCCGCCGCAACTCGAGAAAAACCATGAGACTTCCCCCTCGATGCGAGATGAGGCCAGATTACCCTGTACTGCGTGCAGAGCAATTCCGTCTTGCACGTCACACATGAAAGGAGCCTTGATTTCCTTGATGGCACTCCAGAGAAACCCAAAGAACACTGTTTCAAGGATAGAGGGATCGTGAGGTCACTGTAGCAACACTAAAGTACTCTGTGGACCAAAAATCAACTCGAGAAGAGAGGTTAATCCCTGGATTCGTCTCCAGAGGAATACCACCTTACCACAAGCAACTCAAGAGGAGGCTTCTCTCAGCTCTAGGTATGTGAGAGGAACCCTGAGTTTGCGGCCTCAAGTGGAATGGACGCCGCGATGCCCTGACTCGAAATAAGGCCGGATATCCCTGCAGTGACTTCAATGCAGGCTCGTCTTGCATCTCCCAAGACGAAAGGATGTCTGAATCCCCTGTGGAAAGCAGAGAGAAAGACTTAGTTCCCCACCTTATCACGACCGGAGGCCTCACATCCTTTGAAAACTCCAGAGGGACGCGGAGATTAGTGCCTCCAAAGGAGACGATGCCTGACTCCTCGTGAAACTTGATAGGAGTCCCAGGATTCCTGTGGCACATGGAAAGGGACCCTTGGTCTCCCCCCTCAGCTGGAGAGGCGTCCCAATTGCCTGCCAAGCCTCGAGGAGAATCCCGAGTAGTCCCTCGCAACTAGGCAGGAGTCCTGACATGGCTGAAGAAACACGTGGGTGGAAGGGCCATCCCAGTTGTAATTCGAGAATATACCCCAGGTTCCCGCCGCAACTCGAGAAAAAACATGAGACTTCCCCCTCGCCGCGAGATGAGGTCCGATTCCCCTGCACTGCGTGCACAGCAATTCCGTGTTGCACATCACACATGAAAGGAGCCTTGATTTCCTTGATGGCACTCCAGAGAAAACCCAAGAACACTGTTTCAAGGCTAGAGGGATCCTGAGGTCACTGTAGCAACACGAAAGAGCTCCGTGTTCCAAAAATCAACTCGAAATGAGAGGTTAGTCCCTGGCTTCGACTGCAGAGGAATACCACCTTACCACAAGCACCTCAAGAGGAGGCTTCTCTCAGCTGTAGGTATGGGAGAGGGACCCTGAGTTTGCGGCCTCAAGTGGAATGGACACCTCGATGCCCTGACTCGAAATAAGGGCAGATATCTCTGCAGTGACTTGAATGTCAGCTCGTCTTGCATCTCCCAAGATGAAAGGATATCTTAATCCCCTGTGGAGACCACAAAGAAAAACCTAGTTCCCCACCTCATCGCGACCGGAGGCCTCACATCCTTTGAAAACTCCAGAGGTACGCGGAGATCAGTGCCTCCAAAGGAGACGATGCCTGACTCCTCGTGAAACTTGATAGGAGTCCCAGGATTCCTGTGGCACGTGGAAAGGGACCCTTGGTCTCCCGCCTCAGCTGGAGAGGCATCCCAATTGTCTGCCAAGCCTCGAGGAGAATCCCGAGTTGTCCCTCGCAACTAGGCAGGAGTCCTGACATGGCTGAAGAAACACGTGGGTGGAAGGGCCATCCCAGTTGTAATTCGAGAATATACCCCAGTTTCCCGCCACAACTCGAGAGAAACCATGAGACTTCCCCCTCGCCGCGAGATGAGACCCGATTCCCCTGCACTGCGTGCAGAGCAATTCCGTGTTGCACATCACACATGAAAGGAGCCTTGATTTCCTTGGTGGCACTCCAGAGAAACCCCAAGAACACTGTTTCAAGGCTAGAGGGATCCTGAGGTCACTGTACCCACACGAAAGAGCTCCGTGGACCAAAAATCAACTCGAGGTGAGAGGTTAGTCCCTGGCTTCGACTCCAGAGGAATACCACCTTACCACAAGCACCTCAAGAGGAGGCTTCTCTCAGCTAAAAGTATGTGAGAGGGACCCTGAGTTTGCGGCCTCAAGTGGAATGGACACAGCGATGCCCTGACTCGAAATAAGGCCGGATATCCCTGCAGTGACTTGAATGCAGGCTCGTCTTGCATCTCCCAAGAAGAAAGGATGTCTGAATCCCCTGTGGAGACCACAGAGAAAGACCTAGTTCCCTTCTTCATCGCGACCGGAGGCCTCACATCCTTTGAAAACTCCAGAGGTACGCGGAGATCAGTGCCTCCAAAGGAGACGATGCCTGACTCCTCGTGAAACTTGATAGGAGTCCCAGGATTCCTGTGGCACGTGGAAAGGGACTCTTGGTCTCCCGCCTCAGCTGGAGAGGAGTCGAGTTGCCCTGCCAAGCCTCGAGGAGAATCCTGAGTTGTTCCTCGCAACTAGGCAGGAGTCCAGACGTGGCTGAACAAACACGTGGGTGGAAGGGCCATCCCCGTCGTAACTCGAGAATATACCCCTGGTTCCCCCCGCAACTCCAGAAAAACCATGAGACTTCCCCCTCGATGCGAGATGAGGCCAGATTACCCTGTACTGCGTGCAGAGCAATTCCGTCTTGCACGTCACACATGAAAGGAGCCTTGATTTCCTTGATGGCACTCCAGAGAAACCCAAAGAACACTGTTTCAAGGATAGAGGGATCGTGAGGTCACTGTAGCAACACTAAAGTACTCTGTGGACCAAAAATCAACTCGAGAAGAGAGGTTAGTCCCTGGATTCGTCTCCAGAGGAATACCACCTTACCACAAGCACCTCAAGAGGAGGCTTCTCTCAGCTCTAGGTATGTGAGAGGGATCCTGAGTTTGCGGCCTCAAGTGGAATGGACACCGCGATGCCCTGACTCGAAATAAGGCCGGATATCCCTGCAGTGACTTCAATGCAGGCTCGTCTTGCATCTCCCAAGGCGAAAGGATGTCTGAATCCCCTGTGGAAAGCAGAGAGAAAGACTTAGTTCCCCACCTTATCACGACCGGAGGCCTCACATCCTTTGAAAACTCCAGAGGGACGCGGAGATCAGTGCCTCCAAAGGAGACGATGCCTGACTCCTCGTGAAACTTGATAGGAGTCCCAGGATTCCTGTGGTACAAGGAAAGGGACCCTTGGTCTCCCCCCTCAGCTGGAGAGGCGTCCCAATTGCCCTGCCAAGCCTCGAGGAGAATCCCGAGTTTTCTCTCGCAACTAGGCTGGAGTCCTGCCGTCGCTGAACAAACACGTGTGTGGAAGGGCCATCCCCGTCGTAACTCGAGAATATACCCCAGGTTCCCGCCGCAACTCGAGAAAAAACATGAGACTTCCCCCTCGCCGCGAGATGAGGTCCGATTCCCCTGCACTGCGTGCACAGCAATTCCGTGTTGCACATCACACATGAAAGGAGCCTTGATTTCCTTGATGGCACTCCAGAGAAAACCCAAGAACACTGTTTCAAGGCTAGAGGGATCCTGAGGTCACTGTAGCAACACGAAAGAGCTCCGTGGACCAAAAATCAACTCGAAATGAGAGGTTAGTCCCTGGCTTCGACTGCAGAGGAATACCACCTTACCACAAGCACCTCAAGAGGAGGCTTCTCTCAGCTGTAGGTATGGGAGAGGGACCCTGAGTTTGCGGCCTCAAGTGGAATGGACACCTCGATGCCCTGACTCGAAATAAGGGCAGATATCTCTGCAGTGACTTGAATGTCAGCTTGTCTTGCATCTCCCAAGATGAAAGGATATCTGAATCCCCTGTGGAGACCACAAAGAAAAACCTAGTTCCCCACCTCATCGCGACCGGAGGCCTCACATCCTTTGAAAACTCCAGAGGTACGCGGAGATCAGTGCCTCCAAAGGAGACGATGCCTGACTCCTCGTGAAACTTGATAGGAGTCCCAGGATTCCTGTGGCACGTGGAAAGGGACCCTTGGTCTCCCGCCTCAGCTGGAGAGGAATCCCAATTGCCTGCCCAGCCTCGAGGAGAATCCCGAGTTGTCCCTCGCAACTAGGCAGGAGTCCTGACATGGCTGAAGAAACACGTGGGTGGAAGGGCCATCCCAGTTGTAATTCGAGAATATACCCCAGTTTCCCGCCACAACTCGAGAGAAACCATGAGACTTCCCCCTCGCCGCGAGATGAGACCCGATTCCCCTGCACTGCGTGCAGAGCAATTCCGTGTTGCACATCACACATGAAAGGAGCCTTGATTTCCTTCATGGCACTCCAGAGAAACCCCAAGAACACTGTTTCAAGGCTAGAGGGATCCTGAGGTCACTGTACCTACACGAAAGATCTCCGTGGACCAAAAATCAACTCGAGGTGAGAGGTTAGTCCCTGGCTTCGACTCCAGAGGAATACCACCTTACCACAAGCACCTCAAGAGGAGGCTTCTCTCAGCTCTAGGTATGTGAGAGGGACCCTGAGTTTGCGGCGTCAAGTGGAATGGACACCGCAATGCCCTGACTCGAAATAAGTCCGGACATCCCTGCAGTGACTTGAATGCAGGCTCGTCTTGCATCTCCCAAGACGAAAGGATGTCTGAATCCCCTGTGGAGACCACAGAGAAAGACCTAGTTCCCCACCTCATCGCGACCGGAGGCCTCAAATCCTTTGAAAACTCCAGAGGTACGCGGAGATCAGTGCCTCCAAAAGGGACGATGCCTGACTCCTCGTGAAACTTGATAGGAGTCCCAGGATTCCTGTGGCACGTGGAAAGGGACCCTTGGTCTTCCGCCTCAGCTGGAGAGGCGTCCCAATTGCCCTGGCCAGCCCCGAGGAGAATCCCGAGTTGTCCCTCGCAACTAGGCAGGATTTACTGACGTCGCTGAACAAGCACGTGTGTGAAAGGGGCATCCCCGTAGTATCTCGAGAATATACCCCAGGTTCCCGCCGCAACTCGAGAAAAACCATGAGACTTCCCCCTCTCCGCGAGATGAGCTCCGATTCCCCTGCACCGTGTGCAGAGCAATTCCGTGTTACACATCACACATGAAAGGAGCCTTGATTTCCTTGATGGCACTCCAGAGAAACCCCAAAAACACTGTTTCAAGGCTAGAGGGATCCTGAGGTCACTGTAGCAACATGAAAGAGCTCCGTGGACCAAGAATGAACTCGAGATGTGAGGTTAGTCCCTGGCTTCGACTCCAGAGGAATACCACCTTACCACAAGCACCTCAAGAGGAGGCTTCTCTCAGCTCTAGCTATGCGAGAGGGACCCTGAGTTTGCGGCCTCAAATGGAATGGACACCGCGATGCCCTGACTCGAAATAAGGCCGGATATCCCTGCAGTGACTTGAATGCATGCTCATCTTGCATCTCCCAAGACGAAAGGATGTCTGAATCCCCTGTGGAGACCACAGAAAAAGACGTAGTTCCCCACCTCATCGCGACCGGAGGCCTCACATCCTTTGAAAACTCCAGAGGTACGCGGAGATCAGTGCCTCCAAAGGAGACGATGCCTGACTCCTCGTGAAACTTGATAGGAGTCCCAGGATTCCTGTGGCACGTGGAAAGGGACCCTTGGTCTCCCCCCTCAGCTGGAGAGGCGTCCCAATTGCCCTGCCAAGCCTCGAGGAGAATCCCGAGTTGTCCCTCGCAACTAGGCTGGAGTCCTGACGTCGCTGAACAAACACGTGTGTGGAAGGGCCATCCCCGTCGTAACTCGAGAATATACCCCAGGTTCCCGCCGCAACTCGAGAAAAACCATGAGACTTCCCCCTCGCCGCGAGATGAGGCCCGATTCCCCTGCACTGCGTGCAGAGCAATTCCGTGTTGCACATCACACATGAAAGGAGCCTTGATTTCCTTGATGGCACTCCAGACAAACCCCAAGAACACTGTTTTAAGGCTAGGGGGATCCTGCAGTCACTGTAGCCACACGAAAGAGCTCCGTGGACCAAAAATCAACTCGAGATGAGAGGTTAGTCCCTGGCTTCGACTCCAGAGGAATACCACCTTACCACAAGCACCTCAAGAGGAGGCTTCTCTCAGCTCTAGGTATGTGAGAGGGACCCTGAGTTTGCGGCCTCAAGTGGAATGGACACCGCGAAGCCCTGGCTCGAAATAAGGCCGGATATCCATGCAGTGACTTGAATGCAGGGTCGTCTTGCATCTCCCAAAACGAAAGCATGTCTGAATCCACGGTGCAGACCACAGAGAAAGACCTAGTTCCCCACCTCATCGCGACCGGAGGCCTCACATCCTTTGAAAACTCCAGAGGTACGCGGAGATCAGTTCCTCCAAAGGAGACGATGCCTGACTCCTCGTGAAACTTGATAGGAGTCCCAGGATTCCTGTGGCACGTGGAAAGGGACCCTTGGTCTCCCGCCTCAGCTGGAGAGGCGTCCCAATTGCCCTGCCAAGCCTCGAGGAGAATCCCGAGTTGTCCCTCGCAACTAGGCAGGAGTCCTGCCGTCACTGAACAAACACGTGTGTGGAAGGGCCATCCCCGTCGTAACTCGAGAATATGCCCCAGGTTCCCGCCGCAACTCGAGAAAAACCATGAGACTTCCCCCTCGCCGCGAGATGAGGCCCGATTCCCCTGCACTGCGTGCAGAGCAATTCCGTGTTGCACATCACACATGAAAAGATTCTTGATTTCCTTGATGGCACTCCAGAGAAACCCCAAGAACCCTGTTTCAAGTCTAGAGGGATCCTGAGGTCACTGTAGCCACACGAAAGAGCTCCGTGGACCAAAAATCAACTCGAGATGAGAGGTTAGTCCCGGGCTTCGACTCCAGAGGAATACCACCTTACCACAAGCACCTCAAGAGGAGGCTTCTCTCAGCTCTAGGTATGTGAGAGGGACCCTGAGTTTGCGGCCTCAAGTGGAATGGACACCGCGAAGCCCTGGCTCGAAATAAGGCCGGATATCCCTGCAGTGACTTGAATGCAGGCTCGTCTTGCATCTCCCAAAACGAAAGCATGTCTGAATCCACGGTGCTGACCACAGAGATAGACCTAGTTCCCCACCTCATCGCGACCGGAGGCCTCATATCCTTTGAAAACTCCAGAGGTACGCGGAGATCAGTGCCTCCAAAGGAGACGATGCCTGACTCCTCGTGAAACTTGATAGGAGTCCCAGGATTCCTGTGGCACGTGGAAAGGGACCCTTGGTCTCCCGCCTCAGCTGGAGAGGCGTCCCAATTGCCCTGCCAAGCCTCGAGGAGAATCCCGAGTTGTCCCTCGCAACTAGGCAGGAGTCCTGCCGTCGCTGAACAAACACGTGGGTGGAAGGGCCATCCCCGTCGTAACTCGAGAATATACCCCAGGTTCCCGCCGCAACTCGAGAAAAACCATGAGACTTCCCCCTCGCTGCGAGATGAGGCCCGATTCCCCTGCACTGCGTGCAGAGCAATTCCGTGTTGCACATCACACATGAAAGGAGCCTTGATTTCCTTGGTGGCACTCCAGACAAACCCCAAGAACACTGTTTCAAGGCTAGAGGGATCCTGAGGTCACTGTAGCAACACGAAAGAGCTCCGTGGACCAAAAATCAACTCGAGGTGAGAGGTTAGTCCCTGGCTTCGACTCCAGAGGAATACCACCTTACCACAAGCACCTCAAGAGGAGGCTTCTCTCAGCTCTAGCTATGTGAGAGGGACCCTGAGTTTGCGGCCTCAAGTGGAATGGACACCACGATGCCCTGACTCGAAATAAGGCCGGATATCCCTGCAGTGACTTGAATGCAGGCTCATCTTGCATCTCCCAAGACGAAAGGATGTCTGAATCCCCTGTGGAGACCACAGAGAAAGAACTAGTTCCCCACCTCATCGCGACCTGAGGCCTCACATCCTTTGAAAACTCCAGAGGTACGCGGAGATCAGTGCCTCCAAAGGAGACGATGCCTGACTCCTCGTGAAACTTGATAGGAGTCCCATGATTCCTGTGGCACGTGGACAGGGACCCTTGGTCTCCCGCCTCAGCTGGAGAGGAGTCCCAATTGCCCTGCCATGCCTCGAGGAGAATCCCGAGTTGTCCCTCGCAACTAGGCAGGAGTCCTGACGTCGCTGAACAAACAAGTGGGTGGAAGGGCCATCCCCGTCATAACTCGAGAATATACCCCAGGTTCCCGCCGCAACTCGAGAAAAACCATGAGACTTCCCCCTCGCCGCGATATGAGGCCCGATTCCCCTGCACTGCATGCAGAGCAATTCCGTGTGGCACATCACACATGAAAGGAGCCTTGATTTCCTTGATGGCACTCCAGAGAAACCCCAAGAACACTGTTTCAAGACTAGAGGGATCCTGAGGTCACTGTAGCAACACGAAAGAGCTCCGTGGGCCAAAAATCAACTCGAGATGAGAGGTTAGTCCCTGGCTTCGACTCCAGAGGAATACCACCTTACCACAAGCACCTCAAGAGGAGGCTTCTCTCAGCTCTAGGTATGTGAGAGGGACCCTGAGGTTGCTGCCTGAAGTGGAACGGACAACGCGATGCCCTGACTCGAAATAAGGCCGGATATCCCTGCAGTGACTTGAATGCAGGCTCGTCTTGCATCTCCCAAAACGAAAGCATGTCTGAATCCACGGTGCAGACCACAGAGAAAGACCTAGTTCCCCACCTCATCGCGACCGGAGGCCTCATATCCTTTGAAAACTCCAGAGGTACGCGGAGATCAGTGCCTCCAAAGGAGACGATGCCTGACCCCTCGTGAAACTTGATAGGAGTCCCAGGATTCCTGTGGCACGTGGAAAGGGACCCTTGGTCTCCCGCCTCAGCTGGAGAGGCGTCCCAATTGCCCTGCCAAGCCTCGAGGAGAATCCCGAGTTGTCCCTCGCAACTAGGCAGGAGTCCTGACGTCGCTGAACAAACACGTGGGTGGAAGGGCCATCCCCGTCGTAACTCGAGAATATACCCCAGGTTCCCGCCGCAACTCGAGAAAAACCATGAGACTTCCCCCTCGCCGCGAGATGAGGCCCGATTCCCCTGCACTGCGTGCAGAGCAATTCCGTGTTGCACATCACACATGAAAGGAGCCTTGATTTCCTTGATGGCCCTCCAGAGAAACCCCAAGAACACTGTTTCAAGGCTAGAGGGATCCTGAGGTTACTGTAGCAACACGAAAGATCTCCATGGACCAAGAATCAGCTCAAGATGAGAGGTTAGTCCCTGGCTTCGACTCCAGAGGAATACCACCTTACCACAAGCACCTCAAGAGGAGGCTTCTCTCAGCTCTAGGTATGTGAGAGGGACCCTGAGTTTGCGGCCTCAAGTGGAATGGACACCGCGATGCCCTGACTCGAAATAAGGCCTGATATCCCTGCAGTGACTTGAATGCAGGCTCGTCTTGCATCTCCCAAGACGAAAGGATGTCTGAATCCCCTGTGGAGACCACAGAGAAAGACCTACTTCGCCACCTCATCGCGACTGGAGGCCTCACATCCTTTGAAAACTCCAGAGGTACGCGGAGATCAGTGCCTCCAAAGGAGACGATGCCTGACTCCTCGTGAAACTTGATAGGAGTCCCAGGATTCCTGTGGCACGTCGAAAGGGACCCTTGGTTTCCCGCCTCGGCTGGCGAGGCGTACCAATTGCCCTGCCAAGCCTCGAGGAGAATCCCGAGTTGTCCTTCGCAGCTAGGCAGGAGTCCTGCCATCGCTGAACAAACACGTGTGTAGAAGGGCCATCCCCTTCGTAACTCGAGAATATACCCCAGGTTCCCGCCGCAACTCGAGAAAAACCATGAGACTTCCCCCTCGCCGCGAGATGAGGCCTGATTCCCCTGCACTGCGTGCAGAGCAATTCCGTGTTGCACATCACACATGAAAGGAGCCTTGATTTCCTTGATGGCACTCCAGAGAAACCCCAAGAACACTGTTTCAAGGCTAGAGGGATCCTGAGGTCACTGTAGCAACACGAAAGAGCTCCGTGAACCAAAAATCAACTCGAGATGAGAGGTTAGTAGCTGGCTTCGACTCCAGAGGAATACCACCTTACCACAAGCACCTCAAGAGGAGGCTTCTCTCAGCTCTAGGTATGTGAGAGGGACCCTGAGTTTGCGGCCTCAAGTGGAATGGACACCGCGATGCCCTGACTCGAAATAAGGCCGGATATCCCTGCAGTGACTTGAATGCAGGCTCGTCTTGCATCTCCCAAGATGAAAGGATGTCTGAATCTCCTGTGGAGACCACAGAAAAAGACCTAGTTCCCCACCTCATCACGACCGGAGGCCTCACATCCTTTGAAAACTCCAGAGGTACGCGGAGATCAGTACCTCCAAAGGAGACGATGCCTGACTCCTAGTGAAACTTGATAGGAGTCTCAGGATTCCTGTGGCACGTGGAAAGGGACCCTTGGTCTCCTGCCTCAGCTGGAGAGGTGTCCCAATTGCCCTGCCAAGCCTCGAGGAGAATCCCGAGCTGTCCCTCGCAACTAGGCAGGAGTCCTGACGTCGCTGAACAAACACGTGGCTGGAAGGGCCATCCCCGTCATAACTCGAGAATATTCCCCAGGGTCCCGCCGCAACCCGAGAAAAACCATGAGACTTCCCCATCGCCGCGAGATGAGGCTCGATTGTCCTGTACTGCATGCAGAGCAATTCCGTGTTGCACATCAAACATGAAGGGAGACTTGATTTCCTTCATGGCACTCCAGAGAAACCCCAAGAACACTGTTTCAAGGCTAGAGGGATCCTGAGGTCACTGTAGCAACACGAAAGAGCTCCGTGGACCACAAATCAACTCGAGATGAGAGGTTAGTCCCTGGCTTCGACTCCAAAGGAATACCACCTTACCACAAGCACCTCAAGAGGAGGCTTCTCTCAGCTCTAGCTATGTGAGAGGGACCCTGATTTTGCAGACTCAAGTGGAATGGACACTGCGATGCCCTGACGCGAAATAAGGCCGGATATCCCTGCAGTGAATAGAATGCAGGCCCGTCTTGCATCTCCCAAGATGAAAGGATGTCTGAATCCCCTGTGAAGACCACAGAGAAAGACCTAGTTCCCCAGCTCATCACGACCGGAGGCCTCACATCCTTTGAAAACTTCAGAGGTACGCGGAGATCAGTGCCTCCAAAGGAGACGATGCCTGACTCCTCGTGAAACTTGATAGGAGTCCCAGGATTCCTGTGGCACGTGGAAAGGGAACCTTGGTCTCCCGCCTCAGCTGGAGAGGCGTCCCAATTGCCCTGCCAAGCCTCGAGGAGAATCCCGAGTTGTCCCTCGCAACTAGGCAGGAGTCCTGACGTCGCTGAACAAACACGTGGGTGGAAGGGCCATCCCCGTCGTAACTCGAGAATATACCCCAGGTTCCCTCCGCAACTCGAGAAAAACCATGAGACTTCCCACTCGCCGTGAGATGAGGACTGATTCCCCTGCCCTGCGTGCAGAGCAATTCCGTGTTGCACATCACACATGAAAGGAGCCTTGATTTCCTTGATAGCACTCCAGAGAAACCCCAAGAACACTGTTTCAAGGCTAGAGGGATCCTGAGGTCACTGTAGCAACACGAAAGAGCTCCGTGGACCAAAAATCAACTCGAGATGAGAGGTTAGTCCCTTGCTTTGACTCCAGAGGAATATCACCGTAACACAAGCACCTCAAGAGGAGGCTTCTCTCAGCTCTAGGTATGTGAGAGGGACCCTGAGTTTGCGGCCTCAAGTTGAATGGACACCGCGATGCCCTGACTCGAAATAAGGCCGGATATCCCTGCAGTGACTTGAATGCAGGCTCGTCTTGAATCTCCCAAGATGAAAGGATGTCTGAATCCCCTGTGGAGACCACAGAGAAAGACCTAGTTCCCCACCTCACCGCGAGCGGAGGCGTCACATCCTTTGAAAACTCCAGAGGTACGCGGAGATCAGTGCCTCCAAAGGAGACGATGCCTGACTCCTCGTGAAACTTGATAGGAGTCTCAGGATTCCTGTGCACGTGGAAAGGGACCCTTGGTCTCCCGCCTCAGCTGGAGAGGCGTCCCAATTGCCCTGCCAAGCCTCTAGGAGAATCCCGAGTTGTCCGTCGCAACTAGGCAGTAGTCCTGCCGTCGCTGAGGAAACACGTGGTTGGAAGGGCCATCCCGTCGTAAGTCGAGAATATACCCCAGGTTCCCGCCGCAACTCGAGAAAAACCATGAGACTTCCCCCTCACCCCGATATGAGGCCCGATTTCCCTGCACTGCGTGCAGAGCAATTCCGTGTTGCACATCACACATGAAAGGAGCCTTGATTTCCTTGATGGCACTCCAGAGAAACCCCAAGAACACTGTTTCAAGGCTAGCGGGATCCTGAGGTCACTGTAGCAACACGAAAGAGCTCCGTGGACCAAAAATCAACTCGAGATGAGAGGTTAGTCCCTGGCTTCGACTCCAGAGGAATACCACCTTACCACAAGCACCTCAAGAGGAGGCTTCTCTCAGCTCTAGCTATGTGCTGAGTTTGCGGCCTCAAGTGGAATGGACACCACGATGCCCTGACGCGAAATAAGGCTAAATATCACTGCAGTGACTTGAATGCAGGCTCGTCTTGCATCTCCCAAGATGAAAGGATGTCTGAATCCCCTGTGGAGACCACAGAAAAAGACCTAGTTCCCCACCTCATCAGGACCGGAGGCCTCACATCCTTTGAAAACTCCAGAGGTACGCGGAGATCAGTGCCTCCAAAGGAGACGATGCCTGACTCCTCGTGAAACTTGATAGGAGTCCCAGGATTCCTGTGGCACGTGGAAAGGGACCTTGGTCTCCCGCCTCACCTGGAGAGGCGTCCCAATTGCCCTGCCAAGCCTCGAGGAGAATCCCGAGTTGTCCCTCACAACTAGGCAGGAGTCCTGACGTCGCTGAACAAACACGTGGCTGGAAGGGCCATCCCCGTCATAACTCGAGAATATACCCCAGGGTCCCGCCGCAACTCGAGAAAAACCATGAGACTTCCCCCTCGCAGCGAGATGAGGCTCGATTCTCCTGCACTGCATGCAGAGCAATTCCGTGTTGCACATCAAACATGAAAGGAGCCTTGATTTCCTTGATGGCACTCCAGAGAAACCCCAAGAACACTGTTTCAAGGCTAGAGGGATCCTGAGGTCACTGTAGCAACACGAAAGAGCTACGTGGACCAAAAATCAACTCGAGATGAGAGGTTAGTCCCTGGCTTCGACTCCAGAGGAATACCACCTTACCTCAAGCACCTCAAGAGGAGGCTTCTCTCAGCACTAGCTATGTGCTGAGTTTGCGGCCTCAAGTGGAATGGACACCGCGATGCCCTGACTCGAAACAAGGCCGGATATCCCTGTAGTGACTTGAATGCAGGCTCGTCTTGCATCTCCCAAGATGAAAGGATGTCTGAATCCCCTGTGGAGACAACAGAAAAAGACCTAGTTCCCCACCTCATCACGACCGGAGGCCTCACATCCTTTGAAAACTCCAGAGGTACGCGGAGATCAGTGCCTCCAAAGGAGACGATGTCTGACTCCTCGTGAAACTTGATAGGAGTCTCAGGATTCCTGTGGCACGTGGAAAGGGACCCTTGGTCTCCCGCCTCAGCTGGAGAGGCGTCCCAATTGCCCTGCCAAGCCTCGAGGAGAATCCCGAGCTGTCCCTCGCAACTAGGCAGGAGTCTTGACGTCGCTGAACAAACACGTGGCTGGAAGGGCCATCCCCGTCATAACTCGAGAATATACCCCAGGGTCCCGCCGCAACTCGAGAAAAACCATGAGACTTCCCCATCGCCGCGAGATGACGCTCGATTCTCCTGCACTGCATGCAGAGCAATTCCGTGTTGCACATCAAACATGAAGGGAGACTTGATTTCCTTCATGGCACTCCAGAGAAACCCCAAGAACACTGTTTCAAGGCTAGAGGGATCCTGAGGTCACTGTAGCAACACGAAAGAGGTCCGTAGACCAAAAATCAACTCGAGATGAGACGTTAGTCAATGGCTTCGACTCCAGAGGAATACCACCTTACCACAAGCACCTCAAGAGGAGGCTTCTCTCAGCTCTAGGTATGTGAGAGGGACCCTGAGTTTTCGGCCTCAAGTGGAATGGACACCGCGATGCCCTGACTCGAAATAAGGCCGGATATCCCTGCAGTGACTTGAATGCAGGCTCGTCTTGCATCTCCCAAGATGAAAGGATGTCTGAATCCCATGTGAAGACCACAGAAAAAGACCTAGTTCCCCACCTCATCACGACTGGAGGCCTCACATCCTATGAAAACTCCAGAGGTACGCGGAGATCAGTGCCTCCAAAGGAGACGATGCCTGACTCCTCGTGAAACTTGATAGGAGTCCCAGGATTCCTGTGGCACGTGGAAAGGGACCCTTGGTCTCCCGCCTCAGCTGGAGAGGCGTCCCAATTGCCCTGCCAAGCCTCGAGGAGAATCCCGAGTTGTCCCTCGCAACTAGGCAGGAGTCTGACGTCGCTGAACAAACACGTGGGTGGATGGGCCATTCCCATAGTAACTCGATAATATAGCCCAGGTTCCCGCCGCAACTCGAGGTAAACCATGAAACTTCCCCCTCGCCGCGAGATGAGGTCCGATTCCCCTGCACTGCGTGCAGAGCAATTCCGTGTTGCACATCACACATGAAAGGAGCCTTGATTTCCTTGATGGCACTCCAGAGAATCCCCAAGAACACTGTTTCAAGGCTAGAGGGATCCTGAGGTCACTGTAGCAACACAAAAGAGCTCCGTGGACCAAAAATCATCTCGAGAATGGAGGTTAGTCCATAACTTCGACTCCAGAGGAATACCACCTTACCACAAGCACCTCAAGAGAAGGCTTCTCTCAGCTCTAAGTATGTGAGAGGGACCCTGAGTTTGTGGCCTCAAGTGGAATGGACACCGCGATGCCCTGACTCGAAATAAGGCCGGATATCCCTGCAGTGACTTGAATGCAGGCTCGTCTTGCATCTCCCAAGATGAAAGGATGTCTGAATCCCCTGTGGAGACCACAGAGAAAGACCTAGTTCCCCACCTCATGGCGACCGGAGGCCTCACATCCTTTGATAACTCCAGAGGTACGCAGAGATCAGTGCCTCCAAAGGAGACGATGCCTGACTCCTCGTGAAACTTGATAGGAGTCCCAGGATTCCTGTGGCACGTGGAAAGGGACCCTTGGTCTCCCGCCTCAGCTGGAGAGGCATCCTAATTTCCCTGCCAAGCCTCGAGGTGAATCCGGAGTTGTCCCTCGCAACTAGTCAGAGGTCCTGACGTCGCTGAACAAACACGTGTGTGGAAGGGCCATCCCCGTCGTAACTCGAGAATATACCCCAGGTTCCCATCGCAACTGGAGAAAAACCATGAGACTTCCCCCTCGCCGCGAGATGAGACCCGATCCCCTACACTTCGTGCAGAGCAATTCCGTTTGGCACATCACACATGAAAGGAGCCTTGATTTCCTTGATGGCACTCCAGAGAAACCCCAAGAACACTGTTTCCAGGCTAGAGGGATGCTGAGGTCAATGTAGCAACACGAAAGAGCTCCGTGGACCACAAATCAACTCGAGATGAGAGGTTAGTCCCTGGCTTCGACTCCAGAGGAATACCACCTTACCACAAACACCTCAAGAGGAGGCTTCTCTCAGCTCTAGGTATGTGAGAGGGACCCTGAGTCAGCGGCCTCAAGTGGAACGGACACTGTGATGCCCTGACTCGAAATAAGGCCGGATATCCCTGCAGTGACTTGAATGCAGGCTCGTCCTGCATCTCCCAAGACGAAAGGATGTCTGAAACCCCTGTGGAGACCACAGAGAAAGACCTAGTTCCCCACCTAATCGCGACCGGAGGCCTCACATCCTTTGAAAACTCCAGAGGTACGCGGAGATCAGTGCCGCCAAAGGAGACGATGCCTGACTCCTCGTGAAACTTGATAGGAGTCTCAGGATTCCTGTGGCACGTGGAAAGGGACCCTTGGTCTCCCGCCTCAGCTGGAGAGGCGTCCCAATTGCCCTGCCAAGCCTCGAGGAGAATCCCGAGCTGTCCCTCGCAACTAGGCAGGAGTCTTGACGTCGCTGAACAAACACGTGGCTGGAAGGGCCATCCCCCTCATAACTCGAGAATATACCCCAGGGTCCCGCCGCAACTCGAGAAAAACCATGAGACTTCCCCATCGCCGCGAGATGAGGCTCGATTCTCCTGCACTGCATGCAGAGCAATTCCGTGTTGCACATCAAACATGAAGGGAGACTTGATTTCCTTCATGGCACTCCAGAGAAACCCCAAGAACACTGTTTCAAGGCTAGAGGGATCCTGAGGTCACTGTAGCAACACGAAAGAGGTCCGTAGACCAAAAATCAACTCGAGATGAGAGGTTAGTCCCTGGCTTCGACTCCAAAGGAATACCACCTTACCACAAGCACTTCAAGAGGAGGCTTCTCTCAGCTCTAGCTATGTGAGAGGGACCCTGATTTTGCAGACTCAAGTGGAATGGACACTGCGATGCCCTGACGCGAAATAAGGCCGGATATCCCTGCAGTGAATTGAATGCAGGCTCGTCTTGCATCTCCCAAGATGAAAGGATATCTGAATCCCCTGTGAAGACCACAGAGAAAGACCTAGTTCCCGACCTCATCGCGACCGGAGGCCTCACATCCTTTGAAAACTTCAGAGGTACGCGGAGATCAGTGCCTCCAAAGGAGACGATGCCTGACTCCTCGTGAAACTTGATAGGAGTCCCAGGATTCCTGTGGCACGTGGAAAGGGAATCTTGGTCTCCCGCCTCAGCTGGAGAGGCGTCCCAATTGCCCTGCCAAGCCTCGAGGAGAATCCCGAGTTGTCCCTCGCAACTAGGCAGGAGTCCTGACGTCGCTGAACAAACACGTGGGTGGAAGGGCCATCCCCGTCGTAACTCGAGAATATACCCCAGGTTCCCTCCGCAACTCGAGAAAAACCATGAGACTTCCCCCTCGCCGCGAGATGAGGACTGATTCAACTGCCCTGCGTGCAGAGCAATTCCGTGTTGCACATCACACATGAAAGGAGCCTTGATTTCCTTGATAGCACTCCAGAGAAACCCCAAGAACACTGTTTCAAGGCTAGAGGGATCCTGAGGTTACTGTAGCAACCCGAAAGACCTCCGTGGACCAAAAATCAACTCGAGATGAGACGTTAGTCAATGGCTTCGACTCCAGAGGAATACCACCTTACCACAAGCACCTCAAGAGGAGGCTTCTCTCAGCTCTAGGTATGTGAGAGGGACCCTGAGTTTTCGGCCTCAAGTGGAATGGACACCGCGATGCCCTGACTCGAAATAAGGCCGGATATCCCTGCAGTGACTTGAATGCAGGCTCGTCTTGCATCTCCCAAGATGAAAGGATGTCTGAATCCCATGTGAAGACCACAGAAAAAGACCTAGTTCCCCACCTCATCACGACTGGAGGCCTCACATCCTATGAAAACTCCAGAGGTACGCGGAGATCAGTGCCTCCAAAGGAGACGATGCCTGACTCCTCGTGAAACTTGATAGGAGGCCTAGGATTCCTGTGGCACGTGGAAAGGGACACTTGGTCTCCCGCCTCAGCTGGAGAGGCGTCCCAATTGCCCTGCCAAGCCTCGAGGAGAATCCCGAGTTGTTCCTCGCAACTAGGCAGGAGTCCTGACGTCGCTGAACAAACACGTGTGTGGAAGGGCCATCCGCGTCGTAACTCGAGAATATACCCCAGGTTCCCGCCGCAACTCGAGAAAAACCATGAGACTTCCCCCTCGCCGCGAGATGAGGCCCGATTCCCCTGCACTGCGTGCAGAGCAATTCCGTGTTGCACATCACACATGAAAGGAGCCTTGATTTCCTTGATGGCACTCCTGAGAAACCTCAAGAACACTGTTTCAAGGCTAGAGGGATCCTGAGGTCACTGTAGCCACACGAAAGAGCTCCATGGACCAAAAATCAACTCGAGATGAGAGGTTAGTCCCTGGCTTCGACTCCAGAGGAATACCACCTTAACACAAGCACCTCAAGAGGAGGCTTCTCTCAGCTCTAGGTATGTGAGAGGGACCCTGAGTTTACGGCCTCAAGTGGAATGGACACCGCGATGCCCTGACTCGAAATAAGGCCGGATATCCCTGCAATGACATGAATATAGGCTCGTCTTGCATCTCCCAAGATGAAAGGGTGTCTGAATCCCCTGTGGAGACCACAGAGAAAGACCTAGTTCCCCACCTCATCGCGACCGGAGGCCTTACATACTTTGAAAACTCCAGAGGTACGCGGAGATCAGTGCCTCCAAAGGAGACGATGTCTGACTCCTCGTGAAACTTGATAGGAGTCCCAGGATTCCTGTGGAACGTGGAAAGGGAACCTTGGTCTCCCGCCTCAGCTGGAGAGGCGTCCCAATTGCCCTGCCAAGCCTCGAGGAGAATCCCGAGTTGTCCCTCGCAACTAGGCAGGAGTCCTGACGTCGCTGAACAAACACGTGGGTGGAAGGGCCATCCCCGTCGTAACTCGAGAATATACCCCAGGTTCCCGCCGCAACTCGAGAAAAACCATGAGACTTCCACCTCGCCTCGAGATGAGGCCCGATTCCCCTGCACTGCGTGCAGAGCAATTCCGTGTTGCATATCACACATGAAAGGAGCCTTGATTTCCTTGATGGCACTCCAGAGAAACCCCAAGAACACTGTTTCAAGGCTAGAGGGATCCTGAGGTCACTGTAGCAACATGAAAGAACTCCGTGGGCCAAAAATCAACTCGAGATGAGAGGTTAGTCCCTGGCTTCGACTCCAGAGGAATACCACCTTACCACAAGCACCTCAAGAGGAGGCTTCTCTCAGCTCTAGGTATGTGAGAGGGACCCTGAGATTGCGGCGTCAAGTGGAATGGACACCGCGATGCCCTGACTCGAAATAAGGCCGGATATCCCTGCAGTGACTTGAATGCAGGCTCGTCTTGCATCTCCCAAGACGAAAGGATGTCTGAATCCCCTGTGGAGACCACAGAGAAAGACCTAGTTCCCGACCTCATCGCGACCGGAGGCCTCACATCCTTTGAAAACTCCAGAGGTACGCGGAGATCAGTGCCTCCAAAGGAGATGATGCCTGACTCCTCGTGAAACTTGATAGGAGTCCCAGGATTCCTGTGGAACGTGGAAAGGGAACCTTGGTCTCCCGCCTCAGCTGGAGAGGCGTCCCAATTGCCCTGCCAAGCCTCGAGGAGAATCCCGAGTTGTCCCTCGCAACTAGGCAGGAGTCCTGACGTCGCTGAACAAACACGTGGGTGGAAGGGCCATCCCCGTCGTAACTCGAGAATATACCCCAGGTTCCCGCCGCAACTCGAGAAAAACCATGAGACTTCCACCTCGCCTCGAGATGAGGCCCGATTCCCCTGCACTGCGTGCAGAGCAATTCCGTGTTGCATATCACACATGAAAGGAGCCTTGATTTCCTTGATGGCACTCCAGAGAAACCCCAAGAACACTGTTTCAAGGCTAGAGGGATCCTGAGGTCACTGTAGCAACATGAAAGAACTCCGTGGGCCAAAAATCAACTCGAGATGAGAGGTTAGTCCCTGGCTTCGACTCCAGAGGAATACCACCTTACCACAAGCACCTCAAGAGGAGGCTTCTCTCAGCTCTAGGTATGTGAGAGGGACCCTGAGATTGCGGCGTCAAGTGGAATGGACACCGCGATGCCCTGACTCGAAATAAGGCCGGATATCCCTGCAGTGACTTGAATGCAGGCTCGTCTTGCATCTCCCAAGACGAAAGGATGTCTGAATCCCCTGTGGAGACCACAGAGAAAGACCTAGTTCCCGACCTCATCGCGACCGGAGGCCTCACATCCTTTGAAAACTCCAGAGGTACGCGGAGATCAGTGCCTCCAAAGGAGACGATGCCTGACTCCTCGTGAAACTTGATAGGAGTCCCAGGATTCCTGTGGCACATGGAAAGGGACCCTTGGTCTCCCGCCTCAGCTGGAGAGGCGATCCTAATTGCCCTGCCAAGCCTCGAGGAGAATCCCGAGTTGTCCCTCGCAACTAGGCAGGAGTCCTGACGTCGCTGAACAAACACGTGGCTGGAAGGGCCATCCCCTTCATAACTCGAGAATATACCCCAGGGTCCCGCCTCACCTCGCGAAAAACCATGAGACTTCCCCCTCGCCGCGAGATTAGGCTCGATTCTCCTGCACTGCATGCAGAGCAATTCCGTGTTGCACATCAAACATGAAAGGAGCCTTGATTTCCTTGATGGCACTCCAGAGAAACCCCAAGAACACTGTTTCAAGGCTAGAGGAATCCTGAGGTTACTGTAGCAACACGAAAGACGTCCGTGGACCAAAAATCAACTCGAGATGAGAGGTTAGTCCCTGGCTTCGACTCCAGAGGAATCCCACCTTACCACAACCACCTCAAGAGGAGGCTTCTCTCAGCTCTAGCTATGTGCTCAGTTTGCGGCCTCAAAGGAATGGACACCGTGATGCCCTGACTCGAAATAAGGCCGGATATCCCTGCAGTGACTTGAATGCAGGCTCGTCTTGAATCTCGCAAGATGAAAGGATGTCTGAATCCGCTGTGGAGACCACAGAGAAAGACCTAGTTACCCACCTCATGGCGACCGGAGGCCTCACATCCTTTGAAAAGTTCAGAGGTACACGGAGATCGGTGCCTCCAAAGGAGACGATGCCTGACTCCTCATGAAACTTGATAGGAGTCCCAGGATTCCTGTGGCACGTGGAAAGGGACACTTGGTCTCCCGCCTCAGCTGGAGAGGCGTCCCAATTGCCCTGCCAAGCCTCGAGGAGAATCCCGAGTTGTCCCTCGCAACTAGGCAGGAGTCCTGACGTCGCTGAAGAAACACGTGGGTGGAAGGGCCATCCCCGTCGTAACTCGAGAATATACCCCAGGTTCCCGCCGCAACTCGAGAAAAACCATGAGACTTCCCCCTCGCCGCGAGATGAGGCCCGATTCCCCTGCACTGCGTGCAGAGCAATACCGTGTTGCACATCACACATGAAAGGAGCCTTGATTTCCTTGATAGCACTGCAGAGAAACCCCAAGAACACTGTTTCAAGGCTAGAGGGATCCTGAGGTCTCTGTAGCAACACGAAAGAGATCCGTGGACCAAGAATTAACTCGAAATGAGAGGTTAGTCCCTGGATTCGACTCCAGAGGACTACCACCTTACCACAAGCACCTCAACAGGAGGCTTCTCTCAGCTCTAAGTATGTGAAAAGGACCCTGAGTTTGCGGCCTAAAGTGGAATGGACACCGCGATGCCCTGACTCGAAATAAGGCCGGATATCCCTGCAGTGACTTGAATGCAGGCTCGTCTTGCATCTGCCAAGACGAAAGGATGTCTGAATCCCCTGTGGAGACCACAGAGAAAGACCTAGTTCCCCACCTCATCGCGACCGTAGGCCTCACCTGCTTTGAAAACTCCAGAGGTACGCGGAGATCAGTGCCTCCAAAGGAGAGGATGCCTGACTCCTCGGGAAACTTGATAGGAGTCCCAGGATTCCTGTGGCACGTGGAAAGGGACCCTTGGTCTCCCGCCTCAGCTGGAGAGGCGTCCCAATTGCCCTGCCAAGCCTCGAGGAGAATCCCGAGTTGTCCCTCGCAACTAGGCAGGAGTCTGACGTCGCTGAACAAACACGTGGGTGGATGGGCCATTCCCATCGTAACTCGATAATATAGCCCAGGTTCCCGCCGCAACTCGAGATAAACCATGAAACTTCCCCCTCGCCGCGAGATGAGGTCCGATTCCCCTGCACTGCGTGCAGAGCAATTCCGTGTTGCACATCACACATGAAAGGAGCCTTGATTTCCTTGATGGCACTCCAGAGAATCCCCAAGAACACTGTTTCAAGGCTAGAGGGATCCTGAGGTCACTGTAGCAACACAAAAGAGCTCCGTGGACCAAAAATCATCTCGAGAATGGAGGTTAGTCCATAACTTCGACTCCAGAGGAATACCACCTTACCACAAGCACCTCAAGAGAAGGCTTCTCTCAGCTCTAGGTATGTGAGAGGGACCCTGAGTTTGTGGCCTCAAGTGGAATGGACACCGCGATGCCCTGACTCGAAATAAGGCCGGATATCCCTGCAGTGACTTGAATGCAGGCTCGTCTTGCATCTCCCAAGATGAAAGGATGTCTGAATCCCCTGTGGAGACCACAGAGAAAGACCTAGTTCCCCACCTCATGGCGACCGGAGGCCTCACATCCTTTGAAAACTCCAGAGGTACGCGGAGATCAGTGCCTCCAAAGGAGACGATGCCTGACTCCTCGTGAAACTTGATAGGAGTCTCAGGATTCCTGTGCACGTGGAAAGGGACCCTTGGTCTCCCGCCTCAGCTGGAGAGGCGTCCCAATTGCCCTGCCAAGCCTCTAGGAGAATCCCGAGTTGTCCGTCGCAACTAGGCAGTAGTCCTGCCGTCGCTGAGGAAACACGTGGTTGGAAGGGCCATCCCGTCGTAAGTCGAGAATATACCCCAGGTTCCCGCCGCAACTCGAGAAAAACCATGAGACTTCCCCCTCACCCCGATATGAGGCCCGATTTCCCTGCACTGCGTGCAGAGCAATTCCGTGTTGCACATCACACATGAAAGGAGCCTTGATTTCCTTGATGGCACTCCAGAGAAACCCCAAGAACACTGTTTCAAGGCTAGCGGGATCCTGAGGTCACTGTAGCAACACGAAAGAGCTCCGTGGACCAAAAATCAACTCGAGATGAGAGGTTAGTCCCTGGCTTCGACTCCAGAGGAATACCACCTTACCACAAGCACCTCAAGAGGAGGCTTCTCTCAGCTCTAGCTATGTGCTGAGTTTGCGGCCTCAAGTGGAATGGACACCACGATGCCCTGACGCGAAATAAGGCTAAATATCACTGCAGTGACTTGAATGCAGGCTCGTCTTGCATCTCCCAAGATGAAAGGATGTCTGAATCCCCTGTGGAGACCACAGAAAAAGACCTAGTTCCCCACCTCATCAGGACCGGAGGCCTCACATCCTTTGAAAACTCCAGAGGTACGCGGAGATCAGTGCCTCCAAAGGAGACGATGCCTGACTCCTCGTGAAACTTGATAGGAGTCCCAGGATTCCTGTGGCACGTGGAAAGGGACCTTGGTCTCCCGCCTCACCTGGAGAGGCGTCCCAATTGCCCTGCCAAGCCTCGAGGAGAATCCCGAGTTGTCCCTCACAACTAGGCAGGAGTCCTGACGTCGCTGAACAAACACGTGGCTGGAAGGGCCATCCCCGTCATAACTCGAGAATATACCCCAGGGTCCCGCCGCAACTCGAGAAAAACCATGAGACTTCCCCCTCGCAGCGAGATGAGGCTCGATTCTCCTGCACTGCATGCAGAGCAATTCCGTGTTGCACATCAAACATGAAAGGAGCCTTGATTTCCTTGATGGCACTCCAGAGAAACCCCAAGAACACTGTTTCAAGGCTAGAGGGATCCTGAGGTCACTGTAGCAACACGAAAGAGCTACGTGGACCAAAAATCAACTCGAGATGAGAGGTTAGTCCCTGGCTTCGACTCCAGAGGAATACCACCTTACCTCAAGCACCTCAAGAGGAGGCTTCTCTCAGCACTAGCTATGTGCTGAGTTTGCGGCCTCAAGTGGAATGGACACCGCGATGCCCTGACTCGAAACAAGGCCGGATATCCCTGTAGTGACTTGAATGCAGGCTCGTCTTGCATCTCCCAAGATGAAAGGATGTCTGAATCCCCTGTGGAGACAACAGAAAAAGACCTAGTTCCCCACCTCATCACGACCGGAGGCCTCACATCCTTTGAAAACTCCAGAGGTACGCGGAGATCAGTGCCTCCAAAGGAGACGATGTCTGACTCCTCGTGAAACTTGATAGGAGTCTCAGGATTCCTGTGGCACGTGGAAAGGGACCCTTGGTCTCCCGCCTCAGCTGGAGAGGCGTCCCAATTGCCCTGCCAAGCCTCGAGGAGAATCCCGAGCTGTCCCTCGCAACTAGGCAGGAGTCTTGACGTCGCTGAACAAACACGTGGCTGGAAGGGCCATCCCCGTCATAACTCGAGAATATACCCCAGGGTCCCGCCGCAACTCGAGAAAAACCATGAGACTTCCCCATCGCCGCGAGATGACGCTCGATTCTCCTGCACTGCATGCAGAGCAATTCCGTGTTGCACATCAAACATGAAGGGAGACTTGATTTCCTTCATGGCACTCCAGAGAAACCCCAAGAACACTGTTTCAAGGCTAGAGGGATCCTGAGGTCACTGTAGCAACACGAAAGAGGTCCGTAGACCAAAAATCAACTCGAGATGAGACGTTAGTCAATGGCTTCGACTCCAGAGGAATACCACCTTACCACAAGCACCTCAAGAGGAGGCTTCTCTCAGCTCTAGGTATGTGAGAGGGACCCTGAGTTTTCGGCCTCAAGTGGAATGGACACCGCGATGCCCTGACTCGAAATAAGGCCGGATATCCCTGCAGTGACTTGAATGCAGGCTCGTCTTGCATCTCCCAAGATGAAAGGATGTCTGAATCCCATGTGAAGACCACAGAAAAAGACCTAGTTCCCCACCTCATCACGACTGGAGGCCTCACATCCTATGAAAACTCCAGAGGTACGCGGAGATCAGTGCCTCCAAAGGAGACGATGCCTGACTCCTCGTGAAACTTGATAGGAGTCCCAGGATTCCTGTGGCACGTGGAAAGGGACCCTTGGTCTCCCGCCTCAGCTGGAGAGGCGTCCCAATTGCCCTGCCAAGCCTCGAGGAGAATCCCGAGTTGTCCCTCGCAACTAGGCAGGAGTCTGACGTCGCTGAACAAACACGTGGGTGGATGGGCCATTCCCATAGTAACTCGATAATATAGCCCAGGTTCCCGCCGCAACTCGAGGTAAACCATGAAACTTCCCCCTCGCCGCGAGATGAGGTCCGATTCCCCTGCACTGCGTGCAGAGCAATTCCGTGTTGCACATCACACATGAAAGGAGCCTTGATTTCCTTGATGGCACTCCAGAGAATCCCCAAGAACACTGTTTCAAGGCTAGAGGGATCCTGAGGTCACTGTAGCAACACAAAAGAGCTCCGTGGACCAAAAATCATCTCGAGAATGGAGGTTAGTCCATAACTTCGACTCCAGAGGAATACCACCTTACCACAAGCACCTCAAGAGAAGGCTTCTCTCAGCTCTAAGTATGTGAGAGGGACCCTGAGTTTGTGGCCTCAAGTGGAATGGACACCGCGATGCCCTGACTCGAAATAAGGCCGGATATCCCTGCAGTGACTTGAATGCAGGCTCGTCTTGCATCTCCCAAGATGAAAGGATGTCTGAATCCCCTGTGGAGACCACAGAGAAAGACCTAGTTCCCCACCTCATGGCGACCGGAGGCCTCACATCCTTTGATAACTCCAGAGGTACGCAGAGATCAGTGCCTCCAAAGGAGACGATGCCTGACTCCTCGTGAAACTTGATAGGAGTCCCAGGATTCCTGTGGCACGTGGAAAGGGACCCTTGGTCTCCCGCCTCAGCTGGAGAGGCATCCTAATTTCCCTGCCAAGCCTCGAGGTGAATCCGGAGTTGTCCCTCGCAACTAGTCAGAGGTCCTGACGTCGCTGAACAAACACGTGTGTGGAAGGGCCATCCCCGTCGTAACTCGAGAATATACCCCAGGTTCCCATCGCAACTGGAGAAAAACCATGAGACTTCCCCCTCGCCGCGAGATGAGACCCGATCCCCTACACTTCGTGCAGAGCAATTCCGTTTGGCACATCACACATGAAAGGAGCCTTGATTTCCTTGATGGCACTCCAGAGAAACCCCAAGAACACTGTTTCCAGGCTAGAGGGATGCTGAGGTCAATGTAGCAACACGAAAGAGCTCCGTGGACCACAAATCAACTCGAGATGAGAGGTTAGTCCCTGGCTTCGACTCCAGAGGAATACCACCTTACCACAAACACCTCAAGAGGAGGCTTCTCTCAGCTCTAGGTATGTGAGAGGGACCCTGAGTCAGCGGCCTCAAGTGGAACGGACACTGTGATGCCCTGACTCGAAATAAGGCCGGATATCCCTGCAGTGACTTGAATGCAGGCTCGTCCTGCATCTCCCAAGACGAAAGGATGTCTGAAACCCCTGTGGAGACCACAGAGAAAGACCTAGTTCCCCACCTAATCGCGACCGGAGGCCTCACATCCTTTGAAAACTCCAGAGGTACGCGGAGATCAGTGCCGCCAAAGGAGACGATGCCTGACTCCTCGTGAAACTTGATAGGAGTCTCAGGATTCCTGTGGCACGTGGAAAGGGACCCTTGGTCTCCCGCCTCAGCTGGAGAGGCGTCCCAATTGCCCTGCCAAGCCTCGAGGAGAATCCCGAGCTGTCCCTCGCAACTAGGCAGGAGTCTTGACGTCGCTGAACAAACACGTGGCTGGAAGGGCCATCCCCCTCATAACTCGAGAATATACCCCAGGGTCCCGCCGCAACTCGAGAAAAACCATGAGACTTCCCCATCGCCGCGAGATGAGGCTCGATTCTCCTGCACTGCATGCAGAGCAATTCCGTGTTGCACATCAAACATGAAGGGAGACTTGATTTCCTTCATGGCACTCCAGAGAAACCCCAAGAACACTGTTTCAAGGCTAGAGGGATCCTGAGGTCACTGTAGCAACACGAAAGAGGTCCGTAGACCAAAAATCAACTCGAGATGAGAGGTTAGTCCCTGGCTTCGACTCCAAAGGAATACCACCTTACCACAAGCACTTCAAGAGGAGGCTTCTCTCAGCTCTAGCTATGTGAGAGGGACCCTGATTTTGCAGACTCAAGTGGAATGGACACTGCGATGCCCTGACGCGAAATAAGGCCGGATATCCCTGCAGTGAATTGAATGCAGGCTCGTCTTGCATCTCCCAAGATGAAAGGATATCTGAATCCCCTGTGAAGACCACAGAGAAAGACCTAGTTCCCGACCTCATCGCGACCGGAGGCCTCACATCCTTTGAAAACTTCAGAGGTACGCGGAGATCAGTGCCTCCAAAGGAGACGATGCCTGACTCCTCGTGAAACTTGATAGGAGTCCCAGGATTCCTGTGGCACGTGGAAAGGGAATCTTGGTCTCCCGCCTCAGCTGGAGAGGCGTCCCAATTGCCCTGCCAAGCCTCGAGGAGAATCCCGAGTTGTCCCTCGCAACTAGGCAGGAGTCCTGACGTCGCTGAACAAACACGTGGGTGGAAGGGCCATCCCCGTCGTAACTCGAGAATATACCCCAGGTTCCCTCCGCAACTCGAGAAAAACCATGAGACTTCCCCCTCGCCGCGAGATGAGGACTGATTCAACTGCCCTGCGTGCAGAGCAATTCCGTGTTGCACATCACACATGAAAGGAGCCTTGATTTCCTTGATAGCACTCCAGAGAAACCCCAAGAACACTGTTTCAAGGCTAGAGGGATCCTGAGGTTACTGTAGCAACCCGAAAGACCTCCGTGGACCAAAAATCAACTCGAGATGAGACGTTAGTCAATGGCTTCGACTCCAGAGGAATACCACCTTACCACAAGCACCTCAAGAGGAGGCTTCTCTCAGCTCTAGGTATGTGAGAGGGACCCTGAGTTTTCGGCCTCAAGTGGAATGGACACCGCGATGCCCTGACTCGAAATAAGGCCGGATATCCCTGCAGTGACTTGAATGCAGACTCGTCTTGCATCTCCCAAGATGAAAGGATGTCTGAATCCCATGTGAAGACCACAGAAAAAGACCTAGTTCCCCACCTCATCACGACTGGAGGCCTCACATCCTATGAAAACTCCAGAGGTACGCGGAGATCAGTGCCTCCAAAGGAGACGATGCCTGACTCCTCGTGAAACTTGATAGGAGGCCTAGGATTCCTGTGGCACGTGGAAAGGGACACTTGGTCTCCCGCCTCAGCTGGAGAGGCGTCCCAATTGCCCTGCCAAGCCTCGAGGAGAATCCCGAGTTGTTCCTCGCAACTAGGCAGGAGTCCTGACGTCGCTGAACAAACACGTGTGTGGAAGGGCCATCCGCGTCGTAACTCGAGAATATACCCCAGGTTCCCGCCGCAACTCGAGAAAAACCATGAGACTTCCCCCTCGCCGCGAGATGAGGCCCGATTCCCCTGCACTGCGTGCAGAGCAATTCCGTGTTGCACATCACACATGAAAGGAGCCTTGATTTCCTTGATGGCACTCCTGAGAAACCTCAAGAACACTGTTTCAAGGCTAGAGGGATCCTGAGGTCACTGTAGCCACACGAAAGAGCTCCATGGACCAAAAATCAACTCGAGATGAGAGGTTAGTCCCTGGCTTCGACTCCAGAGGAATACCACCTTAACACAAGCACCTCAAGAGGAGGCTTCTCTCAGCTCTAGGTATGTGAGAGGGACCCTGAGTTTACGGCCTCAAGTGGAATGGACACCGCGATGCCCTGACTCGAAATAAGGCCGGATATCCCTGCAATGACATGAATATAGGCTCGTCTTGCATCTCCCAAGATGAAAGGGTGTCTGAATCCCCTGTGGAGACCACAGAGAAAGACCTAGTTCCCCACCTCATCGCGACCGGAGGCCTTACATACTTTGAAAACTCCAGAGGTACGCGGAGATCAGTGCCTCCAAAGGAGACGATGTCTGACTCCTCGTGAAACTTGATAGGAGTCCCAGGATTCCTGTGGAACGTGGAAAGGGAACCTTGGTCTCCCGCCTCAGCTGGAGAGGCGTCCCAATTGCCCTGCCAAGCCTCGAGGAGAATCCCGAGTTGTCCCTCGCAACTAGGCAGGAGTCCTGACGTCGCTGAACAAACACGTGGGTGGAAGGGCCATCCCCGTCGTAACTCGAGAATATACCCCAGGTTCCCGCCGCAACTCGAGAAAAACCATGAGACTTCCACCTCGCCTCGAGATGAGGCCCGATTCCCCTGCACTGCGTGCAGAGCAATTCCGTGTTGCATATCACACATGAAAGGAGCCTTGATTTCCTTGATGGCACTCCAGAGAAACCCCAAGAACACTGTTTCAAGGCTAGAGGGATCCTGAGGTCACTGTAGCAACATGAAAGAACTCCGTGGGCCAAAAATCAACTCGAGATGAGAGGTTAGTCCCTGGCTTCGACTCCAGAGGAATACCACCTTACCACAAGCACCTCAAGAGGAGGCTTCTCTCAGCTCTAGGTATGTGAGAGGGACCCTGAGATTGCGGCGTCAAGTGGAATGGACACCGCGATGCCCTGACTCGAAATAAGGCCGGATATCCCTGCAGTGACTTGAATGCAGGCTCGTCTTGCATCTCCCAAGACGAAAGGATGTCTGAATCCCCTGTGGAGACCACAGAGAAAGACCTAGTTCCCGACCTCATCGCGACCGGAGGCCTCACATCCTTTGAAAACTCCAGAGGTACGCGGAGATCAGTGCCTCCAAAGGAGATGATGCCTGACTCCTCGTGAAACTTGATAGGAGTCCCAGGATTCCTGTGGAACGTGGAAAGGGAACCTTGGTCTCCCGCCTCAGCTGGAGAGGCGTCCCAATTGCCCTGCCAAGCCTCGAGGAGAATCCCGAGTTGTCCCTCGCAACTAGGCAGGAGTCCTGACGTCGCTGAACAAACACGTGGGTGGAAGGGCCATCCCCGTCGTAACTCGAGAATATACCCCAGGTTCCCGCCGCAACTCGAGAAAAACCATGAGACTTCCACCTCGCCTCGAGATGAGGCCCGATTCCCCTGCACTGCGTGCAGAGCAATTCCGTGTTGCATATCACACATGAAAGGAGCCTTGATTTCCTTGATGGCACTCCAGAGAAACCCCAAGAACACTGTTTCAAGGCTAGAGGGATCCTGAGGTCACTGTAGCAACATGAAAGAACTCCGTGGGCCAAAAATCAACTCGAGATGAGAGGTTAGTCCCTGGCTTCGACTCCAGAGGAATACCACCTTACCACAAGCACCTCAAGAGGAGGCTTCTCTCAGCTCTAGGTATGTGAGAGGGACCCTGAGATTGCGGCGTCAAGTGGAATGGACACCGCGATGCCCTGACTCGAAATAAGGCCGGATATCCCTGCAGTGACTTGAATGCAGGCTCGTCTTGCATCTCCCAAGACGAAAGGATGTCTGAATCCCCTGTGGAGACCACAGAGAAAGACCTAGTTCCCGACCTCATCGCGACCGGAGGCCTCACATCCTTTGAAAACTCCAGAGGTACGCGGAGATCAGTGCCTCCAAAGGAGACGATGCCTGACTCCTCGTGAAACTTGATAGGAGTCCCAGGATTCCTGTGGCACATGGAAAGGGACCCTTGGTCTCCCGCCTCAGCTGGAGAGGCGATCCTAATTGCCCTGCCAAGCCTCGAGGAGAATCCCGAGTTGTCCCTCGCAACTAGGCAGGAGTCCTGACGTCGCTGAACAAACACGTGGCTGGAAGGGCCATCCCCTTCATAACTCGAGAATATACCCCAGGGTCCCGCCTCACCTCGCGAAAAACCATGAGACTTCCCCCTCGCCGCGAGATTAGGCTCGATTCTCCTGCACTGCATGCAGAGCAATTCCGTGTTGCACATCAAACATGAAAGGAGCCTTGATTTCCTTGATGGCACTCCAGAGAAACCCCAAGAACACTGTTTCAAGGCTAGAGGAATCCTGAGGTTACTGTAGCAACACGAAAGACGTCCGTGGACCAAAAATCAACTCGAGATGAGAGGTTAGTCCCTGGCTTCGACTCCAGAGGAATCCCACCTTACCACAACCACCTCAAGAGGAGGCTTCTCTCAGCTCTAGCTATGTGCTCAGTTTGCGGCCTCAAAGGAATGGACACCGTGATGCCCTGACTCGAAATAAGGCCGGATATCCCTGCAGTGACTTGAATGCAGGCTCGTCTTGAATCTCGCAAGATGAAAGGATGTCTGAATCCGCTGTGGAGACCACAGAGAAAGACCTAGTTACCCACCTCATGGCGACCGGAGGCCTCACATCCTTTGAAAAGTTCAGAGGTACACGGAGATCGGTGCCTCCAAAGGAGACGATGCCTGACTCCTCATGAAACTTGATAGGAGTCCCAGGATTCCTGTGGCACGTGGAAAGGGACACTTGGTCTCCCGCCTCAGCTGGAGAGGCGTCCCAATTGCCCTGCCAAGCCTCGAGGAGAATCCCGAGTTGTCCCTCGCAACTAGGCAGGAGTCCTGACGTCGCTGAAGAAACACGTGGGTGGAAGGGCCATCCCCGTCGTAACTCGAGAATATACCCCAGGTTCCCGCCGCAACTCGAGAAAAACCATGAGACTTCCCCCTCGCCGCGAGATGAGGCCCGATTCCCCTGCACTGCGTGCAGAGCAATACCGTGTTGCACATCACACATGAAAGGAGCCTTGATTTCCTTGATAGCACTGCAGAGAAACCCCAAGAACACTGTTTCAAGGCTAGAGGGATCCTGAGGTCTCTGTAGCAACACGAAAGAGATCCGTGGACCAAGAATTAACTCGAAATGAGAGGTTAGTCCCTGGATTCGACTCCAGAGGACTACCACCTTACCACAAGCACCTCAACAGGAGGCTTCTCTCAGCTCTAAGTATGTGAAAAGGACCCTGAGTTTGCGGCCTAAAGTGGAATGGACACCGCGATGCCCTGACTCGAAATAAGGCCGGATATCCCTGCAGTGACTTGAATGCAGGCTCGTCTTGCATCTGCCAAGACGAAAGGATGTCTGAATCCCCTGTGGAGACCACAGAGAAAGACCTAGTTCCCCACCTCATCGCGACCGTAGGCCTCACCTGCTTTGAAAACTCCAGAGGTACGCGGAGATCAGTGCCTCCAAAGGAGAGGATGCCTGACTCCTCGGGAAACTTGATAGGAGTCCCAGGATTCCTGTGGCACGTGGAAAGGGACCCTTGGTCTCCCGCCTCAGCTGGAGAGGCGTCCCAATTGCCCTGCCAAGCCTCGAGGAGAATCCCGAGTTGTCCCTCGCAACTAGGCAGGAGTCTGACGTCGCTGAACAAACACGTGGGTGGATGGGCCATTCCCATCGTAACTCGATAATATAGCCCAGGTTCCCGCCGCAACTCGAGATAAACCATGAAACTTCCCCCTCGCCGCGAGATGAGGTCCGATTCCCCTGCACTGCGTGCAGAGCAATTCCGTGTTGCACATCACACATGAAAGGAGCCTTGATTTCCTTGATGGCACTCCAGAGAATCCCCAAGAACACTGTTTCAAGGCTAGAGGGATCCTGAGGTCACTGTAGCAACACAAAAGAGCTCCGTGGACCAAAAATCATCTCGAGAATGGAGGTTAGTCCATAACTTCGACTCCAGAGGAATACCACCTTACCACAAGCACCTCAAGAGAAGGCTTCTCTCAGCTCTAGGTATGTGAGAGGGACCCTGAGTTTGTGGCCTCAAGTGGAATGGACACCGCGATGCCCTGACTCGAAATAAGGCCGGATATCCCTGCAGTGACTTGAATGCAGGCTCGTCTTGCATCTCCCAAGATGAAAGGATGTCTGAATCCCCTGTGGAGACCACAGAGAAAGACCTAGTTCCCCACCTCATGGCGACCGGAGGCCTCACATCCTTTGATAACTCCAGAGGTACGCGGAGATCAGTGCCTCCAAAGGAGACGATGCCTGACTCCTCGTGAAACTTGATAGGAGTCCCAGGATTCCTGTGGCACGTGGAAAGGGACCCTTGGTCTCCCGCCTCAGCTGGAGAGGCATCCTAATTTCCCTGCCAAGCCTCGAGGTGAATCCGGAGTTGTCCCTCGCAACTAGTCAGAGGTCCTGACGTCGCTGAACAAACACGTGTGTGGAAGGGCCATCCCCGTCGTAACTCGAGAATACACCCCTTGTTCCCGCCGCAACTCGAGAAAAACCATGAGACTTCCCCCTCGCCGCGAGATGAGGCCTGATTCCCCTGCACTGCGTGCAGAGCAATTCCGTGTTGCACATCACACATGAAAGGAGCCTTGATTTCCTTGATGGCACTCCAGAGAAACCCCAAGAACACTGTTTCAAGGCTAGAGGGATCCTGAGGTCACTGTAGCAACACGAAAGAGCTCCGTGGACCAAAAATCAACTCGAGATGAGAGGTGAGTCCCTGGCTTCGACTCCAGAGGAATACCACCTTACCACAAGCACCTCAAGAGGAGGCTTCTCTCAGCTCTAGGTATGTGAGAGGGACCCTGATTTTGCGGCCTCAAGTGGAATGGACACCGCGATGCCCTGGCTCGAATTAAGGCCAGATATCCCTGCAGTGACTTGAATGCAGGCTCGTCTTGAATCTCCCAAGACGAAAGGATGTCTGAATCACCTGTGGAGACCACAGAGAAAGACCTAGTTCCCCAACTCATGGCGACCGTAGGCCTCACATCCTTTGAAAACTCCAGAGGTACACGGAGATCAGTGCTTCCAAAGGAGACGATGCCTGACTCCTCGTGATACTTTATAGGAATCCCAGAATTCCTGTGGCACGTGGAAAGGGACCCTTGGTCTCCCGCCACAGCTGGAGAGGCGTCCCAATTGCCCTGCCATGCCTCGAGGAGAATCCCGAGTCGTCCCTCGCTACAAGGCAGGTGTCCTGACGTCGCTGAACAAACACGTGGGTGGAAGGCCATCCCCGTCGTAATTCGAGAATATACCCCAGGTTCCCGCCGCAACTCGAGGAAAACCATGAGACTTCCACCTCGCCGTTAGATGAGGCCCGATTCCCCTGCACTGCGTGCAGAGCAATTCCGTGTTGCACACCACACATGAAAAGAGCCTTGATTTCCTTGATGCCACTCCAGAGAAACCCCAAGAACACTGTTTCAAGGCTAGCGGGATCCTGAGGTCACTGTAGCAACACGAAAGAACTCCGTGGGCCAAAAATCAACTCGAGATGAGAGGTTAGTCCCTGGCTTCGACTCCAGAGGAATACCACCTTACCACAAGCACCTCAAGAGGAGGCTTCTCTCAGCTCTAGGTATGTGAGAGGGACCCTGAGATTGCGGCGTCAAGTGGAATGGACACCGCGATGCCCTGACTCGAAATAAGGCCGGATATCCCTGCAGTGACTTGAATGCAGGCTCGTCTTGCATCTCCCAAGACGAAAGGATGTCTGAATCCCCTGTGGAGACCACAGAGAAAGACCTAGTTCCCGACCTCATCGCGACCGGAGGCCTCACATCCTTTGAAAACTCCAGAGGTACGCGGAGATCAGTGCCTCCAAAGGAGACGATGCCTGACTCCTCGTGAAACTTGATAGGAGTCCCAGGATTCCTGTGGCACATGGAAAGGGACACTTGGTCTCCCGCCTCAGCTGGAGAGGCGTTCCTAATTGCCCTGCCAAGCCTCGAGGAGAATCCCGAGTTGCCCCTCGCAACTAGGCAGGAGTCCTGACGTCGCTGAACAAACACGTGGCTGGAAGGGCCATCCCCTTCATAACTCGAGAATATACCCCAGGGTCCCGCCTCACCTCGCGAAAAACCATGAGATTTCCCCCTCGCCGCGAGATTAGGCTCGATTCTCCTGCACTGCATGCAGAGCAATTCCGTGTTGCACATCAAACATGAAAGGAGCCTTGATTTCCTTGATGGCACTCCAGAGAAACCCCAAGAACACTGTTTCAAGGCTAGAGGGATCCTGAGGTTACTGTAGCAACACGAAAGAGGTCCGTGGACCAAAAATCAACTCGAGATGAGAGGTTAGTCCCTGGCTTCGACTCCAGAGGAATCCCACCTTACCACAACCACCTCAAGAGGAGGCTTCTCTCAGCTCTAGCTATGTGCTGAGTTTGCGGCCTCAAAGGAATGGACACCGTGATGCCCTGACTCGAAATAAGGCCGGATATCCCTGCAGTGACTTGAATGCAGGCTCGTCTTGAATCTCGCAAGATGAAAGGATGTCTGAATCCGCTGTGGAGACCACAGAGAAAGACCTAGTTCCCCACCTCATCGCGACCGGAGGCCTCACATCCTTTGAAAACTCCAGAGGTACGCGGAGATCAGTGCCGCCAAAGGAGACGATGCCTGACTCCTCGTGAAACTTGATAGGAGTCCCAGGATTCCTGTGGCACGTGGAAAGGGACACTTGGTCTCCCGCCTCAGCTGGAGAGGCGTCCCAATTGCCCTGCCAAGCCTCGAGGAGAATCCCGAGTTGTCCCTGGCAACTAGACAGGAGTCCTGCCCTCGCTGAACAAACACGTGGGTGGAAGGGCCATCCCCGTCGTAACTCGAGAATATACCCTAGGTTCCCGCCGCAACTCGAGAAAAACCATGAGACTTCCCACTCGCCGCGACATGAGGCCCGATTCCCCTGCACTGCGTGCAGAGCAATTCCGTGTTGCACATCACACATTAAAAAGCCTTGATTTCCTTGATGGCACTCCAGAGAAACCCCAAGAACACTGTTTCAAGGCTAGAGGGATCCTGAGGTCACTGTAGCCACACGAAAGAGCTCCGTGGACCACAAATCAACTCGAGATGGGAGGTTAGTCCCTGGCTTCGACTCCAGAGGAATACCACCTTACCACAAGCACCTCAAGAGGAGGCTTCTCTCAGCTCTAGCTATGTGAGAGGGACCCTGAGTTTGTGGCCTCAAGTGGAATGGACACCGCGATTCCCTGACTCGAAATAAGGCCGGATATCCCTGCAGTGACTTGAATGCAGGCTCGTCTTGCATCTCCCAAGACGAAAGAATGTCTAAATCCCCTTTGGAGACCACAGAGAATGACCTAGTTCCCCACCTCATCGCGACCGGAGGCCTCACATCCTTTGAAAACTCCAGAGGTACGCGGAGATCAGTGCCTCCAAAGGAGACGATGCCTGACTCCTCGTGAAACTTGATAGGAGTCCCAGGATTCCTGTGGCACGTGGATAGGGACACTTGGTCTACCGCCTCAGCTGGAGAGGCGTCCCAATTGTCCTGCCAAGCCTCGAGGAGAATCCCGAGTTGTCCCTCGCAACTAGGCAGGAGTCCTGACGTCGCTGAACAAACACGTGGGTGGAAGGGCCATCCCCGTCGTAACTCGAGAATATACCCCAGGTTCCCGCCGCAACTCGAGAAAAACCATGAGACTTCCCCCTCGCCGCGAGATGAGGCCCGATTCCCCTGCACTGCGTGCAGAGCAATTCCGTCTTGCACATCACACATGAAAGGAGCCTTGATTTCCTTGATGGCACTCCAGAGAAACCCCAAGAACACTGTTTCAAGGCTGGAGGGATCCTGAGGTCCCTGTAGCAGCACGAAAGAGCTCCGTGGATCATGAATCAACTCGAGATGAGAGGTTAGTCCCTGGTTTCGACTCCAGAGGAATACCACCTTACCACAAGCACCTCAAGAGGAGGCTTCTTTCAGCTCTAGGTATGTGAGAGGGACCCTGAGTTTGCGGCCTCAAGTGGAATGGAGACCGCGATGCCCTGATTCGAAATAAGGCCGGATATCCCTGCAGTGACTTGAATGCAGGCTCGTCTTGCATCTCCCAAGACGAAAGGACGTCTGAATCCCCTGTGGAGACCACAGAGAAAGACCTAGTTCCCCACCTCATCGCGACCGGAGGCCTCACATCCTTTGAAAACTCCAGAGGTATGCGGAGATCAGTGCCTCCAAAGGAGACGATGCCTGACTCCTCGTGAAACTTGATAGGAGTCCAGGATTCCTGTGGCACGTTTAAAGGGACCCTTGGTCTCCTGCCTCAGCTGGAGAGGCGTCCCAATTGCCCTGCCAAGCCTCGAGGAGAATCTGGAGTTGTCCCTCGCAACTAGGCAGGAGTCCTGCCGTCGCTGAACTAACACGTGGGTGGAAGGGCCATCCCCGTCGTAACTCGAGAATATACCCCAGGTTCCCGCCGCAACTCGAGAAAAACCATGAGACTTCCCCCTCGCCGCGAGATGAGGCCCGATTCCCCTGCACTGCGTGAAGAGCAATTCCGTGTTGCACATCACACATGAAAGGAGCCTTGATTTCCTTGATGGCACTCCAGAGAAACCCCAAGAACACTGTTTCAAGGTTGAGGGATCCTGAGGTCACTGTAGCAACACGAAAGAGCTCCGTGGACCAAAAATCAACTCGAGATGAGAGGTTAGTCCCTGGCTTCGACGCCAGAGGAATACCACCTTACCACAAGCACCTCAAGAGGAGGCTTCTCTCAGCTCTAGGTATGTGAGAGGGACCCTGAGTTTGCGGCCTCAAGTGGAATGGAGACCGCGATGCCCTGACTCGAAATAAGGGCGGATATCCCTGCAGTGACTTGAATGCAGGCTCGTCTTGCATCTCCCAAGACGAAAGGATATCTGAATCCCCTGTGGAGACCACAGAGAAAGACCTAGTTCACCACCTCATCGCGACCGGAGGCCTCACATCCTTTGAAAACTCCAGAGGTACGCGCAGATCAGTGCCTCCAAAGGAGACGATGCCTGACTCCTCGTGAAACTTGATAGGAGTCCCAGGATTCCTGTGGCACGTGGAAAGGGACCCTTGGTCTCCCGCCTCAGCTGGAGAGGCGTCCCAATTGCCCTGCCAAGCCTCGAGGAGAATCCCGAGTTGTCCCTCGCAACTAGGCAGGAGTCCTGACGTCGCTGAACAAACACGTGGGTGGAAGGGCCATCCCAGTCGTAACTCGAGAATATACCCCAGGTTCCCGCCGCAACTAGAGAAAAACCATGAGACTTCCCCCTCGCCGCGAGATGAGGCCCGATTCCCCTGCACTGCGTGCAGAGCAATTCCGTGTTGCACATCACACATGAAAGGAGCCTTGATTTCCTTGATGGCACTCCAGAGAAACCCCAAGAACACTGTTTCAAGGCTAGAGGGATCCTGAGGTCACTGTAGCAACACGAAAGAGCTCCGTGGACCAAAAATCAACTTGAGATGAGAGGTTAGTCCCTGGCTTCGACTCCAGAGGAATACCACCTTACCACAAGCACCTCAAGAGGAGGTTTCTCGCAGCTCTAGGTATGTGAGAGGGACCCTGAGTTTGCGGCCTCAAGTGGAATGGACACCGCGATGCCCTGACTCGAAATAAGGCCGGATATCCCTGCAGTGACTTGAATGCAGGCTCGTCTTGCATCTCCCAAGACGAAAGGATGTCTGAATCCCCTGTGGAGACCACAGAGAAAGACCTAGTTCCCCACCTCATCGCGACTGGAGGCCTCACATCCTTTGAAAACTCCAGAGGTACGCGGAGATCAGTGCCTCCAAAGGAGACGATGCCTGACTCCTCGTGAAACTTGATAGGAGTCCCAGGATCCCTGTGGCACTTGGAAAGGGATCCTTGGTCTCCCGACTCAGCAGGAGAGTCGTCCCAATTGCCCTGCCAAGCCTCGAGGAGAATCCCGAGTTGTCCCTCGCAACTAGGCCGGAGTCCTGATGTGGCTGAACAAACACGTGGGAGGAAGGGCCATCCCCGACGTAACTCGAAAATATACCCCAGGTTCCCGCGGCAACTCGAGAAAAACCATGAGACTTCCCCCTCGCCGAGAGATGAGGCCCGATTCCCCTGCTCTGCGTGCAGAGCAATTCCGTGTTGTACATCATACATGAAATGAGCCTTGATTTCCTTGATGGCACTCCAGAGAAACCCCAAGAACACTGTTTCAAGGCTACAGGGAGCATGAGGTCACTGTAGCAACACGAAAGAGCTCCGTGGACCAAAATTCAACTCGAGATGAGAGGTTAGTCCCTGGCTTCGACTCCAGAGGAATACCACCTTACCACAAGCACCTCAAGAGGAGGCTTCTCTCAGCTCTAGGTATGTGAGCGGGACCCTGAGTTTGCGGCCTCAAGTGGAATGGACACCGCGATGCCCTGACTCGAAATCAGGCCGGATATCCCTGCAGTGACTTGAATGCAGGCTCGTCTTGCATCTCCCAAGACGAAAGGATTTCTGAATCCCATGTGGAGACCACAGAGAAAGACCTAGTTCCCCACCTCATCGCGACCGGAGGCCTCACATCCCTTGAAAACTCCAGAGGTACGCGGAGATCAGTGCCTCCAAAGGAGACGATGCCTGACTCCTCGTGAAACTTGATAGGAGTCCCAGGATTCCTGTGGCACGTGGAAAGGGACCCTTGGTCTCCCGCCTCAGCTGGAGAGTCGTCCCAATTGCCCTGCCAAGCCTCGAGAAGAATCCCGAGTTGTCCCTCGCAACTAGGCAGGAGTCCTGCCGTCGCTGAACTAACACGTGTGTGGAAGGGCCATCCCCGTCTTAACTCGAGAATATACCGCAGGTTCCCGCCGCAACTCGAGAAAAACCATGAGATTCCCCCTCGCCGCGAGATGAGGCCCGATTCCCCTGCACTGCGTGCAGAGCAATTCTGTGTTGCACAACACACATGAAAGGAGCCTTGATTTCCTTGATGGCACTCCAGAGAAACCCCAAGAACACTGTTTCAAGGTTGAGGGATCCTGAGGTCACTGTAGCAACACGAAAGAGCTCCGTGGACCAAAAATCAACTCGAGATGAGAGGTTATTCCCTGGCTTCGACTCCAGAGGAATACCACCTTACCACAAGCACCTCAAGAGGAGGCTTCTCTCAGCTCTAGGTATGTGAGAGGGACCCTGAGTTTGCGGCCTCAAGTGGAGTGGACATCGCGATGCCCTGGCTCGAAATATGGCCGGATATCCCTGCAGTGACTTGAATGCAGGCTCGTCTTGCATCTCCCAAGAAGAAAGGATGTCTGAATCCCCTGTGGAGACCACAGAGAAAGACCTAGTTCCCAACCTCATCGCGACCGGAGGCCTCACATCCTTTGAAAACTTCAGAGGTACGCAGAGATCAGTGCCTCCAAAGGAGACGATGCCTGACTCCTCGTGAAACTTGATAGGAGTCCCAGGATTCCTGTGCACGTGGAAAGGGACCCTTGGTCTCCCGCCTCAGCTGGAGAGGCGTCCCAATTGCCCTGCCAAGCCTCGAGGAGAATACCGAGTTGTTCCTCTTAACTAGGCAGGGGTCTGACGTCGCTGAACAAACACGTGGGTGGAAGGGCCATCCCCGTCGTAACTCGAGAATATACCCCACGTTCCAATCGCAACTCGAAAAAAACCATTAGACTTACCCCTCGCCGCAAAGTGAGGCCCGATACCCTGCACTGCATGCAAAGCAATTCCGTGTTGCACATCACACATGAAAGGAGCCTTGATTTCCTTGATGGCACTCCAGAGAAACCCCAAGAACACTGTTTCAAGGCGAGAGGGATCCGGAGGTCACTGTAGCAACAGGAAAGAGCTCCGTGGACCAAAAATCAACTCGAGATGAGAGGTTAGTCCCTGGCTTCGACTCCAGAGGAATACCACCTTACCACAAGCACCTCAAGAGGAGGCTTCTCTCAGCTCTAGGTATGTGAGAGGGACCCTGAGTTTGCGGCCTCAAGTGGAATGGAAACCGCGATGCCCTGACTCGAAATAAGGCCGGATATCCCTGCAGTGACTTGAATGCAGGCTCGTCTTGCATCTCCCAAGACGAAAGGATGTCTGAATCCCCTGTGGAGACCACAGAGAAAGACCTAGTTCCCCACCTCATCGCGACCGGAGGCCTCACATCCTTTGAAAACTCCAGAGGTACTCGGAGATCAGTGCCTCCAAAGTAGACGATGCCTGACTCCTCGTGAAACTTGATAGAAGTCCCAGGATTCCTGTGGCACGTGGAAAGGGACCCTTGGTCTCCCGCCACAGCTGGAGAGGCGTCCCAATTGCCCTGCCAAGCCTCAAGGAGAATCCCGAGTTGTCCCTCGCAACTAGGCAGGAGTCCTGACTTCGCTGAACAAACACGTCTGTGGAAGGGCCATCCCCGTCGTAACTCGAGAATATACCCCAGGTTCCCGCCGGAACTCGAGAAAAACCATGAGACTTCCCCCTCGCCGCGAGATGAGGCCCGATTCCCCTGCACGGCATGCAGAGTAATTCCGTGTTGCACATCACACATGAAAGGAGACTTGATTTCCTTGATGGCACTCCAGAGAAACCCCAAGAACACTGTTTCAAGGCTAGAGGGATCCTGAGGTTACTGTAGCAACACGAAAGAGCTCCGGGGACCCAGAATCAACTCGAGATGAGAGGTTAGTCCCTGGCTTCGACTCCAGAGGAATACCACCTTACCACAAGCACCTCAAGAGGAGGCTTCTCTCAGCTCTAGGTATGTGAGAGGGACCCTGAGTTTGCGGCCTCAAGTGGAATGGACACCGCGATGCCCTGGCTCGAAATAAGGCTGGATATCCCTGCAGTGACTTGAATGCAGGCTCGTCTTGCATCTCTCAAGACGAAAGGATGTCTGAATCCCCTGTGGAGACCGCAGAGAAAGACCTAGTTCCCCACCTCATCGCGACTGGAGGCCTCACATCCTTTGAAAACTCCAGAGGTACGCGGAGATCAGTGCCTCCAAAGGAGACGATGCCTGACTCCTCGTGAAACTTGATAGGAGTCCCAGAATTCCTGAGGCACGTGGAAAGGGACCCTTGGTCTCCCGCCTCAGCTGGAGAGGCGTCCCAATTGCCCTGCCAAGCCTCGAGGAGAATCCCGAGTTGTCCCTCGCAACTAGGCAGGAGTCCAGACGTCGCTGAAGAAACACGTGTGTGGAAGGGCCATCCCCGTCGTAACTCGAGAATATACCGCAGGTTCCCGCCGCAACTCGAGATAAAACATGAGACTTCCCCCTCGCCGCGAGATGAGGCCCGATTCCCCTGCACTGCGTGCAGAGAAATTCCGTGTTGCACATCACACATGAAAGGAGCCTTGATTTCCTTGATGGCACTCCAGAGAAATCCCAAGAACACTGTTTCAAGGCTAGAGGGATCCTGAGGTCACTGTAGTAACACGAAAGAGCTCCGTGGACCAAAAATCAACTCGAGATGAGAGGTTACTCCCTGGCTTCGACTCCAGGGGAATACCACCTTACCACAAGCACCTCAAGAGGAGGCTTCTCTCAGCTCTAGGTATGTAAGAGGGACCCTGAGTTTGCGGCCTCAAGTGGAATGGACACTGCAATGCCCTGACGGGAAATAAGGCCGTATATCCCTGCAGTGACTTGAATGCAGGCTCGTCTTGCATCTCCCAAGATGAACGGATGTCTGAATCCCCTGTGGAGACCGCAGAGAAAGACCTACTTCCCCACCTCATCGCGACCGGAGGCCTCACATCCTTTGAAAACTCCAGAGGTACGCGGAGATCAGTGCCTCTAAAGGAGACGATGCCTGTCTCCTCGTGAAACTTGATAGGAGTCCCAGGATTCCTGTGGCACCTGGAAAGGGACCCTTGGTCTCTCGCCTCAGCTGGAGAGGCGTCCCAATTGCCCTGCCAAGCCTCGAGGAGAATCCCGAGTTGTTCCTCTTAACTAGGCAGGAGGCTGACGACGCTGAACAAACACGTGGGTGGAAGGGCCATCCTCGTCGTCACTCGAGAATATACCCCAGGGTCCCGCCGGAACTCGAGAAAAACCATGAGACTTCCCCCTCGCCGCGAGATGAGGCCCGATTCCCCTGCACTGCGTGCAGAGCAATTCCGTGTTGCACATCACACATGAAAGGAGCCTTGATTTCCTTGATGGGACTCCAGAGAAACCCCAAGAATACTGTTTCAAGGCGAGAGGGATCCTGAGGTCACTGTAGCAACATGAAAGAGCTCCGTGGACCAAGAATCAACTCGATATGAGAGGTTAGTCCCTGGCTTCGACTCCAGGGGAATACCACCTTACCACAAGCACCTCAAGAGGAGGCTTCTCTCAGCTCTAGGTATGTGAGAGGGACCCTGAGTTTGCGGCCTCAAGTGGAATGGACACCGCGATGCCTTGACTCGAAATAAGGCCGGATATCCCTGCAGTAACTTGAATGCAGGCTCGTCTTGCATCTCCCAAGACAAAAGGATGTCTGAATCTCCTGTGGAGACCACAGAGAGAGACCTAGTTCCCAACCTCATCGCGACCGGAGGCCTCACATCCTTTGAAAACTTCAGAGGTACGCGGAGATCAGTGCCTCCAAAGGAGACGATGCCTGACTCCTCGTGAAACTTGATAGGAGTCCCAGGATTCCTGTGCACGTGGAAAGGGACCCTTGGTTTCCCGCCTCAGGTGGAGAGGCGTCCCAATTGCCCTGCGAAGCCTCGAGGAGAATCCCGAGTTGTCCCTCGCAACTAGGCAGGAGTCCTGCCATCGCTGAACAAACACGTGGTTGGAAGGGCCATCCCCGTCGTAACTCGAGAATATACCCCAGCTTCCCGCCACAACTCGAGAAAAACCATGAGACTTCCCCCTCACCGCGAGATGAGGCCCGATTCCCCTGCACTGCGTGCAGAGCAATTCCGTGTTGCACATCACACATGAAAGGAGCCTTGATTTCCTTGATGGCACTCCAGAGAAACCCCAAGAACACTGTTTCAAGGCTAGCGGGATCCTGAGGTCACTGTAGCAACAGGAAAGATCTCCGTGGACCAACAATCAACTCGAGATGAGAGGTTAGTCCCTGGCTTCGACTCCAGAGGAATACGACCTTACCACAAGCACCTCAAGAGGAGGCTTCTCTCAGCTCTAGCTATGTGCTGAGTTTGCGGCCTCAAGTGGAATGGACACCGCGATGCCCTGAGTCGAAATAAGGCCGGATATCCCTGCAGTGACTTGAATGCAGGCTCGTCTTGCATCTCCCAAGACGAAAGGATGTCCGAATCCCCTGTGGAGACCACAGAAAAAGACCTAGTTCCCCACCTCATCGCGACCGGAGGCCTCACATCCTTTGAAAACTACAGAGGTACGCGGAGATCAGTGCTTCCAAAGAAGACGATGCCTGACTCCTCGTGTAACTTGATAGGAGTCCCAGGATTCCTGTGGCACGTGGAAAGGGACACTTGGTCTCCCGCCTCAGCTGGAGAGGCGTCCCAATTGCCCTGCCAAGCCTCGAGGAGAATCCCGAGTTGTCCCACGCAACTAGGCAGGAGTCCTGCCGTCGTTGAACAAACACGTGGGTGGAAGGGCCATCCTCGTCGTAACTCGAGATTATACCCCAGGTTCCTGCCGCAACTCGAGAAAAACCATGAGACTTCCCCCTCGCCGCGAGATGAGGCCCGATTCCCCTGCACTGCGTGCAGAGCAATTCCGTGTTGCACATCACACATGAAAGGAGCCTTGATTTCCTTGATGGCACTCCAGAGAAACCCCAAGAACACTGTTTCAAGGCTAGAGGGATCCTCAGGTCACTGTAGCAACATGAAAGAGCTCCGTGGACCAAGAATCAACTCGAGATGAGAGGTTAGTCCCTGGCTTCGACTCCAGGGGAATACCACCTTACCACAAGCACCTCAAGAGGAGGCTTCTCTCAGCTCTAGGTATGTGAGAGGGACCCAGAGTTTGCGGCCTGAAGTGGAATGGACACCGCGATGCCCTGGCTCGAAATAAGGCCGGATATCCCTGCAGTGACTTGAATGCAGGCTCGTCTTGCATCTCCCAAGACAAAAGGATGTCTGAATCCCCTGTGGAGAGCACAGAGAAAGACCTAGTTCCCCACCTCATCGCGACCGGAGGCCTCACATCCTTTGAAAACTTCAGAGGTACGCGGAGATCAGTGCCTCCAAAGGAGACGATGCATGACTCCTCGTGAAACTTGATAGGAGTCCCAGGATTCCTGTGCACGTGGAAAGGGACCCTTGGTCTCCCGCCTCAGCTGGAGAGGCGTCCCAATTGCCCTGCCAAGCCTCGAGGAGAATCCCGAGTTGTCCCTCGCAACTAGGCAGGAGTCCTGCCGTCGCTGAACAAACACGTGTGTGGAAGGGCCATCCACGTAGTAACTCGAGAATATACCCTAGATTCCCGCCGCAACTCGAGAAAAACCATGAGACTTCCCCCTCGCCGCGAGGTGAGGCCCGATTCCCCTGCACTGCCTGCAGAGCAATTCCGTGTTGCACATCACACAGGAAAGGAGCCTTGATTTCCTTGATGGCACTCCAGAGAAACCCCAAGAACACTGTTTCAAGGCTAGAGGGATCCTGAGGTCACTGTAGCAACACGAAAGAGCTCCGTGGACCACAAATCAACTCGAGATGAGAGGTTAGTCCCTGGCTTCGACTCCAGAGGAATACCACCTTACCACAAGCACCTCAAGAGGCGGCTTCTCTCAGCTCTAGGTATGTGAGAGGGACCCTGAGTTTGCGGCCTCAATTGGAATGGACACTGCGATGCCCTGACTCGAAATCAGGCCGGATATCCCTGCAGTGACTTGAATGCAGGCTCGTCTTGCATCTCCCAAGACGAAAGAATGTCTGAATCCCCTGTGGAGACCACAGAGAAAGACCTAGTTCCCCACTTCATCGCGACCTGAGGCCTCACATCCTTTGAAAACTTCAGAGGTACGCGGAGATCAGTGCCTCCAAAGGAGACGATGCCTGACTCCTCGTGAAACTTGATAGGAGTCCCAGGATTCCTGTGCACGTGGAAAGGGACCCTTGGTCTCCCGCCTCAGCTGGAGAGGCGTCCCAATTGCCCTGCCAAGCCTCGAGGAGAATCCCGAGTTGTCCCTCGCAACTAGGCAGGAGTCCTGATGTCGCTGAAGAAACTCGTGTGTGGAAGGGCCATCCCCGTCGTAACTCGAGAATATACCCCAGGTTCCCGCGGTAACTCGAGAAAAACCATGAGACTTCCCCCCCGCCGCGAGATGAGGCCCGATTCCCCTGCACTGCGTGCAGAGCAATTCCGTGTTGCACATCACACATGAAAGGAGCCTTGATTTCCTTGGTGGCACTCCAGAGAAACCCCAAGAACACTGTTTCAAGGCTAGAGGGATCCTGAGGTCACTGTAGCAACACGAAAGAGCTCCGTGGACCACAAATCAACTCGAGATGAGAGGTTAGTCCCTGGCTTCGACTCCAGAGGAATACCACCTTACCACAAGCACATCAAGAGGAGGCTTCTCTCAGCTCTAGGTATGTGAGAGGGACCCTGAGTTTGCGGCCTCAAGTGGAATGGACACCACGATGCCCTGACTCGAAATAAGGCCGGATATCCCTGCAGTGACTTGAATGCAGGCTCGTCTTGCATCTCCCAAGATGAAAGGATGTCTGAATCCCCTGTGGAGACAACAGAGAAAGACCTAGTTCCCCACCTCATCGCGACCGGAGGCCTCATATCCTTTGAAAACTCCAGAGGTACGCGGAGATCAGTGCCTCCAAAGGAGACGATGCCTGACTCCTCGTGAAACTTGATAGGAGTCCCAGGATTCCTGTGGCACGTGGAAAGGGACCCTTGTCTCCCGCCTCAGCTGGAGAGGCATCCCAATGGCCCTGCCAAGCCTCGAGGAGAATCCCGAGTTGTCCCTCGCAACTAGGCAGGAGTCCTGACGTCGCTGAACAAACACGTGGGTGGAAGGGCCATCCCCGTCGTAACTCGAGAATATACCCCAGGTTCCCCCCGCAACTCGAGAAAAACCATGAGACTTCCCCCTCGCCGAGAGATGAGGCCTGATTCCCCTGCACTGCGTGCAGAGCAATTCCGTGTTGCACATCACACATGAAAGGAGCCTTGATTTCCTTGATGGCACTCCAGAGAAACCCCAAGAACACTGTTTCAAGGCTAGAGGGATCCTGAGGTCACTGTAGCAACATGAAAGAGCTCCGTGGACCAAGAATCAACTCGAGATGAGAGGTTAGTCCCTGGCTTTGACTCCAGGGGAATACCACCTTACCACAAGCACCTCAAGAGGAGGCTTCTCTCAGCTCTAGGTATGTGAGAGGGACCCTGAGTTTGCGGCCTGAAGTGGAATGGATACCGCGATGCCCTGGCTCGAAATAAGGCCGGATATCCCTGCAGTGACTTGAATGCAGGCTCGTCTTGCATCTCCCAAAACAAAAGGATGTCTGAATCCCCTGTGGAGACCACAGAGAAAGACCTAGTTCCCCACCTCATGGCAACCGGAGGCCTCACATCCTTTGAAAACTCCAGAGGTACGCGGAGATTAGTGCCTCCAAAGGAGACGATGCCTGACTCCTCGTGAAACTTGATAGGAGTCCCAGGATTCCTGTGGCACGTGGAAAGGAACCCTTGGTCTCCCGCCTCAGCTGGAGAGGCGTCCCAATTGCCCTGCCAAGCCTCGAGGAGTATCCCGAGTTGTCCCTCGCAACTAGGCAGGAGTCCTGACTTCTCTGAACAAACACGTGTGTGGAAGGGCCATCCCCGTTGTAACTCGAGAATATACCGCAGGTTCCCGCCGCAACTCGAGAAAAACCATGAGACTTCCCCCTCGCCGTGAGATGAGGCCCGATTCCCCTGCACTGCGTGCAGAGCAATTCCGTGTTGCACATCACACATGAAAGGAGCCTTGATTTCCTTGGTGGCACGACAGAGAAACCCCAAGAACACTGTTTCAAGGCTAGAGGGATCCCGAGGTCTCTGTAGCAACACGAAAGAGCTCCGTGGACCAAAAATCAACTCGAGATTAGAGGTTAGTCCCTGGCTTCGACTCCAGAGTAATACCACCTTACCACAAGCACCTCAAGAGGAGGCTTCTCTCAGCTCTAGGTATGTGAGAGGGACCCTGAGTTTGCGGCCTCAACTGGAATGGACACCGCGATGCCCTGACGCGAAATAAGGCCGGATATCCCTGCAGTGACTTGAATGCAGGCTCGTCTTGCATTTCCCAAGGTGAAAGGATGTCTGAATCCCCTGTGGTGACCACAGAGAAAGACCTAGTTCCCCACCTCATCGCGACCGGAGGCCTCACATCCTTTGAAAATTCCAGAGGTACGCGGAGATCAGTGCCTCCAAAGAAGACGATGCCTGACTCCTCGTGAAACTTGATAGGAGTCCCAGGATTCCTGTGGCACGTGGAAAGGGACACTTGGTCTCCCGCCTCAGCTGGAGAGGCGTCCCAATTGCCCTGCCAAGCCTCAAGGAGAATCCCGAGTTGTCCCTCGCAACTAGGCAGGAGTCCTGACGTCGCTGAACAAACACGTGGGTGGAAGGGCCATCCCCGTCGTAACTCGAGAATATACCCCAGGTTCCCGCCGCAACTCGAGAAAAACCATGAGACTTCCCCCTCGCCGCGAGATGAGGCCCGATTCCCGTGCACTGCGTGCAGAGCAATTCCGCGTTTCACATCACACATGAAAGGAGCCTTGATTTCCTTGATGGCACTCCAGAGAAACCCCAAGAACACTGTTTCAAGGTTGAGGGATCCTGAGGTCACTGTAGCAACACGAAAGAGCTCCGTGGACCAAAAATCAACTCGAGATGAGAGGTTAGTCCCTGGCTTCGACTCCAGAGGAATACCACCTTACCACAAGCACCTCAAGAGGAGGCTTCTCTCAGCTCTATGTATGTGAGAGGGACCCTGAGTTTGCGGCCTCAACTGGAATGGAGACCGCGATGCCCTGACTCGAAATAAGGCCGGATATCCCTGCAGTGACTTGAATGCAGGCTTGTCTTGCATCTCCCAAGACGAAAGGATGTCTGAATATCCTGTGGAGGCCACAGAGAAAGACCTAGTTCCCCACCTCATCGCGACCGGAGGCCTCACATCCTTTGAAAACTCCAGAGGTACGCGGAGATCAGTGCCTCCAAAGGAGACGATGCCTGACTCCTCGTGAAACTTGATAGGAGTCCCAGGATTCCTGTGGCACGTGGAAAGGGACACTTGGTCTCCCGCCTCAGCTGGAGAGGCGTCCCAATTGCCCTGCCAAACCTCGAGGAGAATCCTGAGTTGTCCCTCGCAACTAGGCAGGAGTCCTGACGTCGCTGAACAAACACGTGGGTGGAAGGGCCATCCCCGTCGTAACTCGAGAATATACCCCAGGTTCCCGCTGCAACTCGAGAAAAACCATGAGACTTCCCCCTCGCCGCGAGATGAGGCCCGATTCCCCTGCACTGCGTGCAGAGCAATTCCGTGTTGCACATCACACATGAAAGGAGCCTTGATTTCCTTGATGGCACTCCAGAGAAACCCCAAGAACACTGTTTCAAGGCTGGAGGGATCCTGAGGTCCCTGTAGCAGCACGAAAGACGTCCGTGGACCATGAATCAACTCGAGATGAGAGGTTAGTCCCTGGCTTCGACTCCAGAGGAATACCAACTTACCACAAGCACCTCAAGAGGAGGCTTCTCTCAGCTCTAGGTATGTGAGAGGGACCCTGAGTTTGCGGCCTCAAGTGGAATGGACACCACGATGCCCTGACTCGAAATCAGGCCGGATATCCCTGCAGTGACTTGAATGCAGGCTCGTCTTGCATCTCCCAAGACGAAAGGATGTCTGAATCCCCTGTGAAGACCACAGAGAAAGACTTAGTTCCCCACCTCATCGCGACCGGAGGCCTCACATCCTTTGAAAATTCCAGAGGTACGCGGAGATCAGTGCCTCCAAGGGAGACGATGCCTGACTCCTCGTGAAACTTGATAGGAGTCCCATGATTCCTGTGGCACGTGGAAAGGGACCCTTGGTCTCCCGCCTCAGCTGGAGAGGCGTCCCAATTGCCCTGCCAAGCCTCGAGGAGAATCCCGAGTTGTCCCTCGCAACTAGGCAGGAGTCCTGACGTAGCTGAACAAACACGTGGGTGGAAGGGCCATCCCCGTCGTAACTCGAGAATATACCCCAGGTTCCCGACGCAACTCGAGAAAAACCATGAGACTTCCCCCTCGCCGCGAGATGAGGCCCGATTCCCCTGCACTGCGTGCAGAGCAATTCCGTGTTGCACATCACACATGAAAGGAGCCTTGATTTCCTTGATGGCACTCCAGAGAAACCCCAAGAACACTGTTTCAAGGTTGAGGGATCCTGAGGTCACTGTAGCAACACGAAAGAGCTCCGTGGACCAAAAATCAACTCGAGATGAGAGGTTAGTCCCTGGCTTCGACTCCAGAGGAATACCACCTTACTACAAGCACTTCAAGAGGAGGCTTCTCTCAGCTCTAGGTATGTGAGAGGGACCCTGAGTTTGCGGCCTCAAGTGGAATGGAGACCGCGATGCCCTGACTCGAAATAAGGCCGGATATCCCTGCAGTGACTTGAATGAAGGCTCGTCTTGCATCTCCCAAGACGAAAGGATGTCTGAATCCCCTGTGGAGACCACAGAGAAAGACCTTGTTCCCCACCTCATCGCGACTGGAGGCCTCACATCCTTTGAAAACTCCAGAGGTACGCGGAGATCAGTGCCTCCAAAGGAGACGATGCCTGACTCCTCGTGAAACTTGATAGGAGTCCCAGGATTCCTGTGGCACGTGGAAAGGGACCCTTGGTCTCCCGCCTCAGCTGGAGAGGCGTCCCAATTGCCCTGCCAAGCCTCGAGGAGAATCCCGAGTTGTCCCTCGCAACTAGGCAGGAGTCCTGACGTCGCTGAACAAACACGTCGGTGGAAGGGCCATCCCCGTCGTACCTCGAGAATATACCCCAGGTTCCCACCGCAACTCGAGAAAAACCATGAGACTTCCCCCTCGCCGCGAGATGTGGCCCGATTCCCCTGCACTGCGTGCAGAGCAATTCCGTGTTGCACATCACACATGAAAGGAGCCTTGATTTCCTTGATGGCACTCCAGAGAAACCCCAAGAACACTGTTTCAAGGTTGAGGGATCCTGAGGTCACTGTAGCAACACGAAAGAGCTCCGTGGACCAAAAATCAACTCGAGATGAGAGGGTAGTCCCTGGCTTCGACTCCAGGGAATACCACCTTACCACAAGCACTTCAAGAGGAGGCTTCTCTCAGCTCTAGGTATGTGAGAGGGACCCTGAGTTTGCGGCCTCAAGTGGAATGGAGACCGCGATGCCCTGACTCGAAATAAGGCCGGATATCCCTGCAGTGACTTGAATGAAGGCTCGTCTTGCATCTCCCAAGAAGAAAGGATGTCTGAATCCCCTGTGGAGACCACAGAGAAAGACCTAGTTCCCCACCTCATCGCGACCGGAGGCCTCACATCCTTTGAAAACTCCAGAGGTACGCGGAGATCAGTGCCTCCAAAGGAGACGATGCCTGACTCCTCGTGAAACTTGATAGGAGTTCCAGGATTCCTATGGCACGTGGAAAGGCACCCTTGGTCTGCCACCTCAGCTGGAGAGGCGTCCCAATTGCCCTGCCAAGCCTCGAGGAGAATCCCGAGTTGTCCTTCGCAACTAGGCAGGAGTCCTGACGTCGCTGAACAAACACGTGGGTCGAAGGGCCATCCCCGTCGTAACTCGAGAATATACCCCAGGTTCCCGCCGCAACTCGAGAAAAACCATGAGACTTCCCCCTCGCCGCGAGATGAGGCCCGATTCCCCTGCACTGCGTGCAGAGCAATTCCGTGTTGCACATCACACATGAAAGGAGCCTTGATTTCTTTGATGGCACTCCAGAGAAAACCCAAGAACACTGTTTCAAGGCTAGTGGGATCCTGAGGTCCTTGTAGCAACACGAAAGAGCTCCGTGGACCAACAATCAACTCGAGATGAGAGGTTAGTCCCTGGCTTCCACTCCAGAGGAATACCACCTTACCACAAGCACCTCAAGAGGAGGCTTCTCTCAGCTCTAGCTATGTGAGAGGGACCCTGAGTTTGCTTCCTCAAATGGAATGGACACCGCGATTCCCTGACGCAAAATAAGGCCGGATATCCCTGCAGTGACTTGAATGCAGGCTCGTCTTGCATCTGCCAAGACGAAAGGATGTCTGAATCCCCTGTGGTGACCACAGAGAATGACCTAGTTCCCCACCTCATCGCGACCGGAGGCCTCACATCCTTTGAAAACTCCAGAGGTACGCGGAGATCAGTGCCTCCAAAGGAGACGATGCCTGTCTCCTCGTGAAACTTGATAGGAGTCACAGGATTCCTGTGGCACGTGGAAAGGGACACTTGGTCTCCTGCCTCAGCTGGAGAGGCGTCCCAATTGCCCTGCCAAGCCTCGAGGAGAATCCCGAGTTGTCCCTCGCAACTAGGCAGGAGTCCTGACGTCGCTGAACAAACACGTGGGTGGAAGGGCCATCCCCGTCGTAACTCGAGAATATAACCCAGGTTCCCGCCGCAACTTGAGAAAAACCATGAGACTTCCCCCTCGCCGCGAGATGAGGCCCGATTCCCCTGCACTGCGTGCAGAGCAATTCCGTGTTGCACATCACACATGAAAGGAGCCTTGATTTCTTTGATGGCACTCCAGAGAAACCCCAAGAACACTGTTTCAAGGTTGAGGGATCCTGAGGTCCCTGTAGCAGCACGAAAGAGCTCCGTGGACCATGAATCAACTCGAGATGAGAGGTTAGTCCCTGGCTTCGACTCTAGAGGATTACCACCTTATCACAAGCACCTCAAGAGGAGGCTTCAATCAGCTCTATGTATGTGAGAGGGACCCTGAGTTTGCGGCCTCAAGTGGAATGGACACCGTGATGCCCTGACGCGAAATAAGGCCGGATATCCCTGCAGTGACTTGAATGCAGGCTCGTCTTGCATCTCCCAAGACGAAAGGATGTCTGAATCCCCTGTGGAGACCACAGAGAAAGACCTAGTTCCCCACCTCATCGCGACCGGAGGCCTCACATCCTTTGAAAACTCCAGAGGTACGCGGAGATCAGTGCCTCCAAAGGAGACGATGCCTGACTCCTCGTGAAACTTGATAGGAGTCCCAGGATTCCTGTGGCACGTGGAAAAGGACCCTTGGTCTCCCGCCTCAGCTGGAGAGGCGTCCCAATTGCCCTGCCAAGCCTCGAGGAAAATCCCGAGTTGTCCCTCGCAACTAGGCACGAGTCCTGACGTCGCTGAACAAACACGTGGGTGGAAGGGCCATCCCCGTCGTAACTCGAGAATATACCGCAGGTTCCCGCCGCAACTCAAGAAAAACCATGAAACTTCCCCCTCGCCGCGAGATGAGGCCCGATTCCCCTGCACTGCGTGCAGAGCAATTCCGTGTTGCACATCACACATGAAAGGAGCCTTGATTTCCTTGATGGCACTCCAGAGAAACCCCAAGAACACTGTTTCAAGGTTGAGGGATCCTGAGGTCACTGTAGCAACACGAAAGAGCTCCGTGGACCAAAAATCAACTCGAGATGTGAGGTTAGTCCCTGGCTTCGACTCCAGAGGAATACCACCTTACCACAAGCACCTCAAGAGGAGGCTTCTCTCAGCTCATGGTATGTGAGAGGGACCCTGAGTTTGCGGCCTCAAGTGGAATGGAGACCGCGATGCCCTGACTTGAAATAAGGCCGGATATCCCTGCAGTGACTTGAATGCAGGCTCGTCTTGCATCTCCCAAGACGAAAGGATGTCTGAATCCCCTGTGGAGACCACAGAGAAAGACCTAGTTCCCCACCTCATCGCGACCGGAGGCCTCACATCCTTTGAAAACTCCAGAGGTACGCGGAGATCAGTGCCTCCAAAGGAGACGATGCCTGACTCCTCGTGAAACTTGATAGGAGTCCCAGGATTCCTGTGGCACGTGGAAAGGGACCCTTGGTCTCCCGCCTCAGCTGGAGAGGCGTCCCAATTGCCCTGCCAAGCCTCGAGGAGAATCCCGAGTTGTCCCTCGCAACTAGGCAGGAGTCCTGCCGTCGCTGAACAAACACGTGGGTGGAAGGGCCATCCCCGTCGTAACTCGAGAATATACCCCAGGTTCCCGCCGCAACTCGAGAAAAACCATGAGACTTCCCCCTCGCCGCGAGATGAGGCCCGATTCCCCTGCACTGCGTGCAGAGCAATTCCGTGTTGCACATCACACATGAAAGGAGCCTTGATTTCCTTGATGGCACTCCAGAGAAACCCCAAGAACACTGTTTCAAGGCTGGAGGGATCCTGAGGTCCCTGTAGCAGCACGAAAGAGCTCCGTGGACCATGAATCAACTCGAGATGAGAGGTTAGTCCCTGGCTTCGACTCCAGAGGAATACCACCTTACCACAAGCATCTCAAGAGGAGGCTTCTCTCAGCTCTAGCTATGTGAGAGGGACCCTGAGTTTGCGGCCTCAATTGGAATGGACACCGCGATGCCCTGACGCGAAATAAGGCCGGATATCCCTGCAGTGACTTGAATGCAGGCTCGTATTGCATCTCCCAAGACGAAAGGATGTCTGAATCCCCTGTGGCGACCACAGAGAATGACCTAGTTCCCCACCTCATCGCGACCGGAGGCCTCACATCCTTTGAAAACTCCAGAGGTACGTGGAGATCAGTGCCTCCAAAGGAGACGATGACTGACTCCTCGTGAAACTTGATAGGAGTCCCAGGATTCCTGTGGCACGTGGAAAGGGACACTTGGTCTCCCGCCTCAGCTGGAGAGGCGTCCCAATTGCCCTGCCAAGCCTCGAGGAGAATCCCGAGTTGTCCCTCGCAACTAGGCAGGAGTCCTGACGTCGCTGAACAAACACGTGGGTGGAAGGGCCATCCCCGTCGTAACTCAAGAATATACCCCAGGTTCCCGCCGCAACTCGAGAAAAACCATGAGACTTCCCCCTCGCCGCGAGATGAGGCCCGATTCCCCTGCACTGCGTGCAGAGCAATTCCGTGTTGCACATCACACATGAAAGGAGCCTTGATTTCCTTGATGGCACTCCAGAGAAACCCCAAGGACACTGTTTCAAGGCTGGAGGGATCCTGAGGTCCCTGTAGCAGCACGAAAGAGCTCCGTGGACCATGAATCAACTCGAGATGAGAGGTTAGTCCCTGGCTTCGACTCCAGAGGAATACCACCTTACCACAAGCACCTCAAGAGGAGGCTTCTCTCAGCTCGAGGTATGTGAGAGGGACCCTGAGTTTGCGACCTCAAGTGGAATGGAGACCGCGATGTCCTGACTCGAAATAAGGCCGGATATCCCTGCAGTGACTTGAATGCAGGCTCGTCTTGCATCTCCCAAGACGAAAGGATGTCTGAATCCCCTGTGGAGACCACAGAGAAAGACCTAGTTCCCCACCACATCGCGACCGGAGGCCTCACATCCTTTGAAAATTCCAGAGGTACGCGGAGATCAGTGCCTCCAAAGGAGACGATGCCTGACTCCTCGTGAAACTTGATAGGAGTCCCAGGATTCCTGTGGCACGTGGAAAGGGACACTTGGTCTCCCGCCTCAGCTGGAGAGGCGTCCCAATTGCCCTGCCAAGCCTCGAGGAGAATCCCGAGTTGTCCATCGCAACTAGGCAGGAGTCTGACGTCGCTGAACAAACACGTGGGTGGAAGGGCCATCCCCGTCGTAACTCGAGAATATACCCCACGTTCCAATCGCAACTCGAGAAAAACCATTAGACTTCCCCCTAGCCACAAAATGAGGCCCGATACCCTGCACTGCGTGCAGAGCAATTCCGTGTTGCACATCACACATGAAAGGAGCCTTGATTTCCTTGATGGCACTCCAGAGAAACCCCAAGAACACTGTTTCAAGGCTAGAGGGATCCTGAGGTCACTGTAGCAACACGGAAGAGCTCCGTGGACCAAAAATCAACTTGACATGGGAGGTTAGTCCCTGGCTTCGACTCCAGAGGAATACCACCTTACCACAAGCACCTCAAGCGGAGGCTTCTCGCAGCTCTAGGTATGTGAGAGGGACCCTGAGTTTGCGGCCTCAAGTGGAATGGACACCGCGATGCCCTGACTCGAAATAAGGCCGGATATCCCTGCAGTGACTTGAATGCAGGCTCGTCTTGCATCTCCCAAGACGAAAGGATGTCTGAATCCCCTGTGGAGACCGCAGAGAAAGAACTAGTTCCCCACCTCATCGCGACCGGAGGCCTCACATCCTTTGAAAATTCCAGAGGTACGCGGAGATCAGTGCCTCCAAAGGAGACGATGCCTGACTCCTCGTGAAACTTGATAGGAGTCCCAGGATTCCTGTGGCACGTGGAAAGGGACACTTGGTCTCCCGCCTCAGCTGGAGAGGCGTCCCAATTGCCCTGCCAAGCCTCGAGGAGAATCCCGAGTTGTCCATCGCAACTAGGCAGGAGTCTGACGTCGCTGAACAAACACGTGGGTGGAAGGGCCATCCCCGTCGTAACTCGAGAATATACCCCACGTTCCAATCGCAACTCGAGAAAAACCATTAGACTTCCCCCTAGCCACAAAATGAGGCCCGATTCCCCTGCACTGCGTGCAGAGCAATTCCGTGTTGCACATCACACATGAAAGGAGCCTTGATTTCCTTGATGGCACTCCAGAGAAACCCCAAGAACACTGTTTCAAGGCTAGAGGGATCCTGAGGTCACTGTAGCAACACGAAAGAGCTCCGTGGACCAAAAATCAACTTGAGATGGGAGGTTAGTCCCTGGCTTCGACTCCAGAGGAATACCACCTTACCACAAGCACCTCAAGAGGAGGCTTCTCGCAGCTCTAGCTATGTGAGAGGGACCCTGAGTTTGCGGCCTCAAGTGGAATGGACACCGCGATGCCCTGACTCGAAATAAGGCCGGATATCCCTGCAGTGACTTGAATGCAGGCTCATCTTGCATCTCCCAAGACGAAAGGATGTCTGAATCCCCTGTGGAGACCACAGAGAAAGACCTAGTTCCCCACCTCATCGCGACTGGAGGCCTCACATCCTTTGAAAACTCCAGAGGTACGCGGAGATCAGTGCCTCCAAAGGAGACGATGCCTGACTCCTCGTGAAACTTGATAGAAGTCCCAGGATCCCTGTGGCACGTGGAAAGGGATCCTTGGTCTCCCGCCTCAGCTGGAGAGTCGTCCCAATTGCCCTGCCAAGCCTCGAGGAGAATCCCGAGTTGTCCCTCGCAACTAGGCCGGAGTCCTGACGTGGCTGAACAAACACGTGGGTGGAAGGGCCATCCCCGACGTAACTCGAAAATATACCCCAGGTTCCCGCGGTAACTCGAGAAAAACCATGAGACTTCCCTGTCGCCGCGAGATGAGGCCCGATTCCCCTGCACTGCGTGCAAAGCAATTCCGTGTTGCACATCATACATGAAAGGAGCCTTGATTTCCTTGATGGCCCTCCAGAGAAACCCCAAGAACACTGTTTCAAGGATAGAGGGACCATGAGGTCACTGTAGCAACACGAAAGAGCTCCGTGGACCAAAAGTCAACTCGAGATGGGAGGTTAGTCCCTGGCTTCGACTCCAGAGGAATACCACCTTACCACAAGCACCTCAAGAGGAGGCTTCTCTCAGCTCTATGTATGTGAGAGGGACCCTGAGTTTGCGGCCTTAAGTGGAATGGACACCGCGATGCCCTGACTCGAAATCAGGCCGGATATCCCTGCAGTGACTTGAATGCAGGCTCGTCTTGCATCTCCCAAAACGAAAGGATTTCTGAATCCCCTGTGGAGACCACAGAGAAAGACCTAGTTCCCCACCTCATCGCGACCGGAGGCCTCACATCCCTTGAAAACTACAGAGGTACGCGGAGATCAGTGCCTCCAAAGGAGACGATGCCTGACTCCTCGTGAAACTTGATAGGAGTCCCAGGATTCCTGTGGCACGTGGAAAGGGACCCTTGGTCTCCCTCCTCAGCTGGAGAGTCGTCCCAATTGCCCTGCCAAGCCTCGAGAAGAATCCCGAGTTGTCCCTCGCAACTAGGCAGGAGTCCTGCCGTCGCTGAACTAACACGTGTGTGGAAGTACCATCCCCGTCGTAACTCGAGAATATACCGCAGGTTCCCGCCGCAACTCGAGAAAAACCATGAGACTTCCCCCTCGCCGCGAGATGAGGCCCGATTCCCCTGCACTGCGTGCAGAGCAATTCTGTGTTGCACATCACACGTGAAAGGAGCCTTGATTTCCTTGATGGCACTCCAGAGAAACCCCAAGAACACTGTTTCAAGGTTGAGGGATCCTGAGGTCACTGTAGCAACACGAAAGAGCTCCGTGGACCAAAAATCAACTAGAGATGAGAGGTTATTCCCTGGCTTCGACTCCAGAGGAATACCACCTTACCACAAGCACCTCAAGAGGAGGCTTCTCTCAGCTCTAGGTATGTGAGAGGGACCCTGAGTTTGCGGCCTCAATTGGAATGGACACTGCAATGCCCTGACGCAAAATAAGGCCGGATATCCCTGCAGTGACTTGAATGCAAGCTCGTCTTGCATCTCCCAAGACCAAAGGATGTCTGAATCCCCTGTGGAGACCGCAGAGAAAGACCTAGTTCCCCACCTCATCGAGACCGGAGGCCTCACATCCTTTGAAAATTCCAGAGGTACGCGGAAATCAGTGCCTCCAAAGGAGACGATGCCTGACTCATCGTGAAACTTGATAGGAGTCCCAGGATTCCTGTGGCACGTGGAAAGGGACACTTGGTCTCCCGCCTCAGCTGGAGAGGCATCCCAATTGCCCTGCCAAGCCTCGAGGAGAATCCCGAGTTGTCCCTCGCAACTAGGCAGGAGTCTGACGTCGCTGAACAAACACGTGGGTGGAAGGGCCATCCCCGACGTAACTCGAAAATATACCCCAAGTTCCCGCGGCAACTCGAGAAAAACCATGAGACTTCCCCCTCGCCGCGAGATGAGGCCCGATTCCCCTGCACTGCGTGCAGAGCAATTCCGTGTTGCACATCACACATGAAAGGAACCTTGATTTCCTTGATGGCACTCCAGAGAAACCCCAAGAACACTGTTTCAAGGCTAGAGGGATCCTGAGGTCACTGTAGCAACACGAAAGAGCTCCGTGGACCAAAAATTAACTCGAGATGAGAGGTTTGTCCCTTGCTTCGACTCCAGAGGAATACCACCTTACCACAAGCACCTCAAGAGGAGGCTTCTCTCAGCTCTAGCTATGTGAGAGGGACCCTGAGTTTGCGGCCTCAAGTGGAATGGACACCGCGATTCCCTGACGCGAAATAAGGCCGGATATCCCTGTAGTGACTTGAATGCAGGCTCGTCTTGCATCTCCCAAGACGAAAGAATGTCTGAATCCCCTGTGGTGACCACAGAGAATGACCTAGTTCCCCACCTCATCGCGACCGGAGGCCTCACATCCTTTGAAAACTCCAGAGGTACGTGGAGATCATTGCCTCCAAAGGAGACGATGCCTGACTCCTCGTGAAACTTGATAGGAGTCACAGGATTCCTGTGGCACGTGGAAAGGGACACTTGGTCTCCTGCATCAGCTGTAGAGGTGTCCCAATTGCCCTGCCAAGCCTCGAAGAGAATCCCGAGTTGTCCCTCGCAACTAGGCAGGAGTCCTGACGTCGCTGAACAAACACGTGGGTGGAAGGGCCATCCCCGTAGTAACTCGAGAATATACCCCAGGTTCCCGCCGCAACTCGAGAAAAACCATGAGACTTCCCCCTCGCCACGAGATGAGGCCCGATTCCCCTGCACTGCGTGCAGAGCAATTCCGTGTTGCACATCACACATGAAAGGAGCCTTGATTTCCTTGATGGCACTCCAGAGAAACCCCAAGAACACTGTTTCAAGGTTGAGGGATCCTGAGGTCCCTGTAGCAGCACGAAAGAGCTCCGTGGACCATGAATCAACTCGAGATGAGAGGTTAGTCCCTGGCTTCGACTCTAGAGGATTACCACCTTATCACAAGCACCTCAAGAGGAGGCTTCTCTCAGCTCTATGTATGTGAGAGGGACCCTGAGTTTGCGGCCTCAAGTGGAATGGACACCGTGATGCCCTGACGCGAAATAAGGCCGGATATCCCTGCAGTGACTTGAATGCAGGCTCGTCTTGCATCTCCCAAGACGAAAGGATGTCTGAATCCCCTGTGGAGACCACAGAGAAAGACCTAGTTCCCCACCTCATCGCGACCGGAAGCCTCACATCCTTTGAAAACTCCAGAGGTACGCGGAGATCAGTGCCTCCAAAGGAGACGATGCCTGACTCCTCGTGAAACTTGATAGGAGTCCCAGGATTCCTGTGGCACGTGGAAAAGGACCCTTGGTCTCCCGCCTCAGCTGGAGAGGCGTCCCAATTGCCCTGCCAAGCCTCGAGGAAAATCCCGAGTTGTCCCTCGCAACTAGGCAGGAGTCCTGACGTCGCTGAACAAACACGTGGGTGGAAGGGCCATCCCCGTCGTAACTCGAGAATATACCGCAGGTTCCCGCCGCAACTCAAGAAAAACCATGAAACTTCCCCCTCGCCGCGAGATGAGGCCCGATTCCCCTGCACTGCGTGCAGAGCAATTCCGTGTTGCACATCACACATGAAAGGAGCCTTGATTTCCTTGATGGCACTCCAGAGAAACCCCAAGAACACTGTTTCAAGGTTGAGGGATCCTGAGGTCACTGTAGCAACACGAAAGAGCTCCGTGGACCAAAAATCAACTCGAGATGAGAGGTTAGTCCCTGGCTTCGACTCCAGAGGAATACCACCTTACCACAAGCACCTCAAGAGGAGGCTTCTCTCAGCTCTAGCTATGTGAGAGGGACCCTGAGTTTGCGGCCTCAAGTGGAAAGGACACCGCGATGCCCTGACGCGAAATAAGGCCGGATATCCCTGCAGTGACTTGAATGCAGGCTCGTCTTGCATTTCCCAAGACGAAAGGATGTCTGAATCCCCTGTGGAGACCACAGAGAATGACCTAGTTCCCCACCTCATCGGGACCGGAGGCCTCACATCCTTTGAAAACTCCAGAGGTACGCGGAGATCAGTGCCTCCAAAGGGGACGATGCCTGACTCCTCCTGAAACTTGATAGGAGTCCCAGGATTCCTGTGGCACGTGGAAAGGGACACTTGGTCTCCCGCCTCAGCTGGAGAGGCGTCCCAATTGCCCTGCCAAGCCTCGAGGAGAATCCCGAGTTGTCCCTCGCAACTAGGCAGGAGTCCTGACGTCGCTGAACAAACCCGTTGGTGGAAGGGCCATCCCACTCGTAACTCGAGAATATACCCCAGGTTCCCGCCGCAACTCGAGAAAAACCATGAGACTTCCCCCTCGCCGCGAGATGAGGCCCGATTCCCCTGCACTGCGTGCAGAGCAATTCCGTGTTGCACATCACACATGAAAGGAGCCTTGATTTCCTTGATGGCACTCCAGAGAAACCCCAAGAACACTGTTTCAAGGCCGGAGGGATCCTGAGGTACCTGTAGCAGCACGAAAGAGCTCCGTGGACCATGAATCAACTCGAGATGAGAGGTTAGTCCCTGGCTTCAACTCCAGAGGAATACCACCTTACCACAAGCACCTCAAGAGGAGGCTTCTCTCAGCTCGAGGTATGTGAGAGGGACCCTGAGTTTGCGGCCTCAAGTGGAATGGAGACCGCGATGCCCTGTCTCGAAATAAGGCCGGATATCCCTGCAGTGACTTGAATGCAGGCTCGTCTTGCATCTCCCAAGACGAAAGGATGTCTGAATCCCCTGTGGAGACCACAGAGAAAGACCTAGTTCCCCACCTCATCGCGACCGGAGGCCTCACATCCTTTGAAAACTCCAGAGGTACGCGGAGATCAGTGCCTCCAAAGGAGACGATGCCTGACTCCTCGTGAAACTTGATAGGAGTCACAGGATTCCTGTGGCACGTGGAAAGGGACCCTTGGTCTCCCGCCTCAGCTGGAGAGTCGTCCCAATTGCCCTGCCAAGCCTTGAGGAGAATCCCGAGTTGTCCCTCCCAACTAGGCAGGAGTCCTGACGTCGCTGAACTAACACGTGGGTGGAAGGGCCATCCCCGTCGTAACTCGAGAATATACCCCAGGTTCGCGCCGCAACTCGAGAAAAACCATGAGACTTCCCCCTCGCCGCGAGATGAGGCCCGATTCCCCTGCACTGCGTGCAGAGCAATTCCGTGTTGCACATCACACATGAAAGGAGCCTTGATTTCCTTGATGGCACTCCAGAGAAACCCCAAGAACACTGTTTCAAGGCTGGAGGGATCCTGAGGTCCCTGTAGCAGCACGAAAGAGCTCCGTGGACCATGAATCAACTCGAAATGAGAGGTTAGTCACTGGCTTCGACTCCAGAGGAATACCACCTTACCACAAGCACCTCAAGAGGAGGCTTCTCTCAGCTCTAGGTATGTGAGAGGGACCCTGATTTTGCGTCCTCAATTGGAATGGACACTGCAATGCCCTGACGCAAAATAAGGCCGGATATCCCTGGAGTGACTTGAATGCAGGCTCGTCTTGCATCTCCCAAGACGAAAGGATGTCTGAATCCCCTATGGAGACCGCAGAGAAAGAACTAGTTCCCCACCTCATCGCGACCGGAGGCCTCACATCCTTTGAAAATTCCAGAGGTACGCGGAGATCAGTGCCTCCAAAGGAGACGATGCCTGACTCCTCGTGAAACTTGATAGGAGTCCCAGGATTCCTGTGGCACGTGGAAAGGGACACTTGGTCTCCCGCCTCAGCTGGAGAGGCCTCCCAATTGCCCTGCCAAGCCTCGAGGAGAATCCCGAGTTGTCCCTCATAACTAGGCAGGAGTCTGACGTCGCTGAACAAACACGTGGGTGGAAGGGCCATCCCCGTCGTAACTCGAGAATATACCCCACGTTCCAATCGCAACTCGAGAAAAACCATGAGACTTCCCCCTCGCCGCAAGATGAGGCCCGATTCCCCTGCACTGCGTGCAGAGCAATTCCGTGTTGCACATCACACATGAAAGGAGCCTTGATTTCCTTGATGGCACTCCAGAGAAACCCCAAGAACACTGTTTCAAGGCTAGAGGGATCCTGAGGTCACTGTAGGAACACGAAAGAGCTCCGTGGACCAAAAATCAACTCGAGATGAGAGGTTAGTCCCTGGCTTCGACTCCAGAGGAATACCACCTTACCACAAGCATCTCAAGAGGAGGCTTCTCTCAGCTCTAGCTATGTGAGAGGGACCCTGAGTTTGCGGCCTCAATTGGAATGGACACCGCGATGCCCTGATGCGAAATAAGGCCGGATATCCCTGCAGTGACTTGAATGCAGGCTCGTATTGCATCTCCCAAGACGAAAGGATGTCTGAATCCCCTGTGGAGACCACAGAGAAAGACCTAGTTCCCCACCTCATCGCGACTGGAGGCCTCACATCCTTTGAAAACTCCAGAGGTACGCGGAGATCAGTGCCTCCAAAGGAGACGATGCCTGACTCCTCGTGAAACTTGATAGGAGTCCCAGGATCCCTGTGGCACGTGGAAAGGGATCCTTGGTCTCCCGACTCAGCGGGAGAGTCGTCCCAATTGCCCTGCCAAGCCTCGAGGAGAATCCCGAGTTGTCCCTCGCAACTAGGCCGGAGTCCTGACGTGGCTGAACAAACACGTGGGTGGAAGGGCCATCCCCGACGTAACTCGAAAATATACCCCAGGTTCCCGCGGCAACTCGAGAAAAACCATGAGACTTCCCCCTCGCCGCGAGATGAGGCCCGATTCCCCTGCACTGCGTGCAGAGCAATTCCGTGTTGCACATCATACATGAAAGGAGCCTTGATTTCCTTGATGGCACTCCAGAGAAACCCCAAGAACACTGTTTCAAGGCTAGAGGGATCCTGAGGTCACTGTAGCAACACGAAAGAGCTCCGTGGACCAAAGATCAACTCGAGATGAGAGGTTAGTCCCTGGCTTCGACTCCAGAGGAATACCACCTTACCACAAGCACCTCAAGAGGAGGCTTCTCTCAGCTCTAGGTATGTGAGAGGGACCCTGATTTTGCGTTCTCAATTTGAATGGACACTGCAATGCCCTGACGCAAAATAAGGCCGGATATCCCTGCAGTGACTTGAATGCAGGCTCGTCTTGCATCTCCCAAGACGAAAGGATGTCTGAATCCCCTGTGGAGACCGCAGAGAAAGAACTAGTTCCCCACCTCATCGCGACCGGAGGCCTCACATCCTTTGAAAACTCCAGAGGTACCCGGAGATCAGTGCCTCCAAAGGAGACGATGCCTGACTCCTCCTGAAACTTGATAGGAGTCCCAGGATTCCTGTGGCACGTGGAAAGGGACACTTGGTCTCCCGCCTCAGCTGGAGAGGCGTCCCAATTGCCCTGCCAAGCCTCGAGGAGAATCCCGAGTTGTCCCTCGCAACTAGGCAGGAGTCCTGACGTCGCTGAACAAACACGTTGGTGGAAGGGCCATCCCACTCGTAACTCGAGAATATACCCCAGGTTCCCGCCGCAACTCGAGAAAAACCATGAGACTTCCCCCTCGCCGCGAGATGAGGCCCGATTCCCGTGCACTGCGTGCAGAGCAATTCCGTGTTGTACATCACACATGAAAGGAGCCTTGATTTCCTTGATGGCACTCCAGAGAAACCCCAAGAACACTGTTTCAAGGCTGGAGGGATCCTGAGGTCCCTGTAGCAGCACGAAAGAGCTCCGTGGACCATGAATCAACTCGAGATGAGAGGTTAGTCCCTGGCTTCAACTCCAGAGGAATACCACCTTACCACAAGCACCTCAAGAGGAGGCTTCTCTCAGCTCGAGGTATGTGAGAGGGACCCTGAGTTTGCGGCCTCAAGTGGAATGGACACCGCGATGCCCTGACTCGAAATAAGGCCGGATATCCCTGCAGTGACTTGAATGCAGGCTCGTCTTGCATCTCCCAAGACGAAAGGATGTCTGAATCCCCTGTGGAGACCACAGAGAAAGACCTAGTTCCCCACCTCATCGCGACCGGAGGCCTCACATCCTTTGAAAACTCCAGAGGTACGCGGAGATCAGTGCCTCCAAAGGAGACGATGCCTGACTCCTCGTGAAACTTGATAGGAGTCACAGGATTCCTGTGGCACGTGGAAAGGGACCCTTGGTCTCCTGCCTCAGCTGGAGAGTCGTCCCAATTGCCCTGCCAAGCCTTGAGGAGAATCCCGAGTTGTCCCTCCCAACTAGGCAGGAGTCCTGACGTCGCTGAACTAACACGTGGGTGGAAGGGCCATCCCCGTCGTAACTCGAGAATATACCCCAGGTTCGCGCCGCAACTGGAGAAAAACCATGAGACTTCCCCCTCGCCGCGAGATGAGGCCCGATTCCCCTGCACTGCGTGCAGAGCAATTCCGTGTTGCACATCACACATGAAAGGAGCCTTGATTTCCTTGATGGCACTCCAGAGAAACCCCAAGAACACTGTTTCAAGGCTGGAGGGATCCTGAGGTCCCTGTAGCAGCACGAAAGAGCTCCGTGGACCATGAATCAACTCGAAATGAGAGGTTAGTCACTGGCTTCGACTCCAGAGGAATACCACCTTACCACAAGCACCTCAAGAGGAGGCTTCTCTCAGCTCTAGGTATGTGAGAGGGACCCTGATTTTGCGTCCTCAATTGGAATGGACACTGCAATGCCCTGACGCAAAATAAGGCCGGATATCCCTGGAGTGACTTGAATGCAGGCTCGTCTTGCATCTCCCAAGACGAAAGGATGTCTGAATCCCCTATGGAGACCGCAGAGAAAGAACTAGTTCCCCACCTCATCGCGACCGGAGGCCTCACATCCTTTGAAAATTCCAGAGGTACGCGGAGATCAGTGCCTCCAAAGGAGACGATGCCTGACTCCTCGTGAAACTTGATAGGAGTCCCAGGATTCCTGTGGCACGTGGAAAGGGACACTTGGTCTCCCGCCTCAGCTGGAGAGGCCTCCCAATTGCCCTGCCAAGCCTCGAGGAGAATCCCGAGTTGTCCCTCATAACTAGGCAGGAGTCTGACGTCGCTGAACAAACACGTGGGTGGAAGGGCCATCCCCGTCGTAACTCGAGAATATACCCCACGTTCCAATCGCAACTCGAGAAAAACCATGAGACTTCCCCCTCGCCGCAAGATGAGGCCCGATTCCCCTGCACTGCGTGCAGAGCAATTCCGTGTTGCACATCACACATGAAAGGAGCCTTGATTTCCTTGATGGCACTCCAGAGAAACCCCAAGAACACTGTTTCAAGGCTAGAGGGATCCTGAGGTCACTGTAGGAACACGAAAGAGCTCCGTGGACCAAAAATCAACTCGAGATGAGAGGTTAGTCCCTGGCTTCGACTCCAGAGGAATACTACCTTACCACAAGCATCTCAAGAGGAGGCTTCTCTCAGCTCTAGCTATGTGAGAGGGACCCTGAGTTTGCGGCCTCAATTGGAATGGACACCGCGATGCCCTGATGCGAAATAAGGCCGGATATCCCTGCAGTGACTTGAATGCAGGCTCGTCTTGCATCTCCCAAGACGAAAGGATGTCTGAATCCCCTGTGGAGACCACAGAGAAAGACCTAGTTCCCCACCTCATCGCGACTGGAGGCCTCACATCCTTTGAAAACTCCAGAGGTACGCGGAGATCAGTGCCTCCAAAGGAGACGATGCCTGACTCCTCGTGAAACTTGATAGGAGTCCCAGGATCCCTGTGGCACGTGGAAAGGGATCCTTGGTCTCCCGACTCAGCGGGAGAGTCGTCCCAATTGCCCTGCCAAGCCTCGAGGAGAATCCCGAGTTGTCCCTCGCAACTAGGCCGGAGTCCTGACGTGGCTGAACAAACACGTGGGTGGAAGGGCCATCCCCGACGTAACTCGAAAATATACCCCAGGTTCCCGCGGCAACTCGAGAAAAACCATGAGACTTCCCCCTCGCCGCGAGATGAGGCCCGATTCCCCTGCACTGCGTGCAGAGCAATTCCGTGTTGCACATCATACATGAAAGGAGCCTTGATTTCCTTGATGGCACTCCAGAGAAACCCCAAGAACACTGTTTCAAGGCTAGAGGGATCATGAGGTCACTGTAGCAACACGAAAGAGCTCCGTGGACCAAAGATCAACTCGAGATGAGAGGTTAGTCCCTGGCTTCGACTCCAGAGGAATACCACCTTACCACAAGCACCTCAAGAGGAGGCTTCTCTCAGCTCTAGGTATGTGAGAGGGACCCTGATTTTGCGTTCTCAATTTGAATGGACACTGCAATGCCCTGACGCAAAATAAGGCCGGATATCCCTGCAGTGACTTGAATGCAGGCTCGTCTTGCATCTCCCAAGACGAAAGGATGTCTGAATCCCCTGTGGAGACCGCAGAGAAAGAACTAGTTCCCCACCTCATCGCGACCGGAGGCCTCACATCCTTTGAAAACTCCAGAGGTACCCGGAGATCAGTGCCTCCAAAGGAGACGATGCCTGACTCCTCCTGAAACTTGATAGGAGTCCCAGGATTCCTGTGGCACGTGGAAAGGGACACTTGGTCTCCCGCCTCAGCTGGAGAGGCGTCCCAATTGCCCTGCCAAGCCTCGAGGAGAATCCAGAGTTGTCCCTCGCAACTAGGCAGGAGTCCTGACGTCGCTGAACAAACACGTTGGTGGAAGGGCCATCCCCGTCGTAACTCGAGAATATACCCCAGGTTCCCGCCGCAACTCGAGAAAAACCATGAGACTTCCCCCTCGCCGCGAGATGAGGCCCGATTCCCGTGCACTGCGTGCAGAGCAATTCCGTGTTGCACATCACACATGAAAGGAGCCTTGATTTCCTTGATGGCACTCCAGAGAAACCCCAAGAACACTGTTTCAAGGCTGGAGGGATCCTGAGGTCCCTGTAGCAGCACGAAAGAGCTCCGTGGACCATGAATCAACTCGAGATGAGAGGTTAGTCCCTGGCTTCAACTCCAGAGGAATACCACCTTACCACAAGCACCTCAAGAGGAGGCTTCTCTCAGCTCGAGGTATGTGAGAGGGACCCTGAGTTTGCGGCCTCAAGTGGAATGGAGACCGCGATGCCCTGACTCGAAATAAGGCCGGATATCCCTGCAGTGACTTGAATGCAGGCTCGTCTTGCATCTCCCAAGACGAAAGGATGTCTGAATCCCCTGTGGAGACCACAGAGAAAGACCTAGTTCCCCACCTCATCGCGACCGGAGGCCTCACATCCTTTGAAAACTCCAGAGGTACGCGGAGATCAGTGCCTCCAAAGGAGACGATGCCTGACTCCTCGTGAAACTTGATAGGAGTCACAGGATTCCTGTGGCACGTGGAAAGGGACCCTTGGTCTCCTGCCTCAGCTGGAGAGTCGTCCCAATTGCCCTGCCAAGCCTTGAGGAGAATCCCGAGTTGTCCCTCCCAACTAGGCAGGAGTCCTGACGTCGCTGAACTAACACGTGGGTGGAAGGGCCATCCCCGTCGTAACTCGAGAATATACCCCAGGTTCGCGCCGCAACTCGAGAAAAACCATGAGACTTCCCCCTCGCCGCGAGATGAGGCCCGATTCCCCTGCACTGCGTGCAGAGCAATTCCGTGTTGCACATCACACATGAAAGGAGCCTTTATTTCCTTGATGGCACTCCAGAGAAACCCCAAGAACACTGTTTCAAGGCTGGAGGGATCCTGAGGTCCCTGTAGCAGCACGAAAGAGCTCCGTGGACCATGAATCAACTCGAAATGAGAGGTTAGTCACTGGCTTCGACTCCAGAGGAATACCACCTTACCACAAGCACCTCAAGAGGAGGCTTCTCTCAGCTCTAGGTATGTGAGAGGGACCCTGATTTTGCGTCCTCAATTGGAATGGACACTGCAATGCCCTGACGCAAAATAAGGCCGGATATCCCTGGAGTGACTTGAATGCAGGCTCGTCTTGCATCTCCCAAGACGAAAGGATGTCTGAATCCCCTGTGGAGACCGCAGAGAAAGAACTAGTTCCCCACCTCATCGCGACCGGAGGCCTCACATCCTTTGAAAATTCCAGAGGTACGCGGAGATCAGTGCCTCCAAAGGAGACGATGCCTGACTCCTCGTGAAACTTGATAGGAGTCCCAGGATTCCTGTGGCACGTGGAAAGGGACACTTGGTCTCCCGCCTCAGCTGGAGAGGCGTCCCAATTGCCCTGCCAAGCCTCGAGGAGAATCCCGAGTTGTCCCTCATAACTAGGCAGGAGTCTGACGTCGCTGAACAAACACGTGGGTGGAAGGGCCATCCCCGTCGTAACTCGAGAATATACCCCACGTTCCAATCGCAACTCGAGAAAAACCATGAGACTTCCCCCTCGCCGCAAGATGAGGCCCGATTCCCCTGCACTGCGTGCAGAGCAATTCCGTGTTGCACATCACACATGAAAGGAGCCTTGATTTCCTTGATGGCACTCCAGAGAAACCCCAAGAACACTGTTTCAAGGCTAGAGGGATCCTGAGGTCACTGTAGGAACACGAAAGAGCTCCGTGGACCAAAAATCAACTCGAGATGAGAGGTTAGTCCCTGGCTTCGACTCCAGAGGAATACCACCTTACCACAAGCATCTCAAGAGGAGGCTTCTCTCAGCTCTAGCTATGTGAGAGGGACCCTGAGTTTGCGGCCTCAATTGGAATAGACACCGCGATGCCCTGATGCGAAATAAGGCCGGATATCCCTGCAGTGACTTGAATGCAGGCTCGTATTGCATCTCCCAAGACGAAAGGATGTCTGAATCCCCTGTGGAGACCACAGAGAAAGACCTAGTTCCCCACCTCATCGCGACTGGAGGCCTCACATCCTTTGAAAACTCCAGAGGTACGCGGAGATCAGTGCCTCCAAAGGAGACGATGCCTGACTCCTCGTGAAACTTGATAGGAGTCCCAGGATCCCTGTGGCACGTGGAAAGGGATCCTTGGTCTCCCGACTCAGCGGGAGAGTCGTCCCAATTGCCCTGCCAAGCCTCGAGGAGAATCCCGAGTTGTCCCTCGCAACTAGGCCGGAGTCCTGACGTGGCTGAACAAACACGTGGGTGGAAGGGCCATGCCCGACGTAACTCGAAAATATACCCCAGGTTCCCGCGGCAACTCGAGAAAAACCATGAGACTTCCCCCTCGCCGCGAGATGAGGCCCGATTCCCCTGCACTGCGTGCAGAGCAATTCCGTGTTGCACATCATACATGAAAGGAGCCTTGATTTCCTTGATGGCACTCCAGAGAAACCCCAAGAACACTGTTTCAAGGCTAGAGGGATCATGAGGTCACTGTAGCAACACGAAAGAGCTCCGTGGACCAAAGATCAACTCGAGATGAGAGGTTAGTCCCTGGCTTCGACTCCAGAGGAATACCACCTTACCACAAGCACCTCAAGAGGAGGCTTCTCTCAGCTCTAGGTATGTGAGAGGGACCCTGATTTTGCGTTCTCAATTTGAATGGACACTGCAATGCCCTGACGCAAAATAAGGCCGGATATCCCTGCAGTGACTTGAATGCAGGCTCGTCTTGCATCTCCCAAGACGAAAGGATGTCTGAATCCCCTGTGGAGACCGCAGAGAAAGAACTAGTTCCCCACCTCATCGCGACAGGAGGCCTCACATCCTTTGAAAACTCCAGAGGTACGCGGAGATCAGTGCCTCCAAAGGAGACGATGCCTGACTCCTCGTGAAACTTGATAGGAGTCCCAGGATTCCTGTGGCACGTGGAAAGGGACACTTGGTCTCCCGCCTCAGCTGGAGAGGCGTCCCAATTGCCCTGCCAAGCCTCGAGGAGAATCCCGAGTTGTCCCTCGCAACTAGGCAGGAGTCTGACGGCGCTGAACAAACACGTGGGTGGAAGGGCCATCCCCGTCGTAACTCGAGAATATACCCCACGTTCCAATCGCAACTCGAGAAAAACCATTAGACTTCCCCCTCGCCACAAAATGAGGCCCGATACCCTGCACTGCGTGCAGAGCAATTCCGTGTTGCACATCACACATGAAAGGAGCCTTGATTTCCTTGATGGCACTCCAGAGAAACCCCAAGAACACTGTTTCAAGGATAGAGGGATCCTGAGGTCACTGTAGCAACACGAAAGAGCTCCGTGGACCAAAAATCAACTTGAGATGGGAGGTTAGTCCCTGGCTTCGACTCCAGAGGAATACCACCTTACCACAAGCACCTCAAGAGGAGGCTTCTCGCAGCTCTAGGTATGTGAGAGGGACCCTGAGTTTGCGGCCTCAAGTGGAATGGACACCGCGATGCCCTGACTCGAAATAAGGCCGGATATCCCTGCAGTGACTTGAATGCAGGCTCGTCTTGCATCTCCCAAGAAGAAAGGATGTCTGAATCCCCTGTGGAGACCACAGAGAAAGACCTAGTTCCCCACCTCATCGCGACTGGAGGCCTCACATCCTTTGAAAACTCCAGAGGTACGCGGAGATCAGTGCCTCCAAAGGCGACGATGCCTGACTCCTCGTGAAACTTGATAGGAGTCCCAGGATCCCTGTGGCACGTGGAAAGGGATCCTTGGTCTCCCGACTCAGCGGGAGAGTCGTCCCAATTGCCCTGCCAAGCCTCGAGGAGAATCCCGAGTTGTCCCTCGCAACTAGGCCGGAGTCTTGACGTGGCTGAACAAACACGTGGGTGGAAGGGCCATCCCCGACGTAACTCGAAAATATACCCCAGGTTCCCGCGGCAACTCGAGAAAAACCATGAGACTTCCCCGTCGCCGCGAGATGAGGCCCGATTCCCCTGCACTGCGTGCAAAGCAATTCCGTGTTGCACATCATACATGAAAGGAGCCTTGATTTCCTTGATGGCCCTCGAGAGAAACCCCAAGAACACTGTTTCAAGGCTAGAGGGATCATGAGGTCACTGTAGCAACACGAAAGAGCTCCGTGGACCAAAAATCAACTCGAGATGAGAGGTTAGTCCCTGGCTTCGACTCCAGAGGAATACCACCTTACCACAAGCACCTCAAGAGGAGGCTTCTCTCAGCTCTAGGTATGTGAGAGGGAGCCTGAGTTTGCGGCCTTAAGTGGAATGGACACCGCGATGCCCTGACTCGAAATCAGGCCGGATATCCCTGCAGTGACTTGAATGCAGGCTCGTCTTGCATCTCCCAAAACGAAAGGATTTCTGAATCCCATGTGGAGACCACAGAGAAAGACCTAGTTCCCCACCTCATCGCGACCGGAGGCCTCACATCCCTTGAAAACTACAGAGGTACGCGGAGATCAGTGCCTCCAAAGGAGACGATGCCTGACTCCTCGTGAAACTTGATAGGAGTCCCAGGATTCCTGTGGCACGTGGAAAGGGACCCTTGGTCTCCCTCCTCAGCTGGAGAATCGTCCCAATTGCCCTGCCAAGCCTCGAGAGGAATCCCGAGTTGTCCCTCGCAACTAGGCAGGAGTCCTGCCGTCGCTGAACTAACACGTGTGTGGAAGTACCATCCCCGCCGTAACTCGAGAATATACCGCAGGTTCCCGCCGCAACTCGAGAAAAACCATGAGACTTCCCCCTCGCCGCGAGATGAGGCCCGATTCCCCTGCACTGCGTGCAGAGCAATTCTGTGTTGCACATCACACGTGAAAGGAGCCTTGATTTCTTTGATGGCACTCCAGAGAAACCCCAAGAACACTGTTCCAAGGCTAGAGGGATCCTGAGGTCACTGTAGCAACACCAAAGAGCTCCGTGGACCAAGAATCAACACGAGATGAGAGTTTAGTCCCTGGCTTCGACTCCTGAGGAATACCACCTTACCACAAGCACCTCAAGAGGAGGCTTCTCTCAGCTCTAGGTATGTGAGAGGGATCCTGAGTTTGCGGCCTCAAGTGGAATGGACACCGCGATGCCCTGACTCGAAATAAGGCCGGATATCCCTGCAGTGACTGGAATGCAGGCTCGTCTTGCATCTCCCAAGAAGAAAGGATGTCTGAATCCCCTGTGGAGACCACAGAGAAAGACCTTGTTCCCCACCTCATCGCGACCGGAGGCCTCACATCCTTTGAAAACTCCAGAGGTACGCGGAGATCAGTGCCTCCAAAGGAGACGCTGCCCGACTCCTCGTGAAACTTGATAGGAGTCCCAGGATTCCTGTGGCACGTGGAAAGGGACCCTTGGTCCCCCTCCTCAGCTGGAGAGGCGTCCCAATTGCCCTGCCAAGCCTCGAGGAGAATCCCGAGTTGTCCCTCGCAACTAGGCAGGAGTCTGACGTCGCTGAACAAACACGTGGGTGGATGGGCCATTCCCATCGTAACTCGATAATATAGCCCAGGTTCCCGCCGCAACTCGAGATAAACCATGAAACTTCCCCCTCGCCGCGAGATGAGGTCCGATTCCCCTGCACTGCGTGCAGAGCAATTCCGTGTTGCACATCACACATGAAAGGAGCCTTGATTTCCTTGATGGCACTCCAGAGAATCCCCAAGAACACTGTTTCAAGGCTAGAGGGATCCTGAGGTCACTGTAGCAACACAAAAGAGCTCCGTGGACCAAAAATCATCTCGAGAATGGAGGTTAGTCCATAACTTCGACTCCAGAGGAATACCACCTTACCACAAGCACCTCAAGAGAAGGCTTCTCTCAGCTCTAGGTATGTGAGAGGGACCCTGAGTTTGTGGCCTCAAGTGGAATGGACACCGCGATGCCCTGACTCGAAATAAGGCCGGATATCCCTGCAGTGACTTGAATGCAGGCTCGTCTTGCATCTCCCAAGATGAAAGGATGTCTGAATCCCCTGTGGAGACCACAGAGAAAGACCTAGTTCCCCACCTCATGGCGACCGGAGGCCTCACATCCTTTGATAACTCCAGAGGTACGCGGAGATCAGTGCCTCCAAAGGAGACGATGCCTGACTCCTCGTGAAACTTGATAGGAGTCCCAGGATTCCTGTGGCACGTGGAAAGGGACCCTTGGTCTCCCGCCTCAGCTGGAGAGGCATCCTAATTTCCCTGCCAAGCCTCGAGGTGAATCCGGAGTTGTCCCTCGCAACTAGTCAGAGGTCCTGACGTCGCTGAACAAACACGTGTGTGGAAGGGCCATCCCCGTCGTAACTCGAGAATACACCCCTTGTTCCCGCCGCAACTCGAGAAAAACCATGAGACTTCCCCCTCGCCGCGAGATGAGGCCTGATTCCCCTGCACTGCGTGCAGAGCAATTCCGTGTTGCACATCACACATGAAAGGAGCCTTGATTTCCTTGATGGCACTCCAGAGAAACCCCAAGAACACTGTTTCAAGGCTAGAGGGATCCTGAGGTCACTGTAGCAACACGAAAGAGCTCCGTGGACCAAAAATCAACTCGAGATGAGAGGTGAGTCCCTGGCTTCGACTCCAGAGGAATACCACCTTACCACAAGCACCTCAAGAGGAGGCTTCTCTCAGCTCTAGGTATGTGAGAGGGACCCTGATTTTGCGGCCTCAAGTGGAATGGACACCGCGATGCCCTGGCTCGAATTAAGGCCAGATATCCCTGCAGTGACTTGAATGCAGGCTCGTCTTGAATCTCCCAAGACGAAAGGATGTCTGAATCACCTGTGGAGACCACAGAGAAAGACCTAGTTCCCCAACTCATGGCGACCGTAGGCCTCACATCCTTTGAAAACTCCAGAGGTACACGGAGATCAGTGCTTCCAAAGGAGACGATGCCTGACTCCTCGTGATACTTTATAGGAATCCCAGAATTCCTGTGGCACGTGGAAAGGGACCCTTGGTCTCCCGCCACAGCTGGAGAGGCGTCCCAATTGCCCTGCCATGCCTCGAGGAGAATCCCGAGTCGTCCCTCGCTACAAGGCAGGTGTCCTGACGTCGCTGAACAAACACGTGGGTGGAAGGCCATCCCCGTCGTAATTCGAGAATATACCCCAGGTTCCCGCCGCAACTCGAGGAAAACCATGAGACTTCCCCCTCGCCGTTAGATGAGGCCCGATTCCCCTGCACTGCGTGCAGAGCAATTCCGTGTTGCACACCACACATGAAAAGAGCCTTGATTTCCTTGATGCCACTCCAGAGAAACCCCAAGAACACTGTTTCAAGGCTAGCGGGATCCTGAGGTCACTGTAGCAACACGAAAGAACTCCGTGGGCCAAAAATCAACTCGAGATGAGAGGTTAGTCCCTGGCTTCGACTCCAGAGGAATACCACCTTACCACAAGCACCTCAAGAGGAGGCTTCTCTCAGCTCTAGGTATGTGAGAGGGACCCTGAGATTGCGGCGTCAAGTGGAATGGACACCGCGATGCCCTGACTCGAAATAAGGCCGGATATCCCTGCAGTGACTTGAATGCAGGCTCGTCTTGCATCTCCCAAGACGAAAGGATGTCTGAATCCCCTGTGGAGACCACAGAGAAAGACCTAGTTCCCGACCTCATCGCGACCGGAGGCCTCACATCCTTTGAAAACTCCAGAGGTACGCGGAGATCAGTGCCTCCAAAGGAGACGATGCCTGACTCCTCGTGAAACTTGATAGGAGTCCCAGGATTCCTGTGGCACATGGAAAGGGACACTTGGTCTCCCGCCTCAGCTGGAGAGGCGTTCCTAATTGCCCTGCCAAGCCTCGAGGAGAATCCCGAGTTGCCCCTCGCAACTAGGCAGGAGTCCTGACGTCGCTGAACAAACACGTGGCTGGAAGGGCCATGCCCTTCATAACTCGAGAATATACCCCAGGGTCCCGCCTCACCTCGCGAAAAACCATGAGATTTCCCCCTCGCCGCGAGATTAGGCTCGATTCTCCTGCACTGCATGCAGAGCAATTCCGTGTTGCACATCAAACATGAAAGGAGCCTTGATTTCCTTGATGGCACTCCAGAGAAACCCCAAGAACACTGTTTCAAGGCTAGAGGGATCCTGAGGTTACTGTAGCAACACGAAAGAGGTCCGTGGACCAAAAATCAACTCGAGATGAGAGGTTAGTCCCTGGCTTCGACTCCAGAGGAATCCCACCTTACCACAACCACCTCAAGAGGAGGCTTCTCTCAGCTCTAGCTATGTGCTGAGTTTGCGGCCTCAAAGGAATGGACACCGTGATGCCCTGACTCGAAATAAGGCCGGATATCCCTGCAGTGACTTGAATGCAGGCTCGTCTTGAATCTCGCAAGATGAAAGGATGTCTGAATCCGCTGTGGAGACCACAGAGAAAGACCTAGTTCCCCACCTCATCGCGACCGGAGGCCTCACATCCTTTGAAAACTCCAGAGGTACGCGGAGATCAGTGCCGCCAAAGGAGACGATGCCTGACTCCTCGTGAAACTTGATAGGAGTCCCAGGATTCCTGTGGCACGTGGAAAGGGACACTTGGTCTCCCGCCTCAGCTGGAGAGGCGTCCCAATTGCCCTGCCAAGCCTCGAGGAGAATCCCGAGTTGTCCCTGGCAACTAGACAGGAGTCCTGCCCTCGCTGAACAAACACGTGGGTGGAAGGGCCATCCCCGTCGGAACTCGAGAATATACCCTAGGTTCCCGCCGCAACTCGAGAAAAACCATGAGACTTCCCACTCGCCGCGACATGAGGCCCGATTCCCCTGCACTGCGTGCAGAGCAATTCCGTGTTGCACATCACACATTAAAAAGCCTTGATTTCCTTGATGGCACTCCAGAGAAACCCCAAGAACACTGTTTCAAGGCTAGAGGGATCCTGAGGTCACTGTAGCCACACGAAAGAGCTCCGTGGACCACAAATCAACTCGAGATGGGAGGTTAGTCCCTGGCTTCGACTCCAGAGGAATACCACCTTACCACAAGCACCTCAAGAGGAGGCTTCTCTCAGCTCTAGCTATGTGAGAGGGACCCTGAGTTTGTGGCCTCAAGTGGAATGGACACCGCGATGCCCTGACTCGAAATAAGGCCGGATATCCCTGCAGTGACTTGAATGCAGGCTCGTCTTGCATCTCCCAAGACGAAAGGACGTCTGAATCCCCTGTGGAGACCACAGAGAAAGACCTAGTTCCCCACCTCATCGCGACCGGAGGCCTCACATCCTTTGAAAACTCCAGAGGTACGCGGAGATCAGTGCCTCCAAAGGAGACGATGCCTGACTCCTCGTGAAACTTGATAGGAGTCCCAGGATTCCTGTGGCACGTGGATAGGGACACTTGGTCTACCGCCTCAGCTGGAGAGGCGTCCCAATTGCCCTGCCAAGCCTCGAGGAGAATCTGGAGTTGTCCCTCGCAACTAGGCAGGAGTCCTGACGTCGCTGAACAAACACGTGGGTGGAAGGGCCATCCCCGTCGTAACTCGAGAATATACCCCAGGTTCCCGCCGCAACTCGAGAAAAACCATGAGACTTCCCCCTCGCCGCGAGATGAGGCCCGATTCCCCTGCACTGCGTGCAGAGCAATTCCGTCTTGCACATCACACATGAAAGGAGCCTTGATTTCCTTGATGGCACTCCAGAGAAACCCCAAGAACACTGTTTCAAGGTTGAGGGATCCTGAGGTCACTGTAGCAGCACGAAAGAGCTCCGTGGATCATGAATCAACTCGAGATGAGAGGTTAGTCCCTGGTTTCGACTCCAGAGGAATACCACCTTACCACAAGCACCTCAAGAGGAGGCTTCTCTCAGCTCTAGGTATGTGAGAGGGACCCTGAGTTTGCGGCCTCAAGTGGAATGGAGACCGCGATGCCCTGACTCGAAATAAGGGCGGATATCCCTGCAGTGACTTGAATGCAGGCTCGTCTTGCATCTCCCAAGACGAAAGGATATCTGAATCCCCTGTGGAGACCACAGAGAAAGACCTAGTTCACCACCTCATCGCGACCGGAGGCCTCACATCCTTTGAAAACTCCAGAGGTACGCGCAGATCAGTGCCTCCAAAGGAGACGATGCCTGACTCCTCGTGAAACTTGATAGGAGTCCCAGGATTCCTGTGGCACGTGGAAAGGGACCCTTGGTCTCCCGCCTCAGCTGGAGAGGCGTCCCAATTGCCCTGCCAAGCCTCGAGGAGAATCCCGAGTTGTCCCTCGCAACTAGGCAGGAGTCCTGACGTCGCTGAACAAACACGTGGGTGGAAGGGCCATCCCAGTCGTAACTCGAGAATATACCCCAGGTTCCCGCCGCAACTAGAGAAAAACCATGAGACTTCCCCCTCGCCGCGAGATGAGGCCCGATTCCCCTGCACTGCGTGCAGAGCAATTCCGTGTTGCACATCACACATGAAAGGAGCCTTGATTTCCTTGATGGCACTCCAGAGAAACCCCAAGAACACTGTTTCAAGGCTAGAGGGATCCTGAGGTCACTGTAGCAACACGAAAGAGCTCCGTGGACCAAAAATCAACTTGAGATGAGAGGTTAGTCCCTGGCTTCGACTCCAGAGGAATACCACCTTACCACAAGCACCTCAAGAGGAGGTTTCTCGCAGCTCTAGGTATGTGAGAGGGACCCTGAGTTTGCGGCCTCAAGTGGAATGGACACCGCGATGCCCTGACTCGAAATAAGGCCGGATATCCCTGCAGTGACTTGAATGCAGGCTCGTCTTGCATCTCCCAAGACGAAAGGATGTCTGAATCCCCTGTGGAGACCACAGAGAAAGACCTAGTTCCCCACCTCATCGCGACTGGAGGCCTCACATCCTTTGAAAACTCCAGAGGTACGCGGAGATCAGTGCCTCCAAAGGAGACGATGCCTGACTCCTCGTGAAACTTGATAGGAGTCCCAGGATCCCTGTGGCACGTGGAAAGGGATCCTTGGTCTCCCGACTCAGCAGGAGAGTCGTCCCAATTGCCCTGCCAAGCCTCGAGGAGAATCCCGAGTTGTCCCTCGCAACTAGGCCGGAGTCCTGATGTGGCTGAACAAACACGTGGGAGGAAGGGCCATCCCCGACGTAACTCGAAAATATACCCCAGGTTCCCGCGGCAACTCGAGAAAAACCATGAGACTTCCCCCTCGCCGAGAGATGAGGCCCGATTCCCCTGCTCTGCGTGCAGAGCAATTCCGTGTTGTACATCATACATGAAATGAGCCTTGATTTCCTTGATGGCACTCCAGAGAAACCCCAAGAACACTGTTTCAAGGCTACAGGGAGCATGAGGTCACTGTAGCAACACGAAAGAGCTCCGTGGACCAAAATTCAACTCGAGATGAGAGGTTAGTCCCTGGCTTCGACTCCAGAGGAATACCACCTTACCACAAGCACCTCAAGAGGAGGCTTCTCTCAGCTCTAGGTATGTGAGCGGGACCCTGAGTTTGCGGCCTCAAGTGGAATGGACACCGCGATGCCCTGACTCGAAATCAGGCCGGATATCCCTGCAGTGACTTGAATGCAGGCTCGTCTTGCATCTCCCAAGACGAAAGGATTTCTGAATCCCATGTGGAGACCACAGAGAAAGACCTAGTTCCCCACCTCATCGCGACCGGAGGCCTCACATCCCTTGAAAACTCCAGAGGTACGCGGAGATCAGTGCCTCCAAAGGAGACGATGCCTGACTCCTCGTGAAACTTGATAGGAGTCCCAGGATTCCTGTGGCACGTGGAAAGGGACCCTTGGTCTCCCGCCTCAGCTGGAGAGTCGTCCCAATTGCCCTGCCAAGCCTCGAGAAGAATCCCGAGTTGTCCCTCGCAACTAGGCAGGAGTCCTGCCGTCGCTGAACTAACACGTGTGTGGAAGGGCCATCCCCGTCTTAACTCGAGAATATACCGCAGGTTCCCGCCGCAACTCGAGAAAAACCATGAGATTCCCCCTCGCCGCGAGATGAGGCCCGATTCCCCTGCACTGCGTGCAGAGCAATTCTGTGTTGCACAACACACATGAAAGGAGCCTTGATTTCCTTGATGGCACTCCAGAGAAACCCCAAGAACACTGTTTCAAGGTTGAGGGATCCTGAGGTCACTGTAGCAACACGAAAGAGCTCCGTGGACCAAAAATCAACTCGAGATGAGAGGTTATTCCCTGGCTTCGACTCCAGAGGAATACCACCTTACCACAAGCACCTCAAGAGGAGGCTTCTCTCAGCTCTAGGTATGTGAGAGGGACCCTGAGTTTGCGGCCTCAAGTGGAGTGGACATCGCGATGCCCTGGCTCGAAATATGGCCGGATATCCCTGCAGTGACTTGAATGCAGGCTCGTCTTGCATCTCCCAAGACGAAAGGACGTCTGAATCCCCTGTGGAGACCACAGAGAAAGACCTAGTTCCCCACCTCATCGCGACCGGAGGCCTCACATCCTTTGAAAACTGCAGAGGTACGCGGAGATCAGTGCCTCCAAAGGAGACGATGCCTGACTCCTCGTGAAACTTGATAGGAGTCCCAGGATTCCTGTGGCACGTGGAAAGGGACCCTTGGTCTCCCGCGTCAGCTGGAGAGGCGTCCCAATTGCCCTGCCAAACCTCGAGGAGAATCCCGAGTTGTCCCTCGCAACTAGGCAGGAGTCCTGACGTCGCTGAACAAACACGTGGGTGGAAGGGCCATCCCCGTCGTAACTCGAGAATATACCCCAGGTTCCCGCCGCAACTCGAGAAAAACCATGAGACTTCCCCCTTGCCGGGAGATGAGGCCCGATTCCCCTGCACTGCGTGCAGAGCAATTCCGTGTTGCACATCACACATGAAAGGAGCCTTGATTTCCTTGATGGCACTCCAGAGAAACCCCAAGAACACTGTTTCAAGGTTGAGGGATCCTGAGGTCACTGTAGCAACACGAAAGAGCTCCGTGGAGCAAAAATCAACTCGAGATGAGAGGTTAGTCCCTGGCTTCGACTCCAGAGGAATACCACCTTACCACAAGCACCTCAAGAGGAGGCTTCTCTCAGCTCTATGTATGTGAGAGGGACCCTGAGTTTGCGGCCTCAAGTGGAATGGAGACCGCGATGCCCTGACTCGAAATCAGGCCGGATATCCCTGCAGTGACTTGAATGCAGGCTCGTCTTGCATCTCCCAAGATTAAAGGATGTCTGAATCCCCTGTGGAGACCACAGAGAATGACCTAGTTCCCAACCTCATCGGGACCGGAGGCCTCACATCCTTTGAAAACTCCAGAGGTACGCGGAGATCAGTGCCTCTAAAGGAGACGATGCCTGACTCCTCGTGAAACTTGATAGGAGTCCCAGGATTCCTGTGGCACGTGGAAAGGGATCCTTGGTTTCCCACCTCAGCTGGAGAGGCGTCCCAATTGCCCTGCCAAGCCTCGAGGAGAATCCCGAGTTGTCCCTCGCAACTAGGCAGGTGTCCTGACGTCGCTGAACAAACACGTGGGTGGAAGGGCCATCCCGATCGTAACTCGAGAATATACCCCAGGTTCCCGCCGCAACTCGAGAAAAACCATGAGACTTCCCCCTCGCCGCGAGATGAGGCCCGATTCCCCTGCACTGCGTGCAGAGCAATTCCGTGTTGCACATCACACATGAAAGGAGCCTTGATTTCCTTGATGGGACTCCAGAGAAACCCCAAGAATACTGTTTCAAGGCTAGAGGGATCCTGAGGTCACTGTAGCAACATGAAAGAGCTCCGTGGGCCAAAAATCAACTCGAGATGAGAGGTTAGTCCCTGGCTTCGACTCCAGGGGAATACCACCTTACCACAAGCACCTCAAGAGGAGGCTTCTCTCAGCTCTAGGTATGTGAGAGGTACCCAGAGTTTGCGGCCTAAGGTGGAATGGACACCGCGATGCCCTGACTCGAAATAAGGCCGGATATCCCTGCAGTGACTTGAATGCAGGCTCGTCTTGCATCTCCCAAGACAAAAGGATGTCTCAATCCCCTGTGGAGACCACAGAGAAAGACCTAGTTCCCAACCTCATCGCGACCGGAGGCCTCACATCCTTTGAAAACTTCAGAGGTACGCAGAGATCAGTGCCTCCAAAGGAGACGATGCCTGACTCCTCGTGAAACTTGATAGGAGTCCCAGGATTCCTGTGCACGTGGAAAGGGACCCTTGGTCTCCCGCCTCAGCTGGAGAGGCGTCCCAATTGCCCTGCCAAGCCTCGAGGAGAATACCGAGTTGTTCCTCTTAACTAGGCAGGGGTCTGACGTCGCTGAACAAACACGTGGGTGGAAGGGCCATCCCCGTCGTAACTCGAGAATATACCCCACGTTCCAATCGCAACTCGAAAAAAACCATTAGACTTACCCCTCGCCGCAAAGTGAGGCCCGATACCCTGCACTGCATGCAAAGCAATTCCGTGTTGCACATCACACATGAAAGGAGCCTTGATTTCCTTGATGGCACTCCAGAGAAACCCCAAGAACACTGTTTCAAGGCGAGAGGGATCCGGAGGTCACTGTAGCAACACGAAAGAGCTCCGTGGACCAAAAATCAACTCGAGATGAGAGGTTAGTCCCTGGCTTCGACTCCAGAGGAATACCACCTTACCACAAGCACCTCAAGAGGAGGCTTCTCTCAGCTCTAGGTATGTGAGAGGGACCCTGAGTTTGCGGCCTCAAGTGGAATGGAAACCGCGATGCCCTGACTCGAAATAAGGCCGGATATCCCTGCAGTGACTTGAATGCAGGCTCGTCTTGCATCTCCCAAGACGAAAGGATGTCTGAATCCCCTGTGGAGACCACAGAGAAAGACCTAGTTCCCCACCTCATCGCGACCGGAGGCCTCACATCCTTTGAAAACTCCAGAGGTACTCGGAGATCAGTGCCTCCAAAGTAGACGATGCCTGACTCCTCGTGAAACTTGATAGAAGTCCCAGGATTCCTGTGGCACGTGGAAAGGGACCCTTGGTCTCCCGCCACAGCTGGAGAGGCGTCCCAATTGCCCTGCCAAGCCTCAAGGAGAATCCCGAGTTGTCCCTCGCAACTAGGCAGGAGTCCTGACTTCGCTGAACAAACACGTCTGTGGAAGGGCCATCCCCGTCGTAACTCGAGAATATACCCCAGGTTCCCGCCGGAACTCGAGAAAAACCATGAGACTTCCCCCTCGCCGCGAGATGAGGCCCGATTCCCCTGCACGGCATGCAGAGTAATTCCGTGTTGCACATCACACATGAAAGGAGACTTGATTTCCTTGATGGCACTCCAGAGAAACCCCAAGAACACTGTTTCAAGGCTAGAGGGATCCTGAGGTTACTGTAGCAACACGAAAGAGCTCCGGGGACCCAGAATCAACTCGAGATGAGAGGTTAGTCCCTGGCTTCGACTCCAGAGGAATACCACCTTACCACAAGCACCTCAAGAGGAGGCTTCTCTCAGCTCTAGGTATGTGAGAGGGACCCTGAGTTTGCGGCCTCAAGTGGAATGGACACCGCGATGCCCTGGCTCGAAATAAGGCTGGATATCCCTGCAGTGACTTGAATGCAGGCTCGTCTTGCATCTCTCAAGACGAAAGGATGTCTGAATCCCCTGTGGAGACCGCAGAGAAAGACCTAGTTCCCCACCTCATCGCGACTGGAGGCCTCACATCCTTTGAAAACTCCAGAGGTACGCGGAGATCAGTGCCTCCAAAGGAGACGATGCCTGACTCCTCGTGAAACTTGATAGGAGTCCCAGAATTCCTGAGGCACGTGGAAAGGGACCCTTGGTCTCCCGCCTCAGCTGGAGAGGCGTCCCAATTGCCCTGCCAAGCCTCGAGGAGAATCCCGAGTTGTCCCTCGCAACTAGGCAGGAGTCCTGACGTCGCTGAAGAAACACGTGTGTGGAAGGGCCATCCCCGTCGTAACTCGAGAATATACCGCAGGTTCCCGCCGCAACTCGAGATAAAACATGAGACTTCCCCCTCGCCGCGAGATGAGGGCCGATTCCCCTGCACTGCGTGCAGAGAAATTCCGTGTTGCACATCACACATGAAAGGAGCCTTGATTTCCTTGATGGCACTCCAGAGAAATCCCAAGAACACTGTTTCAAGGCTAGAGGGATCCTGAGGTCACTGTAGTAACACGAAAGAGCTCCGTGGACCAAAAATCAACTCGAGATGAGAGGTTACTCCCTGGCTTCGACTCCAGGGGAATACCACCTTACCACAAGCACCTCAAGAGGAGGCTTCTCTCAGCTCTAGGTATGTAAGAGGGACCCTGAGTTTGCGGCCTCAAGTGGAATGGACACTGCAATGCCCTGACGGGAAATAAGGCCGTATATCCCTGCAGTGACTTGAATGCAGGCTCGTCTTGCATCTCCCAAGATGAACGGATGTCTGAATCCCCTGTGGAGACCGCAGAGAAAGACCTACTTCCCCACCTCATCGCGACCGGAGGCCTCACATCCTTTGAAAACTCCAGAGGTACGCGGAGATCAGTGCCTCTAAAGGAGACGATGCCTGTCTCCTCGTGAAACTTGATAGGAGTCCCAGGATTCCTGTGGCACCTGGAAAGGGACCCTTGGTCTCTCGCCTCAGCTGGAGAGGCGTCCCAATTGCCCTGCCAAGCCTCGAGGAGAATCCCGAGTTGTTCCTCTTAACTAGGCAGGAGGCTGACGACGCTGAACAAACACGTGGGTGGAAGGGCCATCCTCGTCGTCACTCGAGAATATACCCCAGGGTCCCGCCGGAACTCGAGAAAAACCATGAGACTTCCCCCTCGCCGCGAGATGAGGCCCGATTCCCCTGCACTGCGTGCAGAGCAATTCCGTGTTGCACATCACACATGAAAGGAGCCTTGATTTCCTTGATGGGACTCCAGAGAAACCCCAAGAATACTGTTTCAAGGCGAGAGGGATCCTGAGGTCACTGTAGCAACATGAAAGAGCTCCGTGGACCAAGAATCAACTCGATATGAGAGGTTAGTCCCTGGCTTCGACTCCAGGGGAATACCACCTTACCACAAGCACCTCAAGAGGAGGCTTCTCTCAGCTCTAGGTATGTGAGAGGGACCCTGAGTTTGCGGCCTCAAGTGGAATGGACACCGCGATGCCTTGACTCGAAATAAGGCCGGATATCCCTGCAGTGACTTGAATGCAGGCTCGTCTTGCATCTCCCAAGACAAAAGGATGTCTGAATCTCCTGTGGAGACCACAGAGAGAGACCTAGTTCCCAACCTCATCGCGACCGGAGGCCTCACATCCTTTGAAAACAGCAGAGGTACGCGGAGATCAGTGCCTCCAAAGGAGACGATGCCTGACTCCTCGTGAAACTTGATAGGAGTCCCAGGATTCCTGTGCACGTGGAAAGGGACCCTTGGTTTCCCGCCTCAGGTGGAGAGGCGTCCCAATTGCCCTGCGAAGCCTCGAGGAGAATCCCGAGTTGTCCCTCGCAACTAGGCAGGAGTCCTGCCATCGCTGAACAAACACGTGGTTGGAAGGGCCATCCCCGTCGTAACTCGAGAATATACCCCAGCTTCCCGCCACAACTCGAGAAAAACCATGAGACTTCCCCCTCACCGCGATATGAGGCCCGATTCCCCTGCACTGCGTGCAGAGCAATTCCGTGTTGCACATCACACATGAAAGGAGCCTTGATTTCCTTGATGGCACTCCAGAGAAACCCCAAGAACACTGTTTCAAGGCTAGCGGGATCCTGAGGTCACTGTAGCAACAGGAAAGATCTCCGTGGACCAACAATCAACTCGAGATGAGAGGTTAGTCCCTGGCTTCGACTCCAGAGGAATACGACCTTACCACAAGCACCTCAAGAGGAGGCTTCTCTCAGCTCTAGCTATGTGCTGAGTTTGCGGCCTCAAGTGGAATGGACACCGCGATGCCCTGAGTCGAAATAAGGCCGGATATCCCTGCAGTGACTTGAATGCAGGCTCGTCTTGCATCTCCCAAGACGAAAGGATGTCCGAATCCCCTGTGGAGACCACAGAAAAAGACCTAGTTCCCCACCTCATCGCGACCGGAGGCCTCACATCCTTTGAAAACTACAGAGGTACGCGGAGATCAGTGCTTCCAAAGAAGACGATGCCTGACTCCTCGTGTAACTTGATAGGAGTCCCAGGATTCCTGTGGCACGTGGAAAGGGACACTTGGTCTCCCGCCTCAGCTGGAGAGGCGTCCCAATTGCCCTGCCAAGCCTCGAGGAGAATCCCGAGTTGTCCCACGCAACTAGGCAGGAGTCCTGCCGTCGTTGAACAAACACGTGGGTGGAAGGGCCATCCTCGTCGTAACTCGAGATTATACCCCAGGTTCCTGCCGCAACTCGAGAAAAACCATGAGACTTCCCCCTCGCCGCGAGATGAGGCCCGATTCCCCTGCACTGCGTGCAGAGCAATTCCGTGTTGCACATCACACATGAAAGGAGCCTTGATTTCCTTGATGGCACTCCAGAGAAACCCCAAGAACACTGTTTCAAGGCTAGAGGGATCCTGAGGTCACTGTAGCAACATGAAAGAGCTCCGTGGACCAAGAATCAACTCGAGATGAGAGGTTAGTCCCTGGCTTCGACTCCAGGGGAATACCACCTTACCACAAGCACCTCAAGAGGAGGCTTCTCTCAGCTCTAGGTATGTGAGAGGGACCCAGAGTTTGCGGCCTGAAGTGGAATGGACACCGCGATGCCCTGGCTCGAAATAAGGCCGGATATCCCTGCAGTGACTTGAATGCAGGCTCGTCTTGCATCTCCCAAGACAAAAGGATGTCTGAATCCCCTGTGGAGAGCACAGAGAAAGACCTAGTTCCCCACCTCATCGCGACCGGAGGCCTCACATCCTTTGAAAACTTCAGAGGTACGCGGAGATCAGTGCCTCCAAAGGAGACGATGCATGACTCCTCGTGAAACTTGATAGGAGTCCCAGGATTCCTGTGCACGTGGAAAGGGACCCTTGGTCTCCCGCCTCAGCTGGAGAGGCGTCCCAATTGCCCTGCCAAGCCTCGAGGAGAATCCCGAGTTGTCCCTCGCAACTAGGCAGGAGTCCTGCCGTCGCTGAACAAACACGTGTGTGGAAGGGCCATCCACGTAGTAACTCGAGAATATACCCTAGGTTCCCGCCGCAACTCGAGAAAAACCATGAGACTTCCCCCTCGCCGCGAGGTGAGGCCCGATTCCCCTGCACTGCCTGCAGAGCAATTCCGTGTTGCACATCACACAGGAAAGGAGCCTTGATTTCCTTGATGGCACTCCAGAGAAACCCCAAGAACACTGTTTCAAGGCTAGAGGGATCCTGAGGTCACTGTAGCAACACGAAAGAGCTCCGTGGACCACAAATCAACTCGAGATGAGAGGTTAGTCCCTGGCTTCGACTCCAGAGGAATACCACCTTACCACAAGCACCTCAAGAGGCGGCTTCTCTCAGCTCTAGGTATGTGAGAGGGACCCTGAGTTTGCGGCCTCAATTGGAATGGACACTGCGATGCCCTGACTCGAAATCAGGCCGGATATCCCTGCAGTGACTTGAATGCAGGCTCGTCTTGCATCTCCCAAGACGAAAGAATGTCTGAATCCCCTGTGGAGACCACAGAGAAAGACCTAGTTCCCCACTTCATCGCGACCTGAGGCCTCACATCCTTTGAAAACTTCAGAGGTACGCGGAGATCAGTGCCTCCAAAGGAGACGATGCCTGACTCCTCGTGAAACTTGATAGGAGTCCCAGGATTCCTGTGCACGTGGAAAGGGACCCTTGGTCTCCCGCCTCAGCTGGAGAGGCGTCCCAATTGCCCTGCCAAGCCTCGAGGAGAATCCCGAGTTGTCCCTCGCAACTAGGCAGGAGTCCTGATGTCGCTGAAGAAACTCGTGTGTGGAAGGGCCATCCCCGTCGTAACTCGAGAATATACCCCAGGTTCCCGCGGTAACTCGAGAAAAACCATGAGACTTCCCCCCCGCCGCGAGATGAGGCCCGATTCCCCTGCACTGCGTGCAGAGCAATTCCGTGTTGCACATCACACATGAAAGGAGCCTTGATTTCCTTGGTGGCACTCCAGAGAAACCCGAAGAACACTGTTTCAAGGCTAGAGGGATCCTGAGGTCACTGTAGCAACACGAAAGAGCTCCGTGGACCACAAATCAACTCGAGATGAGAGGTTAGTCCCTGGCTTCGACTCCAGAGGAATACCACCTTACCACAAGCACATCAAGAGGAGGCTTCTCTCAGCTCTAGGTATGTGAGAGGGACCCTGAGTTTGCGGCCTCAAGTGGAATGGACACCACGATGCCCTGACTCGAAATAAGGCCGGATATCCCTGCAGTGACTTGAATGCAGGCTCGTCTTGCATCTCCCAAGATGAAAGGATGTCTGAATCCCCTGTGGAGACAACAGAGAAAGACCTAGTTCCCCACCTCATCGCGACCGGAGGCCTCATATCCTTTGAAAACTCCAGAGGTACGCGGAGATCAGTGCCTCCAAAGGAGACGATGCCTGACTCCTCGTGAAACTTGATAGGAGTCCCAGGATTCCTGTGGCACGTGGAAAGGGACCCTTGTCTCCCGCCTCAGCTGGAGAGGCATCCCAATGGCCCTGCCAAGCCTCGAGGAGAATCCCGAGTTGTCCCTCGCAACTAGGCAGGAGTCCTGACGTCGCTGAACAAACACGTGGGTGGAAGGGCCATCCCCGTCGTAACTCGAGAATATACCCCAGGTTCCCCCCGCAACTCGAGAAAAACCATGAGACTTCCCCCTCGCCGAGAGATGAGGCCTGATTCCCCTGCACTGCGTGCAGAGCAATTCCGTGTTGCACATCACACATGAAAGGAGCCTTGATTTCCTTGATGGCACTCCAGAGAAACCCCAAGAACACTGTTTCAAGGCTAGAGGGATCCTGAGGTCACTGTAGCAACATGAAAGAGCTCCGTGGACCAAGAATCAACTCGAGATGAGAGGTTAGTCCCTGGCTTTGACTCCAGGGGAATACCACCTTACCACAAGCACCTCAAGAGGAGGCTTCTCTCAGCTCTAGGTATGTGAGAGGGACCCTGAGTTTGCGGCCTGAAGTGGAATGGATACCGCGATGCCCTGGCTCGAAATAAGGCCGGATATCCCTGCAGTGACTTGAATGCAGGCTCGTCTTGCATCTCCCAAAACAAAAGGATGTCTGAATCCCCTGTGGAGACCACAGAGAAAGACCTAGTTCCCCACCTCATGGCAACCGGAGGCCTCACATCCTTTGAAAACTCCAGAGGTACGCGGAGATTAGTGCCTCCAAAGGAGACGATGCCTGACTCCTCGTGAAACTTGATAGGAGTCCCAGGATTCCTGTGGCACGTGGAAAGGAACCCTTGGTCTCCCGCCTCAGCTGGAGAGGCGTCCCAATTGCCCTGCCAAGCCTCGAGGAGTATCCCGAGTTGTCCCTCGCAACTAGGCAGGAGTCCTGACTTCTCTGAACAAACACGTGTGTGGAAGGGCCATCCCCGTTGTAACTCGAGAATATACCGCAGGTTCCCGCCGCAACTCGAGAAAAACCATGAGACTTCCCCCTCGCCGTGAGATGAGGCCCGATTCCCCTGCACTGCGTGCAGAGCAATTCCGTGTTGCACATCACACATGAAAGGAGCCTTGATTTCCTTGGTGGCACGACAGAGAAACCCCAAGAACACTGTTTCAAGGCTAGAGGGATCCCGAGGTCTCTGTAGCAACACGAAAGAGCTCCGTGGACCAAAAATCAACTCGAGATGAGAGGTTAGTCCCTGGCTTCGACTCCAGAGTAATACCACCTTACCACAAGCACCTCAAGAGGAGGCTTCTCTCAGCTCTAGGTATGTGAGAGGGACCCTGAGTTTGCGGCCTCAACTGGAATGGACACCGCGATGCCCTGACGCGAAATAAGGCCGGATATCCCTGCAGTGACTTGAATGCAGGCTCGTCTTGCATTTCCCAAGGTGAAAGGATGTCTGAATCCCCTGTGGTGACCACAGAGAAAGACCTAGTTCCCCACCTCATCGCGACCGGAGGCCTCACATCCTTTGAAAATTCCAGAGGTACGCGGAGAGCAGTGCCTCCAAAGAAGACGATGCCTGACTCCTCGTGAAACTTGATAGGAGTCCCAGGATTCCTGTGGCACGTGGAAAGGGACACTTGGTCTCCCGCCTCAGCTGGAGAGGCGTCCCAATTGCCCTGCCAAGCCTCAAGGAGAATCCCGAGTTGTCCCTCGCAACTAGGCAGGAGTCCTGACGTCGCTGAACAAACACGTGGGTCGAAGGGCCATCCCCGTCGTAACTCGAGAATATACCCCAGGTTCCCGCCGCAACTCGAGAAAAACCATGAGACTTCCCCCTCGCCGCGAGATGAGGCCCGATTCCCGTGCACTGCGTGCAGAGCAATTCCGCGTTTCACATCACACATGAAAGGAGCCTTGATTTCCTTGATGGCACTCCAGAGAAACCCCAAGAACACTGTTTCAAGGTTGAGGGATCCTGAGGTCACTGTAGCAACACGAAAGAGCTCCGTGGACCAAAAATCAACTCGAGATGAGAGGTTAGTCCCTGGCTTCGACTCCAGAGGAATACCACCTTACCACAAGCACCTCAAGAGGAGGCTTCTCTCAGCTCTATGTATGTGAGAGGGACCCTGAGTTTGCGGCCTCAACTGGAATGGAGACCGCGATGCCCTGACTCGAAATAAGGCCGGATATCCCTGCAGTGACTTGAATGCAGGCTTGTCTTGCATCTCCCAAGACGAAAGGATGTCTGAATATCCTGTGGAGACCACAGAGAAAGACCTAGTTCCCCACCTCATCGCGACCGGAGGCCTCACATCCTTTGAAAACTCCAGAGGTACGCGGAGATCAGTGCCTCCAAAGGAGACGATGCCTGACTCCTCGTGAAACATGATAGGAGTCCCAGGATTCCTGTGGCACGTGGAAAGGGACCCTTGGTCTCCCGCCTCAGCTGGAGAGGCGTCCCAATTGCCCTGCCAAACCTCGAGGAGAATCCTGAGTTGTCCCTCGCAACTAGGCAGGAGTCATGACGTCGCTGAACAAACACGTGGGTGGAAGGGCCATCCCCGTCGTAACTCGAGAATATACCCCAGGTTCCCGCTGCAACTCGAGAAAAACCATGAGACTTCCCCCTCGCCGCGAGATGAGGCCCGATTCCCCTGCACTGCGTGCAGAGCAATTCCGTGTTGCACATCACACATGAAAGGAGCCTTGATTTCCTTGATGGCACTCCAGAGAAACCCCAAGAACACTGTTTCAAGGCTGGAGGGATCCTGAGGTCCCTGTAGCAGCACGAAAGACCTCCGTGGACCATGAATCAACTCGAGATGAGAGGTTAGTCCCTGGCTTCGACTCCAGAGGAATACCAACTTACCACAAGCACCTCAAGAGGAGGCTTCTCTCAGCTCTAGGTATGTGAGAGGGACCCTGAGTTTGCGGCCTCAAGTGGAATGGACACCACGATGCCCTGACTCGAAATCAGGCCGGATATCCCTGCAGTGACTTGAATGCAGGCTCGTCTTGCATCTCCCAAGACGAAAGGATGTCTGAATCCCCTGTGAAGACCACAGAGAAAGACTTAGTTCCCCACCTCATCGCGACCGGAGGCCTCACATCCTTTGAAAATTCCAGAGGTACGCGGAGATCAGTGCCTCCAAGGGAGACGATGCCTGACTCCTCGTGAAACTTGATAGGAGTCCCATGATTCCTGTGGCACGTGGAAAGGGACCCTTGGTCTCCCGCCTCAGCTGGAGAGGCGTCCCAATTGCCCTGCCAAGCCTCGAGGAGAATCCCGAGTTGTCCCTCGCAACTAGGCAGGAGTCCTGACGTAGCTGAACAAACACGTGGGTGGAAGGGCCATCCCCGTCGTAACTCGAGAATATACCCCAGGTTCCCGACGCAACTCGAGAAAAACCATGAGACTTCCCCCTCGCCGCGAGATGAGGCCCGATTCCCCTGCACTGCGTGCAGAGCAATTCCGTGTTGCACATCACACATGAAAGGAGCCTTGATTTCCTTGATGGCACTCCAGAGAAACCCCAAGAACACTGTTTCAAGGTTGAGGGATCCTGAGGTCACTGTAGCAACACGAAAGAGCTCCGTAGACCAAAAATCAACTCGAGATGAGACGTTAGTCAATGGCTTCGACTCCAGAGGAATACCACCTTACCACAAGCACCTCAAGAGGAGGCTTCTCTCAGCTCTAGGTATGTGAGAGGGACCCTGAGTTTTCGGCCTCAAGTGGAATGGACACCGCGATGCCCTGACTCGAAATAAGGCCGGATATCCCTGCAGTGACTTGAATGAAGGCTCGTCTTGCATCTCCCAAGACGAAAGGATGTCTGAATCCCCTGTGGAGACCACAGAGAAAGACCTTGTTCCCCACCTCATCGCGACTGGAGGCCTCACATCCTTTGAAAACTCCAGAGGTACGCGGAGATCAGTGCCTCCAAAGGAGACGATGCCTGACTCCTCGTGAAACTTGATAGGAGTCCCAGGATTCCTGTGGCACGTGGAAAGGGACCCTTGGTCTCCCGCCTCAGCTGGAGAGGCGTCCCAATTGCCCTGCCAAGCCTCGAGGAGAATCCCGAGTTGTCCCTCGCAACTAGGCAGGAGTCCTGACGTCGCTGAACAAACACGTCGGTGGAAGGGCCATCCCCGTCGTACCTCGAGAATATACCCCAGGTTCCCACCGCAACTCGAGAAAAACCATGAGACTTCCCCCTCGCCGCGAGATGTGGCCCGATTCCCCTGCACTGCGTGCAGAGCAATTCCGTGTTGCACATCACACATGAAAGGAGCCTTGATTTCCTTGATGGCACTCCAGAGAAACCCCAAGAACACTGTTTCAAGGTTGAGGGATCCTGAGGTCACTGTAGCAACACGAAAGAGCTCCGTGGACCAAAAATCAACTCGAGATGAGAGGGTAGTCCCTGGCTTCGACTCCAGGGAATACCACCTTACCACAAGCACTTCAAGAGGAGGCTTCTCTCAGCTCTAGGTATGTGAGAGGGACCCTGAGTTTGCGGCCTCAAGTGGAATGGAGACCGCGATGCCCTGACTCGAAATAAGGCCGGATATCCCTGCAGTGACTTGAATGAAGGCTCGTCTTGCATCTCCCAAGAAGAAAGGATGTCTGAATCCCCTGTGGAGACCACAGAGAAAGACCTAGTTCCCCACCTCATCGCGACCGGAGGCCTCACATCCTTTGAAAACTCCAGAGGTACGCGGAGATCAGTGCCTCCAAAGGAGACGATGCCTGACTCCTCGTGAAACTTGATAGGAGTTCCAGGATTCCTATGGCACGTGGAAAGTCACCCTTGGTCTGCCACCTCAGCTGGAGAGGCGTCCCAATTGCCCTGCCAAGCCTCGAGGAGAATCCCGAGTTGTCCTTCGCAACTAGGCAGGAGTCCTGACGTCGCTGAACAAACACGTGGGTCGAAGGGCCATCCCCGTCGTAACTCGAGAATATACCCCAGGTTCCCGCCGCAACTCGAGAAAAACCATGAGACTTCCCCCTCGCCGCGAGATGAGGCCCGATTCCCCTGCACTGCATGCAGAGCAATTCCGTGTTGCACATCACACATGAAAGGAGCCTTGATTTCCTTGATGGCACTCCAGAGAAAACCCAAGAACACTGTTTCAAGGCTAGTGGGATCCTGAGGTCCTTGTAGCAACACGAAAGAGCTCCGTGGACCAACAATCAACTCGAGATGAGAGGTTAGTCCCTGGCTTCCACTCCAGAGGAATACCACCTTACCACAAGCACCTCAAGAGGAGGCTTCTCTCAGCTCTAGCTATGTGAGAGGGACCCTGAGTTTGCTTCCTCAAATGGAATGGACACCGCGATTCCCTGACGCAAAATAAGGCCGGATATCCCTGCAGTGACTTGAATGCAGGCTCGTCTTGCATCTGCCAAGACGAAAGGATGTCTGAATCCCCTGTGGTGACCACAGAGAATGACCTAGTTCCCCACCTCATCGCGACCGGAGGCCTCACATCCTTTGAAAACTCCAGAGGTACGCGGAGATCAGTGCCTCCAAAGGAGACGATGCCTGTCTCCTCGTGAAACTTGATAGGAGTCACAGGATTCCTGTGGCACGTGGAAAGGGACACTTGGTCTCCTGCCTCAGCTGGAGAGGCGTCCCAATTGCCCTGCCAAGCCTCGAGGAGAATCCCGAGTTGTCCCTCGCAACTAGGCAGGAGTCCTGACGTCGCTGAACAAACACGTGGGTGGAAGGGCCATCCCCGTCGTAACTCGAGAATATAACCCAGGTTCCCGCCGCAACTTGAGAAAAACCATGAGACTTCCCCCTCGCCGCGAGATGAGGCCCGATTCCCCTGCACTGCGTGCAGAGCAATTCCGTGTTGCACATCACACATGAAAGGAGCCTTGATTTCCTTGATGGCACTCCAGAGAAACCCCAAGAACACTGTTTCAAGGTTGAGGGATCCTGAGGTCCCTGTAGCAGCACGAAAGAGCTCCGTGGACCATGAATCAACTCGAGATGAGAGGTTAGTCCCTGGCTTCGACTCTAGAGGATTACCACCTTATCACAAGCACCTCAAGAGGAGGCTTCAATCAGCTCTATGTATGTGAGAGGGACCCTGAGTTTGCGGCCTCAAGTGGAATGGACACCGTGATGCCCTGACGCGAAATAAGGCCGGATATCCCTGCAGTGACTTGAATGCAGGCTCGTCTTGCATCTCCCAAGACGAAAGGATGTCTGAATCCCCTGTGGAGACCACAGAGAAAGACCTAGTTCCCCACCTCATCGCGACCGGAGGCCTCACATCCTTTGAAAACTCCAGAGGTACGCGGAGATCAGTGCCTCCAAAGGAGACGATGCCTGACTCCTCGTGAAACTTGATAGGAGTCCCAGGATTCCTGTGGCACGTGGAAAAGGACCCTTGGTCTCCCGCCTCAGCTGGAGAGGCGTCCCAATTGCCCTGCCAAGCCTCGAGGAAAATCCCGAGTTGTCCCTCGCAACTAGGCACGAGTCCTGACGTCGCTGAACAAACACGTGGGTGGAAGGGCCATCCCCGTCGTAACTCGAGAATATACCGCAGGTTCCCGCCGCAACTCAAGAAAAACCATGAAACTTCCCCCTCGCCGCGAGATGAGGCCCGATTCCCCTGCACTGCGTGCAGAGCAATTCCGTGTTGCACATCACACATGAAAGGAGCCTTGATTTCCTTGATGGCACTCCAGAGAAACCCCAAGAACACTGTTTCAAGGTTGAGGGATCCTGAGGTCACTGTAGCAACACGAAAGAGCTCCGTGGACCAAAAATCAACTCGAGATGTGAGGTTAGTCCCTGGCTTCGACTCCAGAGGAATACCACCTTACCACAAGCACCTCAAGAGGAGGCTTCTCTCAGCTCTTGGTATGTGAGAGGGACCCTGAGTTTGCGGCCTCAAGTGGAATGGAGACCGCGATGCCCTGACTTGAAATAAGGCCGGATATCCCTGCAGTGACTTGAATGCAGGCTCGACTTGCATCTCCCAAGACGAAAGGATGTCTGAATCCCCTGTGGAGACCACAGAGAAAGACCTAGTTCCCCACCTCATCGCGACCGGAGGCCTCACATCCTTTGAAAACTCCAGAGGTACGCGGAGATCAGTGCCTCCAAAGGAGACGATGCCTGACTCCTCGTGAAACTTGATAGGAGTCCCAGGATTCCTGTGGCACGTGGAAAGGGACCCTTGGTCTCCCGCCTCAGCTGGAGAGGCGTCCCAATTGCCCTGCCAAGCCTCGAGGAGAATCCCGAGTTGTCCCTCGCAACTAGGCAGGAGTCCTGCCGTCGCTGAACAAACACGTGGGTGGAAGGGCCATCCCCGTCGTAACTCGAGAATATACCCCAGGTTCCCGCCGCAACTCGAGAAAAACCATGAGACTTCCCCCTCGCCGCGAGATGAGGCCCGATTCCCCTGCACTGCGTGCAGAGCAATTCCGTGTTGCACATCACACATGAAAGGAGCCTTGATTTCCTTGATGGCACTCCAGAGAAACCCCAAGAACACTGTTTCAAGGCTGGAGGGATCCTGAGGTCCCTGTAGCAGCACGAAAGAGCTCCGTGGACCATGAATCAACTCGAGATGAGAGGTTAGTCCCTGGCTTCGACTCCAGAGGAATACCACCTTACCACAAGCATCTCAAGAGGAGGCTTCTCTCAGCTCTAGCTATGTGAGAGGGACCCTGAGTTTGCGGCCTCAATTGGAATGGACACCGCGATGCCCTGACGCGAAATAAGGCCGGATATCCCTGCAGTGACTTGAATGCAGGCTCGTATTGCATCTCCCAAGACGAAAGGATGTCTGAATCCCCTGTGGCGACCACAGAGAATGACCTAGTTCCCCACCTCATCGCGACCGGAGGCCTCACATCCTTTGAAAACTCCAGAGGTACGTGGAGATCAGTGCCTCCAAAGGAGACGATGACTGACTCCTCGTGAAACTTGATAGGAGTCCCAGGATTCCTGTGGCACGTGGAAAGGGACACTTGGTCTCCCGCCTCAGCTGGAGAGGCGTCCCAATTGCCCTGCCAAGCCTCGAGGAGAATCCCGAGTTGTCCCTCGCAACTAGGCAGGAGTCCTGACGTCGCTGAACAAACACGTGGGTGGAAGGGCCATCCCCGTCGTAACTCGAGAATATACCCCAGGTTCCCGCCGCAACTCGAGAAAAACCATGAGACTTCCCCCTCGCCGCGAGATGAGGCCCGATTCCCCTGCACTGCGTGCAGAGCAATTCCGTGTTGCACATCACACATGAAAGGAGCCTTGATTTCCTTGATGGCACTCCAGAGAAACCCCAAGGACACTGTTTCAAGGCTGGAGGGATCCTGAGGTCCCTGTAGCAGCACGAAAGAGCTCCGTGGACCATGAATCAACTCGAGATGAGAGGTTAGTCCCTGGCTTCGACTCCAGAGGAATACCACCTTACCACAAGCACCTCAAGAGGAGGCTTCTCTCAGCTCGAGGTATGTGAGAGGGACCCTGAGTTTGCGACCTCAAGTGGAATGGAGACCGCGATGTCCTGACTCGAAATAAGGCCGGATATCCCTGCAGTGACTTGAATGCAGGCTCGTCTTGCATCTCCCAAGACGAAAGGATGTCTGAATCCCCTGTGGAGACCACAGAGAAAGACCTAGTTCCCCACCTCATCGCGACCGGAGGCCTCACATCCTTTGAAAATTCCAGAGGTACGCGGAGATCAGTGCCTCCAAAGGAGACGATGCCTGACTCCTCGTGAAACTTGATAGGAGTCCCAGGATTCCTGTGGCACGTGGAAAGGGACACTTGGTCTCCCGCCTCAGCTGGAGAGGCGTCCCAATTGCCCTGCCAAGCCTCGAGGAGAATCCCGAGTTGTCCATCGCAACTAGGCAGGAGTCTGACGTCGCTGAACAAACACGTGGGTGGAAGGGCCATCCCCGTCGTAACTCGAGAATATACCCCACGTTCCAATCGCAACTCGAGAAAAACCATTAGACTTCCCCCTAGCCACAAAATGAGGCCCGATACCCTGCACTGCGTGCAGAGCAATTCCGTGTTGCACATCACACATGAAAGGAGCCTTGATTTCCTTGATGGCACTCCAGAGAAACCCCAAGAACACTGTTTCAAGGCTAGAGGGATCCTGAGGTCACTGTAGCAACACGGAAGAGCTCCGTGGACCAAAAATCAACTTGACATGGGAGGTTAGTCCCTGGCTTCGACTCCAGAGGAATACCACCTTACCACAAGCACCTCAAGAGGAGGCTTCTCGCAGCTCTAGGTATGTGAGAGGGACCCTGAGTTTGCGGCCTCAAGTGGAATGGACACCGCGATGCCCTGACTCGAAATAAGGCCGGATATCCCTGCAGTGACTTGAATGCAGGCTCGTCTTGCATCTCCCAAGACGAAAGGATGTCTGAATCCCCTGTGGAGACCGCAGAGAAAGAACTAGTTCCCCACCTCATCGCGACCGGAGGCCTCACATCCTTTGAAAATTCCAGAGGTACGCGGAGATCAGTGCCTCCAAAGGAGACGATGCCTGACTCCTCGTGAAACTTGATAGGAGTCCCAGGATTCCTGTGGCACGTGGAAAGGGACACTTGGTCTCCCGCCTCAGCTGGAGAGGCGTCCCAATTGCCCTGCCAAGCCTCGAGGAGAATCCCGAGTTGTCCATCGCAACTAGGCAGGAGTCTGACGTCGCTGAACAAACACGTGGGTGGAAGGGCCATCCCCGTCGTAACTCGAGAATATACCCCACGTTCCAATCGCAACTCGAGAAAAACCATTAGACTTCCCCCTAGCCACAAAATGAGGCCCGATTCCCCTGCACTGCGTGCAGAGCAATTCCGTGTTGCACATCACACATGAAAGGAGCCTTGATTTCCTTGATGGCACTCCAGAGAAACCCCAAGAACACTGTTTCAAGGCTAGAGGGATCCTGAGGTCACTGTAGCAACACGAAAGAGCTCCGTGGACCAAAAATCAACTTGAGATGGGAGGTTAGTCCCTGGCTTCGACTCCAGAGGAATACCACCTTACCACAAGCACCTCAAGAGGAGGCTTCTCGCAGCTCTAGCTATGTGAGAGGGACCCTGAGTTTGCGGCCTCAAGTGGAATGGACACCGCGATGCCCTGACTCGAAATAAGGCCGGATATCCCTGCAGTGACTTGAATGCAGGCTCATCTTGCATCTCCCAAGACGAAAGGATGTCTGAATCCCCTGTGGAGACCACAGAGAAAGACCTAGTTCCCCACCTCATCGCGACTGGAGGCCTCACATCCTTTGAAAACTCCAGAGGTATGCGGAGATCAGTGCCTCCAAAGGAGACGATGCCTGACTCCTCGTGAAACTTGATAGAAGTCCCAGGATCCCTGTGGCACGTGGAAAGGGATCCTTGGTCTCCCGCCTCAGCTGGAGAGTCGTCCCAATTGCCCTGCCAAGCCTCGAGGAGAATCCCGAGTTGTCCCTCGCAACTAGGCCGGAGTCCTGACGTGGCTGAACAAACACGTGGGTGGAAGGGCCATCCCCGACGTAACTCGAAAATATACCCCAGGTTCCCGCGGTAACTCGAGAAAAACCATGAGACTTCCCTGTCGCCGCGAGATGAGGCCCGATTCCCCTGCACTGCGTGCAAAGCAATTCCGTGTTGCACATCATACATGAAAGGAGCCTTGATTTCCTTGATGGCCCTCCAGAGAAACCCCAAGAACACTGTTTCAAGGATAGAGGGACCATGAGGTCACTGTAGCAACACGAAAGAGCTCCGTGGACCAAAAGTCAACTCGAGATGGGAAGTTAGTCCCTGGCTTCGACTCCAGAGGAATACCACCTTACCACAAGCACCTCAAGAGGAGGCTTCTCTCAGCTCTATGTATGTGAGAGGGACCCTGAGTTTGCGGCCTTAAGTGGAATGGACACCGCGATGCCCTGACTCGAAATCAGGCCGGATATCCCTGCAGTGACTTGAATGCAGGCTCGTCTTGCATCTCCCAAAACGAAAGGATTTCTGAATCCCATGTGGAGACCACAGAGAAAGACCTAGTTCCCCACCTCATCGCGACCGGAGGCCTCACATCCCTTGAAAACTACAGAGGTACGCGGAGATCAGTGCCTCCAAAGGAGACGATGCCTGACTCCTCGTGAAACTTGATAGGAGTCCCAGGATTCCTGTGGCACGTGGAAAGGGACCCTTGGTCTCCCTCCTCAGCTGGAGAGTCGTCCCAATTGCCCTGCCAAGCCTCGAGAAGAATCCCGAGTTGTCCCTCGCAACTAGGCAGGAGTCCTGCCGTCGCTGAACTAACACGTGTGTGGAAGTACCATCCCCGTCGTAACTCGAGAATATACCGCAGGTTCCCGCCGCAACTCGAGAAAAACCATGAGACTTCCCCCTCGCCGCGAGATGAGGCCCGATTCCCCTGCACTGCGTGCAGAGCAATTCTGTGTTGCACATCACACGTGAAAGGAGCCTTGATTTCCTTGATGGCACTCCAGAGAAACCCCAAGAACACTGTTTCAAGGTTGAGGGATCCTGAGGTCACTGTAGCAACACGAAAGAGCTCCGTGGACCAAAAATCAACTAGAGATGAGAGGTTATTCCCTGGCTTCGACTCCAGAGGAATACCACCTTACCACAAGCACCTCAAGAGGAGGCTTCTCTCAGCTCTAGGTATGTGAGAGGGACCCTGAGTTTGCGGCCTCAATTGGAATGGACACTGCAATGCCCTGACGCAAAATAAGGCCGGATATCCCTGCAGTGACTTGAATGCAAGCTCGTCTTGCATCTCCCAAGACCAAAGGATGTCTGAATCCCCTGTGGAGACCGCAGAGAAAGACCTAGTTCCCCACCTCATCGAGACCGGAGGCCTCACATCCTTTGAAAATTCCAGAGGTACGCGGAAATCAGTGCCTCCAAAGGAGACGATGCCTGACTCATCGTGAAACTTGATAGGAGTCCCAGGATTCCTGTGGCACGTGGAAAGGGACACTTGGTCTCCCGCCTCAGCTGGAGAGGCATCCCAATTGCCCTGCCAAGCCTCGAGGAGAATCCCGAGTTGTGTCTCGCAACTAGGCAGGAGTCTGACGTCGCTGAACAAACACGTGGGTGGAAGGGCCATCCACGACGTAACTCGAAAATATACCCCAAGTTCCCGCGGCAACTCGAGAAAAACCATGAGACTTCCCCCTCGCCGCGAGATGAGGCCCGATTCCCCTGCACTGCGTGCAGAGCAATTCCGTGTTGCACATCACACATGAAAGGAACCTTGATTTCCTTGATGGCACTCCAGAGAAACCCCAAGAACACTGTTTCAAGGCTAGAGGGATCCTGAGGTCACTGTAGCAACACGAAAGAGCTCCGTGGACCAAAAATTAACTCGAGATGAGAGGTTTGTCCCTTGCTTCGACTCCAGAGGAATACCACCTTACCACAAGCACCTCAAGAGGAGGCTTCTCTCAGCTCTAGCTATGTGAGAGGGACCCTGAGTTTGCGGCCTCAAGTGGAATGGACACCGCGATTCCCTGACGCGAAATAAGGCCGGATATCCCTGTAGTGACTTGAATGCAGGCTCGTCTTGCATCTCCCAAGACGAAAGAATGTCTGAATCCCCTGTGGTGACCACAGAGAATGACCTAGTTCCCCACCTCATCGCGACCGGAGGCCTCACATCCTTTGAAAACTCCAGAGGTACGTGGAGATCATTGCCTCCAAAGGAGACGATGCCTGACTCCTCGTGAAACTTGATAGGAGTCACAGGATTCCTGTGGCACGTGGAAAGGGACACTTGGTCTCCTGCATCAGCTGTAGAGGTGTCCCAATTGCCCTGCCAAGCCTCGAGGAGAATCCCGAGTTGTCCCTCGCAACTAGGCAGGAGTCCTGACGTCGCTGAACAAACACGTGGGTGGAAGGGCCATCCCCGTAGTAACTCGAGAATATACCCCAGGTTCCCGCCGCAACTCGAGAAAAACCATGAGACTTCCCCCTCGCCACGAGATGAGGCCCGATTCCCCTGCACTGCGTGCAGAGCAATTCCGTGTTGCACATCACACATGAAAGGAGCCTTGATTTCCTTGATGGCACTCCAGAGAAACCCCAAGAACACTGTTTCAAGGTTGAGGGATCCTGAGGTCCCTGTAGCAGCACGAAAGAGCTCCGTGGACCATGAATCAACTCGAGATGAGAGGTTAGTCCCTGGCTTCGACTCTAGAGGATTACCACCTTATCACAAGCACCTCAAGAGGAGGCTTCTCTCAGCTCTATGTATGTGAGAGGGACCCTGAGTTTGCGGCCTCAAGTGGAATGGACACCGTGATGCCCTGACGCGAAATAAGGCCGGATATCCCTGCAGTGACTTGAATGCAGGCTCGTCTTGCATCTCCCAAGACGAAAGGATGTCTGAATCCCCTGTGGAGACCACAGAGAAAGACCTAGTTCCCCACCTCATCGCGACCGGAGGCCTCACATCCTTTGAAAACTCCAGAGGTACGCGGAGATCAGTGCCTCCAAAGGAGACGATGCCTGACTCCTCGTGAAACTTGATAGGAGTCCCAGGATTCCTGTGGCACGTGGAAAAGGACCCTTGGTCTCCCGCCTCAGCTGGAGAGGCGTCCCAATTGCCCTGCCAAGCCTCGAGGAAAATCCCGAGTTGTCCCTCGCAACTAGGCAGGAGTCCTGACGTCGCTGAACAAACACGTGGGTGGAAGGGCCATCCCCGTCGTAACTCGAGAATATACCGCAGGTTCCCGCCGCAACTCAAGAAAAACCATGAAACTTCCCCCTCGCCGCGAGATGAGGCCCGATTCCCCTGCACTGCGTGCAGAGCAATTCCGTGTTGCACATCACACATGAAAGGAGCCTTGATTTCCTTGATGGCACTCCAGAGAAACCCCAAGAACACTGTTTCAAGGTTGAGGGATCCTGAGGTCACTGTAGCAACACGAAAGAGCTCCGTGGACCAAAAATCAACTCGAGATGAGAGGTTAGTCCCTGGCTTCGACTCCAGAGGAATACCACCTTACCACAAGCACCTCAAGAGGAGGCTTCTCTCAGCTCTAGCTATGTGAGAGGGACCCTGAGTTTGCGGCCTCAAGTGGAAAGGACACCGCGATGCCCTGACGCGAAATAAGGCCGGATATCCCTGCAGTGACTTGAATGCAGGCTCGTCTTGCATTTCCCAAGACGAAAGGATGTCTGAATCCCCTGTGGAGACCACAGAGAATGACCTAGTTCCCCACCTCATCGGGACCGGAGGCCTCACATCCTTTGAAAACTCCAGAGGTACGCGGAGATCAGTGCCTCCAAAGGGGACGATGCCTGACTCCTCCTGAAACTTGATAGGAGTCCCAGGATTCCTGTGGCACGTGGAAAGGGACACTTGGTCTCCCGCCTCAGCTGGAGAGGCGTCCCAATTGCCCTGCCAAGCCTCGAGGAGAATCCCGAGTTGTCCCTCGCAACTAGGCAGGAGTCCTGACGTCGCTGAACAAACACGTTGGTGGAAGGGCCATCCCACTCGTAACTCGAGAATATACCCCAGGTTCCCGCCGCAACTCGAGAAAAACCATGAGACTTCCCCCTCGCCGCGAGATGAGGCCCGATTCCCCTGCACTGCGTGCAGAGCAATTCCGTGTTGCACATCACACATGAAAGGAGCCTTGATTTCCTTGATGGCACTCCAGAGAAACCCCAAGAACACTGTTTCAAGGCCGGAGGGATCCTGAGGTCCCTGTAGCAGCACGAAAGAGCTCCGTGGACCATGAATCAACTCGAGATGAGAGGTTAGTCCCTGGCTTCAACTCCAGAGGAATACCACCTTACCACAAGCACCTCAAGAGGAGGCTTCTCTCAGCTCGAGGTATGTGAGAGGGACCCTGAGTTTGCGGCCTCAAGTGGAATGGAGACCGCGATGCCCTGACTCGAAATAAGGCCGGATATCCCTGCAGTGACTTGAATGCAGGCTCGTCTTGCATCTCCCAAGACGAAAGGATGTCTGAATCCCCTGTGGAGACCACAGAGAAAGACCTAGTTCCCCACCTCATCGCGACCGGAGGCCTCACATCCTTTGAAAACTCCAGAGGTACGCGGAGATCAGTGCCTCCAAAGGAGACGATGCCTGACTCCTCGTGAAACTTGATAGGAGTCACAGGATTCCTGTGGCACGTGGAAAGGGACCCTTGGTCTCCCGCCTCAGCTGGAGAGTCGTCCCAATTGCCCTGCCAAGCCTTGAGGAGAATCCCGAGTTGTCCCTCCCAACTAGGCAGGAGTCCTGACGTCGCTGAACTAACACGTGGGTGGAAGGGCCATCCCCGTCGTAACTCGAGAATATACCCCAGGTTCGCGCCGCAACTCGAGAAAAACCATGAGACTTCCCCCTCGCCGCGAGATGAGGCCCGATTCCCCTGCACTGCGTGCAGAGCAATTCCGTGTTGCACATCACACATGAAAGGAGCCTTGATTTCCTTGATGGCACTCCAGAGAAACCCCAAGAACACTGTTTCAAGGCTGGAGGGATCCTGAGGTCCCTGTAGCAGCACGAAAGAGCTCCGTGGACCATGAATCAACTCGAAATGAGAGGTTAGTCACTGGCTTCGACTCCAGAGGAATACCACCTTACCACAAGCACCTCAAGAGGAGGCTTCTCTCAGCTCTAGGTATGTGAGAGGGACCCTGATTTTGCGTCCTCAATTGGAATGGACACTGCAATGCCCTGACGCAAAATAAGGCCGGATATCCCTGGAGTGACTTGAATGCAGGCTCGTCTTGCATCTCCCAAGACGAAAGGATGTCTGAATCCCCTATGGAGACCGCAGAGAAAGAACTAGTTCCCCACCTCATCGCGACCGGAGGCCTCACATCCTTTGAAAATTCCAGAGGTACGCGGAGATCAGTGCCTCCAAAGGAGACGATGCCTGACTCCTCGTGAAACTTGATAGGAGTCCCAGGATTCCTGTGGCACTTGGAAAGGGACACTTGGTCTCCCGCCTCAGCTGGAGAGGCCTCCCAATTGCCCTGCCAAGCCTCGAGGAGAATCCCGAGTTGTCCCTCATAACTAGGCAGGAGTCTGACGACGCTGAACAAACACGTGGGTGGAAGGGCCATCCCCGTCGTAACTCGAGAATATACCCCACGTTCCAATCGCAACTCGAGAAAAACCATGAGACTTCCCCCTCGCCGCAAGATGAGGCCCGATTCCCCTGCACTGCGTGCAGAGCAATTCCGTGTTGCACATCACACATGAAAGGAGCCTTGATTTCCTTGATGGCACTCCAGAGAAACCCCAAGAACACTGTTTCAAGGCTAGAGGGATCCTGAGGTCACTGTAGGAACACGAAAGAGCTCCGTGGACCAAAAATCAACTCGAGATGAGAGGTTAGTCCCTGGCTTCGACTCCAGAGGAATACCACCTTACCACAAGCATCTCAAGAGGAGGCTTCTCTCAGCTCTAGCTATGTGAGAGGGACCCTGAGTTTGCGGCCTCAATTGGAATGGACACCGCGATGCCCTGATGCGAAATAAGGCCGGATATCCCTGCAGTGACTTGAATGCAGGCTCGTATTGCATCTCCCAAGACGAAAGGATGTCTGAATCCCCTGTGGAGACCACAGAGAAAGACCTAGTTCCCCACCTCATCGCGACTGGAGGCCTCACATCCTTTGAAAACTCCAGAGGTACGCGGAGATCAGTGCCTCCAAAGGAGACGATGCCTGACTCCTCGTGAAACTTGATAGGAGTCCCAGGATCCCTGTGGCACGTGGAAAGGGATCCTTGGTCTCCCGACTCAGCGGGAGAGTCGTCCCAATTGCCCTGCCAAGCCTCGAGGAGAATCCCGAGTTGTCCCTCGCAACTAGGCCGGAGTCCTGACGTGGCTGAACAAACACGTGTGTGGATGGGCCATCCCCGACGTAACTCGAAAATATACCCCAGGTTCCCGCGGCAACTCGAGAAAAACCATGAGACTTCCCCCTCGCCGCGAGATGAGGCCCGATTCCCCTGCACTGCGTGCAGAGCAATTCCGTGTTGCACATCATACATGAAAGGAGCCTTGATTTCCTTGATGGCACTCCAGAGAAACCCCAAGAACACTGCTTCAAGGCTAGAGGGATCCTGAGGTCACTGTAGCAACACGAAAGAGCTCCGTGGACCAAAGATCAACTCGAGATGAGAGGTTAGTCCCTGGCTTCGACTCCAGAGGAATACCACCTTACCACAAGCACCTCAAGAGGAGGCTTCTCTCAGCTCTAGGTATGTGAGAGGGACCCTGATTTTGCGTTCTCAATTTGAATGGACACTGCAATGCCCTGACGCAAAATAAGGCCGGATATCCCTGCAGTGACTTGAATGCAGGCTCGTCTTGCATCTCCCAAGACGAAAGGATGTCTGAATCCCCTGTGGAGACCGCAGAGAAAGAACTAGTTCCCCACCTCATCGCGACCGGAGGCCTCACATCCTTTGAAAACTCCAGAGGTACCCGGAGATCAGTGCCTCCAAAGGAGACGATGCCTGACTCCTCCTGAAACTTGATAGGAGTCCCAGGATTCCTGTGGCACGTGGAAAGGGACACTTGGTCTCCCGCCTCAGCTGGAGAGGCGTCCCAATTGCCCTGCCAAGCCTCGAGGAGAATCCCGAGTTGTCCCTCGCAACTAGGCAGGAGTCCTGACGTCGCTGAACAAACACGTTGGTGGAAGGGCCATCCCACTCGTAACTCGAGAATATACCCCAGGTTCCCGCCGCAACTCGAGAAAAACCATGAGACTTCCCCCTCGCCGCGAGATGAGGCCCGATTCCCGTGCACTGCGTGCAGAGCAATTCCGTGTTGTACATCACACATGAAAGGAGCCTTGATTTCCTTGATGGCACTCCAGAGAAACCCCAAGAACACTGTTTCAAGGCTGGAGGGATCCTGAGGTCCCTGTAGCAGCACGAAAGAGCTCCGTGGACCATGAATCAACTCGAGATGAGAGGTTAGTCCCTGGCTTCAACTGCAGAGGAATACCACCTTACCACAAGCACCTCAAGAGGAAGCTTCTCTCAGCTCGAGGTATGTGAGAGGGACCCTGAGTTTGCGGCCTCAAGTGGAATGGACACCGCGATGCCCTGACTCGAAATAAGGCCGGATATCCCTGCAGTGACTTGAATGCAGGCTCGTCTTGCATCTCCCAAGACGAAAGGATGTCTGAATCCCCTGTGGAGACCACAGAGAAAGACCTAGTTCCCCACCTCATCGCGACCGGAGGCCTCACATCCTTTGAAAACTCCAGAGGTACGCGGAGATCAGTGCCTCCAAAGGAGACGATGCCTGACTCCTCGTGAAACTTGATAGGAGTCACAGGATTCCTGTGGCACGTGGAAAGGGACCCTTGGTCTCCTGCCTCAGCTGGAGAGTCGTCCCAATTGCCCTGCCAAGCCTTGAGGAGAATCCCGAGTTGTCCCTCCCAACTAGGCAGGAGTCCTGACGTCGCTGAACTAACACGTGGGTGGAAGGGCCATCCCCGTCGTAACTCGAGAATATACCCCAGGTTCGCGCCGCAACTCGAGAAAAACCATGAGACTTCCCCCTCGCCGCGAGATGAGGCCCGATTCCCCTGCACTGCGTGCAGAGCAATTCCGTGTTGCACATCACACATGAAAGGAGCCTTGATTTCCTTGATGGCACTCCAGAGAAACCCCAAGAACACTGTTTCAAGGCTGGAGGGATCCTGAGGTCCCTGTAGCAGCACGAAAGAGCTCCGTGGACCATGAATCAACTCGAAATGAGAGGTTAGTCACTGGCTTCGACTCCAGAGGAATACCACCTTACCACAAGCACCTCAAGAGGAGGCTTCTCTCAGCTCTAGGTATGTGAGAGGGACCCTGATTTTGCGTCCTCAATTGGAATGGACACTGCAATGCCCTGACGCAAAATAAGGCCGGATATCCCTGGAGTGACTTGAATGCAGGCTCGTCTTGCATCTCCCAAGACGAAAGGATGTCTGAATCCCCTATGGAGACCGCAGAGAAAGAACTAGTTCCCCACCTCATCGCGACCGGAGGCCTCACATCCTTTGAAAATTCCAGAGGTACGCGGAGATCAGTGCCTCCAAAGGAGACGATGCCTGACTCCTCGTGAAACTTGATAGGAGTCCCAGGATTCCTGTGGCACGTGGAAAGGGACACTTGGTCTCCCGCCTCAGCTGGAGAGGCCTCCCAATTGCCCTGCCAAGCCTCGAGGAGAATCCCGAGTTGTCCCTCATAACTAGGCAGGAGTCTGACGTCGCTGAACAAACACGTGGGTGGAAGGGCCATCCCCGTCGTAACTCGAGAATATACCCCACGTTCCAATCGCAACTCGAGAAAAACCATGAGACTTCCCCCTCGCCGCAAGATGAGGCCCGATTCCCCTGCACTGCGTGCAGAGCAATTCCGTGTTGCACATCACACATGAAAGGAGCCTTGATTTCCTTGATGGCACTCCAGAGAAACCCCAAGAACACTGTTTCAAGGCTAGAGGGATCCTGAGGTCACTGTAGGAACACGAAAGAGCTCCGTGGACCAAAAATCAACTCGAGATGAGAGGTTAGTCCCTGGCTTCGACTCCAGAGGAATACCACCTTACCACAAGCATCTCAAGAGGAGGCTTCTCTCAGCTCTAGCTATGTGAGAGGGACCCTGAGTTTGCGGCCTCAATTGGAATGGACACCGCGATGCCCTGATGCGAAATAAGGCCGGATATCCCTGCAGTGACTTGAATGCAGGCTCGTCTTGCATCTCCCAAGACGAAAGGATGTCTGAATCCCCTGTGGAGACCACAGAGAAAGACCTAGTTCCCCACCTCATCGCGACTGGAGGCCTCACATCCTTTGAAAACTCCAGAGGTACGCGGAGATCAGTGCCTCCAAAGGAGACGATGCCTGACTCCTCGTGAAACTTGATAGGAGTCCCAGGATCCCTGTGGCACGTGGAAAGGGATCCTTGGTCTCCCGACTCAGCGGGAGAGTCGTCCCAATTGCCCTGCCAAGCCTCGAGGAGAATCCCGAGTTGTCCCTCGCAACTAGGCCGGAGTCCTGACGTGGCTGAACAAACACGTGGGTGGAAGGGCCATCCCCGACGTAACTCGAAAATATACCCCAGGTTCCCGCGGCAACTCGAGAAAAACCATGAGACTTCCCCCTCGCCGCGAGATGAGGCCCGATTCCCCTGCACTGCGTGCAGAGCAATTCCGTGTTGCACATCATACATGAAAGGAGCCTTGATTTCCTTGATGGCACTCCAGAGAAACCCCAAGAACACTGTTTCAAGGCTAGAGGGATCATGAGGTCACTGTAGCAACACGAAAGAGCTCCGTGGACCAAAGATCAACTCGAGATGAGAGGTTAGTCCCTGGCTTCGACTCCAGAGGAATACCACCTTACCACAAGCACCTCAAGAGGAGGCTTCTCTCAGCTCTAGGTATGTGAGAGGGACCCTGATTTTGCGTTCTCAATTTGAATGGACACTGCAATGCCCTGACGCAAAATAAGGCCGGATATCCCTGCAGTGACTTGAATGCAGGCTCGTCTTGCATCTCCCAAGACGAAAGGATGTCTGAATCCCCTGTGGAGACCGCAGAGAAAGAACTAGTTCCCCACCTCATCGCGACCGGAGGCCTCACATCCTTTGAAAACTCCAGAGGTACCCGGAGATCAGTGCCTCCAAAGGAGACGATGCCTGACTCCTCCTGAAACTTGATAGGAGTCCCAGGATTCCTGTGGCACGTGGAAAGGGACACTTGGTCTCCCGCCTCAGCTGGAGAGGCGTCCCAATTGCCCTGCCAAGCCTCGAGGAGAATCCAGAGTTGTCCCTCGCAACTAGGCAGGAGTCCTGACGTCGCTGAACAAACACGTTGGTGGAAGGGCCATCCCCGTCGTAACTCGAGAATATACCCCAGGTTCCCGCCGCAACTCGAGAAAAACCATGAGACTTCCCCCTCGCCGCGAGATGAGGCCCGATTCCCGTGCACTGCGTGCAGAGCAATTCCGTGTTGCACATCACACATGAAAGGAGCCTTGATTTCCTTGATGGCACTCCAGAGAAACCCCAAGAACACTGTTTCAAGGCTGGAGGGATCCTGAGGTCCCTGTAGCAGCACGAAAGAGCTCCGTGGACCATGAATCAACTCGAGATGAGAGGTTAGTCCCTGGCTTCAACTCCAGAGGAATACCACCTTACCACAAGCACCTCAAGAGGAGGCTTCTCTCAGCTCGAGGTATGTGAGAGGGACCCTGAGTTTGCGGCCTCAAGTGGAATGGAGACCGCGATGCCCTGACTCGAAATAAGGCCGGATATCCCTGCAGTGACTTGAATGCAGGCTCGTCTTGCATCTCCCAAGACGAAAGGATGTCTGAATCCCCTGTGGAGACCACAGAGAAAGACCTAGTTCCCCACCTCATCGCGACCGGAGGCCTCACATCCTTTGAAAACTCCAGAGGTACGCGGAGATCAGTGCCTCCAAAGGAGACGATGCCTGACTCCTCGTGAAACTTGATAGGAGTCACAGGATTCCTGTGGCACGTGGAAAGGGACCCTTGGTCTCCTGCCTCAGCTGGAGAGTCGTCCCAATTGCCCTGCCAAGCCTTGAGGAGAATCCCGAGTTGTCCCTCCCAACTAGGCAGGAGTCCTGACGTCGCTGAACTAACACGTGGGTGGAAGGGCCATCCCCGTCGTAACTCGAGAATATACCCCAGGTTCGCGCCGCAACTCGAGAAAAACCATGAGACTTCCCCCTCGCCGCGAGATGAGGCCCGATTCCCCTGCACTGCGTGCAGAGCAATTCCGTGTTGCACATCACACATGAAAGGAGCCTTTATTTCCTTGATGGCACTCCAGAGAAACCCCAAGAACACTGTTTCAAGGCTGGAGGGATCCTGAGGTCCCTGTAGCAGCACGAAAGAGCTCCGTGGACCATGAATCAACTCGAAATGAGAGGTTAGTCACTGGCTTCGACTCCAGAGGAATACCACCTTACCACAAGCACCTCAAGAGGAGGCTTCTCTCAGCTCTAGGTATGTGAGAGGGACCCTGATTTTGCGTCCTCAATTGGAATGGACACTGCAATGCCCTGACGCAAAATAAGGCCGGATATCCCTGGAGTGACTTGAATGCAGGCTCGTCTTGCATCTCCCAAGACGAAAGGATGTCTGAATCCCCTGTGGAGACCGCAGAGAAAGAACTAGTTCCCCACCTCATCGCGACCGGAGGCCTCACATCCTTTGAAAATTCCAGAGGTACGCGGAGATCAGTGCCTCCAAAGGAGACGATGCCTGACTCCTCGTGAAACTTGATAGGAGTCCCAGGATTCCTGTGGCACGTGGAAAGGGACACTTGGTCTCCCGCCTCAGCTGGAGAGGCGTCCCAATTGCCCTGCCAAGCCTCGAGGAGAATCCCGAGTTGTCCCTCATAACTAGGCAGGAGTCTGACGTCGCTGAACAAACACGTGGGTGGAAGGGCCATCCCCGTCGTAACTCGAGAATATACCCCACGTTCCAATCGCAACTCGAGAAAAACCATGAGACTTCCCCCTCGCCGCAAGATGAGGCCCGATTCCCCTGCACTGCGTGCAGAGCAATTCCGTGTTGCACATCACACATGAAAGGAGCCTTGATTTCCTTGATGGCACTCCAGAGAAACCCCAAGAACACTGTTTCAAGGCTAGAGGGATCCTGAGGTCACTGTAGGAACACGAAAGAGCTCCGTGGACCAAAAATCAACTCGAGATGAGAGGTTAGTCCCTGGCTTCGACTCCAGAGGAATACCACCTTACCACAAGCATCTCAAGAGGAGGCTTCTCTCAGCTCTAGCTATGTGAGAGGGACCCTGAGTTTGCGGCCTCAATTGGAATAGACACCGCGATGCCCTGATGCGAAATAAGGCCGGATATCCCTGCAGTGACTTGAATGCAGGCTCGTATTGCATCTCCCAAGACGAAAGGTTGTCTGAATCCCCTGTGGAGACCACAGAGAAAGACCTAGTTCCCCACCTCATCGCGACTGGAGGCCTCACATCCTTTGAAAACTCCAGAGGTACGCGGAGATCAGTGCCTCCAAAGGAGACGATGCCTGACTCCTCGTGAAACTTGATAGGAGTCCCAGGATCCCTGTGGCACGTGGAAAGGGATCCTTGGTCTCCCGACTCAGCGGGAGAGTCGTCCCAATTGCCCTGCCAAGCCTCGAGGAGAATCCCGAGTTGTCCCTCGCAACTAGGCCGGAGTCCTGACGTGGCTGAACAAACACGTGGGTGGAAGGGCCATGCCCGACGTAACTCGAAAATATACCCCAGGTTCCCGCGGCAACTCGAGAAAAACCATGAGACTTCCCCCTCGCCGCGAGATGAGGCCCGATTCCCCTGCACTGCGTGCAGAGCAATTCCGTGTTGCACATCATACATGAAAGGAGCCTTGATTTCCTTGATGGCACTCCAGAGAAACCCCAAGAACACTGTTTCAAGGCTAGAGGGATCATGAGGTCACTGTAGCAACACGAAAGAGCTCCGTGGACCAAAGATCAACTCGAGATGAGAGGTTAGTCCCTGGCTTCGACTCCAGAGGAATACCACCTTACCACAAGCACCTCAAGAGGAGGCTTCTCTCAGCTCTAGGTATGTGAGAGGGACCCTGATTTTGCGTTCTCAATTTGAATGGACACTGCAATGCCCTGACGCAAAATAAGGCCGGATATCCCTGCAGTGACTTGAATGCAGGCTCGTCTTGCATCTCCCAAGACGAAAGGATGTCTGAATCCCCTGTGGAGACCGCAGAGAAAGAACTAGTTCCCCACCTCATCGCGACAGGAGGCCTCACATCCTTTGAAAACTCCAGAGGTACGCGGAGATCAGTGCCTCCAAAGGAGACGATGCCTGACTCCTCGTGAAACTTGATAGGAGTCCCAGGATTCCTGTGGCACGTGGAAAGGGACACTTGGTCTCCCGCCTCAGCTGGAGAGGCGTCCCAATTGCACTGCCAAGCCTCGAGGAGAATCCCGAGTTGTCCCTCGCAACTAGGCAGGAGTCTGACGGCGCTGAACAAACACGTGGGTGGAAGGGCCATCCCCGTCGTAACTCGAGAATATACCCCACGTTCCAATCGCAACTCGAGAAAAACCATTAGACTTCCCCCTCGCCACAAAATGAGGCCCGATACCCTGCACTGCGTGCAGAGCAATTCCGTGTTGCACATCACACATGAAAGGAGCCTTGATTTCCTTGATGGCACTCCAGAGAAACCCCAAGAACACTGTTTCAAGGATAGAGGGATCCTGAGGTCACTGTAGCAACACGAAAGAGCTCCGTGGACCAAAAATCAACTTGAGATGGGAGGTTAGTCCCTGGCTTCGACTCCAGAGGAATACCACCTTACCACAAGCACCTCAAGAGGAGGCTTCTCGCAGCTCTAGGTATGTGAGAGGGACCCTGAGTTTGCGGCCTCAAGTGGAATGGACACCGCGATGCCCTGACTCGAAATAAGGCCGGATATCCCTGCAGTGACTTGAATGCAGGCTCGTCTTGCATCTCCCAAGAAGAAAGGATGTCTGAATCCCCTGTGGAGACCACAGAGAAAGACCTAGTTCCCCACCTCATCGCGACTGGAGGCCTCACATCCTTTGAAAACTCCAGAGGTACGCGGAGATCAGTGCCTCCAAAGGCGACGATGCCTGACTCCTCGTGAAACTTGATAGGAGTCCCAGGATCCCTGTGGCACGTGGAAAGGGATCCTTGGTCTCCCGACTCAGCGGGAGAGTCGTCCCAATTGCCCTGCCAAGCCTCGAGGAGAATCCCGAGTTGTCCCTCGCAACTAGGCCGGAGTCTTGACGTGGCTGAACAAACACGTGGGTGGAAGGGCCATCCCCGACGTAACTCGAAAATATACCCCAGGTTCCCGCGGCAACTCGAGAAAAACCATGAGACTTCCCCGTCGCCGCGAGATGAGGCCCGATTCCCCTGCACTGCGTGCAAAGCAATTCCGTGTTGCACATCATACATGAAAGGAGCCTTGATTTCCTTGATGGCCCTCGAGAGAAACCCCAAGAACACTGTTTCAAGGCTAGAGGGATCATGAGGTCACTGTAGCAACACGAAAGAGCTCCGTGGACCAAAAATCAACTCGAGATGAGAGGTTAGTCCCTGGCTTCGACTCCAGAGGAATACCACCTTACCACAAGCACCTCAAGAGGAGGCTTCTCTCAGCTCTAGGTATGTGAGAGGGAGCCTGAGTTTGCGGCCTTAAGTGGAATGGACACCGCGATGCCCTGACTCGAAATCAGGCCGGATATCCCTGCAGTGACTTGAATGCAGGCTCGTCTTGCATCTCCCAAAACGAAAGGATTTCTGAATCCCATGTGGAGACCACAGAGAAAGACCTAGTTCCCCACCTCATCGCGACCGGAGGCCTCACATCCCTTGAAAACTACAGAGGTACGCGGAGATCAGTGCCTCCAAAGGAGACGATGCCTGACTCCTCGTGAAACTTGATAGGAGTCCCAGGATTCCTGTGGCACGTGGAAAGGGACCCTTGGTCTCCCTCCTCAGCTGGAGAATCGTCCCAATTGCCCTGCCAAGCCTCGAGAGGAATCCCGAGTTGTCCCTCGCAACTAGGCAGGAGTCCTGCCGTCGCTGAACTAACACGTGTGTGGAAGTACCATCCCCGCCGTAACTCGAGAATATACCGCAGGTTCCCGCCGCAACTCGAGAAAAACCATGAGACTTCCCCCTCGCCGCGAGATGAGGCCCGATTCCCCTGCACTGCGTGCAGAGCAATTCTGTGTTGCACATCACACGTGAAAGGAGCCTTGATTTCTTTGATGGCACTCCAGAGAAACCCCAAGAACACTGTTCCAAGGCTAGAGGGATCCTGAGGTCACTGTAGCAACACCAAAGAGCTCCGTGGACCAAGAATCAACACGAGATGAGAGTTTAGTCCCTGGCTTCGACTCCTGAGGAATACCACCTTACCACAAGCACCTCAAGAGGAGGCTTCTCTCAGCTCTAGGTATGTGAGAGGGATCCTGAGTTTGCGGCCTCAAGTGGAATGGACACCGCGATGCCCTGACTCGAAATAAGGCCGGATATCCCTGCAGTGACTGGAATGCAGGCTCGTCTTGCATCTCCCAAGAAGAAAGGATGTCTGAATCCCCTGTGGAGACCACAGAGAAAGACCTTGTTCCCCACCTCATCGCGACCGGAGGCCTCACATCCTTTGAAAACTCCAGAGGTACGCGGAGATCAGTGCCTCCAAAGGAGACGCTGCCCGACTCCTCGTGAAACTTGATAGGAGTCCCAGGATTCCTGTGGCACGTGGAAAGGGACCCTTGGTCCCCCTCCTCAGCTGGAGAGGCGTCCCAATTGCCCTGCCAAGCCTCGAGGAGAATCCAGAGTTGTCCCTCGCAACTAGGCAGGAGTCCTGACGTCGCTGAAGAAACACGTGGGTGGAAGGGCCATCCCCGTCGTAACTCGAGAATATACCCCAGGTTCCCGCCGCAACTCGAGAAAAACCATGAGACTTCCCCCTCGCCGCGAGATGAGGCCCGATTCCCCTGCACTGCGTGCACAGCAATTCTGTGTTGCACATCACACATGAAAGGAGCCTTGATTTCCTTGATGGCACTCCAGAGAAACCCCAAGAACACTGTTTCAAGGATAGAGGGATCCCGAGGTCACTGTAGCAACACGAAAGAGCTCCGTGGGCCAAAAATCAACTCGAGATGAGAGGTTAGTCCCTGGCTTCGACTCCAGAGGAATACCACCTTACCACAAGCACCTCAAGAGGAGGCTTCTCTCAGCTCTAGGTATGTGAGAGGGACCCTGAGTTTGCGGCCTCAAGTGGAATGGACACCGCGATGCCCTGACGCGAAATAAGGCTGGATATCCCTGCAGTGACTTGAATGCAGGCTCGTCTTGCATCTCCCAAGATGAAAGGATGTCTGAATCCCCTGTGGAGACCACAGAGAAAGACCTAGTTCCCCACCTCATCGCGACCGGAGGCCTCACAACCTTTGAAAACTCCAGAGGTATGCGGAGATCAGTGCCTCCAAAGGAGACGATGCCTGACTCCTCGTGAAACTTGATAGGAGTCCCAGGATTCCTGTGGCACGTGGAAAGGGACCCTTGGTCTCCCGACTCAGCTGGAGAGGCGTCCCAATTGCCTTGCCAAGCCTCGAGGAGAATCCCGAGTTGTGTCTCGCAACTAGGCAAGAGTCCTGACGTGGCTGAACAAACACGTGTGTGGAAGGGCCATCCCCGTCGTAACTCGAGAATATACCCCAGGTTCCCGCCGCAACTCGAGAAAAACCATGAGACTTCCCCCTCGCCGCGAGATGAGGCCCGATTCCCCTGCACTGCGTGCACAGCAATTCTGTGTTGCACATCACACATGAAAGGAGCCTTGATTTCCTTGATGGCACTCCAGAGAAACCCCAAGAACACTGTTTCAAGGCTAGAGGGATCCTGAGGTCACTGTAGCAACACGAAAGAGCTCCGTGGACCAAAAATCAACTCGAGATGAGAGGTTAGTCCCTGGCTTCGACTCCAGAGCAATACCACCTTACCACAAGCACCTCAAGAGGAGGCTTCTCTCAGCTCTAGGTATGTGAGAGGGACCCTGAGTTTGCGGCCTCAAGTGGAATGGACACCACGATGCCCTGACTCGAAATAAGGCCGGATATTCCTGCAGTGACTGGAATGCAGGCTCGTCTTGCATCTCCCAAGAAGAAAGGATGTCTGAATCCCCTGTGGAGACCACAGAGAAACACCTAGTTCCCCACCTCATCGCGACCGGAGGCCTCACATCCTTTGAAAACTCCAGAGGTACGCGGAGATCAGTGCCTCCAAAGGAGACGATGCCTGACTCCTCGTGAAACTTGATAGGAGTCCCAGGATTCTTGTGGCACGTGGAAAGGGACCCTTGGTCTCCCGCCTCAGCTGGAGAGGCGTTACAATTGCCCTGCCAAGCCTCGAGGAGAATCCCGAGTTGTCCCTCGCAACTAGGCAGGAGTCCTGACGTGGCTGAACAAACACGTGGGTGGAAGGGCCATCCCCGTCGTAACTCGAGAATATACTCCAGGTTCCCGCCACAACTCGAGAAAAATCATGAGACTTCCCCCTCGCCGCGAGATGAGGCCCGATTCCCCTGTACTGCGTGCAGAGCAATTCCGTGTTGCACATCACACATGAAAGGAGCCTTGATTTCCTTGATGGCACTCCAGAGAAACCCCAAGAACACTGTTTCAAGGATAGAGGGATCCTGAGGTCACTGTAGCAACACGAAAGAACTCTGTGGACCAAAAATCAACTCGAAAAAAGAGGTTAGTCCCTGGATTCGTATCCAGAGGAATACCACCTTACCACAAGCACCTCAACAGGAGGCTTCTCTCAGCTCTAGGTATGTGAGAGGGACCCTGAGTTTGCGGCCTCAAATGGAATGGACACTGCGATGCCCTGACTCGAAATAAGGCCGGATATCCCTGCAGTGACTTCAATGCAGGCTCGTCTTGCATCTCCCAGGACGAAAGGATGTCTGAATCCCCTGTGGAAAGCACAGAGAAAGACTTAGTTCCCACCTCATCGCGACCGATAGCCTCACATCCTTTGAAAACTCCAGAGGTACGCGGAGATCAGTGCCTCCAATGGAGACGACGCCTGACTCCTCGTGAAACTTGATAGGAGTCCCAGGATTCCTGTGGCACTTGGAAAGGGACACTTGGTCTCCCGCCTCAGCTGGAGAGGCGTCCCAATTGCCCTGCCAAGCCTCGAGGAGAATCCAGAGTTGTCCCTCGCAGCTAGGCAGGAGTCCTGACGTCGCTGAAGAAACACGTGGGTGGAAGGGCCATCCCCGTCGTAACTCGAGAATATACCCCAGGTTCCCGCCGCAACTCGAGAAAAACCATGAGACTTCCCCCTCGCCGCGAGATGAGGCCCGATTCCCCTGCACTGCGTGCAGAGCAATTCCGTGTTGCACATCACACATGAAAGGAGCCTTGATTTCCTTGATGGCACTCCAGAGAAACCCCAAGAACACTGTTTGAAGGCTAGAGGGATCCTGAGGTCACTGTAGCAACAGGAAAGAGCTCCGTGGGCCAAAAATCAACTCAAGATGAGAGGTTAGTCCCTGGCTTCGACTCCAGAGGAATACCACCTTACCACAAGCACCTCAAGAGGAGGCTTCTCTCAGCTCTAGGTATGTGAGAGGGACCCTGAGTTTGCGGCCTCAAGTGGAATGGACACCGCGATGCCCTGACGCGAAATAAGGCTGGATATCCCTGCAGTGACTTGAATGCAGGCTCGTCTTGCATCTCCCAAGACGAAAGGATGTCTGAATCCCCTGTGGAGACCACAGAGAAAGACCTAGTTCCCCACCTCATCGCGACCGGAGGCCTCACATCCTTTGAAAACTCCAGAGGTACGCGGAGATCAGTGCCTCCAAAGGAAACGATGCCTGACTCCTCGTGAAACTTGATAGGAGTCCCAGGATTCTTGTGGCACGTGGAAACGGACCCTTGCTCTCCCGCATCAGCTGGAGAGGCGTTCCAATTGCCCTGCCAAGCCTCGAGGAGAATCCCGAGTTGTCCCTCGCACCTAGGCAGGAGTCCTGATGTGGCTGAACAAACACGTGGGTGGAAGGGCCATCCCCGTCGTAACTCGAGAATATACCCCAGGTTCCCGCCGCAACTCGAGAAAAACCATGAGACTTCCCCCTCGATGCGAGATGAGGCCCGATTCCCCTGTACTGCGTGCAGAGCAATTTCGTCTTGCACATCACACATGAAAGGAGCCTTGATTTCCTTGATGGCACTCCAGAGAAACCCCAAGAACACTGTTTCAAGGATAGAGGGATCCTGAGGTCACTGTAGCAACACGAAAGAACTCTGTGGACCAAAAATCAACTCGAAAAGAGAGGTTAGTCCCTGGATTCGTCTCCAGAGGAATACCACCTTACCACAAGCACCTCAAGAGGAGGCTTCTCTCAGCTCTAGGTATGTGAGAGGGACCCTGAGTTTGCGGCCTCAAGTGGAATGGACACCGCGATGCCCTGACGCGAAATAAGGCTGGATATCCCTGCAGTGACTTGAATGCAGGCTCGTCTTGCATCTCCCAAGATGAAAGGATGTCTGAATCCCCTGTGGAGACCACAGAAAAGAACTAGTTCCCCACCTCATCGCGACCGGAGGCCTCACATCCTTTGAAAACTCCAGAGGTACGCGGAGATCAGTGCCTCCAAAGGAGACGATGCCTGACTTCTTGTGAAACTTGATAGGAGTCCCAGGATTCCTGTGGCACGTGGAAAGGGACTCTTGGTCTCCCGCCTCAGCTGGAGAGGCGTCCCAATTGCCTTGCCAAGCCTCGAGGAGAATCCCGAGTTGTCCCTCGCAACTAGGCAAGAGTCCTGACGTGGCTGAACAAACACGTGTGTGGATGGGCCATCCCCGTCGTAACTCGAGAATATACCCCAGGTTCCCGCCGCAACTCGAGAAAAACCATGAGACTTCCCCCTCGCCGCGAGATGAGGCCCGATTCCCCTGCACTGCGTGCAGAGCAATTCTGTGTTGCACATCACACATGAAAGGAGCCTTGATTTCCTTGATGGCACTCCAGAGAAACCCCAAGAACACTGTTTCAAGGCTAGAGGGATCCTGAGGTCACTGTAGCAACACGAAAGAGCTCCGTGGACCAAAAATCAACTCGAGATGAGAGGTTAGTCCCTGGCTTCGACTCCAGAGGAATACCACCTTACCACAAGCACCTCAAGAGGAGGCTTCTCTCAGCTCTAGGTATGTGAGAGGGACCCTGAGTTTGCGGCCTCAAGTGGAATGGACACCACGATGCCCTGACTCGAAATAAGGCCGGATATCCCTGCAGTGACTGGAATGCAGGCTCGTCTTGCATCTCCCAAGACGAAAGGGTGTCTGAATCCCCTGTGGAGACCACAGAGAAAGACCTAGTTCCCCACCTCATCGCGACAGGCGGCCTCAAATCCTTTGAAAACTCCAGAGGTATGCGGAGATCAGTGCCTCCAAAGGAGACGATGCCTGACTCCTCGTGAAACTTGATAGGAGACCCAGTATTCCTGTGGCACGTGGAAAGGGACCCTTGGTCTCCCGTCTCAGCTGGAGAGGCATCCCAATTGCCCTGCAAAGCCTCGAGGAGAATCCCGAGTTGTCCCTCGCAACTAGGCAGGAGTCCTGACATGGCTGAACACACACGTGTGTGGAAGGGCCATCCCCGTCGTAACTCGAGAATATACCCCAGGTTCCCGCCGCAACTCGAGAAAAACCATGAGACTTCCCCCTCGCAGCGAGATGAGGCCCGATTCCCTGCACTGCGTGCAGAGCAATTCCGTGTTGCACATCACACATGAAAGGAGCCTTGATTTCCTCCATGGCACTCCAGAGAAACCCCAAGAACACTGTTTCAAGGCTAGAGGGATCCTGAGGTCACTGTAGCAACACGAAAGACCTCCGTGGACCAAGAATCAACTCGAGATGAGAGGTTAGTCACTGGCTTCGACTCCAGAGGAATACCACCTTACCACAAGCACCTCAAGAGGAGGCTTCTCTCAGCTCTACGTATGTGAGAGGGATCCTGAGTTTGCGGCCTCAAGTGGAATGGACACCGCGATGCCCTGACGTGAAATAAGGCTGGATATCCCTGCAGTGACTTCAATGCAGGCTCGTCTTGCATCTCCCAGGACGAAAGGATGTCTGAATCCCCTGTGGAAAGCACAGAGAAAGACTTAGTTTCCCACCTCATCGCGACCGGAGGCCTCACATCCTTTGAAAACTCCAGAGGTACGCGGAGATCAGTGCCTCCAAAGGAGACGATGCCTGACTCCTCGTGAAACTTGATAGGAGTATCAGGATTCCTTGGCACTTGGAAAGGGACCCTTGGTCTCCCGCCTCAGCTGGAGAGGCGTCCCAATTGCCCTGCCAAGCCTCGAGGAGAATCCCGAGTTGTCCCTCGCAACTAGGCCGGAGTCTTGACGTGGCTGAACAAACACGTGGGTGGAAGGGCCATCCCCGACGTAACTCGAAAATATACCCCAGGTTCCCGCGGCAACTCGAGAAAAACCATGAGACTTCCCCGTCGCCGCGAGATGAGGCCCGATTCCCCTGCACTGCGTGCAAAGCAATTCCGTGTTGCACATCATACATGAAAGGAGCCTTGATTTCCTTGATGGCCCTCGAGAGAAACCCCAAGAACACTGTTTCAAGGCTAGAGGGATCATGAGGTCACTGTAGCAACACGAAAGAGCTCCGTGGACCAAAAATCAACTCGAGATGAGAGGTTAGTCCCTGGCTTCGACTCCAGAGGAATACCACCTTACCACAAGCACCTCAAGAGGAGGCTTCTCTCAGCTCTAGGTATGTGAGAGGGACCCTGAGTTTGCGGCCTTAAGTGGAATGGACACCGCGATGCCCTGACTCGAAATCAGGCCGGATATCCCTGCAGTGACTTGAATGCAGGCTCGTCTTGCATCTCCCAAAACGAAAGGATTTCTGAATCCCATGTGGAGACCACAGAGAAAGACCTAGTTCCCCACCTCATCGCGACCGGAGGCCTCACATCCCTTGAAAACTACAGAGGTACGCGGAGATCAGTGCCTCCAAAGGAGACGATGCCTGACTCCTCGTGAAACTTGATAGGAGTCCCAGGATTCCTGTGGCACGTGGAAAGGGACCCTTGGTCTCCCTCCTCAGCTGGAGAGTCGTCCCAATTGCCCTGCCAAGCCTCGAGAGGAATCCCGAGTTGTCCCTCGCAACTAGGCAGGAGTCCTGCCGTCGCTGAACTAACACGTGTGTGGAAGTACCATCCCCGCCGTAACTCGAGAATATACCGCAGGTTCCCGCCGCAACTCGAGAAAAACCATGAGACTTCCCCCTCGCCGCGAGATGAGGCCCGATTCCCCTGCACTGCGTGCAGAGCAATTCTGTGTTGCACATCACACGTGAAAGGAGCCTTGATTTCTTTGATGGCACTCCAGAGAAACCCCAAGAACACTGTTTCAAGGCTAGAGGGATCCTGAGGTCACTGTAGCAACACCAAAGAGCTCCGTGGACCAAGAATCAACACGAGATGAGAGTTTAGTCCCTGGCTTCGACTCCTGAGGAATACCACCTTACCACAAGCACCTCAAGAGGAGGCTTCTCTCAGCTCTAGGTATGTGAGAGGGATCCTGAGTTTGCGGCCTCAAGTGGAATGGACACCGCGATGCCCTGACTCGAAATAAGGCCGGATATCCCTGCAGTGACTGGAATGCAGGCTCGTCTTGCATCTCCCAAGAAGAAAGGATGTCTGAATCCCCTGTGGAGACCACAGAGAAAGACCTTGTTCCCCACCTCATCGCGACCGGAGGCCTCACATCCTTTGAAAACTCCAGAGGTACGCGGAGATCAGTGCCTCCAAAGGAGACGCTGCCCGACTCCTCGTGAAACTTGATAGGAGTCCCAGGATTCCTGTGGCACGTGGAAAGGGACCCTTGGTCCCCCTCCTCAGCTGGAGAGGCGTCCCAATTGCCCTGCCAAGCCTCGAGGAGAATCCAGAGTTGTCCCTCGCAACTAGGCAGGAGTCCTGACGTCGCTGAAGAAACACGTGGGTGGAAGGGCCATCCCCGTCGTAACTCGAGAATATACCCCAGGTTCCCGCCGCAACTCGAGAAAAACCATGAGACTTCCCCCTCGCCGCGAGATGAGGCCCGATTCCCCTGCACTGCGTGCAGAGCAATTCCGTGTTGCACATCACACATGAAAGGAGCCTTGATTTCCTTGATGGCACTCCAGAGAAACCCCAAGAACACTGTTTCAAGGCTAGAGGGATCCCGAGGTCACTGTAGCAACACGAAAGAGCTCCGTGGGCCAAAAATCAACTCGAGATGAGAGGTTAGTCCCTGGCTTCGACTCCAGAGGAATACCACCTTACCACAAGCACCTCAAGAGGAGGCTTCTCTCAGCTCTAGGTATGTGAGAGGGACCCTGAGTTTGCGGCCTCAAGTGGAATGGACACCGCGATGCCCTGACGCGAAATAAGGCTGGATATCCCTGCAGTGACTTGAATGCAGGCTCGTCTTGCATCTCCCAAGATGAAAGGATGTCTGAATCCCCTGTGGAGACCACAGAGAAAGACCTAGTTCCCCACCTCATCGCGACCGGAGGCCTCACATCCTTTGAAAACTCCAGAGGTATGCGGAGATCAGTGCCTCCAAAGGAGACGATGCCTGACTCCTCGTGAAACTTGATAGGAGTCCCAGGATTCCTGTGGCACGTGGAAAGGGACCCTTGGTCTCCCGCCTCAGCTGGAGAGGCGTCCCAATTGCCTTGCCAAGCCTCGAGGAGAATCCCGAGTTGTGTCTCGCAACTAGGCAAGAGTCCTGACGTGGCTGAACAAACACGTGTGTGGAAGGGCCATCCCCGTCGTAACTCGAGAATATACCCCAGGTTCCCGCCGCAACTCGAGAAAAACCATGAGACTTCCCCCTCGCCGCGAGATGAGGCCCGATTCCCCTGCACTGCGTGCACAGCAATTCTGTGTTGCACATCACACATGAAAGGAGCCTTGATTTCCTTGATGGCACTCCAGAGAAACCCCAAGAACACTGTTTCAAGGCTAGAGGGATCCTGAGGTCACTGTAGCAACACGAAAGAGCTCCGTGGACCAAAAATCAACTCGAGATGAGAGGTTAGTCCCTGGCTTCGACTCCAGAGGAATACCACCTTACCACAAACACCTCAAGAGGAGGCTTCTCTCAGCTCTAGGTATGTGAGAGGGACCCTGAGTTTGCGGCCTCAAGTGGAATGGACACCACGATGCCCTGACTCGAAATAAGGCCGGATATTCCTGCAGTGACTGGAATGCAGGCTCGTCTTGCATCTCCCAAGAAGAAAGGATGTCTGAATCCCCTGTGGAGACCACAGAGAAACACCTAGTTCCCCACCTCATCGCGACCGGAGGCCTCATATCCTTTGAAAACTCCAGAGGTACGCGGAGATCAGTGCCTCCAAAGGAGACGATGCCTGACTCCTCGTGAAACTTGATAGGAGTCCCAGGATTCTTGTGGCACGTGGAAAGGGACCCTTGGTCTCCCGCCTCAGCTGGAGAGGCGTCCCAATTGCCCTGCCAAGCCTCGAGGAGAATCCCGAGTTGTCCCTCGCAACTAGGCAGGAGTCCTGACGTGGCTGAACAAACACGTGGGTGGAAGGGCCATCCCCGTCGTAACTCGAGAATATACTCCAGGTTCCCGCCGCAACTCGAGAAAAACCATGAGACTTCCCCCTCGCCGCGAGATGAGGCCCGATTCCCCTGTACTGCGTGCAGAGCAATTCCGTGTTGCACATCACACATGAAAGGAGCCTTGATTTCCTTGATGGCACTCCAGAGAAACCCCAAGAACACTGTTTCAAGGATAGAGGGATCCTGAGGTCACTGTAGCAACACGAAAGAACTCTGTGGACCAAAAATCAACTCGAAAAAAGAGGTTAGTCCCTGGATTCGTCTCCAGAGGAATACCACCTTACCACAAGCACCTCAACAGGAGGCTTCTCTCAGCTCTAGGTATGTGAGAGGGACCCTGAGTTTGCGGCCTCAAGTGGAATGGACACTGCGATGCCCTGACTCGAAATAAGGCCGGATATCCCTGCAGTGACTTCAATGCAGGCTCGTCTTGCATCTCCCAGGACGAAAGGATGTCTGAATCCCCTGTGGAAAGCACAGAGAAAGACTTAGTTCCCACCTCATCGCGACCGATAGCCTCACATCCTTTGAAAACTCCAGAGGTACGCGGAGATCAGTGCCTCCAATGGAGACGACGCCTGACTCGTCGTGAAACTTGATAGGAGTCCCAGGATTCCTGTGGCACTTGGAAAGGGACACTTGGTCTCCCGCCTCAGCTGGAGAGGCGTCCCAATTGCCCTGCCAAGCCTCGAGGAGAATCCAGAGTTGTCCCTCGCAGCTAGGCAGGAGTCCTGACGTCGCTGAAGAAACACGTGGGTGGAAGGGCCATCCCCGTCGTAACTCGAGAATATACCCCAGGTTCCCGCCGCAACTCGAGAAAAACCATGAGACTTCCCCCTCGCCGCGAGATGAGGCCCGATTCCCCTGCACTGCGTGCAGAGCAATTCCGTGTTGCACATCACACATGAAAGGAGCCTTGATTTCCTTGATGGCACTCCAGAGAAACCCCAAGAACACTGTTTGAAGGCTAGAGGGATCCTGAGGTCACTGTAGCAACAGGAAAGAGCTCCGTGGGCCAAAAATCAACTCAAGATGAGAGGTTAGTCCCTGGCTTCGACTCCAGAGGAATACCACCTTACCACAAGCACCTCAAGAGGAGGCTTCTCTCAGCTCTAGGTATGTGAGAGGGACCCTGAGTTTGCGGCCTCAAGTGGAATGGACACCGCGATGCCCTGACGCGAAATAAGGCTGGATATCCCTGCAGTGACTTGAATGCAGGCTCGTCTTGCATCTCCCAAGACGAAAGGATGTCTGAATCCCCTGTGGAGACCACAGAGAAAGACCTAGTTCCCCACCTCATCGCGACCGGAGGCCTCACATCCTTTGAAAACTCCAGAGGTACGCGGAGATCAGTGCCTCCAAAGGAAACGATGCCTGACTCCTCGTGAAACTTGATAGGAGTCCCAGGATTCTTGTGGCACGTGGAAAGGGACCCTTGCTCTCCCGCATCAGCTGGAGAGGCGTTCCAATTGCCCTGCCAAGCCTCGAGGAGAATCCCGAGTTGTCCCTCGCACCTAGGCAGGAGTCCTGATGTGGCTGAACAAACACGTGGGTGGAAGGGCCATCCCCGTCGTAACTCGAGAATATACCCCAGGTTCCCGCCGCAACTCGAGAAAAACCATGAGACTTCCCCCTCGATGCGAGATGAGGCCCGATTCCCCTGTACTGCGTGCAGAGCAATTTCGTCTTGCACATCACACATGAAAGGAGCCTTGATTTCCTTGATGGCACTCCAGAGAAACCCCAAGAACACTGTTTCAAGGATAGAGGGATCCTGAGGTCACTGTAGCAACACGAAAGAACTCTGTGGACCAAAAATCAACTCGAAAAGAGAGGTTAGTCCCTGGATTCGTCTCCAGAGGAATACCACCTTACCACAAGCACCTCAAGAGGAGGCTTCTCTCAGCTCTAGGTATGTGAGAGGGACCCTGAGTTTGCGGCCTCAAGTGGAATGGACACCGCGATGCCCTGACGCGAAATAAGGCTGGATATCCCTGCAGTGACTTGAATGCAGGCTCGTCTTGCATCTCCCAAGATGAAAGGATGTCTGAATCCCCTGTGGAGACCACAGAAAAGAACTAGTTCCCCACCTCATCGCGACCGGAGGCCTCACATCCTTTGAAAACTCCAGAGGTACGCGGAGATCAGTGCCTCCAAAGGAGACGATGCCTGACTTCTTGTGAAACTTGATAGGAGTCCCAGGATTCCTGTGGCACGTGGAAAGGGACTCTTGGTCTCCCGCCTCAGCTGGAGAGGCGTCCCAATTGCCTTGCCAAGCCTCGAGGAGAATCCCGAGTTGTCCCTCGCAACTAGGCAAGAGTCCTGACGTGGCTGAACAAACACGTGTGTGGATGGGCCATCCCCGTCGTAACTCGAGAATATACCCCAGGTTCCCGCCGCAACTCGAGAAAAACCATGAGACTTCCCCCTCGCCGCGAGATGAGGCCCGATTCCCCTGCACTGCGTGCAGAGCAATTCTGTGTTGCACATCACACATGAAAGGAGCCTTGATTTCCTTGATGGCACTCCAGAGAAACCCCAAGAACACTGTTTCAAGGCTAGAGGGATCCTGAGGTCACTGTAGCAACACGAAAGAGCTCCGTGGACCAAAAATCAACTCGAGATGAGAGGTTAGTCCCTGGCTTCGACTCCAGAGGAATACCACCTTACCACAAGCACCTCAAGAGGAGGCTTCTCTCAGCTCTAGGTATGTGAGAGGGACCCTGAGTTTGCGGCCTCAAGTGGAATGGACACCACGATGCCCTGACTCGAAATAAGGCCGGATATCCCTGCAGTGACTGGAATGCAGGCTCGTCTTGCATCTCCCAAGACGAAAGGGTGTCTGAATCCCCTGTGGAGACCACAGAGAAAGACCTAGTTCCCCACCTCATCGCGACAGGCGGCCTCAAATCCTTTGAAAACTCCAGAGGTATGCGGAGATCAGTGCCTCCAAAGGAGACGATGCCTGACTCCTCGTGAAACTTGATAGGAGACCCAGGATTCCTGTGGCACGTGGAAAGGGACCCTTGGTCTCCCGTCTCAGCTGGAGAGGCATCCCAATTGCCCTGCAAAGCCTCGAGGAGAATCCCGAGTTGTCCCTCGCAACTAGGCAGGAGTCCTGACATGGCTGAACACACACGTGTGTGGAAGGGCCATCCCCGTCGTAACTCGAGAATATACCCCAGGTTCCCGCCGCAACTCGAGAAAAACCATGAGACTTCCCCCTCGCAGCGAGATGAGGCCCGATTCCCTGCACTGCGTGCAGAGCAATTCCGTGTTGCACATCACACATGAAAGGAGCCTTGATTTCCTCCATGGCACTCCAGAGAAACCCCAAGAACACTGTTTCAAGGCTAGAGGGATCCTGAGGTCACTGTAGCAACACGAAAGACCTCCGTGGACCAAGAATCAACTCGAGATGAGAGGTTAGTCACTGGCTTCGACTCCAGAGGAATACCACCTTACCACAAGCACCTCAAGAGGAGGCTTCTCTCAGCTCTAGGTATGTGAGAGGGATCCTGAGTTTGCGGCCTCAAGTGGAATGGACACCGCGATGCCCTGACGTGAAATAAGGCTGGATATCCCTGCAGTGACTTCAATGCAGGCTCGTCTTGCATCTCCCAGGACGAAAGGATGTCTGAATCCCCTGTGGAAAGCACAGAGAAAGACTTAGTTTCCCACCTCATCGCGACCGGAGGCCTCACATCCTTTGAAAACTCCAGAGGTACGCGGAGATCAGTGCCTCCAAAGGAGACGATGCCTGACTCCTCGTGAAACTTGATAGGAGTATCAGGATTCCTGTGGCACTTGGAAAGGGACCCTTGGTCTCCCGCCTCAGCTGGAGAGGCGTCCCAATTGCCCTGCCAAGCCTGGAGGAGAATCCAGAGTTGTTCCTCGCAACTAGGCAGGAGTCCTGACGTCGCTGAAGAAACACGTGGGTGGAAGGGCCATCCCCGTCGTAACTCGAGAATATACCCCAGGTTCCCGCCGCAACTCGAGAAAAACCATGAGACTTCCCCCTCGCCGCGAGATGAGGCCCGATTTCCCTGCACTGCGTGCAGAGCAATTCCGTGTTGCACATCACACATGAAAGGAGCCTTGATTTCCTTGATGGCACTCCAGAGAAACCCCAAGAACACTGTTTCAAGGATAGAGGGATCCTGAGGTCACTGTAGCAACACGAAAGAGCTCCGTGGGCCAAAAATCAACTCGAGATGAGAGGTTAGTCCCTGGCTTCGACTCCAGAGGAATACCACCTTACCACAAGCACCTCAAGAGGAGGCTTCTCTCAGCTCTAGGTATGTGAGAGGGACCCTGAGTTTGCGGCCTCAAGTGGAATGGACACCGCGATGCCCTGACTCGAAATAAGGCCGGATATCCCTGCAGTGACTTGAATGCAGGCTCGTCTTGCATCTCCCAAGATGAAAGGATGTCTGAATCCCCTGTGGAGACCACAGAGAAAGACCTAGTTCCCCACCTCATCGCGACCGGAGGCCTCACATCCTTTGAAAACTCCAGAGGTACGCGGAGATCAGTGCCTCCAAAGGAGACGATGCCTGACTCTTCGTGAAACTTGATAGGAGTCCCAGGATTCCTGTGGCACGTGGAAATGGACCCTTGGTCTCCCGCCTCAGCTGGAGAGGCGTCCCAATTGCCCTGCCAAGCCTCGAGGAGAATCCCGAGTTGTGTCTCGCAACTAGGTAGGAGTCCTGACGTGGCTGAACAAACACGTGTGTGGAAGGGCCATCCCCGTCGTAACTCGAGAATATACCCCAGGTTCCCACCGCAACTCGAGAAAAACCATGAGACTTCCCCCTCGCCGCGAAATGAGGCCTGATTCCCCTGCACTGCGTGCAGAGCAATTCTGTGTTGCAGATCACACATGAAAGGAGCCTTGATTTCCTTCATGGCACTCCAGAGAAACCCCAAGAACACTGTTACAAGGATAGAGGGATCCTGAGGTCACTGTAGCAACACGAAAGAGCTCCGTGGACCAAAAATCAACTCGAGATGAGAGGTTAGTCCCTGGCTTCGACTCCTGAGGAATACCACCTTACCACAAGCACCTCAAGAGGAGGCTTCTCTCAGCTCTAGGTATGTGAGAGGGACCCTGAGTTTGCGGCCTCAAGTGGAATGGACACCACGATGCCCTGACTCGAAATAAGGCCGGATATCCCTGCAGTGATTGGAATGCAGGCTCGTCTTGCATCTCCCAAGACGAAAGGGTGTCTGAATCCCCTGTGGAGACCACAGAGAAAGACCTAGTTCCCCACCTCATCGCGAAAGGAGGCCTCAAATCCTTTGAAAACTCCAGAGGTATGCGGAGATCAGTGCCTCCAAAGGAGACGATGCCTGACTCTTCGTGAAACTTGATAGGAGACCCAGAATTCCTGTGGCACGTGGAAAGGGACCCTTGGTCTTCCGTCTCAGCTGGAGAGGCGTCCCAATTGCCCTGCAAAGCCTCGAGGAGAATCCCGAGTTGTCCCTCGCAACTAGGCAGGAGTCCTGACGTGGCTGAACAAACACGTGGGTGGAAGGGCCATCCCCGTCGTAACTCGAGAATATACCCCAGGTTCCCGCCGCAACTCGAGAAAAACCATGAGACTTCCCCCTCGCCGCGAGATGAGGCCCGATTCCCCTGTACTGCGTGCAGAGCAATTCCGTGTTGCACATCACACATGAAAGGAGCCTTGATTTCCTTGATGGCACTCCAGAGAAACCCCAAGAACACTGTTTCAAGGATAGAGGGATCCTGAGGTCACTGTAGCAACACGAAAGAACTCTGTGGACCAAAAATCAACTCGAAAAGATAGGTTAGTCCCTGGATTCGTCTCCAGAGGAATACCACCTTACCACAAGCACCTCAAGAGGAGGCTTCTCTCAGCTCTAGGTATGTGAGAGGGACCCTGAGTTTGCGGCCTCAAGTGGAATGGACACCGCGATGCCCTGACTCGAAATAAGGCCGGATATCCCTGCAGTGACTTCAATGCAGGCTCGTCTTGTATCTCCCAGGACCAAAGGATGTCTGAATCCCCTGTGGAAAGCACAGAGAAAGACTTAGTTCCCACCTCATCGCGACCGATAGCCTCACATCCTTTGAAAACTCCAGAGGTACGCGGAGATCAGTGCCTCCAAAGGAGACGACGCCTGACTCCTCGTGAAACTTGATAGGAGTCCCAGGATTCCTGTGGCACGTGGAAAGGGACACTTGGTCTCCCGCCTCAGCTGGAGAGGCGTCCCAATTGCCCTGCCAAGCCTCGAGGAGAATCCAGAGTTGTCCCTCGCAACTAGGGAGGAGTCCTGACGTCGCTGAAGAAACACGTGGGTGGAAGGGCCATCCCCGTCGTAACTCGAGAATATACCCCAGGTTCCCGCCGCAACTCGAGAAAAACCATGAGACTTCCCCCTCGCCGCGAGATGACGCCCGATTCCCCTGCACTGCGTGCAGAGCAATTCCGTGTTGCACATCACACATGAAAGGAGCCTTGATTTCCTTGATGGCACTCCAGAGAAACCCCAAGAACACTGTTTCAAGGCTAGAGGGATCCTGAGGTCACTGTAGCAACACGAAAGAGCTCCGTGGGCCAAAAATCAACTCAAGATGAGAGGTTAGTCCCTGGCTTCGACTCCAGAGGAATACCACCTTACCACAAGCACCTCAAGAGGAGGCTTCTCTCAGCTCTAGGTATGTGAGAGGGACCCTGAGTTTGCGGCCTCAAGTGGAATGGACACCGCGATGCCCTGACGCGAAATAAGGCCGGATATCCCTGCAGTGACTTGAATGCAGGCTCGTCTTGCCTCTCCCAAGATGAGAGGATGTCTGAATCCCCTGTGGAGACCACAGAGAAACACCTAGTTCCCCACCTCATCGCGACCGGAGGCCTCACATCCTTTGAAAACTCCAGAGGTACGCGGAGATCAGTGCCTCCAAAGGAGACGATGCCTGACTCCTCGTGAAACTTGATAGGAGTCCCAGGATTCCTGTGGCACGTGGAAAGGGACCCTTGGTCTCCCGCCTCAGCTGGAGAGGCGTTCCAATTGCCCTGCCAAGCCTCGAGGAGAATCCCAAGTTGTCCCTCGCAACTAGGCAGGAGTCCTGATGTGGCTGAACAAACACGTGTGTGGAAGGGCCATCCCCGTCGTAACTCGAGAATATACCCCAGGTTCCCGCCGCAACTCGAGAAAAACCATGAGACTTCCCCCTCGCCGCGAGATGAGGCCCGATTCCCCTGCACTGCGTGCAGAGCAATTCTGTGTTGCACATCACACATGAAAGGAGCCTTGATTTCCTTGATGGCACTCCAGAGAAACCCCAAGAACACTGTTTCAAGGCTAGAGGGATCCTGAGGTCACTGTAGCAACACGAAAGAGCTCCGTGGACCAAAAATCAAATCGAGATGAGAGGTTAGTCCCTGGCTTCGACTCCAGAGGAATACCACCTTACCACAAGCACCTCAAGAGGAGGCTTCTCTCAGCTCTAGGTATGTGAGAGGGACCCTGAGTTTGCGGCCTCAAGTGGAATGGACACCGCGATGCCCTGACTCGAAATAAGGCCGGATATCCCTGCAGTGACTGGAATGCAGGCTCGTCTTGCATCTCCCAAGACGAAAGGGTGTCTGAATCCCCTGTGGAGACCACAGAGAAAGATCTAGTTCCCCACCTCATCGCGACAGGCGGCCTCAAATCATTTGAAAACTCCAGAGGTATGCGGAGATCAGTGCCTCCAAAGGAGACGATGCCTGACTCCTCGTGAAACTTGATAGGAGACCCAGGATTCCTGTGGCACGTGGAAAGGGACCCTTGGTCTCCCGTCTCAGCTGGAGAGGCATCCCAATTGCCCTGCAAAGCCTCGAGGAGAATCCCGAGTTGTCCCTCGCAACTAGGCAGGAGTCCTGACATGGCTGAACACACACGTGTGTGGAAGGGCCATCCCCGTCGTAACTCGAGAATATACCCCAGGTTCCCGCCGCAACTCGAGAAAAACCATGAGACTTCCCCCTCGCCGCGAGATGAGGCCCGATTCCCCTGCACTGCGTGCAGAGCAATTCCGTGTTGCACATCACACATGAAAGGAGCCTTGATTTCCTTGATGGCACTCCAGAGAAACCCCAAGAACACTGTTTCAAGGATAGAGGGATCCTGAGGTCACTGTAGCAACACGAAAGAGCTCCGTGGACCAAGAATCAACTCGAGATGAGAGGTTAGTCCCTGGCTTCGACTCCTGAGGAATACCACCTTACCACAAGCACCTCAAGAGGAGGCTTCTCTCAGCTCTAGGTATGTGAGAGGGACCCTGAGTTTGCGGCCTCAAGTGGAATGGACACCGCGATGCCCTGACGTGAAATAAGGCTGGATATCACTGCAGTGACTTCAATGCAGGCTCGTCTTGCATCTCCCAGGACGAAAGGATGTCTGAATCCCCTGTGGAAAGCACAGAGAAAGACTTAGTTTCCCACCTCATCGCGACCGGATTCCTCACATCCTTTGAAAACTCCAGAGGTACGCGGAGATCAGTGCCTCCAAAGGAGACGATGCCTGACTCCTCGTGAAACTTGATAGGAGTCCCAGGATTCCTGTGGCACTTGGAAAGGGACACTTGGTCTCCCGCCTCAGTTGGAGAGGCGTCCCAATTGCCCTGCCAAGCCTCGAGGAGAATCCAGAGTTGTCCCTCGCAACTAGGCAGGAGTCCTGACGTCGCTGAAGAAACACGTGGGTGGATGGGCCATCCCCGTCGTAACTCGAGAATATACCCCAGGTTCCCGCCGCAACTCGAGAAAAACCATGAGACTTCCCCCTCGCCGCGAGATGAGGCCCGATTTCCCTGCACTGCGTGCAGAGCAATTCCGTGTTGCACATCACACATGAAAGGAGCCTTGATTTCCTTGATGGCACTCCAGAGAATCCCCAGGAACACTGTTTCAAGGATAGAGGGATCCTGAGGTCACTGTAGCAACACGAAAGAGCTCCGTGGGCCAAAAATCAACTCGAGATGAGAGGTTAGTCCCTGGCTTCGACTCCAGAGGAATACCACCTTACCACAAGCACCTCAAGAGGAGGCTTCTCTCAGCTCTAGGTATGTGAGAGGGACCCTGAGTTTGTGGCCTCAAGTGGAATGGACACCGTGATGCCCTGACGCGAAATGAGGCTGGATATCCCTGCAGTGACTTGAATGCAGGCTCGTCTTGCATCTCCCAAGATGAAAGGATGTCTGAATCCCCTGTGGAGACCACAGAGAAATACCTAGTTCCCCACCTCATCGCGACCGGAGGCCTCACATCCTTTGAAAACTCCAGAGGTACGCGGAGATCAGTGCCTCCAAAGGAGACGATGCCTGACTCCTCGTGCAACTTGATAGGAGTCCCAGGATTCCTGTGGCACGTGGAAAGGGACCCTTGGTCTCCCGCCTCAGCTGGAGAGGCGTCCCAATTGCCTTGCCAAGCCTCGAGGAGATTCCCGAGTTGTGTCTCGCAACTAGGCAAGAGTCCTGACGTGGCTGAACAAACACGTGTGTGGAAGGGCCATCCCCGTCGTAACTCGAGAATATACCCCAGGTTCCCGCCGCAACTCGAGAAAAACCATGAGACTTCCCCCTCGCCGCGAGATGAGGCCCGATTCCCCTGCACTGCGTGCAGAGCAATTCTGTGTTGCACATCACACATGAAAGGAGCCTTGATTTCCTTCATGGCACTCCAGAGAAACCCCAAGAACACTGTTTCAAGGCTAGAGGGATCCTGAGGTCACTGTAGCAACACGAAAGAGCTCCGTGGACCAAAAATCAACTCGAGATGAGAGGTTAGTCCCTGGCTTCGACTCCAGAGGAATACCACCTTACCACAAGCACCTCAAGAGGACGCTTCTCTCAGCTCTAGGTATGTGAGAGGGACCCTGAGTTTGCGGCCTCAAGTGGAATGGACACCACGATGCCCTGACTCGAAATAAGGCCGGATATTCCTGCAGTGACTGGAATGCAGGCTCGTCTTGCATCTCCCAAGACTAAAGGGTGTCTGAATCCCCTGTGGAGACCACAGAGAAAGACCTAGTTCCCTACCTCATCGCGACAGGAGGCCTCAAATCCTTTGAAAACTCCAGAGGTATGCGGAGATCAGTGCCTCCAAAGGAGATGATGCCTGACTCCTCGTGAAACTTGATAGGGGACCCAGGATTCCTGTGGCACGTGGAAAGGGACCCTTGGTCTCCCGTCTCAGCTGGAGAGGCGTCCCAATTGCCCTGCAAAGCCTCGAGGAGAATCCCGAGTTGTCCCTCGCAACTAGGCAGGAATCCTGACGTCACTGAAGAAACACGTGGGTGGAAGAGCCATCCTCGTCGTAACTCGAGAATATACCCCAGGTTCCCGCCGCAACTCGAGAAAAACCATGAGACTTCCCCCTCGCCGCGAGATGAGGCCCGATTCCCCTGCACTGCGTGCAGAGCAATTCCGTGTTGCATATCACACATGAAAGGAGCCTTGATTTCCTTCATGGCACTCCAGAGAAACCCCAAGAACACTGTTTCAAGGCTAGAGGGATCCTGAGGTCACTGTAGCAACACGAAAGAGCTCCGTGGACCAACAATCAACACGAGATGAGAGGTTAGTCCCTGGCTTCGACTCCTGAGGAATACCACCTTACCACAAGCACCTCAAGAGGAGGCTTCTCTCAGCTCTAGGTATGTGAGAGGGATCCTGAGTTTGCGGCCTCAAGTGGAATGGACACCGCGATGCCCTGACTCGAAATAAGGCCGGATATCCCTGCAGTGACTTGAATGCAGGCTCGTCTTGCATCTCCCAAGAAGAAAGGATGTCTGAATCCCCTGTGGAGACCACAGAGAAACACCTAGTTCCCCACCTCATCGCGACCGGAGGCCTCACATCCTTTGAAAACTCCAGAGGTACGCGGAGATCAGTGCCTCCAAAGGAGACGATGCCTGACATCTTGTGAAACTTGATAGGACTCCCAGGATTCCTGTGGCATGTGGTAAGGGACTCTTGGTCTCCCGCCTCAGCTGGAGAGGCGTCCCAATTGCCTTGCCAAGCCTCGAGGAGAATCCCGAGTTGTGTCTCGCAACTAGGCAAGAGTCCTGACGTGGCTGAACAAACACGTGTGTGGATGGGCCATCCCCGTCGTAACTCGAGAATATACCCCAGGTTCCCGCCGCAACTCGAGAAAAACCATGAGACTTCCCCCTCGCCGCAAGATGAGGCCCGATTCCCCTGCACTGCGTGCAGAGCAATTCTGTGTTGCACATCACACATGAAGGGAGCCTTGATTTCCTTGATGGCACTCCAGAGAAACCCCAAGAACACTGTTTCAAGGCTAGAGGGATCCTGAGGTCACTGTAGCAACACGAAAGAGCTCCGTGGACCAAAAATCAACTCGAGATGAGAGGTTAGTCCCTGGCTTCGACTCCAGAGGAATACCACCTTACCACAAGCACCTCAAGAGGAGGCTTCTCTCAGCTCTAGGTATGTGAGAGGGACCCTGAGTTTGCAGCCTCTAGTCGAATGGACAACGGGATGCCCTGACTCGAAATAAGGCCGGATATCCCTGCAGTGACTTGAATGCAGGCTCGTCTTGCATCTCCCAAGAAGAAAGGATGTCTGAATCCCCTGTGGAGACCACAGAGAAAGACCTAGTTCCCCACCTCATCACGACCGGAGGCCTCACATCCTTTGAAAACTTCAGAGGTACGCGGAGATCAGTGTCTCCAAAGGAGACGATGCCTGACTCCTCGTGAAACTTGATAGGAGACCCAGGATTCCTGTGGCACGTGGAAAGGGACCCTTGGTCTCCCGTCTCAGCTGGAGAGGCATCCCAATTGCCCTGCCAAGCCTCGAGGAGAATCCCGAGTTGTCCCTCGCAACTAGGCAGGAGTCCTGACATGGCTGAACACACACGTGTGTGGAAGGGCCATCCCCGTCGTAACTCGAGAATATACCCCAGGTTCCCGCCGCAACTCGAGAAAAACCATGAGACTTCCCCCTCGCCGAGAGATGAGGCCCGATTCCCCTGCACTGCGTGCAGAGCAATTCCGTGTTGCACATCACACATGAAAGGAGCCTTGATTTCCTTGATGGCACTCCAGAGAAACCCCAAGAACACTGTTTCAAGGCTAGAGGGATCCTGAGGTCAATGTAGCAACACGAAAGAGCTCCGTGGACCAAGAATCAACTCGAGATGAGAGGTTAGTCCCTGGCTTCGACTCCTGAGGAATACCACCTTACCACAAGCACCTCAAGAGGAGGCTTCTCTCAGCTCTAGGTATGTGAGAGGGATCCTGAGTTTGCGGCCTCAAGTGGAATGGACACCGCGATGCCCTGACGTGAAATAAGGCTGGATATCCCTGCAGTGACTTCAATGCAGGCTCGTCTTGCATCTCCCAGGACGAAAGGATGTCTGAATCCCCTGTGGAAAGCACAGAGAAAGACTAAGTTCCCCACCTCATCGCGACCGGAGGCCTCACATCCTTTGAAAACTCCAGAGGTACGTGGAGATCAGTGCCTCCAAAGGAGACGATGCCTGACTCCTCGTGAAACTTGATAGGAGTCCCAGGATTCCTGTGGCACTTGGAAAGGGACACTTGGTCTCCCGCCTCAGCTGGAGAGGCGTCCCAATTGCCCTGCCAAGCCTCGAGGAGAATCCAGAGTTGTCCCTCGCAACTAGGCAGGAGTCCTGATGTCGCTGAAGAAACACGTGGGTGGAAGGGCCATCCCCGTCGTAACTCGAGAATATACCCCAGGTTCCCGCCGCAACTCGAGAAAAACCATGAGACTTCCCCCTCGCCGCGAGATGAGGCCCGATTTCCCTGCACTGCGTGCAGAGCAATTCCGTTTTGCACATCACACATGAAAGGAGCCTTGATTTCCTTGATGGCACTCCAGAGAAACCCCAAGAACACTGTTTCAAGGATAGAGGGATCCTGAGGTCACTGTAGCAACACGAAAGAGCTCCGTGGGCCAAAAATCAACTCGAGATGAGAGGTTAGTCCCTGGCTTCGACTCCAGAGGAATACCACCTTACCACAAGCACCTCAAGAGGAGGCTTCTCTCAGCTCTAGGTATGTGAGAGGGACCCTGAGTTTGCGGCCTCAAGTGGAATGGACACCGCGATGCCCTGACTCGAAATAAGGCCGGATATCCCTGCAGTGACTGGAATGCAGGCTCGTCTTGCATCTCCCAAGACGAAAGGGTGTCTGAATCCCCTGTGGAGACCACAGAGAAAGACCTAGTTCCCCACCTCATCACGACAGGAGGCCTGAAATCCTTTGAAAATTCCAGAGGTATGCGGAGATCAGTGCCTCCAAAGGAGACGATGCCTGACTCCTCGTGAAACTTGATAGGAGACCCAGGATTCCTGTGGCACGTGGAAAGGGACCCTTGGTCTTCCGTCTCAGCTGGAGAGGCGTCCCAATTGCCCTGCAAAGCCTCGAGGAGAATCCCGAGTTGTCCCTCGCAACTAGGCAGGAGTCCTGACATGGCTGAACACACACGTGTGTGGAAGGGCCATCCCCGTCGTAACTCGAGAATATACCCCAGGTTCCCGCCGCAACTCGAGAAAAACCATGAGACTTCCCCCTCGCCGCGAGATGAGGCCAGATTCCTCTGCACTGCGTGCAGAGCAATTCCGTGTTGCACATCACACATGAAAGGAGCCTTGATTTCCTTGATGGCACTCCAGAGAAACCCCAAGAACACTGTTTCAAGGATAGAGGGATCCTGAGGTCACTGTAGCAACACGAAAGAACTCTGTGGACCAAAAATCAACTCGAAAAGAGAGGTTAGTCCCTGGATTCGTCTCCAGAGGAATACCACCTTACCACAAGCACCTCAAGAGGAGGCTTCTCTCAGCTCTAGGTATGTGAGAGGGACCCTGAGTTTGCGGCCTCAAGTGGAATGGACACCGCGATGCCCTGACTCGAAATAAGGCCGGATATCCCTGCAGTGACTTCAATGCAGGCTCGTCTTGCATCTCCCAGGACGAAAGGATGTCTGAATCCCCTGTGGAAAGCACAGAGAAAGACTTAGTTCCCACCTCATCGCGACCGATAGCCTCACATCCTTTGAAAACTCCAGAGGTACGCGGAGATCAGTGCCTCCAAAGGAGACGACGCCTGACTCCTCGTGAAACTTGATAGGAGTCCCAGGATTCCTGTGGCACTTGGAAAGGGACACTTGGTCTCCCGCCTCAGCTGGAGAGGCGTCCCAATTGCCCTGCCAAGCCTCGAGGAGAATCCAGAGTTGTCCCTCGCAACTAGGCAGGAGTCCTGCCGTCGCTGAAGAAACACGTGGGTGGAAGGGCCATCCCCGTCGTAACTCGAGAATATACCCCAGGTTCCCGCCGCAACTCGAGAAAAACCATGAGACTTCCCCCTCGCCGCGAGATGAGGCCCGATTCCCCTGCACTGCGTGCAGAGCAATTCCGTGTTGCACATCACACATGAAAGGAGCCTTGATTTCCTTGATGGCACTCCAGAGAAACCCCAAGAACACTGTTTCAAAGCTAGAGGGATCCTGAGGTCACTGTAGCAAAACGAAAGAGCTCCGTGGGCCAAAAATCAACTCGAGATGAGATGTTAGTCCCTGGCTTCGACTCCAGAGGAATACCACCTTACCACAAGCACCTCAAGAGGAGGCTTCTCTCAGCTCTAGGTATGTGAGAGGGACCCTGATTTTGCGGCCTCAAGTGGAATGGACACCGCGATGCCCTGACGCGAAATAAGGCTGGATATCCCTGCAGTGACTTGAATGCAGGCTCGTCTTGCATCTCCCAAGATGAAAGGATGTCTGAATCCCCTGTGGAGACCACAGAGAAAGACCTAGTTCCCCACCTCATCGCGACCGGAGGCCTCACATCCTTTGAAAACTCCAGAGGTACGCGGAGATCAGTGCCTCCAAAGGAGACGATGCCTGACTCCTCGTGCAACTTGATAGGAGTCCCAGGATTCCTGTGGCACGTGGAAAGGGACCCTTGGTCTCCCGTCTCAGCTGGAGAGGCGTCCCAATTGCCTTGCCAAGCCTCGAGGAGAATCCCGAGTTGTGTCTCGCAACTAGGCAGGAGTCCTGACGTGGCTGAACAAACACGTGGGTGGAAGGGCCATCCCCGTCGTAACTCGAGAATATACCCCAGGTTCCCGCGGCAACTCGAGAAAAACCATGAGACTTCCCCCTCGCTACGAGATGAGGCACGATTCCCCTGCACTGCGTGCAGAGCAATTCCGTGTTGCACATCACACATGAAAGGAGCCTTGATTTCCCTGATGGCACTCCAGAGAAACCCCAAGAACACTGTTTCAAGGATAGAGGGATCCTGAGGTCACTGTAGCAACACGAAAGAGCTCCGTGGGCCAAAAATCAACTCGAGATGAGAGGTTAGTCCCTGGCTTCGACTCCAGAGGAATACCACCTTACCACAAGCACCTCAAGAGGAGGCTTCTCTCAGCTCTAGGTATGTGAGAGGGACCCTGAGTTTGTGGCCTCAAGTGGAATGGACACCGCGATGCCCTGACTCGAAATAAGGCCGGATATCCCTGCAGTGACTGGAATGCAGGCTCGTCTTGCATCTCCCAAGATGAAAGGGTGTCTGAATCCCCTGTGGAGACCACAGAGAAAGACCTAGTTCCCCACCTCATCGCGACAGGAGGCCTCAAATCCTTTGAAAACTCCAGAGGTATGCGGAGATCAGTGCCTCCAAAGGAGACGATGCCTGACTCCTCGTGAAACTTGATAGGAGACCCAGGATTCCTGTGGCACGTGGAAAGGGACACTTGGTCTCCCGTCTCAGCTGGAGAGGCGTCCCAATTGCCCTGCAAAGCCTCGAGGAGAATCCAGAGTTGTCCCTCGCAACTAGGCAGGAGTCCTGACGTAGCTGAAGAAACACGTGGGTGGAAGGGCCATCCTCGTCGTAACTCGAGAATATACCCCAGGTTCCCGCCGCAACTCGAGAAAAACCATGAGACTTCCCCCTCGCCGCGAGATGAGGCCCGATTCCCCTGCACTGCGTGCAGAGCAATTCCGTGTTGCACATCACACATGAAAGGAGCCTTGATTTCCTTGATGGCACTCCAGAGAAACCCCAAGAACACTGTTTCAAGGCTAGAGGGATCCTGAGGTCACTGTAGCAACACGAAAGAGCTCCGTGGACCAAGAATCAACACGAGATGAGAGGTTAGTCCCTGGCTTCGACTCCTGAGCAATACCACCTTACCACAAGCACCTCAAGAGGAGGCTTCTCTCAGCTCTAGGTATGTGAGAGTGATCCTGAGTTTGCGGCCTCAAGTGGAATGGACACCGCGATGCCCTGACTCGAAATAAGGCCGGATATCCCTGCAGTGACTTGAATGAAGGCTCGTCTTGCATCTCCCAAGAAGAAAGGATGTCTGAATCCCCTGTGGAGACCACAGAGAAACACCTAGTTCCCCACCTCTTCGCGACCGGAGGCCTCACATCCTTTGAAAACTCCAGAGGTACGCGGAGATCAGTGCCTCCAAAGGAGACGATGCCTGACTCCTCGTGAAACTTGATAGGAGTCCCAGGATTCTTGTGGCACGTGGAAAGGGACTCTTGGTCTCCCGCCTCAGCTGGAGAGGCGTTCCAATTGCCCTGCCAAGCCTCGAGGAGAATCCCGAGTTGTGTCTCACAACTAGGCAGGCGTCCTGACGTGGCTGAACAAACACGTGGGTGGAAGGGCCATCCCCGTCGTAACTCGAGAATATACCCCAGGTTCCCGCCGCAACTCGAGAAAAACCATGAGACTTCCCCCTCGATGCGAGATGAGGCCCGATTCCCCTGCACTGCGTGCAGAGCAATTCCGTCTTGCACATCACACATGAAAGGAGCCTTGATTTCCTTGATGGCACTCCAGAGAAACCCCAAGAACACTGTTTCAAGGCTAGAGGGATCCTGAGGTCACTGTAGCAACACGAAAGAACTCTGTGGACCAAAAATCAACTCGACAAGAGAGGTTAGTCCCTGGATTCGTCTCCAGAGGAATACCACCTTTCCACAAGCACCTCAAGAGGAGGCTTCTCTCAGCTCTAGGTATGTGAGAGGGACCCTGAGTTTGCGGCCTCAAGTGGAATGGACACCGCGATGCCCTGACTCGAAATAAGGCCGGATATCCCTGCAGTGACTTGAATGCAGGCTCGTCTTGCATCTCCCAAGAAGAAAGGATGTCTGAATCCCCTGTGGAGACCACAGAGAAACACCTAGTTCCCCACCTCATCGCGACCGGAGGCCTCACATCCTTTGAAAACTCCAGAGGTACGCGGAGATCAGTGCCTCCAAAGGAGACGATGCCTGACTCCTCGTGAAACTTGATAGGAGTCCCAGGATTCTTGTGGCACGTGGAAAGGGACCCTTGGTCTCCCGCCTCAGCTGGAGAGGCATTCCAATTGCCCTGCCAAGCCTCGAGGAGAATCCCGAGTTGTCCCTCGCAACTAGGCAGGAGTCCTGACGTGGCTGAACAAACACGTGGGTGGAAGGGCCATCCCCGTCGTAATTCGAGAATATACCCCAGGTTCCCGCCGCAACTCGAGAAAAACCATGAGACTTCCCCCTCGATGCGAGATGAGGCCCGATTCCCCTGTACTGCGTGCAGAGCAATTCCGTCTTGCACATCACACATGAAAGGAGCCTTGATTTCCTTGATGGCACTCCAGAGAAACCCCAGGAACACTGTTTCAAGGATCGAGGGATCCTGAGGTCACTGTAGCAACACGAAAGAACTCTGTGGACCAAAAATCAACTCGAAAAGAGAGGTTAGTCCCTGGATTCGTCTCCAGAGGAATACCACCTTACCACAAGCACCTCAAGAGGAGGCTTCTCTCAGCTCTAGGTATGTGAGAGGGACCCTGAATTTGCGGCCTCAAGTGGAATGGACACCGCGATGCCCTGACTCGAAATAAGGCCGGATATCCCTGCAGTGACTTCAATGCAGGCTCGTCTTGCATCTCCCAGGACGAAAGGATGTCTGAATCCCCTGTGGAAAGCACAGAGAAAGACTTAGTTCCCCACCTCATCGCGACCGGATGCCTCACATCCTTTGAAAACTCCAGAGGTACGCGGAGATCAGTGCCTCCAAAGGAGACGACGCCTGACTCCTCGTGAAACTTGATAGGAGTCCCAGGATTCCTGTGGCACTTGGAAAGGGACACTTGGTCTCCCGCCTCAGCTGGAGAGGCGTCCCAATTGCCCTGCCAAGCCTCGAGGAGAATCCAGAGTTGTCCCTCGCAACTAGGCAGGAGTCCTGACGTTGCTGAAGAAACACGTGGGTGGAAGGGCCATCCCCGTCGTAACTCGAGAATATACCCCAGGTTCCCGCCGCAACTCGAGAAAAACCATGAGACTTCCCCCTCGCCGCGAGATGAGGCCCGATTCCCCTGTACTGCGTGCAGAGCAATTCCGTCTTGCACATCACACATGAAAGGAGCCTTGATTTCCTTGATGGCACTCCAGAGAAACCCCAAGAACACTGTTTCAAGGCTAGAGGGATCCTGAGGTCACTGTAGCAACACGAAAGAGCTCCGTGGGCCAAAAATCAACTCGAGATGAGAGGTTAGTCCCTGGCTTCGACTCCAGAGGAATACCACCTTACCACAAGCACCTCAAGAGGAGGCTTCTCTCAGCTCTAGGTATGTGAGAGGGACCCTGAGTTTGCGGCCTCAAGTGGAATGGACACCGCGATGCCCTGACGCGAAATAAGGCTGGATATCCCTGCAGTCACTTGAATGCAGGCTCGTCTTGCATCTCCCAAGATGAAAGGATGTCTGAGTCCCCTGTGGAGACCACAGAGAAAGACCTAGTTCCCCACCTCATCGCGACCGGAGGCCTCACATCCTTTGAAAACTCCAGAGGTACGCGGAGATCAGTGCCTCCAAAGGAGACGATGCCTGACTCCTCGTGAAACTTGATAGGAGTCCCAGGATTCCTGTGGCACGTGGAAAGGGACCCTTGGTCTCCCGCCTCAGCTGGAGAGGCGTCCCAATTGCCTTGCCAAGCCTCGAGGAGAATCCCGAGTTGTGTCTCGCAACTAGGCAGGAGTCCTGACGTGGCTGAACAAACACGTGTGTGAAAGGGCCATCCCCGTTGTAACTCGAGAATATACCCCAGGTTCCCGCCGCAACTCGAGAAAAACCATGAGACTTCCCCCTCGCCGCGAGATGAGTCCCGATTCCCCTGCACTGCGTGCAGAGCAATTCTGTGTTGCAGATGACACATGAAAGGAGCCTTGATTTCCTTCATGGCACTCCAGAGAAACCCCAAGAACACTGTTTCAAGGCTAGAGGGATCCTGAGGTCACTGTAGCAACACGAAAGAGCTCCGTGGGCCAAAAATCAACTCGAGATGAGAGGTTAGTCCCTGGCTTCGACTCCTGAGGAATACCACCTTACCACAAGCACCTCAAGAGGAGGCTTCTCTCAGGTCTAGGTATGTGAGAGGGACCCTGAGTTTGCGGCCTCAAGTGGAATGGACACCACGATGCCCTGACTCGAAATAAGGCCGGATATCCCTGCAGTGACTGGAATGCAGGCTCGTCTTGCATCTCCCAAGACGAAAGGGTGACTGAATCCCCTGTGGAGACCACAGAGAAAGACCTAGTTCCCCACCTCATCGCGACAGGAGGCCTCAAATCCTTTGAAAACTCCAGAGGTATGCGGAGATCAGTGCCTCCAAAGGAGACGATGCCTGACTCCTCGTGAAACTTGATAGGAGACCCAGGATTTCTGTGGCACGTGGAAAGGGACCCTTGGTCTCCCGTCTCAGCTGGAGAGGCGTCCCAATTGCCCTGCAAAGCCTCGAGGAGAATCCCGAGTTGTCCCTCGCAACTAGGCAGGAGTCCTGACATGGCTGAACACACACGTGTGTGGAAGGGCCATCCCCGTCGTAACTCGAGAATATACCCCAGGTTCCCGCCGCAACTCGAGAAAAACCATGAGACTTCCCCCTCGCCGCGAGATGAGGCCCGATTCCCCTGCACTGCGTGCAGAGCAATTCCGTGTTGCACATCACACATGAAAGGAGCCTTGATTTCCTTGATGGCACTCCAGAGAAACCCCAAGAACACTGTTTCAAGGCTAGAGGGATCCTGAGGTCACTGTAGCAACACGAAAGAGCTCCGTGGACCAAGAATCAACACGAGATGAGAGGTTAGTCCCTGGCTTCGACTCCTGAGGAATACCACCTTACCACAAGCACCTCAAGAGGAGGCTTCTCTCAGCTCTAGGTATGTGAGAGGGATCCTGAGTTTGCGGCCTCAAGTGGAATGGACACCGCGATGCCCTGACTCAAAATAAGGCCGGATATCCCAGCAGTGACTTGAATGCAGGCTCGTCTTGCATCTTCCAAGAAGAAAGGATGTCTGAATCCCCTGTGGAGACCACAGAGAAACACCTAGTTCCCCACCTCATCGCGACCGGAGGCCTCACATCCTTTGAAAACTCCAGAGGTACGCGGAGATCAGTGCCTCCAAAGGAGACGACGCCTGACTTCTTGTGATACTTGATAGGAGTCCCAGGATTCCTGTGGCACGTGATAAGGGACTCTTGGTCTCCCGCCTCAGCTGGAGAGGCGTCCCAATTGCCTTGCCAAGCCTCGAGGAGAATCCCGAGTTGTGTCTCGCAACTAGGCAAGAGTCCTGACGTGGCTGAACAAACACGTGTGTGGATGGGCCATCCCCGTCGTAACTCGAGAATATACCCCAGGTTCCCGCCGCAACTCGAGAAAAACCATGAGACTTCCCCCTCGCCGCGAGATGAGGCCCGATTCCCCTGCACTGCGTGCAGAGCAATTCTGTGTTGCACATCACACATGAAAGGAGCCTTGATTTCCTTGATGTTACTCCAGAGAAACCCCAAGAACACTGTTTCAAGGCTAGAGGGATCCTGAGGTCACTGTAGCAACACGAAAGAGCTCCGTGGACCAAAAATCAACTCGAGATGAGAGGTTAGTCCCTGGCTTCGACTCCAGAGGAATACCACCTTACCACAAGCACCTCAAGAGGAGGCTTCTCTCAGCTCTAGGTATGTGAAAGGGACCCTGAGTTTGCGGCCTCAAGTGGAATGGACACCGCGATGCCCTGACTCGAAATGAGGCCGGATATCCCTGCAGTGACTGGAATGCAGGCTCGTCTTGCATCTCCCAAGACGAAAGGGTGTCTGAATCCCCTGTGGAGACCACAGAGAAAGACCTAGTTCCCCACCTCATCGCGACAGGCGGCCTCAAATCCTTTGAAAACTCCAGAGGTATGCGGAGATCAGTGCCTCCAAAGGAGACGATGCCTGACTCCTCGTGAAACTTGATAGGAGACCCAGGATTCCTGTGGCACGTGGAAAGGGACCCTTGGTCTCCCGTCTCAGCTGGAGAGGCATCCCAATTGCCCTGCAAAGCCTCGAGGAGAATCCCAAGTTGAACCTCGCAACTAGGCATGAGTCCTGACGTCGCTGAAGAAACACGTGGGTGGAAGGGCCATCCCCGTCGTAACTCGAGAATATACCCCAGGTTTCCGCCGCAACTCGAGAAAAACCATGAGACTTCCCCCTCGCCGCGAGATGAGGCCCGATTTCCCTGCACTGAGTGCAGAGCAATTCCGTGTTGCACATCACACATGAAAGGAGCCTTGATTTCCTTCATGGCACTCCAGAGAAACCCCAAGAACACTGTTTCAAGGATAGAGGGATCCTGAGGTCACTGTAGCAACACGAAAGAGCTCCGTGGGCCAAAAATCAACTCGAGATGAGAGGTTAGTCCCTGGCTTCGACTCCAGAGGAATACCACCTTACCACAAGCACCTCAAGAGGAGGCTTCTCTCAGCTCTAGGTATGTGAGAGGGACCCTGAGTTTGCGGCCTCAAGTGGAATGGACACCGCGATGTCCTGACGCGAAATAAGGCTGGATATCCCTGCAGTGACTTGAATGCAGGCTCGTCTTGCATCTCCCAAGATGAAAGGATGTCTGAATCCCCTGTGGAGACCACAGAGAAAGACCTAGTTCCCCACCTCATCGCGACCGGAGGCCTCACATCCTTTGAAAACTCCAGAGGTACGCGGAGATCAGTGCCTCCAAAGGAGACGATGCCTGACTCCTCGTGCAACTTGATAGGAGTCACAGGATTCCTGTGGCACGTGGAAATGGACCCTTGGTCTCCCGCCTCAGCTGGAGAGGCGTCCCAATTGCCTTGCCAAGCCTCGAGGAGAATCCCGAGTTGTGTCTCGCAACTAGGCAGGAGTCCTGACGTGGCTGAACAAACACGTGTGTGGAAGGGCCATCCCCATCTTAACTCGAGAATATACCCCAGGTTCCCGCCGCAACTCGAGAAAAACCATGAGACTTCCCCCTCGCCGCGAAATGAGGCCCGATTCCCCTGCACTGCGTGCAGAGCAATTCTGTGTTGCAGATCACACATGAAAGGAGCCTTGATTTCCTTCATGGCACTCCAGAGAAACCCCAAGAACACTGTTTCAAGGCTAGAGGGATCCTGAGGTCACTGTAGCAACACGAAAGAGCTCCGTGGACCAAAAATCAACTCGAGATGAGAGGTTAGTCCCTGGCTTCGACTCCAGAGGAATACCACCTTACCACAAGCACCTCAAGAGGAGGCTTCTCTCAGCTCTAGGTATGTGAGAGGGACCCTGAGTTTGCGGCCTCAAGTGGAATGGACACCGCGATGCCCTGACTCGAAATAAGGCCGGATATCCCTGCAGTGACTGGAATGCAGGCTCGTCTTGCATCTCCCAAGACGAAAGGGTGTCTGAATCCCCTGTGGAGACCACAGAGAAAGACCTAGTTCCCCACCTCATGGCGACCGGAGGCCTCACATCCTTTGAAAACTCCAGAGGTACGCGGAGATCAGTGCCTCCAAAGGAGACGATGCCTGACTCCTCGTGAAACTTGATAGGAGTCCCAGGATTCTTGTGGCACGTGGAAAGGGACCCTTGGTCTCCCGCCTCAGCTGGACAGGCATTCCAATTTCCCTGCCAAGCCTCGAGTAGAATCCCGAGTTGTCCCTCGCAACTAGGCAGGAGTCCTGACCTGGCTGAACAAACACGTGGGTGGAAGGGCCATCCCCGTCGTAACTCGAGAATATACCCCAGGTTCCCGCCGCAACTCGAGAAAAACCATGAGACTTCCCCCTCGATGCGAGATGAGGCCCGATTCCCCTGTACTGCGTGCAGAGCAATTCCGTGTTGCACATCACACATGAAAGGAGCCTTGATTTCCTTGATGGCACTCCAGAGAAACCCCAAGAACACTGTTTCAAGGCTAGAGGGATCCTGAGGTCACTGTAGCAACACGAAAGAACTCTGTGGACCAAAAATCAACTCGAAAAGAGAGGTTAGTCCCTGGATTCGTCTCCAGAGGAATACCACCTTACCACAAGCACCTCAAGAGGAGGCTTCTCTCAGCTCTAGGTATGTGAGAGGGACCCTGAGTTTGCGGCCTCAAGTGGAATGGACACCGCGATGCCCTGACTCGAAATAAGGCCGGATATCCCTGCAGTGACTTCAATGCAGGCTCGTCTTGCATCTCCCAGGACGAAAGGATGTCTGAATCCCCTGTGGAAAGCACAGAGAAAGACTTAGTTCCCCACCTCATCGCGACCGATAGCCTCACATCCTTTGAAAACTCCAGAGGTACGCAGAGATCAGTGCCTCCAAAGGAGACGACGCCTGAGTCCTCGTGAAACTTGATAGGAGTCCCAGGATTCCTGTGGCACTTGGAAAGGGACACTTGGTCTCCCGCCTCAGCTGGAGAGGCGTCCCAATTGCCCTGCCAAGCCTCGAGGAGAATCCAGAGTTGTCCCTCGCAACTAGGCAGGAGTCCTGACGTCGCTGAAGAAACACGTGGGTGGAAGGGCCATCCCCGTCGTAACTCGAGAATATACCCCAGGTTCCCGCCGCAACTCGAGAAAAACCATGAGACTTCCCCCTCGCCGCGAGATGAGGCCTGATTCCCCTGCACTGCGTGCAGAGCAATTCCGTGTTGCACATCACACATGAAAGGAGCCTTGATTTCCTTGATGGCACTCCAGAGAAACCCCAAGAACACTGTTTCAAGGCTAGAGGGATCCTGAGGTCACTGTAGCAACACGAAAGAGCTCCGTGGGCCAAAAATCAACTCGAGATGAGAGGTTAGTCCCTGGGTTCGACTCCAGAGGAATACCACCTTACCACAAGCACCTCAAGAGGAGGCTTCTCTCAGCTCTAGGTATGTGAGAGGGACCCTGAGTTTGCGGCCTCAAGTGGAATGGACACCGCGATGCCCTGACGCGAAATAAGGCTGGATATCCCTGCAGTGACTTGAATGCAGGCTCGTCTTGCATCTCCCAAGATGAAAGGATGTCTGAATCCCCTGTGGAGACCACAGAGAAAGACCTAGTTCCCCACCTCATCGCGACCGGAGGCCTCACATCCTTTGAAAACTCCAGAGGTACGCGGAGATCAGTGCCTCCAAAGGAGACGATGCCTGACTCCTCGTGCAACTTGATAGGAGTCCCAGGATTCCTGTGGCACGTGGAAAGGGACCCTTGGTCTCAAGCCTCAGCTGGAGAGGCGTCCCAATTGCCTTGCCAAGCCTCGAGGAGAATCCCGAGTTGTGTCTCGCAACGAGGCAGGAGTCCTGACGTGGCTGAACAAACACGTGTGTGGAAGGGCCATCCCCGTCGTAACTCGAGAATATACCCCAGGTTCCCGCTGCAACTCGAGAAAAACCATGAGACTTCCCCCTCGCCACGAGATGAGGCCCGATTCCCCTGCACTGCGTGCAGAGCAATTCCGTGTTGCACATCACACATGAAAGGAGCCTTGATTTCCTTGATGGCACTCCAGAGAAACCCCAAGAACACTGTTTCAAGGCTAGAGGGATCCTGAGGTCACTGTAGCAACACGAAAGAGCTCCGTGGACCAAGAATCAACACGAGATGAGAGGTTAGTCCCTGGCTTCGACTCCTGAGAAATACCACCTTACCACAAGCACCTCAAGAGGAGGCTTCTCTCAGCTCTAGGTATGTGAGAGGGACCCTGAGTTTGCGGCCTCAAGTGGAATGGACACCGCGATGCCCTGACGCGAAATAAGGCTGGATATCCCTGCAGTGACTTGAATGCAGGCTCGTCTTGCATCTCCCAAGATGAAAGGATGTCTGAATCCCCTGTGGAGACCACAGAGAAAGACCTAGTTCCCCACCTCATCGCGACCGGAGGCCTCACATCCTTTGAAAACTCCAGAGGTACGCGGAGATCAGTGCCTCCAAAGGAGACGATGCCTGACTCCTCGTGAAACTTGATAGGAGTTCCAGGATTCCTGTGGCACGTGGAAAGGGACCCTTGGTCTCCCGCATCAGCTGGAGAGGCGTCCCAATTGCCTTGCCAAGCCTCGAGGAGAATCCCGAGTTGTGTCTCGCAACTAGGCAAGAGTCCTGACGTGGCTGAACAAACACGTGTGTGGAAGGGCCATCCCCGTCGTAACTCGAGAATATATCCCAGGTTCCCGCCGCAACTCGAGAAAAACCATGAGACTTCCCCCTCGCCGCGAGATGAGGCCCGATTCCCCTGCACTGCGTGCAGAGCAATTCCGTCTTGCACATCACACATGAAAGGAGCCTTGATTTCCTTCATGGCACTCCAGAGAAACCCCAAGAACACTGTTTCAAGGCTAGAGGGATCCTGAGGTCATTGTAGCAACACGAAAGAGTTCCGTGGACCAAAAATCAACTCGAGATGAGAGGTTAGTCCCTGGCTTCGACTCCAGAGGAATACCACCTTACCACAAGCACCTGAAGAGGAGGCTTCTCTCAGCTCTAGGTATGTGAGAGGGACCCTGAGTTTGCGGCCTCAAGTGGAATGGACACCGCGATGCCCTGACTCGAAATAAGGCCGGATATCCCTGCAGTGACTGGAATGCAGGCTCGTCTTGCATCTCCCAAGACGAAAGGGTGTCTGAATCCCCTGTGGAGACCACAGAGAAACACCTAGTTCCCCACCTCATCGCGACAGGAGGCCTCAAATCCTTTGAAAACTCCAGAGGTATGCGGAGATCAGTGCCTCCAAAGGAGACGATGCCTGACTCCGCGTGAAACTTGATAGGAGTCCCAGGATTCTTGTGGCACGTGGAAAGGGACCCTTGGTCTCCCGCCTCAGCTTTAGAGGCGTCCCAATTGCCTTGCCAAGCCTCGAGGAGAATCCCGAGGTGTGTCTCGCAACTACGCAGGAGTCCTGACGTGGCTGAACAAACACGTGTGTGGAAGGGCCATCCCCGTCATAACTCGAGAATATACCCCAGGTTCCCGCCGCAACTCGAGAAAAACCATGAGACTTCCCCCTCGCCGCGAAATGAGGCCCGATTCCCCTGCACTGCGTGCAGAGCAATTCTGTGTTGCAGATCACACATGAAAGGAGCCTTGATTTCATTGATGGCACTCCAGAGAAACCCCAAGAACACTGTTTCAAGGCTAGAGGGATCCTGAGGTCACTATGGCAACATGAAAGAGCTCCGTGGACCAAAAATCAACTCGAGATGAGAGGTTAGTCCCTGGCTTCGACTCCTGAGGAAGACCACCTTACCACAAGCACCTCAAGAGGAGGCTTCTCTCAGGTCTAGGTATGTGAGAGGGACCCTGAGTTTGCGGCCTCAAGTGGAATGGACACCGCGATGCCCTGACTCGAAATAAGGCCGGATATCCCTGCAGTGACTGGAATGCAGGCTCGTCTTGCATCTCCCAAGACGAAAGGGTGTCTGAATCCCCTGTGGAGACCACAGAGAAAGACCTAGTTCCCCACCTCATCGCGACAGGAGGCCTCAAATCCTTTGAAAACTCCAGAGGTATGCGGAGATCAGTGCCTCTAAAGGAGACGATGCCTGACTCCTCGTGAAACTTGATAGGAGTCCCAGGATTCCTGTGGCACGTGGAAAGGGACCCTTGGTCTTCCGTCTCAGCTGGAGAGGCGTCCCAATTGCCCTGCAAAGCCTCGAGGAGAATCCCGAGTTGTCCCTCGCAACTAGGCAGGAGTCCTGACATGGCTGAACACACACGTGTGTGGAAGGGCCATCCCCGTCGTAACTCGAGAATATACCCCAGGTTCCCGCCGCAACTCGAGAAAAACCATGAGACTTCCCCCTCGCCGCGAGATGAGGCCAGATTCCTCTGCACTGCGTGCAGAGCAATTCCGTGTTGCACATCACACATGAAAGGAGCCTTGATTTCCTTGATGGCACTCCAGAGAAACCCCAAGAACACTGTTTCAAGGCTAGAGGGATCCTGAGGTCACTGTAGCAACACAAAAGAGCTCCGTGGACCAAGAATCAACACGAGATGAGAGGTTAGTCCCTGGCTTCGACTCCTGAGGAATACCACCTTACCACAAGCACCTCAAGAGGAGGCTTCTCTCAGCTCTAGGTATGTGAGAGGGATCCTGAGTTTGCGGCCTCAAGTGGAATGGACACCGCGATGCCCTGACGCGAAATAAGGCCGGATATCCCTGCAGTGACTTGAATGCAGGCTCGTCTTGCATCTCCCAAGATGAAAGGATGTCTGAATCCCCTGTGGAGACCACAGAGAAACAGCTAGTTCCCCACCTCATCGCGACCGGAGGCCTCACATCCTTTGAAAACTCCAGAGGTACGCGGAGATCAGTGCCTCCAAAGGAGACGATGCCTGACTCCTCGTGAAACTTGATAGGAGTCCCAGGATTCTTGTGGCACGTGGAAAGGGACCCTTGGTCTCCCGCCTCAGCTGGAGAGGCATTCCAATTGCCCTGCCAAGCCTCGAGGAGAATCCCGAGTTATCCCTCGCAACTAGGCACGAGTCCTGACGTGGCTGAACAAACACGTGGGTGGAAGGGCCATCCCCGTCGTAACTCGAGAATATACCCCAGGTTCCCGCCGCAACTCGAGAAAAACCATGAGACTTCCCCCTCGATGCGAGATGAGGTCCGATTCCCCTGTACTGCGTGCAGAGCAATTCCGTCTTGCACATCACACATGAAAGGAGCCTTGATTTCCTTGATGGCACTCCAGAGAAACCCCAAGAACACTGTTTCAAGGCTAGAGGGATCCTGAGGTCACTGTAACAACACGAAAGAACTCTGTGGACCAAAAATCAACTCGAAAAGAGAGGTTAGTCCCTGGATTCGTCTCCAGAGGAATACCACCTTACCACAAGCACCTCAAGAGGAGGCTTCTCTCAGCTCTAGGTATGTGAGAGGGACCCTGAGTTTGCGGCCTCAAGTGGAATGGACACCGCGATGCCCTGACGCGAAATAAGGCTGGATATCCCTGCAGTGACTTGAATGCAGGCTCGTCTTGCATCTCCCAAGATGAAAGGATGTCTGAATCCCCTGTGGAGACCACAGAGAAAGACCTAGTTCCCCACCTCATCGCGACCGGAGGCCTCACATCCTTTGAAAACTCCAGAGGTACGCGGAGATCAGTGCCTCCAAAGGAGACGATGCCTGACTTCTTGTGAAACTTGATAGGAGTCCCAGGATTCCTGTGGCACATGGAAAGGGACCCTTGGTCTCCCGCCTCAGCTGGAGAGGCGTCCCAATTGCCTTGCCAAGCCTCGAGGAGAATCCCGAGTTGTGTCTCCCAACTAGGCAAGAGTCCTGACGTGGCTGAACAAACACGTGTGTGGATGGGCCATCCCCGTCGTAACTCGAGAATATACCCCAGGTTCCCGCCGCAACTCGAGAAAAACCATGAGACTTCCCCCTCGCCGCGAGATGAGGCCCGATTCCCCTGCACTGCGTGCAGAGCAATTCTGTGTTGCACATCACACATGAAAGGAGCCTTGATTTCCTTGATGGCACTCCAGAGAAACCCCAAGAACACTGTTTCAAGGCTAGAGGGATCCTGAGGTCACTGGAGCAACAAGAAAGAGCTCCGTGGACCAAAAATCAACTCGAGATGAGAGGTTAGTCCCTGGCTTCGACTCCAGAGGAATACCACCTTACCACAAGCACCTCAAGAGGAGGCTTCTCTCAGCTCTAGGTATGTGAGAGGGACCCTGAGTTTGCGGCCTCAAGTGGAATGGACACCGCGATGCCCTGACTCGAAATAAGGCCGGATATCCCTGCAGTGACTGGAATGCAGGCTCGTCTTGCATCTCCCAAGACGAAAGGGTGTCTGATTCCCCTGTGGAGACCACAGAGAAAGACCTAGTTCCCCACCTCATCGCGACAGGCGGCCTCAAATCCTTTGAAAACTCCAGAGGTATGCGGAGATCAGTGCCTCCAAAGGAGACGATGCCTGACTCCTCGTGAAACTTGATAGGAGACCCAGGATTCCTGTGGCACTTGGAAAGGGACACTTGGTCTCCCGTCTCAGCTGGAGAGGCATCCCAATTGCCCTGCAAAGCCTCGAGGAGAATCCCGAGTTGTCCCTCGCAACTAGGCAGGAGTCCTGACATGGCTGAACACACACGTGTGTGGAAGGGCCATCCCCGTCGTAACTCGAGAATATACCCCAGGTTCCCGCCGCAACTCGAGAAAAACCATGAGACTTCCCCCTCGCCGCGAGATGAGGCCCGATTCCCGTGCACTGCGTGCAGAGCAATTCCGTGTTGCACATCACACATGAAAGGAGCCTTGATTTCCTTGATGGCACTCCAGAGAAACCCCAAGAACACTGTTTCAAGGCTAGAGGGATCCTGAGGTCACTGTAGCAACACGAAAGAGCTCCGTGGACCAAAAATCAACTCGAGATGAGAGGTTAGTCCCTGGCTTCGACTCCAGAGGAATACCACCTTACCACAAGCACCTCAAGAGGAGGCTTCTCTCAGCTCTAGGTATGTGAGAGGGACCCTGAGTTTGCGGCCTCAAGTGGAATGGACACCACGATTCCCTGACTCGAAATAAGGCCGGATATCCCTGCAGTGACTGGAATGCAGGCTCGTCTTGCATCTCCCAAGACGAAAGGGTGTCTGAATCCCCTGTGGAGACCACAGAGAAAGACCTAGTTCCCCACCTCATCGCGACAGGAGGCCTCAAATCCTTTGAAAACTCCAGAGGTATGCGGAGATCATTGCCTCCAAAGGAGACGATGCCTGACTCCTCGTGAAACTTGATAGGAGACCCAGGATTCCTGTGGCACGTGGAAAGGGACCCTTGGTCTCCCGTCTCAGCTGGAGAGGCGTCCCAATTGCCCTGCAAAGCCTCGAGGAGAATCCCGAGTTGTCCCTCGCAACTAGGCAGGAGTCCTGACATGGCTGAACACACACGTGTGTGGAAGGGCCATCCCCGTCGTAACTCGAGAATATACCCCAGGTTCCCGCCGCAACTCGAGAAAAACCATGAGACTTCCCCCTCGCCGTGAGATGAGGCCAGATTCCTCTGCACTGCGTGCAGAGCAATTCCGTGTTGCACATCACACATGAAAGGAGCCTTGATTTCCTTGATGGCACTCCAGAGAAACCCCAAGAACACTGTTTCAAGGCTAGAGGGATCCTGAGGTCACTGTAGCAACACGAAAGAGCTCCGTGGACCAAGAATCAACACGAGATGAGAGGTTAGTCCCTGGCTTCTACTCCTGAGGAATACCACCTTACCACAAGCACCTCAAGAGGAGGCTTCTCTCAGCTCTAGGTATGTGAGAGGGATCCTGAGTTTGCGGCCTCAAGTGGAATGGACACCACGATGCCCTGACTGGAAATAAGGCCGGATATCCCTGCAGTGACTTGAATGCAGGCTCGTCTTGCATCTCCCATGAAGAAAGGATGTCTGAATCCCCTGTGGAGACCACAGAGAAAGACCTAGTTCCCCACCTCATCGCGACCGGAGGCCTCACATCCTTTGAAAACTCCAGAGGTACGCGGAGATCAGTGCCTCCAAAGGAGACGATGCCTGACTCCTCGTGAAACTTGATAGGAGTCCCAGGATTCTTGTGGCACGTGAAAGGGACCCTTGGTCTCCCGCCTCAGCTGGAGAGGCGTTCCAATTGCCCTGCCAAGCCTCGAGGAGAATCCCGAGTTGTCCCTCGCAACTAGGCAGGAGTCCTGACGTGGCTGAACAAACACGTGGGTGGAAGGGCCATCCCCGTCGTAACTCGAGAATATACCCCAGGTTCCCGCCGCAACTCGAGAAAAACCATGAGACTTCCCCCTCGCCGCGAGATGAGGCCCGATTCCCCTGCACTGCGTGCAGAGCAATTCCGTGTTGCACATCACACATGAAAGGAGCCTTGATTTCCTTGATGGCACTCCAGAGAAACCCCAAGAACACTGTTTCAAGGCTAGAGGGATCCTGAGGTCACTGTAGCAGCACGAAAGAGCTCCGTGGACCAAAAATCAACTCGAGATGAGAGGTTAGTCCCTGGCTTCGACTCCAGAGGAATACCACCTTACCACAAGCACCTCAAGAGGAGGCTTCTCTCAGCTCTAGGTATGTGAGAGGGACCCTGAGTTTGCGGCCTCAAGTGGAATGGACACCACGATGCCCTGACTCGAAATAAGGCTGGATATCCCTGCAGTGACTGGAATGCAGGCTCGTCTTGCATCTCCCAAGATGAAAGGGTGTCTGAATCCCCTGTGGAGACCACAGAGAAAGACCTAGTTCCCCACCACATCGCGACAGGAGGCCTCAAATCCTTTGAAAACTCCAGAGGTATGCGGAGATCAGTGCCTCCAAAGGAGACGATGCCTGACTCCTCGTGAAACTTGATAGGAGACCCAGGATTCCTGTGGCACGTGGAAAGGGACCCTTGGTCTCCCGTCTCAGCTGGAGAGGCGACCCAATTGCCCTGCAAAGCCTCGAGGAGAATCCCGAGATGTCCCTCGCAACTAGGCAGGAGTCCTGACATGGCTGAACACACACGTGTGTGGAAGGGCCATCCCCGTCGTAACTCGAGAATATACCCCAGGTTCCCGCTGCAACTCGAGAAAAACCATGAGACTTCCCCCTCGCCACGAGATGAGGCCCGATTCCCCTGCACTGCGTGCAGAGCAATTCCGTGTTGCACATCACACATGAAAGGAGCCTTGATTTCCTTGATGGCACTCCAGAGAAACCCCAAGAACACTGTTTCAAGGCTAGAGGGATCCTGAGGTCACTGTAGCAACACGAAAGAGCTCCGTGGACCAAGAATCAACACGAGATGAGAGGTTAGTCCCTGGCTTCGACTCCTGAGAAATACCACCTTACCACAAGCACCTCAAGAGGAGGCTTCTCTCAGCTCTAGGTATGTGAGAGGGACCCTGAGTTTGCGGCCTCAAGTGGAATGGACACCGCGATGCCCTGACGCGAAATAAGGCTGGATATCCCTGCAGTGACTTGAATGCAGGCTCGTCTTGCATCTCCCAAGATGAAAGGATGTCTGAATCCCCTGTGGAGACCACAGAGAAAGACCTAGTTCCCCACCTCATCGCGACCGGAGGCCTCACATCCTTTGAAAACTCCAGAGGTACGCGGAGATCAGTGCCTCCAAAGGAGACGATGCCTGACTCCTCGTGAAACTTGATAGGAGTTCCAGGATTCCTGTGGCACGTGGAAAGGGACCCTTGGTCTCCCGCATCAGCTGGAGAGGCGTCCCAATTGCCTTGCCAAGCCTCGAGGAGAATCCCGAGTTGTGTCTCGCAACTAGGCAAGAGTCCTGACGCGGCTGAACAAACACGTGTGTGGAAGGGCCATCCCCGTCGTAACTCGAGAATATATCCCAGGTTCCCGCCGCAACTCGAGAAAAACCATGAGACTTCCCCCTCGCCGCGAGATGAGGCCCGATTCCCCTGCACTGCGTGCAGAGCAATTCCGTCTTGCACATCACACATGAAAGGAGCCTTGATTTCCTTCATGGCACTCCAGAGAAACCCCAAGAACACTGTTTCAAGGCTAGAGGGATCCTGAGGTCACTGTAGCAACACGAAAGAGCTCCGTGGACCAAAAATCAACTCGAGATGAGAGGTTAGTCCCTGGCTTCGACTCCAGAGGAATACCACCTTACCACAAGCACCTGAAGAGGAGGCTTCTCTCAGCTCTAGGTATGTGAGAGGGACCCTGAGTTTGCGGCCTCAAGTGGAATGGACACCGCGATGCCCTGACTCGAAATAAGGCCGGATATCCCTGCAGTGACTGGAATGCAGGCTCGTCTTGCATCTCCCAAGACGAAAGGGTGTCTGAATCCCCTGTGGAGACCACAGAGAAACACCTAGTTCCCCACCTCATCGCGACAGGAGGCCTCAAATCCTTTGAAAACTCCAGAGGTATGCGGAGATCAGTGCCTCCAAAGGAGACGATGCCTGACTCCTCGTGAAACTTGATAGGAGTCCCAGGATTCTTGTGGCACGTGGAAAGGGACCCTTGGTCTCCCGCCTCAGCTGGAGAGGCGTCCCAATTGCCTTGCCAAGCCTCGAGGAGAATCCCGAGTTGTGTCTCGCAACTAGGCAGGAGTCCTGACGTGGCTGAACAAACACGTGTGTGGAAGGGCCATCCCCGTCATAACTCGAGAATATACCCCAGGTTCCCGCCGCAACTCGAGAAAAACCATGAGACTTCCCCGTCGCCGCGAAATGAGGCCCGATTCCCCTGCACTGCGTGCAGAGCAATTCTGTGTTGCAGATCACACATGAAAGGAGCCTTGATTTCCTTGATGGCACTCCAGAGAAACCCCAAGAACACTGTTTCAAGGCTAGAGGGATCCTGAGGTCACTATAGCAACATGAAAGAGCTCCGTGGACCAAAAATCAACACGAGATGAGAGGTTAGTCCCTGGCTTCGACTCCTGAGGAAGACCACCTTACCACAAGCACCTCAAGAGGAGGCTTCTCTCAGGTCTAGGTATGTGAGAGGGACCCTGAGTTTGCGGCCTCAAGTGGAATGGACACCACGATGCCCTGACTCGAAATAAGGCCGGATATCCCTGCAGTGACTGGAATGCAGGCTCGTCTTGCATCTCCCAAGACGAAAGGGTGTCTGAATCCCCTGTGGAGACCACAGAGAAAGACCTAGTTCCCCACCTCATCGCGACAGGAGGCCTCAAATCCTTTGAAAACTCCAGAGGTATGCGGAGATCAGTGCCTCCAAAGGAGACGATGCCTGACTCCTCGTGAAACTTGATAGGAGTCCCAGGATTCCTGTGGCACGTGGAAAGGGACCCTTGGTCTTCCGTCTCAGCTGGAGAGGCGTCCCAATTGCCCTGCAAAGCCTCGAGGAGAATCCCGAGTTGTCCCTCGCAACTAGGCAGGAGTCCTGACATGGCTGAACACACACGTGAGTGGAAGGGCCATCCCCGTCGTAACTCGAGAATATACCCCAGGTTCCCGCCGCAACTCGAGAAAAACCATGAGACTTCCCCCTCACCGCGAGATGAGGCCCGATTCCTCTGCACTGCGTGCAGAGCAATTCCGTGTTGCACATCACAAATGAAAGGAGCCTTGATTTCCTTGATGGCACTCCAGAGAAACCCCAAGAACACTGTTTCAAGGCTAGAGGGATCCTGAGGTCACTGTAGCAACACAAAAGAGCTCCGTGGACCAAGAATCAACACGAGATGAGAGGTTAGTCCCTGGCTTCGACTCCTGAGGAATACCACCTTACCACAAGCACCTCAAGAGGAGGCTTCTCTCAGCTCTAGGTATGTGAGAGGGATCCTGAGTTTGCGGCCTCAAGTGGAATGGACACCGCGATGCCCTGACGCGAAATAAGGCCGGATATCCCTGCAGTGACTTGAATGCAGGCTCGTCTTGCATCTCCCAAGATGAAAGGATGTCTGAATCCCCTGTGGAGACCACAGAGAAAGACCTAGTTCCCCACCTCATCGCGACAGGAGGCCTCAAATCCTTTGAAAACTCCAGTGGTATGCGGAGATCAGTGCCTCCAAAGGAGACGATGCCTGACTCCTCGTGAAACTTGATAGGAGACCCAGGATTCCTGTGGCACGTGGAAAGGGACCCTTGGTCTCCCGTCTCAGCTGGAGAGGCGTCCCAATTGCCCTGCAAAGCCTCGAGGAGAATCCCGAGTTGTCCCTCGCAACTAGGCAGGAGTCCTGACATGGCTGAACACACACGTGTGTGGAAGGGCCATCCCCGTCGTAACTCGAGCATATACCCCAGGTTCCCGCCGCAACTCGAGAAAAACCATGAGACTTCCCCCTCGATGCGAGATGAGGCCCGATTCCCCTGCACTGCGTGCAGAGCAATTCCGTGTTGCACATCACACATGAAAGGAGCCTTGATTTCCTTGATGGCACTCCAGAGAAACCCCAAGAACACTGTTTCAAGGCTAGAGGGAACCTGAGGTTACTGTAGCAACACGAAAGAGCTCCGTGGGCCAAAAATCAACTCGAGATGAGAGGTTAGTCCCTGGCTTCGACTCTAGAGGAATACCACCTTACCACAAGCACCTCAAGAGGAGGCTTCTCTCAGCTCTAGGTATGTGAGAGGGACCCTGAGTTTGCGGCCTCAAGTGGAATGGACACCGCGATGCCCTGACTCGAAATAAGGCCGGATATCCCTGCAGTGACTTGAATGCAGGCTCGTCTTGCATCTCCCAAGATGAAAGGATGCCTGAATCCCCTGTGGAGACCACAGAGAAACAGCTAGTTCCCCACCTCATCGCGACCGGAGGCCTCACATCCTTTGAAAACTCCAGAGGTACGCGGAGATCAGTGCCTCCAAAGGAGATGATGCCTGACTCCTCGTGAAACTTGATAGGAGTCCCAGGATTCTTGTGGCACGTGGAAAGGGACCCTTGGTCTCCCGCCTCAGCTGGAGAGGCATTCCAATTGCCCTGCCAAGCCTCGAGGAGAATCCCGAGTTATCCCTCGCAACTAGGCACGAGTCCTGACGTGGCTGAACAAACACGTGGGTGGAAGGGCCATCCCCGTCGTAACTCGAGAATATACCCCAGGTTCCCGCCGCAACTCGAGAAAAACCATGAGACTTCCCCCTCGATGCGAGATGAGGTCCGATTCCCCTGTACTGCGTGCAGAGCAATTCCGTCTTGCACATCACACATGAAAGGAGCCTTGATTTCCTTGATGGCACTCCAGAGAAACCCCAAGAACACTGTTTCAAGGCTAGAGGGATCCTGAGGTCACTGTAACAACACGAAAGAACTCTGTGGACCAAAAATCAACTCGAAAAGAGAGGTTAGTCCCTGGATTCGTCTCCAGAGGAATACCACCTTACCACAAGCACCTCAAGAGGAGGCTTCTCTCAGCTCTAGGTATGTGAGAGGGACCCTGAGTTTGCGGCCTCAAGTGGAATGGACACCGCGATGCCCTGACGCGAAGTAAGGCTGGATATCCCTGCAGTGACTTGAATGCAGGCTCGTCTTGCATCTCCCAAGATGAAAGGATGTCTGAATCCCCTGTGGAGACCACAGAGAAAGACCTAGTTCCCCACCTCATCGCGACCGGAGGCCTCACATCCTTTGAAAACTCCAGAGGTACGCGGAGATCAGTGCCTCCAAAGGAGACGATGCCTGACTTCTTGTGAAACTTGATAGGAGTCCCAGGATTCCTGTGGCACGTGGAAAGGGACTCTTGGTCTCCCGCCTCAGCTGGAGAGGCGTCCCAATTGCCTTGCCAAGCCTCGAGGAGAATCCCGAGTTGTGTCTCCCAACTAGGCAAGAGTCCTGACGTGGCTGAACAAACACGTGTGTGGATGGGCCATCCCCGTCGTAACTCGAAAATATACCCCAGGTTCCCGCCGCAACTCGAGAAAAACCATGAGACTTCCCCCTCGCCGCGAGATGAGGCCCGATTCCCCTGCACTGCGTGCAGAGCAATTCTGTGTTGCACATCACACATGAAAGGAGCCTTGATTTCCTTGATGGCACTCCAGAGAAACCCCAAGAACATTGTTTCAAGGCTAGAGGGATCCTGAGGTCACTGGAGCAACAAGAAAGAGCTCCGTGGACCAAAAATCAACTCGAGATGAGAGGTTAGTCCCTGGCTTCGACTCCAGAGGAATACCACCTTACCACAAGCACCTCAAGAGGAGGCTTCTCTCAGCTCTAGGTATGTGAGAGGGACCCTGAGTTTGCGGCCTCAAGTGGAATGGACACCGCGATGCCCTGACTTGAAATAAGGCCGGATATCCCTGCAGTGACTGGAATGCAGGCTCCTCTTGCATCTCCCAAGACGAAAGGGTGTCTGAATCCCCTGTGGAGACCACAGAGAAAGACCTAGTTCCCCACCTCATCACGACAGGCGGCCTCAAATCCTTTGAAAACTCCAGAGGTATGCGGAGATCAGTGCCTCCAAAGGAGACGATGCCTGACTCCTCGTGAAACTTGATAGGAGACCCAGGATTCCTGTGGCACTTGGAAAGGGACCCTTGGTCTCCCGTCTCAGCTGGAGAGGCATCCCAATTGCCCTGCAAAGCCTCGAGGAGAATCCCGAGTTGTCCCTCGCAACTAGGCAGGAGTCCTGACATGGCTGAACACACACGTGTGTGGAAGGGCCATCCCCGTCGTAACTCGAGAATATACCCCAGGTTCCCGCCGCAACTCGAGAAAAACCATGAGACTTCCCCCTCGCCGCGAGATGAGGCCCGATTCCCCTGCACTGCGTGCAGAGCAATTCCGTGTTGCACATCACACATGAAAGGAGCCTTGATTTCCTTGATGGCACTCCAGAGAAACCCCAAGAACATTGTTTCAAGGCTAGAGGGATCCTGAGGTCACTGTAGCAACACGAAAGAGCTCCGTGGACCAAAAATCAACTCGAGATGAGAGGTTAGTCCCTGGCTTCGACTCCTGAGGAATACCACCTTACCACAAGCACCTCAAGAGGAGGCTTCTCTCAGCTCTAGGTATGTGAGAGGGACCCTGAGTTTGCGGCCTCAAGTGGAATGGACACCACGATTCCCTGACTCGAAATAAGGCCGGATATCCCTGCAGTGACTGGAATGCAGGCTCGTCTTGCATCTCCCAAGACGAAAGGGTGTCTGAATCCCCTGTGGAGACCACAGAGAAAGACCTAGTTCCCCACCTCATCGCGACAGGAGGCCTCAAATCCTTTGAAAACTCCAGAGGTATGCGGAGATCATTGCCTCCAAAGGAGACGATGCCTGACTCCTCGTGAAACTTGATAGGAGACCCAGGATTCCTGTGGCACGTGGAAAGGGACCCTTGGTCTCCCGTCTCAGCTGGAGAGGCATCCCAATTGCCCTGCAAAGCCTCGAGGAGAATCCCGAGTTGTCCCTCGCAACTAGGCAGGAGTCCTGACATGGCTGAACACACACGTGTGTGGAAGGGCCATCCCCGTCGTAACTCGAGAATATACCCCAGGTTCCCACCGCAACTCGAGAAAAACCATGAGACTTCCCCCTCGCCGCGAGATGAGGCCAGATTCCTCTGCACTGCGTGCAGAGCAATTCCGTGTTGCACATCACACATGAAAGAAGCCTTGATTTCCTTGATGGCACTCCAGAGAAACCCCAAGAACACTGTTTCAAGGCTAGAGGGATCCTGAGGTCACTGTAGCAACACGAAAGAGCTCCGTGGACCAAGAATCAACACGAGATGAGAGGTTAGTCCCTGGCTTCTACTCCTGAGGAATACCACCTTACCACAAGCACCTCAAGAGGAGGCTTCTCTCAGCTCTAGGTATGTGAGAGGGATCCTGAGTTTGCGGCCTCAAGTGGAATGGACACCACGATGCCCTGACTGGAAATAAGGCCGGATATCCCTGCAGTGACTTGAATGCAGGCTCGTCTTGCATCTCCCATGAAGAAAGGATGTCTGAATCCCCTGTGGAGACCACAGAGAAAGACCTAGTTCCCCACCTCATCGCGACCGGAGGCCTCACATCCTTTGAAAACTCCAGAGGTACGCGGAGATCAGTGCCTCCAAAGGAGACGATGCCTGACTCCTCGTGAAACTTGATAGGAGTCCCAGGATTCTTGTGGCACGTGAAAGGGACCCTTGGTCTCCCGCCTCAGCTGGAGAGGCGTTCCAATTGCCCTGCCAAGCCTCGAGGAGAATCCCGAGTTGTCCCTCGCAACTAGGCAGGAGTCCTGACGTGGCTGAACAAACACGTGGGTGGAAGGGCCATCCCCGTCGTAACTCGAGAATATACCCCAGGTTCCCGCCGCAACTCGAGAAAAACCATGAGACTTCCCCCTCGCCGCGAGATGAGGCCCGATTCCCCTGCACTGCGTGCAGAGCAATTCCGTGTTGCACATCACACATGAAAGGAGCCTTGATTTCCTTGATGGCACTCCAGAGAAACCCCAAGAACACTGTTTCAAGGCTAGAGGGATCCTGAGGTCACTGTAGCAACACGAAAGAGCTCCGTGGACCAAAAATCAACTCGAGATGAGAGGTTAGTCCCTGGCTTCGACTCCAGAGGAATACCACCTTACCACAAGCACCTCAAGAGGAGGCTTCTCTCAGCTCTAGGTATGTGAGAGGGACCCTGAGTTTGCGGCCTCAAGTGGAATGGACACCACGATGCCCTGACTCGAAATAAGGCTGGATATCCCTGCAGTGACTGGAATGCAGGCTCGTCTTGCATCTCCCAAGATGAAAGGGTGTCTGAATCCCCTGTGGAGACCACAGAGAAAGACCTAGTTCCCCACCTCATCGCGACAGGAGGCCTCAAATCCTTTGAAAACTCCAGAGGTATGCGGAGATCAGTGCCTCCAAAGGAGACGATGCCTGACTCCTCGTGAAACTTGATAGGAGACCCAGGATTCCTGTGGCACGTGGAAAGGGACCCTTGGTCTCCCGTCTCAGCTGGAGAGGCGACCCAATTGCCCTGCAAAGCCTCGAGGAGAATCCCGAGATGTCCCTCGCAACTAGGCAGGAGTCCTGACATGGCTGAACACACACGTGTGTGGAAGGGCCATCCCCGTCGTAACTCGAGAATATACCCCAGGTTCCCGCTGCAACTCGAGAAAAACCATGAGACTTCCCCCTCGCCACGAGATGAGGCCCGATTCCCCTGCACTGCGTGCAGAGCAATTCCGTGTTGCACATCACAGATGAAAGGAGCCTTGATTTCCCTGATGGCACTCCAGAGAAACCCCAAGAACACTGTTTCAAGGCTAGAGGGATCCTGAGGTCACTGTAGCAACACGAAAGAGCTCCGTGGACCAAAAATCAACTCGAGATGAGAGGTTAGTCCCTGGCTTCGACTCCAGAGGAATACCACCTTACCACAAGCACCTCAAGAGGAGGCTTCTCTCAGCTCTAGGTATGTGAGAGGGACCCTGAGTTTGCGGCCTTAAGTGGAATGGACACCGCGATGCCCTGACGCGAAATAAGGCTGGATATCCCTGCAGTGACTTGAATGCAGGCTCGTCTTGCATCTCCCAAGATGAAAGGATGTCTGAATCCCCTGTGGAGACCACAGAGAAAGACCTAGTTCCCCACCTCATCGCGACCGGAGGCCTCACATCCTTTGAAAACTCCAGAGGTACGCGGAAATCAGTGCCTCTAAAGGAGACGATGCCTGACTCCTCGTGAAACTTGATAGGAGTCCCAGGATTCTTGTCGCACGTGGAAAGGGACCCTTGGTCTCCCGCCTCAGCTGAAGAGGCGTTCCAATTGCCCTGCCAAGCCTCGAGGAGAATCCCGAGTTGTCCCTCGCAACTAGGCAGGAGTCCAGATGTGGCTGAACAAACACGTGGGTGGAAGGGCCATCCCCGTCGTAACTCGAGAATATACCCCAGGTTCCCGCTGCAACTCGAGAAAAACCATGAGACTTCCCCCTCGATGCGAGATGAGGCCCGATTCCCCTGTACTGCGTGCAGAGCAATTCCGTCTTGCACATCACACATGAAAGGAGCCTTGATTTCCTTGATGGCACTCCAGAGAAACCCCAAGAACACTGTTTCAAGGATAGAGGGATCCTGAGGTCAGTGTAGCAACACGAAAGAACTCTGTGGACCAAAAATCAACTCGAAAAGAGAGGTTAGTCCCTGGATTCGTCTCCAGAGGAATACCACCTTACCACAAGCACCTCAAGAGGAGGCTTCTCTCAGCTCTAGGTATGTGAGAGGGACCCTGAGTTTGCGGACTCAAGTGGAATGGACACCGCGATGCCCTGACGCGAAATAAGGCTGGATATCCCTGCAGTGACTTCAATGCAGGCTCGTCTTGCATCTCCCAAGATGAAAGGATGTCTGAATCCCCTGTGGAGACCACAGAGAAAGACCTAGTTCCCCACCTCATCGCGACCGGAGGCCTCACATCCTTTGAAAACTCCAGAGATACGCGGAGATCAGTGCCTCCAAAGGAGACGATGCCTGACTTCTTGTGAAACTTGATAGGAGTCCCAGGATTCCTGTGGCACGTGGAAAGGGACTCTTGGTCTCCCGCCTCAGCTGGAGAGGCGTCCCAATTGCCTTGCCAAGCCTAGAGGAGAATCCCGAGTTGTGTCTCGCAACTAGGAAAGAGTCCTGACGTGGCTGAACAAACACGTGTGTGGATGGGCCATCCCCGTCGTAACTCAAGAATATACCCCAGGTTCCCGCCGCAACTCGAGAAAAACCATGAGACTTCCCCCTCGCCGCGAGATGAGGCCCGATTCCCCTGCACTGCGTGCAGAGCAATTCTGTGTTGCACATCACACATGAAAGGAGCCTTGATTTCCTTCATGGCACTCCAGAGAAACCCCAAGAACACTGTTTCAAGGCTAGAGGGATCCTGAGGTCACTGTAGCAACAAGAAAGAGCTCCGTGGACCAAAAATCAACTCGAGATGAGAGGTTAGTCCCTGGCTTCGACTCCAGAGGAATACCACCTTACCACAAGCACCTCAAGAGGAGGCTTCTCTCAGCTCTAGGTATGTGAGAGGGACCCTGAGTTTGCGGCCTCAAGTGGAATGGACACCGCGATGCCCTGACTCGAAATAAGGCCGGATATCCCTGCAGTGACTGGAATGCAGGCTCGTCTTGCATCTCCCAAGACGAAAGGGTGTCTGAATCCCCTGTGGAGACCACAGAGAAAGACCTAGTTCCCCACCTCATCGCGACAGGCGGCCTCAAATCCTTTGAAAACTCCAGAGGTATGCGGAGATCAGTGCCTCCAAAGGAGACGATGCCTGACTCCTCGTGAAACTTGATAGGAGACCCAGGATTCCTGTGGCACTTGGAAAGGGACCCTTGGTCTCCCGTCTTAGCTGGAGAGGCATCCCAATTGCCCTGCAAAGCCTCGAGGAGAATCCCTAGTTGTCCCTCGCAACTAGGCAGGAGTCCTGACATGGCTGAACACACACGTGTGTGGAAGGGCCATCCCCGTCGTAACTCGAGAATATACCCCAGGTTCCCGCCGCAACTCGAGAAAAACCATGAGACTTCCCCCTCGCCGCGAGATGAGGCCCGATTCCCCTGCACTGCGTGCAGAGCAATTCCGTGTTGCACATCACACATGAAAGGAGCCTTGATTTCCTTGATGGCACTCCAGAGAAACCCCAAGAACACTGTTTCAAGGCTAGAGGGATCCTGAGGTCACTGTAGCAACACGAAAGAGCTCCGTGGACCAAGAATCAACTCGAGATGAGAGGTTAGTCCCTGGCTTCGACTCCTGAGGAATACCACCTTACCACAAGCACCTCAAGAGGAGGCTTCTCTCAGCTCTAGGTATGTGAGAGGGATCCTGAGTTTGCGGCCTCAAGTGGAATGGACACCGCGATGCCCTGACGCGAAATAAGGCTGGATATCCCTGCAGTGACTTCAATGCAGGCCCGTCTTGCATCTCCCAGGACGAAAGGATGTCTGAATCCCCTGTGGAAAGCACAGAGAAAGACTTAGTTCCCCACCTCATCGCGACCGGAGGCCTCACATCCTTTGAAAACTCCAGAGGTACGCGGAGATCAGTGCCTCCAAAGGAGACGATGCCTGACTCCTCGTGAAACTTGATAGGAGTCCCAGGATTCCTGTGGCACTTGGAAAGGGACACTTGGTCTCCCGCCTCAGCTGGAGAGGCGTCCCAATTGCCCTGCCAAGCCTCGAGGAGAATCCAGAGTTGTCCCTCGCAACTAGGCAGGAGTCCTGACGTCGCTGAAGAAACACGTGGGTGGAAGGGCCATCCCCGTCGTAACTCGAGAATATACCCCAGGTTCCCGCCGCAACTCGAGAAAAACCATGAGACTTCCCCCTCGCCGCGAGATGAGGCCCGATTCCCCTGCACTGCGTGCAGAGCAATTCCGTGTTGCACATCACACATGAAAGGAGCCTTGATTTCCTTGATGGCACTCCAGAGAAACCCCAAGAACACTGTTTCAAGGATAGAGGGATCCTGAGGTCACTGTAGCAACACGAAAGAGCTCCGTGGGCCAAAAATCAACTCGAGATGAGAGGTTAGTCCCTGGCTTCGACTCCAGAGGAATACCACCTTACCACAAGCACCTCAAGAGGAGGCTTCTCTCAGCTCTAGGTATGTGAGAGGGACCCTGAGTTTGCGGCCTCAAGTGGAATGGACACCGCGATGTCCTGACGCGAAATAAGGCTGGATATCCCTGCAGTGACTTGAATGCAGGCTCGTCTTGCATCTCCCAAGATGAAAGGATGTCTGAATCCCCTGTGGAGACCACAGAGAAAGACCTAGTTCCCCACCTCATCGCGACCGGAGGCCTCACATCCTTTGAAAACTCCAGAGGTACGCGGAGATCAGTGCCTCCAAAGGAGACGATGCCTGACTCCTCGTGAAACTTGATAGGAGTCTCAGGATTCCTGTGGCACGTGGAAATGGACCCTTAGTCTCCCGCCTCAGCTGGAGAGGCGTCCCAATTGCCTTGCCAAGCCTCGAGGAGAATCCCGAGTTGTGTCTCGCAACTAGGTAGGAGTCCTGACGTGGCTGAACAAACACGTGTGTGGAAGGGCCATCCACGTCGTAACTCGAGAATATACCCCAGGTTCCCGCCGCAACTCGAGAAAAACCATGAGACTTCCCCCTCGCCGCGAAATGAGGCCCGATTTCCCTGCACTGCGTGCAGAGCAATTCTGTGTTGCAGATCACACATGAAAGGAGAATTGATTTCCTTCATGGCACTCCAGAGAAACCCCAAGAACACTGTTTCAAGGCTAGAGGGATCCTGAGGTCACTGTAGCAACACGAAAGAGCTCCGTGGACCAAAAATCAACTCGAGATGAGAGGTTAGTCCCTGGCTTCGACTCCTGAGGAATACCACCTTACCACAAGCACCTCAAGAGGAGGCTTCTCTCAGCTCAAGGTATGTGAGAGGGACCCTGAGTTTGCGGCCTCAAGTGGAATGGACACCACGATTCCCTGACTCGAAATAAGGCCGGATATCCCTGCAGTGACTGGAATGCAGGCTCGTCTTGCATCTCCCAAGACGAAAGGGTGTCTGAATCCCCTGTGGAGACCACAGAGAAAGACCTAGTTCCCCACCTCATCGCGACAGGAGGCCTCAAATCCTTTGAAAACTCCAGAGGTATGCGGAGATCAGTGCCTCCAAAGGAGACGATGCCGGACTCCTCGTGAAACTTGATAGGAGACCCAGGATTCCTGTGGCACGTGGAAAGGGACCCTTGGTCTCCCGTCTCAGCTGGAGAGGCGTCCCAATTGCCCTGCAAAGCCTCGAGGAGAATCCCGAGTTGTCCCTCGCAACAAGGCAGGAGTCCTGACATGGCTGAACACACACGTGTGTGGAAGGGCCATCCCCGTCGTAACTCGAGAATATACCCCAGGTTCCCGCCGCTACTCGAGAAAAACCAAGAGACTTCCCCCTCGCCGCGAGATGAGGCCCGATTACCCTGAACTGCGTGCAGAGCAATTCCGTGTTGCACATCACACAGGAATGGAGCCTTGATTTCCTTGATGGCACTCCAGAGAAACCCCAAGAACACTGTTTCAAGGCTAGAGGGATCCTGAGGTCACTGTAGCAACACGAAAGAGCTCCGTGGACCAAGAATCAACACGAGATGAGAGGTTAGTCCCTGGCTTCTACTCCTGAGGAATACCACCTTACCACAAGCACCTCAAGAGGAGGCTTCTCTCAGCTCTAGGTATGTGAGAGGGATCCTGAGTTTGCGGCCTCAAGTGGAATGGACACCACGATGCCCTGACTGGAAATAAGGCCGGATATCCCTGCAGTGACTTGAATGCAGGCTCGTCTTGCATCTCCCATGAAGAAAGGATGTCTGAATCCCCTGTGGAGACCACAGAGAAAGACCTAGTTCCCCACCTCATCGCGACCGGAGGCCTCACATCCTTTGAAAACTCCAGAGGTACGCGGAGATCAGTGCCTCCAAAGGAGACGATGCCTGACTCCTCGTGAAACTTGATAGGAGTCCCAGGATTCTTGTGGCACGTGAAAGGGACCCTTGGTCTCCCGCCTCAGCTGGAGAGGCGTTCCAATTGCCCTGCCAAGCCTCGAGGAGAATCCCGAGTTGTCCCTCGCAACTAGGCAGGAGTCCTGACGTGGCTGAACAAACACGTGGGTGGAAGGGCCATCCCCGTCGTAACTCGAGAATATACCCCAGGTTCCCGCCGCAACTCGAGAAAAACCATGAGACTTCCCCCTCGCCGCGAGATGAGGCCCGATTCCCCTGCACTACGTGCAGAGCAATTCCGTGTTGCACATCACACATGAAAGGAGCCTTGATTTCCTTGATGGCACTCCAGAGAAACCCCAAGAACACTGTTTCAAGGCTAGAGGGATCCTGAGGTCACTGTAGCAACACGAAAGAGCTCCATGGGCCAAAAATCAACTCGAGATGAGATGTTAGTCCCTGGCTTCGACTCCAGAGTAATACCACCTTACCACAAGCACCTCAAGAGGAGGCTTCTCTCAGCTCTAGGTATGTGAGAGGGACCCTGAGTTTGCGGCCTCAAGTGGAATGGACACCGCGATGCCCTGACGCGAAATAAGGCTGGATATCCCTGCAGTGACTTGAATGCAGGCTCGTCTTGCATCTCCCAAGATGAAAGGATGTCTGAATCCCCTGTGGAGACCACAGAGAAAGACCTAGTTCCCCACCTCATCGCGACCGGAGGCCTCACATCCTTTGAAAACTCCAGAGGTACGCGGAGATCAGTGCCTCCAAAGGAGACGATGCCTGACTCCTCGTGCAACTTGATAGGAGTCCCAGGATTCCTGTGGCACGTGGAAAGGGACCCTTGGTCTCCCGCCTCAGCTGGAGAGGCGTCCCAATTGCCTTGCCAAGCCTCGAGGAGAATCCCGAGTTGTGTCTCGCAACTAGGCAGGAGTCCTGACGTGGCTGAACAAACACGTGGGTGGAAGGGCCATCCCCGTCGTAACTCGAGAATATACCCCAGGTTCCCGCCGCAACTCGAGAAAAACCATGAGACTTCCCCCTCGCCGCGAGATGAGGCCCGATTCCCCTGCACTGCGTGCAGAGCAATTCTGTGTTGCACATCACACATGAAAGGAGCCTTGATTTCCTTGATGGCACTCCAGAGAAACCCCAAGAACACTGTTTCAAGGCTAGAGGGATCCTGAGGTCACTGTAGCAACACGAAAGAGCTCCGTGGACCAAAAATCAAATCGAGATGAGAGGTTAGTCCCTGGCTTCGACTCCAGAGGAATACCACCTTACCACAAGCACCTCAAGAGGAGGCTTCTCTCAGCTCTAGGTATGTGAGAGGGACCCTGAGTTTGCGGCCTCAAGTGGAATGGACACCACGATGCCCTGACTCGAAATAAGGCTGGATATCCCTGCAGTGACTGGAATGCAGGCTCGTCTTGCATCTCCCAAGATGAAAGGATGTCTGAATCCCCTGTGGAGACCACAGAGAAAGACCTAGTTCCCCACCTCATCGCGACAGGAGGCCTCAAATCCTTTGAAAACTCCAGAGGTATGCGGAGATCAGTGCCTCCAAAGGAGACGATGCCTGACTCCTCGTGAAACTTGATAGGAGACCCAGGATTCCTGTGGCACGTGGAAAGGGACCCTTGGTCTCCCGTCTCAGCTGGAGAGGCGACCCAATTGCCCTCCAAAGCCTCGAGGAGAATCCCGAGATGTCCCTCGCAACTAGGCAGGAGTCCTGACATGGCTGAACACACACGTGTGTGGAAGGGCCATCCTTGTCGTAACTCGAGAATATACCCCAGGTTCCCGCTGCAACTCGAGAAAAACCATGAGACTTCCCCCTCGCCACGAGATGAGGCCCGATTCCCCTGCACTGCGTGCAGAGCAATTCCGTGTTGCACATCACACATGAAAGGAGCCTTGATTTCCCTGATGGCACTCCAGAGAAACCCCAAGAACACTGTTTCAAGGCTAAAGGGTTCCTGAGGTCACTGTAGCAACACGAAAGAGCTCCGTGGACTAAAAATCAACTCGAGATGAGAGGTTAGTCCCTGGCTTCGACTCCAGAGGAATACCACCTTACCACAAGCACCTCAAGAGGAGGCTTCTCTCAGCTCTAGGTATGTGAGAGGGACCCTGAGTTTGCGGCCTCAAGTGGAATGGACACCGCGATGCCCTGACGCGAAATAAGGCTGGATATCCCTGCAGTGACTTGAATGCAGGCTCGTCTTGCATCTCCCAAGATGAAAGGATGTCTGAATCCCCTGTGGAGACCACAGAGAAAGACCTAGTTCCCCACCTCATCGCGACCGGAGGCCTCACATCCTTTGAAAACTCCAGAGGTACGCGGAGATCAGTGCCTCCAAAGGAGACGATGCCTGACTCCTCGAGAAACTTGATAGGAGTCCCAGGATTCCTGTGGTACTTGGAAAGGGACCCTTGGTCTCCCGCCTCAGCTGGAGAGGCGTCCCAATTGCCTTGCCAAGCCTCGAGGAGAATCCCGATTTGTGTCTCGCAACTAGGCAAGAGTCCTGTCGTGGCTGAACAAACACGTGTGTGGAAGGGCCATCCCCGTCGTAACTCGAGAATATACCCCAGGTTCCCGCCGCAACTCAAGAAAAACCATGAGACTTCCCCCTCGCCGCGAGATGAGGCCCGATTCCCCTGAACTGCGTGCACAGCAATTCTGTGTTGCACATCACACATGAAAGGAGCCTTGATTTCCTTCATGGCACTCCAGAGAAACCCCAAGAACACTGTTTCAAGGCTAGAGGGATCCTGAGGTCACTGTAGCAACACGAAAGAGCTCCGTGGACCAAAAATCAACTCGAGATGAGAGGTTAGTCCCTGGCTTCGACTCCAGAGGAATACCACCTTACCACAAGCACCTCAAGAGGAGGCTTCTCTCAGCTCTAGGTATGTGAGAGGGACCCTGAGTTTGTGGCCTCAAGTGGAATGGACACCACGATGCCCTGACTCGAAATAAGGCCGGATATCCCAGCAGTGACTGGAATGCAGGCTCGTCTTGCATCTCCCAAGACGAAAGGATGTCTGAATCCCCTGTGGAGACCACAGAGAAAGACCTAGTTCCCCACCTCATCGCGACAGGAGGCCTCAAATCCTTTGAAAACTCCAGAGGTATGCGGAGATCAGTGCCTCCAAAGGAGACGATGCCTGACTCCTCGTGAAACTTGATAGGAGACCCAGGATTCCTGTGGCACGTGGAAAGGGACCCTTGGTCTCCCGTCTCAGCTGGAGAGGCGTCCCAATTGCCCTGCAAAGCCTCGAGGAGAATCCCGAGTTGTCCCTCGCAACTAGGCAGGAGTCCTGACGTCGCTGAAGAAACACGTGGGTGGAAGGGCCATCCCCGTCGTAACTCGAGAATATACCCCAGGTTCCCGCCGCAACTCGAGAAAAACCATGAGACTTCCCCCTCGCCGCGAGATGAGGCCCGATTCCCCTGCACTGCGTGCAGAGCAATTCCGTGTTGCACATCACACATGAAAGGAGCCTTGATTTCCTTGATGGCACTCCAGAGAAACCCCAAGAACACTGCTTCAAGGCTAGAGGGATCCTGAGGTCACTGTAGCAACACGAAAGAGCTCCGTGGACCAAGAATCAACACGAGATGAGAGGTTAGTCCCTGGCTTCGACTCCTGAGGAATACCACCTTACCACAAGCACCTCAAGAGGAGGCTTCTCTCAGCTCTAGGTATGTGAGAGGGATCCTGAGTTTGCGGCCTCAAGTGGAATGGACACCGCGATGCCCTGACTCGAAATAAGGCCGGATATCCCTGCAGTGACTTGAATGCAGGCTCGCCTTGCATCTCCCAAGAAGAAAGGATGTCTGAATCCCCTGTGGAGACCACAGAGAAACACCTAGTTCCCCACCTCATCGCGACCGGAGGCCTCACATCCTTTGAAAACTCCAGAGGTACGCGGAAATCAGTGCCTCCAAAGGAGACGATGCCTGACTCCTCGTGAAACTTGATAGGAGTCCCAGGATTCTTGTGGCACGTGGAAAGGGACCCTTGGTCTCCCGCCTCAGCTGGAGAGGCGTTCCAATTGCCCTGCCAAGCCTCGAGGAGAATCCCGAGTTGTCCCTCGCAACTAGGCAGGAGTCCTGATGTGGCTGAACAAACACGTGGGTGGAAGGGCCATCCCCGTCGTAACTCGAGAATATACCCCAGGTTCCCGCTGCAACTCGAGAAAAACCATGAGACTTCCCCCTCGATGCGAGATGAGGCCCGATTCCCCTGTACTGCGTGCAGAGCAATTCCGTCTTGCACATCACACATGAAAGGAGCCTTGATTTCCTTGATGGCACTCCAGAGAAACCCCAAGAACACTGTTTCAAGGATAGAGGGATCCTGAGGTCAGTGTAGCAACACGAAAGAACTCTGTGGACCAAAAATCAACTCGAAAAGAGAGGTTAGTCCCTGGATTCGTCTCCAGAGGAATACCACCTTACCACAAGCACCTCAAGAGGAGGCTTCTCTCAGCTCTAGGTATGTGAGAGGGACCCTGAGTTTGCGGACTCAAGTGGAATGGACACCGCGATGCCCTGACGCGAAATAAGGCTGGATATCCCTGCAGTGACTTCAATGCAGGCTCGTCTTGCATCTCCCAAGATGAAAGGATGTCTGAATCCCCTGTGGAGACCACAGAGAAAGACCTAGTTCCCCACCTCATCGCGACCGGAGGCCTCACATCCTTTGAAAACTCCAGAGGTACGCGGAGATCAGTGCCTCCAAAGGAGACGATGCCTGACTTCTTGTGAAACTTGATAGGAGTCCCAGGATTCCTGTGGCACGTGGAAAGGGACTCTTGGTCTCCCGCCTCAGCTGGAGAGGCGTCCCAATTGCCTTGCCAAGCCTAGAGGAGAATCCCGAGTTGTGTCTCGCAACTAGGAAAGAGTCCTGACGTGGCTGAACAAACACGTGTGTGGATGGGCCATCCCCTTCGTAACTCAAGAATATACCCCAGGTTCCCGCCGCAACTCGAGAAAAACCATGAGACTTCCCCCTCGCCGCGAGATGAGGCCCGATTCCCCTGCACTGCGTGCAGAGCAATTCTGTGTTGCACATCACACATGAAAGGAGCCTTGATTTCCTTGATGGCACTCCAGAGAAACCCCAAGAACACTGTTTCAAGGCTAGAGGGATCCTGAGGTCACTGTAGCAACACGAAAGAGCTCCGTGGACCAAAAATCAACTCGAGATGAGAGGTTAGTCCCTGGCTTCGACTCCAGAGGAATACCACCTTACCACAAGCACCTCAAGAGGAGGCTTCTCTCAGCTCTAGGTATGTGAGAGGGACCCTGAGTTTGCGGGCTCAAGTGGAATGGACACCGCGATGCCCTGACTCGAAATAAGGCCGGATATCCCTGCAGTGACTTGAATGCAGGCTCGTCTTGCATCTCCCAAGACGAAAGGGTGTCTGAATCCCCTGTGGAGACCACAGAGAAAGACCTAGTTCCCCACCTCATCGCGACCGGAGGCCTCACATCCTTTGAAAACTCCAGAGGTACGCGGAGATCAGTGCCTCCAAAGGAGACGATGCCTGACTCTTCGTGAAACATGATAGGAGACCCAGGATTCCTGTGGCACGTGGAAAGGGACCCTTGGTCTCCCGTCTCAGCTGGAGAGGCATCCCAATTGCCCTGCAAAGCCTCGAGGAGAATACCGAGTTGTCCCTCGCAACTAGGCAGGAGTCCTGACATGGCTGAACACACACGTGTGTGGAATGGCCATCCCCGTCGTAACTCGAGAATATACCCCAGGTTCCCGCCGCAACTCGAGAAAAACCATGAGACTTCCCCCTCGCCGCGAGATGAGGCCCGATTCCCCTGCACTGCGTGCAGAGCAATTCCGTGTTGCACATCACACATGAAAGGAGCCTTGATTTCCTTGATGGCACTCCAGAGAAACCCCAAGAACACTGTTTCAAGGCTAGAGGGATCCTGAGGTCACTGTAGCAACACGAAAGAGCTCCGTGGACCAAAAATCAACTCGAGATGAGAGGTTAGTCCCTGGCTTCGACTCCTGAGGAATACCACCTTACCACAAGCACCTCAAGAGGAGGCTTCTCTCAGCTCTAGGTATGTGAGAGGGATCCTGAGTTTGCGGCCTCAAGTGGAATGGACACCGCGATGCCCTGACGCGAAATAAGGCTGGATATCCCTGCAGTGACTTCAATGCAGGCTCGTCTTGCATCTCCCAGGACGAAAGGATGTCTGAATCCCCTGTGGAAAGCACAGAGAAAGACTTAGTTCCCCACCTCATCGCGACCGATAGCCTCACATCCTTTGAAAACTCCAGAGGTACGCGGAGATCAGTGCCTCCAAAGGAGACGATGCCTGACTCCTCGTGAAACTTGATAGGAGTCCCAGGATTCATGTGGCACTTGGAAAGGGACACTTGGTCTCCCGCCTCAGCTGGAGAGGCGTCCCAATTGCCCTGCCAAGCCTCGAGGAGAATCCAGAGTTGTCCCTCGCAACTAGGCAGGAGTCCTGACGTCGCTGAAGAAACACGTGGGTGGAAGGGCCATCCCCGTCGTAACTCGAGAATATACCCCAGGTTCCCGCCGCAACTCGAGAAAAACCATGAGACTTCCCCCTCGCTGCGATATGAGGCCCGATTCCCCTGCACTGCGTGCAGAGCAATTCCGTGTTGCACATCACACATGAAAGGAGCCTTGATTTCCTTGATGGCACTCCAGAGAAACCCCAAGAACACTGTTTCAAGGATAGAGGGATCCTGAGGTCACTGTAGCAACACGAAAGAGCTCCGTGGACCAAGAATCAACTCGAGATGAGAGGTTAGTCCCTGGCTTCGACTCCAGAGGAATACCACCTTACCACAAGCACCTCAAGAGGAGGCTTCTCTCAGCTCTAGGTATGTGAGAGGGACCCTGAGTTTGCGGCCTCAAGTGGAATGGACACCGCGATGCCCTGACGCGAAATAAGGCTGGATATCCCTGCAGTGACTTGAATGCAGGCTCGTCTTGCATCTCCCATGAAGAAAGGATGTCTGAATCCCCTGTGGAGACCACAGAGAAAGACCTAGTTCCCCACCTCATCGCGACCGGAGGCCTCACATCCTTTGAAAACTCCAGAGGTACGCGGAGATCAGTGCCTCCAAAGGAGACGATGCCTGACTCCTCGTGAAACTTGATAGGAGTCCCAGGATTCTTGTGGCACGTGGAAAGGGACCCTTGGTCTGCCGCCTCAGCTGGAGAGGCATTCCAATTGCCCTGCCAAGCCTCGAGGAGAATCCCGAGTTGTCCCTCGCAACTAGGCAGGAGTCCTGACGTGGCTGAACAAACACGTGGGTGGAAGGGCCATCCCGTCGTAACTCGAGAATATACCCCAGGTTCCCGCCGCAACTCGAGAAAAACCATGAGACTTCCCCCTCGCCGCGAGATGAGGCCCGATTCCCCTGCACTGCGTGCAGAGCAATTCCGTGTTGCACATCACACATGAAAGGAGCCTTGATTTCCTTGATGGCACTCCAGAGAAACCCCAAGAACACTGTTTCAAGGCTAGAGGGATCCTGAGGTCACTGTAGCAACACGAAAGAGCTCCGTGGGCCAAAAATCAACTCGAGATGAGATGTTAGTCCCTGGCTTCGACTCCAGAGGAATACCACCTTACCACAAGCACCTCAAGAGGAGGCTTCTCTCAGCTCTAGGTATGTGAGAGGGACCCTGAGTTTGCGGCCTCAAGTGGAATGGACACCGCGATGCCCTGACGCGAAATAAGGCTGGATATCCCTGCAGTGACTTGAATGCAGGCTCGTCTTGCATCTCCCAAGATGAAAGGATGTCTGAATCCCCTGTGGAGACCACAGAGAAAGACCTAGTTCCCCACCTCATCGCGACCGGAGGCCTCACATCCTTTGAAAACTCCAGAGGTACGCGGAGATCAGTGCCTCCAAAGGAGACGATGCCTGACTCCTCGTGAAACTTGATAGGAGTCCCAGGATTCCTGTGGCACGTGGAAAGGGACCCTTGGTCTCCCGCCTCAGCTGGAGAGGCGTCCCAATTGCCTTGCCAAGCCTCGAGGAGAATCCCGAGTTGTGTCTCGCAACTAGGCAAGAGTCCTGACGTGGCTGAACAAACACGTGTGTGGAAGGGCCATCCCCGTCGTAACTCGAGAATATACCCCAGGTTCCCGCCGCAACTCGAGAAAAACCATGAGACTTCCCCCTCGCCGCGAGATGAGGCCCGATTCCCCTGCACTGCGTGCAGAGCAATTCTGTGTTGCACATCACACATGAAAGGAGCCTTGATTTCCTTCATGGCACTCCAGAGAAACCCCAAGAACACTGTTTCAAGGCTAGAGGGATCCTGAGGTCACTGTAGCAACACGAAAGAGCTCCGTGGACCAAAAATCAACTCGAGATGAGAGGTTAGTCCCTGGCTTCGACTCCAGAGGAATACCACCTTACCACAAGCACCTCAAGAGGAGGCTTCTCTCAGCTCTAGGTATGTGAGAGGGACCCTGAGTTTGCGGCCTCAAGTGGAATGGACACCACGATGCCCTGACTCGAAATAAGGCCGGATATTCCTGCAGTGACTGGAATGCAGGCTCGTCTTGCGTCTCCCAAGACGAAAGGGTGTCTGAATCCCCTGTGGAGACCACAGAGAAAGACCTAGTTCCCCACCTCATCACGACAGGAGGCCTCAAATCCTTTGCAAACTCCAGCGGTATGCGGAGATCAGTGCCTCCAAAGGTGACGATGCCTGACTCCTCGTGAATCTTGATAGGAGTCCCAGGATTCTTGTGGCACGTGGAAAGGGACCCTTGGTCTCCCGCCTCAGCTGGAGAGGCGTTCCAATTGCCCTGCCAAGCCTGGAGGAGAATCCAGAGTTGTCCCTCGCAACTAGGCAGGAGTCCTGACGTGGCTGAACAAACACGTGGGTGGAAGGGCCATCCCCGTCGTAACTCGAGAATATACCCCAGGTTCCCGCCGCAACTCGAGAAAAACCATGAGACTTCCCCCTCGCCGCGAGATGAGGCCCGATTCCCCTGCACTGCGTGCAGAGCAATTCTGTGTTGCACATCACACATGAAAGGAGCCTTGATTTCCTTCATGGCACTCCAGAGAAACCCCAAGAACACTGTTTCAAGGCTAGAGGGATCCTGAGGTCACTGTAGCAACACGAAAGAGCTCCGTGGACCAAAAATCAACTCGAGATGAGAGGTTAGTCCCTGGCTTCGACTCCAGAGGAATACCACCTTACCACAAGCACCTCAAGAGGAGGCTTCTCTCAGCTCTAGGTATGTGAGAGGGACCCTGAATTTGCGGCCTCAAGTGGAATGGACACCACGATGCCCTGACTCGAAATAAGGCCGGATATTCCTGCAGTGACTGGAATGCAGGCTCGTCTTGCATCTCCCAAGACGAAAGGATGTCTGAATCCCCTGTGGAGACCACAGAGAAAGACCTAGTTCCCCACCTCATCGCGACAGGAGGCCTCAAATCCTTTGAAAACTCCAGAGGTATGCGGAGATCAGTGCCTCCAAAGGTGACGATGCCTGACTCCTCGTGAAACTTGATAGGAGACCCAGGATTCCTGTGGCACGTGGAAAGGGACCCTTGGTCTCCCGTCTCAGCTGGAGAGGCGTCCCAATTGCCCTGCAAAGCCTCGAGGAGAATCCCGAGGTGTCCCTCGCAACTAGGCAGGAGTCCTGACGTCGCTGAAGAAACACGTGGGTGGAAGAGCCATCCTCGTCGTAACTCGAGAATATACCCCAGGTTCCCGCCGCAACTCGAGAAAAACCATGAGACTTCCCCCTCGCCGCGAGATGAGGCCCGATTCCCCTGCACTGCGTGCAGAGCAATTCCGTGTTGCACATCACACATGAAAGGAGCCTTGATTTCCTTGATGGCACTCCAGAGAAACCCCAAGAACACTGTTTCAAGGCTAGAGGGATCCTGAGGTCACTGTAGCAACACGAAAGAGCTGCGTGGACCAAGAATCAACACGAGATGAGAGGTTAGTCCCTGGCTTCGACTCCTGAGGAATACCACTTTACCACAAGCACCTCAAGAGGAGGCTTCTCTCAGCTCTAGGTATGTGAGAGGGATCCTGAGTTTGCGGCCTCAAGTGGAATGGACACCGCGATGCCCTGACTCGAAATAAGGCCGGATATCCCTGCAGTGACTTGAATGCAGGCTCGTCTTGCATCTCCCAAGAAGAAAGGATGTCTGAATCCCCTGTGGAGACCACAGAGAAACACCTAGTTCCCCACCTCATCGCGACCGGAGGCCTCACATCCTTTGAAAACTCCAGAGGTACGCGGAGATCAGTGCCTCCAAAGGAGACGATGCCTGACTCCTCGTGAAACTTGATAGGAGTCCCAGGATTCTTGTGGCACGTGGAAAGGGACCCTTGGTCTCCCGCCTCAGCTGGAGAGGCTTTCCAATTGCCCTGCCAAGCCTCGAGGAGAATCCCGAGTTGTCCCTCGCAACTAGGCAGGAGTCCTGATGTGGCTGAACAAACACGTGGGTGGAAGGGCCATCCCCGTCGTAACTCGAGAATATACCCCAGGTTCCCGCCGCAACTCGAGAAAAACCATGAGACTTCCCCCTCGATGCGAGATGAGGCCCGATTCCCCTGTACTGCGTGCAGAGCAATTCCGTCTTGCACATCACACATGAAAGGAGCCTTGATTTCCTTGATGGCACTCCAGAGAAACCCCAAGAACACTGTTTCAAGGATAGAGGGATCCTGAGGTCACTGTAGCAACACGAAAGAACTCTGTGGACCAAAAATCAACTCGAAAAGAGAGGTTAGTCCCTGGATTCGTCTCCAGAGGAATACCACCTTACCACAAGCACCTCAAGAGGAGGCTTCTCTCAGCTCTAGGTATGTGAGAGGGACCCTGAGTTTGCGGCCTCAAGTGGAATGGACACCGCGATGCCCTGACGCGAAATAAGGCTGGCTATCCCTGCAGTGACTTGTATGCAGGCTCGTCTTGCATCTCCCAAGATGAAAGGATGTCTGAATCCCCTGTGGAGACCACAGAGAAAGACCTAGTTCCCCACCTCATCGCGACCGGAGGCCTCACATCCTTTGAAAACTCCAGAGGTACGCGGAGATCAGTGCCTCCAAAGGAGACGATGCCTGACTCCTCGTGAAACTTGATAGGAGTCCCAGGATTCCTGTGGCACGTGGAAAGGGACCCTTGGTCTCCCTCCTCAGCTGGAGAGGCGTCCCAATTGCCTTGCCAAGCCTCGAGGAGAATCCCGAGTTGTGTCTCGCAACTAGGCAAGAGTCCTGACGTCGCTGAACAAACACGTGTGTGGAAGGGCCATCCCCGTCGTAACTCGAGAATATACCCTAGGTTCCCGCCGCAACTCGAGAAAAACCATGAGACTTCCCCCTCGCCGCGAGATGAGGCCCGATTCCCCTGCACTGCCTGCAGAGCAATTCTGTGTTGCACATCACACATGAAAGGAGCCTTGATTTCCTTCATGGCACTCCAGAGAAACCCCAAGAACACTGTTTCAAGGCTAGAGGGATCCTGAGGTCACTGTAGCAACACGAAAGAACTCTGTGGACCAAAAATCAACTCGAAAAAAGAGGTTAGTCCCTGGATTCGTCTCCAGAGGAATACCACCTTACCACAAGCACCTCAAGAGGAGGCTTCTCTCAGCTCTAGGTATGTGAGAGGGACCCTGAGTTTGCGGCCTCAAGTGGAATGGACACCGCGATGCCCTGACTCGAAATAAGGCCGGATATCCCTGCAGTGACTTCAATGCAGGCTCGTCTTGCATCTCCCAGGACGAAAGGATGTCTGAATCCCCTGTGGAAAGCACAGAGAAAGACTTAGTTCCCCACCTCATCGCGACCGATAGCCTCACATCCTTTGAAAACTCCAGAGGTACGCGGAGATCAGTGCCTCCAAAGGAAACAATCCCTGACTCCTCGTGAAACTTGATAGGAGTCCCAGGATTCCTGTGGCACGTGGAAAGGGACCCTTGGTCTCCCGCCTCAGCTGGAGAGGCGTCCCAATTGCCCTGCCAAGCCTCGAGGAGAATCCAGAGTTGTCCCTCGCAACTAGGCAGGAGTCCTGACGTCGCTGAAGAAAAACGTGGGTGGAAGGGCCATCCCCGTCGTAACTCGAGAATATACCCCAGGTTCCCGCCGCAACTCGAGAAAAACCATGAAACTTTCCCCTCGCCGCGAGATGAGGCCCGATTCCCCTGCACTGCGTGCAGAGCAATTCTGTGTTGCACATCACACATGAAAGGAGCCTTGATTTCCTTGATGGCACTCAAGAGAAACCCCAAGAACACTGTTTCAAGGATAGAGGGATCCTGAGGTCACAGTAGCAACACGAAAGAGCTCCGTGGGCCAAAAATCAACTCGAGATGAGAGGTTAGTCCCTGGCTTCGACTCCAGAGGAATACCACCTTACCACAAGCACCTCAAGAGGAGGCTTCTCTCAGCTCTAGGTATGTGAGAGGGACCCTGAGTTTGCGGCCTCAAGTGGAATGGACACCGCGATGCCCTGACGCGAAATAAGGCTGGATATCCCTGCAGTGACTTGAATGCAGGCTCGTCTTGCATCTCCCAAGATGAAAGGATGTCTGAATCCCCTGTGGAGACCACAGAGAAAGACCTAGTTCCCCACCTCATCGCGACAGGAGGCCTCAAATCCTTTGAAAACTCCAGAGGTACGCGGAGATCAGTGCCTCCAAAGGAGACGATGCCTGACTCCTCGTGAAACTTGATAGGAGTCCCAGGGTTCCTGTGGCACGTGGAAAGGGACCCTTGGTCTCCCGCCTCAGCTGGAGAGGCGTCCCCATTGCCTTGTCAAGCCTCCAGGAGAATCCCGAGTTGTGTCTCGCAACTAGGCAGGAGTCCTGACGTGGCTGAACAAACACGTGTGTGGAAGGGCCATCCCCGTCGTAACTCGAGAATATACCCCAGGTTCCCGCCGCAACTCGAGAAAAACCATGAGACTTCCCCCTCGCCGCGAGATGAGGCCCGATTCCCCTGCACTGCGCGCAGAGCAATTCTGTGTTGCACATCACACATGAAAGGAGCCTTGATTTCCTTCATGGCACTCCAGAGAAACCCCAAGAACACTGTTTCAAGGCTAGAGGGATCCTGAGGTCACTGTAGCAACACGAAAGAGCTCCGTGGACCAAAAATCAACTCGAGATGAGAGGTTAGTCCCTGGCTTCGACTCCAGAGGAATACCACCTTACCACAAGCACCTCAAGAGGAGGCTTCTCTCAGCTCTAGGTATGTGAGAGGGACCCTGAGTTTGCAGCCTCAAGTGGAATGGACACCGCGATGCCCTGACTCGAAATAAGGCCGGATATCCCTGCAGTGACTGGAATGCAGGCTCGTCTTGCATCTCCCAAGACGAAAGGGTGTCTGAATCCCCTGTGGAGACCACAGAGAAAGACCTAGTTCCCCACCTCATCGCGACAGGAGGCCTCAAATCCTTTGAAAACTCCAGAGGTACGCGGAGATCAGTGCCTCCAAAGGAGACGATGCCTGACTCCTCGTGAAACTTGATAGGAGTCCCAGGGTTACTGTGGCACGTGGAAAGGGACCCTTGGTCTCCCGCCTCAGCTGGAGAGGCGTCCCCATTGCCTTGTCAAGCCTCGAGGAGAATCCCGAGTTGTGTCTCGCAACTAGGCAGGAGTCCTGACGTGGCTGAACAAACACGTGTGTGGAAGGGCCATCCCCGTCGTAACTCGAGAATATACCCCAGGTTCCCACCGCAACTCGAGAAAAACCATGAGACTTCCCCCTCGATGAGAGATGAGGCCCGATTCCCCTGTACTGCGTGCAGAGCAATTCCGTCTTGCACATCACACATGAAAGGAGCCTTGATTTCCTTGATGGCACTCCAGAGAAACCCCAAGAACACTGTTTCAAGGATAGAGGGATCCTGAGGTCACTGTAGCAACACGAAAGAACTCTGTGGACCAAAAATCAACTCGAAAAGAGAGGTTAGTCCCTGGATTCGTCTCCAGAGGAATACCACCTTACCACAAGCACCTCAAGAGGAGGCTTCTCTCAGCTCTAGGTATGTGAGAGGGACCCTGAGTTTGCGGCCTCAAGTGGAATGGACACCGCGATGCCCTGACGCGAAATAAGGCTGGATATCCCTGCAGTGACTTGAATGCAGGCTCGTCTTGCATCTCCCAAGATGAAAGGATGTCTGAATCCCCTGTGGAGACCACAGAGAAAGACCTAGTTCCCCACCTCATCGCGACCGGAGGCCTCACATCCTTTGAAAACTCCAGAGGTACGCGGAGATCAGTGCCTCCAAAGGAGACGATGCCTGACTCCTCGTGAAACTTGATAGGAGTCCCAGGATTCCTGTGGCACGTGGAAAGGGACCCTTGGTCTCCCTCCTCAGCTGGAGAGGCGTCCCAATTGCCTTGCCAAGCCTCGAGGAGAATCCCGAGTTGTGTCTCGCAACTAGGCAAGAGTCCTGACGTCGCTGAAGAAACACGTGTGTGGAAGGGCCATCCCCGTCGTAACTCGAGAATATACCCTAGGTTCCCGCCGCAACTCGAGAAAAACCATGAGACTTCCCCCTCGCCGCGAGATGAGGCCCGATTCCCCTGCACTGCCTGCAGAGCAATTCTGTGTTGCACATCACACATGAAAGGAGCCTTGATTTCCTTCATGGCACTCCAGAGAAACCCCAAGAACACTGTTTCAAGGCTAGAGGGATCCTGAGGTCACTGTAGCAACACGAAAGAACTCTGTGGACCAAAAATCAACTCGAAAAAAGAGGTTAGTCCCTGGATTCGTCTCCAGAGGAATACCACCTTACCACAAGCACCTCAAGAGGAGGCTTCTCTCAGCTCTAGGTATGTGAGAGGGACCCTGAGTTTGCGGCCTCAAGTGGAATGGACACCGCGATGCCCTGACTCGAAATAAGGCCGGATATCCCTGCAGTGACTTCAATGCAGGCTCGTCTTGCATCTCCCAGGACGAAAGGATGTCTGAATCCCCTGTGGAAAGCACAGAGAAAGACCTAGTTCCCCACCTCATCGCGACAGGAGGCCTCAAATCCTTTGAAAACTCCAGAGGTACGCGGAGATCAGTGCCTCCAAAGGAAACGATGCCTGACTCCTCGTGAAACTTGATAGGAGTCCCAGGATTCCTGTGGCACGTGGAAAGGGACCCTTGGTCTCCCGCCTCAGCTGGAGAGGCGTCCCAATTGCCCTGCCAAGCCTCGAGGAGAATCCAGAGTTGTCCCTCGCAACTAGGCAGGAGTCCTGACGTCGCTGAAGAAACACGTGGGTGGAAGGGCCATCCCCGTCGTAACTCGAGAATATACCCCAGGTTCCCGCCGCAACTCGAGAAAAACCATGAGACTTCCCCCTCGCCGCGAGATGAGGCCCGATTCCCCTGCACTGCGTGCAGAGCAATTCCGTGTTGCACATCACACATGAAAGGAGCCTTGATTTCCTTGATGGCACTCCAGAGAAACCCCAAGAACACTGTTTCAAGGCTAGAGGGATCCTGAGGTCACTGTAGCAACACGAAAGAGCTCCGTGGGCCAAAAATCAACTCGAGATGAGAGGTTAGTCCCTGGCTTCGACTCCAGAGGAATACCACCTTACCACAAGCACCTCAAGAGGAGGCTTCTCTCAGCTCTAGGTATGTGAGAGGGACCCTGAGTTTGCGGCCTCAAGTGGAATGGACACCGCGATGCCCTGACGCGAAATAAGGCTGGATATCCCTGCAGTGACTTGAATGCAGGCTCGTCTTGCATCTCCCAAGATGAAAGGATGTCTGAATCCCCTGTGGAGACCACAGAGAAAGACCTAGTTCCCCACCTCATCGCGACAGGAGGCCTCAAATCCTTTGAAAACTCCAGAGGTACGCGGAGATCAGTGCCTCCAAAGGAGACGATGCCTGACTCCTCGTGAAACTTGATAGGAGTCCCAGGGTTCCTGTGGCACGTGGAAAGGGACCCTTGGTCTCCCGCCTCAGCTGGAGAGGCGTCCCCATTGCCTTTTCAAGCCTCGAGGAGAATCCCGAGTTGTGTCTCGCAACTAGGCAGGAGTCCTGACGTGGCTGAACAAACACGTGTGTGGAAGGGCCATCCCCGTCGTAACTCGAGAATATACCCCAGGTTCCCGCCGCAACTCGAGAAAAACCATGAGACTTCCCCCTCGCCGCGAGATGAGGCCCGATTCCCCTGCACTGCGCGCAGAGCAATTCTGTGTTGCACATCACACAAGAAAGGAGCCTTGATTTCCTTCATGGCACTCCAGAGAAACCCCAAGAACACTGTTTCAAGGCTAGAGGGATCCTGAGGTCACTGTAGCAACACGAAAGAGCTCCGTGGACCAAAAATCAACTCGAGATGAGAGGTTAGTCCCTGGCTTCGACTCCAGAGGAATACCACCTTACCACAAGCACCTCAAGAGGAGGCTTCTCTCAGCTCTAGGTATGTGAGAGGGACCCTGAGTTTGCAGCCTCAAGTGGAATGGACACCGCGATGCCCTGACTCGAAATAAGGCCGGATATCCCTGCAGTGACTGGAATGCAGGCTCGTCTTGCATCTCCCAAGACGAAAGGGTGTCTGAATCCCCTGTGGAGACCACAGAGAAAGACCTAGTTCCCCACCTCATCGCGACAGGAGGCCTCAAATCCTTTGAAAACTCCAGAGGTATGCGGAGATCAGTGCCTCCAAAGGAGACGATGCCTGACTCCTCGTGAAACTTGATAGGAGACCCAGGATTCCTGTGGCACGTGGAAAGGGACCCTTGGTCTCCCGTCTCAGCTGGAGAGGCGTCCCAATTGCCCTGCAAAGCCTCGAGGAGAATCCCGAGATGTCCCTCGCAACTAGGCAGGAGTCCTGACATGGCTGAACACACACGTGTGTGGAAGGGCCATCCCCGTCGGAACTCGAGAATATACCCCAGGTTCCCGCCGCAACTCGAGAAAAACCATGAGACTTCCCCCTCGCCGCGAGATGAGGCCCGATTCCCCTGCACTGCGTGCAGAGCAATTCCGTGTTGCACATCACACATGAAAGGAGCCTTGATTTCCTTGATGGCACTCCAGAGAAACCCCAAGAACACTGTTTCAAGGATAGAGGGATCCTGAGGTCACTGTAGCAACACGAAAGAGCTCCGTGGGCCAAAAATCAACTCGAGATGAGAGGTTAGTCCCTGGCTTCGACTCCAGAGGAATACCACCTTACCACAAGCACCTCAAGAGGAGGCTTCTCTCAGCTCTAGGTATGTGAGAGGGACCCTGAGTTTGCGGCCTCAAGTGGAATGGACACCGCGATGCCCTGACGCGAAATAAGGCCGGATATCCCTGCAGTGACTTGAATGCAGGCTCGTCTTGCATCTCCCAAGATGAAAGGATGTCTGAATCCCCTGTGGAGACCACAGAGAAAGACCTAGTTCCCCACCTCATCGCGACAGGAGGCCTCAAATCCTTTGAAAACTCCAGAGGTACGCGGAGATCAGTGCCTCCAAAGGAGACGATGCCTGACTCCTCGTGAAACTTGATAGGAGTCCCAGGGTTCCTGTGGCACGTGGAAAGGGACCCTTGGTCTCCCGCCTCAGCTGGAGAGGCGTCCCCATTGCCTTTTCAAGCCTCGAGGAGAATCCCGAGTTGTGTCTCGCAACTAGGCAGGAGTCCTGACGTGGCTGAACAAACACGTGTGTGGAAGGGCCATCCCCGTCGTAACTCGAGAATATACCCCAGGTTCCCGCCGCAACTCGAGAAAAACCATGAGACTTCCCCCTCGCCGCGAGATGAGGCCCGATTCCCCTGCACTGCGCGCAGAGCAATTCTGTGTTGCACATCACACATGAAAGGAGCCTTGATTTCCTTCATGGCACTCCAGAGAAACCCCAAGAACACTGTTTCAAGGCTAGAGGGATCCTGAGGTCACTGTAGCAACACGAAAGATCTCCGTGGACCAAGAATCAACACGAGATGAGAGGTTAGTCCCTGGCTTCGACTCCTGAGGAATACCACCTTACCACAAGCACCTCAAGAGGAGGCTTCTCTCAGCTCTAGGTATGTGAGAGGGATCCTGAGTTTGCGGCCTCAAGTGGAATGGACACCGCGAAGCCCTGACTCGAAATAAGGCCGGATATCCCTGCAGTGACTTGAATGCAGGCTCGTCTTGCATCTCCCAAGAAGAAAGGATGTCTGAATCCCCTGTGGAGACCACAGAGAAACACCTAGTTCCCCACCTCATCGCGACCGGAGGCCTCACATCCTTTGAAAACTCCAGAGGTACGCGGAGATCAGTGCCTCCAAAGGAGACGATGCCTGACTCCTCGTGAAACTTGATAGGAGACCCAGGATTCCTGTGGCACGTGGAAAGGGACCCTTGGTCTCCCGCCTCAGCTGGAGAGGCATTCCAATTGCCCTGCCAAGCCTCGAGGAGAATCCCGAGTTGTCCCTCGCAACTAGGCAGGAGTCCTGACGTGGCTGAACAAACACGTGTGTGGAAGGGCCATCCCCGTCGTAACTCGAGTATATACCCCAGGTTCCCGCCGCAACTCGAGAAAAACCATGAGACTTCCCCCTCGATGCGAGATGAGGCCCGATTCCCCTGTACTGCGTGCAGAGCAATTCCGTCTTGCACATCACACATGAAAGGAGCCTTGATTTCCTTGATGGAACTCGAGAGAAACCCCAAGAACACTGTTTCAAGGATAGAGGGATCCTGAGGTCACTGTAGCAACACGAAAGAACTCTGTGGACCAAAAATCAACTCGAAAAGAGAGGTTAGTCCCTGGATTCGTCTCCAGAGGAATACCACCTTACCACAAGCACCTCAAGAGGAGGCTTCTCTCAGCTCTATGTATGTGAGAGGGACCCTGAGTTTGCGGCCTCAAGTGGAATGGACACCGCGATGCCCTGACTCGAAATAAGGCCGGATATCCCTGCAGTGACTTGAATGCAGGCTCGTCTTGCATCTCCCAAGATGAAAGGATGTCTGAATCCCCTGTGGAGACCACAGAGAAAGACCTAGTTCCCCACCTCATCGCGACCGATAGCCTCACATCCTTTGAAAACTCCAGAGGTACGCGGAGATCAGTGCCTCGAAAGGAGACGATGCCTGACTCCTCGTGAAACTTGATAGGAGTCCCAGGATTCCTGTGGCACGTGGAGAGGGACCCTTGGTCTCCCTCCTCAGCTGGAGAGGCGTCCCAATTGCCTTGCCAAGCCTCGAGGAGAATCCCGAGTTGTGTCTCGCAACTAGGCAAGAGTCCTGACGTCGCTGAACAAACACGTGTGTGGAAGGGCCATCACCGTCGTAACTCGAGAATATACCCCAGGTTCCCGCCGCAACTCGAGGAAAACCATGAGACTTCCCCCTCGCCGCGATATGAGGCCCGATTCCCCTGCACTGCGTGCAGAGCAATTCCGTGTTGCACATCACACATGAAAGGAGCCTTGATTTCCTTGATGGCACTCCAGAGAAACCCCAAGAACACTGTTTCAAGGCTAGAGGGATCCTGAGGTCACTGTAGCAACACGAAAGAGCTCCGTGGACCAAGAATCAACACGAGATGAGAGGTTAGTCCCTTGCTTCGACTCCTGAGGAATACCACCTTACCACAAGCACCTCAAGAGGAGGCTTCTCTCAGCTCTAGGTATGTGAGAGGGACCCTGAGTTTGCGGCCTCAAGTGGAATGGACACCGCGATGCCCTGATTCGAAATAAGGCCAGATATCCCTGCAGTGACTTGAATGCAGGTTCGTCTTGCATCTCCCAGGACGAAAGAATGTCTGAATCCCCTGTGGAAAGCACAGAGAAAGACTTAGTTCCCCACCTCATCGCGACCGATAGCCTCACATCCTTTGAAAACTCCAGAGGTACGCGGAGATCAGTGCCTCCAAAGGAGACGATGCCTGACTCCTCGTGAAACTTGATAGGAGTCCCAGGATTCCTGTGGCACTTGGAAAGGGACACTTGGTCTCCCGCCTCAGCTGGAGAGGCGTCCCAATTGCCCTGCCAAGCCTCGAGGAGAATCCAGAGTTGTCCCTCGCAACTAGGCAGGAGTCCTGACGTCGCTGAAGAAACACGTGGGTGGAAGGGCCATCCCCGTCGTAACTCGAGAATATACCCCAGGTTCCCGCCGCAACTCGAGAAAAACCATGAGACTTCCCCCTCGCCGCGAGATGAGGCCCGATTCCCCTGCACTGCGTGCAGAGCAATTCCTTGTTGCACATCACACATGAAAGGAGCCTTGATTTCCTTGATGGCACTCCAGAGAAACCCCAAGAACACTGTTTCAAGGCTAGAGGGATCCTGAGGTCACTGTAGCAACACGAAAGAGCTCCGTGGGCCAAAAATCAACTCGAGATGAGATGTTAGTCCCTGGCTTCGACTCCAGAGGAATACCACCTTACCACAAGCACCTCAAGAGGAGGCTTCTCTCAGCTCTAGGTATGTGAGAGGGACCCTGAGTTTGCGGCCTCAAGTGGAATGGACACCGCGATGCCTTGACGCGAAATAAGGCTGGATATCCCTGCAGTGACTTGAATGCAGGCTCGTCTTGCATCTCCCAAGATGAAAGGATGTCTGAATCCCCTGTGGAGACCACAGAGAAAGACCTAGTTCCCCACCTCATCGCGACCGGAGGCCTCACATCCTTTGAAAATTCCAGAGGTAGGTGGAGATCAGTGCCTCCAAAGGAGACGATGCCTGACTCCTCGTGAAACTTGATAGGAGTCCCAGGATTCCTGTGGCACGTGGAAAGGGACCCTTGGTCTCCTGCCTCAGCTGGAGAGGCGTCCCAATTGCCTTGCCAAGCCTCGAGGACAATCCCGAGTTGTGTCTCGCAACTAGGCAAGAGTCCTGACGTGGCTGAACAAACACGTGTGTGGAAGGGCCATCCCCGTCGTAACTCGAGAATATACCCCAGGTTCCCGCCGCAACTCGAGAAAAACCATGAGACTTCCCCCTCGCCGCGAGATGAGGCCCGATTCCCCTGCACTGCGTGCAGAGCAATTCTGTGTTGCACATCACACATGAAAGGAGCCTTGATTTCCTTGATGGCACTCCAGAGAAACCCCAAGAACACTGTTTCAAGGCTAGAGGGATCCTGAGGTCACTGTAGCAACACGAAAGAGCTCCGTGGACCAAAAATCAACTCGAGATGATAGGTTAGTCCCTAGCTTCGACTCCAGAGGAATACCACCTTACCACAAGCACCTCAAGAGGAGGCTTCTCTCAGCTCTAGGTATGTGAGAGGGACCCTGAGTTTGTGGCCTCAAGTGGAATGGACACCGCGATGCCCTGACTCGAAATAAGGCCGGATATCCCTGCAGTGACTGGAATGCAGGCTCGTCTTGCATCTCCCAAGACGAAAGGGTGTCTGAATCCCCTGTGGAGACCACAGAGAAAGACCTAGTTCCCCACCTCATCGCGACAGGAGGCCTCAAATCCTTTGAAAACTCCAGAGGTATGCGGAGATCAGTGCCTCCAAAGGAGAAGATGCCTGACTCCTCGTGAAACTTGATAGGAGACCCAGGATTCCTGTGGCACGTGGAAAGGGACCCTTGGTCTCCCGCCTCAGCTGGAGAGGCGTCCCAATTGCCCTGCAAAGCCTTGAGGAGAATCCCGAGTTTTCCCTCGCAACTAGGCAGGAGTCCTGACGTGGCTGAACACACACGTGTGTGGAAGGGCCATCCCCGTCGTAACTCGAGAATATACCCCAGGTTCCCGCCGCAACTCGAGAAAAACCATGAGACTTCCCCCTTGCCGCGAGATGAGGCCCGATTACCCTGCACTGCGTGCAGAGCAATTCCGTGTTGCACATCACACATGAAAGGAGCCTTGATTTCCTTGATGGCACTCCAGAGAAACCCCAAGAACACTGTTTCAAGGCTAGAGGGATCCTGAGGTCACTGTAGCAACACGAAAGAGCTCCGTGGACCAAGAATCAACACGAGATGAGAGGTTAGTCCCTGGCTTCGACTCCTGAGGAATACCACCTTACCACAAGCATCTCAAGAGGAGGCTTCTCTCAGCTCTAGGTATGTGAGAGGGATCCTGAGTTTGCGGCCTCAAGTGGAATGGACACCGCGAAGCCCTGACTCGAAATAAGGCCGGATATCCCTGCAGTGACTTGAATGCAGGCTCGTCTTGCATCTCCCAAGAAGAAAGGATGTCTGAATCCCCTGTGGAGACCACAGAGAAACACCTAGTTCCCCACCTCATCGCGACCGGAGGCCTCACATCCTTTGAAAACTCCAGAGGTACGCGGAGATCAGTGCCTCCAAAGGAGACGATGCCTGACTCCTCGTGAAACTTGATAGGAGTCCCAGGATTCTTGTGGCACGTGGAATGGGACCCTTGGTCTCCCGCCTCAGCTGGAGAGGCGTTCCAATTGCCCTGCCAAGCCTCGAGGAGAATCCCGAGTTGTCCCTCGGAACTAGGCAGGAGTCCTGACGTGGCTGAACAAACACGTGGGTGGAAGGGCCATCCCCGTCGTAACTCGAGAATATTCCCCAGGTTCCCGCTGCAACTCGAGAAAAACCATGAGACTTCCCCCTCAATGCGAGATGAGGCCCGATTCCCCTGTACTGCGTGCAGAGCAATTCCGTCTTGCACATCACACATGAAAGGAGCCTTGATTTCCTTGATGGCACTCCAGAGAAACCCCAAGAACACTGTTTCAAGGATAGAGGGATCCTGAGGTCACTGTAACAACAAGAAAGAACTCTGTGGACCAAAACTCAACTCAAAAAGAGAGGTTAGTCCCTGGATTCGTCTCCAGAGGAATACCACCTTACCACAAGCACCTCAAGAGGAGGCTTCTCTCAGCTCTAGGTATGTGAGAGGGACCCTGAGTTTGCGGCCTCAAGTGGAATGGACACCGCGATGCCCTGACGCGAAATAAGGCTGGATATCCCTGCAGTGACTTGAATGCAGGCTCGTCTTGCATCTCCCAAGATGAAAGGATGTCTGAATCCCCTGTGGAGACCACAGAGAAAGACCTAGTTCCCCACCTCATCGCGACCGGAGGCCTCACATCCTTTGAAAACTCCAGAGGTATGCGGAGATCAGTGCCTCCAAAGGAGACGATGCCTGACTCCTCGTGAAACTTGATAGGAGTCGCAGGATTCCTGTGGCACGTGGAAAGGGACCCTTGGTCTCCTGCCTCAGCTGGAGAGGCGTCCCAATTGCCTTGCCAAGCCTCGAGGAGAATCCCGAGTTGTGTCTCGCAATTAGGCAAGAGTCCTGACGTCGCTGAACAAACACGTGTGTGGAAGGGCCATCACCGTCGTAACTCGAGAATATACCCCAGGTTCCCGCCGCAACTCGAGGAAAACCATGAGACTTCCCCCTCGCCGCGATATGAGGCCCGATTCCCCTGCACTGCGTGCAGAGCAATTCTGTGTTGCACATCACACATGAAAGGAGCCTTGATTTCCTTCATGGCACTCCAGAGAAACCCCAAGAACACTGTTTCAAGGATAGAGGGATCCTGAGGTCACTGTAGCAACACGAAAGAACTCTGTGGACCAAAAATCAACTCGAAAAGAGAGGTTAGTCCCTGGATTCGTCTCCAGAGGAATACCACCTTACCACAAGCACCTCAAGAGGAGGCTTCTCTCAGCTCTAGGTATGTGAGAGGGACCCTGAGTTTGCGGCCTCAAGTGGAATGGACACCGCGATGCCCTGACTCGAAATAAGGCCGGATATCCCTGCAGTGACTTCAATGCAGGCTCGTCTTGCATCTCCCAGGACGAAAGGATGTCTGAATCCCCTGTGGAAAGCACAGAGAAAGACTTAGTTCCCCACATCATCGCGACCGATAGCCTCACATCCTTTGAAAACTCCAGAGGTACGCGGAGATCAGTGCCTCCAAAGGAGACGATGCCTGACTCCTCGTGAAACTTGATAGGAGTCCCAGGATTCCTGTGGCACTTGGAAAGGGACCCTTGGTCTCCCGCCTCAGCTGGAGAGGCGTCCCAATTGCCCTGCCAAGCCTCGAGGAGAATCCAGAGTTGTCCCTCGCAACTAGGCAAGAGTCCTGACGTCGCTGAAGAAACACGTGGGTGGAAGGGCCATCCCCGTCGTAACTCGAGAATATACCCCAGGTTCCCGCCGCAACTCGAGAAAAACCATGAGACTTCCCCCTCGCCGCGAGATGAGGCCCGATTCCCCTGCACTGCGTGCAGAGCAATTCCGTGTTGCACATCACACATGAAAGGAGCCTTGATTTCCTTGATGGCACTCCAGAGAAACCCCAAGAACACTGTTTCAAGGATAGAGGGATCCTGAGGTCACTGTATCAACACGAAAGAGCTCCGTGGGCCAAAAATCAACTCGAGATGAGAGGTTAGTCCCTAGCTTCGACTCCAGAGGAATACCACCTTACCACAAGCACCTCAAGAGGAGGCTTCTCTCAGCTCTAGGTATGTGAGAGGGACCCTGAGTTTGCGGCCTCAAGTGGAATGGACACCGCGATGCCCTGACGCGAAATAAGGCTGGATATCCCTGCAGTGACTTGAATGCAGGCTCGTCTTGCATCTCCCAAGATGAAAGGATGTCTGAATCCCCTGTGGAGACCACAGAGAAAGACCTAGTTCCCCACCTCATCGCGACAGGAGGCCTCACATCCTGTGAAAACTCCAGAGGTACGCGGAGATCAGTGCCTCCAAAGGAGACGATGCCTGACTCCTCGGGAAACTTGATAGGAGTCCCAGGGTTCCTGTGGCACGTGGAAAGGGATCCTTGGTCTCCCGCCTCAGCTGGAGAGGCGTCCCCATTGCCTTGTCAAGCCTCGAGGAGAATCCCGAGTTGTGTCTCGCAACTAGGCAGGAGTCCTGACATGGCTGAACACACACGTGTGTGGAAGGGCCATCCCCGTCGGAACTCGAGAATATACCCCAGGTTCCCGCCGCAACTCGAGAAAAACCATGAGACTTCCCCCTCGCCGCGAGATGAGGCCCGATTCCCCTGCACTGCGTGCAGAGCAATTCCGTGTTGCACATCACACATGAAAGGAGCCTTGATTTCCTTGATGGCACTCCAGAGAAACCCCAAGAACACTGTTTCAAGGCTAGAGGGATCCTGAGGTCACTGTAGCAACACGAAAGATATCCTTGGACCAAGAATCAACACGAGATGAGAGGTTAGTCCCTGGCTTCGACTCCTGAGGAATACCACCTTACCACAAGCACCTCAAGAGGAGGCTTCTCTCAGCTCTAGGTATGTGAGAGGGATCCTGAGTTTGCGGCCTCAAGTGGAATGGACACCGCGAAGCCCTGACTCGAAATAAGGCTGGATATCCCTGCAGTGACTTGAATGCAGGCTTGTCTTGCATCTCCCAAGAAGAAAGGGTGTCTGAATCCCCTGTGGAGACCACAGAGAAACACCTAGTTCCCCACCTCATCGCGACCGGAGGCCTCACATCCTTTGAAAACTCCAGAGGTACGCGGAGATCAGTGCCTCCAAAGGAGACGATGCCTGACTCCTCGTGAAACTTGATAGGAGACCCAGGATTCCTGTGGCACGTGGAAAGGGACCCTTGGTCTCCCGCCTCAGCTGGAGAGGCGTCCCAATTGCCCTGCCAAGCCTCGAGGAGAATCCAGAGTTGTCCCTCGCAACTAGGCAGGAGTCCTGACGTCGCTGAAGAAACACGTGGGTGGAAGGGCCATCCCCGTCGTAACTCGAGAATATACCCCAGGTTCCCGCCGCAACTCGAGAAAAACCATGAGACTTCCCCCTCGCCGCGAGATGAGGCCCGATTCCCCTGCACTGCGTGCAGAGCAATTCCGTCTTGCACATCACACATGAAAGGAGCCTTGATTTCCTTGATGGCACTCCAGAGAAACCCCAAGAACACTGTTTCAAGGCTAGAGGGATCCTGAGGTCACTGTAGCAACACGAAAGAGCTCCGTGGGCCAAAAATCAACTCGAGATGAGAGGTTAGTCCCTGGCTTCGACTCCAGAGGAATACCACCTTACCACAAGCACCTCAAGAGGAGGCTTCTCTCAGCTCTAGGTATGTGAGAGGGACCCTGAGTTTGCGGCCTCAAGTGGAATGGACACCGCGATGCCCTGACGCGAAATAAGGCTGGATATCCCTGCAGTGACTTGAATGCAGGCTCGTCTTGCATCTCCCAAGACGAAAGGGTGTCTGAATCCCCTGTGGAGACCACAGAGAAAGACCTAGTTCCCCACTTCATCGCGACCGGAGGCCTCACATCCTTTGAAATCTCCAGAGGTACGCGGAGATCAGTGCCTCCAAAGGAGACGATGCCTGACTCCTCGTGAAACTTGATAGGAGTCCCAGGATTCCTGTGGCACGTGGAAAGGGACCCTTGGTCTCCCGCCTCAGCTGGAGAGGCGTCCCAATTGCCTTGCCAAGCCTCGAGGAGAATCCCGAGTTGTGTCTCGCAACTAGGCAAGAGTCCTGACGTGGCTGAACAAACACGTGTGTGGAAGGGCTATCCCCGTCGTAACTCGAGAATATACCCCAGGTTCCCGCCGCAACTCGAGAAAAACCATGAGACTTCCCCCTCGCCGCGAGATGAGGCCCGATTCCCCTGTACTGCGTGCAGAGCAATTCTATGTTGCACATCACACATGAAAGGAGCCTTGATTTCCTTGATGGCACTCCAGAGAAACCCCAAGAACACTGTTTCAAGGCTAGAGGGATACTGAGGTCACTGTAGCAACACGAAAGAGCTCCGTGGACCAAAAATCAACTCGAGATGAGATGTTAGTCCCTGGCTTCGACTCCAGAGGAATACCACCTTACCACAAGCACCTCAAGAGGAGGCTTCTCTCAGCTCTAGGTATGTGAGAGGGACCCTGAGTTTGCGGCCTCAAGTGGAATGGACACCGCGATGCCCTGACTCGAAATAAGGCCGGATATCCCTGCAGTGACTTGAATGCAGGCTCGTCTTGCATCTCCCAAGACGAAAGGGTGTCTGAATCCCCTGTGGAGACCACAGAGAAAGACCTAGTTCCCCACCTCATCGCGACAGGAGGCCTCAAATCCTTTGAAAACTCCAGAGGTATGCGGAGATCAGTGCCTCCAAAGGAGACGATGCCTGACTCCTCGTGAAACTTGATAGGAGACCCAGGATTCCTGTGGCACGTGGATAGGGACCCTTGGTCTCCCATCTCAGCTGGAGAGGCGTCCCAATTGCCCTGCAAAGCCTCGAGGAGAATCCCGAGTTGTGTCTCGCAACTAGGCAAGAGTCGTGACGTGATTGAACAAACATGTGTGTGGAAGGGCCATCCCCGTCGTAACTCGAGAATATACCCCAGGTTCCCGCCGCAACTCGAGAAGAACCATGAGACTTCCCCCTCGCCGCGAGATGAGGCCCGATTCCCCTGCACTGCGTGCAGAGCAATTCCGTGTTGCACATCACACATGAAAGGAGCCTTGATTTCCTTGATGGCACTCCAGAGAAACCCCAGGAACACTGTTTCAAGGCTAGAGGGATCCTGAGGTCACTGTAGCAACACGAAAGAGCTCCGTGGACCAAGAATCAACACGAGATGAGAGGTTAGTCCCTGGCTTCGACTCCAGAGGAATACCACCTTACCACAAGCACCTCAAGAGGAGGCTTCTCTCAGCTCTAGGTATGTGAGAGGGATCCTGAGTTTGCGGCCTCAAGTGGAATGGACACCGCGATGCCCTGACTCGAAATAAGGCCGGATATCCCTGCAGTGACTTGAATACAGGCTCGTCTTGCATCTCCCAAGAAGAACGGATGTCTGAATCCCCTGTGGAGACCACAGAGAAAGACCTAGTTCCGCACCTCATCGCGACCGGAGGCCTCACATCCTTTGAAAACTCCAGAGGTACGTGGAGATCAGTGCCTCCAAAGGAGACGATGCCTGACTCCTCGTGAAACTTGATAGGAAGCCCAGGATTCTTGTGGCACGTGGAAAGGGACCCTTGGTCTCCCGCCTCAGCTGGAGAGGCGTTCCAATTGCCCTGCCAAGCCTCGAGGATAATCCCGAGTTGTCCCTCGCAACTAGGCAGGAGTCCTGACGTGGCTGAACAAACACGTGTGTGGAAGGGCCATCCCCGTCGTAACTCGAGAATACACCCCAGGTTCCCGCCGCAACTCGAGAAAAACCATGAGACTTCTCCCTCAATGCGAGATGAGGCCCGATTCCCCTGTACTGTGTGCAGAGCAATTCCGTCTTGCATATCACACATGAAAGGAGCCTTGATTTCCTTGATGGCACTCCAGAGAAACCCCAAGAACACTGTTTCAAGGATAGAGGGATCTTGAGGTCACTGTAGCAACACGAAAGAACTCTGTGGACCAAAAATCAACTCGAAAAGAGAGGTTAGTCCCTGGATTCGTCTCCAGAGGAATACCACCTTACCACAAGCACCTCAAGAGGAGGCTTCTCTCAGCTCTAGGTATGTGAGAGGGACCCTGAGTTTGCGGCCTCAAGTGGAATGGACACCACGATGCCCTGATTCGAAATAAGGCCAGATATCCCTGCAGTGACTTCAATGCAGGTTCGTCTTGCATCTCCCAGGACGAAAGAATGTCTGAATCCCCTGTGGAAAGCACAGAGAAAGACTTAGTTCCCCACCTCATCGCGACCGATAGCCTCACATCCTTTGAAAACTCCAGAGGTACGTGGAGATCAGTGCCTCCAAAGGAGACGATGCCTGACTCCTCGTGAAACTTGATAGGAGTCCCAGGATTCCTGTGGCACTTGGAAAGGGACACTTGGTCTCCCGCCTCAGCTGGAGAGGCGTCCCAATTGCCCTGCCAAGCCTCGAGGAGAATCCAGAGTTGTCCCTCGCAACTAGGCAGGAGTCCTGAAGTCGCTGAAGAAACACGTGGGTGGAAGGGCCATCCCCGTCGTAACTCGAGAATATACCCCAGGTTCCCGCCGCAACTCGAGAAAAACCATGAGACTTCCCCCTCGCCGCGAGATGAGGCCCGATTCCCCTGCACTGCGTGCAGAGCAATTCCGTGTTGCACATCACACATGAAAGGAGCCTTGATTTCCTTGATGGCACTCCAGAGAAACCCCAAGAACACTGTTTCAAGGCTAGAGGGATCCTGAGGTCACTGTAGCAACACGAAAGAGCTCCGTGGGCCAAAAATCAACTCGAGATGAGATGTTAGTCCCTGGCTTCGACTCCAGAGGAATACCACCTTACCACAAGCACCTCAAGAGGAGGCTTCTCTCAGCTCTAGGTATGTGAGAGGGACCCTGAGTTTGCGGCCTCAAGTGGAATGGACACCGCGATGCCCTGACTCGAAATAAGGCCGGATATCCCTGCAGTGACTTGAATGCAGGCTCGTCTTGCATCTCCCAAGACGAAAGGGTGTCTGAATCCCCTGTGGAGACCACAGAGAAAGACCTAGTTCCCCACCTCATCGCGACAGGAGGCCTCAAATCCTTTGAAAACTCCAGAGGTATGCGGAGATCAGTGCCTCCAAAGGAGACGATGCCTGGCTCCTCGTGAAACTTGATAGGAGACCCAGGATTCCTGTGGCACGTGGATAGGGACCCTTGGTCTCCCATCTCAGCTGGAGAGGCGTCCCAATTGCCCTGCAAAGCCTCGAGGAGAATCCCGAGTTGTGTCTCGCAACTAGGCAAGAGTCGTGACGTGATTGAACAAACATGTGTGTGGAAGGGCCATCCCCGTCGTAACTCGAGAATATACCCCAGGTTCCCGCCGCAACTCGAGAAGAACCATGAGACTTCCCCCTCGCCGCGAGATGAGGCCCGATTCCCCTGCACTGCGTGCAGAGCAATTCCGTGTTGCACATCACACATGAAAGGAGCCTTGATTTCCTTGATGGCACTCCAGAGAAACCCCAGGAACACTGTTTCAAGGCTAGAGGGATCCTGAGGTCACTGTAGCAACACGAAAGAGCTCCGTGGACCAAGAATCAACACGAGATGAGAGGTTAGTCCCTGGCTTCGACTCCAGAGGAATACCACCTTACCACAAGCACCTCAAGAGGAGGCTTCTCTCAGCTCTAGGTATGTGAGAGGGATCCTGAGTTTGCGGCCTCAAGTGGAATGGACACCGCGATGCCCTGACTCGAAATAAGGCCGGATATCCCTGCAGTGACTTGAATACAGGCTCGTCTTGCATCTCCCAAGAAGAACGGATGTCTGAATCCCCTGTGGAGACCACAGAGAAAGACCTAGTTCCGCACCTCATCGCGACCGGAGGCCTCACATCCTTTGAAAACTCCAGAGGTACGTGGAGATCAGTGCCTCCAAAGGAGACGATGCCTGACTCCTCGTGAAACTTGATAGGAAGCCCAGGATTCTTGTGGCACGTGGAAAGGGACCCTTGGTCTCCCGCCTCAGCTGGAGAGGCGTTCCAATTGCCCTGCCAAGCCTCGAGGATAATCCCGAGTTGTCCCTCGCAACTAGGCAGGAGTCCTGACGTGGCTGAACAAACACGTGTGTGGAAGGGCCATCCCCGTCGTAACTCGAGAATACACCCCAGGTTCCCGCCGCAACTCGAGAAAAACCATGAGACTTCTCCCTCAATGCGAGATGAGGCCCGATTCCCCTGTACTGTGTGCAGAGCAATTCCGTCTTGCATATCACACATGAAAGGAGCCTTGATTTCCTTGATGGCACTCCAGAGAAACCCCAAGAACACTGTTTCAAGGATAGAGGGATCTTGAGGTCACTGTAGCAACACGAAAGAACTCTGTGGACCAAAAATCAACTCGAAAAGAGAGGTTAGTCCCTGGATTCGTCTCCAGAGGAATACCACCTTACCACAAGCACCTCAAGAGGAGGCTTCTCTCAGCTCTAGGTATGTGAGAGGGACCCTGAGTTTGCGGCCTCAAGTGGAATGGACACCACGATGCCCTGATTCGAAATAAGGCCAGATATCCCTGCAGTGACTTGAATGCAGGCTCGTCTTGCATCTCCCAAGAAGAAAGGATGTCTGAATCCCCTGTGGAGACCACAGAGAAACACCTAGTTCCCCACCTCATCGCGACCGGAGGCCTCACATCCTTTGAAAACTCCAGAGGTACGCGGAGATCAGTGCCTCCAAAGGAGACGATGCCTGACTCCTCGTGAAACTTGATAGGAGTCCCAGGATTCTTGTGGCACGTGGAATGGGACCCTTGGTCTCCCGCCTCAGCTGGAGAGGCGTTCCAATTGCCCTGCCAAGCCTCGAGGAGAATCCCGAGTTGTCCCTCGGAACTAGGCAGGAGTCCTGACGTGGCTGAACAAACACGTGGGTGGAAGGGCCATCCCCGTCGTAACTCGAGAATATTCCCCAGGTTCCCGCTGCAACTCGAGAAAAACCATGAGACTTCCCCCTCAATGCGAGATGAGGCCCGATTCCCCTGTACTGCGTGCAGAGCAATTCCGTCTTGCACATCACACATGAAAGGAGCCTTGATTTCCTTGATGGCACTCCAGAGAAACCCCAAGAACACTGTTTCAAGGATAGAGGGATCCTGAGGTCACTGTAACAACAAGAAAGAACTCTGTGGACCAAAACTCAACTCAAAAAGAGAGGTTAGTCCCTGGATTCGTCTCCAGAGGAATACCACCTTACCACAAGCACCTCAAGAGGAGGCTTCTCTCAGCTCTAGGTATGTGAGAGGGACCCTGAGTTTGCGGCCTCAAGTGGAATGGACACCGCGATGCCCTGACGCGAAATAAGGCTGGATATCCCTGCAGTGACTTGAATGCAGGCTCGTCTTGCATCTCCCAAGATGAAAGGATGTCTGAATCCCCTGTGGAGACCACAGAGAAAGACCTAGTTCCCCACCTCATCGCGACCGGAGGCCTCACATCCTTTGAAAACTCCAGAGGTATGCGGAGATCAGTGCCTCCAAAGGAGACGATGCCTGACTCCTCGTGAAACTTGATAGGAGTCGCAGGATTCCTGTGGCACGTGGAAAGGGACCCTTGGTCTCCTGCCTCAGCTGGAGAGGCGTCCCAATTGCCTTGCCAAGCCTCGAGGAGAATCCCGAGTTGTGTCTCGCAATTAGGCAAGAGTCCTGACGTCGCTGAACAAACACGTGTGTGGAAGGGCCATCACCGTCGTAACTCGAGAATATACCCCAGGTTCCCGCCGCAACTCGAGGAAAACCATGAGACTTCCCCCTCGCCGCGATATGAGGCCCGATTCCCCTGCACTGCGTGCAGAGCAATTCTGTGTTGCACATCACACATGAAAGGAGCCTTGATTTCCTTCATGGCACTCCAGAGAAACCCCAAGAACACTGTTTCAAGGATAGAGGGATCCTGAGGTCACTGTAGCAACACGAAAGAACTCTGTGGACCAAAAATCAACTCGAAAAGAGAGGTTAGTCCCTGGATTCGTCTCCAGAGGAATACCACCTTACCACAAGCACCTCAAGAGGAGGCTTCTCTCAGCTCTAGGTATGTGAGAGGGACCCTGAGTTTGCGGCCTCAAGTGGAATGGACACCGCGATGCCCTGACTCGAAATAAGGCCGGATATCCCTGCAGTGACTTCAATGCAGGCTCGTCTTGCATCTCCCAGGACGAAAGGATGTCTGAATCCCCTGTGGAAAGCACAGAGAAAGACTTAGTTCCCCACCTCATCGCGACCGATAGCCTCACATCCTTTGAAAACTCCAGAGGTACGCGGAGATCAGTGCCTCCAAAGGAGACGATGCCTGACTCCTCGTGAAACTTGATAGGAGTCCCAGGATTCCTGTGGCACTTGGAAAGGGACCCTTGGTCTCCCGCCTCAGCTGGAGAGGCGTCCCAATTGCCCTGCCAAGCCTCGAGGAGAATCCAGAGTTGTCCCTCGCAACTAGGCAAGAGTCCTGACGTCGCTGAAGAAACACGTGGGTGGAAGGGCCATCCCCGTCGTAACTCGAGAATATACCCCAGGTTCCCGCCGCAACTCGAGAAAAACCATGAGACTTCCCCCTCGCCGCGAGATGAGGCCCGATTCCCCTGCACTGCGTGCAGAGCAATTCCGTGTTGCACATCACACATGAAAGGAGCCTTGATTTCCTTGATGGCACTCCAGAGAAACCCCAAGAACACTGTTTCAAGGATAGAGGGATCCTGAGGTCACTGTATCAACACGAAAGAGCTCCGTGGGCCAAAAATCAACTCGAGATGAGAGGTTAGTCCCTAGCTTCGACTCCAGAGGAATACCACCTTACCACAAGCACCTCAAGAGGAGGCTTCTCTCAGCTCTAGGTATGTGAGAGGGACCCTGAGTTTGCGGCCTCAAGTGGAATGGACACCGCGATGCCCTGACGCGAAATAAGGCTGGATATCCCTGCAGTGACTTGAATGCAGGCTCGTCTTGCATCTCCCAAGATGAAAGGATGTCTGAATCCCCTGTGGAGACCACAGAGAAAGACCTAGTTCCCCACCTCATCGCGACAGGAGGCCTCACATCCTGTGAAAACTCCAGAGGTACGCGGAGATCAGTGCCTCCAAAGGAGACGACGCCTGACTCCTCGGGAAACTTGATAGGAGTCCCAGGGTTCCTGTGGCACGTGGAAAGGGATCCTTGGTCTCCCGCCTCAGCTGGAGAGGCGTCCCCATTGCCTTGTCAAGCCTCGAGGAGAATCCCGAGTTGTGTCTCGCAACTAGGCAGGAGTCCTGACATGGCTGAACACACACGTGTGTGGAAGGGCCATCCCCGTCGGAACTCGAGAATATACCCCAGGTTCCCGCCGCAACTCGAGAAAAACCATGAGACTTCCCCCTCGCCGCGAGATGAGGCCCGATTCCCCTGCACTGCGTGCAGAGCAATTCCGTGTTGCACATCACACATGAAAGGAGCCTTGATTTCCTTGATGGCACTCCAGAGAAACCCCAAGAACACTGTTTCAAGGCTAGAGGGATCCTGAGGTCACTGTAGCAACACGAAAGATATCCTTGGACCAAGAATCAACACGAGATGAGAGGTTAGTCCCTGGCTTCGACTCCTGAGGAATACCACCTTACCACAAGCACCTCAAGAGGAGGCTTCTCTCAGCTCTAGGTATGTGAGAGGGATCCTGAGTTTGCGGCCTCAAGTGGAATGGACACCGCGAAGCCCTGACTCGAAATAAGGCTGGATATCCCTGCAGTGACTTGAATGCAGGCTTGTCTTGCATCTCCCAAGAAGAAAGGGTGTCTGAATCCCCTGTGGAGACCACAGAGAAACACCTAGTTCCCCACCTCATCGCGACCGGAGGCCTCACATCCTTTGAAAACTCCAGAGGTACGCGGAGATCAGTGCCTCCAAAGGAGACGATGCCTGACTCCTCGTGAAACTTGATAGGAGACCCAGGATTCCTGTGGCACGTGGAAAGGGACCCTTGGTCTCCCGCCTCAGCTGGAGAGGCGTCCCAATTGCCCTGCCAAGCCTCGAGGAGAATCCAGAGTTGTCCCTCGCAACTAGGCAGGAGTCCTGACGTCGCTGAAGAAACACGTGGGTGGAAGGGCCATCCCCGTCGTAACTCGAGAATATACCCCAGGTTCCCGCCGCAACTCGAGAAAAACCATGAGACTTCCCCCTCGCCGCGAGATGAGGCCCGATTCCCCTGCACTGCGTGCAGAGCAATTCCGTCTTGCACATCACACATGAAAGGAGCCTTGATTTCCTTGATGGCACTCCAGAGAAACCCCAAGAACACTGTTTCAAGGCTAGAGGGATCCTGAGGTCACTGTAGCAACACGAAAGAGCTCCGTGGGCCAAAAATCAACTCGAGATGAGAGGTTAGTCCCTGGCTTCGACTCCAGAGGAATACCACCTTACCACAAGCACCTCAAGAGGAGGCTTCTCTCAGCTCTAGGTATGTGAGAGGGACCCTGAGTTTGCGGCCTCAAGTGGAATGGACACCGCGATGCCCTGACGCGAAATAAGGCTGGATATCCCTGCAGTGACTTGAATGCAGGCTCGTCTTGCATCTCCCAAGACGAAAGGGTGTCTGAATCCCCTGTGGAGACCACAGAGAAAGACCTAGTTCCCCACTTCATCGCGACCGGAGGCCTCACATCCTTTGAAATCTCCAGAGGTACGCGGAGATCAGTGCCTCCAAAGGAGACGATGCCTGACTCCTCGTGAAACTTGATAGGAGTCCCAGGATTCCTGTGGCACGTGGAAAGGGACCCTTGGTCTCCCGCCTCAGCTGGAGAGGCGTCCCAATTGCCTTGCCAAGCCTCGAGGAGAATCCCGAGTTGTGTCTCGCAACTAGGCAAGAGTCCTGACGTGGCTGAACAAACACGTGTGTGGAAGGGCTATCCCCGTCGTAACTCGAGAATATACCCCAGGTTCCCGCCGCAACTCGAGAAAAACCATGAGACTTCCCCCTCGCCGCGAGATGAGGCCCGATTCCCCTGTACTGCGTGCAGAGCAATTCTATGTTGCACATCACACATGAAAGGAGCCTTGATTTCCTTGATGGCACTCCAGAGAAACCCCAAGAACACTGTTTCAAGGCTAGAGGGATACTGAGGTCACTGTAGCAACACGAAAGAGCTCCGTGGACCAAAAATCAACTCGAGATGAGATGTTAGTCCCTGGCTTCGACTCCAGAGGAATACCACCTTACCACAAGCACCTCAAGAGGAGGCTTCTCTCAGCTCTAGGTATGTGAGAGGGACCCTGAGTTTGCGGCCTCAAGTGGAATGGACACCGCGATGCCCTGACTCGAAATAAGGCCGGATATCCCTGCAGTGACTTGAATGCAGGCTCGTCTTGCATCTCCCAAGACGAAAGGGTGTCTGAATCCCCTGTGGAGACCACAGAGAAAGACCTAGTTCCCCACCTCATCGCGACAGGAGGCCTCAAATCCTTTGAAAACTCCAGAGGTATGCGGAGATCAGTGCCTCCAAAGGAGACGATGCCTGACTCCTCGTGAAACTTGATAGGAGACCCAGGATTCCTGTGGCACGTGGATAGGGACCCTTGGTCTCCCATCTCAGCTGGAGAGGCGTCCCAATTGCCCTGCAAAGCCTCGAGGAGAATCCCGAGTTGTGTCTCGCAACTAGGCAAGAGTCGTGACGTGATTGAACAAACATGTGTGTGGAAGGGCCATCCCCGTCGTAACTCGAGAATATACCCCAGGTTCCCGCCGCAACTCGAGAAGAACCATGAGACTTCCCCCTCGCCGCGAGATGAGGCCCGATTCCCCTGCACTGCGTGCAGAGCAATTCCGTGTTGCACATCACACATGAAAGGAGCCTTGATTTCCTTGATGGCACTCCAGAGAAACCCCAGGAACACTGTTTCAAGGCTAGAGGGATCCTGAGGTCACTGTAGCAACACGAAAGAGCTCCGTGGACCAAGAATCAACACGAGATGAGAGGTTAGTCCCTGGCTTCGACTCCAGAGGAATACCACCTTACCACAAGCACCTCAAGAGGAGGCTTCTCTCAGCTCTAGGTATGTGAGAGGGATCCTGAGTTTGCGGCCTCAAGTGGAATGGACACCGCGATGCCCTGACTCGAAATAAGGCCGGATATCCCTGCAGTGACTTGAATACAGGCTCGTCTTGCATCTCCCAAGAAGAACGGATGTCTGAATCCCCTGTGGAGACCACAGAGAAAGACCTAGTTCCGCACCTCATCGCGACCGGAGGCCTCACATCCTTTGAAAACTCCAGAGGTACGTGGAGATCAGTGCCTCCAAAGGAGACGATGCCTGACTCCTCGTGAAACTTGATAGGAAGCCCAGGATTCTTGTGGCACGTGGAAAGGGACCCTTGGTCTCCCGCCTCAGCTGGAGAGGCGTTCCAATTGCCCTGCCAAGCCTCGAGGATAATCCCGAGTTGTCCCTCGCAACTAGGCAGGAGTCCTGACGTGGCTGAACAAACACGTGTGTGGAAGGGCCATCCCCGTCGTAACTCGAGAATACACCCCAGGTTCCCGCCGCAACTCGAGAAAAACCATGAGACTTCTCCCTCAATGCGAGATGAGGCCCGATTCCCCTGTACTGTGTGCAGAGCAATTCCGTCTTGCATATCACACATGAAAGGAGCCTTGATTTCCTTGATGGCACTCCAGAGAAACCCCAAGAACACTGTTTCAAGGATAGAGGGATCTTGAGGTCACTGTAGCAACACGAAAGAACTCTGTGGACCAAAAATCAACTCGAAAAGAGAGGTTAGTCCCTGGATTCGTCTCCAGAGGAATACCACCTTACCACAAGCACCTCAAGAGGAGGCTTCTCTCAGCTCTAGGTATGTGAGAGGGACCCTGAGTTTGCGGCCTCAAGTGGAATGGACACCACGATGCCCTGATTCGAAATAAGGCCAGATATCCCTGCAGTGACTTCAATGCAGGTTCGTCTTGCATCTCCCAGGACGAAAGAATGTCTGAATCCCCTGTGGAAAGCACAGAGAAAGACTTAGTTCCCCACCTCATCGCGACCGATAGCCTCACATCCTTTGAAAACTCCAGAGGTACGTGGAGATCAGTGCCTCCAAAGGAGACGATGCCTGACTCCTCGTGAAACTTGATAGGAGTCCCAGGATTCCTGTGGCACTTGGAAAGGGACACTTGGTCTCCCGCCTCAGCTGGAGAGGCGTCCCAATTGCCCTGCCAAGCCTCGAGGAGAATCCAGAGTTGTCCCTCGCAACTAGGCAGGAGTCCTGAAGTCGCTGAAGAAACACGTGGGTGGAAGGGCCATCCCCGTCGTAACTCGAGAATATACCCCAGGTTCCCGCCGCAACTCGAGAAAAACCATGAGACTTCCCCCTCGCCGCGAGATGAGGCCCGATTCCCCTGCACTGCGTGCAGAGCAATTCCGTGTTGCACATCACACATGAAAGGAGCCTTGATTTCCTTGATGGCACTCCAGAGAAACCCCAAGAACACTGTTTCAAGGCTAGAGGGATCCTGAGGTCACTGTAGCAACACGAAAGAGCTCCGTGGGCCAAAAATCAACTCGAGATGAGATGTTAGTCCCTGGCTTCGACTCCAGAGGAATACCACCTTACCACAAGCACCTCAAGAGGAGGCTTCTCTCAGCTCTAGGTATGTGAGAGGGACCCTGAGTTTGCGGCCTCAAGTGGAATGGACACCGCGATGCCCTGACTCGAAATAAGGCCGGATATCCCTGCAGTGACTTGAATGCAGGCTCGTCTTGCATCTCCCAAGACGAAAGGGTGTCTGAATCCCCTGTGGAGACCACAGAGAAAGACCTAGTTCCCCACCTCATCGCGACAGGAGGCCTCAAATCCTTTGAAAACTCCAGAGGTATGCGGAGATCAGTGCCTCCAAAGGAGACGATGCCTGACTCCTCGTGAAACTTGATAGGAGACCCAGGATTCCTGTGGCACGTGGATAGGGACCCTTGGTCTCCCATCTCAGCTGGAGAGGCGTCCCAATTGCCCTGCAAAGCCTCGAGGAGAATCCCGAGTTGTGTCTCGCAACTAGGCAAGAGTCGTGACGTGATTGAACAAACATGTGTGTGGAAGGGCCATCCCCGTCGTAACTCGAGAATATACCCCAGGTTCCCGCCGCAACTCGAGAAGAACCATGAGACTTCCCCCTCGCCGCGAGATGAGGCCCGATTCCCCTGCACTGCGTGCAGAGCAATTCCGTGTTGCACATCACACATGAAAGGAGCCTTGATTTCCTTGATGGCACTCCAGAGAAACCCCAGGAACACTGTTTCAAGGCTAGAGGGATCCTGAGGTCACTGTAGCAACACGAAAGAGCTCCGTGGACCAAGAATCAACACGAGATGAGAGGTTAGTCCCTGGCTTCGACTCCAGAGGAATACCACCTTACCACAAGCACCTCAAGAGGAGGCTTCTCTCAGCTCTGGGTATGTGAGAGGGATCCTGAGTTTGCGGCCTCAAGTGGAATGGACACCGCGATGCCCTGACTCGAAATAAGGCCGGATATCCCTGCAGTGACTTGAATACAGGCTCGTCTTGCATCTCCCAAGAAGAACGGATGTCTGAATCCCCTGTGGAGACCACAGAGAAAGACCTAGTTCCGCACCTCATCGCGACCGGAGGCCTCACATCCTTTGAAAACTCCAGAGGTACGTGGAGATCAGTGCCTCCAAAGGAGACGATGCCTGACTCCTCGTGAAACTTGATAGGAAGCCCAGGATTCTTGTGGCACGTGGAAAGGGACCCTTGGTCTCCCGCCTCAGCTGGAGAGGCGTTCCAATTGCCCTGCCAAGCCTCGAGGATAATCCCGAGTTGTCCCTCGCAACTAGGCAGGAGTCCTGACGTGGCTGAACAAACACGTGTGTGGAAGGGCCATCCCCGTCGTAACTCGAGAATACACCCCAGGTTCCCGCCGCAACTCGAGAAAAACCATGAGACTTCTCCCTCAATGCGAGATGAGGCCCGATTCCCCTGTACTGTGTGCAGAGCAATTCCGTCTTGCATATCACACATGAAAGGAGCCTTGATTTCCTTGATGGCACTCCAGAGAAACCCCAAGAACACTGTTTCAAGGATAGAGGGATCTTGAGGTCACTGTAGCAACACGAAAGAACTCTGTGGACCAAAAATCAACTCGAAAAGAGAGGTTAGTCCCTGGATTCGTCTCCAGAGGAATACCACCTTACCACAAGCACCTCAAGAGGAGGCTTCTCTCAGCTCTAGGTATGTGAGAGGGACCCTGAGTTTGCGGCCTCAAGTGGAATGGACACCACGATGCCCTGATTCGAAATAAGGCCAGATATCCCTGCAGTGACTTCAATGCAGGTTCGTCTTGCATCTCCCAGGACGAAAGAATGTCTGAATCCCCTGTGGAAAGCACAGAGAAAGACTTAGTTCCCCACCTCATCGCGACCGATAGCCTCACATCCTTTGAAAACTCCAGAGGTACGTGGAGATCAGTGCCTCCAAAGGAGACGATGCCTGACTCCTCGTGAAACTTGATAGGAGTCCCAGGATTCCTGTGGCACTTGGAAAGGGACACTTGGTCTCCCGCCTCAGCTGGAGAGGCGTCCCAATTGCCCTGCCAAGCCTCGAGGAGAATCCAGAGTTGTCCCTCGCAACTAGGCAGGAGTCCTGAAGTCGCTGAAGAAACACGTGGGTGGAAGGGCCATCCCCGTCGTAATTCGAGAATATACCCCAGGTTCCCGCCGCAACTCGAGAAAAACCATGAGACTTCCCCCTCGCCGCGAGATGAGGCCCGATTCCCCTGCACTGCGTGCAGAGCAATTCCGTGTTGCACATCACACATGAAAGGAGCCTTGATTTCCTTGATGGCACTCCAGAGAAACCCCAAGAACACTGTTTCAAGGCTAGAGGGATCCTGAGGTCACTGTAGCAACACGAAAGAGCTCCGTGGACCAAGAATCAACTCGAGATGAGAGGTTAGTCCCTGGTTTCGACTCCTGAGGAATACCACCTTACCACAAGCACCTCAAGAGGAGGCTTCTCTCAGCTCTAGGTATGTGAGAGGGACCCTGAGTTTGCGGCCTCAAGTGGAATGGACACCGCGATGCCCTGACGCGAAATAAGGCTGGATATCCCTGCAGTGACTTGAATGCAGGCTCGTCTTGCATCTCCCAAGATGAAAGGATGTCTGAATCCCCTGTGGAGGCCACAGAGAAAGACCTAGTTCCCCACCTCATCGCGACCGGAGGCCTCACATCCTTTGAAAACTCCAGAGGTACGCGGAGATCAGTGCCTCCAAAGGAGACGATGCCTGACTCCTCGTGCAACTTGATAGGAGTCCCAGGATTCCTGTGGCACGTGGAAATGGACCCTTGGTCTCCCGCCTCAGCTGGAGAGGCGTCCCAATTGCCTTGCCAAGCCTCGAGGAGAATCCCGAGTTGTGTCTCGCAACTAGGCAGGAGTCCTGACGTGGCTGAACAAACACGTGTGTGGAAGGGCCATCCCCGTCGTAACTCGAGAATATACCCCAGTTTCCCGCCGCAACTCGAGAAAAACCATGAGACTTCCCCCTCGCCGCGAAATGAGGCCCGATTCCCCTGCACTGCGTGCAGAGCAATTCTGTGTTGCAGATCACACATGAAAGGAGCCTTGATTTCCGTGATGGCACTCCAGAGAAACCCCAAGAACACTGTTTCAAGGCTAGAGGGATCCTGAGGTCACTGTAGCAACACGAAAGAGCTCCGTGGACCAAAAATCAACTCGAGATGAGAGGTTAGTCCCTGGCTTCGACTCCTGAGGAATACCACCTTACCACAAGCACCTCAAGAGGAGGCTTCTCTCAGCTCTAGGTATGTGAGAGGGACCCTGAGTTTGCGGCCTCAAGTGGAATGGACACCACGATGCCCTGACTCGAAATAAGGCCGGATATCCCTGCAGTGACTGGAATGCAGGCTCGTCTTGCATCTTCCAAGACGAAAGGGTGTCTGAATCCCCTGTGGAGACCACAGGGAAAGACCTAGTTCCCCACCTCATCGCGACAGGAGGCCTCAAATCCTTTGAAAACTCCAGAGGTATGCGGAGATCAGTTCCTCCAAAGGAGACGATGCCTGACTCCTCGTGAAACTTGATAGGAGACCCAGGATTCCTGTGGCACGTGGAAAGGGAACCTTGGTCTCCCGTCTCAGCTGGAGAGGCGTCCCAATTGCCCTGCCAAGCCTCGAGGAGAATCCCGAGTTGTCCCTCGCAACTAGGAAGGAGTCCTGACGTGGCTGAACAAACACGTGGGTGGAAGGGCCATCCCCGTCGTAACTCGAGAATATACCCCAGGTTCCCGCCGCAACTCGAGAAAAACCATGAGACTTCCCCCTCGATGCGAGATGAGGCCCGATTCCCCTGTACTGCGTGCAGAGCAATTCCGTGTTGCACATCACACATGAAAGGAGCCTTGATTTCCTTGATGGCACTCCAGAGAAACCCCAAGAACACTGTTTCAAGGATAGAGGGATCCTGAGGTCACTGTGGCAACACGAAAGAACTCTGTGGACCAAAAATCAACTCGAAAAGAGAGGCTAGTACCTGGATTCGTCTCCAGAGGAATACCACCTTACCACAAGCACCTCAAGAGGAGGCTTCTCTCAGCTCTAGGTATGTGAGAGGGACCCTGAGTTTGCGGCCTCAAATGGAATGGACACCGCGATGCCCTGACTCGAAATAAGGCCGGATATCCCTGCAGTGACTTCAATGCAGGCTCGTCTTGCATCTCCCACGACGAAAGGATGTCTGAATCCCCTGTGGAAAGCACAGAGAAAGACTTAGTTCCCCACCTCATCGCGACCGATAGCCTCACATCCTTTGAAAACTCCAGAGGTACGCGGAGATCAGTGCCTCCAAAGGAGACGATGCCTGACTCCTCGTGAAACTTGATAGGAGTCCCAGGATTCCTGTGGCACTTGGAAAGGGACACTTGGTCTCCCGCCTCAGCTGGAGAGGCGTCCCAATTGCCCTGCCAAGCCTCGAGGAGAATCCAGAGTTGTCCCTCGCAACTAGGCAGGAGTCCTGACGTCTCTGAAGAAACACGTGGGTGGAAGGGCCATCCCCGTCGTAACTCGAGAATATACCCCAGGTTCCCGCCGCAACTCGAGAAAAACCATGAGACTTCCCCCTCGCCGCGAGATGAGGCCCGATTCCCCAGCACTGCATGCAGAGCAATTCCGTGTTGCACATCACACATGAAAGGAGCCTTGATTTCCTTGATGGCACTCCAGAGAAACCCCAAGAACACTGTTTCAAGGCTAGAGGGATCCTGAGGTCACTGTAGCAACACGAAAGAGCTCCGTGGGCCAAAAATCAACTCGAGATGAGAGGTTAGTCCCTGGCTTCGACTCCAGAGGAATACCACCTTACCACAAGCACCTCAAGAGGAGGCTTCTCTCAGCTCTAGGTATGTGAGAGGGACCCTGAGTTTGCGGCCTCAAGTGGAATGGACACCGCGATGCCCTGACGCGAAATAAGGCTGGATATCCCAGCAGTGACTTGAATGCAGGCTCGTCTTGCATCTCCCAAGATGAAAGGATGTCTGAATCCCCTGTGGAGACCACAGAGAAAGACCTAGTTCCCCACCTCATCGCGACCGGAGGCCTCACATCCTTTGAAATCTCCAGAGGTACGCGGAGATCAGTGCCTCCAAAGGAGACGATGCCTGCCTCCTCGTGAAACTTGATAGGAGTCCCAGGATTCCTGTGGCACGTGGAAAGGGACCCTTGGTCTCCCGCCTCAGCTGGAGAGGCGTCCCAATTGCCTTGCCAAGCCTCGAGGAGAATCCCGAGTTGTGTCTCGCAACTAGGCAGGAGTCCTGACGTGGCTGAACAAACACGTGTGTGGAAGGGCCATCCCCGTCGTAACTCGAGAATATACCCCAGGTTCCCGCCGCAACTCGAGAAAAACAAGGAGACTTCCCCCTCGCCGCGAGATGGGGCCCGATACCCCTGCACTGCGTGCAGAGCAATTCTGTGTTGCACATCACACATGAAAGGAGCCTTGATTTCCTTGATGGCACTCCAGAGAAACCCCAAGAACACTGTTTCAAGGCTAGAGGGATCCTGAGGTCACTGTAGCAACAGGAAAGAGCTCCGTGGGCCAAAAATCAAATCGAGATGAGAGGTTAGTCCCTAGCTTCGACTCCAGAGGAATACCACCTTACCACAAGCACCTCAAGAGGAGGCTTCTCTCAGCTCTAGGTATGTGAGAGGGACCCTGAGTTTGTGGCCTCAAGTGGAATGGACACCGCGATACCCTGACTCGAAATAAGGCCGGATATCCCTGCAGTGACTGGAATGCAGGCTCGTCTTGCATCTCCCAAGACGAAAGGGTGTCTGAATCCCCTGTGGAGACCACAGAGAAAGACCTAGTTCCCCACCTCATCGCGACAGGAGGCCTCAAATCCTTTGAAAACTCCAGAGGTATGCGAGATCAGTGCCTCCAAAGGAGACGATGCCTGACTCCTCGTGAAACTTGATAGGAGACCCAGGATTCCTGTGGCACGTGGAAAGGGACCCTTGGTCTCCCGTCTCAGCTGGAGAGGCGTCCCAATTGCCCTGCAAAGCCTCGAGGAGAATCCCGAGTTGTCCCTCGCAACTAGGCAGGAGTCCTGACATGGCTGAACACACACGTGTGTGGAAGGGCCATCCCCGTCGTAACTCGAGAATATACCCCAGGTTCCCGCCGCAACTCGAGAAAAACCATGAGACTTCCCCCTTGCCGCGAGATGAGGCCCGATTCCCCTGCACTGCGTGCAGAGCAATTCCGTGTTGCACATCACACATGAAAGGAGCCTTGATTTCCTTGATGGCACTCCAGAGAAACCCCAAGAACACTGTTTCAAGGCTAGAGGGATCCTGAGGTCACTGTAGCAACACGAAAGAGCTCCGTGGACCAAGAATCAACACGAGATGAGAGGTTAGTCCCTGGCTTCGACTCCTGAGGAATACCACCTTACCACAAGCACCTCAAGAGGAGGCTTCTCTCAGCTCTAGGTATGTGAGAGGGATCCTGAGTTTGCGGCCTCAAGTGGAATGGACACCGCGATGCCCTGACTCGAAATAAGGCCGGATATCCCTGCAGTGACTTGAATGCAGGCTCGTCTTGCATCTCCCAAGAAGAAAGGATGTCTGAATCCCCTGTGGAGACCACAGAGAAACACCTAGTTCCCCACCTCATCGTGACCGGAGGCCTCACATCCTTTGAAAACTCCAGAGGTACGCGGAGATCAGTGCCTCCAAAGGAGACGATGCCTGACTCCTCGTGAAACTTGATAGGAGTCCCAGGATTCTTGTGGCACGTGGAAAGGGACCCTTGGTCTCCCGCCTCAGCTGGAGAGGCGTTCCAATTGTCCTGCCAAGCCTCGAGGAGAATCCCGAGTTGTCCCTCGCAACTAGGCAGGAGTCCTGACGTCGCTGAACAAACACGTGGGTGGAAGGGCCATCCCCGTCGTAACTCGAGAATATACCCCAGGTTCCCGCCGCAACTCGAGAAAAACCATGAGACTTCCCCCTCGATGCGAGACGAGGCCTGATTCCCCTGTACTGCGTGCAGAGCAATTCCGTCTTGCACATCACACATGAAAGGAGCCTTGATTTCCTTGATGGCACTCCAGAGAAACCTCAAGAACACTGTTTCAAGGATAGAGGGATCCTGAGGTCACTGTAGCAACACGAAAGAACTCTGTGGACCAAAAATCAACTCGAAAAGAGAGGTTAGTCCCTGGATTCGTCTCCAGAGGAATACCACCTTACCACAAGCACCTCAAGAGGAGGCTTCTCTCAGCTCTAGGTATATGAGAGGGACCCTGAGTTTGCGGCCTCAAGTGGAATGGACACCGCGATGCCCTGACTCGAAATAAGGCCGGATATCCCTGCAGTGACTTCAATGCAGGCTCGTCTTGCATCTCCCAGGACGAAAGGATGTCTGAATCCCCTGTGGAAAGCACAGAGAAAGACTTAGTTCCCCACCTCATCATGACCGATAGCCTCACATCCTTTGAAAACTCCAGAGGTACGTGGAGATCAGTGCCTCCAAAGGAGACGATGCCTGACTCCTCGTGAAACTTGATAGGAGTCCCAGGATTCCTGTGGCACTTGGAAAGGGACACTTGGTCTCCCGCCTCAGCTGGAGAGGCGTCCCAATTGCCCTGCCAAGCCTCGAGGAGAATCCAGAGTTGTCCCTCGCAACTAGGCAGGAGTCCTGACGTCGCTGAAGAAACACGTGGGTGGAAGGGCCATCCCCGTCGTAACTCGAGAATATACCCCAGGTTCCCGCCGCAACTCGAGAAAAACCATGAGACTTCCCCCTTGCCGCGAGATGAGGCCCGATTCCCCTGCACTGCGTGCAGAGCAATTCCGTCTTGCACATCACACATGAAAGGAGCCTTGATTTCCTTGATGGCACTCCAGAGAAACCCCAAGAACACTGTTTCAAGGCTAGAGGGATCCTGAGGTCACTGTAGCAACACGAAAGAGCTCCGTGGGCCAAAAATCAACTCGAGATGAGAGGTTAGTCCCTGGCTTCGACTCCTGAGGAATACCACCTCACCACAAGCACCTCAAGAGGAGGCTTCTCTCAGCTCTAGGTATGTGAGAGGGACCCTGAGTTTGCGGCCTCAAGTGGAATGGACACCGCGATGCCCTGACGCGAAATAAGGCTGGATATCCCTGCAGTGACTTGAATGCAGGCTCGTCTTGCATCTCTCAAGATGAAAGGATGTCTGAATCCCCTGTGGAGACCACAGAGAAAGACCTAGTTCCCCACCTCATCGCGACCGGAGGCCTCACATCCTTTGAAAACTCCAGAGGTACGCGGAGATCAGTGCCTCCAAAGGAGACGATGCCTGACTCCTCGTGAAACTTGATAGGAGTCCCAGGATTCCTGTGGCACGTGGAAAGGGACCCTTGGTCTCCCGCCTCAGCTGGAGAGGCATCCCAATTGCCTTGCCAAGCCTCGAGGAGAATCCCGAGTTGTGTCTCGCAACTAGGCAAGAGTCCTGACGTGGCTGAACAAACACGTGTGTGGAAGGGCCATCCCCGTCGTAACTCGAGAATATACCCCAGGTTCCCGCCGCAACTCGAGAAAAACCATGAGACTTCCCCCTCGCCGCGAGATGAGGCCCGATACCCCTGCACTGCGTGCAGAGCAATTCTGTGTTGCACATCACACATGAAAGGAGCCTTGATTTCCTTGATGGCACTCCAGAGAAACCCCAAGAACACTGTTTCAAGGCTAGAGGGATCCTGAGGTCACTGTAGCAACAAGAAAGAGCTCCGTGGACCAAAAATCAAATCGAGATGAGAGGTTAGTCCCTAGCTTCGACTCCAGAGGAATACCACCTTACCACAAGCACCTCAAGAGGAGGCTTCTCTCAGCTCTAGGTATGTGAGAGGGACCCTGAGTTTGTGGCCTCAAGTGGAATGGACACCGCGATGCCCTGACTCGAAATAAGACCGGATATCCCTGCAGTGACTGGAATGCAGGCTCGTCTTGCATCTCCCAAGACGAAAGGGTGTCTGAATCCCCTGTGGAGACCACAGAGAAAGACCTAGTTCCCCACCTCATCGCGACAGGAGGCCTCAAATCCTTTGAAAACTCCAGAGGTATGCGGAGATCAGTGCCTCCAAAGGAGACGATGCCTGACTCCTCGTGAAACTTGATAGGAGACCCAGGATTCCTGTGGCACGTGGAAAGGGACCCTTGGTCTCCCGTCTCAGCTGGAGAGGCGTCCCAATTGCCCTGCAAAGCCTCGAGGAGAATCCCGAGTTGTCCCTCGCAACTAGGCAGGAGTCCTGACATGGCTGAACACACACATGTGTGGAAGGGCCATCCCCGTCGTAACTCGAGAATATACCCCAGGTTCCCGCCGAAACTCGAGAAAAACCATGAGACTTCCCCCTTGCCGCGAGATGAGGCCCGATTCCTCTGCACTGCGTGCAGAGCAATTCCGTGTTGCACATCACACATGTAAGGAGCCTTGATTTCCTTGATGGCACTCCAGAGAAACCCCAAGAACACTGTTTCAAGGCTAGAGGGATCCTGAGGTCACTGTAGCAACACGAAAGAGCTCCGTGGACCAAGAATCAACACGAGATGAGAGGTTAGTCCCTGGTTTCGACTCCTGAGGAATACCACCTTACCACAAGCACCTCAAGAGGAGGCTTCTCTCAGCTCTAGGTATGTGAGAGGGATCCTGATTTTGCGGCCTCAAGTGGAATGGACACCGCGATGCCCTGACTCAAAATAAGGCCGGATATCCCTGCAGTGACTTGAATGCAGGCTCGTCTTGCATCTCCCAAGAAGAAAGGATGTCTGAATCCCCTGTGGAGACCACAGAGAAACACCTAGTTCCCCACCTCATCGCGACCGGAGGCCTCACATCCTTTGAAAACTCCAGAGGTACGCGGAGATCAGTGCCTCCAAAGGAGACGATGCCTGACTCCTCGTGAAACTTGATAGGAGTCCCAGGATTCTTGTGGCACGTGGAAAGGGACCCTTGGTCTCCCGCCTCAGCTGGAGAGGCGTTCCAATTGCCCTGCCAAGCCTCGAGGAGAATCCCGAGTTGTCCCTCGCAACTAGGCAGTAGTCCTGACGTGGCTGAACAAACACGTGGGTGGAAGGGCCATCCCCGTCGTAACTCGAGAATATACCCCAGGTTCCCGCCGCAACTCGAGAAAAACCATGAGACTTCCCCCTCGATGCGAGATGAGGCCCGATTCCCCTGTACTGCGTGCAGAGCAATTCCGTCTTGCACATCACCCATGAAAGGAGCCTTGATTTCCTTGATGGAACTCCAGAGAAACCCCAAGAACACTGTTTCAAGGATAGAGGGATCCTGAGGTCACTGTAGCAACACGAAAGAACTCTGTGGACCAAAAATCAACTCGAAAAGAGAGGTTAGTCCCTGGATTCGTCTCCAGAGGAATACCACCTTACCACAAGCACCTCAAGAGGAGGCTTCTCTCAGCTCTAGGTATGTGAGAGGGACCCTAAGATTGCGGCCTCAAGTGGAATGGACACCGCGATGCCCTGACTCGAAATAAGGCCGGATATCCCTGCAGTGACTTCAATGCAGGCTCGTCTTGCATCTCCCACGACGAAAGGATGTCTGAATCCCCTGTGGAGACCACAGAGAAAGACCTAGTTCCCAACCTCATCGCGACCGATAGCCTCACATCCTTTGAAAATTCCAGAGGTACGCGGAGATCAGTGCCTCCAAAGGAGACGATGCCTGACTCCTCGTGAAACTTGATAGGAGTCCCAGGATTCCTGTGGCACTTGGAAAGGGACACTTGGTCTCCCGCCTCAGCTGGAGAGGCGTCCCAATTGCCCTGCCAAGCCTCGAGGAGAATCCAGAGTTGTCCCTCGCAACTAGGCAGGAGTCCTGACGTCGCTGAAGAAACACGTGGGTGGAAGGGCCATCCCCGTCGTAACTCGAGAATATACCCCAGGTTCCCGCCGCAACTCGAGAAAAACCATGAGACTTCCCCCTCGCCGCGAGATGAGGCCCGATTCCCCTGCACTGCGTGCAGAGCAATTCCGTGTTGCACATCACACATGAAAGGAGCCTTGATTTCCTTGATGGCACTCCAGAGAAACCCCAAGAACACTGTTTCAAGGCTAGAGGGATCCTGAGGTCACTGTAGCAACACGAAAGAGCTCCGTGGGCCAAAAATCAACTCGAGATGAGAGGTTAGTCCCTGGCTTCGACTCCAGAGGAATACCACCTTACCACAAGCACCTCAAGAGTAGGCTTCTCTCAGCTCTAGGTATGTGAGAGGGACCCTGAGTTTGCGGCTTCAAGTGGAATGGACACCGCGATGCCCTGACTCGAAATAAGGCTGGATATCCCTGCAGTGACTGGAATGCAGGCTCGTCTTGCATCTCCCAAGACGAAAGGTGTCTGAATCCCCTGTGGAGACCACAGAGAAAGACCTAGTTCCCCACCTCATCGCAACAGGAGGCCTCAAATCCTTTGAAAACTCCAGAGGTATGCGGCTATCAGTGCCTCCAAAGGAGACGATGCCTGACTCCTCGTGAAACTTGAAAGGAGACCCAGGATTCCTGTGGCACGTGGAAAGGGACCCTTGGTCTCCCGCCTCAGCTGAAGAGGCGTCCCAATTGCCCTGCAAAGCCTCGAGGAGAATCCCGAGTTGTCCCTCGCAACTAGGCAGGAGTCCTGACATGGCTGAACAAACACGTGTGTGGAAGGGCCATCCCCGTCGTAACTCGAGAATATACCCCAGGTTCCCGCCGCAACTCGAGAAAAACCATGAGACTTCCCCCTCGCCGCGAGATGTGGCCCGTTTCCCCTGCACTGCGTGCAGAGCAATTCCGTGTTGCACATCACACATGAAAGGAGCCTTGATTTCCTTGATGGCACTCCAGAGAAACCCCAAGAACACTGTTTCAAGGCTAGAGGGATCCTGAGGTCACTGTAGCAACACGAAAGAGCTCCGTGGACCAAGAATCAACACGAGATGAGAGGTTAGTCCCTGGCTTCGACTCCTGAGGAATACCACCTTACCACAAGCACCTCAAGAGGAGGCTTCTCTCAGCTCTAGGTATGTGAGAGGGATCCTGAGTTTGCGGCCTCAAGTGGAATGGACACCGCGATGCCCTGACTCGAAATAAGGCCGGATATCCATGCAGTGACTTGAATGCAGGCTCGTCTTGCATCTCGCAAGAAGAAAGGATGTCTGAATCCCCTGTGGAGACCACAGAGAAAGACCTAGTTCCCCACCTCATCGCGACCGGAGGCCTCACATCCTTTGAAAACTCCAGAGGTACGCGGAGATCAGTGCCTCCAAAGGAGACGATGCCTGACTCCTCGTGAAACTTGATAGGAGTCCCAGGATTCTTGTGGCACGTGGAAAGGGACCCTTGGTCTCCCGCCTCAGCTGGAGAGGCGTTCCAATTGCCCTGCCAAGCCTCGAGGAGAATCCCGAGTTGTCCCTCACAACTAGGCAGGAGTCCTGACGTGGCTGAACAAACACGTGGGTGGAAGGGCCATCCCCGTCGTAACTCGAGAATATACCCCAGGTTCCCGCCGCAACTCGAGAAAAACCATGAGACTTCCCCCTCGATGCGAGATGAGGCCCGATTCCCCTGTACTGCGTGCAGAGCAATTCCGTCTTGCACATCACACATGAAAGGAGCCTTGATTTCCTTGATGGCACTCCAGAGAAACCCCAAGAACACTGTTTCAAGGCTAGAGGGATCCTGAGGTCACTGTATCAACAAGAAAGAACTCTGTGGACCAAAAATCAACTCGAAAGGGAGGTTAGTCCCTGGATTCGTCTCCAGAGGAATACCACCTTACCACAAGCACCTCAAACGGAGGCTTCTCTCAGCTCTAGGTATGTGAGAGGGACCCTGAGTTTGCGGCCTCAAGTGGAATGGACACCGCGATGCCCTGACTCGAAATAAGGCCGGATATCCCTGCAGTGACTTCAATGCAGGCTCGTCTTGCATCTCCCAGGACGAAAGGATGTCTGAATTCCCTGTGGAAAGCACAGAGAAAGACTTAGTTCCCCACCTCATCGCGACCGTTAGCCTCACATCCTTTGAAAACTCCAGAGGTACGCGGAGATCAGTGCCTCCAAAGGAGACGATGCCTGACTCCTCGTGAAACTTGATAGGAGTCCCAGGATTCCTGTGGCACTTGGAAAGGGACACTTGGTCTCCCGCCTCAGCTGGAGAGGCGTCCCAATTGCCCTGCCAAGCTTCGAGGAGAATCCAGAGTTGTCCCTCGCAACTAGGCAGGAGTCCTGACGTCGCTGAAGAAACACGTGGGTGGAAGGGCCATCCCCGTCGTAACTCGAGAATATACCCCAGGTTCCCGCCGCAACTCGAGAAAAACCATGAGACTTCCCCCTCGCCGCGAGATGAGGCCCGATTCACCTGCACTGAGTGCAGAGCAATTCCGTGTTGCACATCACACATGAAAGGAGCCTTGATTTCCTTGATGGCACTCCAGAGAAACCCCAAGAACACTGTTTCAAGGCTAGAGGGATCCTGAGGTCACTGTAGCAACACGAAAGAGCTCCGTGGGCCAAAAATCAACTCGAGATGAGAGGTTAGTCCCTGGCTTCGACTCCAGAGGAATACCACCTTACCACAAGCACCTCAAGAGGAGGCTTCTCTCAGCTCTAGGTATGTGAGAGGGATCCTGAGTTTGCGGCCTCAAGTGGAATGGACACCGCGATGCCCTGACTCGAAATAAGGCCGGATATCCCTGCAGTGACTTGAATGCAGGCTCGTCTTGCATCTCCCAAGAAGAAAGGATGTCTGAATCCCCTGTGGAGACCACAGAGAAACACCTAGTTCCCCACCTCATCGCGACCGGAGGCCTCACATCCTTTGAAAACTCCAGAGGTATGCGGAGATCAGTGCCTCCAAAGGAGACGATGCCTGACTCCTCGTGAAACTTGATAGGAGTCCCAGGATTCTTGTGGCACGTGGAAAGGGACCCTTGGTCTCCCGCCTCAGCTGGAGAGGCGTTCCAATTGCCCTTCCAAGCCTCGAGGAGAATCCCGAGTTGTCCCTCGCAACTAGGCAGGAGTCCTGACGTGGCTGAACAAACACGTGGGTGGAAGGGCCATCCCCGTCATAACTCGAGAATATAACCCAGGTTCCCGCCGCAACTCGAGAAAAACCATGAGACTTCCCCCTCGATGTGAGATGAGGCCCGATTCCCCTGTACTGTGTGCAGAGCAATTCCGTCTTGCACATCACACATGAAAGGAGCCTTGATTTCCTTGATGGCACTCCAGAGAAACCCCAAGAACACTGTTTCAAGGATAGAGTGATCCTGAGGTCACTGTAGCAACACGAAAGAACTCTGTGGACCAAAAATCAACTCGAAAAGAGAGGTTAGTCCCTGGATTCGTCTCCAGAGGAATACCACCGTACCACAAGCACCTCAAGAGGAGGCTTCTCTCAGCTCTAGGTATGTGAGAGGGACCCTGAGTTTGCGGCCTCAAGTGGAATGGACACCGCGATGCCCTGACTCGAAATAAGGCCGGATATCCCTGCAGTGACTTCAATGCAGGCTCGTCTTGCATCTCCCAAGATGAAAGGATGTCTGAATCCCCTGTGGAGACCTCAGAGAAAGACCTAGTTCCCCACCTCATCGCGACCGGAGGCCTCACATCCTTTGAAAACTCCAGAGGTACGCGGAGATCAGTGCCTCCAAAGGAGACGATGCCTGACTCCTCGTGAAACTTGATAGGAGTCCCAGGATTCCTGTGGCACGTGGAAAGGGACCCATGGTCTCCCGCCTCAGCTGGAGAGGCGTCCCAATTGCCTTGCCAAGCCTCGAAGAGAATCCCGAGTTGTGTCTCGCAACTAGGCAAGAGTCCTGACGTGGCTGAACAAACACGTGTGTGGAAGGGCCATCCCCGTTGTAACTCGAGAATATACCCCAGGTTCCCGCCGCAACTCGAGAAAAACCATGAGACTTCCCCCTCGCCGCGAGATGAGGCCCGATTCCCCTGCACTGTGTGCAGAGCAATTCCGTGTTGCACATCACACATGAAAGGAGCCTTGATTTCCTTGATGGCACTCCAGAGAAACCCCAAGAACACTGTTTCAAGGCTAGAGGAATCCTGAGGTCATTGTAGCAACACGAAAGAACTCTGTGGACCAAAAATCAACTCGAGATGAGAGGTTAGTCCCTGGCTTCGACTCCAGAGGAATACCACCTTACCACAAGCACCTCAAGAGGAGGCTTCTCTCAGCTCTAGGTATGTGAGAGGGACCCTGAGTTTGCGGCTTCAAGTGGAATGGACACCGCGATGCCCTGACGCGAAATAAGGCCGGATATCCCTGCAGTGACTGGAATGCAGGCTCGTCTTGCATCTCCCAAGACGAAAGGGTGTCTGAATCCCCTGTGGAGACCACAGAGAAAGACCTAGTTCCCCACCTCATCGCGACAGGAGGCCTCAAATCCTTTCAAAACTCCAGAGGTATGCGGAGATCAGTGCCTCCAAAGGAGACGATGCCTGACTCCTCGTGAAACTTGATAGGAGACCCAGGATTCCTGTGGCACGTGGAAAGGGACCCTTGGTCTCCCGTCTCAGCTGGAGAGGCGTCCCAATTGCCCTGCAAAGCCTCGAGGAGAATCCCGAGTTGTCCCTCGCAACTAGGCAGGAGTCCTGACATGGCTGAACAAACACGTGTGTGGATGGGCCATCCCCGTCGTAACTCGAGAATATACCCCAGGTTCCCGCCGCAACTCGAGAAAAACCATGAGACTTCCCCCTCGCCGCGAGATGTGGCCCGTTTCCCCTGCACTGCGTGCAGAGCAATTCCGTGTTGCACATCACACATGAAAGGAGCCTTGATTTCCTTGATGGCACTCCAGAGAAACCCCAAGAACACTGTTTCAAGGCTAGAGGGATCCTGAGGTCACTGTAGCAACACGAAAGAGCTCCGTGGACCAAGAATCAACACGAGATGAGGGGTTAGTCCCTGGCTTCGACTCCTGAGGAATACCACCTTACCACAAGCACCTCAAGAGGAGGCTTCTCTCAGCTCTAGGTATGTGAGAGGGACCCTGAGTTTGCGGCCTCAAGTGGAATGGACACCGCGATGCCCTGACGCGAAATAAGGCCGGATATCCCTGCAGTGACTTGAATGCAGGCTCGTCTTGCATCTCCCAAGATGAAAGGATGTCTGAATCCCCTGTGGAGACCACAGAGAAAGACCTAGTTCTACACCTCATCACGACCGGAGGCCTCACATCCTTTGAAAACTCCAGAGGTATGCGGAGATCAGTGCCTCCAAAGGAGACGATGCCTGACTCCTCGTGAAACTTGATAGGAGTCCCAGGATTCTTGTGGCACGTGGAAAGGGACCCTTGGTCTCCCGCCTCAGCTGGAGAGGCGTTCCAATTGCCCTTCCAAGCCTCGAGGAGAATCCCGAGTTGTCCCTCGCAACTAGGCAGGAGTCCTGACGTGGCTGAACAAACACGTGGGTGGAAGGGCCATCCCCGTCGTAACTCGAGAATATACCCCAGGTTCCCGCCGCAACTCGAGAAAAACCATGAGACTTCCCCCTCGATGTGAGATGAGGCCCGATTCCCCTGTACTGCGTGCAGAGCAATTCCGTCTTGCACATCACACATGAAAGGAGCCTTGATTTCCTTGATGGCACTCCAGAGAAACCCCAAGAACACTGTTTCAAGGATAGAGGGATCCTGACGTCACTGTAGCAACACGAAAGAACTCTGTGGACCAAAAATCAACTCGAAAAGAGAGGTTAGTCCCTGGATTCGTCTCCAGAGGAATACCACCGTACCACAAGCACCTCAAGAGGAGGCTTCTCTCAGCTCTAGGTATGTGAGAGGGACCCTGAGTTTGCGGCCTCAAGTGGAATGGACACCGCGATGCCCTGACTCGAAATAAGGCCGGATATCCCTGCAGTGACTTCAATGCAGGCTCGTCTTGCATCTCCCAAGATGAAAGGATGTCTGAATCCCCTGTGGAGACCTCAGAGAAAGACCTAGTTCCCCACCTCATCGCGACCGGAGGCCTCACATCCTTTGAAAACTCCAGAGGTACGCGGAGATCAGTGCCTCCAAAGGAGACGATGCCTGACTCCTCGTGAAACTTGATAGGAGTCCCAGGATTCCTGTGGCACGTGGAAAGGGACCCATGGTCTCCCGCCTCAGCTGGAGAGGCGTCCCAATTGCCTTGCCAAGCCTCGAAGAGAATCCCGAGTTGTGTCTCGCAACTAGGCAAGAGTCCTGACGTGGCTGAACAAACACGTGTGTGGAAGGGCCATCCCCGTTGTAACTCGAGAATATACCCCAGGTTCCCGCCGCAACTCGAGAAAAACCATGAGACTTCCCCCTCGCCGCGAGATGAGGCCCGATTCCCCTGCACTGTGTGCAGAGCAATTCCGTGTTGCACATCACACATGAAAGGAGCCTTGATTTCCTTGATGGCACTCCAGAGAAACCCCAAGAACACTGTTTCAAGGCTAGAGGAATCCTGAGGTCATTGTAGCAACACGAAAGAACTCTGTGGACCAAAAATCAACTCGAGATGAGAGGTTAGTCCCTGGCTTCGACTCCAGAGGAATACCACCTTACCACAAGCACCTCAAGAGGAGGCTTCTCTCAGCTCTAGGTATGTGAGAGGGACCCTGAGTTTGCGGCTTCAAGTGGAATGGACACCGCGATGCCCTGACTCGAAATAAGGCCGGATATCCCTGCAGTGACTTGAATGCAGGCTCGTCTTGCATCTCCCAAGACGAAAGGGTGTCTGAATCCCCTGTGGAGACCACAGAGAAAGACCTAGTTCCCCACCTCATCGCGACAGGAGGCCTCAAATCCTTTCAAAACTCCAGAGGTATGCGGAGATCAGTGCCTCCAAAGGAGAAGATGCCTGACTCCTCGTGAAACTTGATAGGAGACCCAGGATTCCTGTGGCACGTGGAAAGGGACCCTTGGTCTCCCGTCTCAGCTGGAGAGGCGTCCCAATTGCCCTGCAAAGCCTCGAGGAGAATCCCGAGTTGTCCCTCGCAACTAGGCAGGAGTCCTGACATGGCTGAACAAACACGTGTGTGGAAGGGCTATCCCCTTCGTAACTCGAGAATATACCCCAGGTTCCCGCCGCAACTCGAGAAAAACCATGAGACTTCCCCCTCGCCGCGAGATGTGGCCCGTTTCCCCTGCACTGCGTGCAGAGCAATTCCGTGTTGCACATCACACATGAAAGGAGCCTTGATTTCCTTGATGGCACTCCAGAGAAACCCCAAGAACACTGTTTCAAGGCTAGAGGGATCCTGAGGTCACTGTAGCAACACGAAAGAGCTCCGTGGACCAAGAATCAACACGAGATGAGAGGTTAGTCCCTGGCTTCGACTCCTGAGGAATACCACCTTACCACAAGCACCTCAAGAGGAGGCTTCTCTCAGCTCTAGGTATGTGAGAGGGATCCTGAGTTTGCGGCCTCAAGTGGAATGGACACCGCGATGCCCTGACTCGAAATAAGGCCGGATATCCCTGCAGTGACTTGAATGCAGGCTCGTCTTGCATCTCCAAAGAAGAAAGGATGTCTGAATCCCCTGTGGAGACCACAGAGAAACACCTAGTTCCCCACCTCATCGCGACCGGAGGCCTCACATCCTTTGAAAACTCCAGAGGTACGAGGAAATCAGTGCCTCCAAAGGAGACGATGCCTGACTCCTCGTGAAACTTGACAGGAGTCCCAGGATTCCTGTGGCACTTGGAAAGGGACCCTTGGTCTCCCGCCTCAGCTGGAGAGGCGTCCCAATTGCCCTGCCAAGCCTCGAGGAGAATCCAGAGTTGTCCCTCGCAACTAGGCAGTAGTCCTGACGTCGCTGAAGAAACACGTGGGTGGAAGGGCCATCCCCGTCGTAACTCGAGAATATACCCCAGGTTCCCGCCGCAACTCGAGAAAAACCATGAGGCTTCCCCCTCGATGCGAGATGAGGCCCGATTCCCCTCTACTGCGTGCAGAGCAATTCCGTCTTGCACATCACACATGAAAGGAGCCTTGATTTCCTTGATGGCACTCCAGAGAAACCCCAAGAACACTGTTTCAAGGATAGAGGGATCCTGAGGTCACTGTAGCAACACAAAAGAACTCTGTGGACCAAAAATCAACTCGAAAAGAGAGGTTAGTCCCTGGATTCGTCTCGAGAGGAATACCACCTTACCACAAGCACCTCAAGAGGAGGCTTCTCTCAGCTCTAGGTATGTGAGAGGGACCCTGAGTTTGCGGCCTCAAGTGGAATGGACACCGTGATGCCCTGACTCGAAATAAGGCCGGATATCCCTGCAGTGACTTCAATGCAGGCTCGTCTTGCATCTCCCAAGACGAAAGGATGTCTGAATCCCCTGTGGAAAGCACAGAGAAAGACTTAGTTCCCCACCTCATCGCGACCGGAGGACTCACATCCTTTGAAAACTCCAGAGGTACGCGGAGATCAGTGCCTCCAAAGGAGACGATGCCTGACTTCTCGTGAAACTTGATAGGAGTCCCACGTTTCCCATGGCACTTGGAAAGGGACACTTGGTCTCCCGCCTCAGCTGGAGAGGCGTCCCAATTGCCCTGCCAAGCCTCGAGGAGAATCCCGAGTTGTCCCTCGCAACTAGGCAGGAGTCCTGACATCGCTGAAGAAACACGTGGGTGGAAGGGCCATCCCCGTCGTAACTCGAGAATATACCCCAGGTTCCCGCCGCAACTCGAGAAAAACCATGAGACTTCCCCCTCGCCGCTAGATGAGGCCCGATTCCCCTGCACTGCGTGCAGAGCAATTCCGTGTTGCACATCACACATGAAAGGTGCCTTGATTTCCTTGATGGCACTCCAGAGAAACCCCAAGAACACTGTTTCAAGGATAGAGGGATCCTGAGGTCACTGTAGCAACACGAAAGAGCTCCGTGGACCAAGAATCAACACGAGATGAGAGGTTAGTCCCTGGCTTCGACTCCTGAGGAATACCACCTTACCACAAGCACCTCAAGAGGAGGCTTCTCTCAGCTCTAGGTATGTGAGAGGGATCCTGAGTTTGCGGCCTCAAGTGGAATGGACACCGCGATGCCCTGACTCGAAATAAGGCCGGATATCCCTGCAGTGACTGGAATGCAGGCTCGTCTTGCATCTCCCAAGAAGAAAGGATGTCTGAATCCCCTGTGGAGACCACAGAGAAAGACCTAGTTCCCAACCTCATCGCGACCGGATGCCTCACATCCTTTGAAAACTCCAGAGGTACGCGGAGATCAGTGCCTCCAAAGGAGACGATGCCTGACTCCTCGTGAATCTTGATAGGAGTCCCAGGATTCTTGTGGCACGTGGAAAGGGACCCTTGGTCTCCCGCCTCAGCTGGAGAGGCGTCCCAATTGCCCTGCCAAGCCTCGAGGAGAATCCCGAGTTGTCCCTCGCAACTAGGCAGGAGTCCTGACGTGGCTGAACAAACACATGGGTGGAAGGGCCATCCCCGTCGTAACTCGAGAATATACCCCAGGTTCCCGCCGCAACTCGGGAAAAACCATGAGACTTCCCCCTCGATGCGAGATGAGGCCCGATTCCCCTGTACTGCGTGCAGAGCAATTCCGTCTTGCACATCACACATGAAAGGAGCCTTGATTTCCTTGATGGCACTCCAGAGAAACCCCAAGAACACTGTTTCAAGGCTAGAGGAATCCTGAGGTCATTGTAGCAACACGAAAGAGCTCCGTGGACCAAGAATCAACACGAGATGAAGGGTTAGTCCCTGGCTTCGACTCCTGAGGAATACCACCTTACCACAAGCACCTCAAGAGGAGGCTTCTCTCAGCTCTAGGTATGTGAGAGGGACCCTGAGTTTGCGGCCTCAAGTGGAATGGACACCGCGATGCCCTGACGCGAAATAAGGCCGGATATCCCTGCAGTGACTTGAATGCAGGCTCGTCTTGCATCTCCCAAGATGAAAGGATGTCTGAATCCCCTGTGGAGACCACAGAGAAAGACCTAGTTCCCCACCTCATCACGACCGGAGGCCTCACATCCTTTGAAAACTCCAGAGGTACGCGGAGATCAGTGCCTCCAAAGGAAACGATGCCTGACTCATCGTGAAACTTGATAGGAGACCCAGGATTCCTGTGGCACGTGGAAAGGGACCCTTGGTCTCCCGTCTCAGCTGGAGAGGCGTCCCAATTGCCCTGCAAAGCCTCGAGGAGAATCCCGAGTTGTCCCTCGCAACTAGGCAGGAGTCCTAACATGGCTGAACAAACACGTGTGTGGATGGGCCATCCCCGTCGTAACTCGAGAATATACCCCAGGTTCCCGCCGCAACTCGAGAAAAACCATGAGACTTCCCCCTCGCCGCGAGATGTGGCCCGTTTCCCCTGCACTGCGTGCAGAGCAATTCCGTGTTGCACATCACACATGAAAGGAGCCTTGATTTCCTTGATGGCACTCCAGAGAAACCCCAAGAACACTGTTTCAAGGCTAGAGGGATCCTGAGGTCACTGTAGCAACACGAAAGAGCTCCGTGGACCAAGAATCAACACGAGATGAGGGGTTAGTCCCTGGCTTCGACTCCTGAGGAATACCACCTTACCACAAGCACCTCAAGAGGAGGCTTCTCTCAGCTCTAGGTATGTGAGAGGGACCCTGAGTTTGCGGCCTCAAGTGGAATGGATACCGCGATGCCCTGACGCGAAATAAGGCCGGATATCCCTGCAGTGACTTGAATGCAGGCTCGTCTTGCATCTCCCAAGATGAAAGGATGTCTGAATCCCCTGTGGAGACCACAGAGAAAGACCTAGTTCCCCACCTCATCACGACCGGAGGCCTCACATCCTTTGAAAACTCCAGAGGTACGCGGAGATCAGTGCCTCCAAAGGAAACGATGCCTGACTCATCGTGAAACTTGATAGGAGACCCAGGATTCCTGTGGCACGTGGAAAGGGACCCTTGGTCTCCCGTCTCAGCTGGAGAGGCGTCCCAATTGCCCTGCAAAGCCTCGAGGAGAATCCCGAGTTGTCCCTCGCAACTAGGCAGGAGTCCTGACGTCGCTGAAGAAACACGTGGGTGGAAGGGCCATCCCCGTCGTAACTCGAGAATATACCCCAGGTTCCCGCCGCAACTCGAGAAAAACCATGAGACTTCCCCCTTGCCGCGAGATGTGGCCCGTTTCCCCTGCACTGCGAGCAGAGCAATTCCGTGTTGCACATCACACATGAAAGGAGCCTTGATTTCCTTGATGGCACTCCAGAGAAACCCCAAGAACACTGTTTCAAGGCTAGAGGGATCCTGAGGTCACTGTAGCAACACGAAAGAGCTCCGTGGACCAAGAATCAACACGAGATGAGAGGTTAGTCCCTGGCTTCGACTCCTGAGGAATACCACCTTACCACAAGCACCTCAAGAGGAGGCTTCTCTCAGCTCTAGGTATGTGAGAGGGATCCTGAGTTTGCGGCCTCAAGTGGAATGGACACCGCGATGCCCTGACTCGAAATAAGGCCGGATATCCCTGCAGTGACTTGAATGCAGGCTCGTCTTGCATCTCCAAAGAAGAAAGGATGTCTGAATCCCCTGTGGAGACCACAGAGAAACACCTAGTTCCCCACCTCATCGCGACCGGAGGCCTCACATCCTTTGAAAACTCCAGAGGTACGAGGAAATCAGTGCCTCCAAAGGAGACGATGCCTGACTCCTCGTGAAACTTGACAGGAGTCCCAGGATTCCTGTGGCACGTGGAAAGGGACCCTTGGTCTCCCGCCTCAGCTGGAGAGGCGTCCCAATTGCCCTGCCAAGCCTCGAGGAGAATCCAGAGTTGTCCCTCGCAACTAGGCAGGAGTCCTGACGTCGCTGAAGAAACACGTGGATGGAAGGGCCATCCCCGTCGTAACTCGAGAATATACCCCAGGTTCCCGCCGCAACTCGAGAAAAACCATGAGGCTTCCCCCTCGATGCGAGATGAGGCCCGATTCCCCTCTACTGCGTGCAGAGCAATTCCGTCTTGCACATCACACATGAAAGGAGCCTTGATTTCCTTGATGGCACTCCAGAGAAACCCCAAGAACACTGTTTCAAGGATAGAGGGATCCTGAGGTCACTGTAGCAACACAAAAGAACTCTGTGGACCAAAAATCAACTCGAAAAGAGAGGTTAGTCCCTGGATTCGTCTCGAGAGGAATACCACCTTACCACAAGCACCTCAAGAGGAGGCTTCTCTCAGCTCTAGGTATGTGAGAGGGACCCTGAGTTTGCGGCCTCAAGTGGAATGGACACCGTGATGCCCTGACTCGAAATAAGGCCGGATATCCCTGCAGTGACTTCAATGCAGGCTCGTCTTGCATCTCCCAGGACGAAAGGATGTCTGAATCCCCTGTGGAAAGCACAGAGAAAGACTTAGTTCCCCACCTCATCGCGACCGGAGGACTCACATCCTTTGAAAACTCCAGAGGTACGCGGAGATCAGTGCCTCCAAAGGAGACGATGCCTGACTCCTCGTGCAACTTGATAGGAGTCCCAGGATTCCTGTGGCACTTGGAAAGGGACACTTGGTCTCCCGCCTCAGCTGCAGAGGCGTCCCAATTGCCCTGCCAAGCCTCGAGGAGAATCCCGAGTTGTCCCTCGCAACTAGGCAGGAGTCCTGACGTCTCTGAAGAAACACGTGGGTGGAAGGGCCATCCCCGTCGTAACTCGAGAATATACCCCAGGTTCCCGCCGCAACTCGAGAAAAACCATGAGACTTCCCCCTCGCCACGAGATGAGGCCCGATTCCCCTGCACTGCGTGCAGGGCAATTCCGTGTTGCACATCACACATGAAAGGAGCCTTGATTTCCTTGATGGCACTCCAGAGAAACCCCAAGAACACTGTTTCAAGGCTAGAGGGATCCTGAGGTCACTGTAGCAACACGAAAGAGCTCCGTGGGCCAAAAATCAACTCGAGATGAGAGGTTAGTCCCTGGCTTCGACTCCAGAGGAATACCACCTTACCACAAGCACCTCAAGAGGAGGCTTCTCTCAGCTCTAGGTATGTGAGAGGGACCCTGAGTTTGCGGCCTCAAGTGGAATGGACACCGCGATGCCCTGACGCGAAATAAGGCTGGATATCCCTGCAGTGACTTGAATGCAGGCTCGTCTTGCATCTCCCAAGATGAAAGGATGTCTGAATACCCTGTGGAGACCACAGAGAAAGACCTAGTTCCCCACCTCATCGCGACCGGAGGCCTCACATCCTTTGAAAACTCCAGAGGTACGCGGAGATCAGTGCCTCCAAAGGAGACGATGCCTGACTCCTAGTGAAACTTGATAGGAGACCCAGGATTCCTGTGGCACGTGGAAAGGGACTCTTGGTCTCCCGCCTCAGCTGGAGAGGCGTCCCTATTGCCTTGCCAAGCCTCGAGGAGAATCCCGAGTTGTCCCTCGCAACTAGGCAGGAGTCCTGACGTGGCTGAACAAACACGTGGGTGGAAGGGCCATCCCCGTCGTAACTCGAGAATATACCCCAGGTTCCCGCCGCAACTCGAGAAAAACCATGAGACTTCCCCCTCGATGCGAGATGAGGCCCGATTCCCCTGTACTGCGTGCAGAGCAATTCCGTGTTGCACATCACACATGAAAGGAGCCTTGATTTCCTTGATGGCACTCCAGAGAAACCCCAAGAACACTGTTTCAAGGATAGAGGGATCCTGAGGTCACTGTAGCAACACGAAAGAACTCTGTGGACCAAAAATCAACTCAAAAAGAGAGGTTAGTCCCTGGATTCGTCTCCAGAGGAATACCACCTTACCACAAGCACCTCAAGAGGAGGCTTCTCTCAGCTCTAGGTATGTGAGAGGGACCCTGAGTTTGCGGCCTCAAGTGGAATGGACACCGCGATGCCCTGACTCGAAATAAGGCCGGATATCCCTGCAGTGACTTCAATGCAGGCTCGTCTTGCATCTCCCAGGACGAAAGGATGTCTGAATCCCCTGTGGAGACCACAGAGAAAGACCTAGTTCCCCACCTCATCGCGACCGGAGGCCTCACATCCTTTGAAAACTCCAGAGGTATGCGGAGATCAGTGCCTCCAAAGGAGACGATGCCTGACTCCTCGTGAAACTTGATAGGAGTCCCAGGATTCCTGAGGCACGTGGAAAGGGACCCTTGGTCTCCCGCCTCAGCTGGAGAGGCGTCCCAATTGCCTTGCCAAGCCTCGAGGAGAATCCCGAGTTGTCCCTCGCAACTAGGCAAGAGTCCTGACGTGGCTGAACAAACACGTGTGTGGAAGGGCCATCCCCGTCGTAACTCGAGAATATACCCCAGGTTCCCGCCGCAACTCGAGAAAAACCATGAGACTTCCCCCTCGCCGCGAGATGAGGCCCGATTCCCCTGCACTGCGTGCACAGCAATTCTGTGTTGCACATCACACATGAAAGGAGCCTTGATTTCCTTCATGGCACTCCAGAGAAACCCCAAGAACACTGTTTCAAGGCTAGAGGGATCCTGAGGTCACTGTAGCAACACGAAAGAGCTCCGTGGACCAAAAATCAACTCGAGATGAGAGGTTAGTCCCTGGCTTCGACTCCAGAGGAATACCACCTTACCACAAGCACCTCAAGAGGAGGCTTCTCTCAGCTCTAGGTATGTGAGAGGGACCCTGAGTTTGTGGCCTCAAGTGGAATGGACACCGCGATGCCCTGACTCGAAATAAGGCCGGATATCCCTGCAGTGACTGGAATGCAGGCTCGTCTTGCATCTCCCAAGACGAAAGGGTGTCTGAATCCCCTGTGGAGACCACAGAGAAAGACCTAGTTCCCCACCTCATCGCGACAGGAGGCCTCACATCCTTTGAAAACTCCAGAGGTATGCGGAGATCAGTGCCTCCAAAGGAGACGATGCCTGACTCCTCGTGAAACTTGATAGGAGTCCGAGGATTCCTGTGGCACGTGGAAAGGGACCCTTGGTCTCCCGTCTCAGCTGGAGAGGCGTCCCAATTGCCCTGCAAAGCTTCGAGGAGAATCCCGAGTTGTCCCTCGCAACTAGGCAGGAGTCCTGACATGGCTGAACACACACGTGTGTGGAAGGGCCATCCCCGTCGTAACTCGAGAATATACCCCAGGTTCCCGCCGCAACTCGAGAAAATCCATGAGACTTCCCCCTCGCCGCGAGATGAGGCCCGATTCCCCTGCACTGCGTGCAGAGCAATTCCGTCTTGCACATCACACATGAAAGGAGCCTTGATTTCCTTGATGGCACTCCAGAGAAACCCCAAGAACACTGTTTCAAGGCTAGAGGGATCCTGAGGTCACTGTAGCAACACGAAAGAGCTCCGTGGACCAAAAATCAACTCGAGATGAGAGGTTAGTCCCTGGCTTCGACTCCAGAGGAATACCACCTTACCACAAACACCTCAAGAGGAGGCTTCTCTCAGCTCTAGGTATGTGAGAGGGACCCTGAGTTTGCGGCCTCAAGTGGAATGGACACCGCGATGCCCTGACTCGAAATAAGGCCGGATATCCCTGCAGTGACTGGAATGCAGGCTCGTCTTGCATCTCCCAAGACGAAAGGGTGTCTGAATCCCCTGTGGAGACCACAGAGAAAGACCTAGTTCCCCACCTCATCGCGACAGGAGGCCTCACATCCTTTGAAAACTCCAGAGGTATGCGGAGATCAGTGCCTCCAAAGGAGACGATGCCTGACTCCTCGTGAAACTTGATAGGAGTCCGAGGATTCCTGTGGCACGTGGAAAGGGACCCTTGGTCTCCCGTCTCAGCTGGAGAGGCGTCCCAATTGCCCTGCAAAGCTTCGAGGAGAATCCCGAATTGTCCCTCGCAACTAGGCAGGAGTCCTGACATGGCTGAACACACACGTGTGTGGAAGGGCCATCCCCGTCGTAACTCGAGAATATACCCCAGGTTCCCGCCGCAACTCGAGAAAAACCATGAGACTTCCCCCTCGCCGCGAGATGAGGCCCGATTCCCCTGCACTGCGTGCAGAGCAATTCCGTCTTGCACATCACACATGAAAGGAGCCTTGATTTCCTTGATGGCACTCCAGAGAAACCCCAAGAACACTGTTTCAAGGCTAGAGGGATCCTGAGGTCACTGTAGCAACACGAATGAGTTCCGTGGGCCAAAAATCAACTCGAGATGAGAGGTTAGTCCCTGGCTTCGACTCCAGAGGAATACCACCTTACCACAAGCACCTCAAGAGGAGGCTTCTCTCAGCTCTAGGTATGTGAGAGGGACCCTGAGTTTGCGGCCTCAAGTGGAATGGACACCGCGATGCCCTGACGCGAAATAAGGCTGGATATCCCTGCAGTGACTTGAATGCAGGCTCGTCTTGCATCTCCCAAGATGAAAGGATGTCTGAATCCCCTGTGGAGACCACAGAGAAACACCTAGTTCCCCACCTCATCGCGACCGCAGGCCTCACATCCTTTGAAAACTCCAGAGGTACGCGGAGATCAGTGCCTCCAAAGGAGACGATGCCTGACTCCTCGTGAAACTTGATAGGAGTCCCAGGATTCCTGTGGCACGTGGAAAGGGACCCTTGGTCTCTCGCCTCAGCTGGAGAGGCGTCCCAATTGCCTTGCCAAGCCTCGAGGAGAATCCCGAGTTGTATCTCGCAACTAGGCAGGAGTCCTGACGTGGCTGAACAAACACGTGTGTGGAAGGGCCATTCCCGTCGTTACTCGAGAATATACCCCAGGTTCCCGCCGCAACTCGAGAAAAACCATGGGACTTCCCCCTCGCCGCGAGATGAGGCCCGATTCCCCTGCACTGCGTGCAGAGCAATTCTGTGTTGCACATCACACATGAAAGGAGCCTTGATTTCCTTCATGGCACTCCAGAGAAACCCCAAGAACACTGTTTCAAGGCTAGAGGGATCCTGAGGTCACTGTAGCAACACGAAAGAGCTCCGTGGACCAAAAATCAACTCGAGATGAGAGGTTAGTTCCTGGCTTCGACTCCAGAGGAATACCACCTTACCACAAGCACCTCAAGAGGAGGCTTCTCTCAGCTCTAGGTATGTGAGAGGGACCCTGAGTTTGCGGCCTCAAGTGGAATGGACACCACGATGCCCTGACTCGAAATAAGGCCAGATATCCCTGCAGTGACTGGAATGCAGGCTCCTCTTGCATCTCCCAAGATGAAAGGGTGTCTGAATCCCCTGTGGAGACCACAGAGAAAGACCTAGTTCCCCACCTCATCGCGACAGGAGGCCTCAAATCCTTTGAAAACTCCAGAGGTATGCGGAGATCAGTGCCTCCAAAGGAGACGATGCCTGACTCCTCGTGAAACTTGATAGGAGACCCAGGATTCCTGTGGCACGTGGAAAGGGACCCTTGGTCTCGCGTCTCAGCTGGAGAGGCGTCCCAATTGCCCTGCCAAGCCTCGAGGAGAATCCCGAGATGTCCCTCGCAACTAGGCAGGAGTCCTGACATGGCTGAACACACACGTGTGTGGAAGGGCGATCCCCGTCGTAACTCGAGAATATACCCAAGGTTCCCGCTGCAACTCGAGAAAAACCATGAGACTTCCCCCTCGCCACGAGATGAGGCCCGATTCCCCTGCACTGCGTGCAGAGCAATTCCGTCTTGCACATCATACTTGAAAGGAGCCTTGATTTCCTTGATGGCACTCCAGAGAAACCCCAAGAACACTGTTTCAATGCTAGAGGGATCCTGAGGTCACTGTAGCAACACGAAAGAGCTCCGTGGACCAAGAATCAACACGAGATGAGAGGTTAGTCCCTGGCTTCGACTCCTGAGGAATACCACCTTACCACAAGCACCTCAAGAGGAGGCTTCTCTCAGCTCTAGGTATGTGAGAGGGACCCTGAGTTTGCGGCCTCAAGTGGAATGGACACCGCGATGCCCTGACTCGAAATAAGGCCGGATATCCCTGCAGTGACTTGAATGCAGGCTCGTCTTGCATCTCCCAAGAAGAAAGGATGTCTGAATACCCTGTGGAGACCACAGAGAAAGACCTAGTTCCCCACCTCATCGCGACCGGAGGCCTCACATCCTTTGAAAACTCCAGAGGTACGCGGAGATCAGTGCCTCCAAAGGAGACGATGCCTGACTCCTCGTGAAACTTGATAGGAGACCCAGGATTCCTGTGGCACGTGGAAAGGGACTCTTGGTCTCCCGCCTCAGCTGGAGAGGCGTCCCTATTGCCTTGCCAAGCCTCGAGGAGAATCCCGAGTTGTGTCTCGCAACTAGGCAGGAGTCCTGACGTGGCTGAACAAACACGTGTGTGGAAGGGCCATCCCCGTCGTTACTCGAGAATATAACCCAGGTTCCCGCCGCAACTCGAGAAAAACCATGAGACTTCCCCCTCGATGCGAGATGAGGCCCGATTCCCCTGCACTGCGTGCAGAGCAATTCCGTGTTGCACATCACACATGAAAGGAGCCTTGATTTCCTTGATGGCACTCCAGAGAAACCCCAAGAACACTGTTTCAAGGCTAGAGGGATCCTGAGGTCACTGTAGCAACACGAAAGAGCTCCGTGGACCAAAAATCAACTCGAGATGAGAGGTTAGTCCCTGGCTTCGACTCCAGAGGAATACAACCTTACCACAAGCACCTCAAGAGGAGGCTTCTCTCAGCTCTAGGTATGTGAGAGGGACCCTGAGTTTGTGGCCTCAAGTGGAATGGACACCGCGATGCCCTGACTCGAAATAAGGCCGGATATCCCTGCAGTGACTGGAATGCAGGCTCGTCTTGCATCTCCCAAGACGAAAGGGTGTCTGAATACCCTGTGGAGACCACAGAGAAAGACCTAGTTCCCCACCTCTTCGCGACCGGAGGCCTCACATCCTTTGAAAACTCCAGAGGTACGCGGAGATCAGTGCCTCCAAAGGAGACGATGCCTGACTCCTCGTGAAACTTGATAGGAGTCCCAGGATTCTTGTGGCACGTGGAAAGGGACCCTTGGTTTCCCGCCTCAGCTGGAGAGGCGTTCCAATTGCCCTGCCAAGCCTCGAGGAGAATCCCGAGTTGTCCCTCGCAACTAGGCAGGAGTCCTGACATGGCTGAACAAACACGTGGGTGGAAGGGCCATCCCCGTCGTAACTCGAGAATATACCCCAGGTTCCCGCCGCAACTCGAGAAAAACCATGAGACTTCCCCCTCGATGCGAGATGAGGCCCGATTCCCCTGTACTGCGTGCAGAGCAATTCCGTCTTGCACATCACACATGAAAGGAGCCTTGATTTCCTTGATGGCACTCCAGAGAAACCCCAAGAACACTGTTTCAAGGATAGAGGGATCCTGAGGTCACTGTAGCAACACGAAAGAACTCTGTGGACCAAAAATCAACTCGAAAAGAGAGGTTAGTCCCTGGATTCGTCTCCAGAGGAATACCACCTTACCACAAGCACCTCAAGAGGAGGCTTCTCTCAGCTCTAGGTATGTGAGAGGGACCCTGAGTTTGCGGCCTCAAGTGGAATGGACACCGCGATGCCCTGACTCGAAATAAGGCCGGATATCCCTGCAGTGACTTCAATGCAGGCTCGTCTTGCATCTCCCAGGACGAAAGGATGTCTGAATCCCCTGTGGAGACCACAGAGAAAGACCTAGTTCCCCACCTCATCGCGACCGGAGGCCTCACATCCTTTGAAAACTCCAGAGGTATGCGGAGATCAGTGCCTCCAAAGGAGACGATGCCTGACTCCTCGTGAAACTTGATAGGAGTCCCAGGATTCCTGAGGCACGTGGAAAGGGACCCTTGGTCTCCCGCCTCAGCTGGAGAGGCGTCCCAATTGCCTTGCCAAGCCTCGAGGAGAATCCCGAGTTGTGTCTCGCAACTAGGCAAGAGTCCTGACGTGGCTGAACAAACACGTGTGTGGAAGGGCCATCCCCGTCGTAACTCGAGAATATACCCCAGGTTCCCGCCGCAACTCGAGAAAAACCATGAGACTTCCCCCTCGCCGCGAGATGAGGCCCGATTCCCCTGCACTGCGTGCACAGCAATTCTGTGTTGCACATCACACATGAAAGGAGCCTTGATTTCCTTCATGGCACTCCAGAGAAACCCCAAGAACACTGTTTCAAGGCTAGAGGGATCCTGAGGTCACTGTAGCAACACGAAAGAGCTCCGTGGACCAAAAATCAACTCGAGATGAGAGGTTAGTCCCTGGCTTCGACTCCAGAGGAATACCACCTTACCACAAGCACCTCAAGAGGAGGCTTCTCTCAGCTCTAGGTATGTGAGAGGGACCCTGAGTTTGCGGCCTCAAGTGGAATGGACACCGCGATGCCCTGACTCGAAATAAGGCCGGATATCCCTGCAGTGACTGGAATGCAGGCTCGTCTTGCATCTACCAAGACGAAATGGTGTCTGAATCCCCTGTGGAGACCACAGAGAAAGACCTAGTTCCCCACCTCATCGCGACAGGAGGCCTCACATCCTTTGAAAACTCCAGAGGTATGCGGAGATCAGTGCCTCCAAAGGAGACGATGCCTGACTCCTCGTGAAACTTGATAGGAGTCCGAGGATTCCTGTGGCACGTGGAAAGGGACCCTTGGTCTCCCGTCTCAGCTGGAGAGGCGTCCCAATTGCCCTGCAAAGCTTCGAGGAGAATCCCGAGTTGTCCCTCGCAACTAGGCAGGAGTCCTGACATGGCTGAACACACACGTGTGTGGAAGGGCCATCCCCGTCGTAACTCGAGAATATACCCCAGGTTCCCGCCGCAACTCGAGAAAAACCATGAGACTTCCCCCTCGCCGCGAGATGAGGCCCGATTCCCCTGCACTGCGTGCAGAGCAATTCCGTCTTGCACATCACACATGAAAGGAGCCTTGATTTCCTTGATGGCACTCCAGAGAAACCCCAAGAACACTGTTTCAAGGCTAGAGGGATCCTGAGGTCACTGTAGCAACACGAAAGAGCTCCGTGGACCAAAAATCAACTCGAGATGAGAGGTTAGTCCCTGGCTTCGACTCCAGAGGAATACCACCTTACCACAAGCACCTCAAGAGGAGGCTTCTCTCAGCTCTAGGTATGTGAGAGGGACCCTGAGTTTGCGGCCTCAAGTGGAATGGACACCGCGATGCCCTGACTCGAAATAAGGCCGGATATCCCTGCAGTGACTGGAATGCAGGCTCGTCTTGCATCTCCCAAGACGAAAGGGTGTCTGAATCCCCTGTGGAGACCACAGAGAAAGACCTAGTTCCCCACCTCATCGCGACCGGAGGCCTCACATCCTTTGAAAACTCCAGAGGTATGCGGAGATCAGTGCCTCCAAAGGAGACGATGCCTGACTCCTCGTGAAACTTGATAGGAGTCCGAGGATTCCTGTGGCACGTGGAAAGGGACCCTTGGTCTCCCGTCTCAGCTGGAGAGGCGTCCCAATTGCCCTGCAAAGCTTCGAGGAGAATCCCGAGTTGTCCCTCGCAACTAGGCAGGAGTCCTGACATGGCTGAACACACACGTGTGTGGAAGGGCCATCCCCGTCGTAACTCGAGAATATACCCCAGGTTCCCGCCGCAACTCGAGAAAAACCATGAGACTTCCCCCTCGCCGCGAGATGAGGCCCGATTCCCCTGCACTGCGTGCAGAGCAATTCCGTCTTGCACATCACACATGAAAGGAGCCTTGATTTCCTTGATGGCACTCCAGAGAAACCCCAAGAACACTGTTTCAAGGCTAGAGGGATCCTGAGGTCACTGTAGCAACACGAATGAGTTCCGTGGGCCAAAAATCAACTCGAGATGAGAGGTTAGTCCCTGGCTTCGACTCCAGAGGAATACCACCTTACCACAAGCACCTCAAGAGGAGGCTTCTCTCAGCTCTAGGTATGTGAGAGGGACCCTGAGTTTGCGGCCTCAAGTGGAATGGACACCGCGATGCCCTGACGCGAAATAAGGCTGGATATCCCTGCAGTGACTTGAATGCAGGCTCGTCTTGCATCTCCCAAGATGAAAGGATGTCTGAATCCCCTGTGGAGACCACAGAGAAAGACCTAGTTTCCCACCTCATCGCGACCGGAGGCCTCACATCCTTTGAAAACTCCAGAGGTACGCGGAGATCAGTGCCTCCAAAGGAGACGATGCCTGACTCCTCGTGAAACTTGATAGGAGTCCCAGGATTCCTGTGGCACGTGGAAAGGGACCCTTGGTCTCCCGCCTCAGCTGGAGAGGCGTCCCAATTGCCTTGCCAAGCCTCGAGGAGAATCCCGAGTTGTATCTCGCAACTAGGCAGGAGTCCTGACGTGGCTGAACAAACACGTGTGTGGAAGGGCCATTCCCGTCGTTACGCGAGAATATACCCCAGGTTCCCGCCGCAACTCGAGAAAAACCATGGGACGTCCCCCTCGCCGCGAGATGAGGCCCGATTCCCCTGCACTGCGTGCAGAGCAATTCTGTGTTGCACATCACACATGAAAGGAGCCTTGATTTCCTTCATGGCACTCCAGAGAAACCCCAAGAACACTGTTTCAAGGCTAGAGGGATCCTGAGGTCACTGTAGCAACACGAAAGAGCTCCGTGGACCAAAAATCAACTCGAGATGAGAGGTTAGTTCCTGGCTTCGACTCCAGAGGAATACCACCTTACCACAAGCACCTCAAGAGGAGGCTTCTCTCAGCTCTAGGTATGTGAGAGGGACCCTGAGTTTGCGGCCTCAAGTGGAATGGACACCACGATGCCCTGACTCGAAATAAGGCCAGATATCCCTGCAGTGACTGGAATGCAGGCTCCTCTTGCATCTCCCAAGATGAAAGGGTGTCTGAATCCCCTGTGGAGACCACAGAGAAAGACCTAGTTCCCCACCTCATCGCGACAGGAGGCCTCAAATCCTTTGAAAACTCCAGAGGTATGCGGAGATCAGTGCCTCCAAAGGAGACGATGCCTGACTCCTCGTGAAACTTGATAGGAGACCCAGGATTCCTGTGGCACGTGGAAAGGGACCCTTGGTCTCGCGTCTCTGCTGGAGAGGCGTCCCAATTGCCCTGCCAAGCCTCGAGGAGAATCCCGAGATGTCCCTCGCAACTAGGCAGGAGTCCTGACATGGCTGAACACACACGTGTGTGGAAGGGCGATCCCCGTCGTAACTCGAGAATATACCCAAGGTTCCCGCTGCAACTCGAGAAAAACCATGAGACTTCCCCCTCGCCACGAGATGAGGCCCGATTCCCCTGCACTGCGTGCAGAGCAATTCCGTCTTGCACATCATACATGAAAGGAGCCTTGATTTCCTTGATGGCACTCCAGAGAAACCCCAAGAACACTGTTTCAATGCTAGAGGGATCCTGAGGTCACTGTAGCAACACGAAAGAGCTCCGTGGACCAAGAATCAACACGAGATGAGAGGTTAGTCCCTGGCTTCGACTCCTGAGGAATACCACCTTACCACAAGCACCTCAAGAGGAGGCTTCTCTCAGCTCTATGTATGTGAGAGGGATCCTGAGTTTGCGGCCTCAAGTGGAATGGACACCGCGATGCCCTGACTCGAAATAAGGCCGGATATCCCTGCAGTGACTTGAATGCAGGCTCGTCTTGCATCTCCCAGGAAGAAAGGATGTCTGAATCCCCTGTGGAGACCACAGAGAAACACCTAGGTCCCCACCTCATCGCGACCGGAGGCCTCACATCCTTTGAAAACTCCAGAGGTACGCGGAGATCAGTTCCTCCAAAGGAGACGATGCCTGACTCCTCGTGAAACTTGATAGGAGTCCCAGAATTCTTGTGGCACGTGGAAAGGGACCCTTGGTCTCCCGCCTCAGCTGGAGAGGCGTTCCAATTGCCCTGCCAAGCCTCGAGGAGAATCCCGAGTTGTCCCTCGCAACTAGGCAGGAGTCCTGACATGGCTGAACAAACACGTGGGTGGAAGGGCCATCCCCGTCGTAACTCGAGAATATACCCCAGGTTCCCGCCGCAACTCGAGAAAAACCATGAGACTTCCCACTCGACGCGAGATGAGGCCCGATTCCCCTGTACTGCGTGCAGAGTAATTCCGTCTTGCACATCACACATGAAAGGAGCCTTGATTTCCTTGATGTCACTCCAGAGAAACCCCAGGAACACTGTTTCAAGGCTAGAGGGATCCTGAGGTCACTGTAGCAACACGAAAGAACTCTGTGGACCAAAAATCAACTCGAAAATAGAGGTTAGTCTCTGGATTCGTCTCCAGAGGAATACCACCTTACCACAAGAACCTCAAGAGGAGGCTTCTCTCAGCTCTAGGTATGTGAGAGAGATCCTGAGTTTGCGGCCTCAAGTGGAATGGACACCGCGATGCCCTGACTCGAAATAAGGCCGGATATCCCTGCAGTGACTTCAATGCAGGCTCGTCTTGCATCTCCCAGGACGAAAGGATGTCTGAATCCCCTGTGGAAAGCACAGAGAAAGACTTAGTTCCCCACCTCATCGCGACCGATAGCCTCACATCCTTTGAAAACTCCAGAGGTACGCGGAGATCAGTGCCTCCAAAGGAGACGATGCCTGACTCCTCGTGCAACTTGATAGGAGTCCCAGGATTACTGTGGCACTTGGAACGGGACACTTGGTCTCCCGCCTCAGCTGGAGAGGCGTCCCAATTGCCCTGCCAAGCCTCGAGGAGGATCCAGAGTTGTCCCTCGCAACTAGGCAGGAGTCCTGACGTCGCTGAAGAAACACGTGGGTGGAAGGGCCATCCCCGTCGTAACTCGAGAATATACCCCAGGTTCCCGCCGCAACTCGAGAAAAACCATGAGACTTCCCCCTCGCCGTGAGATGAGGCCCGATTCCCCTGCACTGCGTGCAGAGCAATTCCGTGTTGCACATCACACATGAAAGGAGCCTTGATTTCCTTGATGGCACTCCAGAGAAACCCCAAGAACACTGTTTCAAGGCTAGAGGGATCCTGAGGTCACTGTAGCAACACGAAAGAGCTCCGTGGACCAAAAATCAACTCGAGATGAGAGGTTAGTCCCTGGTTTCGACTCCTGAGGAATACCACCTTACCACAAGCACCTCAAGAGGAGGCTTCTCTCAGCTCTAGGTATGTGAGAGGGACCCTGAGTTTGCGGCCTCAAGTGGAATGGACACCACGATGCCCTGACTCGAAATAAGGCCGGATATCCCTGCAGTGACTGGAATTCAGGCTCGTCTTGCATCTCCCAAGACGAAAGGGTGTCTGAATCCCCTGTGGAGACCACAGAGAAAAACCTAGTTCCCCACCTCATCGCGACAGGAGGCCTCAAATCCTTTGAAAACTCCAGAGGTATGCGGAGATCAGTGCCTCCAAAGGAGACGATGCCTGACTCCTCGTGAAACTTGATAGGAGACCCAGGATTCCTGTGGCACGTGGAAAGGGACCCTTGGTCTCCCGTCTCAGCTGGAGAGGCGTCCCAATTGCCCTGCAAAGCCTCGAGGAGAATCCCGATTTGTCCCTCCCAACTAGGCAGGAGTCCTGACATGGCTGAACACACACTTGTGTGGAAGGGCCATCCCCGTCGTAACCTAGTTCCACACCTCATCACGACCGGAGGCCTCACATCCTTTGAAAACTCCAGAGGTACGCGGAGATCAGTGCCTCCAAAGGAGACGATGCCTGACTCATCGTGAAACTTGATAGGAGACCCAGGATTCCTGTGGCACGTGGAAAGGGACCCTTGGTCTCCCGTCTCAGCTGGAGAGGCGTCCCAATTGCCCTGCAAAACCTCGAGGAGAATCCCGAGTTGTCCCTCACAACTAGGCAGGAGTCCTGACGTCGCTGAAGAAACACGTGGGTGGAAGGGCCATCCCCGTCGTAACTCGAGAATATACCCCAGGTTCCCGCCGCAACTCGAGAAAAACCATGAGACTTCCCCCTCGCCGCGAGATGAGGCCCGATTCCCCTGCACTGCGTGCAGAGCAATTCCGTCTTGCACATCACACATGAAAGGAGCCTTGATTTCCTTGATGGCACTCCAGAGAAACCCCAAGAACACTGTTTCAAGGCTAGAGGGATCCTGAGGTCACTGTAGCAACACGAAAGAGCTCCGGGGGCCAAAAATCAACACGAGATGAGAGGTTAGTCCCTGGCTTCGACTCCTGAGGAATACCACCTTACCACAAGCACCTCAAGAGGAGGCTTCTCTCAGCTCTAGGTATGTGAGAGGGATCCTGAGTTTGCGGCCTCAAGTGGAATGGACACCGCGATGCCCTGACTCGAAATAAGGCCGGATATCCCTGCAGTGACTTGAATGCAGGCTCGTCTTGCATCTCCCAGGAAGAAAGGATGTCTGAATCCCCTGTGGAGACCACAGAGAAAAACCTAGTTCCCCACCTCATAGCGACCGGAGGCCTCAAATCCTTTGAAAACTCCAGAGGTACGCGGAGATCAGTGCCTCCAAAGGAGACGATGCCTGACTCCACGTGAAACTTGATAGGAGTCCCAGGATTCTTGTGGCACGTGGAAAGGGACCCTTGGTCTCCCGCCTCAGCTGGAGAGGCGTTCCAATTGCCCTGCCAAGCCTCGAGGAGAATCCCGAGTTGTCCCTCGCAACTAGGCAGGAGTCCTGACGTGGCTGAACAAACACGTGGGTGGAAGGGCCATCCCCGTCGTAACTCGAGAATATACCCCAGGTTCCCGCCGCAACTCGAGAAAAACCATGAGACTTCCCCCTCGATGCGAGATGAGGCCCGATTCCCCTGTACTGCGTGCAGAGCAATTCCGTCTTGCACATCACATATGAAAGGAGCCTTGATTTCCTTGATGGCACTCCAGAGAAACCCCAAGAACACTGTTTCAAGGATAGAGGGATCCTGAGGTCACTGTAGCAACACGAAAGAACTCTGTGGACCAAAAATCAACTCGAAAAGAGAGGTTAGTCCCTGGATTCGTCTCCAGAGGAATACCACCTTACCACAAGCACCTCAAGAGGAGGCTTCTCTCAGCTCTAGGTATGTGAGAGGGACCCTGAGTTTGCGGCCTCAAGTGGAATGGACACCGCGATGCCCTGACTCGAAATAAGGCCGGATATCCCTGCAGTGACTTCAATGCAGGCTCGTCTTGCATCTCCCAGGACGAAAGGATGTCTGAATCCCGTGTGGAAAGCAGAGAGAAAGACTTAGTTCCCCACCTCATCGCGAGCGGAGGCCTCACATCCTTTGAAAACTCCAGAGGTACGCGGAGATCAGTGCCTCCAAAGGAGACGATGCCTGACTCCTCGTGAAACTTGATAGGAGTCCCAGGATTCCTGTGGCACTTGGAAAGGGACACTTGGTCTCCCGCCTCAGCTGGAGAGGCGTCCCAATTGCCCTGCAAAGCCTCGAGGAGAATCCCGAGTTGTCCCTCGCAACTAGGCAGGAGTCCTGACGTCGCTGAAGAAACACGTGGGTGGAAGGGCCATCCCCGTCGTAACTCGAGAATATACCCCAGGTTCCCGCCGCAACTCGAGAAAAACCATGAGACTTCCCCCTCGCCGCGAGATGAGGCCCGATTCCCCTGCACTGCATGCAGAGCAATTCCGTGTTGCACATCACACATGAAAGGAGCCTTGATTTCCTTGATGGCACTCCAGAGAAACCCCAAGAACACTGTTTCAAGGCTAGAGGGATCCTGAGGTCACTGTAGCAACACGAAAGAGCTCCGTGGGCCAAAAATCAACTCGAGATGAGAGGTTAGTCCCTGGCTTCGACTCCAGAGGAATACCACCTTACCACAAGCACCTCAAGAGGAGGCTTCTCTCAGCTCTAGGTATGTGAGAGGGACCCTGAGTTTGCGGCCTCAAGTGGAATGGACACCGCGATGCCCTGACGCGAAATAAGGCTGGATATCCCTGCAGTGACTTGAATGCAGGCTCGTCTTGCATCTCCCAAGATGAAAGGATGTCTGAATACCCTGTGGAGACCACAGAGAAAGACCTAGTTCCCCACCTCATCGCGACCGGAGGCCTCACATCCTTTGAAAACTCCAGAGGTACGCGGAGATCAGTGCCTCCAAAGGAGACGATGCCTGACTCCTCGTGAAACTTGATAGGAGTCCCAGGATTCCTGTGGCACGTGGAAAGGGACCCATGGTCTCCCACCTCAGCTGGAGAGGCGTCCCAATTGCCTTGCCAAGCCTCGAAGAGAATCCCGAGTTGTGTCTCGCAACTAGGCAAGAGTCCTGACGTGGCTGAACAAACACGTGTGTGGAAGGGCCATCCCCGTTGTAACTCGAGAATATACCCCAGGTTCCCGCCGCAACTCGAGAAAAACCATGAGACTTCCCCCTCGCCGCGAGATGAGGCCCGATTCCCCTGCACTGCGTGCACAGCAATTCTGTGTTGCACATCACACATGAAAGGAGCCTTGATTTCCTTGATGGCACTCCAGAGAAACCCCAAGAACACTGTTTCAAGGCTGGAGGGATCCTGAGGTCACTGTAGCAACACGAAAGAACTCTGTGGACCAAAAATCAACTCGAAAAGAGAGGTTAGTCCCTGGCTTCGACTCCAGAGGAATACCACCTTACCAGAAGCACCTCAAGAGGAGGCTTCTCTCAGCTCTAGGTATGTGAGAGGGACCCTGAGTTTGCGGCCTCAAGTGGAGTGGACACCGCGATGCCCTGACTCGAAATAAGGCCGGATATCCCTGCAGTGACTTCAATACAGGCTCGTCTTGCATCTCCCAGGACGAAAGGATGTCTGAATCCCCTGTGGAAAGCACAGAGAAAGACTTCGTTCCCCACCTCATCGCGACCGATAGCCTCACATCCTTTGAAATTTCGAGAGGTACGCGGAGATCAGTGCCTCCAAAGGAGACGATGCCTGACTCCTCGTGAAACTTGATAGGAGTCCCAGGATTCCTGTGGCACTTGGAAAGGGACACTTGGTCTCCCGCCTCAGCTGGAGAGGCGTCCCAATTGCCCTTCCAAGCCTCGAGGAGAATCCACAGTTGTCCCTCGCAACTAGGCATGAGTCCTGACGTGGCTGAACAAACACGTGGGTGGAAGGGCCATCCGCGTCGTAACTCGAGAATATACCCCAGGTTCCCACCGCAACTCGAGAAAAACCATGAGACTTCCCCCTCGCCGCGAGATGAGGCCCGATTCCCCTGCACTGCGTGCAGAGCAATTCCGTGTTGCACATCACACATGAAAGGAGCCTTGATTTCCTTGATGGCACTCCAGAGAAACCCCAAGAACACTGTTTCAAGGCTAGAGGGATCCTGAGGTCACTGTAGCAACACGAAAGAGCTCCGTGGGCCAAAAATCAACTCGAGATGAGAGGTTAGTCCGTGGCTTCGACTCCAGAGGAATACCACCTTACCACAAGCACCTCAAGAGGAGGCTTCTCTCAGCTCTAGGTATGTGAGAGGGACCCTGAGTTTGCGGCCTCAAGTGGAATGGACACCGCGATGCCCTGACGCGAAATAAGGCTGGATATCCCTGCAGTGACTTGAATGCAGGCTCGTCTTGCATCTCCCAAGATGAAAGGATGTCTGAATCCCCTGTGGAGACCACAGAGAAAGACCTAGTTCCCCACCTCATCGCGACCGGAGGCCTCACATCCTTTGAAAATTCCAGAGGTATGCGGAGATCAGTGCCTCCAAAGGAGACGATGCCTGACTCCTCGTGAAACTTGATAGGAGTCCCAGGATTCCTGTGGCACGTGGAAAGGGACCCTTGGTCTCCCGCCTCAGCTGGAGAGGCGTCCCAATTGCCTTGCCAAGCCTCGAGGAGAATCCCGAGTTGTGTCTCGCAACTAGGCAAGAGTCCTGACGTGGCTGAACAAACACGTGTGTGGAAGGGCCATCCCCGTCGTAACTCGAGAATATACCCCAGGTTCCCGCCGCAACTCGAGAAAAACCATGAGACTTCCCCCTCGCCGCGAGATGAGGCCCGATTCCCCTTCACTGCGTGCAGAGCAATTCTGTGTTGCACATCACACATGAAAGGAGCCTTGATTTCCTTCATGGCACTCCAGAGAAACCCCAAGAACACTGTTTCAAGGCTAAAGGGATCCTGAGGTCACTGTAGCAACACGAAAGAACTGTGTGGACAAAAAATCAACTCGAGATGAGAGGTAAGTCCCTGGCTTCGACTCCAGAGGAATACCACCTTACCAGAAGCACCTCAAGAGGAGGCTTCTCTCAGCTCTAGGTATGTGAGAGGGACCCTGAGTTTGCGGCCTCAAGTGGAATGGACACCGCGATGCCCTGACTCGAAATAAGGCCGGATATCCCTGCAGTGACTGGAATGCAGGCTCGTCTTGCATCTCCCAAGACGAAAGGGTGTCTGAATCCCCTGTGGAGACCACAGAGAAAGACCTAGTTCCCACCTCATCGCGACCGGAGGCCTCAAATCCTTTGAAAACTCCAGAGGTATGCGGAGATCAGTGCCTCCAAAGGAGACGATGCCTGACTCCTCGTGAAACTTGATAGGAGTCCCAGGATTCCTGTGGCACGTGGAAAGGGACCCTTGGTCTCCCGCCTCAGCTGGAGAGGCGTCCCAATTGCCCTGCAAAGCCTCGAGGAGAATCCAGAGTTGTCCCTCGCAACTAGGCAGGAGTCCTGACATGGCTGAACAAACACGTGTGTGGAAGGGCCATCCCCGTCGTAACTCGAGAATATACCCCAAGTTCCCGCCGCAACTCGAGAAAAACCATGAGACTTCCCCCTCGCCGCGAGATGAGGCCCGATTCCCCTGTACTGCGTGCAGAGCAATTCCGTCTTGCACATCACACATGAAAGGAGCCTTGATTTCCTTGATGGCACTCCAGAGAAACCCCAAGAACACTGTTTCAAGGCTAGAGGGATCCTGAGGTCACTGTAGCAACACGAAAGAGCTCCGTGGACCAAAAATCAACTCGAGATGAGAGGTTAGTCCCTGGCTTCGACTCCAGAGGAATACCACCTTACCACAAGCACCTCAAGAGGAGGCTTCTCTCAGCTCTAGGTATGTGAGAGGGACCCTGAGTTTGCGGCCTCAAGTGGAATGGACACGGCGATGCCCTGACTCGAAATAAGGCCGGATATCCCTGCAGTGACTGGAATGCAGGCTCGTCTTGCATCTCCCAAGACGAAAGGGTGTCTGAATCCCCTGTGGAGACCACAGAGAAAGACCTAGTTCCCCACCTCATCGCGACAGGAGGCCTCATATCCTTTGAAAACTCGAGAGGTACGCGGAGATCAGTGCCTCCAAAGGAGACGATGCCTGACTCCTTGTGAAACTTGATAGGAGTCCCAGGATTCTTGTGGCACGTGGAAAGGGACCCTTGGTCTCCCGCCTCAGCTGGAGAGGCGTTCCAATTGCCCTGCCAAGCCTCGAGGAGAATCCCGAGTTGTCCCTCGCAACTAGGCAGGTGTCCTGACGTGGCTGAACAAACACGTGGGTGGAAGGGCCATCCCCGTCGAAACTCGAGAATACCCCAGGTTCCCACCGCAACTCGAGAAAAAACATGAGACTTCCCCCTCGCCGCGAGATGAGGCCCGATTTCCCTGCACTGCGTGCAGAGCAATTCCGTGTTGCACATCACACATGAAAGGAGCCTTGATTTCCTTGATGGCACTCCAGAGAAACCCCAAGAACACTGTTTCAAGGATAGAGGGATCCTGAGGTCACTGTAGCAACACGACAAAGCTCCGTGGGCCAAAAATCAACTCGAGATGAGAGGTTAGTCCCTGGTTTCGACTCCTGAGGAATACCACCTTACCACAAGCACCTCAAGAGGAGGCTTCTCTCAGCTCTAGGTATGTGAGAGGGACCCTGAGTTTGCGGCCTCAAGTGGAATGGACACCGCGATGCCCTGACGCGAAATAAGGCTGGATACCCATGCAGTGACTTGAATGCAGGCTCGTCTTGCATCTCCCAAGATGAAAGGATGTCTGAATCCCCTGTGGAGACCACAGAGAAAGACCTAGTTCCCCACCTCATCGCGACCGGAGGCCTCACATCCTTTGAAAACTCCAGAGGTATGCGGAGATCAGTGCCTCCAAAGGAGACGATGCCTGACTCCTCGTGAAACTTGATAGGAGACCCAGGATTCCTGTGGCACGTGGAAAGGGACCCTTGGTCTCCCGCCTCAGCTGGAGAGGCGTCCCAATTGCCCTGCAAAGCCTCGAGGAGAATCCAGAGTTGTCCCTCGCAACTAGGCAGGAGTCCTGACATGGCTGAACAAACACGTGTGTGGAAGGGCCATCCCCGTCGTAACTCGAGAATATACCCCAGGTTCCCGCCGCAACTCGAGAAAAACCATGAGACTTCCCCCTCGCCGCGAGATGAGGCCCGATTCCCCTGTACTGCGTGCAGAGCAATTCCGTGTTGCACATCACACATGAAAGGAGCCTTGATTTCCTTGATGGCACTCCAGAGAAACCCCAAGAACACTGTTTCAAGGCTAGAGGGATCCTGAGGTCACTGTAGCAACACGAAAGAGCTCCGTGGACCAAAAATCAACTCGAGATGAGAGGTTAGTCCCTGGCTTCGACTCCAGAGGAATACCACCTTACCACAAGCACCTCAAGAGGAGGCTTCTCTCAGCTCTAGGTATGTGAGAGGGACCCTGAGTTTGCGGCCTCAAGTGGAATGGACACGGCGATGCCCTGACTCGAAATAAGGCCGGATATCCCTGCAGTGACTGGAATGCAGGCTCGTCTTGCATCTCCCAAGACGAAAGGGTGTCTGAATCCCCTGTGGAGACCACAGAGAAAGACCTAGTTCCCCACCTCATCGCGACAGGAGGCCTCATATCCTTTGAAAACTCGAGAGGTACGCGGAGATCAGTGCCTCCAAAGGAGACGATGCCTGACTCCTCGTGAAACTTGATAGGAGTCCCAGGATTCTTGTGGCACGTGGAAAGGGACCCTTGGCCTCCCGCCTCAGCTGGAGAGGCATTCCAATTGCCCTGCCAAGCCTCGAGGAGAATCCCGAGTTGTCCCTCGCAACTAGGCAGGAGTCCTGACGTCGCTGAAGAAACACGTGGGTGGAAGGGCCATCCCCGTCGTAACTCGATAATATACCCCAGGTTCCCGCCGCAACTCGAGGAAAACCATGAGACTTCCCCCTCGCCGCGATATGAGGCCCGATTCCCCTGCACTGCGTGCAGAGCAATTCCGTGTTGCACATCACACATGAAAGGAGCCTTGATTTCCTTGATGGCACTCCAGAGAAACCCCAAGAACACTGTTTCAAGGCTAGAGGGATCCTGAGGTCACTGTAGCAACACGAAAGAACTCTGTGGACCAAAAATCAACTCGAAAAGAGAGGTTAGTCCCTGGATTCGTCTCCAGAGGAATACCACCTTACCACAAGCACCTCAAGAGGAGTCTTCTCTCAGCTCTAGGTATGTGAGAGGGACCCTGAGTTTGCGGCCTCAAGTGGAATGGACACCGCGATGCCCTGACTCGAAATAAGGCCGGATATCCCTGCAGTGACTGGAATGCAGGCTCGTCTTGCATCTCCCACGACGAAAGGATGTCTGAATCCCCTGTGGAAAGCACAGAGAAAGACCTAGTTCCCCACCTCATCGCGACCGATAGCCTCACATCCTTTGAAAACTCCAGAGGTACGCGGAGATCAGTGCCTCCAAAGGAGACGATGCCTGACTCCTCGTGAAACTTGATAGAAGTCCCAGGATTCCTGTGGCACTTGGAAAGGGACACTTGGTCTCCCGCCTCAGCTGGAGAGGCGTCCCAATTGCCCTGCCAAGCCTCGAGGAGAATCCAGAGTTGTCCCTCGCAACTAGGCAGGAGTCCTGACGTCGCTGAAGAAACACGTGGGTGAAGGGCCATCCCCGTCGTAACTCGAGAATATACCCCAGGTTCCCGCCGCAACTCGAGAAAAACCATGAGACTTCCCCCTCGCCGCGAGATGAGGCCCGATTCCCCTGCACTGCATGCAGAGCAATTCCGTGTTGCACATCACACATGAAAGGAGCCTTGATTTCCTTGATGGCACTCCAGAGAAACCCCAAGAACACTGTTTCAAGGCTAGAGGGATCCTGAGGTCACTGTAGCAACACGAAAGAGATCCGTGGGCCAAAAATCAACTCGAGATGAGAGGTTAGTCCCTGGCTTCGACTCCAGAGGAATACCACCTTACCACAAGCACCTCAAGAGGAGGCTTCTCTCAGCTCTAGGTATGTGAGAGGGACCCTGAGTTTGCGGCCTCAAGTGGAATGGACACCGCGATGCCCTGACGCGAAATAAGGCCAGATATCCCTGCAGTGACTTGAATGCAGGCTCGTCTTGCATCTCCCAAGATGAAACGATGTCTGAATCCCCTGTGGAGACCTCAGAGAAAGACCTAGTTCCCCACCTCATCGCTACCGGAGGCCTCACATCCTTTGAAAACTCCAGAGGTACGCGTAGATCAGTGCCTCCAAAGGAGACGATGCCTGACTCCTCGTGAAACTTGATAGGAGACCCAGGATTCCTGTGGCACGTGGAAAGGGACCCTTGGTCTCCCGCCTCAGCTGGAGAGGCGTCCCAATTGCCCTGCCAAGCCTCGAGGAGAATCCCGAGTTGTCCCTCGCAACTAGGCAGAGGTCCTGACGTGGCTGAACAAACACGTGGGTGGAAGGGCCATCCCCGTCGTAACTCGAGAATATACCCCAGGTTCCCGCCGCAACTCGAGAAAAACCATGAGACTTCCCCCTCGATGCGAGATGAGGCCCAATTCCCCTGTACTGCGTGCAGAGCAATTCCGTCTTGCACATCACACATGAAAGGAGCCTTGATTTCCTTGATGGCCCTCCAGAGAAACCCCAAGAACACTGTTTCAAGGATAGAGGGATCCTGAGGTCACTGTAGCAACACGAAAGAACTCTGTGGACCAAAAATCAACTCGAAAAGTGAGGTTAGTCCCTGGAATCGTCTCCAGAGGAATACCCCCTTACCACAAGCACCTCAAGAGGAGGCTTCTCTCAGCTCTAGGTATGTGAGAGGGACCCTGAGTTTGCGGCCTCAAGTGGAATGGACACCGCGATGCCCTGACTCGAAATAAGGCCGGATATCCCTGCAGTGACTTCAATACAGGCTCGTCTTGCATCTCCCAGGACGAAAGGATGTCTGAATCCCCTGTGGAAAGCACAGAGAAAGACTTAGTTCCCCACCTCATCGCGACCGATAGCCTCACATCCTTTGAAATTTCCAGAGGTACGCGGAGATCAGTGCCTCCAAAGGAGACGATGCCTGACTCCTCGTGAAACTTGATAGGAGTCCCAGGATTCCTGTGGCACTTGGAAAGGGACACTTGGTCTCCCGCCTCAGCTGGAGAGGCGTCCCAATTGCCCTGCCAAGCCTCGAGGAGAATCCACAGTTGTCCCTCGCAACTAGGCATGAGTCCTGACGTGGCTGAACAAACACGTGGGTGGAAGGGCCATCCCCGTCGTAACTCGAGAATATACCCCAGGTTCCCGCCGCAACTCGAGAAAAACCATGAGACTTCCCCCTCGCCGCGAGATGAGGCCCGATTCCCCTGCACTGCGTGCAGAGCAATTCCGTGTTGCACATCACACATGAAAGGAGCCTTGATTTCCTTGATGGCACTCCAGAGAAACCCCAAGAACACTGTTTCAAGGCTAGAGGGATCCTGAGGTCACTGTAGCAACACGAAAGAGCTCCGTGGGCCAAAAATCAACTCGAGATGAGAGGTTAGTCCCTGGCTTCGACTCCAGAGGAATACCACCTTACCACAAGCACCTCAAGAGGAGGCTTCTCTCAGCTCTAGGTATGTGAGAGGGACCCTGAGTTTGCGGCCTCAAGTGGAATGGACACCGCGATGCCCTGACGCGAAATAAGGCTGGATATCCCTGCAGTGACTTGAATGCAGGCTCGTCTTGCATCTCCCAAGATGAAAGGATGTCTGAATCCCCTGTGGAGACCACAGAGAAAGACCTAGTTCCCCACCTCATCGCGACCGGAGGCCTCACATCCTTTGAAAACTCCAGAGGTACGCGGAGATCAGTGCCTCCAAAGGAGACGATGCCTGACTCCTCGTGAAACTTGATAGGAGTCCCAGGATTCCTGTGGCACGTGGAAAGGGACACTTGGTCTCCCGCCTCAGCTGGAGAGGCGTCCCAATTGCCCTGCCAAGCCTCGAGGAGAATCCCGAGTTGTCCCTCGCAACTAGGCAGAGGTACTGACGTGGCTGAACAAACACGTGGGTGGAAGGGCCATCCCCGTCGTAACTCGAGAATATACCCCAGGTTCCCGCCGCAACTCGAGAAAAACCATGAGACTTCCCCCTCGATGCGAGATGAGGCCCAATTCCCCTGTACTGCGTGCAGAGCAATTCCGTCTTGCACATCACACATGAAAGGAGCCTTGATTTCCTTGATGGCCCTCCAGAGAAACCCCAAGAACACTGTTTCAAGGATAGAGGGATCCTGAGGTCACTGTAGCAACACGAAAGAACTCTGTGGACCAAAAATCAACTCGAAAAGTGAGGTTAGTCCCTGGAATCGTCTCCAGAGGAATACCCCCTTACCACAAGCACCTCAAGAGGAGGCTTCTCTCAGCTCTAGGTATGTGAGAGGGACCCTGAGTTTGCGGCCTCAAGTGGAATGGACACCGCGATGCCCTGACGCGAAATAAGGCCGGATATCCCTGCAGTGACTTCAATGCAGGCTCGTCTTGCATCTCCCAGGACGAAAGGATGTCTGAATCCCCTGTGGAAAGCACAGAGAAAGACTTAGTTCCCCACCTCATCGCGACCGATAGCCTCACATCCTTTGAAATTTCCAGAGGTACGCGGAGATCAGTGCCTCCAAAGGAGACGATGCCTGACTCCTCGTGAAACTTGATAGGAGTCCCAGGATTCCTGTGGCACTTGGAAAGGGACACTTGGTCTCCCGCCTCAGCTGGAGAGGCGTCCCAATTGCCCTGCCAAGCCTCGAGGAGAATCCACAGTTGTCCCTCGCAACTAGGCATGAGTCATGACGTGGCTGAACAAACACGTGGGTGGAAGGGCCATCCCCGTCGTAACTCGAGAATATACCCCAGGTTCCCGCCGCAACTCGAGAAAAACCATGAGACTTCCCCCTCGCCGCGAGATGAGGCCCGATTCCCCTGCACTGCGTGCAGAGCAATTCCGTGTTGCACATCACACATGAAAGGAGCCTTGATTTCCTTGATGGCACTCCAGAGAAACCCCAAGAACACTGTTTCAAGGCTAGAGGGATCCTGAGGTCACTGTAGCAACACGAAAGAGCTCCGTGGGCCAAAAATCAACTCGAGATGAGAGGTTAGTCCCTGGCTTCGACTCCAGAGGAATACCACCTAACCACAAGCACCTCAAGAGGAGGCTTCTCTCAGCTCTAGGTATGTGAGAGGGACCCTGAGTTTGCGGCCTCAAGTGGAATGGACACCGCGATGCCCTGACTCGAAATAAGGCCGGATATCCCTGCAGTGACTGGAATGCAGGCTCGTCTTGCATCTCCCAAGACAAAAGGGTGTCTGATTCCCCTGTGGAGACCACAGAGAAAGACCTAGTTCCCCACCTCATCGCGACCGGAGGCCTCAAATCCTTTGAAAACTCCAGAGGTATGCGGAGATCAGTGCCTCCAAAGGAGACGATACCTGACTCCTCGTGAAACTTGATAGGAGACCCAGGATTCCTGTGGCACGTGGAAAGGGACACTTGGTCTCCCGCCTCAGCAGGAGAGGCGTTCCAATTGCCCTGCCAAGCCTCGAGGAGAATCCCGAGTTGTCCCTCGCAACTAGGCAGAGGTCCTGACGTGGCTGAACAAACACGTGGGTGGAAGGGCCATCCCCGTCGTAACTCGAGAATATACCCCAGGTTCCCGCCGCAACTCGAGAAAAACCATGAGACTTCCCCCTCGCCGCGAGATGAGGCCCGATTCCCCTGCACTGCGTGCAGAGCAATTCCGTGTTGCACATCACACATGAAAGGAGCCTTGATTTCCTTGATGGCACTCCAGAGAAACCCCAAGAACACTGTTTCAAGGCTAGAGGGATCCTGAGGTCACTGTAGCAACACGAAAGAGCTCCGTGGGCCAAAAATCAACTCGAGATGAGAGGTTAGTCCCTGGCTTCGACTCCAGAGGAATACCACCTTACCACAAGCACCTCAAGAGGAGGCTTCTCTCAGCTCTAGGTATGTGAGAGGGACCCTGAGTTTGCGGCCTCAAGTGGAATGGACACCGCGATGCCCTGACGTGAAATAAGGCTGGATATCCCTGCAGTGACTTGAATGCAGGCTCGTCTTGCATCTCCCAAGATGAAAGGATGTCTGAATCCCCTGTGGAGACCACAGAGAAAGACCTAGTTAACCACCTCATCGCGACCGGAGGCCTCACATCCTTTGAAAACTCCAGAGGTACGCGGAGATCAGTGCCTCCAAAGGAGACGATGCCTGACTTCTCGTGAAACTTGATAGGAGTCCCAGGATTCCTGTGGCACGTGGAAAGGGACCCTTGGTCTCCCGCCTCAGCTGGAGAGGCGTCCCAATTGCCTTGCCAAGCCTCGAGGAGAATCCCGAGTTGTGTCTCGCAACTAGGCAGGAGTCCTGACGTGGCTGAACAAACACGTGTGTGGAAGGGCCATCCCCGTCGTAACTCGAGAATATACCCCAGGTTCCCGCCGCAACTCGAGAAAAACCATGAGACTTCCCCTTCGCCGCGAGATGTGGCCCGTTTCCCCTGCACTGCGTGCAGAGCAATTCCGTGTTGCACATCACACATGAAAGGAGCCTTGATTTCCTTGATGGCACTCCAGAGAAACCCCAAGAACACTGTTTCAAGGCTAGAGGGATCCTGAGGTCACTGTAGCAACACGAAAGAGCTCCGTGGACCAAGAATCAACACGAGATGAGAGGTTAGTCCCTGGCTTCGACTCTTGACGAATACCACCTTACCACAAGCACCTCAAAAGGAGGCTTCTCTCAGCTCTAGGTATGTGAGAGGGATCCTGAGTTTGCGGCCTCAAGTGGAATGGACACCGCGATGCCCTGACTCGAAATAAGGCCGGATATCCCTGCAGTGACTTGAATGCAGGCTCGTCTTGCATCTCCCAAGATGAAAGGATGTCTGAATCCCCTGTGGAGACCACAGAGAAACACCTAGTTCCCCACCTCATCGCGACCGGAGGCCTCACATCCTTTGAAAACTCCAGAGGTACGCGGAGATCAGTGCCTCCAAAGGAGACGATGCCTGACTCCTCGTGAAACTTGATAGGAGTCCCAGGATTCTTGTGGCACGTGGAAAGGGACCCTTGGTCTCCCGCCTCAGCTGGAGAGGCGTTCCAATTGCCCTGCCAAGCCTCGAGGAGAATCCCGAGTTGTCCCTCGCAACTAGGCAGGGGTCCTGACGTGGCTGAACAAACACGTGGGTGGAAGGGCCATCCCCGTCGTAACTCGAGAATATACCCCAGGTTCCCGCTGCAACTCGAGAAAAACCATGAGACTTCCCCCTCGCCGCGAGATGAGGCCCGATTCCCCTGCACTGCGTGCAGAGCAATTCCGTGTTGCACATCACACATGAAAGGAGCCTTGATTTCCTTGATGGCACTCCAGAGAAACCCCAAGAACACTGTTTCAAGGCTAGAGGGATCCTGAGGTCACTGTAGCAAAAAGAAAGAGCTCCGTGGGCCAAAAATCAACTCGAGATGAGAGGTTAGTCCCTGGCTTCGACTCCAGAGGAATACCACCTTACCACAAGCACCTCAAGAGGAGGCTTCTCTCAGCTCTAGGTATGTGAGAGGGACCCTGAGTTTGCGGCCTCAAGTGGAATGGACACCGCGATGCCCTGACGCGAAATAAGGCTGGATATCCCTGCAGTGACTTGAATGCAGGCTCGTCTTGCATCTCCCAAGATGAAAGGATGTCTGAATCCCCTGTGGAGACCACAGAGAAAGACCTAGTTCCCCACCTCATCGCGACCGGAGGCCTCACATCCTTTGAAAACTCCAGAGGTACGCGGAGATCAGTGCCTCCAAAGGAGACGATGCCTGACTCCTCGTGAAACTTGATAGGAGTCCCAGGATTCCTGTGGCACGTGGAAAGGGACACTTGGTCTCCCGCCTCAGCTGGAGAGGCGTCCCAATTGCCTTGCCAAGCCTCGAGGAGAATCCCGAGTTGTGTCTCGCAACTAGGCAGGAGTCCTGACGTGGCTGAACAAACACGTGTGTGGAAGGGAGATCCCCGTCGTAACTCGAGAATATACCCCAGGTTCCCGCCGCAACTCGAGAAAAACCATGAGACTTGCCCCTCGCCGCGAGATGAGGCCCGATTCCCCTGCACTGCGTGCAGAGCAATTCTGTGTTGCACATCACACATGAAAGGAGCCTTGATTTCCTTCATGGCACTCCAGAGAAACCCCAAGAACACTGTTTCAAGGCTAGAGGGATCCTGAGGACACTGTAGCAACACGAAAGAGCTCCGTGGACCAAAATCAACTCGAGATGAGAGGTTAGTCCCTGGCTTCGACTCCAGAGGAATACCACCTTACCATAAGCACCTCAAGAGGAGGCTTCTCTCAGCTCTAGGTATGTGAGAGGGACCCTGAGTTTGCGGCCTCAAGTGGAATGGACACCGCGATGCCCTGACTCGAAATAAGGCCGGATATCCCTGCAGTGACTGGAATGCAGGCTCGTCTTGCATCTCCCAAGACAAAAGGGTGTCTGATTCCCCTGTGGAGACCACAGAGAAAGACCTAGTTCCCCACCTCATCGCGACCGGAGGCCTCACATCCTTTGAAAACTCCAGAGGTATGCGGAGATCAGTGCCTCCAAAGGAGACGATGCCTGACTCCTCGTGAAACTTGATAGGAGACCCAGGATTCCTGTGGCACGTGGAAAGGGACCCTTGGTCTCCCGCCTCAGCAGGAGAGGCGTTCCAATTGCCCTGCCAAGCCTCGAGGAGAATCCCGAGTTGTCCCTCGCAACTAGGCAGAGGTCCTGACGTGGCTGAACAAACACGTGGGTGGAAGGGCCATCCCCGTCGTAACTCGAGAATATACCCCAGGTTCCCGCCGCAACTCGAGAAAAACCATGAGACTTCCCCTTCGCCGCGAGATGTGGCCCGTTTCCCCTGCACTGCGTGCAGAGCAATTCCATGTTGCACATCACACATGAAAGGAGCCTTGATTTCCTTGATGGCACTCCAGAGAAACCCCAAGAACACTGTTTCAAGGCTAGAGGGATCCTGAGGTCACTGTAGAAACACGAAAGAGCTCCGTGGACCAAGAATCAACACGAGATGAGAGGTTAGTCCCTGGCTTCGACTCTTGACGAATACCACCTTACCACAAGCACCTCAAGAGGAGGCTTCTCTCAGCTCTAGGTATGTGAGAGGGATCCTGAGTTTGCGGCTTCAAGTGGAATGGACACCGCGATGCCCTGACTCGAAATAAGGCCGGATATCCCTGCAGTGACTTGAATGCAGGCTCGTCTTGCATCTCCCAAGAAGAAAGGATGTCTGAATCCCCTGTGGAGACCACAGAGAAACACCTAGTTCCCCACCTCATCGCGACCGGAGGCCTCACATCCTTTGAAAACTCCAGAGGTACGCGGAGATCAGTGCCTCCAAAGGAGACGATGCCTGACTCCTCGTGAAACTTGATAGGAGTCCCAGGATTCTTGTGGCACGTGGAAAGGGACCCTTGGTCTCCCGTCTCAGCTGGAGAGGCGTCCCAATTGCCCTGCAAAGCCTCGAGGAGAATCCCGAGTTGTCCCTCGCAACTAGGCAGGAGTCCTGACGTGGCTGAACAAACACGTGGGTGGAAGGGCCATCCCCGTCGTAACTCGAGAATATACCCCAGGTTCCCGCTGCAACTCGAGAAAAACCATGAGACTTCCCCCTCGCCGCGAGATGAGGCCCGATTCCCCTGCACTGCGTGCAGAGCAATTCCGTGTTGCACATCACACATGAAAGGAGCCTTGATTTCCTTGATGGCACTCCAGAGAAACCCCAAGAACACTGTTTCAAGGCTAGAGGGATCCTGAGGTCACTGTAGCAACACGAAAGAGCTCCGTGGGCCAAAAATCAACTCGAGATGAGAGGTTAGTCCCTGGCTTCGACTCCAGAGGAATACCACCTTACCACAAGCACCTCAAGAGGAGGCTTCTCTCAGCTCTAGGTATGTGAGAGGGACCCTGAGTTTGCGGCCTCAAGTGGAATGGACACCGCGATGCCCTGACTCGAAATAAGGCTGGATATCCCTGCAGTGACTTGAATGCAGGCTCGTCTTGCATCTCCCAAGATGAAAGGATGTCTGAATCCCCTGTGGAGACCACAGAGAAAGACCTAGTTCCCCACCTCATCGCGACCAGAGGCCTCACATCCTTTGAAAACTCCAGAGGTACGCGGAGATCAGTGCCTCCAAAGGAGACGATGCCTGACTCCTCGTGAAACTTGATAGGAGTCCCAGGATTCCTGTGGCACGTGGAAAGGGACACTTGGTCTCCCGCCTCAGCTGGAGAGGCGTCCCAATTGTCTTGCCAAGCCTCGAGGAGAATCCCGAGTTGTGTCTCGCAACTAGGCAGGAGTCCTGACGTGGCTGAACAAACACGTGTGTGGAAGGGAGATCACCGTCGTAACTCGAGAATATACCCCAGGTTCCCGCCGCAACTCGAGAAAAACCATGAGACTTGCCCCTCGCCGCGAGATGAGGCCCGATTCCCCTGCACTGCGTGCAGAGCAATTCTGTGTTGCACATCACACATGAAAGGAGCCTTGATTTCCTTCATGGCACTCCAGAGAAACCCCAAGAACACTGTTTCAAGGCTAGAGGGATCCTGAGGTCACTGTAGCAACACGAAAGAGCTCCGTGGACCAAAAATCAACTCGAGATGAGAGGTTAGTCCCTGGCTTCGACTCCAGAGGAATACCACCTTACCACAAGCACCTCAAGAGGAGGCTTCTCTCAGCTCTAGGTATGTGAGAGGGACCCTGAGTTTGCGGCCTCAAGTGGAATGGACACCGCGATGCCCTGACTCGAAATAAGGCCGGATATCCCTGCAGTGACTGGAATGCAGGCTCGTCTTGCATCTCCCAAGAAGAAAGGATGTCTGAATCCCCTGTGGAGACCACAGAGAAAGACCTAGTTCCCCACCTCATCGCGACCGGAGGCCTCAAATCCTTTGAAAACTCCAGAGGTATGCGGAGATCAGTGCCTCCAAAGGAGACGATGCCTGACTCCTCGTGAAACTTGATAGGAGACCCAGGATTCCTGTGGCACGTGGAAAGGGACCCTTGGTCTCCCGCCTCAGCTGGAGAGGCGTTCCAATTGCCCTGCCAAGCCTCGAGGAGAATCCCGAGTTGTCCCTCGCAGCTAGGCAGAGGTCCTGACGTGGCTGAACAAACACGTGGGTGGAAGGGCCATCCCCGTCGTAACTCGAGAATATACCCCAGGTTCCCGCCACAACTCGAGAAAAACCATGAGACTGCCCCCTCGCCGCGAGATGAGGCCCGATTCCCCTGCACTGCGTGCAGAGCAATTCCGTGTTGCACATCACACATGAAAGGAGCCTTGATTTCCTTGATGGCACTCCAGAGAAACCCCAAGAACACTGTTTCAAGGCTAGAGGGATCCTGAGGTCACTGTAGCAACACGACAGAGCTCCGTGGGCCAAAAATCAACTCGAGATGAGAGGTTAGTCCCTGACTTCGACTCCAGAGGAATACCACCTTACCACAAGCACCTCAAGAGGAGGCTTCTCTCAGCTCTAGGTATGTGAGAGGGACCCTGAGTTTGCGGCCTCAAGTGGAATGGACACCGCGACGCCCTGACGCTAAATAAGGCTGGATATCCCTGCAGTGACTTGAATGCAGGCTCGTCTTGCATCTCCCAGGACGAAAGGGTGTCTGAATCCCCTGTGGAGACCACAGAGAAAGACCTAGTTCCCCACCTCATCGCGACAGGAGGCCTCAAATCCTTTGAAAACTCCAGAGGTACGCGGAGATCAGTGCCTCCAAAGGAGACGATGCCTGACTCCTCATGAAACTTGATAGGAGACCCAGGATTCCTGTGGCACGTGGAAAGGGACCCTTGGTCTCCCGTCTCAGCTGGAGAGGCGTCCCAATTGCCCTGCAAAGCCTCGAGGAGAATCCCGAGTTGTCCCTCGCAACTAGGCAGGAGTCCTGACATGGCTGAACACACACGTGTGTGGAAGGGCCATCCCCGTCGTAACTCGAGAATATACCCCAGGTTCCCGCCGCAACTCGAGAAAAACCATGAGACTTCCCCCTCGCCGCGAGATGAGGCCCGATTCCCCTGCACTGCGTGCAGAGCAATTCCGTGTTGCACATCACACATGAAAGGAGCCTTGATTTCCTTGATGGCACTCCAGAGAAACCCCAAGAACACTGTTTCAAGGCTAGAGGGATCCTGAGGTCACTGTAGCAACACGAAAGAGCTCCGTGGACCAAGAATCAACACGAGATGAGAGGTTAGTCCCTGGTTTCGACTCCTGACGAATACCACCTTACCACAAGCACCTCAAGAGGAGGCTTCTCTCAGCTCTAGGTATGTGAGAGGGACCCTGAGTTTGCGGCCTCAAGTGGAATGGACACCGCGATGCCCTGACGCGAAATAAGGCTGGATATCCCTGCAGTGACTTGAATGCAGGCTCGTCTTGCATCTCCCAAGAAGAAAGGATGTCTGAATCCCCTGTGGAGACCACAGAGAAAGACCTAGTTTCCCACCTCATCGCGACCGGAGGCCTCACATCCTTTGAAAACTCCAGAGGTACGCGGAGATCAGTGCCTCCAAAGGAGACGATGCCTGACTCCTCGTGAAACTTGATAGGAGTCCCAGGATTCTTGTGGCACGTGGAAAGGGACCCTTGGTCTCCCGCCTCAGCTGGAGAGGCGTTCCAATTGCCCTGCCAAGCCTCGAGGAGAATCCCGAGTTGTCCCTCGCAACTAGGCAGGAGTCCTGACGTGGCTGAACAAACACGTGGGTGGAAGGGCCATCCCCGTCGTAACTCGAGAATATACCCCAGGTTCCCGCCGCAACTCGAGAAAAACCATGAGACTTCCCCCTCGCCGCGAGATGAGGCCCGATTCCCCTGCACTGTGTGCACAGCAATTCTGTGTTGCACATCACACATGAAAGGAGCCTTGATTTCCTTCATGGCACTCCAGAGAAACCCCAAGAACACTGTTTCAAGGCTAGAGGGATCCTGAGGTCACTGTAGCAACACGAAAGAACTCTGTGGACCAAAAATCAACTCGAGATGAGAGGTAAGTCCCTGGCTTCGACTCCAGAGGAATACCACCTTACCAGAAGCACCTCAAGAGGAGGCTTCTCTCAGCTCTAGGTATGTGAGAGGGACCCTGAGTTTGCGGCCTCAAGTGGAATGGACACCGCGATGATCTGACTCGAAATAAGGCCGGATATCCCTGCAGTGACTGGAATGCAGGCTCGTCTTGCATCTCCCAAGACGAAAGGGTGTCTGAATCCCCTGTGGAGACCACAGAGAAAGACCTAGTTCCCCACCTCATCGCGACAGGAGGCCTCAAATCCTTTGAAAACTCCAGAGGTATGCGGAGATCAGTGCCTCCAAAGGAGACGATGCCTGACTCCTCGTGAAACTTGATAGGAGACCCAGGATTCCTGTGGCACGTGGAAAGGGACCCTTGGTCTCCCGCCTCAGCTGGAGAGGCGTCCCAATTGCCCTGCAAAGCCTCGAGGAGAATCCCGAATTGTCCCTCGCAACTAGGCAGGAGTCCTGACATGCCTGAACAAACACGTGTGTGGAAGGGCCATCCCCGTCGTAACTCGAGAATATACCCCAGGTTCCCGCCGCAACTCGAGAAAAACCATGAGACTTCCCCTCGCCGCGAGATGTGGCCGGTTTCCCCTGCACTGCGTGCAGAGCAATTCCGTGTTGCACATCACACATGAAAGGAGCCTTCATTTCCTTGATGGGACTCCAGAGAAACCCCAAGAACACTGTTTCAAGGCTAGAGGGATCCTGAGGTCACTGTAGAAACACGAAAGAGCTCCGTGGACCAAGAATCAACACGAGATGAGAGGTTAGTCCCTGGCTTCGACTCCTGAGGAATACCACCTTACCACAAGCACCTCAAGAGGAGGCTTCTCTCAGCTCTAGGTATGTGAGAGGGATCCTGAGTTTGCGGCCTCAAGTGGAATGGACACCGCGATGCCCTGACTCGAAATAAGGCCGAATATCCCTGCAGTGACTTGAATGCAGGCTCGTCTTGCATCTCCCAAGAAGAAAGGATGTCTGAATCCCCTGTGGAGACCACAGAGAAACACCTAGTTCCCCACCTCATCGCGACCGGAGGCCTCACATCCTTTGAAAACTCCAGAGGTACGCGGAGATCAGTGCCTCCAAAGGAGACGATGCCTGACTCCTCGTGAAACTTGATAGGAGACCCAGGATTCCTGTGGCACGTGGAAAGGGACCCTTGGTCTCCCGCCTCAGCTGGAGAGGCGTTCCAATTGCCCTGCCAAGCCTCGAGGAGAATCCCGAGTTTCCCTCGCAACTAGGCAGAGGTCCTGACGTGGCTGAACAAACACGTGGGTGGAAGGGCCATCCCCGTCGTAACTCGAGAATATACCCCAGGTTCCCGCCGCAACTCGAGAAAAACCATGAGACTTCCCCCTCGCCGCGAGATGAGGCCCGATTCCCCTGCACTGCGTGCAGAGCAATTCCGTGTTGCACATCACACATGAAAGGAGCCTTGATTTCCTTGATGGCACTCCAGAGAAACCCCAAGAACACTGTTTCAAGGCTAGAGGGATCCTGAGGTCACTGTAGCAACACGAAAGAGCTCCGTGGGCCAAAAATCAACTCGAGATGAGAGGTTAGTCCCTGGCTTCGACTCCAGAGGAATACCACCTTACCACAAGCACCTCAAGAGGAGGCTTCTCTCAGCTCTAGGTATGTGAGAGGGACCCTGAGTTTGCGGCCTCAAGTGGAATGGACACCGCGACGCCCTGACGCGAAATAAGGCTGGATATCCCTGCAGTGACTTGAATGCAGGCTCGTCTTGCATCTCCCAAGACGAAAGGGTGTCTGAATCCCCTGTGGAGACCACAGAGAAAGACCTAGTTCCCCACCTCATCGCGACCGGAGGCCTCAAATCCTTTGAAAACTCCAGAGGTATGCGGAGATCAGTGCCTCCAAAGGAGACGATGCCTGATTCCTCGTGAAACTTGATAGGAGACCCAGGATTCCTGTGGCACGTGGAAAGGGACACTTGGTCTCCCGTCTCAGCTGGAGAGGCGTCCCAATTGCCCTGCAAAGCCTCGAGGAGAATCCCGAGTTGTCCCTCGCAACTAGGCAGGAGTCCTGACGTGGCTGAACACACACGTGTGTGGAAGGGCCATCCCCGTCGTAACTCGAGAATATACCCCAGGTTCCCGCCGCAACTCGAGAAAAACCATGAGACTTCCCCCTCGCCGCGAGATGAGGCCCGATTCCCCTGCACTGCGTGCAGAGCAATTCCGTGTTGCACATCACACATGAAAGGAGCCTTGATTTCCTTGATGGCACTCCAGAGAAACCCCAAGAACACTGTTTCAAGGCTAGAGGGATCCTGAGGTCACTGTAGCAACACGAAAGAGCTCCGTGGACCAAGAATCAATACGAGATGAGAGGTTAGTCCCTGGCTTCGACTCCTGACGAATACCACCTTACCACAAGCACCTCAAGAGGAGGCTTCTCTCAGCTCTAGGTATGTGAGAGGGACCCTGAGTTTGCGGCCTCAAGTGGAATGGACACCGCGATGCCCTGACGCGAAATAAGGCCGGATATCCCTGCAGTGACTTGAATGCAGGCTCGTCTTGCATCTCCCAAGAAGAAAGGATGTCTGAATCCCCTGTGGAGACCACAGAGAAAGACCTAGTTCCCCACCTCATCGCGACCGGAGGCCTCACATCCTTTGAAAACTCCAGAGGTACGCGGAGATCAGTGCCTCCAAAGGAGACGATGCCTGACTCCTCGTGAAACTTGATAGGAGTCCCAGGATTCTTGTGGCACGTGGAAAGGGACCCTTGGTCTCCCGCCTCAGCTGGAGAGGCGTTCCAATTGCCCTGCCAAGCCTCGAGGAGAATCCCGAGTTGTCCCTCGCAACTAGGCAGGAGTCCTGACGTGGCTGAACAAACACGTGGGTGGAAGGGCCATCCCCGTCGTAACTCGAGAATATACCCCAGGTTCCCGCTGCAACTCGAGAAAAACCATGAGACTTCCCCCTCGCCGCGAGATGAGGCCCGATTCCCCTGCACTGCGTGCAGAGCAATTCCGTGTTGCACATCACACATGAAAGGAGCCTTGATTTCCTTGATGGCACTCCAGAGAAACCCCAAGAACACTGTTTCAAGGCTAGAGGGATCCTGAGGTCACTGTAGCAAAACGAAAGAGCTCCGTGGGCCAAAAATCAACTCGAGATGAGAGGTTAGTCCCTGGCTTCGACTCCAGAGGAATACCACCTTACCACAAGCACCTCAAGAGGAGGCTTCTCTCAGCTCTAGGTATGTGAGAGGGACCCTGAGTTTGCGGCCTCAAGTGGAATGGACACCGCGATGCCCTGACGTGAAATAAGGCTGGATATCCCTGCAGTGACTTGAATGCAGGCTCGTCTTGCATCTCCCAAGATGAAAGGATGTCTGAATCCCCTGTGGAGACCACAGAGAAAGACCTAGTTCCCCACCTCATCGCGACCGAAGGCCTCACATCCTTTGAAAACTCCAGAGGTACGCGGAGATCAGTGCCTCCAAAGGAGACGATGCCTGACTCCTCGTGAAACTTGATAGGAGTCCCAGGATTCCTGTGGCACGTGGAAAGGGACACTTGGTCTCCCGCCTCAGCTGGAGAGGCGTCCCAATTGCCTTGCCAAGCCTCGAGGAGAATCCCGAGTTGTGTCTCGCAACTAGGCAGGAGTCCTGACGTGGCTGAACAAACACGTGTGTGGAAGGGAGATCCCTGTCGTAACTCGAGAATATACCCCAGGTTCCCGCCGCAACTCGAGAAAAACCATGAGACTTGCCCCTCGCCGCGAGATGAGGCCCGATTCCCCTGCACTGCGTGCAGAGCAATTCTGTGTTGCACATCACACATGAAAGGAGCCTTGATTTCCTTCATGGCACTCCAGAGAAACCCCAAGAACACTGTTTCAAGGCTAGAGGGATCCTGAGGTCACTGTAGCAACACGAAAGAGCTCCGTGGACCAAAAATCAACTCGAGATGAGAGGTTAGTCCCTGGCTTCGACTCCAGAGGAATACCACCTTACCACAAGCACCTCAAGAGGAGGCTTCTCTCAGCTCTAGGTATGTGAGAGGGACCCTGAGTTTGCGGCCTCAAGTGGAATGGACACCGCGATGCCCTGACTCGAAATAAGGCCGGATATCCCTGCAGTGACTGGAATGCAGGCTCGTCGTGCATCTCCCAAGACAAAAGGGTGTCTGAATCCCCTGTGGAGACCACAGAGAAAGACCTAGTTCCCAACCTCATCGCGACAGGAGGCCTCAAATCCTTTGAAAACTCCAGAGGTATGCGGAGATCAGTGCCTCCAAAGGAGACGATGCCTGACTCCTCGTGAAACTTGATAGGAGACCCAGGATTCCTGTGGAACGTGGAAAGGGACACTTGGTCTCCCGCCTCAGCTGGAGAGGCGTTCCAATTGCCCTGTCAAGCCTCGAGGAGAATCCCGAGTTGTCCCTCGCAACTAGGCAGAGGTCCTGACGTGGCTGAACAAACACGTGGGTGGAAGGGCCATCCCCGTCGTAACTCGAGAATATACCCCAGGTTCCCGCCGCAACTCGAGAAAAACCATGAGACTTCCCCCTCGCCGCGAGATGAGGCCCGATTCCCCTGCACTGCGTGCAGAGCAATTCCGTGTTGCACATCACACATGAAAGGAGCCTTGATTTCCTTGATGGCACTCCAGAGAAACCCCAAGAACACTGTTTCAAGGCTAGAGGGATCCTGAGGTCACTGTAGCAACACGAAAGAGCTCCGTGGGCCAAAAATCAACTCGAGATGAGAGGTTAGTCCCTGGCTTCGACTCCAGAGGAATACCACCTTACCACAAGCACCTCAAGAGGAGGCTTCTCTCAGCTCTAGGTATGTGAGAGGGACCCTGAGTTTGCGGCCTCAAGTGGAATGGACACCGCGATGCCCTGACGCGAAATAAGGCTGGATATCCCTGCAGTGACTTGAATGCAGGCTCGTCTTGCATCTCCCAAGATGAAAGGATGTCTGAATCCCCTGTGGAGACCACAGAGAAAGACCTAGTTCCCCACCTCATCGCGACCGGAGGCCTCACATCCTTTGAAAACTCCAGAGGTACGCGGAGATCAGTGCCTCCAAAGGAGACGATGCCTGACTCCTCGTGAAACCTGATAGGAGTCCCAGGATTCCTGTGGCACGTGGAAAGGGACCCTTGGTCTCCCGCCTCAGCTGGAGAGGCGTCCCAATTGCCTTGCCAAGCCTCGAGGAGAATCCCGAGTTGTGTCTCGCAACTAGGCAAGAGTCCTGACGTGGCTGAACAAACACGTGTGTGGAAGGGCCATCCCCGTCGTAACTCGAGAATATACCACAGGTTCCCGCCGCAACTCGAGAAAAACCATGAGACTTCCCCCTCGCCGCGAGATGAGGCCCGATTCCTCTGCACTGCGTGCAGAGCAATTCCGTATTGCACATCACACATGAAAGGAGCCTTGATTTCCTTGATGGCACTCCAGAGAAACCCCAAGAACACTGTTTCAAGGCTAGAGGGATCCTGAGGTCACTGTAGCAACACGAAAGAGCTCCGTGGGCCAAAAATCAACTCGAGATGAGAGGTTAGTCCCTGGCTTCGACTCCAGAGGAATACCACCTTACCAGAAGCACCTCAAGAGGAGGCTTCTCTCAGCTCTAGGTATGTGAGAGGGACCCTGAGTTTGCGGCCTCAAGTGGAATGGACACTGCGACGCCCTGACGCAAAATAAGGCTGGATATCCCTGCAGTGACTTGAATGCAGGCTCGTCTTGCATCTCCCAAGACGAAAGGGTGTCTGAATCCCCTGTGGAGACCACAGAGAAAGACCTAGTTCCCCACCTCATCGCGACAGGAGGCCTCAAATCCTTTGAAAACTCCAGAGGTATGCGGAGATCAGTGCCTCCAAAGGAGACGATGCCTGACTCCTTGTGAAACTTGATAGGAGTCCCAGGATTCTTGTGGCACGTGGAAAGGGACCCTTGGTCTCCCGCCTCAGCTGGAGAGGCGTTCCAATTGCCCTGCCAAGCCTCGAGGAGAATCCCGAGTTGTCCCTCGCAACTAGGCAGGAGTCCTGTCGTGGCTGAACAAACACGTGGGTGGAAGGGCCATCCCCGTCGTAACTCGAGAATATACCCCAGGTTCCCGCCGCAACTCGAGAAAAACCATGAGACTTCCCCCTCGCCGCGAGATGAGGCCCGATTCCCCTGCACTGCGTGCAGAGCAATTCCGTGTTGCACATCACACATGAAAGGAGCCTTGATTTCCTTGATGGCACTCCAGAGAAACCCCAAGAACACTGTTTCAAGGATAGAGGGATCCTGAGGTCACTGTAGCAACACGAAAGAGCTCCGTGGGCCAAAAATCAACTCGAGATGAGAGGTTAGTCCCTGGCTTCGACTCCAGAGGAATACCACCTTACCACAAGCACCTCAAGAGGAGGCTTCTCTCAGCTCTAGGTATGTGAGAGGGACCCTGAGTTTGCGGCCTCAAGTGGAATGGACACCGCGATGCCCTGACGCGAAATAAGGCTGGATATCCCTGCAGTGACTTGAATGCAGGCTCGTCTTGCATCTCCCAAGAAGAAAGGATGTCTGAATCCCCTGTGGAGACCACAGAGAAAGACCTAGTTCCCCACCTCATCGCGACCGGAGGCCTCACATCCTTTGAAAACTCCAGAGGTACGCGGAGATCAGTGCCTCCAAAGGAGACGATGCCTGACTCCTCGGGAAACTTGATAGGAGTCCCAGGATTCTTGTGGCTCGTGGAAAGGGACCCTTGGTCTCCCGCCTCAGCTGGAGAGGCGTTCCAATTGCCCTGCCAAGCCTCGAGGAGAATCCCGAGTTGTCCCTCGCAACTAGGCAGGAGTCCTGACGTGGCTGAACAAACACGTGGGTGGAAGGGCCATCCCCGTCGTAACTCGAGAATATACCCCAGGTTCCCGCCGCAACTCGAGAAAAACCATGAGACTTCCCCCTCGCCGCGAGATGAGGCCCGATTCCCCTGCACTGCGTGCACAGCAATTCCGTGTTGCACATCACACATGAAAGGAGCCTTGATTTCCATGATGGCACTCCAGAGAAACCCCAAGAACACTGTTTCAAGGCTAGAGGGATCCTGAGGTCACTGTAGCAACACGAAAGAGCTCCGTGGGCCAAAAATCAACTCGAGATGAGAGGTTAGTCCCTGGCTTCGACTCCAGAGGAATACCACCTTACCACAAGCACCTCAAGAGGAGGCTTCTCTCAGATCTAGGTATGTGAGAGGGACCCTGAGTTTGCGGCCTCAAGTGGAATGGACACCGCGACGCCCTGACGCAAAATAAGGCTGGATATCCCTGCAGTGACTTGAATGCAGGCTCGTCTTGCATCTCCCAAGACGAAAGGGTGTCTGAATCCCCTGTGGAGACCACAGAGAAAGACCTAGTTCCCCACCTCATCGCGACCGGAGGCCTCACATCCTTTGAAAACTCCAGAGGTACGCGGAGATCAGTGCCTCCAAAGGAGACGATGCCTGACTCCTCGTGAAACTTGATAGGAGTCCCAGGATTCCTGTGGCACGTGGAAAGGGACACTTGGTCTCCCGCCTCAGCTGGAGAGGCGTCCCAATTGCCTTGCCAAGCCTCGAGGAGAATCCCGAGTTGTGTCTCGCAACTAGGCAGGAGTCCTGACGTGGCTGAACAAACACGTGTGTGGAAGGGAGATCCCCGTGGTAACTCGAGAATATACCCCAGGTTCCCGCCGCAACTCGAGAAAAACCATGAGACTTGTCCCTCGCCGCGAGATGAGGCCCGATTCCCCTGCACTGCGTGCAGAGCCATTCTGTGTTGCACATCACACATGAAAGGAGCCTTGATTTCCTTCATGGCACTCCAGAGAAACCCCAAGAACACTGTTTCAAGGCTAGAGGGATCCTGAGGTCACTGTAGCAACACGAAAGAGCTCCGTGGACCAAAAATCAACTCGAGATGAGAGGTTAGTCCCTGGCTTCGACTCCAGAGGAATACCACCTTACCACAAGCACCTCAAGAGGAGGCTTCTCTCAGCTCTAGGTATGTGAGAGGGACCCTGAGTTTGCGGCCTCAAGTGGAATGGACACCGCGATGCCCTGACTCGAAATAAGGCCGGATATCCCTGCAGTGACTGGAATGCAGGCTCGTCTTGCATCTCCCAAGACAAAAGGGTGTCTGAATCCCCTGTGGAGACCACAGAGAAAGACCTAGTTCCCCACCTCATCGCGACAGGAGGCCTCAAATCCTTTGAAAACTCCAGAGGTATGCGGAGATCAATGCCTCCAAAGGAGACGATGCCTGACTCCTCGTGAAACTTGATAGGAGACCCAGGATTCCTGTGGCACGTGGAAAGGGACCCTTGGTCTCCCGCCTCAGCTGGAGAGGCGTTCCAATTGCCCTGCCAAGCCTCGAGGAGAATCCCGAGTTGTCCCTCGCAACTAGGCAGAGGTCCTGACGTGGCTGAACAAACACGTGGGTGGAAGGGCCATCCCTGTCGTAACTCAAGAATATACCCCAGGTTCCCGCCACAACTCGAGAAAAACCATGAGACTTCCCCCTCGCCGCGAGATGAGGCCCGATTCCCCTGCACTGCGTGCAGAGCAATTCCGTGTTGCACATCACACATGAAAGGAGCCTTGATTTCCTTGATGGCACTCCAGAGAAACCCCAAGAACACTGTTTCAAGGCTAGAGGGATCCTGAGGTCACTGTAGCAACACGACAGAGCTCCGTGGACCAAAAATCAACTCGAGATGAGAGGTTAGTCCCTGGCTTCGACTCCTGAGGAATACCACCTTACCACAAGCACCTCAAGAGGAGGCTTCTCTCAGCTCTAGGTATGTGAGAGGGACCCTGAGTTTGCGGCCTCAAGTGGAATGGACACCGCGATGCCCTGACTCGAAATAAGGCCGGATATCCCTGCAGTGACTTCAATGCAGGCTCGTCTTGCATCTCCCAGGACGAAAGGATGTCTGAATCCCCTGTGGAAAGCACAGAGAAAGACTTAGTTCCCCACCTCATCGCGACCGATAGCCTCACATCCTTTGAAAACTCCAGAGGTACGCGGAGATCAGTGCCTCCAAAGGAGCCGATGCCTGACTCCTCGTGAAACTTGATAGGAGTCCCAGGATTCTTGTGGCACGTGGAAAGGGACCCTTGGTCTCCCTCCTCACCTGGAGAGGCGTTCCAATTGACCTGCCAAGCCTCGAGGAGAATCCCGAGTTGTCCCTCGCAACTAGGCAGGAGTCCTGACGTGGCTGAACAAACACATGTGTGGAAGGGCCATCCCCATCGTAACTCGAGAATATACCCCAGGTTCCCGCCCCAACTCGAGAAAAACCATGAGACGTCCCCCTCGATGCGAGATGAGGCCCGATTCCCCTGTACTGCGTGCAGAGCAATTCCGTCTTGCACATCACACATGAAAGGAGCAATGATTTCCTTGATGGCACTCCAGAGAAACCCCAAGAACACTGTTTCAAGGCTAGAGGGATCCTGAGGTCACTGTAGCAATACGAAAGAACTCTGTGGACCAAAAATCAACTCGAAAAGAGAGGTTAGTCCCTGGAATCGTCTCCAGAGGAATGCCACCTTACCACAAGCACCTCAAGAGGAGGCTTCTCTCAGCTCTAGGTATGTGAGAGGGACCCTGAGTTTGCGGCCTCAAGTGGAATGGACACCGCGATGCCCTGACTCGAAATAAGGCCGGATATCCCTGCAGTGACTTCAATGCAGGCTCGTCTTGCATCTCCCAAGACAAAAGGATGTCTGAATCCCCTGTGGAGACCACAGAGAAACACCTAGTTCCCCACCTCATCGCGACCGGAGGCCTCACATCCTTTGAAAACTCCAGAGGTACGCGGAGATCAGTGCCTGCAAAGGAGACGATGCCTGACTCCTCGTGAAACTTGATAGGAGTCCCAGGATTCCTGTGGCACGTGGAAAGGGACCCTTGGTCTCCCGCCTCAGCTGGAGAGGCGTCCCAATTGCCTTGCCAAGCCTCGAGGAGAATCCCGAGTTGTGTCTCGCAACTAGGCAAGAGTCCTGACGTGGCTGAACAAACACGTGTGTGGAAGGGCCATCCCCGTCGTAACTCGAGAATATACCCCAGGTTCCCGCCGCAACTCGAGAAAAACCATGAGACTTCCCCGTCGCCGCGAGATGAGGCCCGATTCCCCTGCACTGCGTGCAGAGCAATTCTGTGTTGCACATCACACATGAAAGGAGCCTTGATTTCCTTGATGGCACTCCAGAGAAACCCCAAGAACACTGTTTCAAGGCTAGAGGGATCCTGAGGTCACTGTAGCAACATGAAAGAACTCTGTGGACCAAAAATCAACTCGAAAAGAGAGGTTAGTCCCTGGATTCGTCTCCAGAGGAATACCACCTTACCACAAGCACCTCAAGAGGAGGCTTCTCTCAGCTCTAGGTATGTGAGAGGGACCCTGAGTTTGCGGCCTCAAGTGGAATGGACACCGCGATGCCCTGACTCGAAATAAGGCCGGATATCCCTGCAGTGACTTAATGCAGGCTCGTCTTGCATCTCTCAGGACGAAAGGATGTCTGAATCCCCTGTGGAAAGCACAGAGAAAGACTTAGTTCCCCACCTCATCGCGACCGATAGCCTCACATCCTTTGAAAACTCCAGAGGTACGCGGAGATCAGTGCCTCCAAAGGAGACGATGCCTGACTCCTCGTGAAACTTGATAGGAGTCCCAGGATTCCTGTGGCACTTGGAAAGGGACACTTGGTCTCCCGCCTCAGCTGCAGAGGCGTCCCAATTGCCCTGCCAAGCCTCGAGGAGAATCCCGAGTTGTCCCTCGCAACTAGGCAGGAGTCCTGACGTGGCTGAACAAACACTTGGGTGGAAGGGCCATCCCCGTCGTAACTCGAGAATATACCCCAGGTTCCCGCCGCAACTCGAGAAAAACCATGAGACTTCCCCCTCGATGCGAGATAAGGCCCGATTCCCCTGTACTGCGTGCAGAGCAATTCCGTGTTGCACATCACACATGAAAGGAGCCTTGATTTCCTTGATGGCCCTCCAGAGAAACCCCAAGAACACTGTTTCAAGGCTAGAGGGATCCTGAGGTCACTGTAGCAACACGAAAGAGCTCCGTGGGCCAAAAATCAACTCGAGATGAGAGGTTATTCCCTGGCTTCGACTCCAGAGGAATACCACCTTACCACAAGCACCTCAAGAGGAGGCTTCTCTCAGCTCTAGGTATGTGAGAGGGACCCTGAGTTTGCGGCCTCAAGTGGAATGGACACCGCGATGCCCTGACGCGAAATAAGGCCGGATATCCCTGCAGTGACTTGAATGCAGGCTCGTCTTGCATCTCCCAAGATGAAAGGATGTCTGAATCCCCTGTGGAGACCACAGAGAAAGACCTAGTTCCCCACCTCATCGCGACCGGAGGCCTCACATCCTTTGAAAACTCCAGAGGTACGCGGAGATCAGTGCCTCCAAAGGAGACGATGCCTGACTCCTCGTGAAACTTGATAGGAGTCCCAGGATTACTGTGGCACGTGGAAAGGGACCCTTGGTCTCCCGCCTCAGCTGGAGAGGCGTCCCAATTGCCTTGCCAAGCCTCGAGGAGAATCCCGAGTTGTGTCTCGCAACTAGGCAAGAGTCCTGACGTGGCTGAACAAACACGTGTGTGGAAGGGCCATCCCCGTCGTAACTCGAGAATATACCCCAGGTTCCCGCCGCAACTCGAGAAAAACCATGAGACTTCCCCCTCGCCACGAGATGAGGCCCGATTCCCCTGCACTGCGTGCACAGCAATTCTGTGTTGCACATCACACATGAAAGGAGCCTTGATTTCCTTGATGGCACTCCAGAGAAACCCCAAGAACACTGTTTCAAGGCTAGAGGGATCCTGAGGTCACTGTAGCAACACGAAAGAGCTCTGTGGACCAAAAATCAACTCGAGATGAGAGGTTAGTCCCTGGCTTCGACTCCTGAGGAATACCACCTTACCACAAGCACCTCAAGAGGAGGCTTCTCTCAGCTCTAGGTATGTGAGAGGGACCCTGAGTTTACGGCCTCAAGTGGAATGGACACCGCGATGCCCTGACTCGAAATAAGGCCGGATATCCCTGCAGTGTCTGGAATGCAGGCTCGTCTTGCATCTCCCAAGACGAAAGGGTGTCTGAATCCCCTGTGGAGACCACAGAGAAAGACCTAGTTCCCCACCTCATCGCGACAGGCGGCCTCAAATCCTTTGAAAACTCCAGAGGTATGCGGAGATCAGTGCCTCCAAAGGAGACGATGCCTGACTCCTCGTGAAACTTGATAGGAGACCCAGGATTCCTGTGGCACGTGGACAGGGACCCTTGGTCTCCCGTCTCAGCTGGAGAGGCGTCCCAATTGCCCTGCAAAGCCTCGAGGAGAATCCCGAGTTGTCCCTCGCAACAAGGCAGGAGTCCTGACGTCGCTGAACACACACGTGTGTGGAAGGGCCATCCCCGTCGTAACTCGAGAATATACCCCAGGTTCCCGCCGCAACTCGAGAAAAACCATGAGACTTCCCCCTCGCCGCGAGATGAGGCCCGATTCCCCTGCACTGCGTGCAGAGCAATTCCGTGTTGCACATCACACATGAAAGGAGCCTTGATTTCCTTGATGGCACTCCAGAGAAACCCCAAGAACACTGTTTCAAGGCTAGAGGGATCCTGAGGTCACTGTAGCAACACGAAAGAGCTCCGTGGACTAAGAATCAACACGAGATGAGAGGTTAGTCCCTGGCTTCGACTCCTGAGGAATACCACCTTACCACAAGCACCTCAAGAGGAGGCTTCTCTCAGCTCTAGGTATGTGAGAGGGATCCTGAGTTTGCGGCCTCAAGTGGAATGGACACCGCGATGCCCTGACTCGAAATAAGGCCGGATATCCCTGCAGTGACTTGAATGCAGGCTCGTCTTGCATCTCCCAAGAAGAAAGGATGTCTGAATCCCCTGTGGAGACCACAGAGAAACACCTAGTTCCCCACCTCATCGCGACCGCAGGCCTCACATCCTTTGAAAACTCCAGAGGTATGCGGAGATCAGTGCCTCCAAAGGAGACGATGCCTGACTCCTCGTGAAACTTGATAGGAGTCCCAGAATTCTTGTGGCACGTGGAAAGGGACCCTTGGTCTCCCGCCTCAGCTGGAGAGGCGTTCCAATTGCCCTGCGAAGCCTCGAGGAGAATCCCGAGTTGTCCCTCGCAACTAGGCAGGAGTCCTGACGTGGCTGAACAAACACGTGGGTGGAAGGGCCATCCCCGTCGTAACTCGAGAATATACCCCAGGTTCCCGCCGCAACTCGAGAAAAACCATGAGACTTCCCCCTCGATGCGAGATGAGGCCCGATTCCCCTGTACTGCGTGCAGAGCAATTCCCTGTTGCACATCACACATGAAAGGAGCCTTGATTTCCTTGATGGCACTCCAGAGAAACCCCAAGAACACTGTTTCAAGGCTAGAGGGATCCTGAGGTCACTGTAGCAACACGAAAGAGCTCCGTGGGCCAAAAATCAACTCGAGATGAGAGGTTAGTCCCTGGCTTCGACTCCAGAGGAATACCACCTTACCACAAGCACCTCAAGAGGAGGCTTCTCTCAGCTCTAGGTATGTGAGAGGGACCCTGAGTTTGCGGCCTCAAGTGGAATGGACACCGCGATGCCCTGACGTGAAATAAGGCTGGATATCCCTGCAGTGACTTGAATGCAGGCTCGTCTTGCATCTCCCAAGATGAAAGGATGTCTGAATCCCCTGTGGAGACCACAGAGAAAGACCTAGTTCCCCACCTCATCGCGACCGGAGGCCTCACATCCTTTGAAAACTCCAGAGGTACGCGGAGATCAGTGCCTCCAAAGGAGACGATGCCTGACTCCTCGTGAAACTTGATAGGAGTCCCAGGATTCCTGTGGCACTTGGAAAGGGACACTTGGTCTCCCGCCTCAGCTGGAGAGGCGTCCCAATTGCCTTGCCAAGCCTCGAGGAGAATCCCGAGTTGTGTCTCGCAACTAGGCAAGAGTCCTGACGTGGCTGAACAAACACATGTGTGGAAGGGCCATCCCCGTCGTAACTCGAGAATATACCCCAGGTTCCCGCCGCAACTCGAGAAAAACCATGAGACTTCCCCCACGCCGCGAGATGAGGCCCGATTCCCCTGCACTGCGTGCAGAGCAATTCTGTGTTGCACATCACACATGAAAGGAGCCTTGATTTCCTTCATGGCACTCCAGAGAAACCCCAAGAACACTGTTTCAAGGCTAGAGGGATCCTGAGGTCACTGTAGCAACACGAAAGAGCTCCGTGGACCAAGAATCAACACGAGATGAGAGGTTAGTCCCTGGCTTCGACTCCTGAGGAATACCACCTTACCACAAGCACCTCAGGAGGAGGCTTCTCTCAGCTCTAGGTATGTGAGAGGGTTCCTGAATTTGCGGCCTCAAGTGGAATGGACACGGCGATGCCCTGACTCGAAATAAGGCTGGATATCCCTGCAGTGACTTGAATGCAGGCTCGTCTTGCATCTCCCAAGAAGAAAGGATGTCTGAATCCCCTGTGGAGACCACAGAGAAACACCTAGTTCTCCACCTCATCGCGACTGGAGGCCTCACATCCTTTGAAAACTCCAGAGGTACGCGGAGATCAGTGCCTCCAAAGGAGATGATGCCTGACTCCTCGTGAAACTTGATAGGAGTCCCAGGATTCTTGTGGCACGTGGAAAGGGACCCTTGGTCTCCCGCCTCAACTGGAGAGGCGTTCCAATTGCCCTGCCAAGCCTCGAGGAGAATCCCGAGTTGTCCCTCGCAACTAGGCAGGAGTCCTGACGTCGCTGAAGAAACACTTGGTTGGAAGGGCCATCCCTGTCGTAACTCGAGAATATACCCCAGGTTCCCGCCGCAACTCGAGAAAAACCATGAGACTTCCCCCTCGATGCGAGATGAGGCCTGATTCCCCTGTACTGCGTGCAGAGCAATTCCGTGTTGCACATCACACATGAAAGGAGCCTTGATTTCCTTGATGGCACTCCAGAGAAACCCCAAGAACACTGTTTCAATGCTAGAGGGATCCTGAGGTCACTGTAGCAACACGAAAGAGCTCCGTGGACCAAGAATCAACACGAGATGAGAGGTTAGTCCCTGGCTTCGACTCCTGAGGAATACCACCTTACCACAAGCACCTCAAGAGGAGGCTTCTCTCAGCTCTAGGTATGTGAGAGGGATCCTGAGTTTGCGGCCTCAAGTGGAATGGACACCGCGATGCCCTGACTCGAAATAAGGCCGGATATCCCTGCAGTGACTTGAATGCAGGCTCGTCTTGCATCTCCCAAGAAGAAAGGATGTCTGAATCCCCTGTGGAGACCACAGAGAAACACCTAGGTCCCCACCTCATCGCGACCGCAGGCCTCACATCCTTTGAAAACTCCAGAGGTACGCGGAGATCAGTGCCTCCAAAGGAGACGATGCCTGACTCCTCGTGAAACTTGATAGGAGTCCCAGGATTCTTGTGGCACGTGGAAAGGGACCCTTGGTCTCCCGCCTCAGCTGGAGAGGCGTTCCAATTGCCCTGCCAAGCCTCGAGGAGAATCCCGAGTTGTCCCTCGCAACTAGGCAGGAGTCCTGACGTGGCTGAACAAACACGTGGGTGGAAGGGCCATCCCCTTCGTAACTCGAGAATATACCCCAGGTTCCCGCCGCAACTCGAGAAAAACCATGAGACTTCCCACTCGACGCGAGATGAGGCCCGATTCCCCTGTACTGCGTGCAGAGCAATTCCGTCTTGCACATCACACATGAAAGGAGCCTTGATTTCCTTGATTGCACTCCAGAGAAACCCAAAGAACACTGTTTCAAGGCTAGAGGGATCCTGAGGTCACTGTAGCAACACGAAAGAACTCTGTGGACCAAAAATCAACTGGAAAAGAGAGGTTAGTCCCTGGATTCGTCTCCAGAGGAATACCACCTTACCACAAGCACCTCAAGAGGAGGCTTCTCTCAGCTCTAGGTATGTGAAAGGGATCCTGAGTTTGCGGCCTCAAGTGGAATGGACACCGCGATGCCCTGACTCGAAATAAGGCCGGATATCCCTGCAGTGACTTCAATGCAGGCTCGTCTTGCATCTCCCAGGACGAAAGGATGTCTGCATCCCCTGTGGAAAGCACAGAGAAAGACTTAGTTCCCCTCCTCAACGCGACCGATAGCCTCACATCCTTTGAAAACTCCAGAGGTACGCGGAGATCAGTGCCTCCAAAGGAGACGATGCCTGACTCCTCGTGCATCTTAATAGGAGTCCCAGGATTCCTGTGGCACTTGGAAAGGGACACTTGGTCTCCCGCCTCAGCTGGAGAGGCGTTCCAATTGCCCTGCCAAGCTTCGAGGAGAATCCCGAGTTGTCCCACGCAACTAGGCAGGAGTCCTGACGTGGCTGAACAAACACGTGGGTGGAAGGTCCATCCCCGTCGTAACTCGAGAATATACCCCAGGTTCCCGCCGCAACTCGAGAAAAACCATGAGACTTCCCCCTCGCCGCGAGATGAGGCCCGATTCCCCTGCACTGCGTGCAGAGCAATTCCGTGTTGCACATCACACATGAAAGGAGCCTTGATTTCCTTGATGGCACTCAAGAGAAACCCCAAAAACACTGTTTCAAGGCTAGAGGGATCCTGAGGTCACTGTAGCAACACGAAAGAGCTCCGTGGGCCAAAAATCAACTCGAGATGAGAGGTTAGTCCCTGGCTTCGACTCCAGAGGCATACCACCTTACCACAAGCACCTCAAGAGGAGGCTTCTCTCAGCTCTAGGTATGTGAGAGGGACCCTGAGTTTGCGGCCTCAAGTGGAATGGACACCGCGATGCCCTGACGCGAAATAAGGCTGGATATCCCTGCAGTGACTTGAATGTAGGCTCGTCTTGCATCTCCCAAGATGAAAGGATGTCTGAATCCCCTGTGGAGACAACAGAGAAAGACCTAGTTCCCCACCTCATCGCGACCGGAGGCCTCACATCCTTTGAAAACTCCAGAGGTATGCGGAGATCAGTGCCTCCAAAGGAGACGATGCCTGACTCCTCGTGAAACTTGACAGGAGTCCCAGGATTCCTGTGGCACGTGGAAATGGACCCTTGGTCTCCCGCCTCAGCTGGAGAGGCGTCCCAATTGCCTTGCCAAGCCTCGAAGAGAATCCCGAGTTGTGTCTCACAGCTAGGCAGGAGTCCTGACATGGCTGAACAAACACGTGTGTGGAAGGGCCATCCCCGTCGTAACTCGAGAATATACCCCAGGATCACGCCGCAACTCGAGAAAAACCATGAGACTTCCCCCTCGCCGCGAGATGAGGCCCGATTCCCCTGCACTGCGTGCAGAGCAATTCTGTGTTGCACATCACACATGAAAGGAGCCTTGATTTCCTTGATGGCACTCCAGAGAAACCCCAAGAACACTGTTTCAAGGCTAGAGGGATCCTGAGGTCACTGTAGAAACACGAAAGAGCTCCGTGGACCAAGAATCAACACGAGATGAGAGGTTAGTCCCTGGCTTCGACTCCTGAGGAATACCACCTTACCACAAGCACCTCAAGAGGAGGCTTCTCTCAGCTCTAGGTATGTGAGAGGGACCCTGAGTTTGCGGCCTCAAGTGGAATGGACACCGCGATGCCCTGACTCGAAATAAGGCCGGATATCCCTGCAGTGACTTCAATGGAGGCTCGTCTTGCATCTCCCAGGACGAAAGGATGTCTGAATCCCTTGTTCAAAGCACAGAGAAAGACTTAGTTCCCCACCTCATCGCGACCGATAGCCTCACATCCTTTGAAAACTCCAGAGGTACGCGGAGATCATTGCCTCCAAAGGAGACGACGCCTGACTCCTCATGAAACTTGATAGGAGTCCCAGGATTCCTGTGGCACTTGGAAAGGGACACTTGGTCTCCCGCCTCAGCTGGAGAGGCGTCCCAATTGCCCTGCCAAGCCTCGGGGAGAATCCCGAGTTGTCCCTCGCAACTAGGCAGGAGTCCTGACGTCGCTGAAGAAACACGTGGGTGGAAGGTCCATCCCCGTCGTAACTCGAGAATATACCCCAGGTTCCCGCCGCAACTCGGGAAAAACCATGAGATTTCCGCCTCGCCGCGAGATGAGGCCTGATTCCCCTGCACTGCGTGCAGAGCAATTCCGTGTTGCACATCACACATGAAAGGAGCCTTGATTTCCTTGATGGCACTCCAGAGAAACCCCAAGAACACTGTTTCAAGGCTAGAGGGATCCTGAGGTCACTGTAGCAACACGAAAGAGCTCCGTGGACCAAAAATCAACTCGAGATGAGAGGTTAGTCCCTGGCTTCGACTCCAGAGGAATACCACCTTACCACAAGCACCTCAAGAGGAGGCTTCTCTCAGCTCTAGGTATGTGAGAGGGACCCTGAATTTGCGGCCTCAAGTGGAATGGACACCGCGATGCCCTGACTCGAAATAAGGCCGGATATCCCTGCAGTGACTGGAATGCAGGCTCGTCTTGCATCTCCCAAGACGAAAGGGTGTCTGAATCCCCTGTGGAGACCACAGAGAAAGACCTAGTTCCCAACCTCATCGCGACAGGAGGCCTCACATCCTTTGAAAACTCCAGAGGTATGCGGAGATCAGTGCCTCCAAAGGAGACGATGCCTGACTCCTCGTGAAACTTGATAGGAGTCCGAGGATTCCTGTGGCACGTGGAAAGGGACCCTTGGTCTCCCGTCTCAGCTGGAGAGGCGTCCCAATTGCCGTGCAAAGCTTCGAGGAGAATCACGAGTTGTCCCTCGCAACTAGGCAGGAGTCCTGACATGGCTGAACACACACGTGTGTGGAAGGGCCATCCCCTTCGTAACTCGAGAATATACACCAGGTTCCCGCCGCAACTCGAGAAAAACCATGAGACTTCCCCCTCGCCGCTAGATGAGGCCCGATTCCCCTGCACTGCGTGCACAGCAATTCCGTGTTGCACATCACACATGAAAGGAGCCTTGATTTCCTTGATGGCACTCCAGAGAAACCCCAAGAACACTGTTTCAAGGATAGAGGGATCCTGAGGTCACTGTAGCAACACGAAAGAGCTCCGTGGACCAAGAATCAACACGAGATGAGAGGTTAGTCCCTGGCTTCGACTCCTGAGGAATACCACTTTACCACAAGCACCTCAAGAGGAGGCTTCTCTCAGCTCTATGTATGTGAGAGGGATCCTGAGTTTGCGGCCTCAAGTGGAATGGACACCGCGATGCCCTGACTCGAAATAAGGCCGGATATCCCTGCAGTGACTTGAATGCAGGCTCGTCTTGCATCTCCCAAGAAGAAAGGATGTCTGAATCCCCTGTGGAGACCACAGAGAAACACCTAGTTCCCCACCTCATCGCGACCGCAGGCCTCACATCCTTTGAAAACTCCAGAGGTACGCGGAGATCAGTGCCTCCAAAGGAGACGATGCCTGACTCCTCGTGAAACTTGATAGGAGTCCCAGGATTCCTGTGGCACGTGGAAAGGGACCCTTGGTCTCCCGCCTCACCTGAGAGGCGTTCCAATTGCCCTGCCAAGCTTCGAGGAGAATCCCGAGTTGTCCCTCGCAACTAGGCAGGAGTCCTGACGTGGCTGAATAAACACGTGGGTGGAAGGTCCATCCCCGTCGTAACTCGAGAATATACCCCAGGTTCCCGCCGCAACTCGAGAAAAACCATGAGACTTCCCCCTCGCCGCGAGATGAGGCCCGATTCCCCTGCACTGCGTGCAGAGCAATTCCGTGTTGCACATCACACATGAAAGGAGCCTTGACTTCCTTGATGGCACTCCAGAGAAACCCCAAGAACACTGTTTCAAGGCTAGAGGGATCCTGAGGTCACTGTAGCAACACGAAAGAGCTCCATGGGCCAAAAATCAACTCAAGATGAGAGGTTAGTCCCTGGCTTCGACTCCAGAGGAATACCACCTTACCACAAGCACCTCAAGAGGAGGCTTCTCTCAGCTCTAGGTATGTGAGAGGGACCCTGAGTTTGCGGCCTCAAGTGGAATGGACACCGCGATGCCCTGACGCGAAATAAGGCTGGATATCCCTGCAGTGTCTTGAATGCAGGCTCGTCTTGCATCTTCCATGATGAAAGGATGTCTGAATCCCCTGTGGAGACCACAGAGAAAGACTTAGTGCCCCACCTCATCGCGACCGGAGGCCTCACATCCTTTGAAAACTCCAGAGGTACGCGGAGATCAGTTCCTCCAAAGGAGACCATGCCTGACTCCTCGTGAAAATTGATAGGAGTCCCAGGATTCCTGTGGCACGTGGAAAGGGACCCTTGGTCTCCCGCCTCAGCTGGAGAGGCGTCCCAATTGCCTTGCCAAGCCTCGAGGAGAATCCCGAGTTGTGTCTCGCAACTAGGCAGGAGTCCTGACGTGGCTGAACAAACACGTGTGTGGAAGGGCCATCCCCGTCGTAACTCGAGAATATAACCCAGGTTCCCGCCGCAACTCGAGAAAAACCATGAGACTTCCCCCTCGCCGCGAGATGAGGCCCGATTCCCCTGCACTGCGTGCAGAGCAATTCTGTGTTGCACATCACACATGAAAGGAGCCTTGATTTCCTTCATGGCACTCCAGAGAAACCCCAAGAACACTGTTTCAAGGCTAGAGGGATCCTGAGGTCACTGTAGAAACACGAAAGAGCTCCGTGGACCAAAAATCAACTCGAGATGAGAGGTTAGTCCCTGGCTTCGACTCCAGAGGAATACCACCTTACCACAAGCACCTCAAGAGGAGGCTTCTCTCAGCTCTAGGTATGTGAGAGGGACCCTGAGTTTGCGGCCTCAAGTGGAATGGACACCACGATGCCCTGACTCGAAATAAGGCCGGATATCCCTGCAGTGACTGGAATGCAGGCTCCTCTTGCATCTCCCAAGATGAAAGGGTGTCTGAATCCCCTGTGGAGACCACAGAGAAAAACCTAGTTCCCCACCTCATCGCGACAGGAGGCCTCAAATACTTTGAAAACTCCAGAGGTATGCGGAGATCAGTGCCTCCAAAGGAGACGATGCCTGACTCCTCGTGAAACTTTATAGGAGACCCAGGATTCCTGTGGCACGTGGAAAGGGACCCTTGGTCTCCCGTTTCAGCTGGAGAGGCGTCCCAATTGCCCTGCAAGCCTCGAGGAGAATCCCGAGATGTCCCTCGCAACTAGGCAGGAGTCCTGACATGGCTGAACACACACGTGTGTGGAAGGGCCATCCCCGTCGTAACTCGAGAATATACCCCAGGTTCCCGCTGCAACTCGAGAAAAACCATGAGACTTCCCCCTCGCCACGAGATGAGGCCCGATTCCCCTGCACTGCGTGCAGAGCAATTCCGTGTTGCACATCACACATGAAAGGAGCCTTGAGTTCCTTGATGGCACTCCAGAGAAACCCCAAGAATACTGTTTCAATGCTAGAGGGATCCTGAGGTCACTGTAGCAACACGAAAGAGCTCCGTGGACCAAGAATCAACACGAGATGAGAGGTTAGTCCATGGCTTCGACTCCTGAGGAATACCACCTTACCACAAGCACCTCAAGAGGAGGCTTCTCTCAGCTGAAGGTATGTGAGAGGGATCCTGAGTTTGCGGCCTCAAGTGGAATGGACACCGCGATGCCCTGACTCGAAATAAGGCCGGATATCCCTGCAGTGACTTGAATGCAGGCTCGTCTTGCATCTCCCAAGAAGAAAGGATGTCTGAATCCCCTGTGGAGACCACAGAGAAACACCTAGGTCCCCACCTCATCGCGACCGCAGGCCTCACATCCTTTGAAAACTCCAGAGGTACGCGGAGATCAGTGCCTCCAAAGGAGACGATGCCTGACTCCTCGTGAAACTTGATAGGAGTCCCAGGATTCTTGTGGCACGTGGAAAGGGACCCTTGGTCTCCCGCCTCAGCTGGAGAGGCGTTCCAATTGCCCTGCCAAGCCTCGAGGAGAATCCCGAGTTGTCCCTCGCAACTAGGCAGGAGTCCTGACGTGGCTGAACAAACACGTGTGTGGAAGGGCCATCCCCGTCTTAACTCGAGAATATACCCCAGGTTCCCGCCGCAACTCGAGAAAAACCATGAGACTTCCCACTCGACGCGAGATGAGGCCCGATTCCCCTGTACTGCGTGCAGAGCAATTCCGTCTTGCACATCACACATGAAAGGAGCCTTGATTTCCTTGATGGCACTCCAGAGAAACCCAAAGAACACTGTTTCAAGGCTAGAGGGATCCTGAGGTCACTGTAGCAACACGAAAGAACTCTGTGGACCAAAAATCAACTCGAAAAGAGAGGTTAGTCCCTGGATTCGTCTCCAGAGGAATACCACCTTACCACAAGCACCTCAAGAGGAGGCTTCTCTCAGCTCTAGGTATGTGAGAGTGATCCTGAGTTTGCGGCCTCAAGTGGAATGGACACCGCGATGCCCTGACTCGAAATAAGGCCGGATATCCCTGCAGTGACTTCAATGCAGGCTAGTCTTGCATCTCCCAGGACGAAAGGATGTCTGAATCCCCTGTGGAAAGCACAGAGAAAGACTTAGTTCCCCTCCTCATCGCGACCGATAGCCTCACATCCTTTGAACACTCCAGAGGTACGCGGAGATCAGTGCCTCCAAAGGAGACGATGCCTGACTCCTCGTGCAACTTGATAGGAGTCCCAGGATTCCTGTGGCACTTGGAAAGGGACACTTGGTCTCCCGCCTCAGCTGGAGAGGCGTCCCAATTGCCTTGCCAAGCCTCGAAGAGAATCCCGAGTTGTGTCTCGCAACTAGGCAGGAGTCCTGACGTGGCTGAACAAACACGTGTGTGGAAGGGCCATCCCCGTCGTAACTCGAGAATATACCCCAGGATCCCGCCGCAACTCGAGAAAAACCATGAGACTTCCCCCTCGCCGCGAGATGAGGCCCGATTCCCCTGCACTGCGTGCAGAGCAATTCTGTGTTGCACATCACACATGAAAGGAGCCTTGATTTCCTTGATGGCACTCCAGAGAAACCCCAAGAACACTGTTTCAATGCTAGAGGGATCCTGAGGTCACTGTAGCAACACAAAAGAGCTCCGTGGACCAAGAATCAACACGAGATGAGAGGTTAGTCCCTGGCTTCGACTCCAGAGGAATACCACCTTACCACAAGCACCTCAAGAGGAGGCTTCTCTCAGCTCTAGGTATGTGAGAGGGACCCTGAGTTTGCGGCCTCAAGTGGAATGGACACCGCGATGCCCTGACTCGAAATAAGGCTGGATATCCCTGCAGTGACTTCAATGGAGGCTCGTCTTGCATCTCCCAGGACGAAAGGATGTCTGAATCCCCTGTGGAAAGCACAGAGAAAGACTTAGTTCCCCACCTCATCGCGACCGATAGCCTCACATCCTTTGAAAACTCCAGAGGTACGCGGAGATCATTGCCTCCAAAGGAGACGACGCCTGACTCCTCGTGAATCTTGATAGGAGTCCCAGGATTCCTGTGGCACTTGGAAAGGGACACTTGGTCTCCCGCCTCAGCTGGAGAGGCGTCCCAATTGCCCTGCCAAGCCTCGAGGAGAATCCCGAGTTGTCCCTCGCAACTAGGCAGGAGTCCTGACGTCGCTGAAGAAAAACGTGGGTGGAAGGGCCATCCCCATCGTAACTCGAGAATATACCCAAGGTTCCCGCCGCAACTCGGGAAAAACCATGAGATTTCCCCCTCGCCGCGAGATGAGGCCCGATTCCCCTGCACTGTGTGCAGAGCAATTCCGTGTTGCACATCACACATGAAAGGATCCTTGATTTCCTTCATGGCACTCCAGAGAAACCCCAAGAACACTGTTTCAAGGCTAGAGGGATCCTAAGGTCACTGTAGCAACACGAAAGAGCTCCGTGGACCAAAAATCAACTCGAGATGAGAGGTTAGTCCCTGGCTTCGACTCCAGAGGAATACCACCTTACCACAAGCACCTCAAGAGGAGGCTTCTCTCAGCTCTAGGTATGTGAGAGGGACCCTGAGTTTGCGGCCTCAAGTGGAATGGACACCGCGATGCCCTGACTCGAAATAAGGCCGGATATCCCTGCAGTGACTGGAATGCAGGCTCGTCTTGCATCTCCCAAGACGAAAGGGTGTCTGAATACCCTGTGGAGACCACAGAGAAAGACCTAGTTCCCCACCTCATCGCGACAGGAGGCCTCACATCCTTTGAAAACTCCAGAGGTATGCGGAGATCAGTGCCTCCAAAGGAGACGATGCCTGACTCCTCGTGAAACTTGATAGGAGTCCGAGGATTCCTGTGGCACGTGGAAAGGGACCCTTAGTCTCCCGTCTCAGCTGGAGAGGCGTCCCAATTGCCCTGCAAAGCTTCGAGGAGAATCCCGAGTTGTCCCTCGCAACTAGGCAGGAGTCCTGACATGGCTGAACACACACGTGTGTGGAAGGGCCATCCCCGTCGTAACTCGAGAATATACCCCAGGTTCCCGCCGCAACTCGAGAAAAACCATGAGACTTCCCCCTCGCCGCGAGATGAGGCCCGATTCCCCTGCACTGCGTGCAGAGCAATTCCGTGTTGCACATCACACATGAAAGGAGCCTTGATTTCCTTGATGGCACTCCAGAGAAACCCCAAGAATACTGTTTCAAGGCTAGAGGGATCCTGAGGTCACTGTAGCAACACGAAAGAGCTCCGTGGGCCAAAAATCAACTCGAGATGAGAGGTTAGTCCCTGGCTTCGACTCCAGAGGAATACCACCTTACCACAAGCACCTCAAGAGGAGGCTTCTCTCAGCTCTAGGTATGTGAGAGGGACCCTGAGTTTGCGGCCTCAAGTGGAATGGACACCGCGATGCCCTGACGCGAAATAAGGCTGGATATTCCTGCAGTGACTTGAATGCAGGCTCGTCTTGCATCTCCCAAGATGAAAGGATGTCTGAATTCCCTGTGGAGACCACAGAGAAAGACCTAGTTCCCCACCTCATCGCGACCGGAGGCCTCACATCCTTTGAAAACTCCAGAGGTACGCGGAGATCAGTGCCTCCAAAGGAGACGATGCCTGACTCCTCGTGAAAATTGATAGGAGTCCCAGGATTCCTGTGGCACGTGGAAAGGGACCCTTGGTCTCCCGCCTCAGCTGGAGAGGCGTCCCAATTGCCTTGCCAAGCCTCAAGGAGAATCCCGAGTTGTGTCTCGCAACTAGGCAGGAGTCCTGACGTGGCTGAACAAACACGTGTGTGGAAGGGCCATCCCCGTCGTTACTCGAGAATATAACCCAGGTTCCCGCCGCAACTCGAGAAAAACCATGAGACTTCCCCCTCGACGCGAGATGAGGCCTGATTCCCCTGCACTGCGTGCAGAGCAATTCTGTGTTGCACATCACACATGAAAGGAGCCTTGATTTCCTTCATGGCACTCCAGAGAAACCCCAAGAACACTGTTTCAAGGCTAGAGGGATCCTGAGGTCACTGTAGCAACACGAAAGAGCTCTGTGGACCAAAAATCAACTCGAGATGAGAGGTTAGTCCCTGGCTTCGACTCCAGAGGAATACCACCTTACCACAAGCACCTCAAGAGGAGGCTTCTCTCAGCTCTAGGTATGTGAGAGGGACCCTGAGTTTGCGGCCTCAAGTGGAATGGACACCACGATGCCCTGACTCGAAATAAGGCAGGATATCCCTGCAGTGACTGGAATGCAGGCTCGTCTTGCATCTCCCAAGACGAAAGGGTGTCTGAATCCCCTGTGGAGACCACAGAGAAAGACCTAGTTCCCCACCTCATCGCGACAGGAGGCCTCAAATCCTTTGAATACTCCAGAGGTATGCGGAGATCAGTGCCTCCAAAGGAGACGATGCCTGACTCCTCGTGAAACTTGATAGGAGACCCAGGATTCCTGTGGCACGAGGAAAGGGACCCTTGGTCTCCCGTCTCAGCTGGAGAGGCGTCCCAATTGCCCTACAAAGCCTCGAGGAGAATCCCGAGATGTCCCTCGCAACTAGACAGGAGTCCTGACATGGCTGAACACACACGTGTGTGGAAGGGCCATCCCCGTCGTAACTCGAGAATATACCCCAGGTTCCCGCTGCAACTCGAGAAAAACCATGAGACTTCCCCCTCGCCACGAGATGAGGCCCGATTCCCCTGCACTGCGTGCAGAGCAATTCCGTGTTGCACATCACACATGAAAGGAGCCTTGATTTCCTTGATGGCACTCCAGAGAAACCCCAAGAACACTGTTTCAATGCTAGAGGGATCCTGAGGTCACTGTAGCAACACGAAAGAGCTCCGTGGACCAAGAATCAACACGAGATGAGAGGTTAGTCCCTGGCTTCGACTCCTGAGGAATACTACCTTACCACAAGCACTTCAAGAGGAGGCTTCTCTCAGCTCTAGGTATGTGAGAGGGATCCTGAGTTTGCGGCCTCAAGTGGAATGGACACCGCGATGCCCTGACTCGAAATAAGGCCGGATATCCCTGCAGTGACTTGAATGCAGGCTCGTCTTGCATCTCCCAAGAAGAAAGGATGTCTGAATCCCCTGTGGAGACCACAGAGAAACACCTAGGTCCCCACCTCATCGCGACCGCAGGCCTCACATCCTTTGAAAACTCCAGAGGTACGCGGAGATCAGTGCCTCCAAAGGAGACGATGCCTGACTCCTCGTGAAACTTGATAGGAGTCCCAGGATTCTTGTGGCACGTGGAAAGGGACCCTTGGTCTCCCGCCTCAGCTGGAGAGGCGTCCCAATTGCCCTGCAAAGCCTCGAGGAGAATCCCGAGTTGTCCCTCGCAACTAGGCAGGAGTCCTGACGTGGCTGAACAAACACGTGGGTGGAAGGGCCATCCCCGTCGTAACTCGAGAACATACCCCAGGTTCCCGCCGCAACTCGAGAAAAACCATGAGACTTCCCACTCGACGCGAGATGAGGCCCGATTCCCCTGTACTGCGTGCAGAGCAATTCCGTCTTGCACATCACACATGAAAGGAGCCTTGATTTCCTTGATGGCACTCCAGAGAAACCCCAAGAACACTGTTTCAAGGATAGAGGGATCCTGAGGTCACTGTAGCAACACGAAAGAACTCTGTGGACCAAAAATCAACTCGAAAAGAGAGGTTAGTCCCTGGATTCGTCTCCAGAGGAATACCACCTTACCACAAGCACCTCAAGAGGAGGCTTCTCTCAGCTCTAGGTATGTGAGAGGGACCCTGAATTTGCGGCCTCAAGTGGAATGGACACCGCGATGCCCTGACTCGAAATAAGGCCGGATATCCCTGCAGTGACTTCAATGCAGGCTCGTCTTGCATCTCCCAGGACGAAAGGATGTCTGAATCCCCTGTGGAAAGCACAGAGAAAGACTTTGTTCCCCTCCTCATCGCGAACGATAGCCTCACATCCTTTGAAAACTCCAGAGGTACGCGGAGATCAGTGCCTCCAAAGGAGACGATGCCTGACTCCTCGTGCAACTTGATAGGATTCCCATGATTCCTGTGGCACTTGGAAAGGGACACTTGGTCTCCCGCCTCAGTTGGAGAGGCGTCCCAATTGCCCTGCCAAGCCTCGAGGAGAATCCTGAGTTGTGTCTCGCAACTAGGCAAGAGTCCTGACGTGGCTGAACAAACACGTGTGTGGAAGGGCCATCCCCGTCGTAACTCGAGAATATACCCCAGGTTCCCGCCGCAACTCGAGAAAAACCATGAGACTTCCCCCTCGCCGCGAGATGAGGCCCGTTTCCCCTGCACTGCGTGCAGAGCAATTCCGTGTTGCACATCACACATGAAAGGAGCCTTGATTTCCTTCATGGCACTCCAGAGAAACCCCAAGAACACTGTTTCAAGGCTAGAGGGATCTTGAGGTCACTGTAGCAACACGAAAGAGCTCCATGGACCAAAAATCAACTCGAGATGAGAGGTTAGTCCCTGGCTTCGACTCCAGAGGAATACCACCTTACCAGAAGCACCTCAAGAGGAGGCTTCTCTCAGGTCTAGGTATGTGAGAGGGACCCTGAGTTTGTGGCCTCAAGTGGAATGGACACCGCGATGCCCTGACTCGAAATAAGGCCGGATATCCCTGCAGTGACTGGAATGCGGGCTCGTTTTGCATCTCCCAAGACGAAAGGGTGTCTGAATCCCCTGTGGAGACCACAGAGAAAGACCTAGTTCCCCACCTCATCGCGACAGGAGGCCTCAAATCCTTTGAAAACTCCAGAGGCATGCGGAGATCAGTGCCTCCAAAGGAGACGATGCCTGACTCCTCGTGAAACTTGATAGGAGACCCAGGATTCCTGTGGCACGTGGAAAGGGACCCTTGGTCTCCCGTCTCAGCTGGAGAGGCGTCCCAGTTGCCCTGCAAAGCCTCGAGGAGAATCCCGAGTTCTCCCTCGCAACTAGAAAGGAGTCCTGACGTCGCTGAAGAAACACGTGGGTGGAAGGGCCATCCCCGTCGTAACTCGAGAATATACCCCAGGTTCCCGCCGCAACTCGAGAAAAACCATGAGACTTCCCCCTCGCCGCGAGATGAGGCCCGCTTTCCCTGCACTGCGTGCAGAGCAATTCCGTGTTGCACATCACACATGAAAGGAGCCTTGATTTCCTTGATGGCACTCCAGAGAAACCACAAGAACACTGTTTCAAGGCTAGAGGGATCCTGAGGTCACTGTAGCAACACGAAGGAGCTCCGTGGACCAAGAATCAGCACGAGATGAGAGGTTAGTCCCTGGCTTCGACTCCTGAGGAATACCACCTTACCACAAGCACCTCAAGAGGAGGCTTCTCTCAGCTCTAGGTATGTGAGAGGGATCCTGAGTTTGCGGCCTCAAGTGGAATGGACACCGCGATGCCCTGACTCGAAATAAGGCCGGATATCCATGCAGTGACTTGAATGCAGGCTCGTCTTGCATCTCCCAAGAAGAAAGGATGTCTGAATCCCCTGTGGAGACCACAGAGAAACACCTAGTTCCCCACCTCATCGCGACCGGAGGCCTCACATCCTTTGAAAACTCCAGAGGTACACGGAGATCAGTGCCTCCAAAGGAGCCGATGCCTGACTTCTCGTGAAACTTGATAGGAGTCCCAGGATTCCTGTGGCACTTGGAAAGGGACACTTGGTCTCCCGCCTCAGCTGGAGAGGCGTCCCAATTGCCCTGCCAAGCCTCGAGGAGAATCCAGAGTTGTCCCTCGCAACTAGGCAAGAGTCCTGACGTGGCTGAACAAACACGTGGGTGGAAAGGCCATCCACGTCGTAAGTCGAGAATATACCCCAGGTTCCCGCCGCAACTCGAGAAAAACCATGAGACTTCCCCCTCGATGCGAGATGAGGCCCGATTCCCCTGTACTGCGTGCAGAGCAATTCCGTCTTGCACATCACACATGAAAGGAGCCTTGATTTCCTTGATGGCACTCCAGAGAAACCCCAAGAACACTGTTTCAAGTATAGAGGGATCCTGAGGTCACTGTAGCAACACGAAAGAATTCTGTGGACTAAAAATCAACTCGAAAAAAGAGGTTAGTCCCCGGATTCGTCTCCAGAGGAATACCACCTTACCACAAGCACCTCAAGAGGAGGCTTCTCTCAGCTCTAGGTATGTGAGAGGGACCCTGAGTTTGCGGCCTCAAGTGGAATGGACACCGCGATGCCCTGACTCGAAATAAGGCCGGATATCCCTGCAGTGACTTCAATGCAGGCTCGTCTTGCATCTCCCAGGACGAAAGGATGTCTGAATCCCCTGTGGAAAGCTCAGAGAAAGACTTAGTTTCCCACCTCATCGCGACCGATAGCCTCACATCCTTTGAAAACTCCAGAGGTACGCGGAGATCAGTGCCTCCAAAGGAGCCGATGCCTGACTTCTCGTGAAACTTGTTAGGAGTCCCAGGATTCCTGTGGCACTTGGAAAGGGACACTTGGTCTCCCGCCTCAGCTGGAGAGGCGTCCGAATTGCCCTGCCAAGCCTCGAGGAGAATCCAGAGTTGTCCCTCGCAACTAGGCAGGAGTCCTGACGTCGCTGAAGAAACACGTGGGTGGAAGGGCCATCCCCGTCGTAACTCGAGAATATACCCGAGGTTCCCGCCGCAACTCGAGAAAAACCATGAGACTTGCCCCGCGCCGCGAGATGAGGCCCGATTCCCCTGCACTGCGTGCAGAGCAATTCTGTGTTGCACATCACACATGAAAGGAGCCTTGATTTCCTTCATGGCACTCCAGAGAAACCCCAAGAACACTGTTTCAAGGCTAGAGGGATCCTGAGGTCACTGTAGCAACACGAAAGAGCTCCGTGGACCCAAAATCAACTCGAGATGAGAGGTTAGTCCCTGGCTTCGACTCCAGAGGAATACCACCTTACCACAAGCACCTCAAGAGGAGGCTTCTCTCAGCTCTAGGTATGTGAGAGGGACCCTGGGTTTGCGGCCTCAAGTGGAATGGACACCGCGATGCCCTGACCCAAAATAAGGCTGGATATCCCTGCAGTGACTTGAATGCAGGCTCGTCTTGCATCTCCCAAGACGAAAGGGTGTCTGAATCCCCTGTGGAGACCACAGAGAAAGACCTAGTTCCCCACCTCATCGCGACAGGAGGCCTCAAATCCTTTGAAAACTCCAGAGGTATGCGGAGATCAGTGCCTCCAAAGGAGACGATGCCTGACTCCTCGTGAAACTTGATAGGAGACCCAGGATTCCTGTGGCACGTGGAAAGGGACCCTTGGTCTCCCGTCTCAGCTGGAGAGGCGTCCCAATTGCCCTGCAAAGCCTCGAGGAGAATCCCGAGTTGTCCCTCGCAACTAGGCAGGAGTCCTGACATGGCTGAACACACACGTGTGTGGAAGGGCCATCCCCGTCGTAACTCGAGAATATACCCCAGGTTCACGCCGCAACTCGAGAAAAACCATGAGACTTCCCCCTCGCCGCGAGATGAGGCCCGATTCCCCTGCACTGCGTGCAGAGCAATTCCGTGTTGCACATCACACATGAAAGGAGCCTTGATTTCCTTGATGGCACTCCAGAGAAACCCCAAGAACACTGTTTCAAGGCTAGAGGGATCCTGAGGTCACTGTAGCAACACGAAAGAGCTCCGTGGACCAAGAATCAACACGAGATGAGAGGTTAGTCCCTGGCTTCGACTCCTGAGGAATACCACCTTACCACAAGCACCTCAAGAGGAGGCTTCTCTCAGCTCTAGGTATGTGAGAGGGATCCTGAGTTTGCGGCCTCAAGTGGAATGGACACCGCGATGCCCTGACTTGAAATAAGGCCGGATATCCCTGCACTGACTTGAATGCAGGCTCGTCTTGCATCTCCCAAGAAGAAAGGATGTCTGAATCCCCTGTGGAGACCACAGAGAAACACCTAGTTCCCCACCTCATCGCGACCGGAAGCCTCACATCCTTTGAAAACTCCAGAGGTACGCGGAGATCAGTGCCTCCAAAGGAGACGATGCCTGACTCCTCGCGAAACTTGATAGGAGTCCCAGGATTCTTGTGGCACGTGGAAAGGGACCCTTGGTCTCCCGCCTCAGCTGGAGAGGCGTTCCAATTGCCCTGCCAAGCCTCGAGGAGAATCCCGAGTTGTCCCTCGCAACTAGGCAGGAGTCCTGACGTGGCTGAACAAACACGTGGGTGGAAGGGCCATCCCCGTCGTAACTCGAGAATATACCCCAGGTTCCCGCCGCAACTCGAGAAAAACCATGAGACTTCCCCCTCGATGCGAGATGAGGCCCGATTCCCCTGTACTGCGTGCAGAGCAATTCCGTCTTGCACATCACACATGAAAGGAGCCTTGATTTCCTTGATGGCACTCCAGAGAAACCCCAAGAACACTGTTTCAAGGATAGAGGGATCCTGAAGTCACTGTAGCAACACGAAAGAACTCTGTGGACCAAAAATCAACTCGAAAAGAGAGGTTAGTCCCTGGATTCGTCTCCAGAGGAATACCACCTTACCACAAGCACCTCAAGAGGAGGCTTCTCTCAGCTCTAGGTATGTGAGAGGGACCCTGAGTTTGCGGCCTCAAGTGGAATGGACACCGCGATGCCCTGACTCGAAATAAGGCCGGATATCCCTGCAGTGACTTCAATGCAGGCTCGTCTTGCATCTCCCAGGACGAAACGATGTCTGAATCCCCTGTGGAAAGCACAGAGAAAGACTTAGTTCCCCACATCATCGCGACCGATAGCCTCACATCCTTTGAAAACTCCAGAGGTACGCGGAGATCAGTGCCTCCAAAGGAGACGATGCCTGGCTCCTCGTGAAACTTGATAGGAGTCCCAGGATTCCTGTGGCACTTGGAAAGGGACACTTGGTCTCCCGCCTCAGCTGGAGAGGCGTCCCAATTGCCCTGCCAAGCCTCGAGGAGAATCCCGAGTTGTGTCTCGCAACTAGGCAAGAGTCCTGACGTGGCTGAACACACACGTGGGTGGAAGGGCCATCCCCGTCGTAATTCGAGAATATACCCCAGGTTCCCGCCGCAACTCGAGAAAAACCATGAGACTTCCCCCTCGCCGCGAGATGAGGCCCGATTCCCCTGCACTGCGTGCAGAGCAATTCCGTCTTGCACATCACACATGAAAGGAGCCTTGATTTCCTTCATGGCACTCCAGAGAAACCCCAAGAACACTGTTTCAAGGCTAGAGGGATCCTGAGGTCACTGTAGCAACACGAAAGAACTCTGTGGGCCAAAAATCAACTCGAGATGAGAGGTTAGTCCCTGGCTTCGACTCCAGAGGAATACCACCTTACCACAAGCACCTCAAGAGGAGGCTTCTCTCAGCTCTAGGTATGTGAGAGGGATCCTGAGTTTGCGGCCTCAAGTGGAATGGACACCGCGATGCCCTGACTCGAAATAAGGCCGGATATCCCTGCAGTGACTTGAATGCAGGCTCGTCTTGCATCTCCCAAGAAGAAAGAATGTCTGAATCCCCTGTGGAGACCACAGAGAAACACCTAGTTTCCCACCTCATCGCGACCGGAGGCCTCACATCCTTTGAGAACTCCAGAGGTACGCGGAGATCAGTGCCTCCAAAGGAGACGATGCCTGACTCCTCGTCAAACTTGATAGGAGTCCCAGGATTCTTGTGGCACGTGGAAAGGGACCCTTGGTCTCCCGCCTCAGCTGGAGAGGCGTTCCAATTGCCGTGCCAAGCCTCGAGGAGAATCCCGAGTTGTCCCTCGCAACTAGGCAGGAGTCCTGATGTGGCTGAACAAACACGTGGGTGGAAGGGCCATCCCCGTCGTAACTCGAGAATATACCCCAGGTTCCCGCCGCAACTCGAGAAAAACCATGAGACTTCCCCCTCGATGCGAGATGAGGCCCGATTCCCCTGTACTGCGTGCAGAGCAATTCCGTCTTGCACATCACACATGAAAGGAGCCTTGATTTCCTTGATGGCACTCCAGAGAAACCCCAAGAACACTGTTTCAAGGATAGAGGGATCCTGAGGTCACTGTAGCAACACGAAAGAACTCTGTGGGCCAAAAATCAACTCGAAAAGAGAGGTTAGTCCCTGGATTCGTCTCCAGAGGAATACCACCTTACCACAAGCACCTCAAGAGGAGGCTTCTCTCAGCTCTAGGTATGTGAGAGGGACCCTGAGTTTGCGGCCTCAAGTGGAATGGACACCGCGATGCCCTGACTCGAAATAAGGCCGGATATCCCTGCAGTGACGTCAATGCAGGCTCGTCTTGCATCTCCCAGGACGAAAGGATGTCTGAATCCCCTGTGGAAAGCACAGAGAAAGACTTAGTTCCCCACCTCATCGCGACCGATAGCCTCACATCCTTTGAAAACTTCAGAGGTACGCGGAGATCAGTGCCTCCAAAGGAGACGATGCCTGACTCCTCGTGAAACTTGATAGGAGTCCCAGGATTCCTGTGGCACTTGGAAAGGGACTCTTGGTCTCCCGCCTCAGCTGGAGAGGCGTCCCAATTGCCCTGCCAAGCCTCGAGGAGAATCCAGAGTTGTCCCTCGCAACTAGGCAGGAGTCCTGACGTCGCTGAAGAAACACGTGGGTGGAAGGGCCATCCCCGTCGTAACTCGAGAATATACCCCAGGTTCCCGCCGCAACTCGAGAAAAACCATGAGACTTCCCCCTCGCCGGGAGATGAGGCCCGATTCCCCTGCACTGCGTGCAGAGCAATTCCGAGTTGCACATCACACATGAAAGGAGCCTTGATTTCCTTGATGGCACTCCAGAGAAACCCCAAGAACACTGTTTCAAGCCTAGAGGGATCCTGAGGTCACTGTAGCAACACAAAAGAGCTCCGTGGGCCAAAAATCAACTCGAGATGAGAGGTTAGTCCCTGGCTTCGACTCCAGAGGAATACCACCTTACCGCAAGCACCTCAATAGGAGGCTTCTCTCAGCTCTAGGTATGTGAGAGGGACCCTGAGTTTGCGGCCTCAAGTGGAATGGACACCGCGATGCCCTGACGCGAAATAAGGCTGGATATCCCTGCAGTGACTTGAATGCAGGCTCGTCTTGCATCTCCCAGGACGAAAGGATGTCTGAATCCCCTGTGGAGACCACAGAGAAAGACCTAGTTCCCCACCTCATGGCGACCGTAGGCCTCACATCCTTTGAAAACTCCAGAGGTACGCGGAGATCAGTGCCTCCAAAGGAGACGATGCCTGACTCCTCGTGAAACTTGATAGGAGTCCCAGGATTCCTGTGGCACGTGGAAAGGGACCCTTGGTCTCCCGCCTCAGCTGGAGAGGCGTCCCAATTGCCTTGGCAAGCCTCGAGGAGAATCCCGAGTTGTGTCTCGCAACTAGGCAAGAGTCCTGACGTGGCTGAACAAACACGTGTGTGGAAGGGCCATCCCCGTCGTAACTCGAGAATATACCCCAGGTTCCCGCCGCAACTCGAGAAAAACCATGAGACTTCCCCCTCGCCACGAGATGAGGCCCGATTCCCCTGCACTGCGTGCAGAGCAATTCCGTCTTGCACATCACACATGAAAGGAGCCTTGATTTCCTTCATGGCACTCCAGAGAAACCCCAAGAACACTGTTTCAAGGCTAGAGGGATCCTGAGGTCACTGTAGCAACACGAAAGAACTCTGTGGGCCAAAAATCAACTCGAGATGAGAGGTTAGTCCCTGGCTTCGACTCCAGAGGAATACCACCTTACCACAAGCACCTCAAGAGGAGGCTTCTCTCAGCTCTAGGTATGTGAGAGGGACCCTGAGTTTGCGGCCTCAAGTGGAATGGACACCGCGATGCCCTGACTCGAAATAAGGCCGGATATCCCTGCCGTGACTTGAATGCAGGCTCGTCTTGCATCTCCCAAGAAGAAAGGATGTCTGAATCCCCTGTGGAGACCACAGAGAAACACGTAGTTCCCCACCTCATCGCGACCGGAGGCCTCACATCCTTTGAAAACTCCAGAGGTACGCGGAGATCAGTGCCTCCAAAGGAGACGATGCCTGACTCCTCGTGAAACTTGATAGGAGTCCCAGGATTCTTGTGGCACGTGGAAAGGGACCCTTGGTCTCCCGCCTCAGCTGGAGAGGCGTTCCAATTGCCTTGCCAAGCCTCGAGGAGAATCCCGAGTTGTCCCTCGCAACTAGGGAGGAGTCCTGACGTGGCTGAACAAACACGTGTGTGGAAGGGCCATCCCCGTCGTAACTCGAGAATATACCCCAGGTTCCCGCCGCAACTCGAGAAAAACCATGAGACTTCCCCCTCGATGCGAGATGAGGCCCGATTCCCCTGTACTGCGTGCAGAGCAATTCCGTCTTGCACATCACACATGAAAGGAGCCTTGATTTCCTTGATGGCACTCCAGAGAAACCCCAAGAACACTGTTTCAAGGATAGAGGGATCCTGAGGTCACTGTAGCAACACGAAAGAACTCTGTGGACCAAAAATCAACTCGAAAAGAGAGGTTAGTCCCTGGATTCGTCTCCAGAGGAATACCACCTTACCACAAGCACCTCAAGAGGAGGCTTCTCTCAGCTCTAGGTATGTGAGAGGGACCCTGAGTTTGCGGCCTCAAGTGGAATGGACACCGCGATGCCCTGACTCGAAATAAGGCCGGATATCCCTGCAGTGACTTCAATGCAGGCTCGTCTTGCATCTCCCAGGACGAAAGGATGTCTGAATCCCCTGTGAAAGCACAGAGAAAGACTTAGTTCCCCACCTCATCGCGACCGATAACCTCACATCCTTTGAAAACTCCAGAGGTACGCGGAGATCAGTGCCTCCAAAGGAGACGATGCCTGACTCCTCGTGAAACTTGATAGGAGTCCCAGGATTCCTGTGGCACTTGGAAAGGGACACTTGGTCTCCCGCCTCAGCTGGAGAGGCGTCCCAATTGCCCTGCCAAGCCTCGAGGAGAATCCAGAGTTGTCCCTCGCAACTAGGCAGGAGTCCTGACGTCGCTGAAGAAACACGTGGGTGGAAGGGCCATCCCCGTCGTAACTCGAGAATATACCCCAGGTTCCCGCCGCAACTCGAGAAAAACCATGAGACTTCCCCCTCGCCGCGAGATGAGGCCCGATTCCCCTGCACTGCGTGCAGAGCAATTCCGTGTTGCACATCACACATGAAAGGAGCCTTGATTTCCTTGATGGCACTCCAGAGAAACCCCAAGAACACTGTTTCAAGGCTAGAGGGATCCTGAGGTCACTGTAGCAACACGAAAGAGCTCCGTGGGCCAAAAATCAACTCGAGATGCGAGGTTAGTCCCTGGCTTCGACTCCAGAGGAATACCACCTTACCACAAGCACCTCAAGAGGAGGCTTCTCTCAGCTCTAGGTATGTGAGAGCGACCCTGAGTTTGCGGCCTCAAGTGGAATGGACACCGCGATGCCCTGACGCGAAATAAGGCTGGATATCCATGCAGTGACTTGAATGCAGGCTCGTCTTGCATCTCCCAAGATGAAAGGATGTCTGAATCCCCTGTGGAGACCACAGAGAAAGACCTAGTTCCCCACCTCATCGCGACCGGAGGCCTCACATCCTTTGAAAACTCCAGAGGTACGCGGAGATCAGTGCCTCCAAAGGAGACGATGCCTGACTCCTCGTGAAACTTGATAGGAGTCCCAGGATTCCTGTGGCACTTGGAAAGGGACACTTGGTCTCCCGCCTCAGCTGGAGAGGCGTCCCAATTGCCCTGCCAAGCCTCGAGGAGAATCCAGAGTTGTCCCTCGCAACTAGGCAGGAGTCCTGACGTCGCTGAAGAAACACGTGGGTGGAAGGGCCATCCCCGTCGTAACTCGAGAATATACCCCAGGTTCCCGCCGCAACTCGAGAAAAACCATGAGACTTCCCCCTCGCCGCGAGATGAGGCCCGATTCCCCTGCACTGCGTGCAGAGCAATTCCGTGTTGCACATCACACATGAAAGGAGCCTTGATTTCCTTGATGGCACTCCAGAGAAACCCCAAGAACACTGTTTCAAGGCTAGAGGGATCCTGAGGTCACTGTAGCAACACGAAAGAGCTCCGTGGGCCAAAAATCAACTCGAGATGCGAGGTTAGTCCCTGGCTTCGACTCCAGAGGAATACCACCTTACCACAAGCATCTCAAGAGGAGGCTTCTCTCAGCTCTAGGTATGTGAGAGGGACCCTGAGTTTGCGGCCTCAAGTGGAATGGACACCGCGATGCCCTGACGCGAAATAAGGCTGGATATCCCTGCAGTGACTTGAATGCAGGCTCGTCTTGCATCTCCCAAGATGAAAGGATGTCTGAATCCCCTGTGGAGACCACAGAGAAAGACCTAGTTCCCCACCTCATCGCGACCGGAGGCCTCACATCCTTTGAAAACTCCAGAGGTACGCGGAGATCAGTGCCTCCAAAGGAGACGATGCCTGACTCCTCGTGAAACTTGATAGGAGTCCCAGGATTCCTGTGGCACGTGGAAAGGGACCCTTGGTCTCCCGCCTCAGCTGGAGAGGCGTTCCAATTGCCGTGCCAAGCCTCGAGGAGAATCCCGAGTTGTCCCTCGCAACTAGGCAGGAGTCCTGACGTGGCTGAACAAACACGTGGGTGGAAGGGCCATCCCCGTCGTAACTCGAGAATATACCCCAGGTTCCCGCCGCAACTCGAGAAAAACCATGAGACTTCCCCCTCGATGCGAGATGAGGCCCGATTCCCCTGTACTGCGTGCAGAGCAATTCCGTCTTGCACATCACACATGAAAGGAGCCTTGATTTCCTTGATGGCACTCCAGAGAAACCCCAAGAACACTGTTTCAAGGATAGAGGGATCCTGAGGTCACTGTAGCAACACGAAAGAACTCTGTGGACCAAAAATCAACTCGAAAAGAGAGGTTAGTCCCTGGATTCGTCTCCAGAGGAATACCACCTTACCACAAGCACCTCAAGAGGAGGCTTCTCTCAGCTCTAGGTATGTGAGAGGGACCCTGAGTTTGCGGCCTCAAGTGGAATGGACACCGCGATGCCCTGACTCAAAATAAGGCCGGATATCCCTGCAGTGACTTCAATGCAGGCTCGTCTTGCATCTCCCAGGACGAAAGGATGTCTGAATCCCCTGTGGAAAGCACAGAGAAAGACTTAGTTCCCCACCTCATCGCGACCGATAGCCTCACATCCTTTGAAAACTCCAGAGGTACGCGGAGATCAGTGCCTCCAAAGGAGACGATGCCTGACTACTCGTGAAACTTGATAGGAGTCCCAGGATTCCTGTGGCACTTGGAAAGGGACACTTGGTCTCCCGCCTCAGCTGGAGAGGCGTCCCAATTGCCCTGCCAAGCCTCGAGGAGAATCCAGAGTTGTCCCTCGCAACTAGGCAGGAGTCCTGACGTCGCTGAAGAAACACGTGGGTGGAAGGGCCATCCCCGTCGTAACTCGAGAATATACCCCAGGTTCCCGCCGCAACTCGAGAAAAACCATGAGACTTCCCCCTCGCCGCGAGATGAGGCCCGATTCCCCTGCACTGCCTGCAGAGCAATTCCGTGTTGCACATCACACATGAAAGGAGCCTTGATTTCCCTGATGGCACTCCAGAGAAACCCCAAGAACACTGTTTCAAGGCTAGAGGGATCCTGAGGTCACTGTAGCAACACGAAAGAGCTCCGTGGGCCAAATATCAACTCGAGATGAGAGGTTAGTCCCTGGCTTCGACTCCAGAGGAATACCACCTTACCACAAGCACCTCAAGAGGAGGCTTCTCTCAGCTCTAGGTATGTGAGAGGGACCCTGAGTTTGCGGCCTCAAGTGGAACGGACACCGCGATGCCCTGACGCAAAATAAGGCTGGATATCCCTGCAGTGACTTGAATGCAGGCTCGTCTTGCATCTCCCAAGATGAAAGGATGTCTGAATCACCTGTGGAGACCACAGAGAAACACCTAGTTCCCCACCTCATCGCGACCGGAGGCCTCACATCCTTTGAAAACTCCAGAGGTACGCGGAGATCAGTGCCTCCAAAGGAGACGATGCCTGACTCCTCGTGAAACTTGATAGGAGTCCCAGGATTCCTGTGGCACGTGGAAAGGGACCCTTGGTCTCCCGCCTCAGCTGGAGAGGCGTCCCAATTGCCTTGCCAAGCCTCGAGGAGAATCCCGAGTTGTGTCTCGCAACTAGGCAAGAGTCCTGACGTGGCTGAACACACACATGGGTGGAAGGGCCATCCCCGTCGTAACTCGAGAATATACCCCAGGTTCCCGCCGCAACTCGAGTAAAACCATGAGACTTCCTCCTCGCCGCGAGATGAGGCCCGATTCCCCTGCACTGCGTGCAGAGCAATTCTGTGTTGCACATCACACATGAAAGGAGCCTTGATTTCCTTGATGGCACTCCATAGAAACCCCAAGAACACTGTTTCAAGGCTAGAGGTATGCTGAGGTCACTGTAGCAACACGAAAGAACTCTGTGGGCCAAAAATCAACTCGAGATGAGAGGTTAGTCCCTGGCTTCGACTCCAGAGGAATACCACCTTACCACAAGCACCTCAAGAGGAGGCTTCTCTCAGCTCTAGGTATGTGAGAGGGACCCTGAGTTTGCGGCCTCAAGTGGAATGGACACCGCGATGCCCTGACTCGAAATAAGGCCGGATATCCCTGCAGTGACTTGAATGCAGGCTCGTCTTGCATCTCCCAAGATGAAAGGATGTCTGAATCCCCTGTGGAGACCACAGAGAAACACCTAGTTCCCCACCTCCTCGCGACCGGAGGCCTCACATCCTTTGAAAACTCCAGAGGTACGCGGAGATCAGTGTCTCCAAAGGAGACGATGCCTGACTCCTCGTGAAACTTGATAGGAGTCCCAGGATTCTTGTGGCACGTGGAAAGGGACCCTTGGTCTCCCGCCTCAGCTGGAGAGGCGTTACAATTGCCGTGCCAAGCCTCGAGGAGAATCCCGAGTTGTCCCTCGCAACTAGGCCGGAGTCCTGATGTGGCTGAACAAACACGTGGGTGGAAGGGCCATCCCCGTCGTAACTCGAGAATATACCCCAGGTTCCCGCCGCAACTCGAGAAAAACCATGAGACTTCCCCCTCGATGCGAGATGAGGCCCGATTCCCCTGTACTGCGTGCAGAGTAATTCCGTCTTGCACATCACACATGAAAGGAGCCTTGATTTCCTTGATGGCACTCCAGAGAAACCCCAAGAACACTGTTTCAAGGATAGAGGGATCCTGAGGTCACTGTAGCAACACGAAAGAACTCTGTGGACCAAAAATCAACTCGAAAAGAGAGGTTAGTCCCTGGATTCGTCTCCAGAGGAATACCACCTTACCACAAGCACCTCAAGAGGAGGCTTCTCTCAGCTCTAGGTATGTGAGAGGGACCCTGAGTTTGCGGCCTCAAGTGGAATGGACACCGCGATGCCCTGACTCAAAATAAGGCCGGATATCCCTGCAGTGACTTCAATGCAGGCTCGTCTTGCATCTCCCAGGACGAAAGGATGTCTGAATCCCCTGGGGAAAGCACAGAGAAAGACTTAGTTCCCCACCTCATCGCGACCGGAGGCCTCACATCCTTTGAAAACTCCAGAGGTACGCGGAGATCAGTGCCTCCAAAGGAGACGATGCCTGACTCCTCGTGAAACTTGATAGGAGACCCAGGATTCCTGTGGCACGTGGAAAGGGACCCTTGGTCTCCCGTCTCAGCTGGAGAGGCGTCCAAATTGCCCTGCAAAGCCTCGAGGAGAATCCAGAGTTGTCCCTGGCAACTAGGCAGGAGTCCTGACGTGGCTGAAGAAACACGTGGGTGGAAGGGCCATCCCCGTCGTAACTCGAGAATATACCCCAGGTTCCCGCCACAACTCGAGAAAAACCATGAGACTTCCCCCTCGCCGCGAGATGAGGCCCGATTCCCCTGCACTGCGTGCAGAGCAATTCCGTGTTGCACATCACACATGAAAGGAGCCTTGATTTCCTTGATGGCACTCCAGAGAAACCTCAAGAACACTGTTTCAAGGCTAGAGGGATCCTGAGGTCACTGTAGCAACACGAAAGAGCTCCGTGGGCCAAAAATCAACTCGAGATGCGAGGTTAGTCCCTGGCTTCGACTCCAGAGGAATACCACCTTACCACAAGCACCTCAAGAGGAGGCTTCTCTCAGCTCTAGGTATGTGAGAGGGACCCTGAGTTTGCGGCCTCAAGTGGAATGGACACCGCGATGCCCTGACTCGAAATAAGGCCAGATATCCCTGCAGTGACTTGAATGCAGGCTCGTCTTGCATCTCGCAAGAAGAAAGGATGTCTGCATCCCCTGTGGAGACCGCTGAGAAACACCTAGTTCCCCACCTCATCGCGACCGGAGGCCTCACATCCTTTGAAAACTCCAGAGGTACGCGGAGATCAGTGCCTCCAAAGGAGACGATGCCTGACTCCTCGTGAAACTTGATAGGAGTCCCAGAATTCTTGTGGCACGTGGAAAGGGACCCTTGGTCTCCCGCCTCAGCTGGAGAGGCGTCCCAATTGCCCTGCCAAGCCTCGAGGAGAATCCCGAGTTGTCCCTCGCAACTAGGCAGGAGAACTGACGTGGCTGAACAAACACGTGGGTGGAAGGGCCATCCCCGTCGTAACTCGAGAATATACCCCAGGTTCCCGCCGCAACTCGAGAAAAACCATGAGACTTCCCCCTCGATGCGAGATGAGGCCCGATTCCCCTGTACTGCGTGCAGAGCAATTCCGTCTTGCACATCACACATGAAAGGAACCTTGATTTCCTTGATGGCACTCCAGAGAAACCCCAAGAACACTGTTTCAAGGATAGAGGGATCCTGAGGTCACTGTAGCAACACGAAAGAACTCTGTGGACCAAAAATCAACTCGAAAAGAGAGGTTAGTCCCTGGATTCGTCTCCAGAGGAATACCACCTTACCACAAGCACCTGAAGAGGAGGCTTCTCTCAGCTCTAGGTATGTGAGAGGGACCCTGAGTTTGCGGCCTCAAGTGGAATGGACACCGCGATGCCCTGACTCGAAATAAGGCCGGATATCCCTGTAGTGACTTAAATGCAGGCTCGTCTTGCATCTCCCAGGACGAAAGGGTGTCTGAATCCCCTGTGGAAAGCACAGAGAAAGACCTAGTTCCCCACCTCATCGCGACCGATAGCCTCACATCCTTTGAAAACTCCAGAGGTATGCGGAGATCAGTGCCTCCAAAGGCGACGATGCCTGACTCCTCGTGAAACTTGATAGGAGACCCAGGATTCCTGTGGCACGTGGAAAGGGACCCTTGGTCTCCCGTCTCAGCTGGAGAGGCGTCCCAATTGCCCTGCAAAGCCTCGAGGAGAATCCCGAGTTGTCCCTCGCAACTAGGCAGGAGTCCTGACGTCGCTGAAGAAACACGTGGGTGGAAGGGCCATCCCCGTCGTAACTCGAGAATATACGCCAGGTTCTCGCTGCAACTCGAGAAAAACCATGAGTCTTCCCCTTCGCCGCGAGATGAGGCCCGATTCCCCTGCACTGCGTGCAGAGCAATTCCGTGTTGCACATCACACATGAAAGGAGCCTTGATTTCCTTGATGGCACTCCAGAGAAACCCCAAGAACACTGTTTCAAGGCTAGAGCGATCCTGAGGTCACTGTAGCAACACGAAAGAGCTCCGTGGACCAAGAATCAACACGAGATGAGAGGTTAGTCCCTGGCTTCGACTCCTGAGGAATACCACCTTACCACAAGCACCTCAAGAGGAGGCTTCTCTCAGCTCTAGGTATGTGAGAGGGATCCTGAGTTTTCGGCCTCAAGTGGAATGGACACCGCGATGCCCTGACTCGAAATAAGGCCGGATATCCCTGCAGTGACTTGAATGCAGGCTCGTCTTCCATCTCCCAAGATGAAAGGATGTCTGAATCCCCTGTGGAGACCACAGAGAAACACCTAGTTCCCCACCTCATCGCGACCGGAGGCCTCACATCCTTTGAAAACTCCAGAGGTACGCGGAGATCAGTGCCTCCAAAGGAGACGATGCCTGACTCCTCGTGAAACTTGATAGGAGTCCCAGGATTCCTGTGGCACGTGGAAAGGGACCCTTGGTCTCCCGCCTCAGCTGGAGAGGCGTCCCAATTGCCTTGCCAAGCCTCGAGGAGAATCCCGAGTTGTGTCTCGCAACTAGGCAAGAGTCCTGACGTGGCTGAACAAACACGTGTGTGGAAGGGCCATCCCCGACGTAACTCGAGAATATACCCCAGGTTCCCGCCGCAACTCGAGTAAAACCATGAGACTTCCCCCTCGCCGCGAGATGAGGCCCGATTCCCCTGCACTGCGTGCAGAGCAATTCTGTGTTGCACATCACACATGAAAGGAGCCTTGATTTCCTTGATGGCACTCCAGAGAAACCCCAAGAACACTGTTTCAAGGCTAGAGGGATCCTGAGGTCACTGTAGCAAAACGAAAGAGCTCCGTGGACCAAAAATCAACTCGAGATGAGAGGTTAGTCCCTGGCTTCGACTCCAGAGGAATACCACCTTACCACAAGCACCTAAAGAGGAGGCTTCTCTCAGCTCTAGGTATGTGAGAGGGACCCTGAGTTTGCGGCCTCAAGTGGAATGGACACCGCGATGCCCTGACTCGAAATAAGGCCGGATATCCCTGCAGTGACTGGAATGCAGGCTCGTCTTGCATCTCCCAAGACGAAAGGGTGTCTGAATCCCCTGTGGAGACCACAGAGAAAGAACTAGTTCCCCACTTCATCGCGACAGGAGGCCTCAAATACTTTGAAAACTCCAGAGGTATGCGGAGATCAGTGCCTCCAAAGGAGACGATGCCTGACTCCTCGTGAAACTTGATAGGAGACCCAGGATTCCTGTGGCACGTGGAAAGGGACCCTTGGTCTCCCGTCTCAGCTGGAGAGGCGTCCCAATTGCCCTGCAAAGCCTCGAGGAGAATCCCGAGTTGTCCCTCGCAACTAGGCAGGAGTCCTGACGTCGCTGAACACACACGTGTGTGGAAGGGCCATCCCCGTCGTAACTCGAAAATATACCCCAGGTTCCCGCAGCAACTCGAGAAAAACCATGAGACTTCCCCCTCGCCGCGAGATGAGGCCCGATACCCCTGCACTGCGTGCAGAGCAATTCCGTGTTGCACATCACACATGAAAGGAGCCTTGATTTCCTTGATGGCACTCCAGAGAAACCCCAAGAACACTGTTTCAAGGCTAGAGGGATCCTGAGGTCACTGTAGCAACACGAAAGAGCTCGGTGGACCAAGAATCAACACGAGATGAGAGGTTAGTCCCTGGCTTCGAATCCAGAGGAATACCACCTTACCACAAGCACCTCAAGAGGAGGCTTCTCTCAGCTCTAGGTATGTGAGAGGGATCCTGAGTTTGCGGCCTCAAGTGGAATGGACACCGCGATGCCCTGACTCGAAATAAGGCCGGATATCCCTGCAGTGACTTGAATGCAGGCTCGTCTTGCATCTCCCAAGAAGAAAGGATGTCTGAATCCCCTGTGGAGACCACAGAGAAACACCTAGTTCCCCACCTCATCGCGACCGGAGGCCTCACATCCTTTGAAAACTCCAGAGGTACGCGGAGATCAGTGCCTCCAAAGGAGACGATGCCTGACTCCTCGTGAAACTTGATAGGAGTCCCAGGATTCTTGTGGCACGTGGAAAGGGACCCTTGGTCTCCCGCCTCAGCTGGAGAGGCGTTCCAATTGCCCTGCCAAGCCTCGAGGAGAATCCCGAGTTGTCCCTCGCAACTAGGCAGGAGTCCTGACGTGGCTGAACAAACACGTGGGTGGAAGGGCCATCCCCGTCGTAACTCGAGAATATACCCCAGGTTCCCGCCGCAACTCGAGAAAAACCATGAGACTTCCCCCTCGCCGCGAGATGAGGCCCGATTCCCCTGCACTGCGTGCAGAGCAATTCCGTGTTGCACATCACACATGAAAGGAGCCTTGATTTCCTTGATGGCACTCCAGAGAAACCCCAAGAACACTGTTTCAAGGCTAGAGGGATCCTGAGGTCACTGTAGCAACACGAAAGAGCTCCGTGGGCCAAAAATCAACTCGAGATGAGAGGTTAGTCCCTGGCTTCGACTCCAGAGGAATACTACCTTACCACAAGCACCTCAAGAGGAGGCTTCTCTCAGCTCTAGGTATGTGAGAGGGACCCTGAGTTTGCGGCCTCAAGTGGAATGGACACCGCGATGCCCTGACTCGAAATAAGGCTGGATATCCCTGCAGTGACTTGAATGCAGGCTCGTCTTGCATCTCCCTGGACGAAAGGATGTCTGAATCCCCTGTGGAAAGCACAGAGAAAGACTTAGTTCCCCACCTCATCGCGACCGGAGGCCTCACATCCTTTGAAAACTCCAGAGGTACGCGGAGATCAGTGCCTCCAAAGGAGACGATGCCTGACTCCTCGTGAAACTTGATAGGAGTCCCCGGATTCCTGTGGCACGTGGAAAGGGACCCTTGGTCTCCCGCCTCAGCTGGAGAGGCGTCCCAATTGCCCTGCCAAGCCTCGAGGAGAATCCCGAGTTGTCCCTCGCAACTAGGCAGGAGTCCTGACGTCGCTGAAGAAACACGTGGGTGGAAGGGCCATCCCCGTCGTAACTCGAGAATATACCCCAGGTTCCCGCCGCAACTCGAGAAAAACCATGAGACTTCCCCCTCGCCGCGAGATGAGGCCCGATTCCCCTGCACTGCATGCAGAGCAATTCCGTGTTGCACATCACACATGAAAGGAGCCTTGATTTCCTTGATGGCACTCCAGAGAAACCCCAAGAACACTGTTTCAAGGCTAGAGGGATCCTGAGGTCACTGTAGCAACACGAAAGAGCTCCGTGGGCCAAAAATCAACTCGAGATGAGAGGTTAGTCCCTGGCTTCGACTCCAGAGGAATACCACCTTACCACAAGCACCTCAAGAGGAGGCTTCTCTCAGCTCTAGGTATGTGAGAGGGATCCTGAGTTTGCGGCCTCAAGTGGAATGGACACCGCGATGCCCTGACGCGAAATAAGGCTGGATATCCCTGCAGTGACTTGAATGCAGGCTCGTCTTGCATCTCCCAAGATGAAAGGATGTCTGAATCCCCTGTGGAGACCACAGAGAAAGACCTAGTTCCCCACCTCATCGCGACCGGAGGCCTCACATCCTTTGAAAACTCCAGAGGTATGCGGAGATCAGTGCCTCCAAAGGAGACGATGCCTGACTCCTCGTGAAACTTGATAGGAGACCCAGGATTCCTGTGGCACGTGGAAAGGGACCCTTGGTCTCCCGTCTCAGCTGGAGAGGCGTCCCAATTGCCCTGCAAAGCCTCGAGGAGAATCCCGAGTTGTCCCTCGCAACTAGGCAGGAGTCCTGACATGGCTGAACACACACGTGTGTGGAAGGGCCCTCCACGTCGTAACTCGAGAATATACCCCAGGTTCCCGCCGCAACTCGAGAAAAACCATGAGACTTCCCCCTCGCCGCGAGATGAGGCCCGATACCCCTGCACTGCGTGCAGAGCAATTCCGTGTTGCACATCACACATGAAAGGAGCCTTGATTTCCTTGATGGCACTCCAGAGAAACCCCAAGAACACTGTTTCAAGGCTAGAGGGATCCTGAGGTCACTGTAGCAACACGAAAAAGCTCGGTGGACCAAGAATCAACACGATATGAGAGGTTAGTCCCTGGCTTCGAATCCAGAGGAATACCACCTTACCACAAGCACCTCAAGAGGAGGCTTCTCTCAGGTCTAGGTATGTGAGAGGGATCCTGAGTTTGCGGCCTCAAGTGGAATGGACACCGCGATGCCCTGACTCGAAATAAGGCCGGATATCCCTGCAGTGACTTGAATGCAGGCTCGTCTTGCATCTCCCAAGAAGAAAGGATGTCTGAATCCCCTGTGGAGACCACAGAGAAACACCTAGTTCCCCACCTCATCGCGACCGGAGGCCTCACATCCTTTGAAAACTCCAGAGGTACGCGGAGATCAGTGCCTCCAAAGGAGACGATGCCTGACTCCTCGTGAAACTTGATAGGAGTCCCAGGATTCTTGTGGCACGTGGAAAGGGACCCTTGGTCTCCCGCCTCAGCTGGAGAGGCGTTCCAATTGCCCTGCCAAGCCTCGAGGAGAATCCCGAGTTGTCCCTCGCAACTAGGCAGGAGTCCTGACGTGGCTGAACAAACACGTGGGTGGAAGGGCCATCCCCGTCGTAACTCGAGAATATACCCCAGGTTCCCGCCGCAACTCGAGAAAAACCATGAGACTTCCCCCTCGCCGCGAGATGAGGCCCGATTCCCCTGCACTGCGTGCAGAGCAATTCCGTGTTGCACATCACACATGAAAGGAGCCTTGATTTCCTTGATGGCACTCCAGAGAAACCCCAAGAACACTGTTTCAAGGCTAGAGGGATCCTGAGGTCACTGTAGCAACACGAAAGAGCTCCGTGGGCCAAAAATCAACTCGAGATGAGAGGTTAGTCCCTGGCTTCGACTCCAGAGGAATACTACCTTACCACAAGCACCTCAAGAGGAGGCTTCTCTCAGCTCTAGGTATGTGAGAGGGACCCTGAGTTTGCGGCCTCAAGTGGAATGGACACCGCGATGCCCTGACTCGAAATAAGGCTGGATATCCCTGCAGTGACTTGAATGCAGGCTCGTCTTGCATCTCCCAGGACGAAAGGATGTCTGAATCCCCTGTGGAAAGCACAGAGAAAGACTTAGTTCCCCACCTCATCGCGACCGATAGCCTCACATCCTTTGAAAACTCCAGAGGTACGCGGAGATCAGTGCCTCCAAAGGAGACGATGCCTGACTACTCGTGAAACTTGATAGGAGTCCCAGGATTCCTGTGGCACTTGGAAAGGGACACTTGGTCTCCCGCCTCAGCTGGAGAGGCGTCCCAATTGCCCTGCCAAGCCTCGAGGAGAATCCAGAGTTGTCCCTCGCAACTAGGCAGGAGTCCTGACGTCGCTGAAGAAACACGTGGGTGGAAGGGCCATCCCCGTCGTAACTCGAGAATATACCCCAGGTTCCCGCCGCAACTCGAGAAAAACCATGAGACTTCCCCCTCGCCGCGAGATGAGGCCCGATTCCCCTGCACTGCCTGCAGAGCAATTCCGTGTTGCACATCACACATGAAAGGAGCCTTGATTTCCTTCATGGCACTCCAGAGAAACCCCAAGAACACTGTTTCAAGGCTAGAGGGATCCTGAGGTCACTGTAGCAACACGAAAGAGCTCCGTGGGCCAAATATCAACTCGAGATGAGAGGTTAGTCCCTGGCTTCGACTCCAGAGGAATACCACCTTACCACAAGCACCTCAAGAGGAGGCTTCTCTCAGCTCTAGGTATGTGAGAGGGACCCTGAGTTTGCGGCCTCAAGTGGAACGGACACCGCGATGCCCTGACGCAAAATAAGGCTGGATATCCCTGCAGTGACTTGAATGCAGGCTCGTCTTGCATCTCCCAAGATGAAAGGATGTCTGAATCACCTGTGGAGACCACAGAGAAACACCTAGTTCCCCACCTCATCGCGACCGGAGGCCTCACATCCTTTGAAAACTCCAGAGGTACGCGGAGATCAGTGCCTCCAAAGGAGACGATGCCTGACTCCTCGTGAAACTTGATAGGAGTCCCAGGATTCCTGTGGCACGTGGAAAGGGACCCTTGGTCTCCCGCCTCAGCTGGAGAGGCGTCCCAATTGCCTTGCCAAGCCTCGAGGAGAATCCCGAGTTGTGTCTCGCAACTAGGCAAGAGTCCTGACGTGGCTGAACACACACATGGGTGGAAGGGCCATCCCCGTCGTAACTCGAGAATATACCCCAGGTTCCCGCCGCAACTCGAGTAAAACCATGAGACTTCCTCCTCGCCGCGAGATGAGGCCCGATTCCCCTGCACTGCGTGCAGAGCAATTCTGTGTTGCACATCACACATGAAAGGAGCCTTGATTTCCTTGATGGCACTCCATAGAAACCCCAAGAACACTGTTTCAAGGCTAGAGGTATGCTGAGGTCACTGTAGCAACACGAAAGAACTCTGTGGGCCAAAAATCAACTCGAGATGAGAGGTTAGTCCCTGGCTTCGACTCCAGAGGAATACCACCTTACCACAAGCACCTCAAGAGGAGGCTTCTCTCAGCTCTAGGTATGTGAGAGGGACCCTGAGTTTGCGGCCTCAAGTGGAATGGACACCGCGATGCCCTGACTCGAAATAAGGCCGGATATCCCTGCAGTGACTTGAATGCAGGCTCGTCTTGCATCTCCCAAGATGAAAGGATGTCTGAATCCCCTGTGGAGACCACAGAGAAACACCTAGTTCCCCACCTCCTCGCGACCGGAGGCCTCACATCCTTTGAAAACTCCAGAGGTACGCGGAGATCAGTGTCTCCAAAGGAGACGATGCCTGACTCCTCGTGAAACTTGATAGGAGTCCCAGGATTCTTGTGGCACGTGGAAAGGGACCCTTGGTCTCCCGCCTCAGCTGGAGAGGCGTTACAATTGCCGTGCCAAGCCTCGAGGAGAATCCCGAGTTGTCCCTCGCAACTAGGCCGGAGTCCTGATGTGGCTGAACAAACACGTGGGTGGAAGGGCCATCCCCGTCGTAACTCGAGAATATACCCCAGGTTCCCGCCGCAACTCGAGAAAAACCATGAGACTTCCCCCTCGATGCGAGATGAGGCCCGATTCCCCTGTACTGCGTGCAGAGTAATTCCGTCTTGCACATCACACATGAAAGGAGCCTTGATTTCCTTGATGGCACTCCAGAGAAACCCCAAGAACACTGTTTCAAGGATAGAGGGATCCTGAGGTCACTGTAGCAACATGAAAGAACTCTGTGGACCAAAAATCAACTCGAAAAGAGAGGTTAGTCCCTGGATTCGTCTCCAGAGGAATACCACCTTACCACAAGCACCTCAAGAGGAGGCTTCTCTCAGCTCTAGGTATGTGAGAGGGACCCTGAGTTTGCGGCCTCAAGTGGAATGGACACCGCGATGCCCTGACTCGAAATAAGGCCGGATATCCCTGCAGTGACTTCAATGCAGGCTCGTCTTGCATCTCCCAGGACGAAAGGATGTCTGAATCCCCTGGGGAAAGCACAGAGAAAGACTTAGTTCCCCACCTCATCGCGACCGGAGGCCTCACATCCTTTGAAAACTCCAGAGGTACGCGGAGATCAGTGCCTCCAAAGGAGACGATGCCTGACTCCTCGTGAAACTTGATAGGAGACCCAGGATTCCTGTGGCACGTGGAAAGGGACCCTTGGTCTCCCGTCTCAGCTGGAGAGGCGTCCAAATTGCCCTGCAAAGCCTCGAGGAGAATCCAGAGTTGTCCCTGTCAACTAGGCAGGAGTCCTGACGTGGCTGAAGAAACACGTGGGTGGAAGGGCCATCCCCGTCGTAACTCGAGAATATACCCCAGGTTCCCGCCACAACTCGAGAAAAACCATGAGACTTCCCCCTCGCCGCGAGATGAGGCCCGATTCCCCTGCACTGCGTGCAGAGCAATTCCGTGTTGCACATCACACATGAAAGGAGCCTTGATTTCCTTGATGGCACTCCAGAGAAACCTCAAGAACACTGTTTCAAGGCTAGAGGGATCCTGAGGTCACTGTAGCAACACGAAAGAGCTCCGTGGGCCAAAAATCAACTCGAGATGCGAGGTTAGTCCCTGGCTTCGACTCCAGAGGAATACCACCTTACCACAAGCACCTAAAGAGGAGGCTTCTCTCAGCTCTAGGTATGTGAGAGGGACCCTGAGTTTGCGGCCTCAAGTGGAATGGACACCGCGATGCCCTGACTCGAAATAAGGCCGGATATCCCTGCAGTGACTGGAATGCAGGCTCGTCTTGCATCTCCCAAGACGAAAGAGTGTCTGAATCCCCTGTGGAGACCACAGAGAAAGAACTAGTTCCCCACTTCATCGCGACAGGAGGCCTCAAATACTTTGAAAACTCCAGAGGTATGCGGAGATCAGTGCCTCCAAAGGAGACGATGCCTGACTCCTCGTGAAACTTGATAGGAGACCCAGGATTCCTGTGGCACGTGGAAAGGGACCCTTGGTCTCCCGTCTCAGCTGGAGAGGCGTCCCAATTGCCCTGCAAAGCCTCGAGGAGAATCCCGAGTTGTCCCTCGCAACTAGGCAGGAGTCCTGACGTCGCTGAACACACACGTGTGTGGAAGGGCCATCCCCGTCGTAACTCGAAAATATACCCCAGGTTCCCGCAGCAACTCGAGAAAAACCATGAGACTTCCCCCTCGCCGCGAGATGAGGCCCGATACCCCTGCACTGCGTGCAGAGCAATTCCGTGTTGCACATCACACATGAAAGGAGCCTTGATTTCCTTGATGGCACTCCAGAGAAACCCCAAGAACACTGTTTCAAGGCTAGAGGGATCCTGAGGTCACTGTAGCAACACGAAAGAGCTCGGTGGACCAAGAATCAACACGAGATGAGAGGTTAGTCCCTGGCTTCGAATCCAGAGGAATACCACCTTACCACAAGCACCTCAAGAGGAGGCTTCTCTCAGCTCTAGGTATGTGAGAGGGATCCTGAGTTTGCGGCCTCAAGTGGAATGGACACCGCGATGCCCTGACTCGAAATAAGGCCGGATATCCCTGCAGTGACTTGAATGCAGGCTCGTCTTGCATCTCCCAAGAAGAAAGGATGTCTGAATCCCCTGTGGAGACCACAGAGAAACACCTAGTTCCCCACCTCATCGCGACCGGAGGCCTCACATCCTTTGAAAACTCCAGAGGTACGCGGAGATCAGTGCCTCCAAAGGAGACGATGCCTGACTCCTCGTGAAACTTGATAGGAGTCCCAGGATTCTTGTGGCACGTGGAAAGGGACCCTTGGTCTCCCGCCTCAGCTGGAGAGGCGTTCCAATTGCCCTGCCAAGCCTCGAGGAGAATCCCGAGTTGTCCCTCGCAACTAGGCAGGAGTCCTGACGTGGCTGAACAAACACGTGGGTGGAAGGGCCATCCCCGTCGTAACTCGAGAATATACCCCAGGTTCCCGCCGCAACTCGAGAAAAACCATGAGACTTCCCCCTCGCTGCGAGATGAGGCCCGATTCCCCTGCACTGCGTGCAGAGCAATTCCGTGTTGCACATCACACATGAAAGGAGCCTTGATTTCCTTGATGGCACTCCAGAGAAACCCCAAGAACACTGTTTCAAGGCTAGAGGGATCCTGAGGTCACTGTAGCAACACGAAAGAGCTCCGTGGACCAAAAATCAACTCGAGATGAGAGGTTAGTCCCTGGCTTCGACTCCAGAGGAATACTACCTTACCACAAGCACCTCAAGAGGAGGCTTCTCTCAGCTCTAGGTATGTGAGAGGGACCCTGAGTTTGCGGCCTCAAGTGGAATGGACACCGCGATGCCCTGACTCGAAATAAGGCTGGATATCCCTGCAGTGACTTGAATGCAGGCTCGTCTTGCATCTCCCAGGACGAAAGGATGTCTGAATCCCCTGTGGAAAGCACAGAGAAAGACTTAGTTCCCCACCTCATCGCGACCGGAGGCCTCACATCCTTTGAAAACTCCAGAGGTACGCGGAGATCAGTGCCTCCAAAGGAGACGATGCCTGACTCCTCGTGAAACTTGATAGGAGTCCCCGGATTCCTGTGGCACGTGGAAAGGGACCCTTGGTCTCCCGCCTCAGCTGGAGAGGCGTCCCAATTGCCCTGCCAAGCCTCGAGGAGAATCCCGAGTTGTCCCTCGCAACTAGGCAGGAGTCCTGACGTCGCTGAAGAAACACGTGGGTGGAAGGGCCATCCCCGTCGTAACTCGAGAATATACCCCAGGTTCCCGCCGCAACTCGAGAAAAACCATGAGACTTCCCCCTCGCCGCGAGATGAGGCCCGATTCCCCTGCACTGCATGCAGAGCAATTCCGTGTTGCACATCACACATGAAAGGAGCCTTGATTTCCTTGATGGCACTCCAGAGAAACCCCAAGAACACTGTTTCAAGGCTAGAGGGATCCTGAGGTCACTGTAGCAACACGAAAGAGCTCCGTGGGCCAAAAATCAACTCGAGATGAGAGGTTAGTCCCTGGCTTCGACTCCAGAGGAATACCACCTTACCACAAGCACCTCAAGAGGAGGCTTCTCTCAGCTCTAGGTATGTGAGAGGGATCCTGAGTTTGCGGCCTCAAGTGGAATGGACACCGCGATGCCCTGACGCGAAATAAGGCTGGATATCCCTGCAGTGACTTGAATGCAGGCTCGTCTTGCATCTCCCAAGATGAAAGGATGTCTGAATCCCCTGTGGAGACCACAGAGAAAGACCTAGTTCCCCACCTCATCGCGACCGGAGGCCTCACATCCTTTGAAAACTCCAGAGGTATGCGGAGATCAGTGCCTCCAAAGGAGACGATGCCTGACTCCTCGTGAAACTTGATAGGAGACCCAGGATTCCTGTGGCACGTGGAAAGGGACCCTTGGTCTCCCGTCTCAGCTGGAGAGGCGTCCCAATTGCCCTGCAAAGCCTCGAGGAGAATCCCGAGTTGTCCCTCGCAACTAGGCAGGAGTCCTGACGTCGCTGAACACACACGTGTGTGGAAGGGCCATCCCCGTCGTAACTCGAAAATATACCCCAGGTTCCCGCAGCAACTCGAGAAAAACCATGAGACTTCCCCCTCGCCGCGAGATGAGGCCCGATACCCCTGCACTGCGTGCAGAGCAATTCCGTGTTGCACATCACACATGAAAGGAGCCTTGATTTCCTTGATGGCACTCCAGAGAAACCCCAAGAACACTGTTTCAAGGCTAGAGGGATCCTGAGGTCACTGTAGCAACACGAAAAAGCTCGGTGGACCAAGAATCAACACGAGATGAGAGGTTAGTCCCTGGCTTCGAATCCAGAGGAATACCACCTTACCACAAGCACCTCAAGAGGAGGCTTCTCTCAGGTCTATGTATGTGAGAGGGATCCTGAGTTTGCGGCCTCAAGTGGAATGGACACCGCGATGCCCTGACTCGAAATAAGGCCGGATATCCCTGCAGTGACTTGAATGCAGGCTCGTCTTGCATCTCCCAAGAAGAAAGGATGTCTGAATCCCCTGTGGAGACCACAGAGAAACACCTAGTTCCCCACCTCATCGCGACCGGAGGCCTCACATCCTTTGAAAACTCCAGAGGTACGCGGAGATCAGTGCCTCCAAAGGAGACGATGCCTGACTCCTCGTGAAACTTGATAGGAGTCCCAGGATTCTTGTGGCACGTGGAAAGGGACCCTTGGTCTCCCGCCTCAGCTGGAGAGGCGTTCCAATTGCCCTGCCAAGCCTCGAGGAGAATCCCGAGTTGTCCCTAGCAACTAGGCAGGAGTCCTGACGTGGCTGAACAAACACGTGGGTGGAAGGGCCATCCCCGTCGTAACTCGAGAATATACCCCAGGTTCCCGCCGCAACTCGAGAAAAACCATGAGACTTCCCCCTCGCCGCGAGATGAGGCCCGATTCCCCTGCACTGCGTGCAGAGCAATTCCGTGTTGCACATCACACATGAAAGGAGCCTTGATTTCCTTGATGGCACTCCAGAGAAACCCCAAGAACACTGTTTCAAGGCTAGAGGGATCCTGAGGTCACTGTAGCAACACGAAAGATCTCCGTGGGCCAAAAATCAACTCGAGATGAGAGGTTAGTCCCTGGCTTCGACTCCAGAGGAATACTACCTTACCACAAGCACCTCAAGAGGAGGCTTCTCTCAGCTCTAGGTATGTGAGAGGGACCCTGAGTTTGCGGCCTCAAGTGGAATGGACACCGCGATGCCCTGACTCGAAATAAGGCTGGATATCCCTGCAGTGACTTGAATGCAGGCTCGTCTTGCATCTCCCAGGACGAAAGGATGTCTGAATCCCCTGTGGAAAGCACAGAGAAAGACTTAGTTCCCCACCTCATCGCGACCGGAGGCCTCACATCCTTTGAAAACTCCAGAGGTACGCGGAGATCAGTGCCTCCAAAGGAGACGATGCCTGACTCCTCGTGAAACTTGATAGGAGTCCCCGGATTCCTGTGGCACGTGGAAAGGGACCCTTGGTCTCCCGCCTCAGCTGGAGAGGCGTTCCAATTGCCCTGCCAAGCCTCGAGGAGAATCCTGAGTTGTCCCTCGCAACTAGGCAGGAGTCCTGACGTGGCTGAACAAACACGTGGGTGGAAGGGCCATCCCCGTCGTAACTCGAGAATATACCCCAGGTTCCCGCCGCAACTCGAGAAAAACCATGAGACTTCCCCCTCGCCGCGAGATGAGGCCCGATTCCCCTGCACTGCGTGCAGAGCAATTCCGTGTTGCACATCACACATGAAAGGAGCCTTGATTTCCTTGATGGCACTCCAGAGAAACCCCAAGAACACTGTTTCAAGGCTAGAGGGATCCTGAGGTCACTGTAGCAACACGAAAGAGCTCCGTGGGCCAAAAATCAACTCGAGATGAGAGGTTAGTCCCTGGCTTCGACTCCAGAGGAATACTACCTTACCACAAGCACCTCAAGAGGAGGCTTCTCTCAGCTCTAGGTATGTGAGAGGGACCCTGAGTTTGCGGCCTCAAGTGGAATGGACACCGCGATGCCCTGACTCGAAATAAGGCTGGATATCCCTGCAGTGACTTGAATGCAGGCTCGTCTTGCATCTCCCAGGACGAAAGGATGTCTGAATCCCCTGTGGAAAGCACAGAGAAAGACTTAGTTCCCCACCTCATCGCGACCGGAGGCCTCACATCCTTTGAAAACTCCAGAGGTACGCGGAGATCAGTGCCTCCAAAGGAGACGATGCCTGACTCCTCGTGAAACTTGATAGGAGTCCCCGGATTCCTGTGGCACGTGGAAAGGGACCCTTGGTCTCCCGCCTCAGCTGGAGAGGCGTCCCAATTGCCTTGCCAAGCCTCGAGGAGAATCCCGAGTTGTGTCTCGCAACTAGGCAAGAGTCCTGACGTGGCTGAACAAACACGTGTGTGGAAGGGCCATCCCCGTCATAACTCGAGAATATACCCCAGGTTCCCGCCGCAACTCGAGAAAAACCATGAGACTTCCCCCTCGATGCGAGATGAGGCCCGATTCCCCTGCACTGCGTGCAGAGCAATTCCGTGTTGCACATCACACATGAAAGGAGCCTTGATTTCCTTGATGGCACTCCAGAGAATCCCCAAGAACACTGTTTCAAGGCTAGAGGGATCCTGAGGTCACTGTAGCAACACGAAAGAGCTCCGTGGACCAAAAATCAACTCGAGATGAGAGATTAGTCCCTGGCTTCGACTCCTGAGGAATACCACCTTACCACAAGCACCTCAAGAGGAGGCTTCTCTCAGCTCTAGGTATGTGAGAGGGACCCTGAGTTTGCGGCCTCAAGTGGAATGGACACCGCGATGCCCTGACTCGAAATAAGGCCGGATATCCCTGCAGTGACTGGAATGCAGGCTCGTCTTGCATCTCCCAAGACGAAAGGGTGTCTGAATCCCCTGTGGAGACTACAGAGAAAGACCTAGTTCCCCACCTCATCGTGACAGTAGGCCTCAAATCCTTTGAAAACTCCAGAGGTATGCGGAGATCAGTGCCTCCAAAGGAGACGATGCCTGACTCCTCGTGAAACTTGATAGGAGACCCAGGATTCCTGTGGCACGTGGAAAGGGACCCTTGGTCTCTCGTCTCAGCTGGAGAGGCGTCCCAATTGCCCTGCAAAGCCTCGAGGAGAATCCCGAGTTGTCCCTCGCAACTAGGCAGGAGTCCTGACATGGCTGAACACACACGTGTGTGGAAGGGCCATCCCCGTCGTAACTCGAGAATATACCCCAGGTTCCCGCCGCAACTCGAGAAAAACCATGAGACTTCCCCCTCGCCGCGAGATGAGGCCCGATTCCCCTGCACTGCGTGCAGAGCAATTCCGTGTTGCACATCACACATGAAAGGAGCCTTGATTTCCTTGATGGCACTCCAGAGAAACCCCAAGAACACTGTTTCAAGGCTAGAGGAATCCTGAGGTCACTGTAGCAACACGAAAGAGCTCCGTGGACGAAGAATCAACACGAGATGAGAGGTTAGTCCCTGGCTTCGACTCCTGAGGAATACCACCTTACCACAAGCACCTCAAGAGGAGGCTTCTCTCAGCTCTAGGTATGTGAGAGGGACCCTGAGTTTGCAGCCTCAAGTGGAATGGACACCGCGATGCCCTGACTCGAAATAAGGCCGGATATCCCTGCAGTGACTGGAATGCAGGCTCGTCTTGCCTCTCCCAGGACGAAAGGATGTCTGAATCCCTTGTGGAAAGCACAGAGAAAGACTTAGTTCCCCACCTCATCGCGACCGATAGCCTCACATTCTTTGAAAACCCCAGAGGTACGCGGAGATCAGTGCCTCCAAAGGAGACGATGCCTGACTCCTTGTGAAACTTGATAGGAGTCCCAGGATTCCTGTGGCACGTGGAAAGGGACACTTGGTCTCCCGCCTCAGCTGGAGAGGCGTTCCAATTACCCTGCCAAGCCTCGAGGAGAATCCCGAGTTGTGTCTCGCAACTAGGCAAGAGTCCTGACGTGGCTGAACAAACACGTGTGTGGAAGGGCCATCCCCGTCGTAACTCGAGAATATACCCCAGGTTCCCGCCGCAACTCGAGGAAAACCATGAGACTTCCCCCTCGCCGCGAGATGAGGCCTGATTCCCCTGCACTGCGTGCAGAGCAATTCCGTGTTGCACATCACACATGAAAGGAGCCTTGATTTCCTTCATGGCACTGCAGAGAAACCCCAAGAACACTGTTTCAAGGCTAGAGGGATCCTGAGGTCACTGTAGCAACACGAAAGAGCTCCGAGGACCAAAAATCAACTCGAGATGAGAGGTTAGTCCCTGGCTTCGACTCCTGAGGAATACCACCTTACCACAAGCACCTCAAGAGGAGGCTTCTCTCAGCTCTAGGTATGTGAGAGGGACCCTTAGTTTGCGGCCTCAAGTGGAATGGACACCGCGATGCCCTGACTCGAAATAAGGCCGGATATCCCTGCAGTGACTGGAATGCAGGCTCGTCTTGCATCTCCCAAGACGAAAGGGTGTCTGAATCCCCTGTGGAGACCACAGAGAAAGACCTAGTTCCCCACCTCATCGCGACAGGAGGCCTCAAATCGTTTGAAAACTCCAGAGGTATGCGGAGATCAGTGCCTCCAAAGGAGACGATGCCTTACTCCTCGTGAAACTTGATAGGAGACCCAGGATTCCTGTGGCACGTGGAAAGGGACACTTGGTCTCCCGTCTCAGCTGGAGAGGCGTCCCAATTGCCCTGCAAAGCCTCGAGGAGAATCCCGAGTTGTCCCTCGCAACTAGGCAGGAGTCCTGACATGGTTGAACACACACGTGTGTGGAAGGGCCATCCCCGTCGTAACTCGAGAATATACCCCAGGTTCCCGCCGCAACTCGAGAAAAACCATGAGACTTCCCCCTCGCTGCGAGATGAGGCCCGATTCCCCTGCACTGCGTGCAGAGCAATTCCGTGTTGCACATCACACATGAAAGGAGCCTTGATTTCCTTGATGGCACTCCAGAGAAACCCCAAGAACACTGTTTCAAGGCTAGAGGGATCCTGAGGTCACTGTAGCAACACGAAAGAGCTCCGTGGACCAAGAATCAACACGAGATGAGAGGTTAGTCCCTGGCTTCGACTCCTGAGGAATACCACCTTACCACAAGCACCTCAAGAGGAGGCTTCTCTCAGCTCTAGGTATGTGAGAGGGACCCTGAGTTTGCGGCCTCAAGTGGAATGGACACCGCGATGCCCTGACTCGAAATAAGGCCGGATATCCCTGCAGTGACTTCAATTCAGGCTCATCTTGCCTCTCCCAGGATGAAAGGAGGTCTGAATCCCCTGTGGAAAGCACAGAGAAAGACTTAGTTCCCCACCTCATCGCGACCGATAGCCTCACATCCTTTGAAAACTCCAGAGGTACGCGGAGATCAGTGCCTATAAAGGAGACGATGCCTGACTCCTCGTGAAACTTGATAGGAGTCCCAGGATTACTGTGGCACGTGGAAAGGGACACTTGGTCTCCCGCCTCAGCTGGAGAGGCGTCCCAATTGCCCTGCCAAGCCTCGAGGAGAATCCAGAGTTGTCCCTCGCAACTAGGCAGGAGTCCTGACGTCGCTGAACAAACACGTGGGTGGAAGGGCCATTCCCGTCGTAACTCGAGAATATACCCCAGGTTCCCGCCGCAACTCGAGAAAAACCATGAGACTTCCCCCTCGCCGCGATATGAGGCCCGATTCCCCTGCACTGCGTGCAGAGCAATTCCGTGTTGCACATCACACATGAAAGGAGCCTTGATTTCTTTGATGGCACTCCAGAGAAACCCCAAGAACACTGTTTCAAGGCTAGAGGGATCCTGAGGTCGTAGCAACACGAAAGAGCTCCGTGGGCCAAAAATCAACTCGAGATGAGAGGTTAGTCCCTGGCTTCGACTCCAGAGGAATACCACCTTACCACAAGCACCTCAAGAGGAGGCTTCTCTCAGCTCTAGGTATGTGAGAGGGACCCTGAGTTTGCGGCCTCAAGTGGAATGGACACCGCGATGCCCTGACTCGAAATAAGGCCGGATATCCCTGCAGTGACTGGAATGCAGGCTCGTCTTGCATCTCCCAAGACGAAAGGGTGTCTGAATCCCCTGTGGAGACCACAGAGAAAGACCTAGTTCCCCACCTCATCGCGACAGGAGGCCTCAAATCCTTTGAAAACTCCAGAGGTATGCGGAGATCAGTGCCTCCAAAGGAGACGATGCCTGACTCCTCGTGAAACTTGATAGGAGACCCAGGATTCCTGTGGCACGTGGAAAGGGACACTTGGTCTCCCGTCTCAGCTGGAGAGGGGTCCCAATTGCCCTGCAAAGCCTCGAGGAGAATCCCGAGTTGTCCCTCGCAACTAGGCAGGAGTCCTGACATGGCTGAACACACACGTGTGTAGAAGGGCCATCCCCGTCGTAACTCGAGAATATACCCCAGGTTCCCGCCGCAACTCGAGAAAAACCATGAGACTTCCCTCTCGCCGCGAGATGAGGCCCGATTCCCCTGCACTGCGTGCAGAGCAATTCCGTGTTGCACATCACACATGAAAGGAGCCTTGATTTCCTTGATGGCACTCCATAGAAACCCCAAGAACACTGTTTCAAGGCTAGAGGGATCCTGAGGTCACTGTAGCAACACGAAAGAGCTCCGTGGACCAAGAATCAACACGAGATGAGAGGTTAGTCCCTGGCTTCGACTCCTGAGGTATACCACCTTACCTCAAGCACCTCAAGAGGAGGCTTCTCTCAGCTCTAGGTATGTGAGAGGGACCCTGAGTTTGCGGCCTCAAGTGGAATGGACACCGTGATGCCCTGACTCGAAATAAGGCCGGATATCCCTGCAGTGACTTCAATTCAGGCTCGTCTTGCCTCTCCCAGGACGAAAGGATGTCTGAATCCCCTGTGGAGACCACAGAGAAAGACTTAGTTCCCCACCTCATCGCGACCGATAGCCTCACATCCTTTGAAAACTCCAGAGGTACGCGGAGATCAGTGCCTCCAAAGGAGACGATGCCTGACTCCTCGTGAAACTTGATAGGAGTCCCAGGATTCCTGTGGCACGTGGAAAGGGACCCTTGGTCTCCCGCCTCAGCTGGAGAGGCGTTCCAATTGCCCTGCCAAGCCTCGAGGAGAATCCCGAGTTGTCCCTCGCAACTAGGCAGGAGTCCTGACGTGGCTGAACAAACACGTGGGTGGAAGGGCCATCCCCGTCGTAACTCGAGAATATACCCCAGGTTCCCGCCGCAACTCGAGAAAAACCATGAGACTTCCCCCTCGATGCGAGATGAGGCCCGATTCCCCTGCACTGCGTGCAGAGCAATTCCGTGTTGCACATCACACATGAAAGGAGCCTTGATTTCCTTGATGGCACTCCAGAGAAACCCCAAGAACACTGTTTCAAGGATAGAGGGATCCTGAGGTCACTGTAGCAACACGAAAGAACTCTGTGGACCAAAAATCAACTCGAAAAGAGAGGTTAGTCCCTGGATTCGTCTCCAGAGGAATACCACCTTACCACAAGCAGCTCAAGAGGAGGCTTCTCTCAGCTCTAGGTATGTGAGAGGGACCCTGAGTTTGCGGCCTCAAGTGGAATGGACACCGCGATGCCCTGACTCGAAATAAGGCCGGATATCCCTGCAGTGACTTCAATGCAGGCTCGTCTTGCATCTCCCAGGATGAAAGGGTGTCTGAATCCCCTGTGGAGACCACAGAGAAAGACCTAGTTCCCCACCTCATCGCGACCGGAGGCCTCACATCCTTTGAAAACTCCAGAGGTACGCGGAGATCAGTGCCTCCAAAGGAGACGATGCCTGACTCCTCGTGAAACTTGATAGGAGTCCCAGGATTCCTGTGGCACGTGGAAAGGGACCCTTGGTCTCCCGCCTCAGCTGGAGAGGCGTCCCAATTGCCTTGCCAAGCCTCGAGGAGAATCCCGAGTTGTGTCTCGCAACTAGGCAAGAGTCCTGACGTGGCTGAACAAACACGTGTGTGGAAGGGCCATCCCCTTCGTAACTCGAGAATATACCCCAGGTTCCCGCCGCAACTCGAGGAAAACCATGAGACTTCCCCCTCGCCGCGAGATGAGGCCTGATTCCCCTGCACTGCGTGCAGAGCAATTCTGTGTTGCACATCACACATGAAAGGAGCCTTGATTTCCTTCATGGCACTCCAGAGAAACCCCAAAAACACTGTTTCAAGGCTAGAGGGATCCTGAGGTCACTGTAGCAACACGAAAGAGCTCCGAGGACCAAAAATCAACTCGAGATGAGAGGTTAGTCCCTGGCTTCGACTCCTGAGGAATACCACCTTACCACAAGCACCTCAAGAGGAGGCTTCTCTCAGCTCTAGGTATGTGAGAGGGACCCTGAGTTTGCGGCCTCAAGTGGAATGGACACCGCGATGCCCTGACTCGAAATAAGGCCGGATATCCCTGCAGTGACTGGAATGCAGGCTCGTCTTGCATCTCCCAAGACGAAAGGGTGTCTGAATCCCCTGTGGAGCCCACAGAGAAAGACCTAGTTCCCCACCTCATCGCGACAGGAGGCCTCAAATCGTTTGAAAACTCCAGAGGTATGCGGAGATCAGTGCCTCCAAAGGAGACGATGCCTGACTCCTCGTGAAACTTGATAGGAGACCCAGGATTCCTGTGGCACGTGGAAAGGGACACTTGGTCTCCCGTCTCAGCTGGAGAGGCGTCCCAATTGCCCTGCAAAGCCTCGAGGAGAATTCCGAGTTGTCCCTCGCAACTAGGCAGGAGTCCTGACATGGTTGAACACACACGTGTGTGGAAGGGCCATCCCCGTCGTAACTCGAGAATATACCCCAGGTTCCCGCCGCAACTCGAGAAAAACCATGAGACTTCCCCCTCGCTGCGAGATGAGGCCCGATTCCCCTGCACTGCGTGCAGAGCAATTCCGTGTTGCACATCACACATGAAAGGAGCCTTGATTTCCTTGATGGCACTCCAGAGAAACCCCAAGAACACTGTTTCAAGGCTAGAGGGATCCTGAGGTCACTGTAGCAACACGAAAGAGCTCCGTGGACCAAGAATCAACACGAGATGAGAGGTTAGTCCCTGGCTTCGACTCCTGAGGAATACCACCTTACCACAAGCACCTCAAGAGGAGGCTTCTCTCAGCTCTAGGTATGTGAGAGGGACCCTGAGTTTGCGGCCTCAAGTGGAATGGACACCGCGATGCCCTGACTCGAAATAAGGCCGGATATCCCTGCAGTGACTTCAATGCAGGCTCATCTTGCCTCTCACAGGACGAAAGGAGGTCTGAATCCCCTGTGGAAAGCACAGAGAAAGACTTAGTTCCCCACCTCATCGCGACCGATAGCCTCACATCCTTTGAAAACTCCAGAGGTACGCGGAGATCAGTGCCTCCAAAGGAGACGATGCCTTACTCCTCGTGAAACTTGATAGGAGTCCCAGGATTCCTGTGACACGTGGAAAGGGACCCTTGGTCTCCCGCCTCAGCTGGAGAGGCGTCCCAATTGCCCTGCCAAGCCTCGAGGAGAATCCAGAGTTGTCCCTCGCAACTAGGCAGGAGTCCTGACGTCGCTGAAGAAACACGTGGGTGGAAGGGCCATCCCCGTCGTAACTCGAGAATATACCCCAGGTTCCCGCCGCAACTCGAGAAAAACCATGAGACTTCCCCCTCGCCGCGAGATGAGGCCCGATTCCCCTGCACTGCGTGCAGAGCAATTCCGTGTTGCACATCACACATGAAAGGAGCCTTGATTTACTTGATGGCACTCCAGAGAAACCCCAAGAACACTGTTTCAAGGCTAGAGGGATCCTGAGGTCACTGTAGCAACACGAAAGAGCTCCGTGGGCCAAAAATCAACTCGAGATGAGAGGTTAGTCCCTGGCTTCGACTCCAGAGGAATACCACCTTACCACAAGCACCTCAAGAGGAGGCTTCTCTCAGCTCTAGGTATGTGGGAGGGACCCTGAGTTTGCGGCCTCAAGTGGAATGGACACCGCGATGCCCTGACGCGAAATAAGGCTGGATATCCCTGCAGTGACTTGAATGCAGGCTCGTCTTGCATCTCCCAAGACGAAAGGATGTCTGAATCCCCTGTGGAGACCTCAGAGAAAAACCTAGTTCCCCACCTCATCGCGACCGGAGGCCTCACATCCTTTGAAAACTCCAGAGGTACGCGGAGATCAGTGCCTCCAAAGGAGACGATGCCTGACTCCTCGTGAAACTTGATAGGAGTCCCAGGATTCCTGTGGCACGTGGAAAGGGACCCTTGGTCTCCCGTCTCAGCTGGAGAGGCGTCCCAATTGCCTTGCCAAGCCTCGAGGAGAATCCCGAGTTGTGTCTCGCAACTAGGCAAGAGTCCTGACGTGGCTGAACAAACACGTGTGTGGAAGGGCCATCCCCGTCGTAACTCGAGAATATACCCCAGGTTCCCGCCGCAACTCGAGGAAAACCATGAGACTTCCCCCTCGCCGCGAGATGAGGCCTGATTCCCCTGCACTGCGTGCAGAGCAATTCTGTGTTGCACGTCACACATGAAAGGAGCCTTGATTTCCTTCATGGCACTCCAGAGAAACCCCAAGAACACTGTTTCAAGGCTAGAGGGATCCTGAGGTCACTGTAGCAACACGAAAGAGCTACGAGGACCAAAAATCAACTCGAGATGAGAGGTTAGTCCCTGGCTTCGACTCCTGAGGAATATCACCTTACCACAAGCACCTCAAGAGGAGGCTTCTCTCAGCTCTAGGTATGTGAGAGGGACCCAGAGTTTGCGGCCTCAAGTGGAATGGACACCGCGATGCCCTGACTCGAAATAAGGCCGGATATCCCTGTAGTGACTGGAATGCAGGCTCATCTTGCATCTCCCAGGACGAAAGGATGTCTGAATCCCCTGTGGAAAGCACAGAGAAAGACTTAGTTCCCCACCTCATCGCGACCGATAGCCTCACATCCTTTGAAAACTCCAGAGGTACGCGGAGATCAGTGCCTCCAAAGGAGACGATGCCTGACTCCTCGTTAAACTTGATAGGAGTCCCAGGATTCCTGTGGCACGTGGAAAGGGACACTTGGTCTCCCGCCTCAGCTGGAGAGGCGTCCCAATTGCCCTGCCAAGCCTCGAGGAGAATCCAGAGTTGTCCCTCGCAACTAGGCAGGAGTCCTGACGTCGCTGAACAAACACGTGGGTGGAAGGGCCATCCCCGTCGTAACTCGAGAATATACCCCAGGTTCCCGCCGCAACTCGAGAAAAACCATGAGACTTCCCCCTCGCCGCGATATGAGGCCCGATTCCCCTGCACTGCGTGCAGAGCAATTCCGTGTTGCACATCACACATGAAAGGAGCCTTGATTTCCTTGATGGCACTCCAGAGAAACCCCAAGAACACTGTTTCAAGGCTAGAGGGATCCTGAGGTCGTAGCAACACGAAAGAGCTTCGTGGGCGAAAAATCAACTCGAGATGAGAGGTTAGTCCCTGGCTTCGACTCAAGAGGAATACCACCTTACCACAAGCACCTCAAGAGGAGGCTTCTCTCAGCTCTAGGTATGTGAGAGGGACCCTGAGTTTGCGGCCTCAAGTGGAATGGACACCGCGATGCCCTGACTCGAAATAAGGCCGGATATCCCTGCAGTGACTGGAATGCAGGCTCGTCTTGCATCTCCCAAGACGAAAGGGTGTCTGAATCCCCTGTGGAGACCACAGAGAAAGACCTAGTTCCCCACCTCATCGCGACAGGAGGCCTCAAATCCTTTGAAAACTCCAGAGGTATGCGGAGATCAGTGCCTCCAAAGGAGACGATGCCTGACTCCTCGTGAAACTTGATAGGAGACCCAGGATTCCTGTGGCACGTGGAAAGGGACACTTGGTCTCCCGTCTCAGCTGGAGAGGCGTCCCAATTGCCCTGCAAAGCCTCGAGGAGAATCCCGAGTTGTCCCTCGCACTAGGCAGGCGTCCTGACATGGCTGAACACACACGTGTGTAGAAGGGCCATCCCCGTCGTAACTAGAGAATATACCTCAGGTTCCCGCCGCAACTCGAGAAAAACCATGAGACTTCCCCCTCGCCGCGAGATGAGGCCCGATTCCCCTGCACTGCGTGCAGAGCAATTCCGTGTTGCACATCACACATGAAAGGAGCCTTGATTTCCTTGATGGCACTCCAGAGAAACCCCAAGAACACTGTTTCAAGGCTAGAGGGATCCTGAGGTCACTGTAGCAACACGAAAGAGCTCCGTGGACCAAGAATCAACTCGAGATGAGAGGTTAGTCCCTGGCTTCGACTCCTGAGGAATACCACTTTACAACAAGCACTTCAAGAGGAGGCTTCTCTCAGCTCTAGGTATGTGAGAGGGATCCTGAGTTTGCGGCCTCAAGTGGAATGGACACCGCGATGCCCTGACTCGAAATAAGGCCGGATATCCCTGCAGTGACTTGAATGCAGGCTCGTCTTGCATCTCCCAAGAAGAAAGGATGTCTGAATCCCCTGTGGAGACCACAGAGAAACACCTAGTTCCCCACCTCATCGCGACCGGAGGCCTCACATCCTTTGAAAACTCCAGAGGTACGCGGAGATCAGTGTCTCCAAAGGAGACGATGCCTGACTCCTCGTGAAACTTGATAGGAGTCCCAGGATTCTTGTGGCACGTGGAAAGGGACCCTTGGTCTCCCGCCTCAGCTGGAGAGGCGTTCCAATTGCCCTGCCAAGCCTCGAGGAGAATCCCGAGTTGTCCCTCGCAACTAGGCAGGAGTCCTGACGTGGCTGAACAAACACGTGGGTGGAAGGGCCATCCCCGTCGTAACTCGAGAATATACCCCAGGTTCCCGCCGCAACTCGAGAAAACCCATGAGATTTCCCCTCGATGCGAGATGAGGCCCGATTCCCCTGTACTGCGTGCAGAGCAATTCCGTCTTGCACATCACACATGAAAGGAGCCTTGATTTCCTTGATGGCACTCCAGAGAAACCCCAAGAACACTGTTTCAAGGATAGAGGGATCCTGAGGTCACTGTAGCAACACAAAAGAACTCTGTGGACCAAAAATCAACTCGAAAAGAGAGGTTAGTCCCTGGATTCGTCTCCAGAGGAATACCACCTTACCACAAGCACCTCAAGAGGAGGCTTCTCTCAGCTCTAGGTATGTGAGAGGGACCCTGAGTTTGCGGCCTCAAGTGGAATGGACACCGCGATGCCCTGACTCGAAATAAGGCCGGATATCCCTGCAGTGACTTCAATGCAGGCTCGTCTTGCATCTCCCAGGACGAAAGGATGTCTGAATCCCCTGTGGAAAGCACAGAGAAAGACTTAGTTCCCCACCTCATCGCGACCGGAGGCCTTACATCCTTTGAAAACTCCAGAGGTACGCGGAGATCAGTGCCTCCAAAGGAGACGATGCCTGACTCCTCGTGAAACTTGATAGGAGTCCCAGGATTCCTGTGGCACTTGGAAAGGGACACTTGGTCTCCCGCCTCAGCTGGAGAGGCGTTCCAATTGCCCAGCCAAGCTTCGAGGAGAATCCCGAGTTGTCCCTCGCAACTAGGCAGGAGTCCTGACGTTGCTGAACAAACACGTGGGTGGAAGGGCCATCCCCGTCGTAACTCGAGAATATACCCCAGGTTCCCGCCGCAACTCGAGAAAAACCATGAGACTTCCCCCTCGCCGCGAGATGAGGCCCGATTCCCCTGCACTGCGTGCAGAGCAATTCTGTGTTGCACATCACACATGAAAGGAGCCTTGATTTCCTTGATGGCACTCCAGAGAAACCCCAAGAACACTGTTTCAAGGCTAGAGGGATCCTGAGGTCACTGTAGCAACACGAAAGAGCTCCGTGGGCCAAAAATCAACTCGAGATGAGAGGTTAGTCCCTGGCTTCGACTCCAGAGGAATACCACCTTACCACAAGCACCTCAAGAGGAGGCTTCTCTCAGCTCTAGGTATGTGAGAGGGACCCTGAGTTTGCGGCCTCAAGTGGAAAGGACACCGCGATGCCCTGACTCGAAATAAGGCCGGATATCCCTGCAGTGACTGGAATGCAGGCTCGTCTTGCATCTCCCAAGACGAAAGGGTGTCTGAATCCCCTGTGGAGACCACAGAGAAAGACCTAGTTCCCCACTTCATTGCGACAGGAGGCCTCAAATCTTTTGAAAACTCCAGAGGTATGCGGAGATCAGTGCCTCCAAAGGAGTCGATGCCTGACTCCTCGTGAAACTTGATAGGAGACCCAGGATTCCTGTGGCACGTGGAAAGGGACCCTTGGTCTCCCGTCTCAGCTGGAGAGGCGTCCCAATTGCCCTGCAAAGCCTCGAAGAGAATCCCGAGTTGTCCCTCGCAACTAGGCAGGAGTCCGGACATGGCTGAACACACACGTGTCTGGAAGGGCCATCCCCGTCGTAACTCGAGAATATACCCCAGGTTCCCGCCGCAACTCGAGAAAAACCATGAGACATCCCCCTCGCCGCGAGATGAGGCCCGATTCCCCTGCACTGCGTGCAGAGCAATTCCGTCTTGCACATCACACATGAAAGGAGCCTTGATTTCCTTGATGGCACTCCAGAGAAACCCCAAGAACACTGTTTCAAGGCTAGAGGGATCCTGAGGTCACTGTAGCAACACGAAAGAGCTCCGTGGACCAAGAATCAACACGAGATGAGAGGTTAGTCCCTGGCTTCGACTCCTGAGGAATACCACTTTACAACAAGCACTTCAAGAGGAGGCTTCTCTCAGCTCTAGGTATGTGAGAGGGATCCTGAGTTTGCGGCCTCAAGTGGAATGGACACCGCGATGCCCTGACTCGAAATAAGGCCGGATATCCCTGCAGTGACTTGAATGCAGGCTCGTCTTGCATCTCCCAAGAAGAAAGGATGTCTGAATCCCCTGTGGAGACCACAGAGAAACACCTAGTTCCCCACCTCATCGCGACCGGAGGCCTCACATCCTTTGAAAACTCCAGAGGTACGCGGAGATCAGTGTCTCCAAAGGAGACGATGCCTGACTCCTCGTGAAACTTGATAGGAGTCCCAGGATTCTTGTGGCACGTGGAAAGGGACCCTTGGTCTCCCGCCTCAGCTGGAGAGGCGTTCCAATTGCCCTGCCAAGCCTCGAGGAGAATCCCGAGTTGTCCCTCGCAACTAGGCAGGAGTCCTGACGTCGCTGAAGAAACACGTGGGTGGAAGGGCCATCCCCGTCGTAACTCGAGAATATACCCCAGGTTCCCGCCGCAACTCGAGAAAAACCATGAGACTTCCCCCTCGATGCGAGATGAGGCCCGATTCCCCTGTATTGCGTGCAGAGCAATTCCGTCTTGCCCATCACACATGAAAGGAGCCTTGATTTCCTTGATGGCACTCCAGAGAAACCCCAAGAACACTGTTTCAAGGATAGAGGGATCCTGAGGTCACTGTAGCAACACGAAAGAACTCTGTGGACCAAAAATCAACTCGAAAAGAGAGGTTAGTCCCTGGATTCGTCTCCAGAGGAATACCACCTTACCACAAGCACCTCAAGAGGAGGCTTCTCTCAGCTCTAGGTATGTGAGAGGGACCCTGAGTTTGCGGCCTCAAGTGGAATGGACACCGCGATGCCCTGACGCGAAATAAGGCCGGATATCCCTGCAGTGACTTCAATGCAGGCTCGTCTTGCATCTCCCACGACGAAAGGATGTCTGAATCCCCTGTGGAAAGCACAGAGAAAGACTTAGTTCCCCACCTCATCGCGACCGATAGGCTCACATCCTTTGAAAACTCCAGAGGTACGCGGAGATCAGTGCCTCCAAAGGAGACGATGCCTGACTCCTCGTGAAACTTGATAGGAGTCCCAGGATTCCTGTGGCACTTGGAAAGGGACTCTTGGTCTCCCGCCTCAGCTGGAGAGGCGTCCCAATTGCCCTGCCAAGCCTCGAGGAGAATCCAGAGTTGTCCCTCGCAACTAGCCAGGAGTCCTGACGTGGCTGAAGAAACACGTGGGTGGAAGGGCCATCCCCGTCGTAACTCGAGATTATACCCCAGGTTCCCGTCGCAACTCGAGAAAAACCATGAGACTTCCCCCTCGCCGCGAGATGAGGCCCGATTCCCCTGCACTGCGTGCAGAGCAATTCCGTGTTGCACATCACACATGAACGGAGCCTTGATTTCCTTGATGGCACTCCAGAGAAACCCCAAGAACACTCTTTCAAGGCTAGAGGGATCCTGAGGTCACTGTAGCAACACGAAAGAGCTCCGTGGGCCAAAAATCAACTCGAGATGAGAGGTTAGTCCCTGGCTTCGACTCCAGAGGAATACCACCTTACCACAAGCAACTCAAGAGGAGGCTTCTCTCAGCTCTAGGTATGTGAGAGGGACCCTGAGTTTGCGGCCTCAAGTGGAATGGACACCGCGATGCCCTGACGCGAAATAAGGCTGGATATCCCTGCAATGACTTGAATGCAGGCTCGTCTTGCATCTCCCAAGATGAAAGGATGTCTGAATCCCCTGTGGAGACCACAGAGAAAGACCTAGTTCCCCACCTCATCGCGACCGGAGGCCTCACATCCTTTGAAAACTCCAGAGGTACGCGGAGATCAGTGCCTCCAAAGGAGACGATGCCTGACTCCTCGTGAAACTTGATAGGAGTCCCAGGATTCCTGTGGCACGTGGAAAGGGACCCTTGGTCTCCCGCCTCAGCTGGAGAGGCGTCCCAATTGCCTTGCCAAGCCTCGAGGAGAATCCCGAGTTGTGTCTCGCAACTAGGCAAGAGTCCTGACCTGGCTGAACAAACACGTGTGTGGAAGGGCCATCCCCGTGGTAACTCGAGAATATACCTCAGGTTCCCGCCGCAACTCGAGAAAAACCATGAGACTTCCCCCTCGCCGCGAGATGAGGCCCGATTCCCCTGCACTGCGTGCAGAGCAATTCCGTGTTGCACATCACACATGAAAGGAGCCTTGATTTCCTTGATGGCACTCCAGAGAAACCCCAAGAACACTGTTTCAAGGCTAGAGGGATCCTGAGGTCACTGTAGCAACACGAAAGAGCTCCGTGGACCAAAAATCAACTCGAGATGAGAGGTTAGTCCCTGGCTTCGACTCCTGAGGAATACCACCTTACCACAAGCACCTCAAGAGGAGGCTTCTCTCAGTTCTAGGTATGTGAGAGGGACCCTGAGTTTGCGGCCTCAAGTGGAATGGACACCGCGATGCCCTGACTCGAAATAAGGCCGGATATCCCTGCAGTGACTTGAATGCAGGCTCGTCTTGCATCTCCCAAGAAGAAAGGATGTCTGAATCCCCTGTGGAGACCACAGAGAAACACCTAGTTCCCCACCTCATCGCGACCGGAGGCCTCACATCCTTTGAAAACTCCAGAGGTACGCGGAGATCAGTGCCTCCAAAGGAGACGATGCCTGACTCCTCGTGAAACTTGATAGGAGTCCCAGGATTCCTGTGGCACGTGGAAAGGGACCCTTGGTCTCCCGCCTCAGCTGGAGAGGCGTTCCAATTGCCCTGCCAAGCCTCGAGGAGAATCCCGAGTTGTCCCTCGCAACTAGGCAGGAGTCCTGACGTGGCTGAACAAACACGTGGGGGGAAGTGCCATCCCCGTCGTAACTCGAGAATATACCCCAGGTTCCCGCCGCAACTCGAGAAAAACCATGAGACTTCCCCCTCGATGCGAGATGAGGCCCGATTCCCCTGTACTGCGTGCAGAGCAATTCCGTCTTGCACATCACACATGAAAGGAGCCTTGATTTCCTTGATGGCACTCCAGAGAAACCCCAAGAACACTGTTTCAAGGATAGAGGGATCCTGAGGTCACTGTAGCAACACGAAAGAACTCTGTGGACCAAAAATCAACTCGAAAAGAGAGGTTAGTCCCTGGATTCGTCTCCAGAGGAATACCACCTTACCACAAGCACCTCAAGAGGAGGCTTCTCTCAGCTCTAGGTATGTGAGAGGGACCCTGAGTTTGCGGCCTCAAGTGGAATGGACACCGCGATGCCCTGACTCGAAATAAGGCCGGATATCCCTGCAGTGACTTCAATGCAGGCTCGTCTTGCATCTCCCAGGACGAAAGGATGTCTGAATCCCCTGTGGAAAGCACAGAGAAAAACTTAGTTCCCCACCTCATCGCGACCAATAGCCTCACATCCTTTGAAAACTCCAGAGGTACGCGGAGATCAGTGCCTCCAAAAGAGACGATGCCTGACTCCTCGTGAAACTTGATAGGAGTCCCAGGATTCCTGTGGCACTTGGAAAGGGACACTTGGTCTCCCGCCTCAGCTGGAGAGGCGTCCCAATTGCCCTGCCAAGCCTCGAGGAGAATCCAGAGTTGTCCCTCGCAACTAGGCAGGAGTCCTGACGTCCCTGAACAAACACGTGGGTGGAAGGGCCATCCCCGTCGTAACTCGAGAATATACCCCAGGTTCCCGCCGCAACTCGAGAAAAACCATGAGACTTCCCCCTCGCCGCGAGATGAGGCCCGATTCCCCTGCACTGCGTGCAGAGCAATTCCGTGTTGCATATCACACATGAAAGGAGCCTTGATTTCCTTGATGGCACTCCAGAGAAACCCCAAGAACACTGCTTCAAGGCTAGAGGGATCCTGAGGTCACTGTAGCAACACGAAAGAGCTCCGTGGGCCAAAAATCAACTCGAGATGAGAGGTTAGTCCCTGGCTTCGACTCCAGAGGAATACCACCTTACCACAAGCACCTCAAGAGGAGGCTTCTCTCAGCTCTAGGTATGTGAGAGGGACCCTGAGTTTGTGGCCTCAAGTGGAATGGACACCGCGATGCCCTGACGCGAAATAAGGCTGGATATCCCTGCAGTGACTTGAATGCAGGCTCGTCTTGCATCTCCCAAGATGAAAGGATGTCTGAATCCCCTGTGGAGACCACAGAGAAAGACCTAGTTCCCCACCTCATCGCGACCGGAGGCCTCACATCCTTTGAAAACTCCAGAGGTACGCGGAGATCAGTGCCTCCAAAGGAGACGATGCCTGACTCCTCGTGAAACTTGATAGGAGTCCCAGGATTCCTGTGGCACGTGGAAAGGGACCCTTGGTCTCCCGCCTCAGCTGGAGAGGCGTTCCAATTGCCTTGCCAAGCCTCGAGGAGAATCCCGAGTTGTCCCTCGCAACTAGGCAGGAGTCCTGACGTGGCTGAACAAACACGTGTGTGGAAGGGCCATCCCCGTCGTAACTCGAGAATATACCCCAGGTTCCCGCCGCAACTCGAGAAAAACCATGAGACTCCCCCTCGCCGCGAGATGAGGACCGATTCCCCTGCACTGTGTGCAGAGCATTTCTGTGTTGCACATCACACATGAAAGGAGCCTTGATTTCCTTCATGGCACTCCAGAGAAACCCCAAGAACACTGTTTCAAGGCTAGAGGGATCCTGAGGTCACTGTAGCAACACGAAAGAGCTTCGTGGACCAAAAATCAACTCGAGATGAGAGGTTAGTCCCTGGCTTCGACTCCAGAGGAATACCACCTTACCACAAGCACCTCAAGAGGAGGCTTCTCTCAGCTCTAGGTATGTGAGAGGGACCCTGAGTTTGCGGCCTCAAGTGGAATGGACACCGCGATGCCCTGACTCGAAATAAGGCCGGATATCCCTGCAGTGACTTGAATGCAGGCTCGTCTTGCATCTCCCAAGACGAAAGGGTGTCTGAATCCCCTGTGGAGACCACAGAGAAAGACCTAGTTCCCCACCTCATCGCGACAGGAGGCCTCAAATCCTTTGAAAACTCCAGAGGTATGCGGAGATCAGTGCCTCCAAAGGAGACGATGCCTGACTCCTCGTGAAACTTGATAGGAGACCCAGGATTCCTGTGGCACATGGAAAGGGACCCTTGGTCTCCCGTCTCAGCTGGAGAGGCGTCCCAATTGCCCTGCAAAGCCTCGAGGAGAATCCCGAGTTGTCCCTCGCAACTAGGCAGGAGTCCTCACATGGCTGAACACACACGTGTGTGGAAGGGCCATCCCCGTCGTAACTCGAGAATATACCCCAGGTTCCCGCCGCAACTCGAGAAAAACCATGAGACTTCCCCCTCGCCGCGAGATGAGGCCCGATTCCCCTGCACTGCGTGCAGAGCAATTCCGTCTTGCACATCACACATGAAAGGAGCCTTGATTTCCTTGATGGCACTCCAGAGAAACCCCAAGAACACTGTTTCAAGGCTAGAGGGATCCTGAGGTCACTGTAGCAACACGAAAGAGCTCCGTGGACCAAGAATCAACACGAGATGAGAGGTTAGTCCCTGGCTTCGACTCCTGAGGAATACCACCTTACCACAAGCACCTCAAGAGGAGGCTTCTCTCAGCTCTAGGTATGTGAGAGGGACCCTGAGTTTGCGGCCTCAAGTGGAATGGACACCGCGATGCCCTGACTCGAAATAAGGCCGGATATCCCTGCAGTGACTTGAATGCAGGCTCGTCTTGCATCTCCAAAGAAGAAAGGATGTCTGAATCCCCTGTGGAGACCACAGAGAAAGACCTAGTTCCCCACCTCATCGCGACCGGAGGCCTCACATCCTTTGAAAACTCCAGAGGTACGCGGAGATCAGTGCCTCCAAAGGAGACGATGCCTGACTCCTCGCGAAACTTGATAGGAGTCCCAGGATTCTTGTGGCACGTGGAAAGGGACACTTGGTCTCCCGCCTCAGCTGGAGAGGCGTTCCAATTGCCCTGCCAAGCCTCGAGGAGAATCCCGAGTTGTCCCTCGCAACTAGGCAGGAGTCCTGACGTGGCTGAACAAACACGTGGGTGGAAGGGCCATCCCCGTCGTAACTCGAGAATATACCCCAGGTTCCCACCGCAACTCGACAAAAACCATGAGACTTCCCCCTCGATGCGAGATGAGGCCCGATTCCCCTGTACTGCGTGCAGAGCAATTCCGTCTTGCCCATCACACATGAAAGGAGCCTTGATTTCCTTGATGGCACTCCATAGAAACCCCAAGAACACTGTTTCAAGGATAGAGGGATCCTGAGGTCACTGTAGCAACACGAAAGAACTCTGTGGACCAAAAATCAACTCGAAAAGAGAGGTTAGTCCCTGGATTCGTCTCCAGAGGAATACCACCTTACCACAAGCACCTCAAGAGGAGGCTTCTCTAAGCTCTAGGTATGTGAGAGGGACCCTGAGTTTGCGGCCTCAAGTGGAATGGACACCGCGATGCCCTGACTCGAAATAAGGCCGGGTATCCCTGCAGTGACTTCAATGCAGGCTCGTCTTGCATCTCCCAGGACGAAAGGATGTCTGAATCCCCTGTGGAAAGCACAGAGAAAGACTTAGTTCCCCACCTCATCGCGACCGATAGCCTCACATCCTTTGAAAACTCCAGAGGTACGCGGAGATCAGTGCCTCCAAAGGAGACGATGCCTGACTCCTCGTGAAACTTGATAGGAGTCCCAGGATTCCTGTGGCATTTGGATAGGGACACTTGGTCTCCCGCCTCAGCTGGAGAGGCGTCCCAATTGCCCTGCCAAGCCTCGAGGAGAATCCAGAGTTGTCCCTCGCAACTAGGCAGGAGTCCTGACGTCGCTGAAGAAACACGTGGGTGGAAGGGCCATCCCCGTCGTAACTCGAGAATATACCCCAGGTTCCCGCCGCAACTCGAGAAAAACCATGAGACTTCCCCCTCGCCGCGAGATGAGGCCCGATTCCCCTGCACTGCGTGCAGAGCAATTCCGTGTTGCACATCACACATGAAAGGAGCCTTGATTTCCTTGATGGCACTCCAGAGAAACCCCAAGAACACTGTTTCAAGGCTAGAGGGATCCTGAGGTCACTGTAGCAACACGAAAGAGCTCCGTGGACCAAAAATCAACTCGAGATGAGAGGTTAGTCCCTGGCTTCGACTCCAGAGGAATACCACCTTACCACAAGCACCTCAAGAGGAGGCTTCTCTCAGCTCTAGGTATGTGAGAGGGACCCTGAGTTTGTGGCCTCAAGTGGAATGGACACCGCGATGCCCTGACGCGAAATAAGGATGGATATCCCTGCAGTGACTTGAATACAGGCTCGTCTTGTATCTCCAAAGAAGAAAGGATGTCTGAATCCCCTGTGGAGCCCACAAAGAAACACCTAGTTCCCCACCTCATCGCGACCGGAGGCCTCACATCCTTTGAAAACTCCAGAGGTACGCGGAGATCAGTGCCTCCAAAGGAGAGGATGCCTGACTCCTCGTGAAACTTGATAGGAGTCCCAGGATTCCTGTGGCACGTGGAAAGGGACCCTTGGTCTCCCGCTTCAGCTGGAGAGGCATTCCAATTGGCCTGCCAAGCCTCGAGGAGAATCCCGAGTTGTCCCTCGCAACTAGGCAGGAGTCCTGACGTGGCTGAGCAAACACGTGGGTGGAAGGGCCATCCCCGTCGTAACTCGAGAATATACCCCAGGTTCCCGCCGCAACTCGAGAGAAACCATGAGACTTCCCCCTCGATGCGAGATGAGGCCCGATTCCCCTGTACTGCATGCAGAGCAATTCCGTCTTGCACATCACACATGAAAGGAGCCTTTATTTCCTTGATGGCACTCCAGAGAACCCCCAAGAACACTGTTTCAAGGATAGAGGGATCCTGAGGTCACTGTAGCAACACGAAAGAACTCTGTGGACCAAAAATCAACTCGAAAAGAGAGGTTAGTCCCTGGATTCGTCTCCAGAGGAATACCACCTTACCACAAGCACCTCAAGAGGAGGCTTCTCTCAACTCTAGGTATGTGAGAGGGACCCTGAGTTTGCGGCCTCAAGTGGAATGGACACCGCGATGCCCTGACGCGAAATAAGGCTGGATATCCCTGCAGTGACTTGAATGCAGGCTCGTCTTGCATCTCCCAAGATGAAAGGATGTCTGAATCCCCTGTGGAGACCACAGAGAAAGACCTATTTCCCCACCTCATCGCGACCGGAGGCCTCACATCCTTTGAAAACTCCAGAGGTACGCGGAGATCAGTGCCTCCAAAGGAGATGATGCCTGACTCCTCGTGAAACTTGATAGGAGTCCCAGGATTCCTGTGGCACGTGGAAAGGGACCCTTGGTCTCCCGCCTCAGCTGGAGAGGCGTCCCAATTGCCTTGCCAAGCCTCGAGGAGAATCCCGAGTTGTGTCTCGCAACTAGGCAAGAGTCCTGACGTCGCTGAACAAACACGTGTGTGGAAGGGCCATCCCCGTCGTAACTCGAGAATATACCCCAGGTTCCCGCCGCAACTCGAGAAAAACCATGAGACTTCCCCCTCGCCGCGAGATGAGGCCCGATTGCCCTGCACTGCGTGCAGAGCAATTCTGTGTTGCACATCACACATGAAAGGAGCCTTGATTTCCTTCATGGCACTCCAGAGAAACCCCAAAAACACTGTTTCAAGGCTAGAGGGATCCTGACGTCACTGTAGCAACACGAAAGAGCTCCGTGGACCAAAAATCACCTCGAGATGAGAGGTTAGTCCCTGGCTTCGACTCCAGAGGAATACCACCTTACCACAAGCACCTCAAGAGGAGGCTTCTCTCAGCTCTAGGTATGTGAGAGGAATCCTGAGTTTGCGGTCTCAAGTGGAATGGACACCGCGATGCCCTGACTCGAAATAAGGCCGGATATCCCTGCAGTGACTGGAATGCAGGCTCGTCTTGCATCTCCCAAGATGAAAGGATGTCTGAATCCCCTGTGGAGACCACAGAGAAACACCTAGTTCCCCACCTCATCGCGACCGGAGGCCTCACATCCTTTGAAAACTCCAGAGGTACGCGGAGATCAGTGCCTCCAAAGGAGACGATGCCTGACTCCTCGTGAAACTTGATAGGAGTCCCAGGATTCCTGTGGCACGTGGAAAGGGACCCTTGGTCTCCCGCCTCAGCTGGAGAGGCGTTCCAATTGCCCTGCCAAGCCTCGAGGAGAATCCCGAGTTGTCCCTCGCAACTAGGCAGGAGTCCTGACGTGGCTGAACAAACACGTGGGTGGAAGGGCCATCCCCGTCGTAACTCGAGAATATACCCCAGGTTCCCGCCGCAACTCGAGAAAAACCATGAGACTTCCCCCTCGATGCGAGATGAGGCCCGATTCCCCTGTACTGCGTGCAGAGCAATTCCGTCTTGCACATCACACATGAAAGGAGCCTTGATTTCCTTGATGGCACTCCAGAGAAACCCCAAGAACACTGTTTCAAGGATAGAGGGATCCTGAGGTCACTGTAGCAACACGAAAGAACTCTGTGGACCAAAAATCAACTCGAAAAGAGAGGTTAGTCCCTGGATTCGTCTCCAGAGGAATACCACCTTACCACAAGCACCTCAAGAGGAGGCTTCTCTCAGCTCTAGGTATGTGAGAGGGACCCTGAGTTTGCGGCCTCAAGTGGAATGGACACCGCGATGCCCTGACTCGAAATAAGGCCGGATATCCCTGCAGTGACTTCAATGCAGGCTCGTCTTGCATCTCCCAGGATGAAAGGATGTCTGAATCCCCTGTGGAAAGCACAGAGAAAAACTTAGTTCCCCACCTCATCGCGATCGATAGCCTCACATCCTTTGAAAACTCCAGAGGTACGCGGAGATCAGTGCCTCCAAAGGAGACGATGCCTGACTCCTCGTGAAACTTGATAGGAGTCCCAGGATTCCTGTGGCACTTGGAAAGGGACACTTGGTCTCCCGCCTCAGCTGGAGAGGCGTCCCAATTGCCCTGCCAAGCCTCGAGGAGAATCCAGAGTTGTCCCTCGCAACTAGGCAGGAGTCCTGACGTCGCTGAAGAAACACGTGGTTGGAAGGGCCATCCCCGTCGTAACTCGAGAATATACCCCAGGTTCCCGCCGCAACTCGAGAAAAACCATGAGACTTCCCCCTCGCCGCGAGATGAGGCCCGATTCCCCTGCACTGCGTGCAGAGCAATTCCGTGTTGCACATCACACATGAACGGAGCCTTGATTTCCTTGATGGCACTCCAGAGAAACCCCAAGAACACTGTTTCAAGGCTAGAGGGATCCTGAGGTCACTGTAGCAACACGAAAGAGCTCCGTGGGCCAAAAATCAACTCGAGATGAGAGGTTAGTCCCTGGCTTCGACTCCAGAGGAATACCACCTTACCACAAGCACCTCAAGAGGAGGCTTCTCTCAGCTCTAGGTATGTGAGAGGGACCCTGAGTTTGCGGCCTCAAGTGGAATGGACACCGCGATGCCCTGATGCGAAATAAGGCTGGATATCCCTGCAGTGACTTGAATGCAGGCTCGTCTTGCATCTCCCAAGATGAAAGGATGTCTGAATCCCCTGTGGAGACCACAGAGAAAGACCTAGTTCCCCACCTCATCGCGACCGGAGGCCTCACATCCTTTGAAAACTCCAGAGGTACGCGGAGATCAGTGCCTCCAAAGGAGACGATGCCTGACTCCTCGTGAAACTTGATACGAGTCCCAGGATTCCTGTGGCACGTGGAAAGGGACCCTTGGTCTCCCGCCTCAGCTGGAGAGGCGTCCCAATTGCCTTGCCAAGCCTCGAGGAGAATCCCGAGTTGTGTCTCGCAACTAGGCAAGAGTCCTGACCTGGCTGAACAAACACGTGTGTGGAAGGGCCATCCCCGTCGTAACTCGAGAATATACCTCAGGTTCCCGCCGCAACTCGAGAAAAACCATGAGACTTCCCCCTCGCCGCGAGATGAGGCCCGATTCCCCTGCACTGCGTGCAGAGCAATTCCTTGTTGCACATCACACATGAAAGGAGCCTTGATTTCCTTGATGGCACTCCAGAGAAACCCCAAGAACACTGTTTCAAGGCTAGAGGGATCCTGAGGTCACTGTAGCAACACGAAAGAGCTCCGTGGACCAAAAATCAACTCGAGATGAGAGGTTAGTCCCTGGCTTCGACTCCTGAGGAATACCACCTTACCACAAGCACCTCAAGAGGAGGCTTCTCTCAGCTCTAGGTATGTGAGAGGGACCCTGAGTTTGCGGCCTCAAGTGGAATGGACACCGCGATGCCCTGACTCGAAATAAGGCCGGATATCCCTGCAGTGACTTGAATGCAGGCTCGTCTTGCATCTCCCAAGAAGAAAGGATGTCTGAATCCCCTGTGGAGACCACAGAGAAACACCTAGTTCCCCACCTCATCGCGACCGGAGGCCTCACATCCTTTGAAAACTCCAGAGGTACGCGGAGATCAGTGCCTCCAAAGGAGACGATGCCTGACTCCTCGTGAAACTTGATAGGAGTCCCAGGATTCCTGTGGCACGTGGAAAGTGACCCTTGGTCTCCCGCCTCAGCTGGAGAGGCGTTCCAATTGCCCTGCCAAGCCTCGAGTAGAATCCCGAGTTGTCCCTCGCAACTAGGCAGGAGTCCTGACGTGGCTGAACAAACACGTGGGTGGAAGGGCCATCCCCGTCGTAACTCGAGAATATACCCCAGGTTCCCGCCGCAACTCGAGAAAAACCATGAGACTTCCCCCTCGATGCGAGATGAGGCCCGATTCCCCTGTACTGCGTGCAGAGCAATTCCGTCTTGCACATCACACATGAAAGGAGCCTTGATTTTCTTGATGGCAGTCCAGAGAAACCCCAAGAACACTGTTTCAAGGATAGAGGGATCCTGAGGTCACTGTAGCAACACGAAAGAACTCTGTGGACCAAAAATCAACTCGAAAAGAGAGGTTAGTCCCTGGATTCGTCTCCAGAGGAATACCACCTTACCACAAGCACCTCAAGAGGAGGCTTCTCTCAGCTCTAGGTATGTGAGAGGGACCCTGAGTTTGCGGCCTCAAGTGGAATGGACACCGCGATGCCCTGACTCGAAATAAGGCCGGATATCCCTGCAGTGACTTCAATGCAGGCTCGTCTTGCATCTCCCAGGATGAAAGGATGTCTGAATCCCCTGTGGAAAGCACAGAGAAAAACTTAGTTCCCCACCTCATCGCGATCGATAGCCTCACATCCTTTGAAAACTCCAGAGGTACGCGGAGATCAGTGCCTCCAAAGGAGACGATGCCTGACTCCTCGTGAAACTTGATAGGAGTCCCAGGATTCCTGTGGCACTTGGAAAGGGACTCTTGGTCTCCCGCCTCAGCTGGAGAGGCGTCCCAATTGCCCTGCAAAGCCTCGAGGAGAATCCAGAGTTGTCCCTCGCAACTAGGCAGGAGTCCTGACGTGGCTGAAGAAACACGTTGGTGGAAGGGCCATCCCCGTCGTAACTCGAGAATATACCCCAGGTTCCCGCCGCAACTCGAGAAAAACCATGAGACTTCCCCCTCGCCGCGAGATGAGGCCCGATTCCCCTGCACTGCGTGCAGAGCAATTCCGTGTTGCACATCACACATGAACGGAGCCTTGATTTCCTTGATGGCACTCCAGAGAAACCCCAAGAACACTGTTTCAAGGCTAGAGGGATCCTGAGGTCACTGTAGCAACACGAAAGAGCTCCGTGGGCCAAAAATCAACTCGAGATGAGAGGTTAGTCCCTGGCTTCGACTCCAGAGGAATACCACCTTACCACAAGCACCTCAAGAGGAGGCTTCTCTCAGCTCTAGGTATGTGAGAGGGACCCTGAGTTTGCGGCCTCAAGTGGAATGGACACCGCGATGCCCTGACGCGAAATAAGGCTGGATATCCCTGCAGTGACTTGAATGCAGGCTCGTCTTGCATCTCCCAAGATGAAAGGATGTCTGCATCCCCTGTGGAGACCACAGAGAAAGACCTAGTTCCCCACCTCATCGCGACCGGAGGCCTCACATCCTTTGAAAACTCCAGAGGTACGCGGAGATCAGTGCCTCCAAAGGAGACGATGCCTGACTCCTCGTGAAACTTGATACGAGTCCCAGGATTCCTGTGGCACGTGGAAAGGGACCCTTGGTCTCCCGCCTCAGCTGGAGAGGCGTCCCAATTGCCTTGCCAAGCCTCGAGGAGAATCCCGAGTTGTGTCTCGCAACTAGGCAAGAGTCCTGACCTGGCTGAACAAACACGTGTGTGGAAGGGCCATCCCCGTCGTAACTCGAGAATATACCTCAGGTTCCCGCCGCAACTCGAGAAAAACCATGAGACTTCCCCCTCGCCGCGAGATGAGGCCCGATTCCCCTGCACTGCGTGCAGAGCAATTCCGTGTTGCACATCACACATGAAAGGAGCCTTGATTTCCTTGATGGCACTCCAGAGAAACCCCAAGAACACTGTTTCAAGGCTAGAGGGATCCTGAGGTCACTGTAGCAACACGAAAGAGCTCCGTGGACCAAAAATCAACTCGAGATGAGAGGTTAGTCCCTGGCTTCGACTCCTGAGGAATACCACCTTACCACAAGCACCTCAAGAGGAGGCTTCTCTCAGCTCTAGGTATGTGAGAGGGACCCTGAGTTTGCGGCCTCAAGTGGAATGGACACCGCGATGCCCTGACTCGAAATAAGGCCGGATATCCCTGCAGTGACTTGAATGCAGGCTCGTCTTGCATCTCCCAAGAAGAAAGGATGTCTGAATCCCCTGTGGAGACCACAGAGAAAGACCTAGTTCCCCACCTCATCGCGACCGGAGGCCTCACATCCTTTGAAAACTCCAGAGGTACGCGGAGATCAGTGCCTCCAAAGGAGACGATGCCTGACTCCTCGTGAAACTTGATAGGAGTCCCAGGATTCCTGTGGCACGTGGAAAGGGACCCTTGGTCTCCCGCCTCAGCTGGAGAGGCGTTCCAATTGCCCTGCCAAGCCTCGAGTAGAATCCCGAGTTGTCCCTCGCAACTAGGCAGGAGTCCTGACGTGGCTGAACAAACACGTGGGTGGAAGGGCCATCCCCGTCGTAACTCGAGAATATACCCCAGGTTCCCGCCGCAACTCGAGAAAAACCATGAGACTTCCCCCTCGATGCGAGATGAGGCCCGATTCCCCTGTACTGCGTGCAGAGCAATTCCGTCTTGCACATCACACATGAAAGGAGCCTTGATTTTCTTGATGGCAGTCCAGAGAAACCCCAAGAACACTGTTTCAAGGATAGAGGGATCCTGAGGTCACTGTAGCAACACGAAAGAACTCTGTGGACCAAAAATCAACTCGAAAAGAGAGGTTAGTCCCTGGATTCGTCTCCAGAGGAATACCACCTTACCACAAGCACCTCAAGAGGAGGCTTCTCTCAGCTCTAGGTATGTGAGAGGGACCCTGAGTTTGCGGCCTCAAGTGGAATGGACACCGCGATGCCCTGACTCGAAATAAGGCCGGATATCCCTGCAGTGTCTTGAATGCAGGCTCGTCTTGCATCTCCCAAGAAGAAAGGATGTCTGAATCCCCTGTGGAGACCACAGAGAAACACCTAGTTCCCCACCTCATCGCGACCGGAGGCCTCACATCCTTTGAAAACTCCAGAGGTACGCGGAGATCAGTGCCTCCAAAGGAGACGATGCCTGACTCCTCGTGAAACTTGATAGGAGTCCCAGGATTCCTGTGGCACGTGGAAAGGGACCCTTGGTCTCCCGCCTCAGCTGGAGAGGCGTTCCAATTGCCCTGCCAAGCCTCGAGGAGAATCCCGAGTTGTCCCTCGCAACTAGGCAGGAGTCCTGACGTGGCTGAACAAACACGTGGGTGGAAGTGCCATCCCCGTCGTAACTCGAGAATATACCCCAGGTTCCCGCCGCAACTCGAGAAAAACCATGAGACTTCCCCCTCGATGCGAGATGAGGCCCGATTCCCCTGTACTGCGTGCAGAGCAATTCCGTCTTGCACATCACACATGAAAGGAGCCTTGATTTCCTTGATGGCACTCCAGAGAAACCCCAAGAACACTGTTTCAAGGATAGAGGGATCCTGAGGTCACTGTAGCAACACGAAAGAACTCTGTGGACCAAAAATCAACTCGAAAAGAGAGGTTAGTCCCTGGATTCGTCTCCAGAGGAATACCACCTTACCACAAGCACCTCAAGAGGAGGCTTCTCTCAGCTCTAGGTATGTGAGAGGGACCCTGAGTTTGCGGCCTCAAGTGGAATGGACACCGCGATGCCCTGACTCGAAATAAGGCCGGATATCCCTGCAGTGACTTCAATGCAGGCTCGTCTTGCATCTCCCAGGACGAAAGGATGTCTGAATCCCCTGTGGAAAGCACAGAGAAAAACTTAGTTCCCCACCTCATCGCGACCGGAGGCCTCACATCCTTTGAAAACTCCAGAGGTACGCGGAGATCAGTGCCTCCAAAGGAGACGATGCCTGACTCCTCGTGAAACTTGATAGGAGTCCCAGGATTCCTGTGGCACTTGGAAAGGGACACTTGGTCTCCCGCCTCAGCTGGAGAGGCGTCCCAATTGCCCTGCCAAGCCTCGAGGAGAATCCAGAGTTGTCCCTCGCAACTAGGCAGGAGTCCTGACGTCCCTGAACAAACACGTGGGTGGAAGGGCCATCCCCGTCGTAACTCGAGAATATACCCCAGGTTCCCGCCGCAACTCGAGAAAAACCATGAGACTTCCCCCTCGCCGCGAGATGAGGCCCGATTCCCCTGCACTGCGTGCAGAGCAATTCCGTGTTGCATATCACACATGAAAGGAGCCTTGATTTCCTTGATGGCACTCCAGAGAAACCCCAAGAACACTGCTTCAAGGCTAGAGGGATCCTGAGGTCACTGTAGCAACATGAAAGAGCTCCGTGGGCCAAAAATCAACTCGAGATGAGAGGTTAGTCCCTGGCTTCGACTCCAGAGGAATACCACCTTACCACAAGCACCTCAAGAGGAGGCTTCTCTCAGCTCTAGGTATGTGAGAGGGACCCTGAGTTTGCGGCCTCAAGTGGAATGGACACCGCGATGCCCTGACGCGAAATAAGGCCGGATATCCCTGCAGTGACTTGAATGCAGGCTCGTCTTGCATCTCCCAAGATGAAAGGATGTCTGAATCCCCTGTGGAGACCACAGAGAAAGACCTAGTTCCCAACCTCATCGCGACCGGAGGCCTCACATCCTTTGAAAACTCCAGAGGTACGCGGAGATCAGTGCCTCCAAAGGAGACGATGCCTGACTCCTCGTGAAACTTGATAGGAGTCCCAGGATTCCTGTGGCACGTGGAAAGGGACCCTTGGTCTCCCGCCTCAGCTGGAGAGGCGTTCCAATTGCCTTGCCAAGCCTCGAGGAGAATCCCGAGTTGTGTCTCGCAACTAGGCAAGAGTCCTGACGTGGCTGAACAAACACGTGTGTGGAAGGGCCATCCCCGTCGTAACTCGAGAATATACCCCAGGTTCCCGCCGCAACTCGAGAAAAACCATGAGACTTCCCCCTCGATGCGAGATGAGGCCCGATTCCCCTGTACTGCGTGCAGAGCAATTCCGTCTTGCACATCACACATGAAAGGAGCCTTGATTTCCTTGATGGCACTCCAGAGAAAACCCAAGAACACTGTTTCAAGGATAGAGGAATCCTGAGGTCACTGTAGCAATACGAAAGAACTCTGTGGACCAAAAATCAACTCGAAAAGAGAGGTTAGTCCCTGGATTCGTCTCCAGAGAAATACCACCTTACCACAAGCACCTCAAGAGGAGGCTTCTCTCAGCTCTAGGTATGTGAGAGGGACCCTGAGTTTGCGGCCTCAAGTGGAATGGACACCGCGATGCCCTGACTCGAAATAAGGCCGGATATCCCTGCAGTGACTTGAATGCAGGCTCGTCTTGCATCTCCCAAGAAGAAAGGATGTCTGAATCCCCTGTGGAGACCACAGAGAAACACCTAGTTCCCCACCTCATCGCGACCGGAGGCCTCACATCCTTTGAAAACTCCAGAGGTACGCGGAGATCAGTGCCTCCAAAGGTGACGATGCCTGACTCCTCGTGAAACTTGATAGGAGTCCCAGGATTCCTGTGGCACGTGGAAAGGGACCCTTGGTCTCCCGCCTCAGCTGGAGAGGCGTTCCAATTGCCCTGCCAAGCCTCGAGGAGAATCCCGAGTTGTCCCTCGCAACTAGGCAGGAGTCCTGACGTGGCTGAACAAACACGTGGGTGGAAGGGCTATCCCCGTCGTAACTCGAGAATATACCCCAGGTTCCCGCCGCAACTCGAGAAAAACCATGAGACTTCCCCCTCGATGTGAGATGAGGCCCGATTCCCCTGTAATGCGTGCAGAGCAATTCCGTCTTGCACATCACACATGAAAGGAGCCTTGATTTCCTTGATGGCACTCCAGAGAAACCCCAAGAACACTGTTTCAAGGATAGAGGGATCCTGAGGTCACTGTAGCAACACGAAAGAACTCTGTGGACCAAAAATCAACTCGAAAAGAGAGGTTAGTCCCTGGATTCGTCTCCAGAGGAATACCACCTTACCACAAGCACCTCAAGAGGAGGCTTCTCTCAGCTCTAGGTATGTGAGAGGGACCCTGAGTTTGCGGCCTCAAGTGGAATGGACACCGCGATGCCCTGACTCGAAATAAGGCCGGATATCCCTGCAGTGACTTCAATGCAGGCTCGTCTTGCATCTCCCAGGATGAAAGGATGTCTGAATCCCCTGTGGAAAGCACAGAGAAAAACTTAGTTCCCCACCTCATCGCGATCGATAGCCTCACATCCTTTGAAAACTCCAGAGGTACGCGGAGATCAGTGCCTCCAAAGGAGACGATGCCTGACTCCTCGTGAAACTTGATAGGAGTCCCAGGATTCCTGTGGCACTTGGAAAGGGACTCTTGGTCTCCCGCCTCAGCTGGAGAGGCGTCCCAATTGCCCTGCCAAGCCTCGAGGAGAATCCAGAGTTGTCCCTCGCAACTAGGCAGGAGTCCTGACGTGGCTGAAGAAACACGTTGGTGGAAGGGCCATCCCCGTCGTAACTCGAGAATATACCCCAGGTTCCCGCCGCAACTCGAGAAAAACCATGAGACTTCCCCCTCGCCGCGAGATGAGGCCCGATTCCCCTGCACTGCGTGCAGAGCAATTCCGTGTTGCACATCACACATGAACGGAGCCTTGATTTCCTTGATGGCACTCCAGAGAAACCCCAAGAACACTGTTTCAAGGCTAGAGGGATCCTGAGGTCACTGTAGCAACACGAAAGAGCTCCGTGGGCCAAAAATCAACTCGAGATGAGAGGTTAGTCCCTGGCTTCGACTCCAGAGGAATACCACCTTACCACAAGCACCTCAAGAGGAGGCTTCTCTCAGCTCTAGGTATGTGAGAGGGACCCTGAGTTTGCGGCCTCAAGTGGAATGGACACCGCGATGCCCTGATGCGAAATAAGGCTGGATATCCCTGCAGTGACTTGAATGCAGGCTCGTCTTGCATCTCCCAAGATGAAAGGATGTCTGAATCCCCTGTGGAGACCACAGAGAAAGACCTAGTTCCCCACCTCATCGCGACCGGAGGCCTCACATCCTTTGAAAACTCCAGAGGTACGCGGAGATCAGTGCCTCCAAAGGAGACGATGCCTGACTCCTCGTGAAACTTGATACGAGTCCCAGGATTCCTGTGGCACGTGGAAAGGGACCCTTGGTCTCCCGCCTCAGCTGGAGAGGCGTCCCAATTGCCTTGCCAAGCCTCGAGGAGAATCCCGAGTTGTGTCTCGCAACTAGGCAAGAGTCCTGACCTGGCTGAACAAACACGTGTGTGGAAGGGCCATCCCCGTCGTAACTCGAGAATATACCTCAGGTTCCCGCCGCAACTCGAGAAAAACCATGAGACTTCCCCCTCGCCGCGAGATGAGGCCCGATTCCCCTGCACTGCGTGCAGAGCAATTCCTTGTTGCACATCACACATGAAAGGAGCCTTGATTTCCTTGATGGCACTCCAGAGAAACCCCAAGAACACTGTTTCAAGGCTAGAGGGATCCTGAGGTCACTGTAGCAACACGAAAGAGCTCCGTGGACCAAAAATCAACTCGAGATGAGAGGTTAGTCCCTGGCTTCGACTCCTGAGGAATACCACCTTACCACAAGCACCTCAAGAGGAGGCTTCTCTCAGCTCTAGGTATGTGAGAGGGACCCTGAGTTTGCGGCCTCAAGTGGAATGGACACCGCGATGCCCTGACTCGAAATAAGGCCGGATATCCCTGCAGTGACTTGAATGCAGGCTCGTCTTGCATCTCCCAAGAAGAAAGGATGTCTGAATCCCCTGTGGAGACCACAGAGAAACACCTAGTTCCCCACCTCATCGCGACCGGAGGCCTCACATCCTTTGAAAACTCCAGAGGTACGCGGAGATCAGTGCCTCCAAAGGAGACGATGCCTGACTCCTCGTGAAACTTGATAGGAGTCCCAGGATTCCTGTGGCACGTGGAAAGTGACCCTTGGTCTCCCGCCTCAGCTGGAGAGGCGTTCCAATTGCCCTGCCAAGCCTCGAGTAGAATCCCGAGTTGTCCCTCGCAACTAGGCAGGAGTCCTGACGTGGCTGAACAAACACGTGGGTGGAAGGGCCATCCCCGTCGTAACTCGAGAATATACCCCAGGTTCCCGCCGCAACTCGAGAAAAACCATGAGACTTCCCCCTCGATGCGAGATGAGGCCCGATTCCCCTGTACTGCGTGCAGAGCAATTCCGTCTTGCACATCACACATGAAAGGAGCCTTGATTTTCTTGATGGCAGTCCAGAGAAACCCCAAGAACACTGTTTCAAGGATAGAGGGATCCTGAGGTCACTGTAGCAACACGAAAGAACTCTGTGGACCAAAAATCAACTCGAAAAGAGAGGTTAGTCCCTGGATTCGTCTCCAGAGGAATACCACCTTACCACAAGCACCTCAAGAGGAGGCTTCTCTCAGCTCTAGGTATGTGAGAGGGACCCTGAGTTTGCGGCCTCAAGTGGAATGGACACCGCGATGCCCTGACTCGAAATAAGGCCGGATATCCCTGCAGTGACTTCAATGCAGGCTCGTCTTGCATCTCCCAGGATGAAAGGATGTCTGAATCCCCTGTGGAAAGCACAGAGAAAAACTTAGTTCCCCACCTCATCGCGATCGATAGCCTCACATCCTTTGAAAACTCCAGAGGTACGCGGAGATCAGTGCCTCCAAAGGAGACGATGCCTGACTCCTCGTGAAACTTGATAGGAGTCCCAGGATTCCTGTGGCACTTGGAAAGGGACTCTTGGTCTCCCGCCTCAGCTGGAGAGGCGTCCCAATTGCCCTGCCAAGCCTCGAGGAGAATCCAGAGTTGTCCCTCGCAACTAGGCAGGAGTCCTGACGTGGCTGAAGAAACACGTTGGTGGAAGGGCCATCCCCGTCGTAACTCGAGAATATACCCCAGGTTCCCGCCGCAACTCGAGAAAAACCATGAGACTTCCCCCTCGCCGCGAGATGAGGCCCGATTCCCCTGCACTGCGTGCAGAGCAATTCCGTGTTGCACATCACACATGAACGGAGCCTTGATTTCCTTGATGGCACTCCAGAGAAACCCCAAGAACACTGTTTCAAGGCTAGAGGGATCCTGAGGTCACTGTAGCAACACGAAAGAGCTCCGTGGGCCAAAAATCAACTCGAGATGAGAGGTTAGTCCCTGGCTTCGACTCCAGAGGAATACCACCTTACCACAAGCACCTCAAGAGGAGGCTTCTCTCAGCTCTAGGTATGTGAGAGGGACCCTGAGTTTGCGGCCTCAAGTGGAATGGACACCGCGATGCCCTGACGCGAAATAAGGCTGGATATCCCTGCAGTGACTTGAATGCAGGCTCGTCTTGCATCTCCCAAGATGAAAGGATGTCTGCATCCCCTGTGGAGACCACAGAGAAAGACCTAGTTCCCCACCTCATCGCGACCGGAGGCCTCACATCCTTTGAAAACTCCAGAGGTACGCGGAGATCAGTGCCTCCAAAGGAGACGATGCCTGACTCCTCGTGAAACTTGATACGAGTCCCAGGATTCCTGTGGCACGTGGAAAGGGACCCTTGGTCTCCCGCCTCAGCTGGAGAGGCGTCCCAATTGCCTTGCCAAGCCTCGAGGAGAATCCCGAGTTGTGTCTCGCAACTAGGCAAGAGTCCTGACCTGGCTGAACAAACACGTGTGTGGAAGGGCCATCCCCGTCGTAACTCGAGAATATACCTCAGGTTCCCGCCGCAACTCGAGAAAAACCATGAGACTTCCCCCTCGCCGCGAGATGAGGCCCGATTCCCCTGCACTGCGTGCAGAGCAATTCCGTGTTGCACATCACACATGAAAGGAGCCTTGATTTCCTTGATGGCACTCCAGAGAAACCCCAAGAACACTGTTTCAAGGCTAGAGGGATCCTGAGGTCACTGTAGCAACACGAAAGAGCTCCGTGGACCAAAAATCAACTCGAGATGAGAGGTTAGTCCCTGGCTTCGACTCCTGAGGAATACCACCTTACCACAAGCACCTCAAGAGGAGGCTTCTCTCAGCTCTAGGTATGTGAGAGGGACCCTGAGTTTGCGGCCTCAAGTGGAATGGACACCGCGATGCCCTGACTCGAAATAAGGCCGGATATCCCTGCAGTGACTTGAATGCAGGCTCGTCTTGCATCTCCCAAGAAGAAAGGATGTCTGAATCCCCTGTGGAGACCACAGAGAAAGACCTAGTTCCCCACCTCATCGCGACCGGAGGCCTCACATCCTTTGAAAACTCCAGAGGTACGCGGAGATCAGTGCCTCCAAAGGAGACGATGCCTGACTCCTCGTGAAACTTGATAGGAGTCCCAGGATTCCTGTGGCACGTGGAAAGGGACCCTTGGTCTCCCGCCTCAGCTGGAGAGGCGTTCCAATTGCCCTGCCAAGCCTCGAGTAGAATCCCGAGTTGTCCCTCGCAACTAGGCAGGAGTCCTGACGTGGCTGAACAAACACGTGGGTGGAAGGGCCATCCCCGTCGTAACTCGAGAATATACCCCAGGTTCCCGCCGCAACTCGAGAAAAACCATGAGACTTCCCCCTCGATGCGAGATGAGGCCCGATTCCCCTGTACTGCGTGCAGAGCAATTCCGTCTTGCACATCACACATGAAAGGAGCCTTGATTTTCTTGATGGCAGTCCAGAGAAACCCCAAGAACACTGTTTCAAGGATAGAGGGATCCTGAGGTCACTGTAGCAACACGAAAGAACTCTGTGGACCAAAAATCAACTCGAAAAGAGAGGTTAGTCCCTGGATTCGTCTCCAGAGGAATACCACCTTACCACAAGCACCTCAAGAGGAGGCTTCTCTCAGCTCTAGGTATGTGAGAGGGACCCTGAGTTTGCGGCCTCAAGTGGAATGGACACCGCGATGCCCTGACTCGAAATAAGGCCGGATATCCCTGCAGTGTCTTGAATGCAGGCTCGTCTTGCATCTCCCAAGAAGAAAGGATGTCTGAATCCCCTGTGGAGACCACAGAGAAACACCTAGTTCCCCACCTCATCGCGACCGGAGGCCTCACATCCTTTGAAAACTCCAGAGGTACGCGGAGATCAGTGCCTCCAAAGGAGACGATGCCTGACTCCTCGTGAAACTTGATAGGAGTCCCAGGATTCCTGTGGCACGTGGAAAGGGACCCTTGGTCTCCCGCCTCAGCTGGAGAGGCGTTCCAATTGCCCTGCCAAGCCTCGAGGAGAATCCCGAGTTGTCCCTCGCAACTAGGCAGGAGTCCTGACGTGGCTGAACAAACACGTGGGTGGAAGTGCCATCCCCGTCGTAACTCGAGAATATACCCCAGGTTCCCGCCGCAACTCGAGAAAAACCATGAGACTTCCCCCTCAATGCGAGATGAGGCCCGATTCCCCTGTACTGCGTGCAGAGCAATTCCGTCTTGCACATCACACATGAAAGGAGCCTTGATTTCCTTGATGGCACTCCAGAGAAACCCCAAGAACACTGTTTCAAGGATAGAGGGATCCTGAGGTCACTGTAGCAACACGAAAGAACTCTGTGGACCAAAAATCAACTCGAAAAGAGAGGTTAGTCCCTGGATTCGTCTCCAGAGGAATACCACCTTACCACAAGCACCTCAAGAGGAGGCTTCTCTCAGCTCTAGGTATGTGAGAGGGACCCTGAGTTTGCGGCCTCAAGTGGAATGGACACCGCGATGCCCTGACTCGAAATAAGGCCGGATATCCCTGCAGTGACTTCAATGCAGGCTCGTCTTGCATCTCCCAGGACGAAAGGATGTCTGAATCCCCTGTGGAAAGCACAGAGAAAAACTTAGTTCCCCACCTCATCGCGACCGGAGGCCTCACATCCTTTGAAAACTCCAGAGGTACGCGGAGATCAGTGCCTCCAAAGGAGACGATGCCTGACTCCTCGTGAAACTTGATAGGAGTCCCAGGATTCCTGTGGCACTTGGAAAGGGACACTTGGTCTCCCGCCTCAGCTGGAGAGGCGTCCCAATTGCCCTGCCAAGCCTCGAGGAGAATCCAGAGTTGTCCCTCGCAACTAGGCAGGAGTCCTGACGTCCCTGAACAAACACGTGGGTGGAAGGGCCATCCCCGTCGTAACTCGAGAATATACCCCAGGTTCCCGCCGCAACTCGAGAAAAACCATGAGACTTCCCCCTCGCCGCGAGATGAGGCCCGATTCCCCTGCACTGCGTGCAGAGCAATTCCGTGTTGCATATCACACATGAAAGGAGCCTTGATTTCCTTGATGGCACTCCAGAGAAACCCCAAGAACACTGCTTCAAGGCTAGAGGGATCCTGAGGTCACTGTAGCAACATGAAAGAGCTCCGTGGGCCAAAAATCAACTCGAGATGAGAGGTTAGTCCCTGGCTTCGACTCCAGAGGAATACCACGTTACCACAAGCACCTCAAGAGGAGGCTTCTCTCAGCTCTAGGTATGTGAGAGGGACCCTGAGTTTGCGGCCTCAAGTGGAATGGACACCGCGATGCCCTGACGCGAAATAAGGCCGGATATCCCTGCAGTGACTTGAATGCAGGCTCGTCTTGCATCTCCCAAGATGAAAGGATGTCTGAATCCCCTGTGGAGACCACAGAGAAAGACCTAGTTCCCCACCTCATCGCGACCGGAGGCCTCACATCCTTTGAAAACTCCAGAGGTACGCGGAGATCAGTGCCTCCAAAGGAGACGATGCCTGACTCCTCGTGAAACTTGATAGGAGTCCCAGGATTCCTGTGGCACGTGGAAAGGGACCCTTGGTCTCCCGCCTCAGCTGGAGAGGCGTTCCAATTGCCTTGCCAAGCCTCGAGGAGAATCCCGAGTTGTGTCTCGCAACTAGGCAAGAGTCCTGACGTGGCTGAACAAACACGTGTGTGGAAGGGCCATCCCCGTCGTAACTCGAGAATATACCCCAGGTTCCCGCCGCAACTCGAGAAAAACCATGAGACTTCCCCCTCGTTGCGAGATGAGGCCCGATTCCCCTGTACTGCGTGCAGAGCAATTCCGTCTTGCACATCACACATGAAAGGAGCCTTGATTTCCTTGATGGCACTCCAGAGAAACCCCAAGAACACTGTTTCAAGGATAGAGGAATCCTGAGGTCACTGTAGCAATACGAAAGAACTCTGTGGACCAAAAATCAACTCGAAAAGAGAGGTTAGTCCCTGGATTCGTCTCCAGAGAAATACCACCTTACCACAAGCACCTCAAGAGGAGGCTTCTCTCAGCTCTAGGTATGTGAGAGGGACCCTGAGTTTGCGGCCTCAAGTGGAATGGACACCGCGATGCCCTGACTCGAAATAAGGCCGGATATCCCTGCAGTGACTTGAATGCAGGCTCGTCTTGCATCTCCCAAGAAGAAAGGATGTCTGAATCCCCTGTGGAGACCACAGAGAAACACCTAGTTCCCCACCTCATCGCGACCGGAGGCCTCACATCCTTTGAAAACTCCAGAGGTACGCGGAGATCAGTGCCTCCAAAGGTGACGATGCCTGACTCCTCGTGAAACTTGATAGGAGTCCCAGGATTCCTGTGGCACGTGGAAAGGGACCCTTGGTCTCCCGCCTCAGCTGGAGAGGCGTTCCAATTGCCCTGCCAAGCCTCGAGGAGAATCCCGAGTTGTCCCTCGCAACTAGGCAGGAGTCCTGACGTGGCTGAACAAACACGTGGGTGGAAGGGCTATCCCCGTCGTAACTCGAGAATATACCCCAGGTTCCCGCCGCAACTCGAGAAAAACCATGAGACTTCCCCCTCGATGTGAGATGAGGCCCGATTCCCCTGTAATGCGTGCAGAGCAATTCCGTCTTGCACATCACACATGAAAGGAGCCTTGATTTCCTTGATGGCACTCCAGAGAAACCCCAAGAACACTGTTTCAAGGCTAGAGGGATCCTGAGGTCACTGAAGCAACACGAAAGAACTCTGTGGACCAAAAATCAACTCGAAAAGAGAGGTTAGTCCCTGGATTCGTCTCCAGAGGAATACCACCTTACCACAAGCACCTCAAGAGGAGGCTTCTCTCAGCTCTAGGTATGTGAAAGGGACCCTGAGTTTGCGGCCTCAAGTGGAATGGACACCGCGATGCCCTGACTCGAAATAAGGCCGGATATCCCTGCAGTGACTTGAATGCAGGCTCGTCTTGCATCTCCCAGGACGAAAGGATGTCTGAATCCCCTGGGGAAAGCACAGAGAAAGACTTAGTTCCCCACCTCATCGCGACCGATAGCCTCACATCCTTTGAAAACTCCAGAGGTACGCGGAGATCAGTGCCTCCAAAGGAGACGATGCCTGACTCCTCGTGAAACTTGATAGGAGTCCCAGGATTCCTGTGGCACTTGGAAAGGGACACTTGGTCTCCCGCATCAGCTGGAGAGGCATCCCAATTGCACTGCCAAGCCTCGAGGAGAATCCAGAGTTGTCCCTCGCAACTAGGCAGGAGTCCTGACGTCGCTGAAGAAACACGTGGGTGGAAGGGCCATCCCCGTCGTAACTCGAGAATATACCCCAGGTTCCCGCCGCAAATCGAGAAAAACCATGAGACTTCCCCCTCGCCGCGAGATGAGGCCCGATTCCCCTGCACTGCGTGCAGAGCAATTCCGTGTTGCACATCACACATGAAAGGAGCCTTGATTTCCTTGATGGCACTCCAGAGAAACCCCAAGAACACTGTTTCAAGGCTAGAGGGATCCTGAGGTCACTGTAGCAACACGAAAGAGCTCCGTGGGCCAAAAATCAACTCGAGATGAGAGGTTAGTCCCTGGCTTCGACTCCAGAGAAATACCACCTTACCACAAGCACCTCAAGAGGAGGCTTCTCTCAGCTCTAGGTATGTGAGAGGGACCCTGAGTTTGCGGCCTCAAGTGGAATGGACACCGCGATGCCCTGACGCGAAATAAGGCTGGATATCCCTGCAGTGACTTGAATGCAGGCTCGTCTTGCATCTCCCAAGATAAAAGGATGTCTGAATCCCCTGTGGAGACCACAGAGAAAGACCTAGTTCCCCAACTCATCGCGACCGGAGGCCTCACATCCTTTGAAAACTCCAGAGGTACGCGGAGATCAGTGCCTCCAAAGGAGACGATGCCTGACTCCTCGTGAAACTTGATAGGAGTCCCAGGATTCCTGTGGCACGTGGAAAGGGACCCTTGGTCTCCCGCCTCAGCTGGAGAGGCGTCCCAATTGCCTTGCCAAGCCTCGAGGAGAATCCCGAGTTGTGTCTCGCAACTAGGCAAGAGTCCTGACGCGGCTGAACAAACACGTGTGTGGAAGGGCCATCCCCGTCGTAACTCGAGAATATACCCCAGGTTCCCGCCGCAACTCGAGAAAAACCATGAGACTCCCCCTCGCCGCGAGATGAGGCCCGATTCCCCTGCACTGTGTGCAGAGCATTTCTGTGTTGCACATCACACATGAAAGGAGCCTTGATTTCCTTCATGGCACTCCAGAGAAACCCCAAGAACACTGTTTCAAGGCTAGAGGGATCCTGAGGTCACTGTAGCAACACGAAAGAGTTTCGTGGACCAAAAATCAACTCGAGATGAGAGGTTAGTCCCTGGCTTCGACTCCAGAGGAATACCACCTTACCACAAGCACCTCAAGAGGAGGCTTCTCTCAGCTCTACGTATGTGAGAGGGACCCTGAGTTTGCGGCCTCAAGTGGAATGGACACCGCGATGCCCTGACTCGAAATAAGGCCGGATATCCCTGCAGTGACTGGAATGCAGGCTCGTCTTGCATCTCCCAAGACGAAAGGGTGTCTGAATCCCCTGTGGAGACCACAGAGAAAGACCTAGTTCCCCACCTCATCGCGACAGGAGGCCTCAAATCCTTTGAAAACTCCAGAGGTATGCGGAGATCAGTGCCTCCAAAGGAGACGATGCCTGACTCCTCGTGAAACTTGATAGGAGACCCAGGATTCCTGTGGCACGTGGAAAGGGACCCTTGGTCTCCCGTCTCAGCTGGAGAGGCGTCCCAATTGCCCTGCAAAGCCTCGAGGAGAATCCCGAGTTGTCCCTCGCAACTAGGCAGGAGTCCTGACATGGCTGAACACACACATGTGTGGAAGGGCCATCCCCGTCGTAACTCGAGAATATACCCCAGGTTCCCGCCGCAACTCGAGAAAAACCATGAGACTTCCCCCTCGCCGCGAGATGAGGCCCGATTCCCCTGCACTGCGTGCAGAGCAATTCCGTGTTGCACATCACACATGAAAGGAGCCTTGATTTCCTTGATGGCACTCCAGAGAAACCCCAAGAACACTGTTTCAAGGATAGAGGGATCCTGAGGTCACTGTAGCAACACGAAAGAGCTCCGTGGACCAAGAATCAACACGAGATGAGAGGTTAGTCCCTGGCTTCGACTCCTGAGGAATACCACCTTACCACAAGCACCTCAAGAGGAGGCTTCTCTCAGCTCTAGGTATGTGAGAGGGATCCTGAGTTTGCGGCCTCAAGTGGAATGGACACCGCGATGCCCTGACTCGAAATAAGGCCGGATATCCCTGCAGTGACTTGAATGCAGGCTCGTCTTGCATCTCCCAAGATGAAAGGATGTCTGAATCCCCTGTGGAGACCACAGAGAAAGACCTAGTTCCCCACCTCATCGCGACCGGAGGCCTCACATCCTTTGAAAACTCCAGAGGTACGCGGAGATCAGTGCCTCCAAAGGAGACGATGCCTGACTCCTCGTGAAACTTGATAGGAGTCCCAGGATTCCTGTGGCACGTGGAAAGGGACCCTTGGTCTCCCGCCTCAGCTGGAGAAGCGTTCCAATTGCCCTGCCAAGCCTCGAGAAGAATCCCGAGTTGTCCCTCGCAACTAGGCAGGAGTCCTGACGTGGCTGAACAAACACGTGTGTGGAAGGGCCATCCCCGTCGTAACTCGAGAATATACCCCAGGTTCCCGCCGCAACTCGAGAAAAACCATGAGACTTCCCCCTCGATGCGAGATGAGGCCCGATTCCCCTGTACTGCGTGCAGAGCAATTCCGTCTTGCACATCACACATGAAAGGAGCCTTGATTTCCTTGATGGCACTCCAGAGAAACCCCAAGAACACTGTTTCAAGGATAGAGGGATCCTGAGGTCACTGTAGCAACACGAAAGAACTCTGTGGACCAAAAATCAACTCAAAAAGAGAGGTTAGTCCCTGGCTTCGACTCCAGAGGAATACCACCTTACCACAAGCACCTCAAGAGGAGGCTTCTCTCAGCTCTAGGTATGTGAGAGGGACCCTGATTTTGCGGCCTCAAGTGGAATGGACACCGCGATGCCCTGACTCGAAATAAGGCCGGATATCCCTGCAGTGACTTGAATGCAGGCTCGTGTTGCATCTCCCAAGATGAAAGGATGTCTGAATCCCCTGTGGAGACCACAGAGAAAGACCTAGTTCCCCACCTCATCGCGACCGGAGGCCTCACATCCTTTGAAAACTCCAGAGGTACGCGGAGATCAGTGCCTCCAAAGGAGACGATGCCTGAGTCCTCGTGAAACTTGATAGGAGTCCCAGGATTCCTGTGGCACGTGGAAAGGGACCCTTGGTCTCCCGCCTCAGCTGGAGAGGCGTCCCAATTGCCTTGCCAAGCCTCGAGGAGAATCCCGAGTTGTGTCTCGCAACTAGGCAAGAGTCCTGACGTGGCTGAACAAACACGTGTGTGGAAGGGCCATCCCCGTCGTAACTCGAGAATATACCCCAGGTTCCCGCCGCAACTCGAGAAAAACCATGAGACTTCCTCCTCGCCGCGAGATGAGGCCCGATTCCCCTGCACTGCGTGTAGAGCAATTCTGTGTTGCACATCACACATGAAAGGAGCCTTGATTTCCTTCATGGCACTCCAGAGAAACCCCAAGAACACTGTTTCAAGGCTAGAGGGATCCTGAGGTCACTGTAGCAACACGAAAGAGCTCCGTGGACCAAAAATCAACTCGAGATGAAAGGGTAGTCCCTGGCTTCGACTCCAGAGGAATACCACCTTACCACAAGCACCTCAAGAGGAGGCTTCTCTCAGCTCTAGGTATGTGAGAGGGACCCTGAGTTTGCGGCCTCAAGTGGAATGGACACCGCGAAGCCCTGACTCGAAATAAGGCCGGATATCCCTGCAGTGACTGGAATGCAGGCTCGTCTTGCATCTCCCAAGACGAAAGGGTGTCTGAATTCCCTGTGGAGACCACAGAGAAAGACCTAGTTCCCCACCTCATCGCGACAGGAGGCCTCAAAATCTTTGAAAACTCCAGAGGTATGCGGAGATCAGTGCCTCCAAAGGAGACGATGCCTGACTCCTCGTGAAACTTGATAGGAGACCCAGGATTCCGGTGGCACGTGGAAAGGGACCCTTGGTCTCCCGTCTCAGCTGGAGAGGCGTCCCAATTGCCCTGCAAAGCCTCGAAGAGAATCCAGAGTTGTCCCTCACAACTAGGCAGGAGTCCTGACATGGCTGAACACACACGTGTGTGGAAGGGCCATCCCCGTCGTAACTCGAGAATATACCCCAGGTTCCCGCCGCAACTCGAGAAAAACCATGAGACTTCCCCCTCGCCGCGAGATGAGGCCCGATTCCCCTGCACTGCGTGCAGAGCAATTCCGTGTTGCACATCACACATGAAAGGAGCCTTGATTTCCTTGATGGCACTCCAGAGAAACCCCAAGAACACTGTTTCAAGGATAGAGGGATCCTGAGGTCACTGTAGCAACACGAAAGAGCTCCGTGGACCAAGAATCAACACGAGATGAGAGGTTAGTCCCTGGCTTCGACTCCTGAGGAATACCACCTTACCACAAGCACCTCAAGAGGAGGCTTCTCTCAGCTCTAGGTATGTGAGAGGGATCCTGAGTTTGCGGCCTCAAGTGGAATGGACACCGCGATGCCCTGACTCGAAATAAGGCCGGATATCCCTGCAGTGACTTGAATGCAGGCTCGTCTTGCATCTCCCAAGACGAAAGGGTGTCTGAATCCCCTCTGGAGACCACAGAGAAAGACCTAGTTCCCCACCTCATCGCGACCGGAGGCCTCACATCCTTTGAAAACTCCAGAGGTACGCGGAGATCAGTGCCTCCAAAGGAGACGATGCCTGACTCCTCGTGAAACTTGATAGGAGTCCCAGGATTCCTGTGGCAGTTGGAAAGGGACACTTGGTCTCCCGCCTCAGCTGGAGAGGCGTCCCAATTGCCCTGCCAAGCCTCGAGGAGAATCCAGAGTTGTCCCTCGCAACTAGGCAGGAGTCCTGACGTGGCTGAACAAACACGTGGGTGGAAGGGCCATCCCCGTCGTAACTCGAGAATATACCCCAGGTTCCCGCCGCAACTCGAGAAAAACCATGAGACTTCCCCCTCGCCGCGAGATGAGGCCCGATTCCCCTGCACTGCGTGCAGAGCAATTCTGTGTTGCACATCACACATGAAAGGAGCCTTGATTTCCTTGATGGCACTCCAGAGAAACCCCAAGAACACTGTTTCAAGGCTAGAGGGATCCTGAGGTCACTGTAGCAACACGAAAGAGCTCCGTGGACCAAGAATCAACACGAGATGAGAGGTTAGTCCCTGGCTTCGACTCCTGAGGAATACCACCTTACCACAAGCACCTCAAGAGGAGGCTTCTCTCAGCTCTAGGTATGTGAGAGGGATCCTGAGTTTGCGGCCTCAAGTGGAATGGACACCACGATGCCCTGACTCGAAATAAGGCCGGATATCCCTGCAGTGACTTGAATGCAGGCTCGTCTTGCATCTCCCAAGATGAAAGGATGTCTGAATCCCCTGTGGAGACCACAGAGAAAGACCTAGTTCCCCACCTCATCGCGACCGGAGGCCTCACATCCTTTGAAAACTCCAGAGGTACGCGGAGATCAGTGCCTCCAAAGGAGACGATGCCTGACTCCTCGTGAAACTTGATAGGAGTCCCAGGATTCCTGTGGCACGTGGAAAGGGACCCTTGGTCTCCCGCCTCAGCTGGAGAGGCGTTCCAATTGCCCTGCCAAGCCTCGAGAAGAATCCCGAATTGTCCCTCGCAACTAGGCACGAGTCCTGACGTGGCTGAACAAACACGTGTGTGGAAGGGCCATCCCCGTGGTAACTCGAGAATATACCCCAGGTTCCCGCCGCAACTCGAGAAAAACCATGAGACTTCCCCCTCGATGCGAGATGAGGCCCGATTCCCCTGTACTGCGTGCAGAGCAATTCCGTCTTGCACATCACACATGAAAGGAGCCTTGATTTCCTTGATGGCACTCCAGAGAAACCCCAAGAACACTGTTTCAAGGATAGAGGGATCCTGAGGTCACTGTAGCAACACGAAAGAACTCTGTGGACCAAAAATCAACTCAAAAAGAGAGGTTAGTCCCTGGCTTCGACTCCAGAGGAATACCACCTTACCACAAGCACCTCAAGAGGAGGCTTCTCTCAGCTCTAGGTATGTGAGAGGGACCCTGATTTTGCGGCCTCAAGTGGAATGGACACCGCGATGCCCTGACTCGAAATAAGGCCGGATATCCCTGCAGTGACTTGAATGCAGGCTCGTGTTGCATCTCCCAAGATGAAAGGATGTCTGAATCCCCTGTGGAGACCACAGAGAAAGACCTAGTTCCCCACCTCATCGCGACCGGAGGCCTCACATCCTTTGAAAACTCCAGAGGTACGCGGAGATCAGTGCCTCCAAAGGAGACGATGCCTGAGTCCTCGTGAAACTTGATAGGAGTCCCAGGATTCCTGTGGCACGTGGAAAGGGACCCTTGGTCTCCCGCCTCAGCTGGAGAGGCGTCCCAATTGCCTTGCCAAGCCTCGAGGAGAATCCCGAGTTGTCCCTCGCAACTAGGCAAGAGTCCTGACGTGGCTGAACAAACACGTGTGTGGAAGGGCCATCCCCGTCGTAACTCGAGAATATACCCCAGGTTCCCGCCGCAACTCGAGAAAAACCATGAGACTTCCCCCTCGCCGCGAGATGAGGCCCGATTCCCCTGCACTGCGTGTAGAGCAATTCTGTGTTGCACATCACACATGAAAGGAGCCTTGATTTCCTTCATGGCACTCCAGAGAAACCCCAAGAACACTGTTTCAAGGCTAGAGGGATCCTGAGGTCACTGTAGCAACACGAAAGAGCTCCGTGGACCAAAAATCAACTCGAGATGAGAGGGTAGTCCCTGGCTTCGACTCCAGAGGAATACCACCTTACCACAAGCACCTCAAGAGGAGGCTTCTCTCAGCTCTAGGTATGTGAGAGGGACCCTGAGTTTGCGGCCTCAAGTGGAATGGACACCGCGAAGCCCTGACTCGAAATAAGGCCGGATATCCCTGCAGTGACTGGAATGCAGGCTCGTCCTGCATCTCCCAAGACGAAAGGGTGTCTGAATCCCCTGTGGAGACCACAGAGAAAGACCTAGTTCCCCACCTCATCGCGACAGGAGGCCTCAAATCCTTTGAAAACTCCAGAGGCATGCGGAGATCAGTGCCTCCAAAGGAGACGATGCCTGACTCCTCGTGAAACTTGATAGGAGTCCCAGGATTCCTGTGGCACGTGGAAAGGGACCCTTGGTCTCCCGTCTCAGCTGGAGAGGCGTCCCAATTGCCCTGCAAAGCCTCGAGGAGAATCCCGAGTTGTCCCTCGCAAGTAGGCAGGAGTCCTGACATGGCTGAACACACACGTGTGTGGAAGGGCCATCCCCGTCGTAACTCGAGAATATACCCCAGGTTCCCGCCGCAACTCGAGAAAAACCATGAGACTTCCCCCTCGCCGCGAGATGAGGCCCGATTCCCCTGCACTGCGTGCAGAGCAATTCCGTGTTGCACATCACACATGAAAGGAGCCTTGATTTCCTTGATGGCACTCCAGAGAAACCCCAAGAACACTGTTTCAAGGCTAGAGGGATCCTGAGGTCACTGTAGCAACACGAAAGAGCTCCGTGGACCAAGAATCAACACGAGATGAGAAGTTAGTCCCTGGCTTCGACTCCTGAGGAATACCACCTTACCACAAGCACCTCAAGAGGAGGCTTCTCTCAGCTCTAGGTATGTGAGAGGGATCCTGAGTTTGCGGCCTCAAGTTGAATGGACACCGCGATGCCCTGACTCGAAATAAGGCCGGATATCCCTGCAGTGACTTGAATGCAGGCTCGTCTTGCATCTCCCAAGAAGAAAGGATGTCTGAATCCCCAGTGGAGACCACAGAGAAAGACCTAGTTCCCCACCTCATCGCGACCGGAGGCCTCACATCCTTTGAAAACTCCAGACGTACGCGGAGATCAGTGCCTCCAAAGGAGACGATGCCTGACTCCTCGTGAAACTTCATAGGAGTCCCAGGATTCTTGTGGCACGTGGAAAGGGACCCTTGGTCTCCCGCCTCAGCTGGAGAGGCGTTCCAATTGCCCTGCCAAGCCTCGAGGAGAATCCCGAGTTGTCCCTTGCAACTAGGCAGGAGTCCTGACGTGGCTGAACAAACACGTGGGTGGAAGGGCCATCCCCGTCGTAACTCGAGAATATACCCCAGGTTCCCGCCGCAACTCGAGAAAAACCATGAGACTTCCCCCTCGCCGCGAGATGAGGCCCGATTCCCCTGCACTGCGTGCAGAGCAATTCCGTGTTGCACATCACACATGAAAGGAGCCTTGATTTCCTTGATGGCACTCCAGAGAAACCCCAAGAACACTGTTTCAAGGCTAGAGGGATCCTGAGGTCACTGTAGCAACACGAAAGAGCTCCGTGGACCAAGAATCAACACGAGATGAGAAGTTAGTCCCTGGCTTCGACTCCTGAGGAATACCACCTTACCACAAGCACCTCAAGAGGAGGCTTCTCTCAGCTCTAGGTATGTGAGAGGGATCCTGAGTTTGCGGCCTCAAGTTGAATGGACACCGCGATGCCCTGACTCGAAATAAGGCCGGATATCCCTGCAGTGACTTGAATGCAGGCTCGTCTTGCATCTCCCAAGAAGAAAGGATGTCTGAATCCCCAGTGGAGACCACAGAGAAAGACCTAGTTCCCCACCTCATCGCGACCGGAGGCCTCACATCCTTTGAAAACTCCAGAGGTACGCGGAGATCAGTGCCTCCAAAGGAGACGATGCCTGACTCCTCGTGAAACTTCATAGGAGTCCCAGGATTCTTGTGGCACGTGGAAAGGGACCCTTGGTCTCCCGCCTCAGCTGGAGAGGCGTTCCAATTGCCCTGCCAAGCCTCGAGGAGAATCCCGAGTTGTCCCTCGCAACTAGGCAGGAGTCCTGACGTGGCTGAACAAACACGTGGGTGGAAGGGCCATCCCCGTCGTAACTCGAGAATATACCCCAGGTTCCCGCCGCAACTCGAGAAAAACCATGAGACTTCCCCCTCGATGCGAGATGAGGCCCGATTCCCCTGTACTGCGTGCAGAGCAATTCCGTCTTGCACATCACACATGAAAGGAGCCTTGATTTCCTTCATGGCACTCCAGAGAAACCCCAAAAACACTGTTTCAAGGCTAGAGGGATCCTGAGGTCACTGTAGCAACACGAAAGAGCTCCGTGGACCAAAAATCAACTCGAGATGAGAGGTTAGTCCCTGGCTTCGACTCCAGAGGAATACCACCTTACCACAAGCACCTCAAGAGGAGGCTTCTCTCAGCTCTAGGTATGTGAGAGGGACCCTGAGTTTGCGGCCTCAAGTGGAATGGACACCGCGATGCCCTGACTCGAAATAAGGCCGGATATCCCTGCAGTGACTTGAATGCAGGCTCCTCTTGCATCTCCCAGGACGAAAGGATGTCTGAATCCCCTGTGGAAAGCACAGAGAAAGACTTAGTTCCCCACATCATCGCGACCGATAGCCTCACATCCTTTGAAAACTCCAGAGGTACGCGGAGATCAGTGCCTCCAAAGGAGACGATGCCTGACTCCTCGTGAAACTTGATAGGAGTCCCAGGATTCCTGTGGCACTTGGAAAGGGACACTTGGTCTCCCGCCTCAGCTGGAGAGGCGTCCCAATTGCCCTGCCAAGCCTCGAGGAGAATCCCGAGTTGTCCCTCGCAACTAGGCAGGAGTCCTGATGTGGCTGAACAAACACGTGGGTGGAAGGGCCATCCCCGTCGTAACTCGAGAATATACCCCAGGTTCCCGCCGCAACTCGAGAAAAACCATGAGACTTCCCCCTCGATGCGAGATGAGGCCCGATTCCCCTGTACTGCGTGCAGAGCAATTCCGTCTTGCACATCACACATGAAAGGAGCCTTAATTTCCTTGATGGCACTCCAGAGAAACCCCAAGAACACTGTTTCAAGGATAGAGGGATCCTGAGGTCACTGTAGCAACACGAAAGAACTCTGTGGACCAAAAATCAACTCGAAAAGAGAGGTTAGTCCCTGGATTCGTCTCCAGAGGAATACCACCTTACCACAAGCACCTCAAGAGGAGGCTTCTCCCAGCTCTAGGTATGTGAGAGGGACCCTGAGTTTGCGGCCTCAAGTGGAATGGACACCGCGATGCCCTGACTCGAAATAAGGCCGGATATCCCTGCAGTGACTTCAATGCAAGCTCGTCTTGCATCTCCCAGGACGAAAGGATGTCTGAATCCCCTGTGGAAAGCACAGGGAAAGACTTAGTTCCCCACCTCATCGCGACCGATAGCCTCACATCCTTTGAAAACTCCAGAGGTACGCGGAGATCAGTGCCTCCAAAGGAGACGATGCTTGACTCCTCGTGAAAATTGATAGGAGTCCCAGGATTCCTGTGGCACGTGGAAAGGGACCCTTGGTCTCCCGCCTCAGCTGGAGAGGCGTTCCAATTGCCTTGCCAAGCCTCGAGGAGAATCCCGAGTTGTGTCTCGCAACTAGGCAAGAGTCCTGACGTGGCTGAACAAACACGTGTGTGGAAGGGCCATCCCCGTCGTAACTCGAGAATATACCCCAGGTTCCCGCCGCAACTCGAGAAAAACCATGAGACTTCCCCCTCGCCGCGAGATGAGGCCCGATTCCCCTGCACTGCGTGCAGAGCAATTCTGTGTTGCACATCACACATGAAAGGAGCCTTGATTTCTTTCATGGCACTCCAGAGAAACCCCAAGAACACTGTTTCAAGGCTAGAGGGATCCTGAGGTCACTGTAGCAACACGAGAGAACTCTGTGGACCAAAAATCAACTCGAGATGAGAGGTTAGTCCCTGGCTTCGACTCCAGAGGAATACCACCTTACCAGAAGCACCTCAAGAGGAGGCTTCTCTCAGCTCTAGGTATGTGAGAGGGATCCTGAGTTTGCGGCCTCAAGTGGAATGGACACCACGATGCCCTGACTCGAAATAAGGCCGGATATCCCTGCAGTGACTTCAATGCAGGCTCGTCTTGCATCTCCCAAGACGAAAGGGTGTCTGAATCCCCCGTGGAGACCACAGAGAAAGACCTAGTTCCCCACCTCATCGCGACAGGAGGCCTCAAAACCTTTGAAAACTCCAGAGGTATGCGGAGATCAGTGCCTCCAAAGGAGACGATGCCTGACTCCTCGTGAAACTTGATAGGAGACCCAGGATTCCTGTGGCACGTGGAAAGGGACACTTGGTCTCCCGCCTCAGCTGGAGAGGCGTCCCAATTGCCCTGCAAAGCCTCAAGGAGAATCCCGAGTTGTCCCTCGCAACTAGGCAGGAGTCCTGACATGGCTTAACACACACGTGTGTGGAAGGGCCATCCCCGTCGTAACTCGAGAATATACCCCAGGTTCCCGCCGCAACTCGAGAAAAACCATGAGACTTCCCCCTCGCCGCGAGATGAGGCCCGATTCGCCTGCACTGCGTGCAGAGCAATTCCGTGTTGCACATCACACATGAAAGGAGCCTTGATTTCCTTGATGGCACTCCAGAGAAACCCCAAGAACACTGTTTCAAGGATAGAGGGATCCTGAGGTCACTGTAGCAACACGAAAGAGCTCCGTGGACCAAGAATCAACACGAGATGAGAGGTTAGTCCCTGGCTTCGACTCCTGAGGAATACCACCTTACCACAAGCACCTCAAGAGGAGGCTTCTCTCAGCTCTAGGTATGTGAGAGGGATCCTGAGTTTGCGGCCTCAAGTGGAATAGACACCGCGATGCCCTGACTCGAAATAAGGCCGGATATCCCTGCAGTGACTGGAATGCAGGCTCGTCTTGCATCTCCCAAGACGAAAGGGTGTCTGAATCCCCTGTGGAGACCACAGAGAAAGACCTCGTTCCCCACCTCATCGCGACAGGAGGCCTCACAATCTTTGAAAACTCCAGAGGTATGCGGAGATCAGTGCCTCCAAAGGAGACGATGCCTGACTCCTCGTGAAACTTGATAGGAGACCCAGGATTCCTGTGGCACGTGGAAAGGGACACTTGGTCTCCCGCCTCAGCTGGAGAGGCGTCCCAATTGCCCTGCAAAGCCTCAAGGAGAATCCCGAGTTGTCCCTCGCAACTAGGCAGGAGTCCTGACATGGCTGAACACACACGTGTGTAGAAGGGCCATCCCCGTTGTAACTCGAGAATATACCCCAGGTTCCCGCCGCAACTCGAGAAAAACCATGAGACTTCCCCCTCGCCGCGAGATGAGGCCCGATTCCCCTGCACTGCGTGCAGAGCAATTCCGTGTTGCACATCACACATGAAAGGAGCCTTGATTTCCTTGATGGCACTCCAGAGAAACCCCAAGAACACTGTTTCAAGGATAGAGGGATCCTGAGGTCACTGTAGCAACACGAAAGAGCTCCGTGGACCAAGAATCAACACGAGATGAGAGGTTAGTCCCTGGCTTCGACTCCTGAGGAATACCACCTTACCACAAGCACCTCAAGAGGAGGCTTCTCTCAGCTCTAAGTATGTGAGAGGGATCCTGAGTTTGCGGCCTCAAGTGGAATGGACACCGCGATGCCCTGACTCGAAATAAGGCCGGATATCCCTGCAGTGACTTGAATGCAGGCTCGTCTTGCATCTCCCAAGAAGAAAGGATGTCTGAATCCCCTGTGGAGACCACAGAGAAACACCTAGTTCCCCACCTCATCGCGACCGGAGGCCTCACATCCTTTGAAAACTCCAGAGGTACGCGGAGATCAGTGCCTCCAAAGGAGACGATGCCTGACTCCTCGTGAAACTTGATAGGAGTCCCAGGATTCTTGTGGCACGTGGAAAGGGACCCTTGGTCTCCCGCTTCAGCTCGAGAGGCGTTCCAATTGCCCTGCCAAGCGTCGAGGAGAATCCCGAGTTGTCCCTCGCAACTAGGCAGGAGTCCTGACGTGGCTGAACAAACACGTGGGTGGAAGGGCCATCCCCGTCGTAACTCGAGAATATACCCCAGGTTCCCGCCGCAACTCGAGAAAAACCATGAGACTTCCCCCTCGATGCGAGATGAGGCCCGATTCCCCTGTACTGCGTGCAGAGCAATTCCGTCTTGCACATCACACATGAAAGGAGCCTTGATTTCCTTGATGGCACTCCAGAGAAACCCCAAGAACACTGCTTCAAGGCTAGAGGGATCCTGAGGTCACTGTAGCAACACGAAAGAACTCTGTGGACCAAAAATCAACTCGAAAAGGGAGGTTAGTCCCTGGATTCGTCTCCAGAGGAATACCACCTTACCACAAGCACCTCAAGAGGAGGCTTCTCTCAGCTCTAGGTATGTGAGAGGGACCCTGAGTTTGCGGCCTCAAGTGGAATGGACACCGCGATGCCCTGACTCGAAATAAGGCCGGATATCCCTGCAATGACTTCAATGCAGGCTCGTCTTGCATCTCCCAGGATGAAAGGATGTCTGAATCCCCTGTGGAAAGCACAGAGAAAGACTTAGTTCCCCACCTCATCGCGACCGATAGCCTCACATCCTTTGAAAACTCCAGAGGTACGCGGAGATCAGTGCCTCCAAAGGAGAAGATGCCTGACTCCTCGTGAAACTTGATAGGAGTCCCAGGATTCCTGTGGCACTTGGAAAGGGACACTTGGTCTCCCGCCTCAGCTGGAGAGGCGTCCCAATTGCCCTGCCAAGCCTCGAGGAGAATCCAGAGTTGTCCCTCGCAACTAGGCAGGAGTCCTGACGTTGCTGAAGAAACACGTGGGTGGAAGGGCCATCCCCGTCGTAACTCGAGAATATACCACAGGTTCCCGCCGCAACTCGAGAAAAACCATGAGACTTCCCCCTCGCCGCGAGATGAGGCACGATTCCCCTGCACTGCGTGCAGAGCAATTCCGTGTTGCACATCACACATGAAAGGAGCCTTGATTTCCTTGATGGCACTCCAGAGAAACCCCAAGAACACTGTTTCAAGGCTAGAGGGATCCTGAGGTCACTGTAGCAACACGAAAGAGCTCCGTGGGCCAAAAATCAACTCGAGATGAGAGGTTAGTCCCTGGCTTCGACTCCAGAGGAATACCACCTTACCAGAAGCACCTCAAGTGGAGGCTTCTCTCAGCTCTAGGTATGTGAGAGGGATCCTGAGTTTGCGGCCTCAAGTGGAATAGACACCGCGATGCCCTGACTCGAAATAAGGCCGGATATCCCTGCAGTGACTGGAATGCAGGCTCGTCTTGCATCTCCCAAGACGAAAGGGTGTCTGAATCCCCTGTGGAGACCACAGAGAAAGACCTCGTTCCCCACCTCATCGCGACAGGAGGCCTCACAATCTTTGAAAACTCCAGAGGTATGCGGAGATCAGTGCCTCCAAAGGAGACGATGCCTGACTCCTCGTGAAACTTGATAGGAGACCCAGGATTCCTGTGGCACGTGGAAAGGGACACTTGGTCTCCCGCCTCAGCTGGAGAGGCGTCCCAATTGCCCTGCAAAGCCTCAAGGAGAATCCCGAGTTGTCCCTCGCAACTAGGCAGGAGTCCTGACATGGCTGAACACACACGTGTGTGGAAGGGCCATCCCCGTTGTAACTCGAGAATATACCCCAGGTTCCCGCCGCAACTCGAGAAAAACCATGAGACTTCCCCCTCGCCGCGAGATGAGGCCCGATTCCCCTGCACTGCGTGCAGAGCAATTCCGTGTTGCACATCACACATGAAAGGAGCCTTGATTTCCTTCATGGCACTCCAGAGAAACCCCAAGAACACTGTTTCAAGGATAGAGGGATCCTGAGGTCACTGTAGCAACACGAAAGAGCTCCGTGGACCAAGAATCAACACGAGATGAGAGGTTAGTCCCTGGCTTCGACTCCTGAGGAATACCACCTTACCACAAGCACCTCAAGAGGAGGCTTCTCTCAGCTCTAGGTATGTGAGAGGGATCCTGAGTTTGCGGCCTCAAGTGGAATGGACACCGCGATGCCCTGACTCGAAATAAGGCCGGATATCCCTGCAGTGACTTGAATGCAGGCTCGTCTTGCATCTCCCAAGAAGAAAGGATGTCTGAATCCCCTGTGGAGACCACAGAGAAACACCTAGTTCCCCACCTCATCGCGACCGGAGGCCTCACATCCTTTGAAAACTCCAGAGGTACGCGGAGATCAGTGCCTCCAAAGGAGACGATGCCTGACTCCTCGTGAAACTTGATAGGAGTCCCAGAATTCTTGTGGCACGTGGAAAGGGACCCTTGGTCTCCCGCTTCAGCTCGAGAGGCGTTCCAATTGCCCTGCCAAGCCTCGAGGAGAATCCCGAGTTGTCCCTCGCAACTAGGCAGGAGTCCTGACGTGGCTGAACAAACACGTGGGTGGAAGGGCCATCCCCGTCGTAACTCGAGAATATACCCCAGGTTCCCGCCGCAACTCGAGAAAAACCATGAGACTTCCCCCTCGATGCGAGATGAGGCCCGATTCCCCTGTACTGCGTGCAGAGCAATTCCGTCTTGCACATCACACATGAAAGGAGCCTTGATTTCCTTGATGGCACTCCAGAGAAACCCCAAGAACACTGCTTCAAGGCTAGAGGGATCCTGAGGTCACTGTAGCAACACGAAAGAACTCTGTGGACCAAAAATCAACTCGAAAAGGGAGGTTAGTCCCTGGATTCGTCTCCAGAGGAATACCACCTTACCACAAGCACCTCAAGAGGAGGCTTCTCTCAGCTCTAGGTATGTGAGAGGGACCCTGAGTTTGCGGCCTCAAGTGGAATGGACACCGCGATGCCCTGACTCGAAATAAGGCCGGATATCCCTGCAATGACTTGAATGCAGGCTCGTCTTGCATCTCCCAGGATGAAAGGATGTCTGAATGCCCTGTGGAAAGCACAGAGAAAGACTTAGTTCCCCACCTCATCGCGACCGATAGCCTCACATCCTTTGAAAACTCCAGAGGTACGCGGAGATCAGTGCCTCCAAAGGAGACGATGCCTGACTCCTCGTGAAACTTGATAGGAGTCCCAGGATTCCTGTGGCACTTGGAAAGGGACACTTGGTCTCCCGCCTCAGCTGGAGAGGCGTCCCAATTGCCCTGCCAAGCCTCGAGGAGAATCCAGAGTTGTCCCTCGCAACTAGGCAGGAGTCCTGACGTCGCTGAAGAAACACGTGGGTGGAAGGGCCATCCCCATCGTAACTCGAGAATATACCCCAGGTTCCCGCCGCAACTCGAGAAAAACCATGAGACTTCCCCCTCGCCGCAAGATGAGGCCCGATTCCCCTGCACTGCGTGCAGAGCAATTCCGTGTTGCACATCACACATGAAAGGAGCCTTGATTTCCTTGATGGCACTCCAGAGAAACCCCAAGAACACTGTTTCAAGGATAGAGGGATCCTGAGGTCACTGTAGCAACACGGAAGAGCTCCGTGGGCCAAAAATCAACACGAGATGAGAGGTTAATCCCTGGCTTCGACTCCAGAGGAATACCACCTTACCACAAGCAGCTCAAGAGGAGGCTTCTCTCAGCTCTAGGTATGTGAGAGGGACCCTGAGTTTGCGGACTCAAGTGGAATGGACACCGCGATGCCCTGACGCGAAATAAGGCTGGATATCCCTGCAGTGACTTGAATGCAGGCTCGTCTTGCATCTCCCAAGATGAAAGGATGTCTGAATCCCCTGTGGAGACCACAGAGAAAGACCTAGTTCCCCACGTCATCGCGACCGCAGGCCTCACATCCTTTGAAAACTCCAGAGGTACGCGGAAATCAGTGCCTCCAAAGGAGACGATGCTTGACTCCTCGTGAAACTTGATAGGAGTCCCAGGATTCCTGTGGCACGTGGAAAGGGACCCTTGGTCTCCCGCCTCAGCTGGAGAGGCGTCCCAATTGCCTTGCCAAGCCTCGAGGAGAATCCCGAGTTGTGTCTCGCAACTAGGCAAGAGTCCTGACGTGGCTGAACAAACACGTGGGTGGAAGGGCCATCCCCGTCGGAACTCGAGAATATACCCCAGGTTCCCGCCGCAACTCGAGAAAAACCATGAGACTTCCCCCTCGCCGCGAGATGAGGCCCGATTCCCCTGCACTGCGTGCAGAGCAATTCTGTGTTGCACATCACACATGAAAGGAGCCTTGATTTCTTTCATGGCACTCCAGAGAAACCCCAAGAACACTGTTTCAAGGCTAGAGGGATCCTGAGGTCACTGTAGCAACACGAGAGAACTCTGTGGACCAAAAATCAACTCGAAAAGAGAGGTTAGTCCCTGGATTCGTCTCCAGAGGAATACCACCTTACCACAAGCACCTCAAGAGGAGGCTTCTCTCAGCTCTAGGTATGTGAGAGGGACCCTGAGTTTGCGGCCTCAAGTGGAATGTACACCGCGATGCCCTGACTCGAAATAAGGCCGGATATCCCTGCAGTGACTGGAATGCAGGCTCGTCTTGCATCTCCCAAGACGAAAGGGTGTCTGAATCCCCTGTGGAGACCACAGAGAAAGACCTAGTTCCCAACCTCATTGCGACAGGAGGCCTCAAAATCTTTGAAAACTCCAGAGGTATGCGGAGATCAGTGCCTCCAAAGGAGACGATGCCTGACTCCTCGTGAAACTTGATAGGAGACCCAGGATTCCTGTGGCACGTGGAAAGGGACACTTGGTCTCCCGCCTCAGCTGGAGAGGCGTCCCAATTGCCCTGCAAAGCCTCAAGGAGAATCCCGAGTTGTCCCTCGCAACTAGGCAGGAGTCCTGACATGGCTGAACACACACGTGTGTGGAAGGGCCATCCCCGTCGTAACTCGAGAATATACCCCAGGTTCCCGCCGCAACTCGAGAAAAACCATGAGACTTCCCCCTCGCCGCGAGATGAGGCCCGATTCCCCTGCACTGCGTGCAGAGCAATTCCGTGTTGCACATCACACATGAAAGGAGCCTTGATTTCCTTGATGGCACTCCAGAGAAACCCCAAGAACTCTGTTTCAAGGATAGAGGGATCCTGAGGTCACTGTAGCAACACGAAAGAGCTCCGTGGACCAAGAATCAACACGAGATGAGAGGTTAGTCCCTGGCTTCGACTCCTGAGGAATACCACCTTACCACAAGCACCTCAAGAGGAGGCTTCTCTCAGCTCTAGGTATGTGAGAGGGATCCTGAGTTTGCGGCCTCAAGTGGAATGGACACCGCGATGCCCTGACTCGAAATAAGGCCGGATATCCCTGCAGTGACTGGAATGCAGGCTCGTCTTGCATCTCCCAAGAAGAAAGGATGTCTGAATCCCCTGTGGAGACCACAGAGAAACACCTAGTTCCCCACCTCATCGCGACCGGAGGCCTCACATCCTTTGAAAACTCCAGAGGTACGCGGAGATCAGTGCCTCCAAAGGAGACGATGCCTGACTCCTCGTGAAACTTGATAGGAGTCCCAGGATTCTTGTGGCACGTGGAAAGGGACCCTTGGTCTCGCGCTTCAGCTCGAGAGGCGTTCCAATTGCCCTGCCAAGCCTCGAGGAGAATCCAGAGTTGTCCCTCGCAACTAGGCAGGAGTCCTGACGTGGCTGAAGAAACACGTGGGTGGAAGGGCCATCCCCGTCGTAACTCGAGAATATACCCCAGGTTCCCGCCGCAACTCGAGAAAAACCATGAGACTTCCCCCTCGATGTGAGATGAGGCCCGATTCCCCTGTACTGCGTGCAGAGCAATTCCGTCTTGCACATCACACATGAAAGGAGCCTTGATTTCCTTGATGGCACTCCAGAGAAACCCCAAGAACACTGCTTCAATGCTAGAGGGATCCTGAGGTCACTGTAGCAACACGAAAGAACTCTGTGGACCAAAAATCAACTCGAAAAGGAAGGTTAGTCCCTGGATTCGTCTCCAGAGGAATACCACCTTACCACAAGCACCTCAAGAGGAGGCTTCTCTCAGCTCTAGGTATGTGAGAGGGACCCTGAGTTTGCGGCCTCAAGTGGAATGGACACCGCGATGCCCTGACTCGAAATAAGGCCGGATATCCCTGCAGTGACTTCAATGCAGGCTCGTCTTGCATCTCCCAGGACGAAAGGATGTCTGAATCCCCTGTGGAAAGCACAGAGAAAGACTTAGTTCCCCACCTCATCGCGACCGATAGCCTCACATCCTTTGAAAACTCCAGAGGTACGCGGAGATCAGTGCCTCCAAAGGAGACGATGCCTGACTCCTCGTGAAACTTGATAGGAGTCCCAGGATTCCTGTGGCACTTGGAAAGGGACACTTGGTCTCTCGCCTCAGCTGGAGAGGCGTCCCAATTGCCCTGCCAAGCCTCGAGGAGAATCCAGAGTTGTCCCTCGCAACTAGGCAGGAGTCCTGACGTTGCTGAAGAAACACGTGGGTGGAAGGGCCATCCCCGTCGTAACTCGAGAATATACCCCAGGTTCTCGCCGCAACTCGAGAAAAACCATGAGACTTCCCCCTCGCCGCGAGATGAGGCACGATTCCCCTGCACTGCGTGCAGAGCAATTCCGTGTTGCACATCACACATGAAAGGAGCCTTGATTTCCTTGATGGCACTCCAGAGAAACCCCAAGAACACTGTTTCAAGGCTAGAGGGATCCTGAGGTCACTGTAGCAACACGAAAGAGCTCCGTGGGCCAAAAATCAACTCGAGATGAGAGGTTAGTCCCTGGCTTCGACTCCAGAGGAATACCACCTTACCACAAGCACCTCAAGAGGAGGCTTCTCTCAGCTCTAGGTATGTGAGAGGGACCCTGAGTTTGCGGCCTCAAGTGGAATGGACACCGCGATGCCCTGACGCGAAATAAGGCTGGATATCCCTGCAGTGACTTGAATGCAGGCTCGTCTTGCATCTCCCAAGATGAAAGGATGTCTGAATCCCCTGTGGAGACCACAGAGAAAGACCTAGTTCCCCACCTCATCGCGACCGGAGGCCTCACATCCTTTGAAAACTCCAGAGGTACGCGGAGATCAGTGCCTTCAAAGGAGACGATGCCTGACTCCTCGTGAAACTTGATAGGAGACCCAGGATTCTTGTGGCACGTGGAAAGGGACCCTTGGTCTCCCGCCTCAGCTGGAGAGGCGTTCCAATTGCCCTGCCAAGCCTCGAGGAGAATCCCGAGTTGTCCCTCGCAACTAGGCAGGAGTCCTGACGTGGCTGAACAAACACGTGGGTGTAAGGGCCATCCCCGTCGTAACTCGAGAATATACCCCAGGTTCCCGCCGCAACTCGAGAAAAACCATGAGACTTCCCCCTCGATGCGAGATGAGGCCCAATTCCCCTGTACTGCGTGCAGAGCTATTCCGTCTTGCACATCACACATGAAAGGAGCCTTGATTTCCTTGATGGCACTCCAGAGAAACCCCAAAAACACTGTTTCAAGGATAGAGGGATCCTGAGGTCACTGTAGCAACATGAAAGAACTCTGTGGACCAAAAATCAACTCGAAAAGAGAGGTTAGTCCCTGGATTCGTCTCCAGAGGAATACCACCTTACCACAAGCACCTCAAGAGGAGGCTTCTCTCAGCTCTAGGTATGTGAGAGGGACCCTGAGTTTGCGGCCTCAAGTGGAATGGACACCGCGATGCCCTGACTCGAAATAAGGCCGGATATCCCTGCAGTGACTGGAATGCAGGCTCGTCTTGCATCTCCCAAGACGAAAGGGTGTCTGAATTCCCTGTGGAGACCACAGAGAAAGACCTAGTTCCCCACCTCATCGCGACAGGAGGCCTCAAAACCTTTGAAAACTCCAGAGGTATGCGGAGATCAGTGCCTCCAAAGGAGACGATGCCTGACTCCTCGTGAAACTTGATAGGAGACCCAGGATTCCTGTGGCAGTTGGAAAGGGACACTTGGTCTCCCGCCTCAGCTGGAGAGGCGTCCCAATTGCCCTGCAAAGCCTCTAGGAGAATCCAGAGTTGTCCCTCGCAACTAGGCAGGAGTCCTGACATGGCTGAACACACACGTGTGTGGAAGGGCCTTCCCCGTCGTAACTCGAGAATATACCCCAGGTTCACGCCGCAACTCGAGAAAAACCATGAGACTTCCCCCTCGCCGCGAGATGAGGCCCGATTCCCCTGCACTGCGTGCAGAGCAATTCCGTGTTGCACATCACACATGAAAGGAGCCTTGATTTCCTTGATGGCACTCCAGAGAAACCCCAAGAACACTGCTTCAAGGATAGAGGGATCCTGAGGTCACTGTAGCAACACGAAAGAGCTCCGTGGACCAAGAATCAACACGAGATGAGAGGTTAGTCCCTGGCTTCGACTCCTGAGGAATACCACCTTACCACAAGCACCTCAAGAGGAGGCTTCTCTCAGCTCTAGGTATGTGAGAGGGATCCTGAGTTTGCGGCCTCAAGTGGAATGGACACCGCGATGCCCTGACTCGAAATAAGGCCGAATATCCCTGCAGTGACTTGAATGCAGGCTCGTCTTGCATCTCCCAAGAAGAAAGGATGTCTGAATCCCCTGTGGAGACCACAGAGAAAGACCTAGTTCCCCACCTCATCGCGACCGGAGGCCTCACATCCTTTGAAAACTCCAGAGGTACGCGGAGATCAGTGCCTCCAAAGGAGACGATGCCTGACTCCTCGTGAAACTTGATAGGAGTCCCAGGATTCTTGTGGCACGTGGAAAGGGACCCTTGGTCTCCCGCCTCAGCTGGAGAGGCGTTCCAATTGCCCTGCCAAGCCTCGAGGAGAATCCCGAGTTGTCCCTCGCAACTAGGCAGGAGTCCTGACGTGGCTGAACAAACACGTGGGTGGAAGGGCCATCCCCGTCGTAACTCGAGAATATACCCCAGGTTCCCGCCGCAACTCGAGAAAAACCATGAGACTTCCCCCTCGATGCGAGATGAGGCCCGATTCCCCTGTACTGCGTGCAGAGCAATTCCGTCTTGCACATCACACATGAAAGGAGCCTTGATTTCCTTGATGGCACTCCAGAGAAACCCCAAGAACACTGCTTCAAGGCTAGAGGGATCCTGAGGTCACTGTAGCAACACGAAAGAACTCTGTGGACCAAAAATCAACTAGAAAAGGGAGGTTAGTCCCTGGATTCGTCTCCAGGGGAATACCACCTTACCACAAGCACCTCAAGAGGAGGCTTCTCTCAGCTCTAGGTATGTGAGAGGGACCCTGAGTTTGCGGCCTCAAGTGGAATGGACACCGCGATGCCCTGACTCGAAATAAGGCAGGATATCCCTGCAGTGACTTCAATGCAGGCTCGTCTTGCATCTCCCAGGACGAAAGGATGTCTGAATCCCGTGTGGAAAGCACAGAGAAAGACTTAGTTCCCCACCTCATCGCGACCGATAGCCTCACATCCTTTGAAAACTCCAGAGGTACGCGGAGATCAGTGCCTCCAAAGGAGACGATGCCTGACTCCTCGTGAAACTTGATAGGAGTCCCAGGGTTCCTGCGGCATTTGGAAAGGGACACTTGGTCTCCCGCCTCAGCTGGAGAGGCGTCCCAATTGCCCTGCCAAGCCTCGAGGAGAATCCAGAGTTGTCCCTCGCAACTAGGCAGGAGTCCTGACGTCGCTGAACAAACACGTGGGTGGAAGGGCCATCCCCGTCGTAACTCGAGAATATACCCCAGGTTCCCGCCGCAACTCGAGAAAAACCATGAGACTTCCCCCTCGCCGCGAGATGAGGCCCGATTCCCCTGCACTGCGTGGAGAGCAATTCCGTGTTGCACATCACACATGAAAGGAGCCTTGATTTCCTTGATGGCACTCCAGAGAAACCCCAAGAACACTGTTTCAAGGCTAGAGGGATCCTGAGGTCACTGTAGCAACACGAAAGAGCTCCGTGGGCCAAAAATCAACTCGAGATGAGAGGTTAGTCCCTGGCTTCGACTCCTGAGGAATACCACCTTACCACAAGCACCTCAAGAGGAGGCTTCTCTCAGCTCTAGGTATGTGAGAGGGACCCTGAGTTTGCGGCCTCAAGTGGAATGGACACCGCGATGCCCTGACTCGAAATAAGGCTGGATATCCCTGCAGTGACTTGAATGCAGGCTCGTCTTGCATCTCCCAAGATGAAAGGATGTCTGAATCCCCTGTGGAGACCACAGAGAAAGACCTAGTTCCCCACCTCATCGCGACCGGAGGCCTCACATCCTTTGAAAACTCCAGAGGTACGCGGAGATCAGTGCCTCCAAAGGAGACGATGCCTGAGTCCTCGTAAAACTTGATAGGAGTCCCAGGATTCCTGTGGCACGTGGAAAGGGACCTTTGGTCTCCCGCCTCAGCTGGAGAGGCGTCCCAATTGCCTTGCCAAGCCTCGAGGAGAATCCCGAGTTGTGTCTCGCAACTAGGCAGGAGTCCTGACGTGGCTGAACAAACACGTGTGTGGAAGGGCCATCCCCGTCGTAACTCGAGAATATACCCCAGGTTCCCGCTGCAACTCGAGAAAAACCATGAGACTTGCCCCTCGCCGCGAGATGAGGCCCGATTCCCCTGCACTGCATGCAGAGCAATTCTGTGTTGCACATCACACATGAAAGGAGCCTTGATTTCCATGATGGCACTCCAGAGAAACCCCGAGAACACTGTTTCAAGGCTAGAGGGTCCTGAGGTCACTGTAGCAACACGAAAGAGCTCCGTGTACCAAAAATCAACTTGAGATGAGAGGTTAGTCCCTGGCTTCGACTCCAGAGGAATACCACCTTACCACAAGCACCTCAAGAGGAGGCTTCTCTCAGCTTTAGGTATGTGAGAGGGTCCCTGAGTTTGCGGCCTCAAGTGGAATGGACACCGCGATGCCCTGACGTGAAATAAGGCTGGATATCCTTGCAGTGACTTGAATGCAGGCTCGTCTTGCATCTCCCAAGACGAAAGGGTGTCTGAATCCCCTGTGGAGACCACAGAGAAAGACCTAGTTCCCCACCTCATCGCGACAGGAGGCCTCACATCCTTTGAAAACTCCAGAAGTATGCGGAGATCAGTGCCTCCAAAGGAGAAGATGCCTGACTCCTCGTGAAACCTGATAGGAGACTCAGGATTCCTGTGGCACGTGGAAAGGGACCCTTGGTCTCCCGTCTCAGCTGGAGAGGAGTCCCAATTGTCCTGCAAAGCCTCGAGGAGAATCCCGAGTTGTCCCTCGCAACTAGGCAGGAGTCCTGACATGGCTGAACACACACGTGTGTGGAAGGGCCATCCCCGTCGTAACTCGAGAATATACCCCAGGTTCCCGCCGCAACACGAGAAAAACCATGAGACTTCCCCCTCGCCGCGAGATGAGGCCCGATTCCCCTGCACTGCGTGCAGAGCAATTCCGTGTTGCACATCACACATGAAAGGAGCCTTGATTTCCTTCATGGCACTCCAGAGAAACCCCAAGAACACTGTTTCAAGGCTAGAGGGATCCTGAGGTCACTGAAGCAACACGAAAGAGTTCCGTGGACCAAGCATCAACACGAGATGAGAGGTTAGTCCCTGGCTTCCACTCCTGAGGAATACCACCTTACAACAAGCACCTCAAGAGAAGGCTTCTCTCAGCTCTAGGTATGTGAGAGGGATCCTGAGTTTGCGGCCACAAGTGGATTGGACACCGCAATGCCCTGACTCGAAATAAGGCCGGATATCCCTGCAGTGACTTGAATGCAGGCTCGTCTTGAATCTCCCAAGAAGAAAGGATGTCTGCATCCCCTGTGGAGACCACAGAGAAACACCTAGTTCCCCACCTCATCGCGACCGGAGGCCTCACATCCTTGGAAAACTCCAGAGGTACGCGGAGATCAGTGCCTCCAAAGGAGACGATGCCTGACTCCTCGTGAAATTTGATAGGAGTCCCAGGATTCTTGTGGCACGTGGAAAGGGACCCTTGGTCTCCCGCCTCAGCTGGAGAGGCGTTCCAATTGTCCTGCCAAGCCTCGAGGAGAATCCCCAGTTGTCCCTCGTAACTAGGCAGGAGTCCTGACCTGGCTGAACAAACACGTGGGTGGAAGCGCCATCCCCGTCGTAACTCGAGAATATACCCCAGGTTCCCGCCGCAACTCGAGAAAAACCATGAGACTTCCCCCTCGATGCGAGATGAGGCCCGATTGCCCTGTACTGCGTGCAGAGCAATTCCGTCTTGCACATCACACATGAAAGGAACCTTGATTTCCTTGATGGCACTCCAGAGAAACCCCAAGAACACTGTTTCAAGGATAGAGGGATCTTGAGGTCACTGTAGCAACATGAAAGAACTCTGTGGACCAAAAATCAACTCGAAAAGAGAGGTTAGTCCCTGGATTCGTCTCCAGAGGAATACCACCTTACCACAAGCACCTCAAGAGGAGGCTTCTCTCAGCTCTAGGTATGTGAGAGGGACCCTGAGTTTGCGGCCTCAAGTGGAATGGACACCGCGATGCCCTGACTCGAAATAAGGCCGGATATCCCTGCAGTGACTTCAATGCAGTCTCGTCTTGCATCTCCCAGGACGAAAGGATGTCTGAATCCCCTGTGGAAAGCACAGAGAAAGACTTAGTTCCCCACCTCATCGCGACCGATAGCCTCACATCCTTTGAAAACTCCAGAGGTACGCGGAGATCAGTGCCTCCAAAGGAGACGATGCCTGACTCCTCGTGAAACTTGATAGAAGTCCCAGGATTCCTGTGGCACTTGGAAAGGGACACTTGGTCTCCCGCCTCAGCTGGAGAGGCGTCCCAATTGCCCTGCAAAGCCTCGAGGAGAATCCCGAGTTGTCCCTCGCAACTAGGCAGGAGTCCTGACGTCGCTGAAGAAACACGTGGGTGGAAGGGCCATCCCCGTCGTAACTCGAGAATATACCCCAGGTTCCCGCCGCAACTCGAGAAAAACCATGAGACTTCCCCCTCGCCGCGAGATGAGGCCCGATTCCCCTGCACTGCGTGCAGAGCAATTCTGTGTTGCACATCACACAGGAAAGGAGCCTTGATTTCCTTGATGGCACTCCAGAGAAACCCCAAGAACACTGTTTCAAGGCTAGAGGGATCCTGAGGTCACTGTAGCAACACGAAAGAGCTCCTTGGACCAAAAATCAACTCGAGATGAAAGGTTAGTCCCTGGCTTCGACTCCAGAGGAATACCACCTTACCACAAGCACCTCAAGAGGAGGCTTCTCTCAGCTCTAGGTATGTGAGAGGGACCCTGAGTTTGCGGCCTCAAGTGGAATGGACACCGCGATGCCCTGACTCGAAATAAGGCCGGATATCCCTGCAGTGACTTGAATGCAGGCTCGTCTTGCATCTCCCAAGATGAAAGGATGTCTGAATCCCCTGTGGAGACCACAGAGAAAGACCTAGTTCCCCACCTCATCGCGACCGGAGGCCTCACATCCTTTGAAAACTCCAGAGGTACGCGGAGATAAGTGCCTCCAAAGGAGACGATGCCTGACTCCTCGTGAAACTTGATAGGAGTCCCAGGATTCCTGTGGCACGTGGAAAGGGACCCTTGGTCTCCCGCCTCAGCTGGAGAGGCGTCCCAATTGCCTTGCCAAGCCTCGAGGAGAATCCCGAGTTGTGTCTCGCAACTAGGCAAGAGTCCTGACGTGGCTGAACAAACACGTGTGTGGAAGGGCCATCCCCATCGTAACTCGAGAATATACCCCAGGTTCCCGCCGCAACTCGAGAAAAACCATGAGACTTCCCCCTCGATGCGAGATGAGGCCCAATTCCCCTGTACTGCGTGCAGAGCTATTCCGTCTTGCACATCACACATGAAAGGAGCCTTGATTTCCTTGATGGCACTCCAGAGAAACCCCAAAAACACTGTTTCAAGGATAGAGGGATCCTGAGGTCACTGTAGCAACATGAAAGAACTCTGTGGACCAAAAATCAACTCGAAAAGAGAGGTTAGTCCCTGGATTCGTCTCCAGAGGAATACCACCTTACCACAAGCACCTCAAGAGGAGGCTTCTCTCAGCTCTAGGTATGTGAGAGGGACCCTGAGTTTGCGGCCTCAAGTGGAATGGACACCGCGATGCCCTGACTCGAAATAAGGCCGGATATCCCTGCAGTGACTGGAATGCAGGCTCGTCTTGCATCTCCCAAGACGAAAGGGTGTCTGAATCCCCTGTGGAGACCACAGAGAAAGACCTAGTTCCCCACCTCATCGCGACAGGAGGCCTCAAAATCTTTGAAAACTCCAGAGGTATGCGGAGATCAGTGCCTCCAAAGGAGACGATGCCTGACTCCTCGTGAAACTTGATAGGAGACCCAGGATTCCTGTGGCACGTGGAAAGGGACCCTTGGTCTCCCGCCTCAGCTGGAGAGGCGTCCCAATTGCCCTGCAAAGCCTCTAGGAGAATCCCGAGTTGTCCCTCGCAACTAGGCAGGAGTCCTGACATGGCTGAACACACACGTGTGTGGAAGGGCCATCCCCGTCGTAACTCGAGAATATACCCCAGGTTCCCGCCGCAACTCGAGAAAAACCATGAGACTTCCCCCTCGCCGCGAGATGAGGCCCGATTCCCCTGCACTGCGTGCAGAGCAATTCCGTGTTGCACATCACACATGAAAGGAGCCTTGATTTCCTTGATGGCACTCCAGAGAAACCCCAAGAACACTGTTTCAAGGCTAGAGGGATCCTGAGGTCACTGTAGCAACACGAAAGAGCTCCGAGGACCAAGAATCAACACGAGATGAGAGGTTAGTCCCTGGCTTCGACTCCTGAGGAATACCACCTTACCACAAGCACCTCAAGAGGAGGCTTCTCTCAGCTCTAGGTATGTGAGAGGGATCCTGAGTTTGCGGCCTCAAGTGGAATGGACACCGCGATGCCCTGACTCGAATTAAGGCCGGATATCCCTGCAGTGACTTGAATGCACGCTCGTCTTGCATCTCCCAAGAAAAAAGGATGTCTGAATCCCCTGTGGAGACCGCAGAGAAACACCTAGTTCCCCACCTCATCGCGACCGGAGGCCTCACATCCTTTGAAAACTCCAGAGGTACGCGGAGATCAGTGCCTCCAAAGGAGACGATGCCTGACTCCTCGTGAAACTTGATAGGAGTCCCAGGATTCTTGTGGCACGTGGAAAGGGACCCTTGGTCTCCCGCCTCAGCTGGAGAGGCGTTCCAATTGCCCTGCCAAGCCTCGAGGAGAATCCCGAGTTGTCCCTCGCAACTAGGCAGGAGTCCTGACGTGGCTGAAGAAACACGTTGGTGGAAGGGCCATCCCCGTCGTAACTCGAGAATATACCCCAGGTTCCCGCCGCAACTCGAGAAAAACCATGAGACTTCCCCCTCGATGCGAGATGAGGCCCGATTCCCCTGTACTGCGTGCAGAGCAATTCCGTCTTGCACATCACACATGAAAGGAGCCTTGATTTCCTTGATGGCACTCCAGAGAAATCCCAAGAACACTGTTTCAAGGATAGAGGGATCCTGAGGTCACTGTAGCAACACGAAAGAACTCTGTGGACCAAAAATCAACTCGAAAAGAGAGGTTAGTCCCTGGATTCGTCTCCAGAGGAATACCACCTTACCACAAGCACCTCAAGAGGAGGCTTCTCTCAGCTCTAGGTATGTGAGAGGGACCCTGAGTTTGCGGCCTCAAGTGGAATGGACACCGCGATGCCCTGACTCGAAATAAGGCCGGATATCCCTGCAGTGACTTCAATGCAGTCTCGTCTTGCATCTCCCAGGACGAAAGGATGTCTGAATCCCCTGTGGAAAGCACAGAGAAAGACTTAGTTCCCCACCTCATCGCGACCGATAGCCTCACATCCTTTGAAAACTCCAGAGGTACGCGGAGATCAGTGCCTCCAAAGGAGACGATGCCTGACTCCTCGTGAAACTTGATAGAAGTCCCAGGATTCCTGTGGCACTTGGAAAGGGACACTTGGTCTCCCGCCTCAGCTGGAGAGGCGTCCCAATTGCCCTGCAAAGCCTCGAGGAGAATCCCGAGTTGTCCCTCGCAACTAGGCAGGAGTCCTGACGTCGCTGAAGAAACACGTGGGTGGAAGGGCCATCCCCGTCGTAACTCGAGAATATACCCCAGGTTCCCGCCGCAACTCGAGAAAAACCATGAGACTTCCCCCTCGCCGCGAGATGAGGCCCGATTCCCCTGCACTGCGTGCAGAGCAATTCTGTGTTGCACATCACACATGAAAGGAGCCTTGATTTCCTTGATGGCACTCCAGAGAAACCCCAAGAACACTGTTTCAAGGCTAGAGGGATCCTGAGGTCACTGTAGCAACACGAAAGAGCTCCTTGGACCAAAAATCAACTCGAGATGAAAGGTTAGTCCCTGGCTTCGACTCCAGAGGAATACCACCTTACCACAAGCACCTCAAGAGGAGGCTTCTCTCAGCTCTAGGTATGTGAGAGGGACCCTGAGTTTGCGGCCTCAAGTGGAATGGACACCGCGATGCCCTGACTCGAAATAAGGCCGGATATCCCTGCAGTGACTTGAATGCAGGCTCGTCTTGCATCTCCCAAGATGAAAGGATGTCTGAATCCCCTGTGGAGACCACAGAGAAAGACCTAGTTCCCCACCTCATCGCGACCGGAGGCCTCACATCCTTTGAAAACTCCAGAGGTACGCGGAGATAAGTGCCTCCAAAGGAGACGATGCCTGACTCCTCGTGAAACTTGATAGGAGTCCCAGGATTCCTGTGGCACGTGGAAAGGGACCCTTGGTCTCCCGCCTCAGCTGGAGAGGCGTCCCAATTGCCTTGCCAAGCCTCGAGGAGAATCCCGAGTTGTGTCTCGCAACTAGGCAAGAGTCCTGACGTGGCTGAACAAACACGTGTGTGGAAGGGCCATCCCCATCGTAACTCGAGAATATACCCCAGGTTCCCGCCGCAACTCGAGAAAAACCATGAGACTTCCCCCTCGATGCGAGATGAGGCCCAATTCCCCTGTACTGCGTGCAGAGCTATTCCGTCTTGCACATCACACATGAAAGGAGCCTTGATTTCCTTGATGGCACTCCAGAGAAACCCCAAAAACACTGTTTCAAGGATAGAGGGATCCTGAGGTCACTGTAGCAACATGAAAGAACTCTGTGGACCAAAAATCAACTCGAAAAGAGAGGTTAGTCCCTGGATTCGTCTCCAGAGGAATACCACCTTACCACAAGCACCTCAAGAGGAGGCTTCTCTCAGCTCTAGGTATGTGAGAGGGACCCTGAGTTTGCGGCCTCAAGTGGAATGGACACCGCGATGCCCTGACTCGAAATAAGGCCGGATATCCCTGCAGTGACTGGAATGCAGGCTCGTCTTGCATTTCCCAAGACGAAAGGGTGTCTGAATCCCCTGTGGAGACCACAGAGAAAGACCTAGTTCCCCACCTCATCGCGACAGGAGGCCTCAAAATCTTTGAAAACTCCAGAGGTATGCGGAGATCAGTGCCTCCAAAGGAGACGATGCCTGACTCCTCGTGAAACTTGATAGGAGACCCAGGATTCCTGTGGCATGTGGAAAGGGACCCTTGGTCTCCCGCCTCAGCTGGAGAGGCGTCCCAATTGCCCTGCAAAGCCTCTAGGAGAATCCCGAGTTGTCCCTCGCAACTAGGCAGGAGTCCTGACATGGCTGAACACACACGTGTGTGGAAGGGCCATCCCCGTCGTAACTCGAGAATATACCCCAGGTTCCCGCCGCAACTCGAGAAAAACCATGAGACTTCCCCCTCGCCGCGAGATGAGGCCCGATTCCCCTGCACTGCGTGCAGAGCAATTCCGTGTTGCACATCACACATGAAAGGAGCCTTGATTTCCTTGATGGCACTCCAGAGAAACCCCAAGAACACTGTTTCAAGGCTAGAGGGATCCTGAGGTCACTGTAGCAACACGAAAGAGCTCCGAGGACCAAGAATCAACACGAGATGAGAGGTTAGTCCCTGGCTTCGACTCCTGAGGAATACCACCTTACCACAAGCACTTCAAGAGGAGGCTTCTCTCAGCTCTAGGTATGTGAGAGGGATCCTGAGTTTGCGGCCTCAAGTGGAATGGACACCGCGATGCCCTGACTCGAATTAAGGCCGGATATCCCTGCAGTGACTTGAATGCACGCTCGTCTTGCATCTCCCAAGAAAAAAGGATGTCTGAATCCCCTGTGGAGACCGCAGAGAAACACCTAGTTCCCCACCTCATCGCGACCGGAGGCCTCACATCCTTTGAAAACTCCAGAGGTACGCGGAGATCAGTGCCTCCAAAGGAGACGATGCCTGACTCCTCGTGAAACTTGATAGGAGTCCCAGGATTCTTGTGGCACGTGGAAAGGGACCCTTGGTCTCCCGCCTCAGCTGGAGAGGCGTTCCAATTGCCCTGCCAAGCCTCGAGGAGAATCCCGAGTTGTCCCTCGCAACTAGGCAGGAGTCCTGACGTGGCTGAACAAACACGTGGGTGGAAGGGCCATCCCCGTCGTAACTCGAGAATATACCCCAGGTTCCCGCCGCAACTCGAGAAAAACCATGAGACTTCCCCCTCGATGCGAGATGAGGCCCGATTCCCCTGTACTGCGTGCAGAGCAATTCCGTCTTGCACATCACACATGAAAGGAGCCTTGATTTCCTTGATGGCACTCCAGAGAAATCCCAAGAACACTGTTTCAAGGATAGAGGGATCCTGAGGTCACTGTAGCAACACGAAAGAACTCTGTGGACCAAAAATCAACTCGAAAAGAGAGGTTAGTCCCTGGATTCGTCTCCAGAGGAATACCACCTTACCACAAGCACCTCAAGAGGAGGCTTCTCTCAGCTCTAGGTATGTGAGAGGGACCCTGAGTTTGCGGCCTCAAGTGGAATGGACACCGCGATGCCCTGACTCGAAATAAGGCCGGATATCCCTGCAGTGACTTCAATGCAGGTTCGTCTTGCATCTCCCAGGACGAAAGGATGTCTGAATCCCCTGTGGAAAGCACAGAGAAAGACTTAGTTCCCCACCTCATCGCGACCGATAGCCTCACATCCTTTGAAAACTCCAGAGGTACGCGGAGATAAGTGCCTCCAAAGGAGACGATGCCTGACTCCTCGTGAAACTTGATAGGAGTCCCAGGATTCCTGTGGCACGTGGAAAGGGACCCTTGGTCTCCCGCCTCAGCTGGAGAGGCGTCCCAATTGCCTTGCCAAGCCTCGAGGAGAATCCCGAGTTGTGTCTCGCAACTAGGCAAGAGTCCTGACGTGGCTGAACAAACACGTGTGTGGAAGGGCCATCCCCGTCGTAACTCGAGAATATACCCCAGGTTCCTGCCGCAACTCGAGAAAAACCATGAGACTTCCCCCTCACCGCGAGATGAGGCCCGATTCCCCTGCACTGCGTGCAGAGCAATTCCGTGTTGCACATCACACATGAAAGGAGCCTTGATTTCCTTCATGGCACTCCAGAGAAACCCCAAGAACACTGTTTCAAGGCTAGAGGGATCCTGAGGTCACTGTAGCAACACGAAAGAGCTCCGTGGACCAAAAATCAACTCGAGATGAGAGGTTAGTCCCTGGCTTCGACTCCAGAGGAATACCACCTTACCACAAGCACCTCAAGAGGAGGCTTCTCTCAGCTCTAGGTATGCGAGAGGCACCCTGAGTTTGCGGCCTCAAGTGGAATGGACACCGCGATGCCCTGACTCGAAATAAGGCCGGATATCCCTGCAGTGACTGGAATGCAGGCTCGTCTTGTATCTCCCAAAACGAAAGGGTGTCTGAATCCCAAGTGGAGACCACAGAGAAAGACCTAGTTCCCCACATCATCGCGACAGGAGGCCTCAAATCCTTTGAAAACTCCAGAGGTATGCGGAGATCAGTGCCTCCAAAGGAGACGATGCCTGACTCCTCGTGAAACTTGATAGGAGACCCAGGATTCCTGTGGCACATGGAAAGGGACCCTTGGTCTCCCGTCTCAGCTGGAGAGGCGTCCCAATTGCCCTGCAAAGCCTCTAGAGGAATCCAGAGTTGTCCCTCGCAACTAGGCAGGAGTCCTGACGTCGCTGAAGAAACACGTGGGTGGAAGGGCCATCCCCGTCGTAACTCGAGAATATACCCCAGGTTCCCGCCGCAACTCGAGAAAAACCATGAGACTTCCCCCTCGCCGCGAGATGAGGCCCGATTCCCCTGCACTGCGTGCAGAGCAATTCCGCGTTGCACATCACACATGAAAGGAGCCTTGATTTCCTTCATGGCACTCCAGAGAAACCCCAAGAACACTGTTTCAAGGCTAGAGGGATCCTGAGGTCACTGTAGCAACACGAAAGAGCTCCGTGGGCCAAAAATCAACTCGAGATGAGAGGTTAGTCCCTGGCTTCGACTCCAGAGGAATACCACCTTACCACAAGCACCTCAAGAGGAGGCTTCTCTCAGCTCTATGTATGTGAGAGGGACCCTGAGTTTGCGGCCTCAAGTGGAATGGACACCGCGATGCCCTGACGCGAAATAAGGCTGGATATCCCTGCAGTGACTTGAATGCAGGCTCGTCTTGCATCTCCCAAGATGAAAGGATGTCTGAATCCCCTGTGGAGACCACAGAGAAAGACCTAGTTCCCCACCTCATCGCGACCGGAGGCCTCACATCCTTTGAAAACTCCAGAGGTACGCGGAGATCAGTGCCTCCAAAGGAGACGATGCCTGACTCCTCGTGAAACTTGATAGGAGTCCCAGGATTCCTGTGGCACGTGGAAAGGGACCCTTGGTCTCCCGCCTCAGCTGGAGAGGCGTCCCAATTGCCTTGCCAAGCCTCGAGGAGAATCCCGAGTTGTCCCTCGAACTAGGCAAGAGTCCTGACGTGGCTGAACAAACACGTGTGTGGAAGGGCCATCCCCGTCGTAACTCGAGAATATACCCCAGGTTCCCGCCGCAACTCGAGAAAAACCATGAGACTTCCCCCTCGCCGCGAGATGAGGCCCGATTCCCCTGCACTGCCTGCAGAGCAATTCTGTGTTGCACATCACACATGAAAGGAGCCTTGATTTCCTTCATGGCACTCCAGAGAAACCCCAAGAACACTGTTTCAAGGCTAGAGGGATCCTGAGGTCACTGTAGCAACACGAAAGAGCTCCGTGGACCAAGAATCAACACGAGATGAGAGGTTAGTCCCTGGCTTCGACTCCTGAGGAATACCACCTTACCACAAGCACCTCAAGAGGAGGCTTCTCTCAGCTCTAGGTATGTGAGAGGGATCCTGAGTTTGCGGCCTCAAGTGGAATGGACACCGCGATGCCCTGACTCGAAATAAGGCCGGATATCCCTGCAGTGACTTGAATGCACGCTCGTCTTGCATCTCCCAAGAAGAAAGGATGTCTGAATCACCTGTGGAGACCGCAGAGAAACACCTAGTTCCCCACCTCATCGCGACCGGAGGCCTCACATCCTTTGAAAACTCCAGAGGTACGCGGAGATCAGTGCCTCCAAAGGAGACGATGCCTGACTCCTCGTGAAACTTGACAGGAGTCCCAGGATTCTTGTGGCACGTGGAAAGGGACACTTGGTCTCCCGCCTCAGCTGGAGAGGCGTTCCAATTGCCCTGCCAAGCCTCGAGGAGAATCCCGAGTTGTCCCTCGCAACTAGGCAGGAGTCCTGACGTGGCTGAACAAACACGTGGGTGGAAGGGCCATCCCCGTCGTAACTCGAGAATATACCCCAGGTTCCCGCCGCAACTCGAGAAAAACCATGAGACTTCCCCCTCGATGCGAGATGAGGCCCAATTCCCCTGTACTGCGTGCAGAGCAATTCCGTCTTGCACATCACACATGAAAGGAGCCTTGATTTCCTTGATGGCACTCCAGAGAAACCCCAAGAACACTGTTTCAAGGATAGAGGGATCCTGAGGTCACTGTAGCAACACGAAAGAACTCTGTGGACCAAAAATCAACTCGAAAAGAGAGGTTAGTCCCTGGATTCGTCTCCAGAGGAATACCACCTTACCACAAGCACCTCAAGAGGAGGCTTCTCTCAGCTCTAGGTATGTGAGAGGGACCCTGAGTTTGCGGCCTCAAGTGGAATGGACACCGCGATGCCCTGACTCGAAATAAGGCCGGATATCCCTGCAGTGACTTCAATGCAGGCTCGTCTTGCATCTCCCAGGACGAAAGGATGTCTGAATCCCCTGTGGAAAGCACAGAGAAAGACTTAGTTCCCCACCTCATCGCGACCGATAGCCTCACATCCTTTGAAAACTCCAGAGGTACGCGGAGATCAGTGCCTCCAAAGGAGACGATGCCTGACTCCTCGTGAAACTTGATAGGAGTCCCAGGATTCCTGTGGCACTTGGAAAGGGACACTTGGTCTCCCGCCTCAGCTGGAGAGGCGTCCCAATTGCCCTGCCAAGCCTCGAGGAGAATCCAGAGTTGTCCCTCGCAACTAGGCAGGAGTCCTGACGTGGCTGAACAAACACGTGGGTGGAAGGGCCATCCCCGTCGTAACTCGAGAATACACCCCAGGTTCCCGCCGCAACTCGAGAAAAACCATGAGACTTCCCCCTCGCCGCGAGATGAGGCCCGATTCCCCTGCACTGCGTGCAGAGCAATTCCGTGTTGCACATCACACATGAAAGGAGCCTTGATTTCCTTGATGGCACTCCAGAGAAACCCCAAGAACACTGTTTCAAGGCTAGAGGGATCCTGAGGTCACTGTAGCAACATGAAAGAGCTCCGTGGGCCAAAAATCAACTCGAGATGAGAGGTTAGTCCCTGGCTTCGACTCCAGAGGAATACCACCTTACCACAAGCACCTCAAGAGGAGGCTTCTCTCAGCTCTAGGTATGTGAGAGGGATCCTGAGTTTGCGGCCTCAAGTGGAATTGACACCGCGATGCCCTGACTCGAAATAAGGCCGGATATCCCTGCAGTGACTGGAATGCAGGCTCGTCTTGCATCTCCCAAGACGAAAGGGTGTCTGAATCCCCTGTGGAGACCACAGAGAAAGACCTAGTTCCCCAACTCATCGCGACAGGAGGCCTCAAAATCTTTGAAAACTCCAGAGGTATGTGGAGATCAGTGCCTCCAAAGGAGACGATGCCTGACTCCTCGTGAAACTTGATAGGAGTCCCAGGATTCTTGTGGCACGTGGAAAGGGACACTTGGTCTCCCGCCTCAGCTGGAGAGGCGTTCCAATTGCCCTGCCAAGCCTCGAGGAGAATCCCGAGTTGTCCCTCGCAACTAGGCAGGAGTCCTGACGTGGCTGAACAAACACGTGGGTGGAAGGGCCATCCCCGTCGTAACTCGAGAATATACCCCAGGTTCCCGCCGCAACTCGAGAAAAACCATGAGACTACCCCCTCGATGCGAGATGAGGCCCGATTCCCCTGTACTGCGTGCAGAGCAATTCCGTCTTGCACATCACACATGAAAGGAGCCTTGATTTCCTTGATGGCACTCCAGAGAAAACCCAAGAACACTGTTTCAAGGATAGAGGGATCCTGAGGTCACTGTAGCAACATGAAAGAGCTCCGTGGGCCAAAAATCAACTCGAGATGAGAGGTTAGTCCCTGGCTTCGACTCCAGAGGAATACCACCTTACCACAAGCACCTCAAGAGGAGGCTTCTCTCAGCTCTAGGTATGTGAGAGGGATCCTGAGTTTGCGGCCTCAAGTGGAATTGACACCGCGATGCCCTGACTCGAAATAAGGCCGGATATCCCTGCAGTGACTGGAATGCAGGCTCGTCTTGCATCTCCCAAGACGAAAGGGTGTCTGAATCCCCTGTGGAGACCACAGAGAAAGATCTAGTTCCCCAACTCATCGCGACAGGAGGCCTCAAAATCTTTGAAAACTCCAGAGGTATGTGGAGATCAGTGCCTCCAAAGGAGACGATGCCTGACTCCTCGTGAAACTTGATAGGAGTCCCAGGATTCTTGTGGCACGTGGAAAGGGACCCTTGGTCTCCCGCCTCAGCTGGAGAGGCGTTCCAATTGCCCTGCCAAGCCTCGAGGAGAATCCCGAGTTGTCCCTCGCAACTAGGCAGGAGTCCTGACGTGGCTGAACAAACACGTGTGTGGAAGGGCCATCCCCGTCGTAACTCGAGAATATACGCCAGGTTCCCGCCGCAACTCGAGAAAAACCATGAGACTACCCCCTCGATGCGAGATGAGGCCCGATTCCCCTGTACTGCGTGCAGAGCAATTCCGTCTTGCACATCACACATGAAAGGAGCCTTGATTTCCTTGATGGCACTCCAGAGAAACCCCAAGAACACTGTTTCAAGGATAGAGGGATCCTGAGGTCACTGTAGCAACACGAAAGAACTCTGTGGACCAAAAGTCAACTCGAAAAGAGAGGTTAGTCCCTGGATTCGTCTCCAGAGGAATACCACCTTACCACAAGCACCTCAAGAGGAGGCTTCTCTCAGCTCTAGGTATGTGAGAGGGACCCTGAGTTTGCGGCCTCAAGTGGAATGGACACCGCGATGCCCTGACTCGAAATAAGGCCGGATATCCCTGCAGTGACTTCAATGCAGGCTCGTCTTGCATCTCCCAGGACGAAAGGATGTCTGAATCCCCTGTGGAAAGCACATAGAAAGACTTAGTTCCCCACCTCATCGCGACCGATAGCCTCACATCCTTTGAAAACTCCAGAGGTACGCGGAGATCAGTGCCTCCAAAGGAGACGATGCCTGACTCCTCGTGAAACTTGATAGGAGTCCCAGGATTCCTGTGGCACGTGGAAAGGGACCCTTGGTCTCCCGCCTCAGCTGGAGAGGCGTCCCAATTGCCCTGCAAAGCCTCGAGGAGAATCCCGAGTTGTGTCTCGCAACTAGGCAGGAGTCCTGACGTGGCTGAACAAACACGTGGGTGGAAAGGCCATCCCCGTCGTAACTCGAGAATATACCCCAGGTTCCCGCCGCAACTCGAGAAAAACCATGAGACTTCCCCCTTGCCGCGAGATGAGGCCCGATTCCCCTGCACTGCGTGCAGAGCAATTCCGTGTTGCACATCACACATGAATGGAGCCTTGATTTCCTTCATTTCACTCCAGAGAAACCCCAAGAACACTGTTTCAAGGCTAGAGGGATCCTGAGGTCACTGTAGCAACACGAAAGAGCTCCGTGGACCAAAAATCAACTCGAGATGAGAGGTTAGTCCCTGGCTTCGACTCCAGAGGAATACCACCTTACCACAAGCACCTCAAGAGGAGGCTTCTCTCAGCTCTAGGTATGTGAGAGGGACCCTGAGTTTGCGGCCTCAAGTGGAATGGACACCGCGATGCCCTGACGCGAAATAAGGCTGGATATCCCTGCAGTGACTTGAATGCAGGCTCGTCTTGCATCTCCCAAGATGAAAGGATGTCTGAATCCCCTGTGGAGACCACAGAGAAAGACCTAGTTCCCCACCTCATCGCGACCGGAGGCCTCACATCCTTTGAAAACTCCAGAGGTACGCGGAGATCAGTGCCTCCAAAGGAGACGATGCCTGAGTCCTCGTGAAACTTGATAGGAGTCCCAGGATTCCTGTGGCACGTGGAAAGGGACCCTTGGTCTCCCGCCTCAGCTGGAGAGGCGTCCCAATTGCCTTGCCAAGCTTCGAGGAGAATCCCGAGTTGTCCCTCGGAACTAGGCAAGAGTCCTGACGTGGCTGAACAAACACGTGTGTGGAAGGGCCATCCCCGTCGTAACTCGAGAATATACCCCAGGTTCCCGCCGCAACTCGAGAAAAACCATGAGACTTCCCCCTCGCCGCGAGATGAGGCCCGATTCCCCTGCACTGCGTGCAGAGCAATTCTGTGTTGCACATCACACATGAAAGGAGCCTTGATTTCCTTGATGGCACTCCAGAGAAACCCCAAGAACACTGTTTCAAGGCTAGAGGGATCCTGAGGTCACTGTAGCAACACGAAAGAGCTCCGTGCACCAAAAATCAACTCGAGATGAGAGGTTAGTCCCTGGCTTCGACTCCAGAGGAATACCACCTTACCACAAGCACCTCAAGAGAAGGTTTCTCCCAGCTCTAGGTATGTGAGAGGGACCCTGAGTTTGCGGCCTCAAGTGGAATGGACACCGCGATGCCCTGACTCGAAATAAGGCCGGATATCCCTGCAGTGACTTGAATGCAGGCTCGTCTTGCATCTCCCAAGAAGAAAGGATGTCTGAATCCCCTGTGGAGACCGCAGAGAAACACCTAGTTCCCCACCTCATCGCGACCGCAGGCCTCACATCCTTTGAAAACTCCAGAGGTACGCGGAGATCAGTGCCTCCAAAGGAGACGATGCCTGACTCCTCGTGAAACTTGATAGGAGTCCCAGGATTCTTGTGGCACGTGGAAAGGGACCCTTGGTCTCCCGCCTCAGCTGGAGAGGCGTCCCAATTGCCTTGCCAAGCCTCGAGGAGAATCCCGAGTTTTCCCTCGCAACTAGGCCGGAGTCCTGACTTGGCTGAATAAACACGTGGGTGGAAGGGCCATCCCCGTCGTAACACGAGAATATACCCCAGGTTCCCGCCGCAACTCGAGAAAAACCATGAGACTTCCCCCTCGATGCGAGATGAGGCCCGATTCCCCTGTACTGCGTGCAGAGCAATTCCATCTTGCACATCACACATGAAAGGAGCCTTGATTTCCTAGATGGCACTCCAGAGAAATCCCAAGAACACTGTTTCAAGGATAGAGGGATCCTGAGGTCACTGTAGCAACACGAAAGAACTCTGTGGACCAAAAATCAACTCGAAAAGAGAGGTTAGTCAATGGATTCGTCTCCAGAGGAATACCACCTTACCACAAGTACCTCAAGAGGAGGCTTCTCTCAGCTCTAGGTATGTGAGAGGGACCCTCAGTTTGCGGCCTCAAGTGGAATGGACACCGCGATGCCCTGACTCGAAATAAGGCCGGATATCCCTGCAGTGACTTCAATGCAGGTTCGTCTTGCATCTCCCAGGACGAAAGGATGTCTGAATCCCCTGTGGAAAGCACAGAGAAAGACTTAGTTCCCCACCTCATCGCGACCGATAGCCTCACATCCTTTGAAAACTCCAGAGGTACGCGGAGATCAGTGCCTCCAAAGGAGACGATGCCTGACTCCTCGTGAAACTTGATAGGAGTCCCAGGATTCCTGTGGCACGTGGAAAGGGACCCTTGATCTCCCGCCTCAGCTGGAGAGGCGTCCCAATTGCCTTGCCAAGCCTCGAGGAGAATCCCGAGTTGTGTCTCGCAACTAGGCAAGAGTCCTGACGTGGCTGAACAAACACGTGGGTGGAAGGGCCATCCCCGTCGTAACTCGAGAATACACCCCAGGTTCCCGCCGCAACTCGAGAAAAACCATGAGACTTCCCCCTCGCCGCGAGATGAGGCCCGATTCCCCTGCACTGCGTGCAGAGCAATTCCGTGTTGCACATCACACATGAAAGGAGCCTTGATTTCCTTGATGGCACTCCAGAGAAACCCCAAGAACACTGTTTCAAGGCTAGAGGGATCCTGAGGTCACTGTAGCAACATGAAAGAGCTCCGTGGGCCAAAAATCAACTCGAGATGAGAGGTTAGTCCCTGGCTTCGACTCCAGAGGAATACCACCTTACCACAAGCACCTCAAGAGGAGGCTTCTCTCAGCTCTAGGTATGTGAGAGGGACCCTGAGTTTGCGGCCTCAAGTGGAATGGACACCGCGATGCCCTGACGCGAAATAAGGCTGGATATCCCTGCAGTGACTTGAATGCAGGCTCGTCTTGCATCTCCCAAGATGAAAGGATGTCTGAATCCCCTGTGGAGACCACAGAGAAAGACCTAGTTCCCCACCTCATCGCGACCGGAGGCCTCACATCCTTTGAAAACTCCAGAGGTACGTGGAGATCAGTGCCTCCAAAGGAGACGATGCCTGACTCCTCATGAAACTTGATAGGAGTCCCAGGATTCCTGTGGCACGTGGAAAGGGACGCTTGGTCTCCCGCCTCAGCTGGAGAGGCGTCCCAATTGCCTTGCCAAGCCTCGAGGAGAATACCGAGTTGTGTCTCGCAACTAGGCAAGAGTCCTGACGTGGCTGAACAAACACGTGGGTGGAAGGGCCATCCCCGTCGTAACTCGAGAATATACCCCAGGTTCCCGCCGCAACTCGAGAAAAACCATGAGACTTCCCCCTCGCCGCGAGATGAGGCCCGATTCCCCTGCACTGCGTGCAGAGCAATTCTGTGTTGCACATCACACATGAAAGGAGCCTTGATTTCCTTGATGGCACTCCAGAGAAACCCCAAGAACACTGTTTCAAGGCTAGAGGGATCCTGAGGTCACTGTAGCAACACGAAAGAGCTCCGTGGACCAAAAATCAACTCGAGATGAGAGGTTAGTCCCTGGCTTCGACTCCAGAGGAATACCACCTTACCACAAGCACCTCAAGAGAAGGCTTCTCTCAGCTCTAGGTATGTGAGAGGGACCCTGAGTTTGCGGCCTCAAGTGGAATGGACACCGCGATGCCCTGACTCGAAATAAGGCCGGATATCCCTGCAGTGACTGGAATGCAGGCTCGTCTTGCATCTCCCAAGAAGAAAGGATGTCTGAATCCCCTGTGGAGACCACAGAGAAAGACCTAGTTCCCCACCTCATCGCGACCGGAGGCCTCACATCCTTTGAAAACTCCAGAGGTACGCGGAGATCAGTGCCTTCAAAGGAGACGATGCCTGACTCCTCGTGAAACTTGATAGGAGTCCCAGGATTCTTGTGGCACGTGGAAAGGGACCCTTGGTCTCCCGCCTCAGCTGGAGAGGCGTTCCAATTGCCCTGCCAAGCCTCGAGGAGAATCCCGAGTTGTCCCTCGCAACTAGGCAGGAGTCCTGACGTGGCTGAACAAACACGTGGGTGGAAGGGCCATCCCCGTCGTAACTCGAGAATATACCCCAGGTTCCCGCCGCAACTCGAGAAAAACCATGAGACTTCCCCCTCGATGCGAGATGAGGCCCAATTCCCCTGTACTGCGTGCAGAGCAATTCCGTGTTGCACATCACACATGAAAGGAGCCTTGATTTCCTTGATGGCACTCCAGAGAAACCCCAAGAACACTGTTTCAAGGATAGAGGGATCCTGAGGTCACTGTAGCAACACGAAAGAACTCTGTGGACCACAAATAAACTCGAAAAGAGAGGTTAGTCCCTGGATTCGTCTCCAGAGGAATACCACCTTACCACAAGCACCTCAAGAGGAGGCTTCTCTCAGCTCTAGGTATGTGAGAGGGACCCTGAGTTTGCGGCCTCAAGTGGAATGGACACCGCGATGCCCTGACTCGAAATAAGGCCGGATATCCCTGCAGTGACTTCAATGCAGGCTCGTCTTGCATCTCCCAGGACGAAAGGATGTCTGAATCCCCTGTGGAAAGCACAGAGAAAGACTTAGTTCCCCACCTCATCGCGACCGATAGCCTCACATCCTTTGAAAACTCCAGAGGTACGCGGAGATCAGTGCCTCCAAAGGAGACGATGCCTGACTCCTCGTGAAACTTGATAGGAGTCCCAGGATTCCTGTGGCACTTGGAAAGGGACACTTGGTCTCCCGCCTCAGCTGGAGAGGCGTCCCAATTGCCCTGCCAAGCCTCGAGGAGAATCCCGAGTTGTCCCTCGCAACTAGGCAGGAGTCCTGACGTGGCTGAACAAACACGTGGGTGGAAGGGCCATCCCCGTCGTAACTCGAGAATATACCCCAGGTTCCCGCCGCAACTCGAGAAAAACCATGAGACTTCCCCCTCGCCGCGAGATGAGGCCCGATTCCCCTGCACTGCGTGCAGAGCAATTCCGTGTTGCACATCACACATGAAAGGAGCCTTGATTTCCTTGATGGCACTCCAGAGAAACCCCAAGAACACTGTTTCAAGGCTAGAGGGATCCTGAGGTCACTGTAGCAACACGAAAGAGCTCCGTGGGCCAAAAATCAACTCGAGATGAGAGGTTAGTCCCTGGCTTCGACTCCAGAGGAATACCACGTTACCACAAGCACCTCAAGAGGAGGCTTCTCTCAGCTCTAGGTATGTGAGAGGGATCCTGAGTTTGCGGCCTCAAGTGGAATGGACACCGCGATGCCCTGACTCGAAATAAGGCCGGATATCCCTGCAGTGACTGGAATGCAGGCTCGTCTTGCATCTCCCAAGACGAAAGGGTGTCTGAATCCCCTGTGGAGACCACAGAGAAAGACCTATTTCCCCAACTCATCGTGACAGGAGGCCTCAAAATCTTTGAAAACTCCAGAGGTACGCGGAGATCAGTGCCTCCAAAGGAGACGATGCCTGACTCCTCGTGAAACTTGATAGGAGTCCCAGGATTCCTGTGGCACGTGGAAAGGGATCCTTGGTCTCCCGCCTCAGCTGGAGAGGCGTCCCAATTGCCTTGCCAAGCCTCGAGGAGAATCCCGAGTTGTGTCTCGCAACTAGGCAAGAGTCCTGACGTGGCTGAACAAACACGTGTGTGGAAGGGCCATCCCCATCGTAACTCGAGAATATACCCCAGGTTCCCGCCGCAACTCGAGAAAAACCATGAGACTTCCCCCTCGCCGCGAGATGAGGCCCGATTCCCCTGCACTGCCTGCAGAGCAATTCTGTGTTGCACATCACACATGAAAGGAGCCTTGATTTCCTTGATGGCACTCCAGAGAAACCCCAAGAACACTGTTTCAAGGATAGAGGGATCCTGAGGTCACTGTAGCAACACGAAAGAGCTCCGTGGACCAAAAATCAACTCGAGATGAGAGGTTAGTCCCTGGCTTCGACTCCAGAGGAATACCACCTTACCACAAGCACCTCAAGAGGAGGCTTCTCTCAGCTCTAGGTATGTGAGAGGGATCCTGAGTTTGCGGCCTCAAGTGGAATGGACACCGCGATGCCCTGACTCGAAATAAGGCCGGATATCCCTGCAGTGACTGGAATGCAGGCTCGTCTTGCATCTCCCAAGACGAAAGGGTGTCTGAATCCCCTGTGGAGACCACAGAGAAAGACCTATTTCCCCAACTCATCGTGACAGGAGGCCTCAAAATCTTTGAAAACTCCAGAGGTACGCGGAGATCAGTGCCTTCAAAGGAGACGATGCCTGACTCCTCGTGAAACTTGATAGGAGTCCCAGGATTCTTGTGGCACGTGGAAAGGGACCCTTGGTCTCCCGCCTCAGCTGGAGAGGCGTTCCAATTGCCCTGCCAAGCCTCGAGGAGAATCCCGAGTTGTCCCTCGCAACTAGGCAGGAGTCCTGACGTGGCTGAACAAACACGTGGGTGGAAGGGCCATCCCCGTCGTAACTCGAGAATATACCCCAGGTTCCCGCCGCAACTCGAGAAAAACCATGAGACTTCCCCCTCGATGCGAGATGAGGCCCAATTCCCCTGTACTGCGTGCAGAGCAATTCCGTGTTGCACATCACACATGAAAGGAGCCTTGATTTCCTTGATGGCACTCCAGAGAAACCCCAAGAACACTGTTTCAAGGATAGAGGGATCCTGAGGTCACTGTAGCAACACGAAAGAACTCTGTGGACCACAAATAAACTCGAAAAGAGAGGTTAGTCCCTGGATTCGTCTCCAGAGGAATACCACCTTACCACAAGCACCTCAAGAGGAGGCTTCTCTCAGCTCTAGGTATGTGAGAGGGACCCTGAGTTTGCGGCCTCAAGTGGAATGGACACCGCGATGCCCTGACTCGAAATAAGGCCGGATATCCCTGCAGTGACTTCAATGCAGGCTCGTCTTGCATCTCCCAGGACGAAAGGATGTCTGAATCCCCTGTGGAAAGCACAGAGAAAGACTTAGTTCCCCACCTCATCGCGACCGATAGCCTCACATCCTTTGAAAACTCCAGAGGTACGCGGAGATCAGTGCCTCCAAAGGAGACGATGCCTGACTCCTCGTGAAACTTGATAGGAGTCCCAGGATTCCTGTGGCACTTGGAAAGGGACACTTGGTCTCCCGCCTCAGCTGGAGAGGCGTCCCAATTGCCCTGCCAAGCCTCGAGGAGAATCCCGAGTTGTCCCTCGCAACTAGGCAGGAGTCCTGACGTGGCTGAACAAACACGTGGGTGGAAGGGCCATCCCCGTCGTAACTCGAGAATATACCCCAGGTTCCCGCCGCAACTCGAGAAAAACCATGAGACTTCCCCCTCGCCGCGAGATGAGGCCCGATTCCCCTGCACTGCGTGCAGAGCAATTCCGTGTTGCACATCACACATGAAAGGAGCCTTGATTTCCTTGATGGCACTCCAGAGAAACCCCAAGAACACTGTTTCAAGGCTAGAGGGATCCTGAGGTCACTGTAGCAACACGAAAGAGCTCCGTGGGCCAAAAATCAACTCGAGATGAGAGGTTAGTCCCTGGCTTCGACTCCAGAGGAATACCACGTTACCACAAGCACCTCAAGAGGAGGCTTCTCTCAGCTCTAGGTATGTGAGAGGGATCCTGATTTTGCGGCCTCAAGTGGAATGGACACCGCGATGCCCTGACTCGAAATAAGGCCGGATATCCCTGCAGTGACTGGAATGCAGGCTCGTCTTGCATCTCCCAAGACGAAAGGGTGTCTGAATCCCCTGTGGAGACCACAGAGAAAGACCTATTTCCCCAACTCATCGTGACAGGAGGCCTCAAAATCTTTGAAAACTCCAGAGGTACGCGGAGATCAGTGCCTCCAAAGGAGACGATGCCTGACTCCTCGTGAAACTTGATAGGAGTCCCAGGATTCCTGTGGCACGTGGAAAGGGATCCTTGGTCTCCCGCCTCAGCTGGAGAGGCGTCCCAATTGCCTTGCCAAGCCTCGAGGAGAATCCCGAGTTGTGTCTCGCAACTAGGCAAGAGTCCTGACGTGGCTGAACAAACACGTGTGTGGAAGGGCCATCCCCATCGTAACTCGAGAATATACCCCAGGTTCCCGCCGCAACTCGAGAAAAACCATGAGACTTCCCCCTCGCCGCGAGATGAGGCCCGATTCCCCTGCACTGCCTGCAGAGCAATTCTGTGTTGCACATCACACATGAAAGGAGCCTTGATTTCCTTGATGGCACTCCAGAGAAACCCCAAGAACACTGTTTCAAGGATAGAGGGATCCTGAGGTCACTGTAGCAACACGAAAGAGCTCCGTGGACCAAAAATCAACTCGAGATGAGAGGTTAGTCCCTGGCTTCGACTCCAGAGGAATACCACCTTACCACAAGCACCTCAAGAGGAGGCTTTTCTCAGCTCTAGGTATGTGAGAGGGACCCTGAGTTTGCGGCCTCAAGTGGAATGGACACCGCGATGCCCTGACTCGAAATAAGGCCGGATATCCCTGCAGTGACTGGAATGCAGGCTCGTCTTGCATTTCCCAAGACGAAAGGGTGTCTGAATCCCCTGTGGAGACCACAGAGAAAGACCTAGTTCCCCACCTCATCGCGACAGGAGGCCTCAAATCCTTTGAAAACTCCAGAGGTATGCGGAGATCAGTGCCTCCAAAGGAGACGATGCCTGACTCCTCGTGAAACTTGATAGGAGACCCAGGATTCCTGTGGCACATGGAAAGGGACTCTTGGTCTCCCGCCTCAGCTGGAGAGGCGTCCCAATTGCCCTGCCAAGCCTCGAGGAGAATCCCGAGTTGTCCCTCGCAACTAGGCAGGAGTCCTGACATGGCTGAACACACACGTGTGTGGAAGGGCCCTCCACGTCGTAACTCGAGAATATACCCCAGGTTCCCGCCGCAACTCGAGAAAAACCATGAGACTTCCCCCTCGCCGCGAGATGAGGCCTGATTCCCCTGCACTGCGTGCAGAGCAATTCCGTGTTGCACATCACACATGAAAGGAGCCTTGATTTCCTTGATGGCACTCCAGAGAAACCCCAAGAACACTGTTTCAAGGCTAGAGGCATCCTGAGGTCACTGTAGCAACACGAAAGAGCTCCGTGGACCAAGAATCAACACGAGATGAGAGGTTAGTCCCTGGATTCGACTCCTGAGGAATACCACCTTACCACAAGCACCTCAAGAGGAGGCTTCTCTCAGCTCTAGGTATGTGAGAGGGATCCTGAGTTTGCGGCCTCAAGTGGAATGGACACCGCGATGCCCTGACTCGAAATAAGGCCGGATATCCCTGCAGTGACTGGAATGGAGGCTCGTCTTGCATCTCCCAAGACGAAAGGGTGTCTGAATCCCCTGTGGAGACCACAGAGAAAGACCTATTTCCCCAACTCATCGTGACAGGAGGCCTCAAAATCTTTGAAAACTCCAGAGGTACGCGGAGATCAGTGCCTCCAAAGGAGACGATGCCTGACTCCTCGTGAAACTTGATAGGAGTCCCAGGATTCCTGTGGCACGTGGAAAGGGACCCTTGGTCTCCCGCCTCAGCTGGAGAGGCGTCCCAATTGCCTTGCCAAGCCTCGAGGAGAATCCCGAGTTGTGTCTCGCAACTAGGCAAGAGTCCTGACGTGGCTGAACAAACACGTGTGTGGAAGGGCCATCCCCATCGTAACTCGAGAATATACCCCAGGTTCCCGCCGCAACTCGAGAAAAACCATGAGACTTCCCCCTCGCCGCGAGATGAGGCCCGATTCCCCTGCACTGCCTGCAGAGCAATTCTGTGTTGCACATCACACATGAAAGGAGCCTTGATTTCCTTGATGGCACTCCAGAGAAACCCCAAGAACACTGTTTCAAGGCTAGAGGGATCCTGAGGTCACTGTAGCAACACGAAAGAGCTCCGTGGACCAAAAATCAACTCGAGATGAGAGGTTAGTCCCTGGCTTCGACTCCAGAGGAATACCACCTTACCACAAGCACCTCAAGAGGAGGCTTTTCTCAGCTCTAGGTATGTGAGAGGGACCCTGAGTTTGCGGCCTCAAGTGGAATGGACACCGCGATGCCCTGACTCGAAATAAGGCCGGATATCCCTGCAGTGACTTGAATGCAGGCTCGTCTTGCATCTCCCAAGACGAAAGGGTGTCTGAATCCCCTGTGGAGACCACAGAGAAAGACCTAGTTCCCCACCTCATCGCGACAGGAGGCCTCAAATCCTTTGAAAACTCCAGAGGTATGCGGAGATCAGTGCCTCCAAAGGAGACGATGCCTGACTCCTCGTGAAACTTGATAGGAGACCCAGGATTCCTGTGGCACATGGAAAGGGACCCTTGGTCTCCCGCCTCAGCTGGAGAGGTGTCCCAATTGCCCTGCAAAGCCTCGAGGAGAATCCCGAGTTGTCCCTCGAACTAGGCAAGAGTCCTGACGTGGCTGAACAAACACGTGTGTGGAAGGGCCATCCCCGTCGTAACTCGAGAATATACCCCAGGTTCCCGCCGCAACTCGAGAAAAACCATGAGACTTCCCCCTCGCCGCGAGATGAGGCCCGATTCCCCTGCACTGCGTGCAGAGCAATTCTGTGTTGCACATCACACATGAAAGGAGCCTTGATTTCCTTCATGGCACTCCAGAGAAACCCCAAGAACACTGTTTCAAGGCTAGAGGGATCCTGAGGTCACTGTAGCAACACGAAAGAGCTCCGTGGACCAAGAATCAACACGAGATGAGAGGTTAGTCCCTGGCTTTGACTCCTGAGGAATACCACCTTACCACAAGCACCTCAAGAGGAGGCTTCTCTCAGCTCTAGGTATGTGAGAGGGATCCTGAGTTTGCGGCCTCAAGTGGAATGGACACCGCGATGCCCTGACTCGAAATAAGGCCGGATATCCCTGCAGTGACTTGAATGCACGCTCGTCTTGCATCTCCCAAGAAGAAAGGATGTCTGAATCACCTGTGGAGACCGCAGAGAAACACCTAGTTCCCCACCTCATCGCGACCGGAGGCCTCACATCCTTTGAAAACTCCAGAGGTACGCGGAGATCAGTGCCTCCAAAGGAGACGATACCTGACTCCTCGTGAAACTTGATAGGAGTCCCAGGATTCTTGTGGCACGTGGAAAGGGACACTTGGTCTCCCGCCTCAGCTGGAGAGGCGTTCCAATTGCCCTGCCAAGCCTCGAGGAGAATCCCGAGTTGTCCCTCGCAACTAGGCAGGAGTCCTGACGTGGCTGAACAAACACGTGGGTGGAAGGGCCATCCCCGTCGTAACTCGAGAATATACCCCAGGTTCCCGCCGCAACTCGAGAAAAACCATGAGACTTCCCCCTCGATGCGAGATGAGGCCCAATTCCCCTGTACTGCGTGCAGAGCAATTCCGTCTTGCACATCACACATGAAAGGAGCCTTGATTTCCTTGATGGCACTCCAGAGAAACCCCAAGAACACTGTTTCAAGGATAGAGGGATCCTGAGGTCACTGTAGCAACACGAAAGAACTCTGTGGACCAAAAATCAACTCGAAAAGAGAGGTTAGTCCCTGGATTCGTCTCCAGAGGAATACCACCTTACCACAAGCACCTCAAGAGGAGGCTTCTCTCAGCTCTAGGTATGTGAGAGGGACCCTGAGTTTGCGGCCTCAAGTGGAATGGACACCGCGATGCCCTGACTCGAAATAAGGCCGGATATCCCTGCAGTGACTTCAATGCAGGCTCGTCTTGCATCTCCCAGGACGAAAGGATGTCTGAATCCCCTCTGGAAAGCACAGAGAAAGACTTAGTTCCCCACCTCATCGCGACCGATAGCCTCACATCCTTTGAAAACTCCAGAGGTACGCGGAGATCAGTGCCTCCAAAGGAGACGATGCCTGACTCCTCGTGAAACTTGATAGGAGTCCCAGGATTCCTGTGGCACTTGGAAAGGGACACTTGGTCTCCCGCCTCAGCTGGAGAGGCGTCCCAATTGCCCTGCCAAGCCTCGAGGAGAATCCAGAGTTGTCCCTCGCAACTAGGCAGGAGTCCTGACGTGGCTGAACAAACACGTGGGTGGAAGGGCCATCCCCGTCGTAACTCGAGAATACACCCCAGGTTCCCGCCGCAACTCGAGAAAAACCATGAGACTTCCCCCTCACCGCGAGATGAGGCCCGATTCCCCTGCACTGCGTGCAGAGCAATTCCGTGTTGCACATCACACATGAAAGGAGCCTTGATTTCCTTGATGGCACTCCAGAGAAACCCCAAGAACACTGTTTCAAGGCTAGAGGGATCCTGAGGTCACTGTAGCAACATGAAAGAGCTCCGTGGGCCAAAAATCAACTCGAGATGAGAGGTTAGTCCCTGGCTTCGACTCCAGAGGAATACCACCTTACCACAAGCACCTCAAGAGGAGGCTTCTCTCAGCTCTAGGTATGTGAGAGGGATCCTGAGTTTGCGGCCTCAAGTGGAATTGACACCGCGATGCCCTGACTCGAAATAAGGCCGGATATCCCTGCAGTGACTGGAATGCAGGCTCGTCTTGCATCTCCCAAGACGAAAGGGTGTCTGAATCCCCTGTGGAGACCACAGAGAAAGACCTAGTTCCCCAACTCATCGCGACAGGAGGCCTCAAAATCTTTGAAAACTCCAGAGGTATGTGGAGATCAGTGCCTCCAAAGGAGACGATGCCTGACTCCTCGTGAAACTTGATAGGAGTCCCAGGATTCTTGTGGCACGTGGAAAGGGACACTTGGTCTCCCGCCTCAGCTGGAGAGGCGTTCCAATTGCCCTGCCAAGCCTCGAGGAGAATCCCGAGTTGTCCCTCGCAACTAGGCAGGAGTCCTGACGTGGCTGAACAAACACGTGGGTGGAAGGGCCATCCCCGTCGTAACTCGAGAATATACCCCAGGTTCCCGCCGCAACTCGAGAAAAACCATGAGACTACCCCCTCGATGCGAGATGAGGCCCGATTCCCCTGTACTGCGTGCAGAGCAATTCCGTCTTGCACATCACACATGAAAGGAGCCTTGATTTCCTTGATGGCACTCCAGAGAAACCCCAAGAACACTGTTTCAAGGATAGAGGGATCCTGAGGTCACTGTAGCAATACGAAAGAACTCTGTGGACCAAAAATCAACTCGAAAAGAGAGGTTAGTCCCTGGATTCGTCTCCAGAGGAATACCACCTTACCACAAGCACCTCAAGAGGAGGCTTCTCTCAGCTCTAGGTATGTGAGAGGGACCCTGAGTTTGCGGCCTCAAGTGGAATGGACACCGCGATGCCCTGACTCGAAATAAGGCCGGATATCCCTGCAGTGACTTCAATGCAGGCTCGTCTTGCATCTCCCAGGACGAAAGCATGTCTGAATCCCCTGTGGAAAGCACAGAGAAAGACTTAGTTCCCCACCTCATCGCGACCGATAGCCTCACATCCTTTGAAAACTCCAGAGGTACGCGGAGATCAGTGCCTCCAAAGGAGACGATGCCTGACTCCTCGTGAAACTTGATAGGAGTCCCAGGATTCCTGTGGCACGTGGAAAGGGACCCTTGGTCTCCCGCCTCAGCTGGAGAGGCGTCCCAATTGCCCTGCAAAGCCTCGAGGAGAATCCCGAGTTGTGTCTCGTAACTAGGCAAGAGTCCTGACGTGGCTGAACAAACACGTGTGTGGAAGGGCCATCCCCGTCGTAACTCGAGAATACACCCCAGGTTCCCGCCGCAACTCGAGAAAAACCATGAGACTTCCCCCTCGCCGCGAGATGAGGCCCGATTCCCCTGCACTGCGTGCAGAGCAATTCCGTGTTACACATCACACATGAAAGGAGCCTTGATTTCCTTGATGGCACTCCAGAGAAACCCCAAGAACACTGTTTCAAGGCTAGAGGGATCCTGAGGTCACTGTAGCAACATGAAAGAGCTCCGTGGGCCAAAAATCAACTCGAGATGAGAGGTTAGTCCCTGGCTTCGACTCCAGAGGAATACCACCTTACCACAAGCACCTCAAGAGGAGGCTTCTCTCAGCTCTAGCTATGTGAGAGGGATCCTGAGTTTGCGGCCTCAAGTGGAATTGACACCGCGATGCCCTGACTCGAAATAAGGCCGGATATCCCTGCAGTGACTGGAATGCAGGCTCGTCTTGCATCTCCCAAGACGAAAGGGTGTCTGAATCCCCTGTGGAGACCACAGAGAAAGATCTAGTTCCCCAACTCATCGCGACAGGAGGCCTCAAAATCTTTGAAAACTCCAGAGGTATGTGGAGATCAGTGCCTCCAAAGGAGACGATGCCTGACTCCTCGTGAAACTTGATAGGAGTCCCAGGATTCTTGTGGCACGTGGAAAGGGACCCTTGGTCTCCCGCCTCAGCTGGAGAGGCGTTCCAATTGCCCTGCCAAGCCTCGAGGAGAATCCCGAGTTGTCCCTCGCAACTAGGCAGGAGTCCTGACGTGGCTGAACAAACACGTGTGTGGAAGGGCCATCCCCGGCGTAACTCGAGAATATACGCCAGGTTCCCGCCGCAACTCGAGAAAAACCATGAGACTACCCCCTCGATGCGAGATGAGGCCCGATTCCCCTGTACTGCGTGCAGAGCAATTCCGTCTTGCACATCACACATGAAAGGAGCCTTGATTTCCTTGATGGCACTCCAGAGAAACCCCAAGAACACTGTTTCAAGGATAGAGGGATCCTGAGGTCACTGTAGCAACACGAAAGAACTCTGTGGACCAAAAGTCAACTCGAAAAGAGAGGTTAGTCCCTGGATTCGTCTCCAGAGGAATACCACCTTACCACAAGCACCTCAAGAGGAGGCTTCTCTCAGCTCTAGGTATGTGAGAGGGACCCTGAGTTTGCGGCCTCAAGTGGAATGGACACCGCGATGCCCTGACTCGAAATAAGGCCGGATATCCCTGCAGTGACTTCAATGCAGGCTCGTCTTGCATCTCCCAGGACGAAAGGATGTCTGAATCCCCTGTGGAAAGCACATAGAAAGACTTAGTTCCCCACCTCATCGCGACCGATAGCCTCACATCCTTTGAAAACTCCAGAGGTACGCGGAGATCAGTGCCTCCAAAGGAGACGATGCCTGACTCCTCGTGAAACTTGATAGGAGTCCCAGGATTCCTGTGGCACGTGGAAAGGGACCCTTGGTCTCCCGCCTCAGCTGGAGAGGCGTCCCAATTGCCCTGCAAAGTCTCGAGGAGAATCCCGAGTTGTGTCTCGCAACTAGGCAGGAGTCCTGACGTGGCTGAACAAACACGTGGGTGGAAAGGCCATCCCCGTCGTAACTCGAGAATATACCCCAGGTTCCCGCCGCAACTCGAGAAAAACCATGAGACTTCCCCCTCGATGCGAGATGAGGCCCGATTCCCCTGCACTGCGTGCAGAGCAATTCCGTGTTGCACATCACACATGAATGGAGCCTTGATTTCCTTCATTTCACTCCAGAGAAACCCCAAGAACACTGTTTCAAGGCTAGAGGGATCCTGAGGTCACTGTAGCAACACGAAAGAGCTCCGTGCACCAAAAATCAACTCGAGATGAGAGGTTAGTCCCTGGCTTCGACTCCAGAGGAATACCACCTTACCACAAGCACCTCAAGAGGAGGCTTCTCTCAGCTCTAGGTATGTGAGAGGGACCCTGAGTTTGCGGCCTCAAGTGGAATGGACACCGCGATGCCCTGACGCGAAATAAGGCTGGATATCCCTGCAGTGACTTGAATGCAGGCTCGTCTTGCATCTCCCAAGATGAAAGGATGTCTGAATCCCCTGTGGAGACCACAGAGAAAGACCTAGTTCCCCACCTCATCGCGACCGGAGGCCTCACATCCTTTGAAAACTCCAGAGGTACGCGGAGATCAGTGCCTCCAAAGGAGACGATGCCTGAGTCCTCGTGAAACTTGATAGGAGTCCCAGGATTCCTGTGGCACGTGGAAAGGGACCCTTGGTCTCCCGCCTCAGCTGGAGAGGCGTCCCAATTGCCTTGCCAAGCTTCGAGGAGAATCCCGAGTTGTCCCTCGGAACTAGGCAAGAGTCCTGACGTGGCTGAACAAACACGTGTGTGGAAGGGCCATCCCCGTCGTAACTCGAGAATATACCCCAGGTTCCCGCCGCAACTCGAGAAAAACCATGAGACTTCCCCCTCGCCGCGAGATGAGGCCCGATTCCCCTGCACTGCGTGCAGAGCAATTCCGTGTTGCACATCACACATGAAAGGAGCCTTGATTTCCTTGATGGCACTCCAGAGAAACCCCAAGAACACTGTTTCAAGGCTAGAGGGATCCTGAGGTCACTGTAGCAACACGAAAGAGCTCCGTGCACCAAAAATCAACTCGAGATGAGAGGTTAGTCCCTGGCTTCGACTCCAGAGGAATACCACCTTACCACAAGCACCTCAAGAGAAGGTTTCTCCCAGCTCTAGGTATGTGAGAGGGACCCTGAGTTTGCGGCCTCAAGTGGAATGGACACCGCGATGCCCTGACTCGAAATAAGGCCGGATATCCCTGCAGTGACTGGAATGCAGGCTCGTCTTGCATCTCCCAAGAAGAAAGGATGTCTGAATCCCCTGTGGAGACCGCAGAGAAACACCTAGTTCCCCACCTCATCGCGACCGCAGGCCTCACATCCTTTGAAAACTCCAGAGGTACGCGGAGATCAGTGCCTCCAAAGGAGACGATGCCTGACTCCTCGTGAAACTTGATAGGAGTCCCAGGATTCTTGTGGCACGTGGAAAGGGACACTTGGTCTCCCGCCTCAGCTGGAGAGGCGTCCCAATTGCCTTGCCAAGCCTCGAGGAGAATCCCGAGTTTTCCCTCGCAACTAGGCCGGAGTCCTGACTTGGCTGAACAAACACGTGGGTGGAAGGGCCATCCCCGTCGTAACACGAGAATATACCCCAGGTTCCCGCCGCAACTCGAGAAAAACCATGAGACTTCCCCCTCGATGCGAGATGAGGCCCGATTCCCCTGTACTGCGTGCAGAGCAATTCCATCTTGCACATCACACATGAAAGGAGCCTTGATTTCCTAGATGGCACTCCAGAGAAATCCCAAGAACACTGTTTCAAGGATAGAGGGATCCTGAGGTCACTGTAGCAACACGAAAGAACTCTGTGGACCAAAAATCAACTCGAAAAGAGAGGTTAGTCAATGGATTCGTCTCCAGAGGAATACCACCTTACCACAAGTACCTCAAGAGGAGGCTTCTCTCAGCTCTAGGTATGTGAGAGGGACCCTCAGTTTGCGGCCTCAAGTGGAATGGACACCGCGATGCCCTGACTCGAAATAAGGCCGGATATCCCTGCAGTGACTTCAATGCAGGTTCGTCTTGCATCTCCCAGGACGAAAGGATGTCTGAATCCCCTGTGGAAAGCACAGAGAAAGACTTAGTTCCCCACCTCATCGCGACCGATAGCCTCACATCCTTTGAAAACTCCAGAGGTACGCGGAGATCAGTGCCTCCAAAGGAGACGATGCCTGACTCCTCGTGAAACTTGATAGGAGTCCCAGGATTCCTGTGGCACGTGGAAAGGGACCCTTGATCTCCCGCCTCAGCTGGAGAGGCGTCCCAATTGCCTTGCCAAGCCTCGAGGAGAATCCCGAGTTGTGTCTCGCAACTAGGCAAGAGTCCTGACGTGGCTGAACAAACACGTGGGTGGAAGGGCCATCCCCGTCGTAACTCGAGAATACACCCCAGGTTCCCGCCGCAACTCGAGAAAAACCATGAGACTTCCCCCTCGCCGCGAGATGAGGCCCGATTCCCCTGAACTGCGTGCAGAGCAATTCCGTGTTGCACATCACACATGAAAGGAGCCTTGATTTCCTTGATGGCACTCCAGAGAAACCCCAAGAACACTGTTTCAAGGCTAGAGGGATCCTGAGGTCACTGTAGCAACATGAAAGAGCTCCGTGGGCCAAAAATCAACTCGAGATGAGAGGTTAGTCCCTGGCTTCGACTCCAGAGGAATACCACCTTACCACAAGCACCTCAAGAGGAGGCTTCTCTCAGCTCTAGGTATGTGAGAGGGACCCTGAGTTTGCGGCCTCAAGTGGAATGGACACCGCGATGCCCTGACGCGAAATAAGGCTGGATATCCCTGCAGTGACTTGAATGCAGGCTCGTCTTGCATCTCCCAATATGAAAGGATGTCTGAATCCCCTGTGGAGACCACAGAGAAAGACCTAGTTCCCCACCTCATCGCGACCGGAGGCCTCACATCCTTTGAAAACTCCAGAGGTACGCGGAGATCAGTGCCTCCAAAGGAGACGATGCCTGACTCCTCGTGAAACTTGATAGGAGTCCCAGGATTCCTGTGGCACGTGGAAAGGGACGCTTGGTCTCCCGCCTCAGCTGGAGAGGCGTCCCAATTGCCTTGCCAAGCCTCGAGGAGAATTCCGAGTTGTGTCTCGCAACTAGGCAAGAGTCCTGACGTGGCTGAACAAACACGTGGGTGGAAGGGCCATCCCCGTCGTAACTCGAGAATATACCCCAGGTTCCCGCCGCAACTCGAGAAAAACCATGAGACTTCCCCCTCGCCGCGAGATGAGGCCCGATTCCCCTGCACTGCGTGCAGAGCAATTCTGTGTTGCACATCACACATGAAAGGAGCCTTGATTTCCTTGATGGCACTCCAGAGAAACCCCAAGAACACTGTTTCAAGGCTAGAGGGATCCTGAGGTCACTGTAGCAACACGAAAGAGCTCCGTGGACCAAAAATCAACTCGAGATGAGAGGTTAGTCCCTGGCTTCGACTCCAGAGGAATACCACCTTACCACAAGCACCTCAAGAGAAGGCTTCTCTCAGCTCTAGGTATGTGAGAGGGACCCTGAGTTTGCGGCCTCAAGTGGAATGGACACCGCGATGCCCTGACTCGAAATAAGGCCGGATATCCCTGCAGTGACTGGAATGCAGGCTCGTCTTGCATCTCCCAAGAAGAAAGGATGTCTGAATCCCCTGTGGAGACCACAGAGAAAGACCTAGTTCCCCACCTCATCGCGACCGGAGGCCTCACATCCTTTGAAAACTCCAGAGGTACGCGGAGATCAGTGCCTTCAAAGGAGACGATGCCTGACTCCTCGTGAAACTTGATAGGAGTCCCAGGATTCTTCTGGCACGTGGAAAGGGACCCTTGGTCTCCCGCCTCAGCTGGAGAGGCGTTCCAATTGCCCTGCCAAGCCTCGAGGAGAATCCCGAGTTGTCCCTCGCAACTAGGCAGGAGTCCTGACGTGGCTGAACAAACACGTGGGTGGAAGGGCCATCCCCGTCGTAACTCGAGAATATACCCCAGGTTCCCGCCGCAACTCGAGAAAAACCATGAGACTTCCCCCTCGATGCGAGATGAGGCCCAATTCCCCTGTACTGCGTGCAGAGCAATTCCGTGTTGCACATCACACATGAAAGGAGCCTTGATTTCCTTGATGGCACTCCAGAGAAACCCCAAGAACACTGTTTCAAGGATAGAGGGATCCTGAGGTCACTGTAGCAACACGAAAGAACTCTGTGGACCACAAATAAACTCGAAAAGAGAGGTTAGTCCCTGGATTCGTCTCCAGAGGAATACCACCTTACCACAAGCACCTCAAGAGGAGGCTTCTCTCAGCTCTAGGTATGTGAGAGGGACCCTGAGTTTGCGGCCTCAAGTGGAATGGACACCGCGATGCCCTGACTCGAAATAAGGCCGGATATCCCTGCAGTGACTTCAATGCAGGCTCGTCTTGCATCTCCCAGGACGAAAGGATGTCTGAATCCCCTGTGGAAAGCACAGAGTAAGACTTAGTTCCCCACCTCATCGCGACCGATAGCCTCACATCCTTTGAAAACTCCAGAGGTACGCGGAGATCAGTGCCTCCAAAGGAGACGATGCCTGACTCCTCGTGAAACTTGATAGGAGTCCCAGGATTCCTGTGGCACTTGGAAAGGGACACTTGGTCTCCCGCCTCAGCTGGAGAGGCGTCCCAATTGCCCTGCCAAGCCTCGAGGAGAATCCCGAGTTGTCCCTCGCAACTAGGCAGGAGTCCTGACGTGGCTGAACAAACACGTGGGTGGAAGGGCCATCCCCGTCGTAACTCGAGAATATACCCCAGGTTCCCGCCGCAACTCGAGAAAAACCATGAGACTTCCCCCTCGCCGCGAGATGAGGCCCGATTCCCCTGCACTGCGTGCAGAGCAATTCCGTGTTGCACATCACACATGAAAGGAGCCTTGATTTCCTTGATGGCACTCCAGAGAAACCCCAAGAACACTGTTTCAAGGCTAGAGGGATCCTGAGGTCACTGTAGCAACACGAAAGAGCTCCGTGGGCCAAAAATCAACTCGAGATGAGAGGTTAGTCCCTGGCTTCGACTCCAGAGGAATACCACCTTACCACAAACACCTCAAGAGGAGGCTTCTCTCAGCTCTAGGTATGTGAGAGGGATCCTGAGTTTGCGGCCTCAAGTGGAATGGACACCGCGATGCCCTGACTCGAAATAAGGCCGGATATCCCTGCAGTGACTGGAATGCAGGCTCGTCTTGCATCTCCCAAGACGAAAGGGTGTCTGAATCCCCTGTGGAGACCACAGAGAAAGACCTATTTCCCCAACTCATCGTGACAGGAGGCCTCAAAATCTTTGAAAACTCCAGAGGTACGCGGAGATCAGTGCCTCCAAAGGAGACGATGCCTGACTCCTCGTGAAACTTGATAGGAGTCCCAGGATTCCTGTGGCACGTGGAAAGGGACCCTTGGTCTCCCGCCTCAGCTGGAGAGGCGTCCCAATTGCCTTGCCAAGCCTCGAGGAGAATCCCGAGTTGTGTCTCGCAACTAGGCAAGAGTCCTGACGTGGCTGAACAAACACGTGTGTGGAAGGGCCATCCCCATCGTAACTCGAGAATATACCCCAGGTTCCCGCCGCAACTCGAGAAAAACCATGAGACTTCCCCCTCGCCGCGAGATGAGGCCCGATTCCCCTGCACTGCCTGCAGAGCAATTCTGTGTTGCACATCACACATGAAAGGAGCCTTGATTTCCTTGATGGCACTCCAGAGAAACCCCAAGAACACTGTTTCAAGGCTAGAGGGATCCTGAGGTCACTGTAGCAACACGAAAGAGCTCCGTGGACCAAAAATCAACTCGAGATGAGAGGTTAGTCCCTGGCTTCGACTCCAGAGGAATACCACCTTACCACAAGCACCTCAAGAGGAGGCTTTTCTCAGCTCTAGGTATGTGAGAGGGACCCTGAGTTTGCGGCCTCAAGTGGAATGGACACCGCGATGCCCTGACTCGAAATAAGGCCGGATATCCCTGCAGTGACTTGAATGCAGGCTCGTCTTGCATCTCCCAAGACGAAAGGGTGTCTGAATCCCCTGTGGAGACCACAGAGAAAGACCTAGTTCCCCACCTCATCGCGACAGGAGGCCTCAAATCCTTTGAAAACTCCAGAGGTATGCGGAGATCAGTGCCTCCAAAGGAGACGATGCCTGACTCCTCGTGAAACTTGATAGGAGACCCAGGATTCCTGTGGCACATGGAAAGGGACCCTTGGTCTCCCGCCTCAGCTGGAGAGGTGTCCCAATTGCCCTGCAAAGCCTCGAGGAGAATCCCGAGTTGTCCCTCGAACTAGGCAAGAGTCCTGACGTGGCTGAACAAACACGTGTGTGGAAGGGCCATCCCCGTCGTAACTCGAGAATATACCCCAGGTTCCCGCCGCAACTCGAGAAAAACCATGAGACTTCCCCCTCGCCGCGAGATGAGGCCCGATTCCCCTGCACTGCGTGCAGAGCAATTCTGTGTTGCACATCACACATGAAAGGAGCCTTGATTTCCTTCATGGCACTCCAGAGAAACCCCAAGAACACTGTTTCAAGGCTAGAGGGATCCTGAGGTCACTGTAGCAACACGAAAGAGCTCCGTGGACCAAGAATCAACACGAGATGAGAGGTTAGTCCCTGGCTTTGACTCCTGAGGAATACCACCTTACCACAAGCACCTCAAGAGGAGGCTTCTCTCAGCTCTAGGTATGTGAGAGGGATCCTGAGTTTGCGGCCTCAAGTGGAATGGACACCGCGATGCCCTGACTCGAAATAAGGCCGGATATCCCTGCAGTGACTTGAATGCACGCTCGTCTTGCATCTCCCAAGAAGAAAGGATGTCTGAATCACCTGTGGAGACCGCAGAGAAACACCTAGTTCCCCACCTCATCGCGACCGGAGGCCTCACATCCTTTGAAAACTCCAGAGGTACGCGGAGATCAGTGCCTCCAAAGGAGACGATACCTGACTCCTCGTGAAACTTGATAGGAGTCCCAGGATTCTTGTGGCACGTGGAAAGGGACACTTGGTCTCCCGCCTCAGCTGGAGAGGCGTTCCAATTGCCCTGCCAAGCCTCGAGGAGAATCCCGAGTTGTCCCTCGCAACTAGGCAGGAGTCCTGACGTGGCTGAACAAACACGTGGGTGGAAGGGCCATCCCCGTCGTAACTCGAGAATATACCCCAGGTTCCCGCCGCAACTCGAGAAAAACCATGAGACTTCCCCCTCGATGCGAGATGAGGCCCAATTCCCCTGTACTGCGTGCAGAGCAATTCCGTCTTGCACATCACACATGAAAGGAGCCTTGATTTCCTTGATGGCACTCCAGAGAAACCCCAAGAACACTGTTTCAAGGATAGAGGGATCCTGAGGTCACTGTAGCAACACGAAAGAACTCTGTGGACCAAAAATCAACTCGAAAAGAGAGGTTAGTCCCTGGATTCGTCTCCAGAGGAATACCACCTTACCACAAGCACCTCAAGAGGAGGCTTCTCTCAGCTCTAGGTATGTGAGAGGGACCCTGAGTTTGCGGCCTCAAGTGGAATGGACACCGCGATGCCCTGACTCGAAATAAGGCCGGATATCCCTGCAGTGACTTCAATGCAGGCTCGTCTTGCATCTCCCAGGACGAAAGGATGTCTGAATCCCCTCTGGAAAGCACAGAGAAAGACTTAGTTCCCCACCTCATCGCGACCGATAGCCTCACATCCTTTGAAAACTCCAGAGGTACGCGGAGATCAGTGCCTCCAAAGGAGACGATGCCTGACTCCTCGTGAAACTTGATAGGAGTCCCAGGATTCCTGTGGCACTTGGAAAGGGACACTTGGTCTCCCGCCTCAGCTGGAGAGGCGTCCCAATTGCCCTGCCAAGCCTCGAGGAGAATCCAGAGTTGTCCCTCGCAACTAGGCAGGAGTCCTGACGTGGCTGAACAAACACGTGGGTGGAAGGGCCATCCCCGTCGTAACTCGAGAATACACCCCAGGTTCCCGCCGCAACTCGAGAAAAACCATGAGACTTCCCCCTCGCCGCGAGATGAGGCCCGATTCCCCTGCACTGCGTGCAGAGCAATTCCGTGTTGCACATCACACATGAAAGGAGCCTTGATTTCCTTGATGGCACTCCAGAGAAACCCCAAGAACACTGTTTCAAGGCTAGAGGGATCCTGAGGTCACTGTAGCAACATGAAAGAGCTCCGTGGGCCAAAAATCAACTCGAGATGAGAGGTTAGTCCCTGGCTTCGACTCCAGAGGAATACCACCTTACCACAAGCACCTCAAGAGGAGGCTTCTCTCAGCTCTAGGTATGTGAGAGGGATCCTGAGTTTGCGGCCTCAAGTGGAATTGACACCGCGATGCCCTGACTCGAAATAAGGCCGGATATCCCTGCAGTGACTGGAATGCAGGCTCGTCTTGCATCTCCCAAGACGAAAGGGTGTCTGAATCCCCTGTGGAGACCACAGAGAAAGACCTAGTTCCCCAACTCATCGCGACAGGAGGCCTCAAAATCTTTGAAAACTCCAGAGGTATGTGGAGATCAGTGCCTCCAAAGGAGACGATGCCTGACTCCTCGTGAAACTTGATAGGAGTCCCAGGATTCTTGTGGCACGTGGAAAGGGACACTTGGTCTCCCGCCTCAGCTGGAGAGGCGTTCCAATTGCCCTGCCAAGCCTCGAGGAGAATCCCGAGTTGTCCCTCGCAACTAGGCAGGAGTCCTGACGTGGCTGAACAAACACGTGGGTGGAAGGGCCATCCCCGTCGTAACTCGAGAATATACCCCAGGTTCCCGCCGCAACTCGAGAAAAACCATGAGACTACCCCCTCGATGCGAGATGAGGCCCGATTCCCCTGTACTGCGTGCAGAGCAATTCCGTCTTGCACATCACACATGAAAGGAGCCTTGATTTCCTTGATGGCACTCCAGAGAAACCCCAAGAACACTGTTTCAAGGATAGAGGGATCCTGAGGTCACTGTAGCAATACGAAAGAACTCTGTGGACCAAAAATCAACTCGAAAAGAGAGGTTAGTCCCTGGATTCGTCTCCAGAGGAATACCACCTTACCACAAGCACCTCAAGAGGAGGCTTCTCTCAGCTCTAGGTATGTGAGAGGGACCCTGAGTTTGCGGCCTCAAGTGGAATGGACACCGCGATGCCCTGACTCGAAATAAGGCCGGATATCCCTGCAGTGACTTCAATGCAGGCTCGTCTTGCATCTCCCAGGACGAAAGCATGTCTGAATCCCCTGTGGAAAGCACAGAGAAAGACTTAGTTCCCCACCTCATCGCGACCGATAGCCTCACATCCTTTGAAAACTCCAGAGGTACGCGGAGATCAGTGCCTCCAAAGGAGACGATGCCTGACTCCTCGTGAAACTTGATAGGAGTCCCAGGATTCCTGTGGCACGTGGAAAGGGACCCTTGGTCTCCCGCCTCAGCTGGAGAGGCGTCCCAATTGCCCTGCAAAGCCTCGAGGAGAATCCCGAGTTGTGTCTCGTAACTAGGCAAGAGTCCTGACGTGGCTGAACAAACACGTGTGTGGAAGGGCCATCCCCGTCGTAACTCGAGAATACACCCCAGGTTCCCGCCGCAACTCGAGAAAAACCATGAGACTTCCCCCTCGCCGCGAGATGAGGCCCGATTCCCCTGCACTGCGTGCAGAGCAATTCCGTGTTACACATCACACATGAAAGGAGCCTTGATTTCCTTGATGGCACTCCAGAGAAACCCCAAGAACACTGTTTCAAGGCTAGAGGGATCCTGAGGTCACTGTAGCAACATGAAAGAGCTCCGTGGGCCAAAAATCAACTCGAGATGAGAGGTTAGTCCCTGGCTTCGACTCCAGAGGAATACCACCTTACCACAAGCACCTCAAGAGGAGGCTTCTCTCAGCTCTAGCTATGTGAGAGGGATCCTGAGTTTGCGGCCTCAAGTGGAATTGACACCGCGATGCCCTGACTCGAAATAAGGCCGGATATCCCTGCAGTGACTGGAATGCAGGCTCGTCTTGCATCTCCCAAGACGAAAGGGTGTCTGAATCCCCTGTGGAGACCACAGAGAAAGATCTAGTTCCCCAACTCATCGCGACAGGAGGCCTCAAAATCTTTGAAAACTCCAGAGGTATGTGGAGATCAGTGCCTCCAAAGGAGACGATGCCTGACTCCTCGTGAAACTTGATAGGAGTCCCAGGATTCTTGTGGCACGTGGAAAGGGACCCTTGGTCTCCCGCCTCAGCTGGAGAGGCGTTCCAATTGCCCTGCCAAGCCTCGAGGAGAATCCCGAGTTGTCCCTCGCAACTAGGCAGGAGTCCTGACGTGGCTGAACAAACACGTGTGTGGAAGGGCCATCCCCGTCGTAACTCGAGAATATACGCCAGGTTCCCGCCGCAACTCGAGAAAAACCATGAGACTACCCCCTCGATGCGAGATGAGGCCCGATTCCCCTGTACTGCGTGCAGAGCAATTCCGTCTTGCACATCACACATGAAAGGAGCCTTGATTTCCTTGATGGCACTCCAGAGAAACCCCAAGAACACTGTTTCAAGGATAGAGGGATCCTGAGGTCACTGTAGCAACACGAAAGAACTCTGTGGACCAAAAGTCAACTCGAAAAGAGAGGTTAGTCCCTGGATTCGTCTCCAGAGGAATACCACCTTACCACAAGCACCTCAAGAGGAGGCTTCTCTCAGCTCTAGGTATGTGAGAGGGACCCTGAGTTTGCGGCCTCAAGTGGAATGGACACCGCGATGCCCTGACTCGAAATAAGGCCGGATATCCCTGCAGTGACTTCAATGCAGGCTCGTCTTGCATCTCCCAGGACGAAAGGATGTCTGAATCCCCTGTGGAAAGCACATAGAAAGACTTAGTTCCCCACCTCATCGCGACCGATAGCCTCACATCCTTTGAAAACTCCAGAGGTACGCGGAGATCAGTGCCTCCAAAGGAGACGATGCCTGACTCCTCGTGAAACTTGATAGGAGTCCCAGGATTCCTGTGGCACGTGGAAAGGGACCCTTGGTCTCCCGCCTCAGCTGGAGAGGCGTCCCAATTGCCCTGCAAAGTCTCGAGGAGAATCCCGAGTTGTGTCTCGCAACTAGGCAGGAGTCCTGACGTGGCTGAACAAACACGTGGGTGGAAAGGCCATCCCCGTCGTAACTCGAGAATATACCCCAGGTTCCCGCCGCAACTCGAGAAAAACCATGAGACTTCCCCCTTGCCGCGAGATGAGGCCCGATTCCCCTGCACTGCGTGCAGAGCAATTCCGTGTTGCACATCACACATGAATGGAGCCTTGATTTCCTTCATTTCACTCCAGAGAAACCCCAAGAACACTGTTTCAAGGCTAGAGGGATCCTGAGGTCACTGTAGCAACACGAAAGAGCTCCGTGCACCAAAAATCAACTCGAGATGAGAGGTTAGTCCCTGGCTTCGACTCCAGAGGAATACCACCTTACCACAAGCACCTCAAGAGGAGGCTTCTCTCAGCTCTAGGTATGTGAGAGGGACCCTGAGTTTGCGGCCTCAAGTGGAATGGACACCGCGATGCCCTGACGCGAAATAAGGCTGGATATCCCTGCAGTGACTTGAATGCAGGCTCGTCTTGCATCTCCCAAGATGAAAGGATGTCTGAATCCCCTGTGGAGACCACAGAGAAAGACCTAGTTCCCCACCTCATCGCGACCGGAGGCCTCACATCCTTTGAAAACTCCAGAGGTACGCGGAGATCAGTGCCTCCAAAGGAGACGATGCCTGAGTCCTCGTGAAACTTGATAGGAGTCCCAGGATTCCTGTGGCACGTGGAAAGGGACCCTTGGTCTCCCGCCTCAGCTGGAGAGGCGTCCCAATTGCCTTGCCAAGCTTCGAGGAGAATCCCGAGTTGTCCCTCGGAACTAGGCAAGAGTCCTGACGTGGCTGAACAAACACGTGTGTGGAAGGGCCATCCCCGTCGTAACTCGAGAATATACCCCAGGTTCCCGCCGCAACTCGAGAAAAACCATGAGACTTCCCCCTCGCCGCGAGATGAGGCCCGATTCCCCTGCACTGCGTGCAGAGCAATTCTGTGTTGCACATCACACATGAAAGGAGCCTTGATTTCCTTGATGGCACTCCAGAGAAACCCCAAGAACACTGTTTCAAGGCTAGAGGGATCCTGAGGTCACTGTAGCAACACGAAAGAGCTCCGTGCACCAAAAATCAACTCGAGATGAGAGGTTAGTCCCTGGCTTCGACTCCAGAGGAATACCACCTTACCACAAGCACCTCAAGAGAAGGTTTCTCCCAGCTCTAGGTATGTGAGAGGGACCCTGAGTTTGCGGCCTCAAGTGGAATGGACACCGCGATGCCCTGACTCGAAATAAGGCCGGATATCCCTGCAGTGACTGGAATGCAGGCTCGTCTTGCATCTCCCAAGAAGAAAGGATGTCTGAATCCCCTGTGGAGACCGCAGAGAAACACCTAGTTCCCCACCTCATCGCGACCGCAGGCCTCACATCCTTTGAAAACTCCAGAGGTACGCGGAGATCAGTGCCTCCAAAGGAGACGATGCCTGACTCCTCGTGAAACTTGATAGGAGTCCCAGGATTCTTGTGGCACGTGGAAAGGGACACTTGGTCTCCCGCCTCAGCTGGAGAGGCGTCCCAATTGCCTTGCCAAGCCTCGAGGAGAATCCCGAGTTTTCCCTCGCAACTAGGCCGGAGTCCTGACTTGGCTGAACAAACACGTGGGTGGAAGGGCCATCCCCGTCGTAACACGAGAATATACCCCAGGTTCCCGCCGCAACTCGAGAAAAACCATGAGACTTCCCCCTCGATGCGAGATGAGGCCCGATTCCCCTGTACTGCGTGCAGAGCAATTCCATCTTGCACATCACACATGAAAGGAGCCTTGATTTCCTAGATGGCACTCCAGAGAAATCCCAAGAACACTGTTTCAAGGATAGAGGGATCCTGAGGTCACTGTAGCAACACGAAAGAACTCTGTGGACCAAAAATCAACTCGAAAAGAGAGGTTAGTCAATGGATTCGTCTCCAGAGGAATACCACCTTACCACAAGTACCTCAAGAGGAGGCTTCTCTCAGCTCTAGGTATGTGAGAGGGACCCTCAGTTTGCGGCCTCAAGTGGAATGGACACCGCGATGCCCTGACTCGAAATAAGGCCGGATATCCCTGCAGTGACTTCAATGCAGGTTCGTCTTGCATCTCCCAGGACAAAAGGATGTCTGAATCCCCTGTGGAAAGCACAGAGAAAGACTTAGTTCCCCACCTCATCGCGACCGATAGCCTCACATCCTTTGAAAACTCCAGAGGTACGCGGAGATCAGTGCCTCCAAAGGAGACGATGCCTGACTCCTCGTGAAACTTGATAGGAGTCCCAGGATTCCTGTGGCACGTGGAAAGGGACCCTTGATCTCCCGCCTCAGCTGGAGAGGCGTCCCAATTGCCTTGCCAAGCCTCGAGGAGAATCCCGAGTTGTGTCTCGCAACTAGGCAAGAGTCCTGACGTGGCTGAACAAACACGTGGGTGGAAGGGCCATCCCCGTCGTAACTCGAGAATACACCCCAGGTTCCCGCCGCAACTCGAGAAAAACCATGAGACTTCCCCCTCGCCGCGAGATGAGGCCCGATTCCCCTGCACTGCGTGCAGAGCAATTCCGTGTTGCACATCACACATGAAAGGAGCCTTGATTTCCTTGATGGCACTCCAGAGAAACCCCAAGAACACTGTTTCAAGGCTAGAGGGATCCTGAGGTCACTGTAGCAACATGAAAGAGCTCCGTGGGCCAAAAATCAACTCGAGATGAGAGGTTAGTCCCTGGCTTCGACTCCAGAGGAATACCACCTTACCACAAGCACCTCAAGAGGAGGCTTCTCTCAGCTCTAGGTATGTGAGAGGGACCCTGATTTTGCGGCCTCAAGTGGAATGGACACCGCGATGCCCTGACGCGAAATAAGGCTGGATATCCCTGCAGTGACTTGAATGCAGGCTCGTCTTGCATCTCCCAATATGAAAGGATGTCTGAATCCCCTGTGGAGACCACAGAGAAAGACCTAGTTCCCCACCTCATCGCGACCGGAGGCCTCACATCCTTTGAAAACTCCAGAGGTACGCGGAGATCAGTGCCTCCAAAGGAGACGATGCCTGACTCCTCGTGAAACTTGATAGGAGTCCCAGGATTCCTGTGGCACGTGGAAAGGGACGCTTGGTCTCCCGCCTCAGCTGGAGAGGCGTCCCAATTGCCTTGCCAAGCCTCGAGGAGAATTCCGAGTTGTGTCTCGCAACTAGGCAAGAGTCCTGACGTGGCTGAACAAACACGTGGGTGGAAGGGCCATCCCCGTCGTAACTCGAGAATATACCCCAGGTTCCCGCCGCAACTCGAGAAAAACCATGAGACTTCCCCCTCGCCGCGAGATGAGGCCCGATTCCCCTGCACTGCGTGCAGAGCAATTCTGTGTTGCACATCACACATGAAAGGAGCCTTGATTTCCTTGATGGCACTCCAGAGAAACCCCAAGAACACTGTTTCAAGGCTAGAGGGATCCTGAGGTCACTGTAGCAACACGAAAGAGCTCCGTGGACCAAAAATCAACTCGAGATGAGAGGTTAGTCCCTGGCTTCGACTCCAGAGGAATACCACCTTACCACAAGCACCTCAAGAGAAGGCTTCTCTCAGCTCTAGGTATGTGAGAGGGACCCTGAGTTTGCGGCCTCAAGTGGAATGGACACCGCGATGCCCTGACTCGAAATAAGGCCGGATATCCCTGCAGTGACTGGAATGCAGGCTCGTCTTGCATCTCCCAAGAAGAAAGGATGTCTGAATCCCCTGTGGAGACCACAGAGAAAGACCTAGTTCCCCACCTCATCGCGACCGGAGGCCTCACATCCTTTGAAAACTCCAGAGGTACGCGGAGATCAGTGCCTTCAAAGGAGACGATGCCTGACTCCTCGTGAAACTTGATAGGAGTCCCAGGATTCTTCTGGCACGTGGAAAGGGACCCTTGGTCTCCCGCCTCAGCTGGAGAGGCGTTCCAATTGCCCTGCCAAGCCTCGAGGAGAATCCCGAGTTGTCCCTCGCAACTAGGCAGGAGTCCTGACGTGGCTGAACAAACACGTGGGTGGAAGGGCCATCCCCGTCGTAACTCGAGAATATACCCCAGGTTCCCGCCGCAACTCGAGAAAAACCATGAGACTTCCCCCTCCATGCGAGATGAGGCCCAATTCCCCTGTACTGCGTGCAGAGCAATTCCGTGTTGCACATCACACATGAAAGGAGCCTTGATTTCCTTGATGGCACTCCAGAGAAACCCCAAGAACACTGTTTCAAGGATAGAGGGATCCTGAGGTCACTGTAGCAACACGAAAGAACTCTGTGGACCACAAATAAACTCGAAAAGAGAGGTTAGTCCCTGGATTCGTCTCCAGAGGAATACCACCTTACCACAAGCACCTCAAGAGGAGGCTTCTCTCAGCTCTAGGTATGTGAGAGGGACCCTGAGTTTGCGGCCTCAAGTGGAATGGACACCGCGATGCCCTGACTCGAAATAAGGCCGGATATCCCTGCAGTGACTTCAATGCAGGCTCGTCTTGCATCTCCCAGGACGAAAGGATGTCTGAATCCCCTGTGGAAAGCACAGAGTAAGACTTAGTTCCCCACCTCATCGCGACCGATAGCCTCACATCCTTTGAAAACTCCAGAGGTACGCGGAGATCAGTGCCTCCAAAGGAGACGATGCCTGACTCCTCGTGAAACTTGATAGGAGTCCCAGGATTCCTGTGGCACTTGGAAAGGGACACTTGGTCTCCCGCCTCAGCTGGAGAGGCGTCCCAATTGCCCTGCCAAGCCTCGAGGAGAATCCCGAGTTGTCCCTCGCAACTAGGCAGGAGTCCTGACGTGGCTGAACAAACACGTGGGTGGAAGGGCCATCCCCGTCGTAACTCGAGAATATACCCCAGGTTCCCGCCGCAACTCGAGAAAAACCATGAGACTTCCCCCTCGCCGCGAGATGAGGCCCGATTCCCCTGCACTGCGTGCAGAGCAATTCCGTGTTGCACATCACACATGAAAGGAGCCTTGATTTCCTTGATGGCACTCCAGAGAAACCCCAAGAACACTGTTTCAAGGCTAGAGGGATCCTGAGGTCACTGTAGCAACACGAAAGAGCTCCGTGGGCCAAAAATCAACTCGAGATGAGAGGTTAGTCCCTGGCTTCGACTCCAGAGGAATACCACCTTACCACAAACACCTCAAGAGGAGGCTTCTCTCAGCTCTAGGTATGTGAGAGGGATCCTGAGTTTGCGGCCTCAAGTGGAATGGACACCGCGATGCCCTGACTCGAAATAAGGCCGGATATCCCTGCAGTGACTGGAATGCAGGCTCGTCTTGCATCTCCCAAGACGAAAGGGTGTCTGAATCCCCTGTGGAGACCACAGAGAAAGACCTATTTCCCCAACTCATCGTGACAGGAGGCCTCAAAATCTTTGAAAACTCCAGAGGTACGCGGAGATCAGTGCCTCCAAAGGAGACGATGCCTGACTCCTCGTGAAACTTGATAGGAGTCCCAGGATTCCTGTGGCACGTGGAAAGGGACCCTTGGTCTCCCGCCTCAGCTGGAGAGGCGTCCCAATTGCCTTGCCAAGCCTCGAGGAGAATCCCGAGTTGTGTCTCGCAACTAGGCAAGAGTCCTGACGTGGCTGAACAAACACGTGTGTGGAAGGGCCATCCCCATCGTAACTCGAGAATATACCCCAGGTTCCCGCCGCAACTCGAGAAAAACCATGAGACTTCCCCCTCGCCGCGAGATGAGGCCCGATTCCCCTGCACTGCCTGCAGAGCAATTCTGTGTTGCACATCACACATGAAAGGAGCCTTGATTTCCTTGATGGCACTCCAGAGAAACCCCAAGAACACTGTTTCAAGGCTAGAGGGATCCTGAGGTCACTGTAGCAACACGAAAGAGCTCCGTGGACCAAAAATCAACTCGAGATGAGAGGTTAGTCCCTGGCTTCGACTCCAGAGGAATACCACCTTACCACAAGCACCTCAAGAGGAGGCTTTTCTCAGCTCTAGGTATGTGAGAGGGACCCTGAGTTTGCGGCCTCAAGTGGAATGGACACCGCGATGCCCTGACTCGAAATAAGGCCGGATATCCCTGCAGTGACTGGAATGCAGGCTCGTCTTGCATTTCCCAAGACGAAAGGGTGTCTGAATCCCCTGTGGAGACCACAGAGAAAGACCTAGTTCCCCACCTCATCGCGACAGGAGGCCTCAAATCCTTTGAAAACTCCAGAGGTATGCGGAGATCAGTGCCTCCAAAGGAGACGATGCCTGACTCCTCGTGAAACTTGATAGGAGACCCAGGATTCCTGTGGCACATGGAAAGGGACCCTTGGTCTCCCGCCTCAGCTGGAGAGGCGTCCCAATTGCCCTGCAAAGCCTCGAGGAGAATCCCGAGTTGTCCCTCGCAACTAGGCAGGAGTCCTGACATGGCTGAACACACACGTGTGTGGAAGGGCCCTCCACGTCGTAACTCGAGAATATACCCCAGGTTCCCGCCGCAACTCGAGAAAAACCATGAGACTTCCCCCTCGCCGCGAGATGAGGCCTGATTCCCCTGCACTGCGTGCAGAGCAATTCCGTGTTGCACATCACACATGAAAGGAGCCTTGATTTCCTTGATGGCACTCCAGAGAAACCCCAAGAACACTGTTTCAAGGCTAGAGGCATCCTGAGGTCACTGTAGCAACACGAAAGAGCTCCGTGGACCAAGAATCAACACGAGATGAGAGGTTAGTCCCTGGCTTCGACTCCTGAGGAATACCACCTTACCACAAGCACCTCAAGAGGAGGCTTCTCTCAGCTCTAGGTATGTGAGAGGGATCCTGAGTTTGCGGCCTCAAGTGGAATGGACACCGCGATGCCCTGACTCGAAATAAGGCCGGATATCCCTGCAGTGACTGGAATGCAGGCTCGTCTTGCATCTCCCAAGACGAAAGGGTGTCTGAATCCCCTGTGGAGACCACAGAGAAAGACCTATTTCCCCAACTCATCGTGACAGGAGGCCTCAAAATCTTTGAAAACTCCAGAGGTACGCGGAGATCAGTGCCTCCAAAGGAGACGATGCCTGACTCCTCGTGAAACTTGATAGGAGTCCCAGGATTCCTGTGGCACGTGGAAAGGGACCCTTGGTCTCCCGCCTCAGCTGGAGAGGCGTCCCAATTGCCTTGCCAAGCCTCGAGGAGAATCCCGAGTTGTGTCTCGCAACTAGGCAAGAGTCCTGACGTGGCTGAACAAACACGTGTGTGGAAGGGCCATCCCCATCGTAACTCGAGAATATACCCCAGGTTCCCGCCGCAACTCGAGAAAAACCATGAGACTTCCCCCTCGCCGCGAGATGAGGCCCGATTCCCCTGCACTGCCTGCAGAGCAATTCTGTGTTGCACATCACACATGAAAGGAGCCTTGATTTCCTTGATGGCACTCCAGAGAAACCCCAAGAACACTGTTTCAAGGCTAGAGGGATCCTGAGGTCACTGTAGCAACACGAAAGAGCTCCGTGGACCAAAAATCAACTCGAGATGAGAGGTTAGTCCCTGGCTTCGACTCCAGAGGAATACCACCTTACCACAAGCACCTCAAGAGGAGGCTTTTCTCAGCTCTAGGTATGTGAGAGGGACCCTGAGTTTGCGGCCTCAAGTGGAATGGACACCGCGATGCCCTGACTCGAAATAAGGCCGGATATCCCTGCAGTGACTTGAATGCAGGCTCGTCTTGCATCTCCCAAGACGAAAGGGTGTCTGAATCCCCTGTGGAGACCACAGAGAAAGACCTAGTTCCCCACCTCATCGCGACAGGAGGCCTCAAATCCTTTGAAAACTCCAGAGGTATGCGGAGATCAGTGCTTCCAAAGGAGACGATGCCTGACTCCTCGTGAAACTTGATAGGAGACCCAGGATTCCTGTGGCACATGGAAAGGGACCCTTGGTCTCCCGCCTCAGCTGGAGAGGTGTCCCAATTGCCCTGCAAAGCCTCGAGGAGAATCCCGAGTTGTCCCTCGCAACTAGGCAGGAGTCCTGACATGGCTGAACACACACGTGTGTGGAAGGGCCCTCCACGTCGTAACTCGAGAATATACCCCAGGTTCCCGCCGCAACTCGAGAAAAACCATGAGACTTCCCCCTCGCCGCGAGATGAGGCCTGATTCCCCTGCACTGCGTGCAGAGCAATTCCGTGTTGCACATCACACATAAAAGGAGCCTTGATTTCCTTGATGGCACTCCAGAGAAACCCCAAGAACACTGTTTCAAGGCTAGAGGCATCCTGAGGTCACTGTAGCAACACGAAAGAGCTCCGTGGACCAAGAATCAACACGAGATGAGAGGTTAGTCCCTGGATTCGACTCCTGAGGAATACCACCTTACCACAAGCACCTCAAGAGGAGGCTTCTCTCAGCTCTAGGTATGTGAGAGGGATCCTGAGTTTGCGGCCTCAAGTGGAATGGACACCGCGATGCCCTGACTCGAAATAAGGCCGGATATCCCTGCAGTGACTTGAATGCAGGCTCGTCTTGCATCTCCCAAGAAGAAAGGATGTCTGAATCCCCTCTGGAGACCACAGAGAAAGACCTAGTTCCCCACCTCATCGCGACCGCAGGCCTCACATCCTTTGAAAACTCCAGAGGTACGCGGAGATCAGTGCCTCCAAAGGAGACGATGCCTGACTCCTCGTGAAACTTGATAGGAGTCCCAGGATTCTTGTGGCACGTGGAAAGGGACCCTTGGTCTCCCGCCTCAGTTGGAGAGGCGTTCCAATTGCCCTGCCAAGCCTCGAGGAGAATCCCGAGTTGTCCCTCGCAACTAGGCAGGAGTCCTGACGTCGCTGAACAAACACGTGGGTGGAAGGGCCATCCCCGTCGTAACTCGAGAATATACCCCAGGTTCCCGCCGCAACTCGAGAAAAACCATGAGACTTCCCCCTCGATGCGAGATGAGGCCCAATTCCCCTGTACTGCGTGCAGAGCAATTCCGTGTTGCACATCACACATGAAAGGAGCCTTGATTTCCTTGATGGCACTCCAGAGAAACCCCAAGAACACTGTTTCAAGGAGAGAGGGATCCTGAGGTCACTGTAGCAACATGAAAGAACTCTGTGGACCAAAAATCAACTCGAAAAGAGAGGTTAGTCCCTGGATTCGTCTCCAGAGGAATACCACCTTACCACAAGCACCTCAAGAGGAGGCTTCTCTCAGCTCTAGGTATGTGAGAGGGACCCTGAGTTTGCGGCCTCAAGTGGAATGGACACCGCGATGCCCTGACTCGAAATAAGGCCGGATATCCCTGCAGTGACTTCAATGCAGGATCGTCTTGCATCTCCCAGGACGAAAGGATGTCTGAATCCCCTGTGGAAAGCACAGAGAAAGACTTAGTTCCCCACCTCATCGCGACCGATAGCCTCACATCCTTTGAAAACTCCAGAGGTACGCGGAGATCAGTGCCTCCAAAGGAGACGATGCCTGACTCCTCGTGAAACTTGATAGGAGTCCCAGGATTCCTGTGGCACTTGGAAAGGGACACTTGGTCTCCCGCCTCAGCTGGAGAGGCGTCCCAATTGCCCTGCCAAGCCTCGAGGAGAATCCAGAGTTGTCCCTCGCAACTAGGCAGGAGTCCTGACGTGGCTGAACAAACACGTGGGTGGAAGGGCCATCCCCGTCGTAACTCGAGAATATACCCCAGGTTCCCGCCGCAACTCGAGAAAAACCATGAGACTTCCCCCTCGCCGCGAGATGAGGCCCGATTCCCCTGCACTGCGTGCAGAGCAATTCCGTGTTGCACATCACACATGAAAGGAGCCTTGATTTCCTTGATGGCACTCCACAGAAACCCAAAGAACACTGTTTCAAGGCTAGAGGGATCCTGAGGTCACTGTAGCAACACGAAAGAGCTCCGTGGGCCAAAAATCAACTCGAGATGAGAGGGTAGTCCCTGGCTTCGACTCCAGAGGAATACCACCTTACCACAAGCACCTCAAGAGGAGGCTTCTCTCAGCTTTACGTATGTGAGAGGGACCCTGAGTTTGCGGCCTCAAGTGGAATGGACACCGCGATGCCCTGACTCGAAATAAGGCCGGATATCCCTGCAGTGACTTGAATTCAGGCTCGTCTTGCATCTCCCAAGAAGAAAGGATGTCTGAATCCCCTGTGGAGACCACAGAGAAAGACCTAGTTCCCCACCTCATCGCGACCGGAGGCCTCACATCCTTTGAAAACTCCAGAGGTACGCGGAGATCAGTGCCTTCAAAGGAGACGATGCCTGACTCCTCGTGAAACTTGATAGGAGTCCCAGGATTCTTGTGGCACGTGGAAAGGGACACTTGGTCTCCCGCCTCAGCTGGAGAGGCGTCCCAATTGCCCTGCCAAGCCTCGAGGAGAATCCCGAGTTGTCCCTCGCAACTAGGCAGGAGTCATGACGTGGCTGAACAAACACGTGGGTGGAAGGACCATCCCCGTCGTAACTCGAGAATATACCCCAGGTTCCCGCCGCAACTCGAGAAAAACCATGAGACTTCCCCCTCGATGCGAGATGAGGCCCAATTACCCTGTACTGCGTGCAGAGCAATTCCGTCTTGCACATCACACATGAAAGGAGCCTTGATTTCCTTGATGGCACTCCAGAGAAACCCCAAGAACACTGTTTCAAGGATAGAGGGATCCTGAGGTCACTGTAGCAACACGAAGGAACTCTGTGGACCAAAAATCAACTCGAAAAGAGAGGTTAGTCCCTGGATTCGTCTCCAGAGGAATACCACCTTACCACAAGCACCTCAAGAGGAGGCTTCTCTCAGCTCTAGGTATGTGAGAGGGACCCTGAGTTTGCGGCCTCAAGTGGAATGGACACCGCGATGCCCTGACTCGAAATAAGGCCGGATATCCCTGCAGTGACTTCAATGCAGGCTCGTCTTGCATCTCCCAGGATGAAAGGATGTCTGAATCCCCTGTGGTAAGCACAGAGAAAGACTTAGTTCCCCACCTCATCGCGACCGATAGCCTCACATCCTTTGAAAACTCCAGAGGTACGCGGAGATCAGTGCCTCCAAAGGAGACGATGCCTGACTCCTCGTGAAACTTGATAGGAGTCCCAGGATTCCTGTGGTACTTGGAAAGGGACACTTGGTCTCCCGCCTCAGCTGGAGAGGCGTTCCAATTGCCCTGCCAAGCCTCGAGGAGAATCCCGAGTTGTCCCTCGCAACTAGGCAGGAGTCCTGACGTCGCTGAAGAAACACGTGGGTGGAAGGGCCATCCCCGTCGTAACTCGAGAATATACCCCAGGTTCCCGCCGCAACTCGAGAAAAACCATGAGACTTCCCCCTCGCCGCGAGATGAGGCCCGATTCCCCTGCACTGCGTGCAGAGCAATTCCGTGTTGCACATCACACATGAAAGGAGCCTTGATTTCCTTCATGGCACTCCAGAGAAACCCCAAGAACACTGTTTCAAGGCTAGAGGGATCCTGAGGTCACTGTAGCAACACGAAAGAGCTCCGTGGGCCAAAAATCAACTCGAGATGAGAGGTTAGTCCCTGGCTTCGACTCCAGAGGAATACCACCTTACCACAAGCACCTCAAGAGGAGGCTTCTCTCAGCTCTAGGTATGTGAGAGGGACCCTGAGTTTGCGGCCTCAAGTGGAATGGACACCGCGATGCCCTGACGCGAAATAAGGCTGGATATCCCTGCAGTGACTTGAATGCAGGCTCGTCTTGCATCTCCCAAGATGAAAGGATGTCTGAATCCCCTGTGGAGACCACAGAGAAAGACCTAGTTCCCCACCTCATCGCGACCGGAGGCCTCACATCCTTTGAAAACTCCAGAGGTACGCGGAGATCAGTGCCTCCAAAGGAGACGATGCCTGACTCCTCGTGAAACTTGATAGGAGTCCCAGGATTCCTGTGGCACGTGGAAAGGGACACTTGGTCTCCCGCCTCAGCTGGAGAGGCGTCCCAATTGCCTTGCCAAGCCTCGAGGAGAATCCCGAGTGGTGTCTCGCAACTAGGCAAGAGTCCTGACGTGGCTGAACAAACACGTGTGTGGAAGGGCCATCCCCGTCGTAACTCGAGAATATACCCCAGGTTCCCGCCGCAACCCGAGAAAAACCATGAGACTTCCCCCTCGCCGCGAGATGAGGCCCGATTCCCCTGCACTGCGTGCAGAGCAATTCTGTGTTGCACATCACACATGAAAGGAGCCTTGATTTCCTTCATGGCACTCCAGAGAAACCCCAAGAACACTGTTTCAAGTCTAGAGGGATCCTGAGGTCACTGTAGCAACACGAAAGAGCTCTGTGGACCAAAAATCAACTCGAGATGAGAGGTTAGTCCCTGGCTTTGACTCCAGAGGAATACCACCTTACCACAAGCACCTCAAGAGGAGGCTTCTCTCAGCTCTAGGTATGTGAGAGGGACCCTGAGTTTGCGGCCTCAAGTGGAATGGACACCGCGATGCCCTGACTCGAAATAAGGCCGTATATCCCTGCAGTGACTGGAATGCAGGCTCGTCTTGCATCTCCCAAGACGAAAGGGTGTCTGAATCCCCTGTGGAGACCACAGAGAAAGACCTAGTTCCCCACCTTATCGCGACAGGAGGCCTCAAATCCTTTGAAAACTCCAGAGGTTTGCGGAGATCAGTGCCTCCAAAGGAAACGATGCCTGACTCCTCGTGAAACTTGATAGGAGTCCCAGGATTCCTGTGGCACGTGGAAAGGGACCCTTGGTCTCCCGTCTCAGCTGGAGAGGCGTCCCAATTGCCCTGCAAAGCCTCGAGGAGAATCCCGAGTTGTCCCTCGCAACTAGGCAGGAGTCCTGACGTCGCTGAAGAAACACGTGTGTGGAAGGGCCATCCCCGTCGTAACTCGAGAATATACCCCAGGTTCCCGCCACAACTCGAGAAAAACCATGACACTTCCCCCTCGCCGCGAGATGAGGCCCGATTCCCCTGCACTGCGTGCAGAGCAATTCCGTGTTGCACATCACACATGAAAGGAGCCTTGATTTCCTTCATGGCACTCCAAAGAAACCCCAAGAACACTGTTTCAAGGATAGAGGGATCCTGAGGTCACTGTAGCAACACGAAAGAACTCCGTGGACCAAAAATCAACTCGAAAAGAGAGGTTAGTCCCTGGATTCGTCTCCAGAGGAATACCACCTTACCACAAGCACCTCAAGAGGAGGCTTCTCTCAGCTCTAGGTATGTGAGAGGGACCCTGAGTTTGCGGCTTCAAGTGGAATGGACACCGCGATGCCCTGACTCGAAATAAGGCCGGATATCCCTGCAGTGACTTCAATGCAGGCTCATCTTGCATCTCCCAGGACGAAAGGATGTCTGAATCCCCTGTGGAAAGCAGAGAGAAAGACCTAGTTTCCCACCTCATCGCGACCGGAGGCCTCACATCCTTTGAAAACTCCAGAGGTACGCGGAGATCAGTGCCTCCAAAGGAGACGATGCCTGACTCCTCGCGAAACTTGATAGGAGTCCTAGGATTCCTGTGGCACGTGGAAAGGGACCCTTGGTCTCCCGCCTCAGCTGGAGAGGCGTCCCAATTGCCTTGCCAAGCCTCGAGGAGAATCCCGAGTTGTGTCTCGCAACTAGGCAAGAGTCCTGACGTGGCTGAACAAACACGTGTGTGGAAGGGCCATCCCCGTCGTAACTCGAGAATATACCCCAGGTTCCCGCCGCAACTCGAGAAAAACCATGAGACTTCCCCCTCGCCGCGAGATGAGGCCCGATTCCCCTGCACTGCGTGCAGAGCAATTCCGTGTTGCACATCACACATGAAAGGAGCCTTGATTTCCTTCATGGCACTCCAGAGAAACCCCAAGAACACTGTTTCAAGGATAGAGGGATCCTGAGGTCACTGTAGCAACACGAAAGAACTCTGTGGACCAAAAATCAACTCGAAAAGAGAGGTTAGTCCCTGGATTCGTCTCCAGAGGAATACCACCTTACCACAAGCACCTCAAGAGGAGGCTTCTCTCAGCTCTAGGTATGTGAGAGGGACCCTGAGTTTGCGGCTTCAAGTGGAATGGACACCGCGATGCCCTGACTCGAAATAAGGCTGGATATCCCTGCAGTGACTTCAATGCAGGCTCATCTTGCATCTCCCAGGATGAAAGGATGTCTGAATCCCCTGTGGAAAGCAGAGAGAAAGACTTAGTTTCCCACCTCATCGCGACCGGAGGCCTCACATCCTTTGAAAACTCCAGAGGTACGCGGAGATCAGTGCCTCCAAAGGAGACGATGCCTGACTCCTCGCGAAACTTGATAGGAGTCCCAGGATTCCTGTGGCACGTGGAAAGGGACCCTTGGTCTCCCGCCTCAGCTGGAGAGGCGTCCCAATTGCCTTGCCAAGCCTCGAGGAGAATCCCGAGTTGTGTCTCGCAACTAGGCAAGAGTCCTGACGTGGCTGAACAAACACGTGTGTGGAAGGGCCATCCCCGTCGTAACTCGAGAATATACCCCAGGTTCCCGCCGCAACTCGAGAAAAACCATGAGACTTCCCCCTCGATGCGAGATGAGGCCCGATTCCCCTGTACTGCGTGCAGAGCAATTCCATCTTGCACATCACACATGAAAGGAGCCTTGATTTCCTTCATGGCACTCCAGAGAAACCCCAAGAACACTGTTTCAAGGCTAGAGGGATCCTGAGGTCACTGTTGCAACACGAAAGAGCTCCGTGGACCCAAAATCAACTCGAGATGAGAGGTTAGTCCCTGGCTTCGACTCCAGAGGAATACCACCTTACCACAAGCACCTCAAGAGGAGGCTTCTCTCAGCTCTAGGTATGTGAGAGGGACCCTGAGTTTGTGGCCTCAAGTGGAATGGACACCGCGATGCCCTGACTCGAAATAAGGCCGGATATCCCTGCAGTGACTGGAATGCAGGCTCGTCTTGCATCTCCCAAGATGAAAGGGTGTCTGAATCCCCTGTGGAGACCACAGAGAAAGACCTAGTTCCCCACCTCATCGCGACAGGAGGCCTCAAATCCTTTGAAAACTCCAGAGGTATGCGGAGATCAGTGCCTCCAAAGGAGACGATGCCTGACTCCTCGTGAAACTTGATAGGAGACCCAGGATTCCTGTGGCACGTGGAAAGGGACCCTTGGTCTCCCGTCTCAGCTGGAGAGGCGTCCCAATTGCCTTGCCAAGCCTCGAGGAGAATCCCGAGTTGTCCCTCGCAACTAGGCAGGAGTCCTGACATGGCTGAACACACACGTGTGTGGAAGGGCCATCCCCGTCGTAACTCGAGAATATACCCCAGGTTCCCGCCGCAACTCGAGAAAAACCATGAGACTTCCCCCTCGCCGCGAGATGAGGCCCGATTCCCCTGCACTGCGTGCAGAGCAATTCCGTGTTGCACATCACACATGAAAGGAGCCTTGATTTCCTTGATGGTACTCCAGAGAAACCCCAAGAACACTGTTTCAAGGCTAGAGGGATCCTCAGGTCACTGTAACAACACGAAAGAGCTCCGTGGGCCAAAAATCAACTCGAGATGAGAGGTTAGTCCCTGGCTTCGACTCCAGAGGAATACCACCTTACCACAAGCACCTCAAGAGGAGGCTTCTCTCAGCTCTAGGTATGTGAGAGGGACCCTGAGTTTGCGGCCTCAAGTGGAATGGACACCGCGATGCCCTGACTCGAAATAAGGCCGGATATCCCTACAGTGACTTGAATGCAGGCTCGTCTTGCATCTCCCAAGAAGAAAGGATGTCTGAATCCCCTGTGGAGACCACAGAGAAAGACCTAGTTCCCCACCTCATCGCGACCGGAGGCCTCACATCCTTTGAAAACTCCAGAGGTACGCGGAGATCAGTGCCTCCAAAGGAGACGATGCCTGACTCCTCGTGAAACTTGATAGGAGTCCCAGGATTCCTGTGGCACGTGGAAAGGGACCCTTGGTCTCCCGCCTCAGCTGGAGAGGCGTCCCAATTGCCCTGCCAAGCCTCGAAGAGAATCCAGAGTTGTCCCTCGCAACTAGGCAGGAGTCCTGACGTGGCTGAACAAACACGTGGGTGGAAGGGCCATCCCCGTCGTAACTCGAGAATATATCCCAGGTTCCCGCCGCAACTCGAGAAAAACCATGAGACTTCCCCCTCGCCGCGAGATGAGGCCCGATTCCCCTGCACTGCGTGCAGAGCAATTCCGTGTTGCACATCACACATGAAAGGAGCCTTGATTTCCTTGATGGCACTCCAGAGAAACCCCAAGAACACTGTTTCAAGGCTAGAGGGATCCTGAGGTCACTGTAGCAACACGAAAGAGCTCCGTGGACCCAAAATCAACTCGAGATGAGAGGTTAGTCCCTGGCTTCGACTCCAGAGGAATACCACCTTACCACAAGCACCTCCAGAGGAGGCTTCTCTCAGCTCTAGGTATGTGAGAGGGACCCTGAGTTTGCGGCCTCAAGTGGAATGGACACCGCGATGCCCTGACTCGAAATAAGGCCGGATATCCCTGCAGTGACTTCAATGCAGGCTCGTCTTGCATCTCCCAGGACGAAAGGATGTCTGAATCCCCTGTGGAAAGCACAGAGAAAGACTTAGTTCCCCACCTCATCGCGGCCGATAGCCTCACATCCTTTGAAAACTCCAGAGGTACGCGGAGATCAGTGCCTCCAAAGGAGACGATGCCTGACTCCTCGTGAAACTTGATAGGAGTCCCAGGATTCCTGTGGCACTTGGAAAGGGACACTTGGTCTCCCGCCTCAGCTGGAGAGGCGTCCCAATTGCCCTGCCAAGCTTCGAGGAGAATCCCGAGTTGTCCCTCGCAACTAGGCAGGAGTCCTGACGTGGCTGAACAAACACGTGGGTGGAAGGGCCATCCCCGTCGTAACTCGAGAATATACCCCAGGTTCCCGCCGCAACTCGAGAAAAACCATGAGACTTCCCCCTCACCGCGAGATGAGGCCCGATTCCCCTGCACTGCGTGCAGAGCAATTCCGTGTTGCACATCACACATGAAAGGAGCCTTGATTTCCTTGATGGCACTCCAGAGAAACCCCAAGAACACTGTTTCAAGTCTAGAGGGATCCTGAGGTCACTGTAGCAACACGAAAGAGCTCCGTGGGCCAAAAATCAACTCGATATGAGAGGTTAGTCCCTGGCTTCGACTCCAGAGGAATACCACCTTACCACAAACACCTCAAGAGGAGGCTTCTCTCAGCTCTAGGTATGTGAGAGGGATCCTGAGTTTGCGGCCTCAAGTGGAATGGACACCGCGATGCCCTGACTCGAAATAAGGCTGGATATCCCTGCAGTGACTTCAATGCAGGCTCATCTTGCATCTCCCAGGATGAAAGGATGTCTGAATCCCCTGTGGAAAGCAGAGAGAAAGACTTAGTTTCCCACCTCATCGCGACCGGAGGCCTCACATCCTTTGAAAACTCCAGAGGTACGCGGAGATCAGTGCCTCCAAAGGAGACGATGCCTGACTCCTCGCGAAACTTGATAGGAGTCCCAGGATTCCTGTGGCACGTGGAAAGGGACCCTTGGTCTCCCGCCTCAGCTGGAGAGGCGTCCCAATTGCCTTGCCAAGCCTCGAGGAGAATCCCGAGTTGTGTCTCGCAACTAGGCAAGAGTCCTGACGTGGCTGAACAAACACGTGTGTGGAAGGGCCATCCCCGTCGTAACTCGAGAATATACCCCAGGTTCCCGCCGCAACTCGAGAAAAACCATGAGACTTCCCCCTCGATGCGAGATGAGGCCCGATTCCCCTGTACTGCGTGCAGAGCAATTCCATCTTGCACATCACACATGAAAGGAGCCTTGATTTCCTTGATGGCACTCCAGAGAAACCCCAAGAACACTGTTTCAAGGCTAGAGGGATCCTGAGGTCACTGTTGCAACACGAAAGAGCTCCGTGGACCCAAAATCAACTCGAGATGAGAGGTTAGTCCCTGGCTTCGACTCCAGAGGAATACCACCTTACCACAAGCACCTCAAGAGGAGGCTTCTCTCAGCTCTAGGTATGTGAGAGGGACCCTGAGTTTGTGGCCTCAAGTGGAATGGACACCGCGATGCCCTGACTCGAAATAAGGCCGGATATCCCTGCAGTGACTGGAATGCAGGCTCGTCTTGCATCTCCCAAGATGAAAGGGTGTCTGAATCCCCTGTGGAGACCACAGAGAAAGACCTAGTTCCCCACCTCATCGCGACAGGAGGCCTCAAATCCTTTGAAAACTCCAGAGGTATGCGGAGATCAGTGCCTCCAAAGGAGACGATGCCTGACTCCTCGTGAAACTTGATAGGAGACCCAGGATTCCTGTGGCACGTGGAAAGGGACCCTTGGTCTCCCGTCTCAGCTGGAGAGGCGTCCCAATTGTCCTGCAAAGCCTCGAGGAGAATCCCGAGTTGTCCCTCGCAACTAGGCAGGAGTCCTGACGTGGCTGAACAAACACGTGGGTGGAAGGGCCATCCCCGTCGTAACTCGAGAATATATCCCAGGTTCCCGCCGCAACTCGAGAAAAACCATGAGACTTCCCCCTCGCCGCGAGATGAGGCCCGATTCCCCTGCACTGCGTGCAGAGCAATTCCGTGTTGCACATCACACATGAAAGGAGCCTTGATTTCCTTGATGGCACTCCAGAGAAACCCCAAGAACACTGTTTCAAGGCTAGAGGCATCCTCAGGTCACTGTAACAACACGAAAGAGCTCCGTGGGCCAAATTTCAACTCGAGATGAGAGGTTAGTCCCTGGCTTCGACTCCAGAGGAATACCACCTTACCACAAGCACCTCAAGAGGAGGCTTCTCTCAGCTCTAGGTATGTGAGAGGGACCCTGAGTTTGCAGCCTCAAGTGGAATGGACACCGCGATGCCCTGACTCGAAATAAGGCCGGATATCCCTGCAGTGACTTGAATGCAGGCTCGTCTTGCATCTCCCAAGAAGAAAGGATGTCTGAATCCCCTGTGGAGACCACAGAGAAAGACCTAGTTCCCCACCTCATCGCGACCGGAGGCCTCACATCCTTTGAAAACTCCAGAGGTACGCGGAGATCAGTGCCTCCAAAGGAGACGATGCCTGACTCCTCGCGAAACTTGATAGGAGTCCCAGGATTCCTGTGGCACGTGGAAAGGGACCCTTGGTCTCCCGCCTCAGCTGGAGAGGCGTCCCAATTGCCTTGCCAAGCCTCGAGGAGAATCCCGAGTTGTGTCTCGCAACTAGGCAAGAGTCCTGACGTGGCTGAACAAACACGTGTGTGGAAGGGCCATCCCCGTCGTAACTCGAGAATATACCCCAGGTTCCCGCCGCAACTCGAGAAAAACCATGAGACTTCCCCCTCGATGCGAGATGAGGCCCGATTCCCCTGTACTGCGTGCAGAGCAATTCCATCTTGCACATCACACATGAAAGGAGCCTTGATTTCCTTGATGGCACTCCAGAGAAACCCCAAGAACACTGTTTCAAGGCTAGAGGGATCCTGAGGTCACTGTAGCAACACGAAAGAGCTCCGTGGACCCAAAATCAACTCGAGATGAGAGGTTAGTCCCTGGCTTCGACTCCAGAGGAATACCACCTTACCACAAGCACCTCCAGAGGAGGCTTCTCTCAGCTCTAGGTATGTGAGAGGGACCCTGAGTTTGCGGCCTCAAGTGGAATGGACACCGCGATGCCCTGACTCGAAATAAGGCCGGATATCCCTGCAGTGACTTCAATGCAGGCTCGTCTTGCATCTCCCAGGACGAAAGGATGTCTGAATCCCCTGTGGAAAGCACAGAGAAAGACTTAGTTCCCCACCTCATCGCGGCCGATAGCCTCACATCCTTTGAAAACTCCAGAGGTACGCGGAGATCAGTGCCTCCAAAGGAGACGATGCCTGACTCCTCGTGAAACTTGATAGGAGTCCCAGGATTCCTGTGGCACGTGGAAAGGGACACTTGGTCTCCCGCCTCAGCTGGAGAGGCGTCCCAATTGCCCTGCCAAGCTTCGAGGAGAATCCCGAGTTGTCCCTCGCAACTAGGCAGGAGTCCTGACGTGGCTGAACAAACACGTGGGTGGAAGGGCCATCCCCGTCGTAACTCGAGAATATACCCCAGGTTCCCGCCGCAACTCGAGAAAAACCATGAGACTTCCCCCTCGCCGCGAGATGAGGCCCGATTCCCCTGCACTGCGTGCAGAGCAATTCCGTGTTGCACATCACACATGAAAGGAGCCTTGATTTCCTTGATGGCACTCCAGAGAAACCCCAAGAACACTGTTTCAAGTCTAGAGGGATCCTGAGGTCACTGTAGCAACACGAAAGAGCTCCGTGGGCCAAAAATCAACTCGAGATGAGAGGTTAGTCCCTGGCTTCGACTCCAGAGGAATACCACCTTACCACAAACACCTCAAGAGGAGGCTTCTCTCAGCTCTAGGTATGTGAGAGGGATCCTGAGTTTGCGGCCTCAAGTGGAATGGACACCGCGATGCCCTGACTCGAAATAAGGCCGGATATCCCTGCAGTGACTGGAATGCAGGCTCGTCTTGCATCTCCCAAGACGAAAGGGTGTCTGAATCCCCTGTGGAGACCACAGAGAAAGACCTATTTCCCCAACTCATCGTGACAGGAGGCCTCAAAATCTTTGAAAACTCCAGAGGTACGCGGAGATCAGTGCCTCCAAAGGAGACGATGCCTGACTCCTCGTGAAACTTGATAGGAGTCCCAGGATTCCTGTGGCACGTGGAAAGGGACCCTTGGTCTCCCGCCTCAGCTGGAGAGGCGTCCCAATTGCCTTGCCAAGCCTCGAGGAGAATCCCGAGTTGTGTCTCGCAACTAGGCAAGAGTCCTGACGTGGCTGAACAAACACGTGTGTGGAAGGGCCATCCCCATCGTAACTCGAGAATATACCCCAGGTTCCCGCCGCAACTCGAGAAAAACCATGAGACTTCCCCCTCGCCGCGAGATGAGGCCCGATTCCCCTGCACTGCCTGCAGAGCAATTCTGTGTTGCACATCACACATGAAAGGAGCCTTGATTTCCTTGATGGCACTCCAGAGAAACCCCAAGAACACTGTTTCAAGGCTAGAGGGATCCTGAGGTCACTGTAGCAACACGAAAGAGCTCCGTGGACCAAAAATCAACTCGAGATGAGAGGTTAGTCCCTGGCTTCGACTCCAGAGGAATACCACCTTACCACAAGCACCTCAAGAGGAGGCTTTTCTCAGCTCTAGGTATGTGAGAGGGACCCTGAGTTTGCGGCCTCAAGTGGAATGGACACCGCGATGCCCTGACTCGAAATAAGGCCGGATATCGCTGCAGTGACTGGAATGCAGGCTCGTCTTGCATCTCCCAAGACGAAAGGGTGTCTGAATCCCCTGTGGAGACCACAGAGAAAGACCTAGTTCCCCACCTCATCGCGACAGGAGGCCTCAAATCCTTTGAAAACTCCAGAGGTATGCGGAGATCAGTGCCTCCAAAGGAGACGATGCCTGACTCCTCGTGAAACTTGATAGGAGACCCAGGATTCCTGTGGCACATGGAAAGGGACCCTTGGTCTCCCGCCTCAGCTGGAGAGGCGTCCCAATTGCCCTGCAAAGCCTCGAGGAGAATCCCGAGTTGTCCCTCGCAACTAGGCAGGAGTCCTGACATGGCTGAACACACACGTGTGTGGAAGGGCCCTCCACGTCGTAACTCGAGAATATACCCCAGGTTCCCGCCGCAACTCGAGAAAAACCATGAGACTTCCCCCTCGCCGCGAGATGAGGCCCGATTCCCCTGCACTGCGTGCAGAGCAATTCCGTGTTGCACATCACACATGAAAGGAGCCTTGATTTCCTTGATGGCACTCCAGAGAAACCCCAAGAACACTGTTTCAAGGATAGAGGGATCCTGAGGTCACTGTAGCAACACGAAAGAGCTCCGTGGGCCAAAAATCAACTCGAGATGAGAGGTTAGTCCCTGGCTTCGACTCCAGAGGAATACCACCTTACCACAAGCACCTCAAGAGGAGGCTTCTCTCAGCTCTAGGTATGTGAGAGGGACCCTGAGTTTGCGGCCTCAAGTGGAATGGACACCGCGATGCCCTGACTCGAAATAAGGCCGGATATCCCTGCAGTGACTTCAATGCAGGCTCGTCTTGCATCTCCCAGGACGAAAGGATGTCTGAATCCCCTGTGGAAAGCACAGAGAAAGACTTAGTTCCCCACCTCATCGCGACCGATAGCCTCACATCCTTTGAAAACTCCAGAGGTACGCGGAGATCAGTGCCTCCAAAGGAGACGATGCCTGACTCCTCGTGAAACTTGATAGGAGTCCCAGGATTCCTGTGGCACGTGGAAAGGGACCCTTGGTCTCCCGCCTCAGCTGGAGAGGCGTCCCAATTGCCCTGCCAAGCCTCGAGGAGAATCCCGAGTTGTCCCTCGCAACTAGGCAGGAGTCCTGACGTGGCTGAACAAACACGTGGGTGGAAGGGCCATCCCCGTCGTAACTCGAGAATATACCCCAGGTTCCCGCCGCAACTCGAGAAAAACCATGAGACTTCCCCCTCGCCGCGAGATGAGGCCCGATTCCCCTGCACTGCGTGCAGAGCAATTCCGTGTTGCACATCACACATGAAAGGAGCCTTGATTTCCTTGATGGCACTCCAGAGAAACCCCAAGAACACTGTTTCAAGTCTAGAGGGATCCTGAGGTCACTGTAGCAACACGAAAGAGCTCCGTGGGCCAAAAATCAACTCGAGATGAGAGGTTAGTCCCTGGCTTCGACTCCAGAGGAATACCACCTTACCACAAACACCTCAAGAGGAGGCTTCTCTCAGCTCTAGGTATGTGAGAGGGATCCTGAGTTTGCGGCCTCAAGTGGAATGGACACCGCGATGCCCTGACTCGAAATAAGGCCGGATATCCCTGCAGTGACTGGAATGCAGGCTCGTCTTGCATCTCCCAAGACGAAAGGGTGTCTGAATCCCCTGTGGAGACCACAGAGAAAGACCTATTTCCCCAACTCATCGTGACAGGAGGCCTCAAAATCTTTGAAAACTCCAGAGGTACGCGGAGATCAGTGCCTCCAAAGGAGACGATGCCTGACTCCTCGTGAAACTTGATAGGAGTCCCAGGATTCCTGTGGCACGTGGAAAGGGACCCTTGGTCTCCCGCCTCAGCTGGAGAGGCGTCCCAATTGCCTTGCCAAGCCTCGAGGAGAATCCCGAGTTGTGTCTCGCAACTAGGCAAGAGTCCTGACGTGGCTGAACAAACACGTGTGTGGAAGGGCCATCCCCATCGTAACTCGAGAATATACCCCAGGTTCCCGCCGCAACTCGAGAAAAACCATGAGACTTCCCCCTCGCCGCGAGATGAGGCCCGATTCCCCTGGACTGCCTGCAGAGCAATTCTGTGTTGCACATCACACATGAAAGGAGCCTTGATTTCCTTGATGGCACTCCAGAGAAACCCCAAGAACACTGTTTCAAGGCTAGAGGGATCCTGAGGTCACTGTAGCAACACGAAAGAGCTCCGTGGACCAAAAATCAACTCGAGATGAGAGGTTAGTCCCTGGCTTCGACTCCAGAGGAATACCACCTTACCACAAGCACCTCAAGAGGAGGCTTCTCTCAGCTCTAGGTATGTGAGAGGGACCCTGAGTTTGCGGCCTCAAGTGGAATGGACACCGCGATGCCCTGACTCGAAATAAGGCCGGATATCCCTGCAGTGACTGGAATGCAGGCTCGTCTTGCATCTCCCAAGACGAAAGGGTGTCTGAATCCCCTGTGGAGACCACAGAGAAAGACCTAGTTCCCCACCTCATCGCGACAGGAGGCCTCAAATCCTTTGAAAACTCCAGAGGTATGCGGAGATCAGTGCCTCCAAAGGAGACGATGCCTGACTCCTCGTGAAACTTGATAGGAGACCCAGGATTCCTGTGGCACATGGAAAGGGACCCTTGGTCTCCCGCCTCAGCTGGAGAGGCGTCCCAATTGCCCTGCAAAGCCTCGAGGAGAATCCCGAGTTGTCCCTCGCAACTAGGCAGGAGTCCTGACATGGCTGAACACACACGTGTGTGGAAGGGCCCTCCACGTCGTAACTCGAGAATATACCCCAGGTTCCCGCCGCAACTCGAGAAAAACCATGAGACTTCCCCCTCGCCGCGAGATGAGGCCCGATTCCCCTGCACTGCGTGCAGAGCAATTCCGTGTTGCACATCACACATGAAAGGAGCCTTGATTTCCTTGATGGCACTCCAGAGAAACCCCAAGAACACTGTTTCAAGGCTAGAGGCATCCTGAGGTCACTGTAGCAACACGAAAGAGCTCCGTGGACCAAGAATCAACACGAGATGAGAGGTTAGTCCCTGGATTCGACTCCTGAGGAATACCACCTTACCACAAGCACCTCAAGAGGAGGCTTCTCTCAGCTCTAGGTATGTGAGAGGGATCCTGAGTTTGCGGCCTCAAGTGGAATGGACACCGCGATGCCCTGACTCGAAATAAGGCCGGATATCCCTGCAGTGACTTGAATGCAGGCTCGTCTTGCATCTCCCAAGAAGAAAGGATGTCTGAATCCCCTCTGGAGACCACAGAGAAAGACCTAGTTCCCCACCTCATCGCGACCGCAGGCCTCACATCCTTTGAAAACTCCAGAGGTACGCGGAGATCAGTGCCTCCAAAGGAGACGATGCCTGACTCCTCGTGAAACTTGATAGGAGTCCCAGGATTCTTGTGGCACGTGGAAAGGGACCCTTGGTCTCCCGCCTCAGTTGGAGAGGCGTTCCAATTGCCCTGCCAAGCCTTGAGGAGAATCCCGAGTTGTCCCTCGCAACTAGGCAGGAGTCCTGACGTGGCTGAACAAACACGTGGGTGGAAGGGCCATCCCCGTCGTAACTCGAGAATATACCCCAGGTTCCCGCCGCAACTCGAGAAAAACCATGAGACTTCCCCCTCGATGCGAGATGAGGCCCAATTCCCCTGTACTGCGTGCAGAGCAATTCCGTTTTGCACATCACACATGAAAGGAGCCTTGATTTCCTTGATGGCACTCCAGAGAAACCCCAAGAACACTGTTTCAAGGCTAGAGGGATCCTGAGGTCACTGTAGCAACACGAAAGAACTCTGTGGACCAAAAATCAACTCGAAAAGAGAGGTTAGTCCCTGGATTCGTCTCCAGAGGAATACCACCTTACCTCAACCACCTCAGGAGGAGGCTTCTCTCAGCTCTAGGTATGTGAGAGGGACCCTGAGTTTGCGGCCTCAAGTGGAATGGACACCGTGATGCCCTGACTCGAAATAAGGCTGGATATCCCTGCAGTGACTTGAATGCAGGTTCGTCTTGCATCTCCCAAGAAGAAAGGATGTCTGAATCCCCGGTGGAGACCACAAAGAAAAACCTAGTTCCCCACCTCATGGCGACCGCAGGCCTCACATCCTTTGAAAACTCCAGAGGTACGCGGAGATCAGTGCCTCCAAAGGAGACGATGCCTGACTCCTCGTGAAACTTGATAGGAGTCCCAGGATTCTTGTGGCACGTGGAAAGGGAACCTTGGTCTCCCGCCTCAGCTGGAGAGGCGTTCCAATTGCCCTGCCAAGCCTCGAGGAGAATCCCGAGTTGTCCCTCGCAACTAGGCAGGAGTCCTGACGTGGCTGAACAAACACGTGGGTGGAAGGGCCATCCCCGTCGTAACTCGAGAATATACCCCAGGTTCCCACCGCAACTCGAGAAAAACCATGAGACTTCCCCCTCGCCGCGAGATGAGGCCCGATTCCCCTGTACTGCGTGCAGAGCAATTCCGTCTTGCACATCACACATGAAAGGAGCCTTGATTTCCTTGATGGCACTCCAGAGAAACCCCAAGAACACTGTTTCAAGGATAGAGGGATCCTGAGGTCACTGTAGCAACACGAAAGAACTCTGTGGACCAAAAATCAACTCGAAAAGAGAGGTTAGTCCCTGGATTCGTCTCCAGAGGAATACCACCTTACCACAAGCACCTCAAGAGGAGGCTTCTCTCAGCTCTAGGTATGTGAGAGGGACCCTGAGTTTGCGGCCTCAAGTGGAATGGACACCGCAATGCCCTGACTCGAAATAAGGCCGGATATCCCTGCAGTGACTTCAATGCAGGCTCGTCTTGCATCTCCCAGGACGAAAGGATGTCTGAATCCCCTGTGGAAAGCACAGAGAAAGACTTAGTTCCCCACCTCATCGCGACCGATAGCCTCACATCCTTTGAAAACTCCAGAGGTCCGCGGAGATCAGTGCCTCCAAAGGAGACGATGCCTGACTCCTCGTGAAACTTGATAGGAGTCCCAGGATTCCTGTGGCACTTGGAAAGGGACACTTGGTCTCCCGCCTCAGCTGGAGAGGCGTCCCAATTGCCCTGCCAAGCCTCGAGGAGAATCCAGAGTTGTCCCTCGCAACTAGGCAGGAGTCCTGACGTCGCTGAAGAAACACGTGGGTGGAAGGGCCATCCCCGTCGTAACTCGAGAATATACCCCAGGTTCCCGCCGCAACTCGAGAAAAACCATGAGACTTCCCCCTCGCCGCGAGATGAGGCCCGATTCCCCTGCACTGCGTGCAGAGCAATTCCGTGTTGCACATCACACATGAAAGGAGCCTTGATTTCCTTGATGGCACTCAAGAGAAACCCCAAGAACACTGTTTCAAGGACAGAGGGATCCTGAGGTCACTGTAGCAACACGAAAGAGCTCCGTGGGCCAAAAATCAACTCGAGATGAGAGGTTAGTCCCTGGCTTCGACTCCAGAGGAATACCACCTTACCACAAGCACCTCAAGAGGAGACTTCTCTCAGCTCTATGTATGTGAGAGGGACCCTGAGTTTGCGGCCTCAAGTGGAATGGACACCGCGATGCCCTGACGCGAAATAAGGCTGGATATCCCTGCAGTGACTTGAATGCAGGCTCGTCTTGCATCTCCCAAGATGAAAGGATGTCTGAATCCCCTGTGGAGACCACAGAGAAAGACCTAGTTCCCCACCTCATCGCGACAGGAGGCCTCACATCCTTTGAAAACTCCAGAGGTACGCGGAGATCAGTGCCTCCAAAGGAGACGATGCCTGACTCCTCGTGAAACTTGATAGGAGTCCCAGGATTCCTGTGGCACGTGGAAAGGGACCCTTGGTCTCCCGCCTCAGCTGGAGAGGCGTCCCAATTGCCTTGCCAAGCCTCGAGGAGAATCCCGAGTTGTCCCTCGGAACTAGGCAAGAGTCCTGACGTGGCTGAACAAACACGTGTGTGGAAGGGCCATCCCCGTCGTAACTCGAGAATATACCCCAGGTTCCCGCCACAACTCGAGAAAAACCATGAGACTTCCCCCTCGCCGCGAGATGAGGCCCGATTCCCCTGCACTGCGTGCAGAGCAATTCCGTGTTGCACATCACACATGAAAGGAGCCTTGATTTCCTTCATGGCACTCCAGAGAAACCCCAAGAACACTGTTTCAAGGCTAGAGGGATCCTGAGGTCACTGTAGCAACACGAAAGAGCTCCGTGGACCAAAAATCAACTCGAAATGAGAGGTTAGTCCCTGGCTTCGACTCCAGAGGAATACCACCTTACCACAAGCACCTCAAGAGAAGGCTTCTCTCAGCTCTAGGTATGTGAGAGGGACCCTGAGTTTGCGGCCTCAAGTGGAATGGACACCGCGATGCCCTGACTCGAAATAAGGCCGGATATCCCTGCAGTGACTGGAATGCAGGCTCGTCTTGCAACTCCCAAGACGAAAGGGTGTCTGAATCCCCTGTGGAGACCACAGAGAAAGACCTAGTTCCCCACCTCATCGCGACAGGAGGCCTCAAATCGTTTGAAAACTCCAGAGGTACGCGGAGATCAGTGCCTCCAAAGGAGACGATGCCTGACTCCTCGTGAAACTTGATAGGAGTCCCAGGATTCCTGTGGCACGTGGAAAGGGACCCTTGGTCTCCCGCCTCAGCTGGAGAGGCGTCCCAATTGCCTTGCCAAGCCTCGAGGAGAATCCCGAGTTGTCCCTCGGAACTAGGCAAGAGTCCTGACGTGGCTGAACAAACACGTGTGTGGAAGGGCCATCCCCGTCGTAACTCGAGAATATACCCCAGGTTCCCGCCACAACTCGAGAAAAACCATGAGACTTCCCCCTCGCCGCGAGATGAGGCCCGATTCCCCTGCACTGCGTGCAGAGCAATTCCGTGTTGCACATCACACATGAAAGGAGCCTTGATTTCCTTCATGGCACTCCAGAGAAACCCCAAGAACACTGTTTCAAGGCTAGAGGGATCCTGAGGTCACTGTAGCAACACGAAAGAGCTCCGTGGACCAAAAATCAACTCGAAATGAGAGGTTAGTCCCTGGCTTCGACTCCAGAGGAATACCACCTTACCACAAGCACCTCAAGAGAAGGCTTCTCTCAGCTCTAGGTATGTGAGAGGGACCCTGAGTTTGCGGCCTCAAGTGGAATGGACACCGCGATGCCCTGACTCGAAATAAGGCCGGATATCCCTGCAGTGACTGGAATGCAGGCTCGTCTTGCAACTCCCAAGACGAAAGGGTGTCTGAATCCCCTGTGGAGACCACAGAGAAAGACCTAGTTCCCCACCTCATCGCGACAGGAGGCCTCAAATCGTTTGAAAACTCCAGAGGTATGCGGCGATCAGTGCCTCCAAAGGAAACGATGCCTGACTCCTCGTGAAACTTGATAGGAGACCAAGGATTCCTGTGGCACGTGGAAAGGGACCCTTGGTCTCCCGTCTCAGCTGGAGAGGCGTCCCAATTGCCCTGCAAAGCCTCGAGGAGAATCCCGAGTTGTCCCTCGCAACTAGGCAGGAGTCCTGACATGGCTGAACAAACACGTGGGTGGAAGGGCCATCCCCGTCGTAACTCGAGAAAATACCCCAGGTTCCCGCCGCAACTCGAGAAAAACCATGAGACTTCCCCCTCGCCGCGAGATGAGGCCCGATTCCCCTGCACTGCGTGCAGAGCATTTCCGTGTTGCACATCACACATGAAAGGAGCCTTGATTTCCTTGATGGCACTCCAGAGAAACCCCAAGAACACTGTTTCAAGGCTAGAGGGATCCTGAGGTCACTGTAGCAACACGAAAGAGCTCCGTGGGCCAAAAATCAACTCGAGATGAGAGGTTAGTCCTTGGCTTCGACTCCAGAGGAATACCACCTTACCACAAGCACCTCAAGAGAAGGCTTCTCTCAGCTTTAGGTATGTGAGAGGGACCCTGAGTTTGCGGCCTCAAGTGGAATGGACACCGCGATGCCCTGACTCGAAATAAGGCCGGATATCCCTGCAGTGACTTGAATGCAGGCTCGTCTTGCATCTCCCAAGAAGAAAGGATGTCTGAATCCCCTGTGGAGACCACAGAGTAAGACCTAGTTCCCGACCTCATCGCGACAGGAGGCCTCACATCCTTTGAAAACTCCAGAGGTACGCGGAGATCAGTGCCTTCAAAGGAGACGATGCCTGACTCCTCGTGAAACTTGATAGGAGTCCCAGGATTCTTGTGGCACGTGGAAAGGGACCCTTGGTCTCCTGCCTCAGCTGGAGAGGCGTTCCAATTGCCCTGCCAAGCCTCGAGGAGAATCCCGAGTTGTCCCTCGCAACTAGGCAGGAGTCCTGACGTGGCTGAACAAACACGTGGGTGGAATGGCCATCCCCGTCGTAACTCGAGAATATACCCCAGGTTCCCGCCGCAACTCGAGAAAAACCATGAGACTTCCCCCTCGATGCGAGATGAGGCCCAATTCCCCTGTACGGCGTGCAGAGCAATTCCGTCTTGCACATCACACATGAAAGGAGCCTTGATTTCCTTGATGGCACTCCAGAGAAACCCCAAGAACACTGTTTCAAGGATAGAGGGATCCTGAGGTCACTGTAGCAACACGAAAGAACTCTGTGGACCAAAAATCAACTCGAAAAGAGAGGTTAGTCCCTGGATTCGTCTCCAGAGGAATACCACCTTACCACAAGCACCTCAAGAGGAGGCTTCTCTCAGCTCTAGGTATGTGAGAGGGACCCTGAGTTTGCGGCCTCAAGTGGAATGGACACCGCGATTCCCTGACTTGAAATAAGGCCGGATATCCCTGCAGTGACTTCAATGCAGGATCGTCTTGCATCTCCCAGGACGAAAGGATGTCTGAATCCCCTGTGGAAAGCACAGAGAAAGACTTAGTTCCCCACCTCATCGCGACCGATAGCCTCACATCCTTTGAAAACTCCAGAGGTACGCGGAGATCAGTGCCTCCAAAGGAGACGATGCCTGACTCCTCGTGAAACTTGATAGGAGTCCCAGGATTCCTGTGGCACTTGGAAAGGGACACTTGGTCTCCCGCCTCAGCTGGAGAGGCGTCCCAATTGCCGTGCCAAGCCTCGAGGAGAATCCAGAGTTGTCCCTCGCAACTAGGCAGGAGTCCTGACGTGGCTGAACAAACACGTGGGTGGAAGGGCCATCCCCGTCGTAACACGAGAATATACCCCAGGTTCCCGCCGCAACTCGAGAAAAACCATGAGACTTCCCCCTCGCCGCGAGATGAGGCCCGATTCCCCTGCACTGCGTGCAGAGCAATTCCGTGTTGCACATCACACATGAAAGGAGCCTTGATTTCCTTGATGGCACTCCACAGAAACCCAAAGAACACTGTTTCAAGGCTAGAGGGATCCTGAGGTCACTGTAGCAACATGAAAGAGCTCCGAGGGCCAAAAATCAACTCGAGATGAGAGGTTAGTCCCTGGCTTCGACTCCTGAGGAATACCACCTTACCACAAGCACCTCAAGAGGAGGCTTCTCTCAGCTCTAGGTATGTGAGAGGGATCCTGAGTTTGCGGCCTCAAGTGGAATTGACACCGCGATGCCCTGCCTCGAAATAAGGCTGGATATCCCTGCAGTGACTGGAATGCAGGCTCGTCTTGCATCTCCCAAGACGAAAGGCTGTCTGAATCCCCTGTGGAGACCACAGAGAAAGACCTAGTTCCCCAACTCATCGCGACAGGAGGCCTCAAAATCTTTGAAAACTCCAGAGGTATGTGGAGATCAGTGCCTCCAAAGGAGACGATGCCTGACTCCTCGTGAAACTTGATAGGAGTCCCAGGATTCTTGTGGCACGTGGAAAGGGACCCTTGGTCTCCCGCCTCAGCTGGAGAGGCATTCCAATTGCCCTGCCAAGCCTCGAGGAGAATCCCGAGTTGTCCCTCGCAACTAGGCAGGAGTCCTGACGTGGCTGAACAAACACGTGGGTGGAAGGGCCATCCCCGTCGTAACTCGAGAATATACCCCAGGTTCCCGCCGCAACTCGAGAAAAACCATGAGACTACCCCCTCGATGCGAGATGAGGCCCGATTCCCCTGTACTGCGTGCAGAGCAATTCCGTCTTGCACATCACACATGAAAGGAGCCTTGATTTCCTTGATGGCACTCCAGAGAAACCCCAAGAACACTGTTTCAAGGATAGAGGGATCCTGAGGTCACTGTAGCAACACGAAAGAACTCTGTGGACCAAAAATCAACTCGAAAAGAGAGGTTAGTCCCTGGATTCGTCTCCAGAGGAATACCACCTTACCACAAGCACCTCAAGAGAAGGCTTCTCTCAGCTCTAGGTATGTGAGAGGGACCCTGAGTTTGCGGCCTCAAGTGGAATGGACACCGCGATGCCCTGACTCGAAATAAGGCCGGATATCCCTGCAGTGACTTCAATGCAGGCTCGTCTTGCATCTCCCAGGACGAAAGGATGTCTGAATCCCCCGTGGAAAGCACATAGAAAGACTTAGTTCCCCACCTCATCGCGACCGATAGCCTCACATCCTTTGAAAACTCCAGAGGTACGCGAAGATCAGTGCCTCCAAAGGAGACGATGCCTGACTCCTCGTGAAACTTGATAGGAGTCCCAGGATTCCTGTGGCACGTGGAAAGGGACCCTTGGTCTCCTGCCTCAGCTGGAGAGGCGTCCCAATTGCCTTGCCAAGCCTCGAGGAGAATACCGAGTTGTCCCTCGGAACTAGGCAAGAGTCCTGACGTGGCTGAACAAACACGTGTGTGGAAGGGCCATCCCCGTCGTAACTCGAGAATATACCCCAGGTTCCCGCCGCAACTCGAGAAAAACCATGAGACTTCCCCCTCGCCGCGAGATGAGGCCCGATTCCCCTGCACTGCGTGCGAGCAATTCTGTGTTGCACATCACACATGAAAGGAGCCTTGATTTCCTTCATGGCACTCCAGAGAAACCCCAAGAACACTGTTTCAAGGCTAGAGGGATCCTGAGGTCACTGTAGCAACACGAAAGAGCTCCGTGGGCCAAAAATCAACTCGAGATGAGAGGTTAGTCCCTGGCTTCGACTCCAGAGGAATACCACCTTACCACAAGCACCTCAAGAGGAGGCTTCTCTCAGCTTTACGTATGTGAGAGGGACCCTGAGTTTGCGGCCTCAAGTGGAATGGACACCGCGATGCCCTGACTCGAAATAAGGCCGGATATCCCTGCAGTGACTTGAATTCAGGCTCGTCTTGCATCTCCCAAGAAGAAAGGATGTCTGAATCCCCTGTGGAGACCACAGAGAAAGACCTAGTTCCCCACCTCATCGCGACCGGAGTCCTCACATCCTTTGAAAACTCCAGAGGTACGCGGAGATCAGTGCCTCCAAAGGAGACGATGCCTGACTCCTCGTGAAACTTGATAGGAGTCCCAGGATTCCTGTGGCACTTGGAAAGGGACACTTGGTCTCCCGCCTCAGCTGGAGAGGCGTCCCAATTGCCCTGCCAAGCCTCGAGGAGAATCCAGAGTTGTCCCTCGCAACTAGGCAGGAGTCCTGACGTGGCTGAACAAACACGTGGGTGGAAGGGCCATCCCCGTCGTAACACGAGAATATACCCCAGGTTCCCGCCGCAACTCGAGAAAAACCATGAGACTTCCCCCTCGCCGCGAGATGAGGCCCGATTCCCCTGCACTGCGTGCAGAGCAATTCCGTGTTGCACATCACACATGAAAGGAGCCTTGATTTCCTTGATGGCACTCCACAGAAACCCAAAGAACACTGTTTCAAGGCTAGAGGGATCCTGAGGTCACTGTAGCAACATGAAAGAGCTCCGAGGGCCAAAAATCAACTCGAGATGAGAGGTTAGTCCCTGGCTTCGACTCCTGAGGAATACCACCTTACCACAAGCACCTCAAGAGGAGGCTTCTCTCAGCTCTAGGTATGTGAGAGGGATCCTGAGTTTGCGGCCTCAAGTGGAATTGACACCGCGATGCCCTGCCTCGAAATAAGGCTGGATATCCCTGCAGTGACTGGAATGCAGGCTCGTCTTGCATCTCCCAAGACGAAAGGCTGTCTGAATCCCCTGTGGAGACCACAGAGAAAGACCTAGTTCCCCAACTCATCGCGACAGGAGGCCTCAAAATCTTTGAAAACTCCAGAGGTATGTGGAGATCAGTGCCTCCAAAGGAGACGATGCCTGACTCCTCGTGAAACTTGATAGGAGTCCCAGGATTCTTGTGGCACGTGGAAAGGGACCCTTGGTCTCCCGCCTCAGCTGGAGAGGCATTCCAATTGCCCTGCCAAGCCTCGAGGAGAATCCCGAGTTGTCCCTCGCAACTAGGCAGGAGTCCTGACGTGGCTGAACAAACACGTGGGTGGAAGGGCCATCCCCGTCGTAACTCGAGAATATACCCCAGGTTCCCGCCGCAACTCGAGAAAAACCATGAGACTACCCCCTCGATGCGAGATGAGGCCCGATTCCCCTGTACTGCGTGCAGAGCAATTCCGTCTTGCACATCACACATGAAAGGAGCCTTGATTTCCTTGATGGCACTCCAGAGAAACCCCAAGAACACTGTTTCAAGGATAGAGGGATCCTGAGGTCACTGTAGCAACACGAAAGAACTCTGTGGACCAAAAATCAACTCGAAAAGAGAGGTTAGTCCCTGGATTCGTCTCCAGAGGAATACCACCTTACCACAAGCACCTCAAGAGAAGGCTTCTCTCAGCTCTAGGTATGTGAGAGGGACCCTGAGTTTGCGGCCTCAAGTGGAATGGACACCGCGATGCCCTGACTCGAAATAAGGCCGGATATCCCTGCAGTGACTTCAATGCAGGCTCGTCTTGCATCTCCCAGGACGAAAGGATGTCTGAATCCCCCGTGGAAAGCACATAGAAAGACTTAGTTCCCCACCTCATCGCGACCGATAGCCTCACATCCTTTGAAAATTCCAGAGGTACGCGGAGATCAGTGCCTCCAAAGGAGACGATGCCTGACTCCTCGTGAAACTTGATAGGAGTCCCAGGATTCCTGTGGCACGTGGAAAGGGACCCTTGGTCTCCTGCCTCAGCTGGAGAGGCGTCCCAATTGCCTTGCCAAGCCTCGAGGAGAATACCGAGTTGTCCCTCGGAACTAGGCAAGAGTCCTGACGTGGCTGAACAAACACGTGTGTGGAAGGGCCATCCCCGTCGTAACTCGAGAATATACCCCAGGTTCCCGCCGCAACTCGAGAAAAACCATGAGACTTCCCCCTCGCCGCGAGATGAGGCCCGATTCCCCTGCACTGCGTGCAGAGCAATTCTGTGTTGCACATCACACATGAAAGGAGCCTTGATTTCCTTGATGGCACTCCAGAGAAACCCCAAGAACACTGTTTCAAGGCTAGAGGGATCCTGAGGTCACTGTAGCAACACGAAAGAGCTCCGTGGGCCAAAAATCAACTCGAGATGAGAGGTTAGTCCCTGGCTTCGACTCCAGAGGAATACCACCTTACCACAAGCACCTCAAGAGGAGGCTTCTCTCAGCTTTACGTATGTGAGAGGGACCCTGAGTTTGCGGCCTCAAGTGGAATGGACACCGCGATGCCCTGACTCGAAATAAGGCCGGATATCCCTGCAGTGACTTGAATTCAGGCTCGTCTTGCATCTCCCAAGAAGAAAGGATGTCTGAATCCCCTGTGGAGACCACAGAGAAAGACCTAGTTCCCCACCTCATCGCGACCGGAGTCCTCACATCCTTTGAAAACTCCAGAGGTACGCGGAGATCAGTGCCTTCAAAGGAGACGATGCCTGACTCCTCGTGAAACTTGATAGGAGTCCCAGGATTCTTGTGGCACGTGGAAAGGGACACTTGGTCTCCCGCCTCAGCTCGAGAGGCGTCCCAATTGCCCTGCCAAGCCTCGAGGAGAATCCCGAGTTGTCCATCGCAACTAGGCAGGAGTCATGACGTGGCTGAACAAACACGTGGGTGGAAGGACCATCCCCGTCGTAACTCGAGAATATACCCCAGGTTCCCGCCGCAACTCGAGAAAAACCATGAGACTTCCCCCTCGATGCGAGATGAGGCCCAATTCCCCTGTACTGCGTGCAGAGCAATTCCGTCTTGCACATCACACATGAAAGGAGCCTTGATTTCCTTGATGGCACTCCAGAGAAACCCCAAGAACACTGTTTCAAGGATAGAGGGATCCTGAGGTCACTGTAGCAACACGAAGGAACTCTGTGGACCAAAAATCAACTCAAAAAGAGAGGTTAGTCCCTGGATTCGTCTCCAGAGGAATACCACCTTACCACAAGCACCTCAAGAGGAGGCTTCTCTCAGCTCTAGGTATGTGAGAGGGACCCTGAGTTTGCGGCCTCAAGTGGAATGGACACCGCGATGCCCTGACTCGAAATAAGGCCGGATATCCCTGCAGTGACTTCAATGCAGGCTCGTCTTGCATCTCCCAGGATGAAAGGATGTCTGAATCCCCTGTGGTAAGCACAGAGAAAGACTTAGTTCCCCACCTCATCGCGACCGATAGCCTCACATCCTTTGAAAACTCCAGAGGTACGCGGAGATCAGTGCCTCCAAAGGAGACGATGCCTGACTCCTCGTGAAACTTGATAGGAGTCCCAGGATTCCTGTGGTACTTGGAAAGGGACACTTGGTCTCCCGCCTCAGCTGGAGAGGCGTTCCAATTGCCCTGCCAAGCCTCGAGGAGAATCCCGAGTTGTCCCTCGCAACTAGGCAGGAGTCCTGACGTCGCTGAAGAAACACGTGGGTGGAAGGGCCATCCCCGTCGTAACTCGAGAATATACCCCAGGTTCCCGCCGCAACTCGAGAAAAACCATGAGACTTCCCCCTCGCCGCGAGATGAGGCCCGATTCCCCTGCACTGCGTGCAGAGCAATTCCGTGTTGCACATCACACATGAAAGGAGCCTTGATTTCCTTCATGGCACTCCAGAGAAAACCCAAGAACACTGTTTCAAGGCTAGAGGGATCCTGAGGTCACTGTAGCAACACGAAAGAGCTCCGTGGGCCAAAAATCAACTCGAGATGAGAGGTTAGTCCCTGGCTTCGACTCCAGAGGAATACCACCTTACCACAAGCACCTCAAGAGGAGGCTTCTCTCAGCTCTAGGTATGTGAGAGGGACCCTGAGTTTGCGGCCTCAAGTGGAATGGACACCGCGATGCCCTGACGCGAAATAAGGCTGGATATCCCTGCAGTGACTTGAATGCAGGCTCGTCTTGCATCTCCCAAGACGAAAGGGTGTCTGAATCCCCTGTGGAGACCACAGAGAAAGACCTAGTTCCCCACCTCATCGCGACCGGAGGCCTCACATCCTTTGAAAACTCCAGAGGTACGCGGAGATCAGTGCCTCCAAAGAAACGATGCCTGACTCCTCGTGAAACTTGATAGGAGTCCCAGGATTCCTGTGGCACGTGGAAAGGGACCCTTGGTCTCCCGTCTCAGCTGGAGAGGCGTCCCAATTGCCCTGCAAAGCCTCGAGGAGAATCCCGAGTTGTCCCTCGCAACTAGGCAGGAGTCCTGACGTCGCTGAAGAAACACGTGTGTGGAAGGGCCATCCCCGTCGTAACTCGAGAATATACCCCACGTTCCCGCCACAACTCGAGAAAAACCATGACACTTCCCCCTCGCCGCGAGATGAGGCCCGATTCCCCTGCACTGCGTGCAGAGCAATTCCGTGTTGCACATCACACATGAAAGGAGCCTTGATTTCCTTCATGGCACTCCAGAGAAACCCCAAGAACACTGTTTCAAGGATAGAGGGATCCTGAGGTCACTGTAGCAACACGAAAGAACTCTGTGGACCAAAAATCAACTCGAAAAGAGAGGTTAGTCCCTGGATTCGTCTCCAGAGGAATACCACCTTACCACAAGCACCTCAAGAGGAGGCTTCTCTCAGCTCTAGGTATGTGAGAGGGACCCTGAGTTTGCGGCTTCAAGTGGAATGGACACCGCGATGCCCTGACTCGAAATAAGGCTGGATATCCCTGCAGTGACTTCAATGCAGGCTCATCTTGCATCTCCCAGGACGAAAGGATGTCTGAATCCCCTGTGGAAAGCAGAGAGAAAGACTTAGTTTCCCACCTCATCGCGACCGGAGGCCTCACATCCTTTGAAAACTCCAGAGGTACGCGGAGATCAGTGCCTCCAAAGGAGACGATGCCTGACTCCTCGCGAAACTTGATAGGAGTCCCAGGATTCCTGTGGCACGTGGAAAGGGACCCTTGGTCTCCCGCCTCAGCTGGAGAGGCGTCCCAATTGCCTTGCCAGGCCTCGAGGAGAATCCCGAGTTGTGTCTCGCAACTAGGCAAGAGTCCTGACGTGGCTGAACAAACACGTGTGTGGAAGGGCCATCCCCGTCGTAACTCGAGAATATACCCCAGGTTCCCGCCGCAACTCGAGAAAAACCATGAGACTTCCCCCTCGATGCGAGATGAGGCCCGATTCCCCTGTACTGCGTGCAGAGCAATTCCATCTTGCACATCACACATGAAAGGAGCCTTGATTTCCTTCATGGCACTCCAGAGAAACCCCAAGAACACTGTTTCAAGGCTAGAGGGATCCTGAGGTCACTGTTGCAACACGAAAGAGCTCCGTGGACCCAAAATCAACTCGAGATGAGAGGTTAGTCCCTGGCTTCGACTCCAGAGGAATACCACCTTACCACAAGCACCTCAAGAGGAGGCTTCTCTCAGCTCTAGGTATGTGAGAGGGACCCTGAGTTTGCGGCCTCAAGTGGAATGGACACCGCGATGCCCTGACTCGAAATAAGGCCGGATATCCCTGCAGTGACTGGAATGCAGGCTCGTCTTGCATCTCCCAAGATGAAAGGGTGTCTGAATCCCCTGTGGAGACCACAGAGAAAGACCTAGTTCCCCACCTCATCGCGACAGGAGGCCTCAAATCCTTTGAAAACTCCAGAGGTATGCGGAGATCAGTGCCTCCAAAGGAGACGATGCCTGACTCCTCGTGAAACTTGATAGGAGACCCAGGATTCCTGTGGCACGTGGAAAGGGACCCTTGGTCTCCCGTCTCAGCTGGAGAGGCGTCCCAATTGTCCTGCAAAGCCTCGAGGAGAATCCCGAGTTGTCCCTCGCAACTAGGCAGGAGTCCTGACATGGCTGAACAAACACGTGTGTGGAAGGGCCATCCCCGTCGTAACTCGAGAATATACCCCAGGTTCCCGCCGCAACTCGAGAAAAACCATGAGACTTCCCCCTCGCCGCGAGATGAGGCCCGATTCCCCTGCACTGCGTGCAGAGCAATTCCGTGTTGCACATCACACATGAAAGGAGCCTTGATTTCCTTGATGGTACTCCAGATAAACCCCAAGAACACTGTTTCAAGGCTAGAGGGATCCTCAGGTCACTGTAACAACACGAAAGAGCTCCGTGGGCCAAAAATCAACTCGAGATGAGAGGTTAGTCCCTGGCTTCGACTCCAGAGGAATACCACCTTACCACAAGCACCTCAAGAGGAGGCTTCTCTCAGCTCTAGGTATGTGAGAGGGACCCTGAGTTTGCAGCCTCAAGTGGAATGGACACCGCGATGCCCTGACTCGAAATAAGGCCGGATATCCCTGCAGTGACTTGAATGCAGGCTCGTCTTGCATCTCCCAAGAAGAAAGGATGTCTGAATCCCCTGTGGAGACCACAGAGAAAGACCTAGTTCCCCACCTCATCGCGACAGGAGGCCTCAAATCCTTTGAAAACTCCAGAGGTATGCGGAGATCAGTGCCTCCAAAGGAGACGATGCCTGACTCCTCGTGAAACTTGATAGGAGACCCAGGATTCCTGTGGCACGTGGAAAGGGACCCTTGGTCTCCCGTCTCAGCTGGAGAGGCGTCCCAATTGTCCTGCAAAGCCTCTAGGAGAATCCCGAGTTGTCCCTCGCAACTAGGCAGGAGTCCTGACATGGCTGAACACACACGTGTGTGGAAGGGCCATCCCCGTCGTAACTCGAGAATATACCCCAGGTTCCCGCCGCAACTCGAGAAAAACCATGAGACTTCCCCCTCGCCGCGAGATGAGGCCCGATTCCCCTGCACTGCGTGCAGAGCAATTCCGTCTTGCACATCACACATGAAAGGAGCCTTGATTTCCTTGATGGCACTCCAGAGAAACCCCAAGAACACTGTTTCAAGGCTAGAGGGATCCTCAGGTCACTGTAACAACACGAAAGAGCTCCGTGGGCCAAAAATCAACTCGAGATGAGAGGTTAGTCCCTGGCTTCGACTCCAGAGGAATACCACCTTACCACAAGCACCTCAAGAGGAGGCTTCTCTCAGCTCTAGGTATGTGAGAGGGACCCTGAGTTTGCAGCCTCAAGTGGAATGGACACCGCGATGCCCTGACTCGAAATAAGGCCGGATATCCCTGCAGTGACTTGAATGCAGGCTCGTCTTGCATCTCCCAAGAAGAAAGGAGGTCTGAATCCCCTGTGGAGACCACAGAGAAAGACCTAGTTCCCCACCTCATCGCGACCGGAGGCCTCACATCCTTTGAAAACTCCAGAGGTACGCGGAGATCAGTGCCTCCAAAGGAGACGATGCCTGATTCCTCGTGAAACTTGATAGGAGTCCCAGGATTCCTGTGGCACTTGGAAAGGGACACTTGGTCTCCCGCCTCAGCTGGAGAGGCGTCCCAATTGCCCTGCCAAGCCTCGAGGAGAATCCAGAGTTGTCCCTCGCAACTAGGCAGGAGTCCTGACGTGGATGAACAAACACGTGGGTGGAAGGGCCATCCCCGTCGTAACTCGAGAATATACCCCAGGTTCCCGCCGCAACTCGAGAAAAACCATGAGACTTCCCCCTCACCGCGAGATGAGGCCCGATTCCCCTGCACTGCGTGCAGAGCAATTCCGTGTTGCACATCACACATGAAAGGAGCCTTGATTTCCTTCATGGCACTCCAGAGAAACCCCAAGAACACTGTTTCAAGGCTAGAGGGATCCTGAGGTCACTGTAGCAACACGAAAGAGCTCCGTGGGCCAAAAATCAACTCGAGATGAGAGGTTAGTCCCTGGCTTCGACTCCAGAGGAATACCACCTGACCACAAGCACCTCAAGAGGAGGCTTCTCTCAGCTCTAGGTATGTGAGAGGGACCCTGAGTTTGCGGCCTCAAGTGGAATGGACACCGCGATGCCCTGACGCGAAATAAGGCTGGATATCCCTGCAGTGACTTGAATGCAGGCTCGTCTTGCATCTCCCAAGATGAAAGGATGTCTGAATCCCCTGTGGAGACCACAGAGAAAGACCTAGTTCCCCACCTCATCGCGACCGGAGGCCTCACATCCTTTGAAAACTCCAGAGGTACGCGGAGATCAGTGCCTCCAAAGGAGACGATGCCTGAGTCCTCGTGAAACTTGATAGGAGTCCCAGGATTCCTGTGGCACGTGGAAAGGGACCCTTGGTCTCCCGCCTCAGGTGGAGAGGCGTCCCAATTGCCTTGCCAAGCCTCGAGGAGAATCCCGAGTTGTGTCTCGCAACTAGGCAAGAGTCCTGACGTGGCTGAACAAACACGTGTGTGGAAGGGCCATCCCCTTCATAACTCGAGAATATACCCCAGGTTCCCGCCGCAACCCGAGAAAAACCATGAGACTTCCCCCTCGCCGCGAGATGAGGCCCGATTCCCCTGCACTGCGTGCAGAGCAATTCTGTGTTGCACATCACACATGAAAGGAGCCTTGATTTCCTTCATGGCACTCCAGAGAAACCCCAAGAAAACTGTTTCAAGGCTAGAGGGATCCTGAGGTCACTCTAGCAACACGAAAGAGCTCTGTGGACCAAAAATCAACTCGAGATGAGAGGTTAGTCCCTGGCTTTGACTCCAGAGGCATACCACCTTACCACAAGCACCTCAAGAGGAGGCTTCTCTCAGCTTTAGGTATGTGAGAGGGACCCTGAGTTTGCGGCCTCAAGTGGAATGGACACCGCGATGCCCTGACTCGAAATAAGGCCGTATATCCCTGCAGTGACTGGAATGCAGGCTCGTCTTGCATCTCCCAAGACGAAAGGGTGTCTGAATCCCCTGTGGAGACCACAGAGAAAGACCTAGTTCCCCACCTTATCGCGACAGGAGGCCTCAAATCCTTTGAAAACTCCAGAGGTTTGCGGAGATCAGTGCCTCCAAAGGAAACGATGCCTGACTCCTCGTGAAACTTGATAGGAGACCCAGGATTCCTGTGGCACGTGGAAAGGGACTCTTGGTCTCCCGTCTCAGCTGGAGAGGCGTCCCAATTGCCCTGCAAAGCCTCGAGGAGAATCCCGAGTTGTCCCTCGCAACTAGGCAGGAGTCCTGACGTCGCTGAAGAAACACGTGTGTGGAAGGGCCATCCCCGTCGTAACTCGAGAATATACCCCAGGTTCCCGCCGCAACTCGAGAAAAACCATGAGACTTCCCCCTCGCCGCGAGATGAGGCCCGATTCCCCTGCACTGCGTGCAGAGCAATTCCGTGTTGCACATCACACATGAAAGGAGCCTTGATTTCCTTCATGGCACTCCAGAGAAACCCCAAGAACACTGTTTCAAGGATAGAGGGATCCTGAGGTCACTGTAGCAACACGAAAGAACTCTGTGGACCAAAAATCAACTCGAAATGAGAGGTTAGTCCCTGGCTTCGACTCCAGAGGAATACCACCTTACCACAAGCACCTCAAGAGGAGGCTTCTCTCAGCTCTAGGTATGTGAGAGGGACCCTGAGTTTGCAGCCTCAAGTGGAATGGACACCGCGATGCCCTGACTCGAAATAAGGCCGGATATCCCTGCAGTGACTTGAATGCAGGCTCGTCTTGCATCTCCCAAGAAGAAAGGATGTCTGAATCCCCTGTGGAGACCACAGAGAAAGACCTAGTTCCCCACCTCATCGCGACAGGAGGCCTCAAATCCTTTGAAAACTCCAGAGGTATGCGGAGATCAGTGCCTCCAAAGGAGACGATGCCTGACTCCTCGTGAAACTTGATAGGAGACCCAGGATTCCTGTGGCACGTGGAAAGGGACCCTTGGTCTCCCGTCTCAGCTGGAGAGGCGTCCCAATTGTCCTGCAAAGCCTCTAGGAGAATCCCGAGTTGTCCCTCGCAACTAGGCAGGAGTCCTGACATGGCTGAACACACACGTGTGTGGAAGGGCCATCCCCGTCGTAACTCGAGAATATACCCCAGGTTCCCGCCGCAACTCGAGAAAAACCATGAGACTTCCCCCTCGCCGCGAGATGAGGCCCGATTCCCCTGCACTGCGTGCAGAGCAATTCCGTCTTGCACATCACACATGAAAGGAGCCTTGATTTCCTTGATGGCACTCCAGAGAAACCCCAAGAACACTGTTTCAAGGCTAGAGGGATCCTCAGGTCACTGTAACAACACGAAAGAGCTCCGTGGGCCAAAAATCAACTCGAGATGAGAGGTTAGTCCCTGGCTTCGACTCCAGAGGAATACCACCTTACCACAAGCACCTCAAGAGGAGGCTTCTCTCAGCTCTAGGTATGTGAGAGGGACCCTGAGTTTGCAGCCTCAAGTGGAATGGACACCGCGATGCCCTGACTCGAAATAAGGCCGGATATCCCTGCAGTGACTTGAATGCAGGCTCGTCTTGCATCTCCCAAGAAGAAAGGAGGTCTGAATCCCCTGTGGAGACCACAGAGAAAGACCTAGTTCCCCACCTCATCGCGACCGGAGGCCTCACATCCTTTGAAAACTCCAGAGGTACGCGGAGATCAGTGCCTCCAAAGGAGACGATGCCTGATTCCTCGTGAAACTTGATAGGAGTCCCAGGATTCCTGTGGCACTTGGAAAGGGACACTTGGTCTCCCGCCTCAGCTGGAGAGGCGTCCCAATTGCCCTGCCAAGCCTCGAGGAGAATCCCGAGTTGTCCCTCGCAACTAGGCAGGAGTCCTGACGTGGATGAACAAACACGTGGGTGGAAGGGCCATCCCCGTCGTAACTCGAGAATATACCCCAGGTTCCCGCCGCAACTCGAGAAAAACCATGAGACTTCCCCCTCACCGCGAGATGAGGCCCGATTCCCCTGCACTGCGTGCAGAGCAATTCCGTGTTGCACATCACACCTGAAAGGAGCCTTGATTTCCTTCATGGCACTCCAGAGAAACCCCAAGAACACTGTTTCAAGGCTAGAGGGATCCTGAGGTCACTGTAGCAACACGAAAGAGCTCCGTGGGCCAAAAATCAACTCGAGATGAGAGGTTAGTCCCTGGCTTCGACTCCAGAGGAATACCACCTGACCACAAGCACCTCAAGAGGAGGCTTCTCTCAGCTCTAGGTATGTGAGAGGGACCCTGAGTTTGCGGCCTCAAGTGGAATGGACACCGCGATGCCCTGACGCGAAATAAGGCTGGATATCCCTGCAGTGACTTGAATGCAGGCTCGTCTTGCATCTCCCAAGATGAAAGGATGTCTGAATCCCCTGTGGAGACCACAGAGAAAGACCTAGTTCCCCACCTCATCGCGACCGGAGGCCTCACATCCTTTGAAAACTCCAGAGGTACGCGGAGATCAGTGCCTCCAAAGGAGACGATGCCTGAGTCCTCGTGAAACTTGATAGGAGTCCCAGGATTCCTGTGGCACGTGGAAAGGGACCCTTGGTCTCCCGCCTCAGGTGGAGAGGCGTCCCAATTGCCTTGCCAAGCCTCGAGGAGAATCCCGAGTTGTGTCTCGCAACTAGGCAAGAGTCCTGACGTGGCTGAACAAACACGTGTGTGGAAGGGCCATCCCCTTCATAACTCGAGAATATACCCCAGGTTCCCGCCGCAACCCGAGAAAAACCATGAGACTTCCCCCTCGCCGCGAGATGAGGCCCGATTCCCCTGCACTGCGTGCAGAGCAATTCTGTGTTGCACATCACACATGAAAGGAGCCTTGATTTCCTTCATGGCACTCCAGAGAAACCCCAAGAAAACTGTTTCAAGGCTAGAGGGATCCTGAGGTCACTCTAGCAACACGAAAGAGCTCTGTGGACCAAAAATCAACTCGAGATGAGAGGTTAGTCCCTGGCTTTGACTCCAGAGGCATACCACCTTACCACAAGCACCTCAAGAGGAGGCTTCTCTCAGCTTTAGGTATGTGAGAGGGACCCTGAGTTTGCGGCCTCAAGTGGAATGGACACCGCGATGCCCTGACTCGAAATAAGGCCGTATATCCCTGCAGTGACTGGAATGCAGGCTCGTCTTGCATCTCCCAAGACGAAAGGGTGTCTGAATCCCCTGTGGAGACCACAGAGAAAGACCTAGTTCCCCACCTTATCGCGACAGGAGGCCTCAAATCCTTTGAAAACTCCAGAGGTTTGCGGAGATCAGTGCCTCCAAAGGAAACGATGCCTGACTCCTCGTGAAACTTGATAGGAGACCCAGGATTCCTGTGGCACGTGGAAAGGGACTCTTGGTCTCCCGTCTCAGCTGGAGAGGCGTCCCAATTGCCCTGCAAAGCCTCGAGGAGAATCCCGAGTTGTCCCTCGCAACTAGGCAGGAGTCCTGACGTCGCTGAAGAAACACGTGTGTGGAAGGGCCATCCCCGTCGTAACTCGAGAATATACCCCAGGTTCCCGCCGCAACTCGAGAAAAACCATGAGACTTCCCCCTCGCCGCGAGATGAGGCCCGATTCCCCTGCACTGCGTGCAGAGCAATTCCGTGTTGCACATCACACATGAAAGGAGCCTTGATTTCCTTCATGGCACTCCAGAGAAACCCCAAGAACACTGTTTCAAGGATAGAGGGATCCTGAGGTCACTGTAGCAACACGAAAGAACTCTGTGGACCAAAAATCAACTCGAAAAGAGAGGTTAGTCCCTGGATTCGTCTCCAGAGGAATACCACCTTACCACAAGCACCTCAAGAGGAGGCTTCTCTCAGCTCTAGGTATGTGAGAGGGACCCTGAGTTTGCGGCTTCAAGTGGAATGGACACCGCGATGCCCTGACTCGAAATAAGGCTGGATATCCCTGCAGTGACTTCAATGCAGGCTCGTCTTGCATCTCCCAGGACGAAAGGATGTCTGAATCCCCTGTGGAAAGCACAGAGAAAGATTAGTTTCCCACCTCATCGCGACCGGAGGCCTCACATCCTTTGAAAACTCCAGAGGTACGCGGAGATCAGTGCCTCCAAAGGAGACGATGCTTGACTCCTCGCGAAACTTGATAGGAGTCCCAGGATTCCTGTGGCACGTGGAAAGGGACCCTTGGTCTCCCGCCTCAGCTGGAGAGGCGTCCCAATTGCCTTGCCAAGCCTCGAGGAGAATCCCGAGTTGTGTCTCGCAACTAGGCAAGAGTCCTGACGTGGCTGAACAAACACGTGTGTGGAAGGGCCATCCCCGTCGTAACTCGAGAATATACCCCAGGTTCCCGCCGCAACTCGAGAAAAACCATGAGACTTCCCCCTCGCCGCGAGATGAGGCCCGATTCCCCTGCACTGCGTGCAGAGCAATTCTGTGTTGCACATCACACATGAAAGGAGCCTTGATTTCCTTCATGGCACTCCAGAGAAACCCCAAGAACACTGTTTCAAGGATAGAGGGATCCTGAGGTCACTGTAGCAACACGAAAGAACTCTGTGGACCAAAAATCAACTCGAAAAGAGAGGTTAGTCCCTGGATACGTCTCCAGAGGTATACCACCTTACCACAAGCACCTCAAGAGGAGGCTTCTCTCAGCTCTAGGTATGTGAGAGGGACCCTGAGTTTGCGGCCTCAAGTGGAATGGACACCGCGATGCCCTGACTCGAAATAAGGCCGGATACCCCTGCAGTGACTTCAATGCAGGCTCGTCTTGCATCTCCCAGGACGAAAGGATGTCTGAATCCCCTGTGGAAAGCACAGAGAAAGACTTAGTTCCCCACCTCATCGCGACCGATAGCCTCACATCCTTTGAAAACTCCAGAGGTACGCGGAGATCAGTGCCTCCAAAGGAGACGATGCCTGACTCCTCGTGAAACTTGATAGGAGTCCCAGGATTCCTGTGGCACTTGGAAAGGGACACTTGGTCTCCCGCCTCAGCTGCAGAGGCGTCCCAATTGCCCTGCCATGCCTCGAGAAGAATCCAGAGTTGTCCCTCGCAACTAGGCAGGAGTCCTGACGTCGCTGAAGAAACACGTGGGTGGAAGGGCCATCCCAGTCGTAACTCGAGAATATACCCCAGGTTCCCGCCGCAACTCGAGAAAAACCATGAGACTTCCCCCTCGCCGCGAGATGAGGCCCGATTCCCCTGCACTGCGTGCAGAGCAATTCCGTGTTGCACATCACACATGAAAGGAGCCTTGATTTCCTTCATGGCACTCCAGAGAAACCCCAAGAACACTGTTTCAAGGCTAGAGGGATCCTGAGGTCACTGTAGCAACACGAAAGAGCTCCGTGGGCCAAAAATCAACTCGAGATGAGAGGTTAGTCCCTGGCTTCGACTCCAGAGGAATACCACCTTACCACAAGCACCTCAAGAGGAGGCTTCTCTCAGCTCTAGGTATGTGAGAGGGACCCTGAGTTTGCGGCTTCAAGTGGAATGGACACCGCGATGCCCTGACGCGAAATAAGGCTGGATATCCCTGCAGTGACTTGAATGCAGGCTCGTCTTGCATCTCCCAAGAAGAAAGGATGTCTGAATACCCTGTGGAGAACACAGAGAAAGACCTAGTTCCCCACCTCATCGCGACCGGAGGCCTCACATCCTTTGAAAACTCCAGAGGTACGCGGAGATCAGTGCCTCCAAAGGAGACGATGCCTGACTCCTCGTGAAACTTGATAGGAGTCCCAGGATTCCTGTGGCACGTGGAAAGGGACCCTTAGTCTCCCGCCTCAGCTGGAGAGGCGTCCCAATTGCCTTGCCAAGCCTCGAGGAGAATCCCGAGTTGTGTCTCGCAACTAGGCAAGAGTCCTGACGTGGCTGAACAAACACGTGTGTGGAAGGGCCATCCCCGTCGTAACTCGAGAATATACCCCAGGTTCCCGCCGCAACTCGAGAAAAACCATGAGACTTCCCCCTCGCCGCGAGATGAGGCCCGATTCCCCTGCACTGCGTGCAGAGCAATTCTGTGTTGCACATCACACATGAAAGGAGCCTTGATTTCCTTCATGGCACTCCAGAGAAACCCCAAGAACACTGTTTCAAGGCTAGAGGGATCCTGAGGTCACTGTAGCAACACGAAAGAGCTCCGTGGACCAAAAATCAACTCGAGATGAGAGGTTAGTCCCTGGCTTCGACTCCAGAGGAATACCACCTTACCACAAGCACCTCAAGAGGAGGCTTCTCTCAGCTCTAGGTATGTGAGAGGGACCCTGAGTTTGGGGCCTCAAGTGGAAAAGACACCGCGATGCCCTGACTCGAAATAAGGCCGGATATCCCTGCAGTGACTGGAATGCAGGCTCTTCTTGCATCTCCCAAGAAGAAAGGGTGTCTGAATCCCCTGTGGAGACCACAGAGAAAGACCTAGTTCCCCACCTCATCGCGACAGGAGGCCTCAAATCCTTTGAAAACTCCAGAGGTATGCGGAGATCAGTGCCTCCAAAGGAGACGATGCCTGAGTCCTCGTGAAACTTGATAGGAGTCCCAGGATTCCTGTGGCACGTGGAAAGGGACCCTTGGTCTCCCGCCTCAGCTGGAGAGGCGTCCCAATTGCCTTGCCAAGCCTCGAGGAGAATCCCGAGTTGTGTCTCGCAACTAGGCAAGAGTCCTGACGTGGCTGAACAAACACGTGTGTGGAAGGGCCATCCCCGTCGTAACTCGAGAATATACCCCAGGTTCCCGCCGCAACTCGAGAAAAACCATGAGACTTCCCCCTCGCCGCGAGATGAGGCCCGATTCCCCTGCACTGCGTGCAGAGCAATTCTGTGTTGCACATCACACATGAAAGGAGCCTTGATTTCCTTCATGGCACTCCAGACAAACCCCAAGAACACTGTTTCAAGGCTAGAGGGATCCTGAGGTCACTGTAGCAACACGAAAGAGCTCCGTGGACCCAAAATCAACTCGAGATGAGAGGTTAGTCCCTGGCTTCGACTCCAGAGGAATACCACCTTACCACAAGCACCTCAAGAGGAGGCTTCTCTCAGCTCTAGGTATGTGAGAGGGACCCTGAGTTTGGGGCCTCAAGTGGAATGGACACCGCGATGCCCTGACTCGAAATAAGGCCGGATATCCCTGCAGTGACTGGAATGCAGGCTCGTCTTGCATCTCCCAAGACGAAAGGGTGTGTGAATCCCCTGTGGAGACCACAGAGAAAGACCTAGTTCCCCACCTCATCGCGACCGGAGGCCTCACATCCTTTGAAAACTCCAGAGGTACGCGGAGATCAGTGCCTCCATAGGAGACGATGCCTGACTCCTCGTGAAACTTGATAGGAGTCCCAGGATTCCTGTGGCACTTGGAAAGGGACACTTGGTCTCCCGCCTCAGCTGGAGAGGCGTCCCAATTGCTCTGCCAAGCCTCGAGGAGAATCCCGAGTTGTCCCTCGCAACTAGGCAGGAGTCCTGACGTGGATGAACAAACACGTGGGTGGAAGGGCCATCCCCGTCGTAACTCGAGAATATACCCCAGGTTCCCGCCGCAACTCGAGAAAAACCATGAGACTTCCCCCTCACCGCGAGATGAGGCCCGATTCCCCTGCACTGCGTGCAGAGCAATTCCGTGTTGCACATCACACCTGAAAGGAGCCTTGATTTCCTTCATGGCACTCCAGAGAAACCCCAAGAACACTGTTTCAAGGCTAGAGGGATCCTGAGGTCACTGTAGCAACACGAAAGAGCTCCGTGGGCCAAAAATCAACTCGAGATGAGAGGTTAGTCCCTGGCTTCGACTCCAGAGGAATACCACCTTACCACAAGCACCTCAAGAGGAGGCTTCTCTCAGCTCTAGGTATGTGAGAGGGACCCTGAGTTTGCGGCCTCAAGTGGAATGGACACCGCGATGCCGTGACTCGAAATAAGGCCGGATATCCCTGCAGTGACTTGAATGCAGGCTCGTCTTGCATCTCCCAAGAAGAAAGGATGTCTGAATCCCCTGTGGAGACCACAGAGAAAGACCTAGTTCCCCACCTCATCGCGACCGGAGGCCTCACATCCTTTGAAAACTCCAGAGGTACGCGGAGATCAGTGCCTCCAAAGGAGACGATGCCTGAGTCCTCGTGAAACTTGATAGGAGTCCCAGGATTCCTGTGGCACGTGGAAAGGGACCCTTGGTCTCCCGCCTCAGCTGGAGAGGCGTCCCAATTGCCTTGCCAAGCCTCGAGGAGAATCCCGAGTTGTGTCTCGCAACTAAGCAAGAGTCCTGACATGGCTGAACAAACACGTGTGTGGAAGGGCCATCCCCGTCATAACTCGAGAATATACCCCAGGTTCCCGCCGCAACCCGAGAAAAACCATGAGACTTCCCCCTCGCCGCGAGATGAGGCCCGATTCCCCTGCACTGCGTGCAGAGCAATTCTGTGTTGCACATCACACATGAAAGGAGCCTTGATTTCCTTGATGGCACTCCAGAGAAACCCCAAGAACACTGTTTCAAGGATAGAGGGATCCTGAGGTCACTGTAGCAACACGAAAGAACTCTGTGGACCAAAAATCAACTCGAAAAGAGAGGTTAGTCCCTGGATTCGTCTCCAGAGGAATACCACCTTACCACAAGCACCTCAAGAGGAGGCTTCTCTCAGCTCTAGGTATGTGAGAGGGACCCTGAGTTGCGGCCTCAAGTGGAATGGACACCGCGATGCCCTGACTCGAAATAAGGCCGGATATCCCTGCAGTGACTTCAATGCAGGCTCGTCTTGCATCTCCCAGGACGAAAGGATGTCTGAATCCCCTGTGGAAAGCACAGAGAAAGACTTAGTTTCCCACCTCTTCGCGACCGGAGGCCTCACATCCTTTGAAAACTCCAGAGGTACGCGGAGATCAGTGCCTCCAAAGGAGACGATGCCTGACTCCTCGTGAAACTTGATAGGAGTCCCAGGATTCCTGTGGCACTTGGAAAGGGACACTTGGTCTCCCGCCTCAGCTGGAGAGGCGTCCCAATTGCCCTGCCAAGCCTCGAGGAGAATCCAGAGTTGTCCCTCGCAACTAGGCAGGAGTCCTGACGTGGCTGAACAAACACGTGGGTGGAAGGGCCATCCCCGTCGTAACTCGAGAATATACCCCAGGTTCCCGCCGCAACTCGAGAAAAACCATGAGACTTCCCCCTCGCCGCGAGATGAGGCCCGATTCCCCTGCACTGCGTGCAGAGCAATTCCGTGTTGCACATCACACATGAAAGGAGCCTTGATTTCCTTGATGGCACTCCAGAGAAACCCCAAGAACACTGTTTCAAGGCTAGAGGGATCCTCAGGTCACTGTAACAACACGAAAGAGCTCCGTGGGCCAAAAATCAACTCGAGATGAGAGGTTAGTCCCTGGCTTCGACTCCAGAGGAATACCACCTTACCACAAGCACCTCAAGAGGAGGCTTCTCTCAGCTCTAGGTATGTGAGAGGGACCCTGAGTTTGCAGCCTCAAGTGGAATGGACACCGCGATGCCCTGACTCGAAATAAGGCCGGATATCCCTGCAGTGACTTGAATGCAGGCTCGTCTTGCATCTCCCAAGAAGAAAGGATGTCTGAATCCCCTGTGGAGACCACAGAGAAAGACCTAGTTCCCCACCTCATCGCGACCGGAGGCCTCACATCCTTTGAAAACTCCAGAGGTACGCGGAGATCAGTGCCTCCAAAGGAGACGATGCTTGACTCCTCGCGAAACTTGATAGGAGTCCCAGGATTCTTGTGGCACGTGGAAAGGGACCCTTGGTCTCCCGCCTCAGCTGGTGAGGCGTCCCAATTGCCTTGCCAAGCCTCGAGGAGAATCCCGAGTTGTGTCTCGCAACTAGGCAAGAGTCCTGACGTGGCTGAACAAACACGTGTGTGGAAGGGCCATCCCCGTCGTAACTCGAGAATATACCCCAGGTTCCCGCCGCAACTCGAGAAAAACCATGAGACTTCCCCCTCGATGCGAGATGAGGCCCGATTCCCCTGTACTGCGTGCAGAGCAATTCCATCTTGCACATCACACATGAAAGGAGCCTTGATTTCCTTGATGGCACTCCAGAGAAACCCCAAGAACACTGTTTCAAGGATAGAGGGATCCTGAGGTCACTGTAGCAACACGAATGAACTCTGTGGACCAAAAATCAACTCGAAAAGAGAGGTTAGTCCCTGGATTCGTCTCCAGAGGAATACCACCTTACCACAAGCACCTCAAGAGGAGGCTTCTCTCAGCTCTAGGTATGTGAGAGGGACCCTGAGTTGCGGCCTCAAGTGGAATGGACACCGCGATGCCCTGACTCGAAATAAGGCCGGATATCCCTGCAGTGACTTCAATGCAGGCTCGTCTTGCATCTCCCAGGACGAAAGGATGTCTGAATCTCCTGTGGAAAGCACAGAAAAAGACTTAGTTCCCCACCTCATCGCGACCGATAGCCTCACATCCTTTGAAAAATCCAGAGGTACGCGGAGATCAGTGCCTCCAAAGGAGACGATGCCTGATTCCTCGTGAAACTTGATAGGAGTCCCAGGATTCCTGTGGCACTTGGAAAGGGACACTTGGTCTCCCGCCTCAGCTGGAGAGGCGTCCCAATTGCCCTGCCAAGCCTCGAGGAGAATCCCGAGTTGTCCCTCGCAACTAGGCAGGAGTCCTGACGTGGATGAACAAACACGTGGGTGGAAGGGCCATCCCCGTCGTAACTCGAGAATATACCCCAGGTTCCCGCCGCAACTCGAGAAAAACCATGAGACTTCCCCCTCACCGCGAGATGAGGCCCGATTCCCCTGCACTGCGTGCAGAGCAATTCCGTGTTGCACATCACACATGAAAGGAGCCTTGATTTCCTTCATGGCACTCCAGAGAAACCCCAAGAACACTGTTTCAAGGCTAGAGGGATCCTGAGGTCACTGTAGCAACACGAAAGAGCTCCGTGGGCCAAAAATCAACTCGAGATGAGAGGTTAGTCCCTGGCTTTGACTCCAGAGGAATACCACCTGACCACAAGCACCTCAAGAGGAGGCTTCTCTCAGCTCTAGGTATGTGAGAGGGACCCTGAGTTTGCGGCCTCAAGTGGAATGGACACCGCGATGCCCTGACGCGAAATAAGGCTGGATATCCCTGCAGTGACTTGAATGCAGGCTCGTCTTGCATCTCCCAAGATGAAAGGATGTCTGAATCCCCTGTGGAGACCACAGAGAAAGACCTAGTTCCCCACCTCATCGCGACAGGAGGCCTCACATCCTTTGAAAACTCCAGAGGTACGCGGAGATCAGTGCCTCCAAAGGAGACGATGCCTGAGTCCTCGTGAAACTTGATAGGAGTCCCAGGATTCCTGTGGCACGTGGAAAGGGACCCTTGGTCTCCCGCCTCAGCTGGAGAGGCGTCCCAATTGCCTTGCCAAGCCTCGAGGAGAATCCCGAGTTGTGTCTCGCAACTAGGCAAGAGTCCTGACGTGGCTGAACAAACACGTGTGTGGAAGGGCCATCCCCGTCATAACTCGAGAATATACCCCAGGTTCCCGCCGCAACCCGAGAAAAACCATGAGACTTCCCCCTCGCCGCGAGATGAGGCCCGATTCCCCTGCACTGCGTGCAGAGCAATTCCGTGTTGCACATCACACATGAAAGGAGCCTTGATTTCCTTCATGGCACTCCAGAGAAACCCCAAGAACACTGTTTCAAGGCTAGAGGGATCCTGAGGTCACTGTAGTAACACGAAAGAGCTCTGTGGACCAAAAATCAACTCGAGATGAGAGGTTAGTCCCTGGCTTTGACTCCAGAGGAATACCACCTTACCACAAGCACCTCAAGAGGAGGCTTCTCTCAGCTTTAGGTATGTGAGAGGGACCCTGAGTTTGCGGCCTCAAGTGGAATGGACACCGCGATGCCCTGACTCGAAATAAGGCCGTATATCCCTGCAGTGACTGGAATGCAGGCTCGTCTTGCATCTCCCAAGACGAAAGGGTGTCTGAATCCCCTGTGGAGACCACAGAGAAAGACCTAGTTCCCCACCTTATCGCGACAGGAGGCCTCAAATCCTTTGAAAACTCCAGAGGTTTGCGGAGATCAGTGCCTCCAAAGGAAACGATGCCTGACTCCTCGTGAAACTTGATAGGAGACCCAGGATTCCTGTGGCACGTGGAAAGGGACTCTTGGTCTCCCGTCTCAGCTGGAGAGGCGTCCCAATTGCCCTGCAAAGCCTCGAGGAGAATCCCGAGTTGTCCCTCGCAACTAGGCAGGAGTCCTGACGTCGCTGAAGAAACACGTGTGTGGAAGGGCCATCCCCGTCGTAACTCGAGAATATACCCCAGGTTCCCGCCGCAACTCGAGAAAAACCATGAGACTTCCCCCTCGCCGCGAGATGAGGCCCGATTCCCCTGCACTGCGTGCAGAGCAATTCCGTGTTGCACATCACACATGAAAGGAGCCTTGATTTCCTTCATGGCACTCCTGAGAAACCCCAAGAACACTGTTTCAAGGATAGAGGGATCCTGAGGTCACTGTAGCAACACGAAAGAACTCTGTGGACCAAAAATCAACTCGAAAAGAGAGGTTAGTCCCTGGATTCGTCTCCAGAGGAATACCACCTTACCACAAGCACCTCAAGAGGAGGCTTCTCTCAGCTCTAGGTATGTGAGAGGGACCCTGAGTTTGCGGCTTCAAGTGGAATGGACACCGCGATGCCCTGACTCGAAATAAGGCTGGATATCCCTGCAGTGACTTCAATGCAGGCTCGTCTTGCATCTCCCAGGACGAAAGGATGTCTGAATCCCCTGTGGAAAGCACAGAGAAAGATTAGTTTCCCACCTCATCGCGACCGGAGGCCTCACATCCTTTGAAAACTCCAGAGGTACGCGGAGATCAGTGTCTCCAAAGGAGACGATGCCTGACTCCTCGTGAAACTTGATAGGAGTCCCAGGATTCCTGTGGCACTTGGAAAGGGACACTTGGTCTCCCGCCTCAGCTGGAGAGGCGTCCCAATTGCCCTGCCAAGCCTCGAGGAGAATCCAGAGTTGTCCCTCGCAACTAGGCAGGAGTCCTGACGTGGCTGAACAAACACGTGGGTGGAAGGGCCATCCCCGTCGTAACTCGAGAATATACCCCAGGTTCCCGCCGCAACTCGAGAAAAACCATGAGACTTCCCCCTCGCCGCGAGATGAGGCCCGATTCCCCTGCACTGTGTGCAGAGCAATTCCGTGTTGCACATCACACATGAAAGGAGCCTTGATTTCCTTGATGGCACTCCAGAGAAACCCCAAGAACACTGTTTCAAGGCTAGAGGGATCCTCAGGTCACTGTAACAACAGGAAAGAGCTCCGTGGGCCAAAAATCAACTCGAGATGAGAGGTTAGTCCCTGGCTTCGACTCCAGAGGAATACCACCTTACCACAAGCACCTCAAGAGGAGGCTTCTCTCAGCTCTAGGTATGTGAGAGGGACCCTGAGTTTGCAGCCTCAAGTGGAATGGACACCGCGATGCCCTGACTCGAAATAAGGCCGGATATCCCTGCAGTGACTTGAATGCAGGCTCGTCTTGCATCTCCCAAGAAGAAAGGATGTCTGAATCCCCTGTGGAGACCACAGAGAAAGACCTAGTTCCCCACCTCATCGCGACCGGAGGCCTCACATCCTTTGAAAACTCCAGAGGTACGCGGAGATCAGTGCCTCCAAAGGAGACGATGCTTGACTCCTCGCGAAACTTGATAGGAGTCCCAGGATTCCTGTGGCACGTGGAAAGGGACCGTTGGTCTCCCGCCTCAGCTGGAGAGGCGTCCCAATTGCCTTGCCAAGCCTCGAGGAGAATCCCGAGTTGTGTCTCGCAACTAGGCAAGAGTCCTGACGTGGCTGAACAAACACGTGTGTGGAAGGGCCATCCCCGTCGTAACTCGAGAATATACCCCAGGTTCCCGCCGCAACTCGAGAAAAACCATGAGACTTCCCCCTCGATGCGAGATGAGGCCCGATTCCCCTGTACTGCGTGCAGAGCAATTCCATCTTGCACATCACACATGAAAGGAGCCTTGATTTCCTTGATGGCACTCCAGAGAAACCCCAAGAACACTGTTTCAAGGATAGAGGGATCCTGAGGTCACTGTAGCAACACGAAAGAACTCTGTGGACCAAAAATCAACTCGAAAAGAGAGGTTAGTCCCTGGATTCGTCTCCAGAGGAATACCACCTTACCACAAGCACCTCAAGAGGAGGCTTCTCTCAGCTCTAGGTATGTGAGAGGGACCCTGAGTTGCGGCCTCAAGTGGAATGGACACCGCGATGCCCTGACTCGAAATAAGGCCGGATATCCCTGCAGTGACTTCAATGCAGGCTCGTCTTGCATCTCCCAGGACGAAAGGATGTCTGAATCCCCTGTGGAAAGCACAGAAAAAGACTTAGTTCCCCACCTCATCGCGACCGATAGCCTCACATCCTTTGAAAACTCCAGAGGTACGCGGAGATCAGTGCCTCCAAAGGAGACGATGCCTGATTCCTCGTGAAACTTGATAGGAGTCCCAGGATTCCTGTGGCACTTGGAAAGGGACACTTGGCCTCCCGCCTCAGCTGGAGAGGCGTCCCAATTGCCCTGCCAAGCCTCGAGGAGAATCGCGAGTTGTCCCTCGCAACTAGGCAGGAGTCCTGACGTCGCTGAAGAAACACGTGGGTGGAAGGGCCATCCCCGTCGTAACTCGAGAATATACCCCAGGTTCCCGCCGCAACTCGAGAAAAACCATGAGACTTCCCCCTCGCCGCGAGATGAGGCCCGATTCCCCTGCACTGCGTGCAGAGCAATTCCGTGTTGCACATCACACATGAAAGGAGCCTTGATTTCCTTGATGGCACTCCAGAGAAACCCCAAGAACACTGTTTCAAGGCTAGAGGGATCCTGAGGTCACTGTTGCAACACGAAAGAGCTCCGTGGACCCAAAATCAACTCGAGATGAGAGGTTAGTCCCTGGCTTCGACTCCAGAGGAATACCACCTTACCACAAGCACCTCAAGAGGAGGCTTCTCTCAGCTCTAGGTATGTGAGAGGGACCCTGAGTTTGCGGCCTCAAGTGGAATGGACACCGCGATGCCCTGACTCGAAATAAGGCCGTATATCCCTGCAGTGACTGGAATGCAGGCTCGTCTTGCATCTCCCAAGACGAAAGGGTGTCTGAATCCCCTGTGGAGACCACAGAGAAAGACCTAGTTCCCCACCTCATCGCGACAGGAGGCCTCAAATCCTTTGAAAACTCCAGAGGTATGCGGAGATCAGTGCCTCCAAAGGAGACGATGCCTGACTCCTCGTGAAACTTGATAGGAGACCCAGGATTCCTGTGGCACGTGGAACGGGACACTTGGTCTCCCGTCTCAGCTGGAGAGGCGTCCCAATTGTCCTGCAAAGCCTCGAGGAGAATCCCGAGTTGTCCCTCGCAACTAGGCAGGAGTCCTGACATGGCTGAACACACACGTGTGTGGAAGGGCCATCCCCGTCGTAACTCGAGAATATACCCCAGGTTCCCGCCACAATTCGAGAAAAACCATGAGACTTCCCCCTCGCCGCGAGATAAGGCCCGATTCCCCTGCACTGCGTGCAGAGCAATTCCGTGTTGCACATCACACATGAAAGGAGCCTTGATTTCCTTGATGGCACTCCAGAGAAACCCCAAGAACACTGTTTCAAGGCTAGAGGGATCCTGAGGTCACTGTAGCAACACGAAAGAGCTCCGTGGGCCAAAAATCAACTCGAAAAGAGAGGTTAGTCCCTGGCTTCGACTCCAGAGGAATACCACCTTACCACAAGCACCTCAAGAGGAGGCTTCTCTCAGCTCTAGGTATGTGAGAGGGACCCTGAGTTTGCGGCCTCAAGTGGAATGGACACCGCGATGCCCTGACTCGAAATAAGGCCGGATATCCCTGCAGTGACTTCAATGCAGGCTCGTCTTGCATCTCCCAAGATGAAAGGATGTCTGAATCCCCTGTGGAGACCACAGAGAAAGACCTAGTTCCCCACCTCATCGCGACCGGAGGCCTCACATCCTTTGAAAACTCCAGAGGTACGCGGAGATCAGTGCCTCCAAAGGAGACGATGCCTGACTCCTCGTGAAACTTGATAGGAGTCCCAGGATTCCTGTGACACGTGGAAAGGGACCCTTGGTCTCCCGCCTCAGCTGGAGAGGCGTCCCAATTGCCTTGCCAAGCCTCGAGGAGAATCCCGAGTTGTGTCTCGCAACTAGGCAAGAGTCCTGACGTGGCTGAACAAACACGTGTGTGGAAGGGCCATCCCCGTCGTAACTCGAGAATATACCCCAGGTTCCCGCCGCAACTCGAGAAAAACCATGAGACTTCCCCCTCGCCGCGAGATGAGGCCCGATTCCCCTGCACTGCGTGCAGAGCAATTCTGTGTTGCACATCACACATGAAAGGAGCCTTGATTTCCTTCATGGCACTCCAGAGAAACCCCAAGAACACTATTTCAAGGCTAGAGGGATCCTGAGGTCACTGTAGCAACACGAAAGAGCTCCGTGGACCCAAAATCAACTCGAGATGAGAGGTTAGTCCCTGGCTTCGACTCCAGAGGAATACCACCTTACCACAAGCACCTCCAGAGGAGGCTTCTCTCAGCTCTAGGTATGTGAGAGGGACCCTGAGTTTGCGGCCTCAAGTGGAATGGACACCGCGATGCCCTGACTCGAAATAAGGCCGGATATCCCTGCAGTGACTGGAATGCAGGCTCGTCTTGCATCTCCCAAGACGAAAGGGTGTCTGAATCCCCTGTGGAGACCACAGAGAAAGACCTATTTCCCCACCTCATCGCGACAGGAGGCCTCAAATCCTTTGAAAACTCCAGAGGTATGCGGAGATCAGTGCCTCCAAAGGAGACGATGCCTGACTCCTCGTGAAACTTGATAGGAGACCCAGGATTCCTGTGGCACGTGGAAAGGGACCCTTGGTCTCCCGTCTCAGCTGGAGAGGCGTCCCAATTGCCCTGCAAAGCCTCGAGGAGAATCCCGAGTTGTCCCTCGCAACTAGGCAGGAGTCCTGACATGGCTGAACACACACGTGTGTGGAAGGGCCATCCCCGTCGTAACTCGAGAATATACCCCAGGTTCCCGCAGCAACTCGAGAAAAACCATGAGACTTCCCCCTCGCCGCGAGATGAGGCCCGATTCCCCTGCACTGCGTGCAGAGCAATTCCGTGTTGCACATCACACATGAAAGGAGCCTTGATTTCCTTGATGGCACTCCAGAGAAACCCCAAGAACACTATTTCAAGGCTAGAGGGATCCTGAGGTCACTGTAGCAACACGAAAGAGCTCCGTGGACCAAGAATCAACACGAGATGAGAGGTTAGTCCCTGGCTTCGACTCCTGAGGAATACCACCTTACCACAAGCACCTCAAGAGGAGGCTTCTCTCAGCTCTAGGTATGTGAGAGGGATCCTGAGTTTGCGGCCTCAAGTGGAATGGACACCGCGATGCCCTGACGCGAAATAAGGCCGGATATCCCTGCAGTGACTTGAATGCAGGCTCGTCTTGCATTTCCCAAGAAGAAAGGATGTCTGAATCCCCTGTGGAGACCACGGAGAAACACCTAGTTCCCCACCTCATCGCGACCGGAGGCCTCACATCCTTTGAAAACTCCAGAGGTACGCGGAGATCAGTGCCTCCAAAGGAGACGATGCCTGACTCCTCGTGAAACTTGATAGGAGTCCCAGGATTCTTGTGGCACGTGGAAAGGGACCCTTGGTCTCCCGCCTCAGCTGGAGAGGCGTCCCAATTGCCCTGCCAAGCCTCGAGGAGAATCCCGAGTTGTCCCTCGCAACTAGGCAGGAGTCCTGACGTCGCTGAACAAACACGTGGGTGGAAGGGCCATCCCCGTCGTAACTCGAGAATATACCCCAGGTTCCCGCCGCAACTCGAGAAAAACCATGAGACTTCCCCCTCGATGCGAGATGAGGCCGGATTCCCCTGTACTGCGTGCAGAGCAATTCCGTCTTGCACATCACACATGAAAGGAGCCTTGATTTCCTTGATGGCACTCCAAAGAAACCCCAAGAACACTGTTTCTAGGATAGAGGGATCCTGAGGTCACTGTAGCAACACGATAGAACTCTGTGGACCAAAAATCAACTCGAAAAGAGAGGTTAGTCCCTGGATTCGTCTCCAGAGGAATACCACCTTACCACAAGCACCTCAAGAGGAGGCTTCTCTCAGCTCTAGGTATGTGAGAGGGACCCTGAGTTTGCGGCCTCAAGTGGAATGGACACCGCGATGCCCTGACTCGAAATAAGGCCGGATACCCCTGCAGTGACTTCAATGCAGGCTCGTCTTGCATCTCCCAGGACGAAAGGATGTCTGAATCCCCTGTGGAAAGCACAGAGAAAGACTTAGTTCCCCACCTCATCGCGACCGATAGCCTCACATCCTTTGAAAACTCCAGAGGTACGCGGAGATCAGTGCCTCCAAAGGAGACGATGCCTGACTCCTCGTGAAACTTGATAGGAGTCCCAGGATTCCTGTGGCACTTGGAAAGGGACACTTGGTCTCCCGCCTCAGCTGCAGAGGCGTCCCAATTGCCCTGCCAAGCCTCGAGAAGAATCCAGAGTTGTCCCTCGCAACTAGGCAGGAGTCCTGACGTCGCTGAAGAAACACGTGGGTAGAAGGGCCATCCCCGTCGTAACTCGAGAATATACCCCAGGTTCCCGCCGCAACTCGAGAAAAACAATGAGACTTCCCCCTCGCCGCGAGATGAGGCCCGATTCCCCTGCACTGCGTGCAGAGCAATTCCGTGTTGCACATCACACATGAAAGGAGCCTTGATTTCCTTGATGGCACTCCAGAGAAACCCCAAGAACACTGTTTCAAGGCTAGAGGGATCCTGAGGTCACTGTAGCAACACGAAAGAGCTCCGTGGGCCAAAAATCAACTCGAGATGAGAGGTTAGTCCCTGGCTTCGACTCCAGAGGAATACCACCTTACCACAAGCACCTCAAGAGGAGGCTTCTCTCAGCTCTAGGTATGTGAGAGGGACCCTGAGTTTGCGGCTTCAAGTGGAATGGACACCGCGATGCCCTGACGCGAAATAAGGCTGGATATCCCTGCAGTGACTTGAATGCAGGCTCGTCTTGCATCTCCCAAGAAGAAAGGATGTCTGAATACCCTGTGGAGACCACAGAGAAAGATCTAGTTCCCCACCTCATCGCGACCGGAGGCCTCACATCCTTTGAAAACTCCAGAGGTACGCGGAGATCAGTGCCTCCAAAGGAGACGATGCCTGACTCCTCGTGAAACTTGATAGGAGTCCCAGGATTCCTGTGGCACGTGGAAAGGGACCCTTAGTCTCCCGCCTCAGCTGGAGAGGCGTCCCAATTGCCTTGCCAAGCCTCGAGGAGAATCCCGAGTTGTGTCTCGCAACTAGGCAAGAGTCCTGACGTGGCTGAACAAACACGTGTGTGGAAGGGCCATCCCCGTCGTAACTCGAGAAAATACCCCAGGTTCCCGCCGCAACTCGAGAAAAACCATGAGACTTCCCCCTCGCCGCGAGATGAGGCCCGATTCCCCTGCACTGCGTGCAGAGCAATTCTGTGTTGCACATCACACATGAAAGGAGCCTTGATTTCCTTCATGGCACTCCAGAGAAACCCCAAGAACACTGTTTCAAGGCTAGAGGGATCCTGAGGTCACTGTAGCAACACGAAAGAGCTCCGTGGACCCAAAATCAACTCGAAAAGAGAGGTTAGTCCCTGGCTTCGAGTCCAGAGGAATACCACCTTACCACAAGCACCTCAAGAGGAGGCTTCTCTCAGCTGTAGGTATGTGAGAGGGACCCTGAGTTTGCGGCCTCAAGTGGAATGGACACCGCGATGCCCTGACTCGAAATAAGGCCGGATATCCCTGCAGTGACTTCAATGCAGGCTCGTCTTGCATCTCCCAGGACGAAAGGATGTCTGAATCCCCTGTGGAAAGCACAGAGAAATACTTAGTTCCCCACCTCATCGCGACCGATTGCCTCACATCCTCTGAAAATTCCAGAGGTACGCGGAGATCAGTGCCTCCAAAGGAGACGATGCCTGACTCCTCGTGAAACTTGATAGGAGTCCCAGGATTCCTGTGGCACTTGGAAAGGGACACTTGGTCTCCCGCCTCAGCTGGAGAGGCGTCCCAATTGCCCTGCCAAGCCTCGGGGAGAATCCAGAGTTGTCCCTCGCAACTAGGCAGGAGTCCTGACGTCGCTGAAGAAACACGTGGGTGGAAGGGCAATCCCCGTCGTAACTCGAGAATATACCCCAGGTTCCCGCCGCAACTCGAGAAAAGCCATGAGACTTCCCCCTCGCCGCGAGATGAGGCCCGATTCCCCTGCACTGCGTGCAGAGCAATTCCGTGTTGCACATCACACATGAAAGGAGCCTTGATTTCCTTGATGGCACTCCAGAGAAACCCCAAGAACACTGTTTCAAGGCTAGAGGGATCCTGAGGTCACTGTAGCAACACGAAAGAGCTCCGTGGACCAAAAATCAACTCGAGATGAGAGGTTAGTCCCTGGCTTCGACTCCAGAGGAATACCACCTTACCACAAGCACCTCAAGAGGAGGCTTCTCTCAGCTCTAGGTATGTGAGAAGGACCCTGAGTTTGCGGCCTCAAGTGGAATGGACACCGCGATGCCCTGACGCAAAATAAGCCTGGATATCCCTGCAGTGACTTGAATGCAGGCTCGTCTTGCATCTCCCAAGATGAAAGGTTGTCTGAATCCCCTGTGGAGACCTCAGAGAAAGACCTAGTTCCCCACCTCATCGCGACCGGAGGCCTCACATCCTTTGAAAACTCCAGAGGTACGCGGAGATCAGTGCCTCCAAAGGAGACGATGCCTGACTCCTCGTGAAACTTGATAGGAGTCCCAGGATTCCTGTGGCACGTGGAAAGGGACCCTTGGTCTCACGCCTCAGCTGGAGAGGCGTCCCAATTGCCTTGCCAAGCCTCGAGGAGAATCCCGAGTTGTGTCTCGCAACTAGGCAAGAGTCCTGACGTGGCTGAACAAACACGTGTGTGGAAGGGCCATCCCCGTCGTAACTCGAGAATATACCCCAGGTTCCCGCCGCAACTCGAGAAAAACCATGAGACTTCCCCCTCGCCGCGAGATGAGGCCCGATTCCCCTGCACAGCGTGCAGAGCAATTCTGTGTTGCACATCACACATGAAAGGAGCCTTGATTTCCTTGATGGCACTCCAGAGAAACCCCAAGAACACTGTTTCAAGGCTAGAGGGATCCTGAGGTCACTGTAGCAACACGAAAGAGCTCCGTGGACCAAAAATCAACTCGAGATGAGAGGTTAGTCCCTGGCTTCGACTCCAGAGGAATACCACCTTACCACAAGCACCTCAAGAGGAGGCTTCTCTCAGCTCTAGGTATGTGAGAGGGACCCTGAGTTTGCGGCCTCAAGTGGAATGGACACCGCGATGCCCTGACTCGAAATAAGGCCGGATATCCCTGCAGTGACTGGAATGCAGGCTCGTCTTGCATCTCCCAAGACGAAAGGGTGTCTGAATCCCCTGTGGAGACCACAGAGAAAGAACTAGTTCCCCACCTCATCGCGACAGGAGGCCTCAAATCCTTTGAAAACTCCAGAGGTATGCGGAGATCAGTGCCTCCAAAGGAGACGATGCCTGACTCCTCGTGAAACTTGATAGGAGACCCAGGATTCCTGTGGCACGTGGAGAGGGACCCGTGGTCTCCCGTCTCAGCTGGAGAGGCGTCACAATTGCCCTGCAAAGCCTCGAGGAGAATCCCGAGGTGTCCCTCGCAACTAGGCAGGAGTCCTGACATGGCTGAACACACACGTGTGTGGAAGGGCCATCCCCGTCGTAACTCGAGAATATACCCCAGGTTCCCGCCGCAACTCGAGAAAAACCATGAGACTTCCCCCTCGCCGCGAGATGAGGCCCGATTCCCCTGCACTGCGTGCAGAGCAATTCCGTGTTGCACATCACACATGAAAGGAGCCTTGATTTCCTTGATGGCACTCCAGAGAAACCCCAAGAACACTGTTTCAAGGCTAGAGGGATCCTGAGGTCACTGTGGCAACACGAAAGAGCTCCGTGGACCAAGAATCAACACGAGATGAGAGGTTAGTCCCTGACTTTGACTCCTGAGGAATACCACCTTACCACAAGCACCTCAAGAGGAGGCTTCTCTCAGCTCTAGGTATGTGAGAGGGATCCTGAGTTTGCGGCCTCAAGTGGAATGGACACCGCGATGCCCTGACTCGAAATAAGGCCGAATATCCCTGCAGTGACTTGAATGCAGGCTCGTCTTGCATCTCCCAAGAAGAAAGGATGTCTGAATCCCCTGTGGAGACCATAGAGAAACACCTAGTTCCCCACCTCATGGCTACCGGAGGCCTCACATCCTTTGAAAACTCCAGAGGTACGCGGAGATCAGTGCCTCCAAAGGAGACGATGCCTGACTCCTCGTGAAACTTGATAGGAGTCCCAGGATTCTTGTGGCACGTGGAAAGGGACCCTTGGTCTCCCGCCTCAGCTGGAGAGGCGTTCCAATTGCCCTGCCAAGCCTCGAGGAGAATCCCGAGTTTTCCCTCGCAACTAGGCAGGAGTCCTGACGTGGCTGAACAAACACGTGGGTGGAAGGGCCATCCCCGTCGTAACTCGAGAATATACCCCAGGTTCCCGCCGCAACTCGAGAAAAACCATGAGACTTCCCCCTCGATGCGAGATGAGGCCCGATTCCCCTGTACTGCGTGCAGAGCAATTCCGTCTTGCACATCACACATGAAAGGAGCCTTGATTTCCTTGATGGCACTCCAGAGAAACCCCAAGAACACTGTTTCAAGGATAGAGGGATCCTGAGGTCACTGTAGCAACACGAAAGAACTCTGTGGACCAAAAATCAACTCGAAAAGAGAGGTTAGTCCCTGGATTCGTCTCCAGAGGAATACCACCTTACCACAAGCACCTCAAGAGGAGGCTTCTCTCAGCTCTAGGTATGTGAGAGGGACCCTGAGTTTGCGGCCTCAAGTGGAATGGACACCGCGATGCCCTGACTCGAAATAAGGCCGGATATCCCTGCAGTGACTTCAATGCAGGCTCGTCTTGCATCTCCCAGGACGAAAGGATGTCTGAATCCCCTGTGGAAAGCACAGAGAAAGACTTAGTTCCCCACCTCATCGCGACCGATAGCCTCACATCCTTTGAAAACTCCAGAGGTACGCGGAGATCAGTGCCTACAAAGGAGACGATGCCTGACTCCTCGTGAAACTTGATAGGAGTCCCAGGATTCCTGTGGCACTTGGAAAGGGACACTTGGTCTCCCGCCTCAGCTGGAGAGGCGTCCCAATTGCCCTGCCAAGCCTCGAGGAGAATCCAGAGTTGTCCCTCGCAACTAGGCAGGAGTCCTGACGTCGCTGAAGAAACACGTGGGTGGAAGGGCCATCCCCGTCGTAACTCGAGAATATACCCCAGGTTCCCGCCGCAACTCGAGAAAAACCATGAGATTTCCCCCTCGCCGCGAGATGAGGCCCGATTCCCCTGCACTGCGTGCAGAGCAATTCCGTGTTGCACATCACACATGAAAGGAGCCTTGATTTCCTTGATGGCACTCCAGAGAAACCCCAAGAACACTGTTTCAAGGCTAGAGGGATCCTGAGGTCACTGTAGCAACACGAAAGAGCTCCGTGGGCCAAAAATCAACTCGAGATGAGAGGTTAGTCCCTGGCTTCGACTCCAGAGGAATACCACCTTACCACAAGCACCTCAAGAGGAGGCTTCTCTCAGCTCTAGGTATGTGAGAGGGACCCTGAGTTTGCGGCCTCAAGTGGAATGGACACCGCGATGCCCTGACGCGAAATAAGGCCGGATATCCCTGCAGTGACATGAATGCAGGCTCGTCTTGCATCTCCCAAGATGAAAGGGTGTCTGAATCCCCTGTGGAGACCACAGAGAAAGACCTAGTTCCCCACCTCATGGCGACCGGAGGCCTCACATCCTTTGAAAACTCCAGAGGTACGCGGAGATCAGTGCCTCCAAAGGAGACGATGCCTGACTCCTCGTGAAACTTGATAGGAGACCCAGGATTCCTGTGGCACGTGGAGAGGGACCCGTGGTCTCCCGTCTCAGCTGGAGAGGCGTCACAATTGCCCTGCAAGGCCTCGAGGAGAATCCCGAGTTGTCCCTCGCAACTAGGCAGGAGTCCTGACATGGCTGAACACACACGTGTGTGGAAGGGCCATCCCCGTCGTAACTCGAGAATATACCCCAGGTTCCCGCCGCAACTCGAGAAAAACCATGAGACTTCCCCCTCGCCGCGAGATGAGGCCCGATTCCCCTGCACTGCGTGCAGAGCAATTCCGTGTTGCACATCACACATGAAAGGAGCCTTGATTTCCTTGATGGCACTCCAGAGAAACCCCAAGAACACTGTTTCAAGGCTAGAGGGATCCTGAGGTCACTGTAGCAACACCAAAGAGCTCCGTGGACCAAGAATCAACACGAGATGAGAGGTTAGTCCCTGGCTTCGACTCCTGAGGAATACCACCTTACCACAAGCACCTCAAGAGGAGGCTTCTCTCAGCTCTAGGTATGTGAGAGGGACCCTGAGTTTGCGGCCTCAAGTGGAATGGACACCGCGATGCCCTGACTCGAAATAAGGCCGGATATCCCTGCAGTGACTTGAATGCAGGCTCGTCTTGCATCTCCCAAGAAGAAAGGATGTCTGAATCCCCTGTGGAGACCACAGAGAAAGACCTAGTTCCCCACCTCATCGCGACCGGAGGCCTCACATCCTTTGAAAACTCCAGAGGTACGCGGAGATCAGTGCCTCCAAAGGAGACGATGCCTGACTCCTCGTGAAACTTGATAGGAGTCCCAGATTTCTTGTGGCACGTGAAAAGGGACCCTTGGTCTCCCGCCTCAGCTGGAGAGGCGTCCCAATTGCCCGGCCAAGCCTCGAGGAGAATCCCGAGTTGTCCCTCGCAATTAGGCAGGAGTCCTGACGTGGCTGGACAAACACATGGGTGGAAGGGCCATCCCCGTCGTAAATCGAGAATATACCCCAGGTTCCCGCCGCAACTCGAGAAAAACCATGAGACTTCCCCCTCGATGCGAGATGAGGCCCGATTCCCCTGTACTGCGTGCAGAGCAATTCCGTCTTGCACATCACACATGAAAGGAACCTTGATTTCCTTGATGGCACTCCAGAGAAACCCCAAGAACACTGTTTCAAGGCTAGAGGGATCCGGAGGTCACTGTAGCAACACGAAAGAGCACCGTGGGCCAAAAATCAACTCGAGATGAGAAGTTAGTCCCTGGCTTCGACTCCAGAGGAATACCACCTTACCACAAGCACCTCAAGAGGAGGCTTCTCTCAGCTCTAAGTATGTGAGAGGGATCCTGATTTTGCGGCCTCAAGTGGAATGGACACCGCGATGACCTGACTCGAAATAAGGCCGGATATCCCTGCAGTGACTTGAATGCAGGCTCGTCTTGCATCTCCCAAGAAGAAAGGATGTCTGAATCCCCTGTGGAGACCACAAAGAAAGACCTAGTTCCCCACCTCATCGCGACCGGAGGCCTCACATCCTTTGAAAACTCCAGAGGTACGCGGAGATCAGTGCCTCCAAAGGAGACGATGCCTGACTCCTCGTGAAACTTGACAGGAGTCCCAGGATTCTTGTGGCACGTGGAAAGGGACCCTTGGTCTCCCGCCTCAGCTGGAGAGGCGTTCCAATTGCCCTACCAAGCCTCGAGGAGGATCCCGAGTTGTCCCTCGCAACTAGGCAGGAGTCCTGACGTGGCTGAACAAACACGTGGGTGGAAGGGCCATCCCCGTCGTAACTCGAGAATATACCCCAGGTTCCCGCCGCAACTCGAGAAAAACCATGAGACTTCCCCCTCGATGCGAGATGAGGCCCGATTCCCCTGTACTGCGTGCAGAGCAATTCCGTCTTGCACATCACACATGAAAGGAGCCTTGATTTCCTTGATGGCACTCCAGAGAAAACCCAAGAACACTGTTTCAAGGCTAGAGGGATCCTGAGGTCACTGTAGCAACACGAAAGAACTCTGTGGACCAAAAATCAACTCGAAAATAGAGATTAGTCCCATGATTCGTCTCCAGAGGTATACCACCTTACCACAAGCACCTCAAGAGGAGGCTTCTCTCAGCTCTAGGTATGTGAGAGGGACCCTGAGTTTGCGGCCTCAAGTGGAATGGACACCGCGATGCCCTGACTCGAAATAGGGCCGGATATCCCTGCAGTGACTTCAATGCAGGCTCGTCTTGCATCTCCCAGGACGAAAGGATGTCTGAATCCCCTGTGGAAAGCACAGAGAAAGACTTAGTTCCCCACCTCATCGCGACCGATAGGCTCATATCCTTTGAAAACTCCAGAGGTACGCGGAGATCAGTGCCTCCAAAGGAGACGATGCCTGACTCCTCGTGAAACTTGATAGGAGTCCCAGGATTCCTGTGGCACTTGGAAAGGGACACTTGGTCTCCCGCCTCAGCTGGAGAGGCGTCCCAATTGCCCTGCCAAGCCTCGAGGAGAATCCAGAGTTGTCCCTCGCAACTAGGCAGGAGTCCTGACGTCGCTGAAGAAACACGTGGGTGGAAGGGCCATCCCCGTCGTAACTCGAGAATATACCCCAGGTTCCCGCCGCGACTCGAGAAAAACCATGAGACTTCCCCCTCGCCGCGAGATGAGGCCCGATTCCCCTGCACTGCGTGCAGAGCAATTCCGTGTTGCACATCACACATGAAAGGAGCTTGATTTCCTTGATGGCACTCCAGAGAAACCCCAAGAACACTGTTTCAAGGCTAGAGGGATCCTGAGGTCACTGTAGCAACACGAAAGAGCTCCGTGGACCAAAAATCAACTCGAGATGAGAGGTTAGTCCCTGGCTTCGACTCCAGAGGAATACCACCTTACCACAAGCACCTCAAGAGGAGGCTTCTCTCAGCTCTAGGTATGTGAGAGGGACCCTGAGTTTGCGGCCTCAAGTGGAATGGACACCGCGATGCCCTGACTCGAAATAAGGCCGGATATCCCTGCAGTGACTTGAATGCAGGCTCGTCTTGCATCTCCCAAGATGAAAGGATGTCTGAACCCCTGTGGAGACCACAGAGAAAGACCTAGTTCCCCACCTCATGGCGACCGGAGGCCTCACATCCTTTGAAAACTCCAGAGGTACGCGGAGATCAGTGCCTCCAAAGGAGACGATGCCTGACTCCTCGTGAAACTTGATAGGAGTCCCAGGATTGCTGTGGCACGTGGAAAGGGACCCTTGGTCTCCCGCCTCAGCTGGAGAGGAGTCCCAATTGCCTTGCCAAGCCTCGAGGAGAATCCCGAGTTGTGTCTCGCAACTAGGCAAGAGTCCTGAGGTGGCTGAACAAACACGTGGGTGGAAGGGCCATCCCCGTCGTAACTCGAGAATATACCCCTTGTTCCCGCCGCAACTCGAGAAAAACCATGAGACTTCCCCCTCGCCGCGAGATGAGGCCCGATTCCCCTGCACTGCGTGCAGAGCAATTCCGTGTTGCACATCACACATGAAAGGAGCCTTGATTTCCTTCATGGCACTCCAGAGAAACCCCAAGAACACTGTTTCAAGGCTAGAGGGATCCTGAGGTCACTGTAGCAACAGGAAAGAGCTCCGTGGACCAAGAATCAACACGAGATGAGAGGTTAGTCCCTGGCTTCGACTCCTGAGGAATACCACCTTACCACAAGCACCTCAAGAGGAGGCTTCTCTCAGCTCTAGGTATGTGACAGGGACCCTGAGTTTGCGGCCTCAAGTGGAATGGACACCGCGATGCCCTGACTCGAAATAAGGCCGGATATCCCTGCAGTGACTTGAATGCAGGCTCGTCTTGCATCTCCCAAGAAGAAAGGATGTCTGAATCCCCTGTGGAGACCACAGAGAAAGACCTAGTTCCCCACCTCATCGCGACCGGAGGCCTCACATCCTTTGAAAACTCCAGAGGTACGCGGAGATCAGTGCCTCCAAAGGAGACGATGCCTGACTCCTCGTGAAACTTGATAGGAGTCCCAGGATTCTTGTGGCACGTGAAAAGGGACCCTTGGTCTCCCGCCTCAGCTAGAGAGGCGTCCCAATTGCCCTGCCAAGCCTCGAGGAGAATCCCGAGTTGTCCCTCGCAACTAGGCAGGAGTCCTGACGTGGCTGGACAAACACATGGGTGGAAGGGCCATCCCCGTCGTAACTCGAGAATATACCCCAGGTTCCCGCCGCAACTCGAGAAAAACCATGAGACTTCCCCCTCGATGGGAGATGAGGCCCGATTCCCCTGTACTGCGTGCAGAGCAATTCCGTCTTGCACATCACACATGAAGGGAACCTTGATTTCCTTGATGGCACTCCAGAGAAACCCCAAGAACACTGTTTCAAGGCTAGAGGGATCCTGAGGTCACTGTAGCAACACGAAAGAGCACCGTGGGCCAAAAATCAACTCGAGATGAGAAGTTAGTCCCTGGCTTCGACTCCAGAGGAATACCACCTTACCACAAGCACCTCAAGAGGAGGCTTCTCTCAGCTCTAGGTATGTGAGAGGGATCCTGAGTTTGCGGCCTCAAGTGGAATGGACACCGCGATGCCCTGACTCGAAATAAGGCCGGATATCCCTGCAGTGACTTGAATGCAGGCTCGTCTTGCATCTCCCAAGAAGAAAGGATGTCTGAATACCCTGTGGAGACCACAAAGAAAGACCTAGTTCCCCACCTCATCGCGACCGGAGGCCTCACATCCTTTGAAAACTCCAGAGGTACGCGGAGATCAGTGCCTCCAAAGGAGACGATGCCTGACTCCTCGTGAAACTTGAAAGGAGTCCCAGGATTCTTGTGGCACGTGGAAAGGGACCCTTGGTCTCCCGCCTCAGCTGGAGAGGCGTTCCAATTGCCCTGCGAAGCCTCGAGGAGGATCCCGAGTTGTCCCTCGCAACTAGGCAGGAGTCCTGACGTGGCTGAACAAACACGTGGGTGGAAGGGCCATCCCCGTCGTAACTCGAGAATATACCCCAGGTTCTCGCCGCAACTCGAGAAAAACCATGAGACTTGCCCCTCGATGCGAGATGAGGCCCGATTCCCCTGTACTGCGTGCAGAGCAATTCCGTCTTGCACATCACACATGAAAGGAGCCTTGATTTCCTTGATGGCACTCCAGAGAAACCCCAAGAACACTGTTTCAAGGCTAGAGGGATCCTGAGGTCACTGTAGCAACACGAAAGAACTCTGTGGACCAAAAATCAACTTGAAAAGAGAGGTTAGTCCCATGATTCGTCTCCAGAGGAATACCACCTTACCACAAGCACCTCAAGAGGAGGCTTCTCTCAGCTCTAGGTATGTGAGAGGGACCCTGAGTTTGCGGCCTCAAGTGGAATGGACACCGCGATGCCCTGACTCGAAATAGGGCCGGATATCCCTGCAGTGACTTCAATGCAGGCTCGTCTTGCATCTCCCAGGACGAAAGGATGTCTGAATCCCCTGGGGAAAGCACAGAGAAAGACTTAGTTCCCCACCTCATCGCGACCGATAGCCTCACATCCTTTGAAAACTCCAGAGGTACGCGGAGGTCAGTGCCTCCAAAGGAGACGATGCCTGACTCCTCGTGAAACTTGATAGGAGTCCCAGGATTCCTGTGGCACTTGGAAAGGGACACTTGGTCTCCCGCCTCAGCTGGAGAGGCGTCCCAATTGCCCTGCCAAGCCTCGAGGAGAATCCAGAGTTGTCCCTCGCAACTAGGCAGGAGTCCTGACGTCGCTGAACAAACACGTGGGTGGAAGGGCCATCCCCGTCGTAACTCGAGAATATACCCCAGGTTCCCGCCGCAACTCGAGAAAAACCATGAGACTTCCCCCTCGCCGCGAGATGAGGCCCGATTCCCCTGCACTGCGTGCAGAGCAATTCCGTGTTGCACATCACACATGAAAGGAGCCTTGATTTCCTTCATGGCACTCCAGAGAAACCCCAAGAACACTGTTTCAAGGCTAGAGGGATCCTGAGGTCACTGTAGCAACACGAAAGAGCTCCGTGGGCCAAAAATCAACTCGAGATGAGAGGTTAGTCCCTGGCTTCGACTCCAGAGGAATACCACCTTACCACAAGCACCTCAAGAGGAGGCTTCTCTCAGCTCTAGGTATGTGAGAGGGACCCTGAGTTTGCGGCCTCAAGTAGAATGGACACCGCGATGCCCTGACTCGAAATAAGGCCGGATATCCCTGCAGTGACTGGAATGCAGGCTCGTCTTGCATCTCCCAAGACGAAAGGGTGTCTGAATCCCCTGTGGAGACCACAGAGAAACACCTAGTTCCCCACCTCATCGCGACAGGAGGCCTCAAATCCTTTGAAAACTCCAGAGGTATGCGGAGATCAGTGATTCCAAAGGAGACGATGCCTGACTCCTCGTGAAACTTGATAGGAGACCCAGGATTCCTGTGGCACGTGGAAAGGGACCCTTGGTCTCCCGTCTCAGCTGGAGAGGCGTCCCAATTGCCCTGCAAAGCCTCGAGGAGAATCCCGAGTTGTGTCTCGCAACTAGGCAGGAGTCCTGACATGGCTGAACACACACGTGTGTGGAAGGGCCATCCCCGTCGTAACTCGAGAATATACCCCAGGTTCCCGCCGCAACTCGAGAAAAACCATGAGACTTCCCCCTCGCCGCGAGATGAGGCCCGATTCCCCTGTACTGCGTGCAGAGCAATTCCGTGTTGCACATTGCACATGAAAGGAGCCTTGATTTCCTTGATGGCACTCCAGAGAAACCCCAAGAACACTGTTTCAAGGCTAGAGGGATCCTGAGGTCACTGTAGCAACACGAAAGAACTCTGTGGACCAAAAATCAACTCGAAAAGAGAGGTTAGTCCCTGGATTCGTCTCCAGAGGAATACCACCTTACCACAAGCACCTCAAGAGGAGGCTTCTCTCAGCTCTAGGTATGTGAGAGGGACCCTGAGTTTGCGGCCTCAAGTGGAATGGACACCGCGATGCCCTGACTCGAAATAAGGCCGGATATTCCTGCAGTGACTTCAATGCAGGCTCGTCTTGCATCTCCCAGGACGAAAGGATGTCTGAATCCCCTGTGGAAAGCACAGAGAAAGACTTAGTTCCCCACCTCATCGCGACCGATAGCCTCACATCCTTTGAAAACTCCAGAGGTACGCGGAGATCAGTGCCTCCAAAGGAGACGATGCCTGACTCCTCGTGAAACTTGATAGGAGTCCCAGGATTCCTGTGGCACTTGGAAAGGGACACTTGGTCTCCCGGCTCAGCTGGAGAGGCGTCCCAATTGCCCTGCCAAGCCTCGAGGAGAATCCAGAGTTGTCCCTCGCAAGTAGGCAGGAGTCCTGACGTCGCTGAAGAAACACGTGGGTGGAAGGGCCATCCCCGTCGTAACTCGAGAATATACCCCAGGATCCCGCCGCAACTCGAGAAAAACCATGAGACTTCCGCCTCGCCGCGAGATGAGGCCCGATTCCCCTGCACTGCGTGCAGAGCAATTCCGTGTTGCACATCACACATGAAAGGAGCCTTGATTTCCTTGATGGCACTCCAGAGAAACCCCAAGAACACTGTTTCAAGGCTAGAGGGATCCTGAGGTCACTGTAGCAACACGAAAGAGCTCCGTGGACCAAGAATCAACACGAGATGAGAGGTTAGTCCCTGGCTTTGACTCCTGAGGAATACCACCTTACCACAAGCACCTCAAGAGGAGGCTTCTCTCAGCTCTAGGTATGTGACAGGGACCCTGAGTTTGCGGCCTCAAGTGGAATGGACACCGCGATGCCCTGACTCGAAATAAGGCCGGATATCCCTGCAGTGACTTGAATGCAGGCTCGTCTTGCATCTCCCAAGAAGAAAGGATGTCTGAATCCCCTGTGGAGACCACAGAGAAAGACCTAGTTCCCCACCTCATCGCGACCGGAGGCCTCACATCCTTTGAAAACTCCAGAGGTCCGCGGAGATCAGTGCCTCCAAAGGAGACGATGCCTGACTCCTCGTGAAACTTGATAGGAGTCCCAGGATTCTTGTGGCACGTGAAAAGGGACCCTTGGTCTCCCGCCTCAGCTAGAGAGGCGTCCCAATTGCCCTGCCAAGCCTCGAGGAGAATCCCGAGTTGTCCCTCGCAACTAGGCAGGAGTCCTGACGTGGCTGGACAAACACATGGGTGGAAGGGCCATCCCCGTCGTAACTCGAGAATATACCCCAGGTTCCCGCCGCAACTCGAGAAAAACCATGAGACTTCCCCCTCGATGGGAGATGAGGCCCGATTCCCCTGTACTGCGTGCAGAGCAATTCCGTCTTGCACATCACACATGAAAGGAACCTTGATTTCCTTGATGGCACTCCAGAGAAACCCCAAGAACACTGTTTCAAGGCTAGAGGGATCCTGAGGTCACTGTAGCAACACGAAAGAGCACCGTGGGCCAAAAATCAACTCGAGATGAGAAGTTAGTCCCTGGCTTCGACTCCAGAGGAATACCACCTTACCACAAGCACCTCAAGAGGAGGCTTCTCTCAGCTCTAGGTATGTGAGAGGGATCCTGAGTTTGCGGCCTCAAGTGGAATGGACACCGCGATGCCCTGACTCGAAATAAGGCCGGATATCCCTGCAGTGACTTGAATGCAGGCTCGTCTTGCATCTCCCAAGAAGAAAGGATGTCTGAATCCCCTGTGGAGACCACAAAGAAAGACCTAGTTCCCCACCTCATCGCGACCGGAGGCCTCACATCCTTTGAAAACTCCAGAGGTACGCGGAGATCAGTGCCTCCAAAGGAGACGATGCCTGACTCCTCGTGAAACTTGAAAGGAGTCCCAGGATTCTTGTGGCACGTGGAAAGGGACCCTTGGTCTCCCGCCTCAGCTGGAGAGGCGTTCCAATTGCCCTGCCAAGCCTCGAGGAGGATCCCGAGTTGTCCCTCGCAACTAGGCAGGAGTCCTGACGTGGCTGAACAAACACGTGGGTGGAAGGGCCATCCCCGTCGTAACTCGAGAATATACCCCAGGTTCTCGCCGCAACTCGAGAAAAACCATGAGACTTGCCCCTCGATGCGAGATGAGGCCCGATTCCCCTGTACTGCGTGCAGAGCAATTCCGTCTTGCACATCACACATGAAAGGAGCCTTGAAAAAAAAAAAAAAAGAAAAAAAAAAAAAAAAAAAAGAAAGGAGCCTTGATTTCCTTGATGGCACTCCAGAGAAACCCCAAGAACACTGTTTCAAGGCTAGAGGGATCCTGAGGTCACTGTAGCAACACGAAAGAACTCTGTGGACCAAAAATCAACTTGAAAAGAGAGGTTAGTCCCATGATTCGTCTCCAGAGGAATACCACCTTACCACAAGCACCTCAAGAGGAGGCTTCTCTCAGCTCTAGGTATGTGAGAGGGACCCTGAGTTTGCGTCCTCAAGTGGAATGGACACCGCGATGCCCTGACTCGAAATAGGGCCGGATATCCCTGCACTGACTTCAATGCAGGCTCGTCTTGCATCTCCCAGGACGAAAGGATGTCTGAATCCCCTGTGGAAAGCACAGAGAAAGACTTAGTTCCCCACCTCATCGCGACCGATAGCCTCACATCCTTTGAAAACTCCAGAGGTACGCGGAGATCAGTGCCTCCAAAGGAGACGATGCCTGACTCCTCGTGAAACTTGATAGGAGTCCCAGGATTCCTGTGGCACTTGGAAAGGGACACTTGGTCTCCCGCCTCAGCTGGAGAGGCGTCCCAATTGCCCTGCCAAGCCTCGAGGAGAATCCAGAGTTGTCCCTCGCAAGTAGGCAGGAGTCCTGACGTCGCTGAAGAAACACGTGGGTGGAAGGGCCATCCCCGTCGTAACTCGAGAATATACCCCAGGATCCCGCCGCAACTCGAGAAAAACCATGAGACTTCCCCCTCGCCGCGAGATGATGCCCGATTCCCCTGCACTGCGTGCAGAGCAATTCCGTGTTGCACATCACACATGAAAGGAGCCTTGATTTCCTTGATGGCACTCCAGAGAAACCCCAAGAACACTGTTTCAAGGCTAGAGGGATCCTGAGGTCACTGTTGCAACACGAAAGAGCTCCGTGGACCCAAAATCAACTCGAGATGAGAGGTTAGTCCCTGGCTTCGACTCCAGAGGAATACCACCTTACCACAAGCACCTCAAGAGGAGGCTTCTCTCAGCTTTAGGTATGTGAGAGGGACCCTGAGTTTGCGGCCTCAAGTGGAATGGACACCGCGATGCCCTGACGCGAAATAAGGCTGGATATCCCTGCAGTGACTGGAATGCAGGCTCGTCTTGCATCTCCCAAGACGAAAGGGTGTCTGAATCCCCTGTGGAGACCACAGAGAAACACCTAGTTCCCCACCTCATCGCGACAGGAGGCCTCAAATCCTTTGAAAACTCCAGAGGTATGCGGAGATCAGTGCCTCCAAAGGAGACGATGCCTGACTCCTCGTGAAACTTGATAGGAGACCCAGGATTCCTGTGGCACGTGGAAAGGGACCCTTGGTCTCCCGTCTCAGCTGGAGAGGCGTCCCAATTGCCCTGCAAAACCTCGAGGAGAATCCCGAGTTGTCCCTCCCAACTAGGCAGGAGTCCTGACATGGCTGAACACACACGTGTGTGGAAGGGCCATCCCCGTCGTAACTCGAGAATGTACCGCAGGTTCCCGCCGCAACTCGAGAAAAACCATGAGACTTCCCCCTCGCAGCGAGATGAGGCCCGATTCCCCTGCACTGCGTGCAGAGCAATTCCGTGTTGCACATCACACATGAAAGGAGCCTTGATTTCCTTGATGGCACTCCAGAGAAACCCCAAGAACACTGTTTCAAGGCTAGAGGGATCCTGAGGTCACTGTAGCAACACGAAAGAGCTCCGTGGACCAAGAATCAACACGAGATGAGAGGTTAGTCCCTGGCTTCGACTCCTGAGGAATACCACCTTACCACAAGCACCTCAAGAGGAGGCTTCTCTCAGCTCTAGGTATGTGAGAGGGATCCTGAGATTGCGGCCTCAAGTGGAATTGACACCGCGATGCCCTGACTCGAAATAAGGCCGGATATCCCTGCAGTGACTTGAATGCAGGCTCGTCTTGCATCTCCCAAGAAGAATGGATGTCTGAATCCCCTGTGGAGACCACAGAGAAAGACCTAGTTCCCCACCTCATCGCGACCAGAGGCCTCACATCCTTTGAAAACTCCAGAGGTACGCGGAGATCAGTGCCTCCAAAGGAGACGATGCCTGACTCCTCGTGAAACTTGATAGGAGTCCCAGGATTCTTGTGGCACGTGGAAAGGGACCCTTGGTCTCCCGCCTCAGCTGGAGAGGCGTTCCAATTGCCCTGCCAAGCCTCGAGGAGAATCCCGAGTTGTCCCTCGCAACTAGGCAGGAGTCCTGATGTGGCTGAACAAACACCTGGGTGGAAGGGCCATCCCCGTCGTAACTCGAGAATATACCCCAGGTTCCCGCCGCAACTCGAGAAAAACCATGAGACTTCCCCCTCGATGCGAGATGAGGCCCGATTCCCCTGTACTGCGTGCAGAGCAATTCCGTCTTGCACATCACACATGAAAGGAGCCTTGATTTCCTTGATGGCACTCCAGAGAAACCCCAAGAACACTGTTTCAAGGCTAGAGGGAACCTGAGGTCACTGTAGCAACACGAAAGAACTCTGTGGACCAAAAATCAACTCGAAAAGAGAGGTTAGTCCCTGGATTCGTCTCCAGAGGAATACCACCTTACCACAAGCACCTCAAGAGGAGGCTTCTCTCAGCTCTAGGTATGTGAGAGGGACCCTGAGTTTGCGGCCTCAAGTGGAATGGACACCGCGATGCCCTGACTCGAAATAAGGCCGGATATCCCTGCAGTGACTTCAATGCAGGCTCGTCTTGCATCTCCCAGGACGAAAGGATGTCTGAATCCCCTGTGGAAAGCACAGAGAAAGACTTAGTTCCCCACCTCATCGCGACCGATAGCCTCACATCCTTTGAAAACTCCAGAGGTCCGCGGAGATCAGTGCCTCCAAAGGAGACGATGCCTGACTCCTCGTGAAACTTGATAGGAGTCCCAGGATTCCTGTGGCACTTGGAACGGGACACTTGGTCTCCCGCCTCAGCTGGAGAGGCGTCCCAATTGCCCTGCCAAGCCTCGAGGAGAATCCAGAGTTGTCCCTCGCAAGTAGGCAGGAGTCCTGACGTCGCTGAAGAAACACGTGGGTGGAAGGGCCATCCCCGTCGTAACTCGAGAATATACCCCAGGTTCCCGCCGCAACTCGAGAAAAACCATGAGACTTCCCCCTCGATGCGAGATGAGGCCCGATTCCCCTGCACTGTGTGCAGAGCAATTCCGTGTTGCACATCACACATGAAAGGAGCCTTGATTTCCTTGATGGCACTCCAGAGAAACCCCAAGAACACTGTTTCAAGGCTAGAGGGATCCTGAGGTCACTGTAGCAACACGAAAGAGCTCCGTGGGCCAAAAATCAACTCGAGATGAGAGGTTAGTCTCAGGCTTTGACTCCAGAGGGATACCACCTTACCACAAGCACCTCAAGAGGAGGCTTCTCTCAGCTCTAGGTATCTGAGAGGGACCCTGAGTTTGCCGCCTCAAGTGGAATGGACACCGCGATGCCCTGACGCAAAATAAGGCTGGATATCCCTGCAGTGACTGGAATGCAGGCTCGTCTTGCATCTCCCAAGACGAAAGGGTGTCTGAATCCCCTGTGGAGACCACAGAGAAAGACCTAGTTCCCCACCTCATCGCGACAGGAGGCCTCAAATCCTTTGAAAACTCCAGAGGTATGCGGAGATCAGTGCCTCCAAAGGAGACGATGCCTGACTCCTCGTGAAACTTGATAGGAGACCCAGGATTCCTGTGGCACGTGGAAAGGGACCCTTGGTCTCCCGTCTCAGCTGGAGAGGCGTCCCAATTGCCTTGCCAAGCCTCGAGGAGAATCCCGAGTTGTGTCTCGCAACTAAGCAAGAGTCCTGACTTGGCTGAACAAACACGTGTGTGGAAGGGCCATCCCCGTCGTAACTCGAGAATATACCCCAGGTTCCCGCCGCAACTCGAGAAAAACCATGAGACTTCCCCCTCGCCGCGAGATGAGGCCCGATTCCCCTGCACTGCGTGCAGAGCAATTCTGTGTTGCACATCACACATGAAAGGAGCCTTGATTTCCTTCATGGCACTCCAGAGAAACCCCAAGAACACTGTTTCAAGGATAGAGGGATCCTGAGGTCACTGTAGCAACACGAAAGAGCTCCGTGGACCAAGAATCAACACAAGATGAGAGGTTAGTCCCTGGCTTCGACTCCTGAGGAATACCACCTTACCACAAGCACTCAAGAGGAGGCTTCTCTCAGCTCTAGGTATGTGAGAGGGACCCTGAGTTTGCGGCCTCAATTGGAATGGACACCGCGATGCCCTGACTCGAAATAAGGCCGGATATCCCTGCAGTGACTTCAATGCAGGCTCGTCTTGCATCTCCCAGGACGAAAGGATGTCTGAATCCCCTGTGTAAAGCACAGAGAAAGACTTAGGTCCCCACCTCATCGCGACCGATAGCCTCACATCCTTTGAAAACTCCAGAGGTACGCGGAGATCAGTGCCTCCAAAGGAGACGATGCCTGACTCCTCGTGAAACTTGATAGGAGTCCCAGGATTCTTGTGGCACGTGGAAAGGGACCCTTGGTCTCCCGCCTCAGCTGGAGAGGCGTTCCAATTGCCCTGCCAAGCCTCGAGGAGGATCTCGAGTTGTCCCTCGAAACTAGGCAGGAGTCCTGACGTGGCTGAACAAACACGTGGGTGGAAGGGCCATCCCCGTCGTAACTCGAGAATATACCCCAGGTTCCCGCCGCAACTCGAGAAAAACCATGAGACTTGCCCCTCGATGCGAGATGAGGCCCGATTCCCCTGTACTGCGTGCAGAGCAATTCCGTCTTGCACATCACACATGAAAGGAGCCTTGATTTCCTTGATGGCACTCCAGAGAAACCCCAAGAACACTGTTTCAAGGCTAGAGGGATCCTGAGGTCACTGTAGCAACACGAAAGAACTCTGTGGACCAAAAATCAACTCGAAAAGAGAGGTTAGTCCCTGGATTCGTCTCCAGAGGAATACCACCTTACCACAAGCACCTCAAGAGGAGGCTTCTCTCAGCTCTAGGTATGTGAGAGGGACCCTGAGTTTGCGGCCTCAAGTGGAATGGACACCGCGATGCCCTGACTCGAAATAAGGCCGGATATCCCTGCAGTGACTTCAATGCAGGCTCGTCTTGCATCTCCCAGGACGAAAGGATGTCTGAATCCCCTGTGGAAAGCACAGAGAAAGACCTAGTTCCCCACCTAATCGCGACCGGAGGCCTCACATCCTTTGAAAACTCCAGAGGTACGCGGAGATGAGTGCCGCCAAAGGAGACGATGCCTGACTCCTCGTGAAACTTGATAGGAGTCCCAGGATTCCTGTGGCACCTGGAAAGGGACACTTGGTCTCCCGCCTCAGCTGGAGAGGCGTCCCAATTGCCCTGCCAAGCCTCGAGGAGAATCCCGAGTTGTCCCTCGCAACTAGACAGGAGTCCTGCCCTCGCTGAACAAACACGTGGGTGGAAGGGCCATCCCCGTCGTAACTCGAGAATATACCCTAGGTTCCCGCCGCAACTCGAGAAAAACCATGAGACTTCCCACTTGCCGCGACATGAGGCCCGATTCCCCTGCACTGCGTGCAGAGCAATTCCGTGTTGCACATCACACATTAAAAAGCCTTGATTTCCTTGATGGCACTCCAGAGAAACCCCAAGAACACTGTTTCAAGGCTAGAGGGATCCTGAGGTCACTGTAGCCACACGAAAGAGCTCCGTGGACCACAAATCAACTCGAGATGGGAGGTTAGTCCCTGGCTTCGACTCCAGAGGAATACCACCTTACCACAAGCACCTCAAGAGGAGGCTTCTCTCAGCTCTAGGTATGTGAGAGGGACCCTGATTTTACGGCTTCAAGTGGAATGGACACCGCGATGACCTGACTCGAAATAAGGCCGGATATCCCTGCATTGACTTGAATGCAGGCTCGTCTTGCATCTCCCAAGACGAAAGGATGTCTGAATCCCATTTGGAGACCACAGAGAAAGACCTAGTTCCCCACCTCATCGCGACCGGAGGCCTCACATCCTTTGAAAACTCCAGAGGTACCCAGAGATCAGTGCCTCCAAAGGAGACGATGCCTGACTCCTCGTGAAACTTGATAGGAGTCCCAGGATTCCTGTGGCACGTGGAAAGGGACCCTTGGTCTCCCGCCTCAGCTGGAGAGGCGGCCCAATTGCCCTGCCAAGCCTCGAGGAGAATCCAGAGTTGTCCCTCGCAACTAGGCAGGAGTCCTGACGTCGCTGAACAAACACGTGGGTGGAAGGGCCATCCCCGTCGTAACTCGAGAATATACCCCAGGTTCCCGCCGCAACTCGAGAAAAACAATAAGACTTCCCCCTCGCCGTGAGATGAGGCCCGATTCCCCTGCACTGCGTGCAGCGCAATTCCGTGTTGCACATCTCATATGAAAGGAGCCTTGATTTCCTTGATGGCACTCCAGAGAAACCCCAAGAACACTGTTTCAAGGCTAGAGGGATCCTGAGGTCACTGTAGCAACAAAAAAGAGCTCCGTGGACCAGAAATCAACTCGAGATGAGAGGTTAGTCCCTGGCTTCGACTCCAGAGGAATACCATCTTACCACAAGCACCTCAAGAGGAGGCTTCTCTCAGCTCTAGGTATGTGAGAGGGACCCTGAGTTTGCGCCCTCAAGTGGAATGGACACTGCGATGCCCTGACGCGAAATAAGGCCAGATATCCCTGCAGTGACTTGAATGCAGGCTCGTCTTGCGTTTTCCAAGATGAAAGAATGTCTGAATCCCCAGTGGAGACCACAGAGAAAGACCTAGTTTCCTACCTCATGGCGACCGGAGGCCTCACATCCTTTGATAACTCCAGAGGTACGCGGAGATCAGTGCCTCCAAAGGAGACGATGCCTGACTCCTCGTGAAACTTGATAGGAGTCCAAGGATTCCTGTGGCACGTGGATAGGGACCCTTGGTCTCCCGCCTCAGCTGGAGAGGCGTCCCAATTGCCCTGCCAAGCCTCGAGGAGAATCCCGAGTTGTCCCTCGCAACTAGGCAGGAGTCCTGATGTGGCTGAACAAACACCTGGGTGGAAGGGCCATCCCCGTCGTAACTCGAGAATATACCCCAGGTTCCCGCCGCAACTCGAGAAAAACCATGAGACTTCCCCCTCGATGCGAGATGAGGCCCGATTCCCCTGTACTGCGTGCAGAGCAATTCCGTCTTGCACATCACACATGAAAGGAGCCTTGATTTCCTTGATGGCACTCCAGAGAAACCCCAAGAACACTGTTTCAAGGCTAGAGGGAACCTGAGGTCACTGTAGCAACACGAAAGAACTCTGTGGACCAAAAATCAACTCGAAAAGAGAGGTTAGTCCCTGGATTCGTCTCCAGAGGAATACCACCTTACCACAAGCACCTCAAGAGGAGGCTTCTCTCAGCTCTAGGTATGTGAGAGGGACCCTGAGTTTGCGGCCTCAAGTGGAATGGACACCGCGATGCCCTGACTCGAAATAAGGCCGGATATCCCTGCAGTGACTTCAATGCAGGCTCGTCTTGCATCTCCCAGGACGAAAGGATGTCTGAATCCCCTGTGGAAAGCACAGAGAAAGACTTAGTTCCCCACCTCATCGCGACCGATAGCCTCACATCCTTTGAAAACTCCAGAGGTACGCGGAGATCAGTGCCTCCAAAGGAGACGATGCCTGACTCCTCGTGAAACTTGATAGGAGTCCCAGGATTCCTGTGGCACTTGGAACGGGACACTTGGTCTCCCGCCTCAGCTGGAGAGGCGTCCCAATTGCCCTGCCAAGCCTCGAGGAGAATCCAGAGTTGTCCCTCGCAAGTAGGCAGGAGTCCTGACGTCGCTGAAGAAACACGTGGGTGGAAGGGCCATCCCCGTCGTAACTCGAGAATATACCCCAGGTTCCCGCCGCAACTCGAGAAAAACCATGAGACTTCCCCCTCGATGCGAGATGAGGCCCGATTCCCCTGCACTGTGTGCAGAGCAATTCCGTGTTGCACATCACACATGAAAGGAGCCTTGATTTCCTTGATGGCACTCCAGAGAAACCCCAAGAACACTGTTTCAAGGCTAGAGGGATCCTGAGGTCACTGTAGCAACACGAAAGAGCTCCGTGGGCCAAAAATCAACTCGAGATGAGAGGTTAGTCTCAGGCTTTGACTCCAGAGGGATACCACCTTACCACAAGCACCTCAAGAGGAGGCTTCTCTCAGCTCTAGGTATGTGAGAGGGACCCTGAGTTTGCCGCCTCAAGTGGAATGGACACCGCGATGCCCTGACGCAAAATAAGGCTGGATATCCCTGCAGTGACTGGAATGCAGGCTCGTCTTGCATCTCCCAAGACGAAAGGGTGTCTGAATCCCCTGTGGAGACCACAGAGAAAGACCTAGTTCCCCACCTCATCGCGACAGGAGGCCTCAAATCCTTTGAAAACTCCAGAGGTATGCGGAGATCAGTGCCTCCAAAGGAGACGATGCCTGACTCCTCGTGAAACTTGATAGGAGACCCAGGATTCCTGTGGCACGTGGAAAGGGACCCTTGGTCTCCCGTCTCAGCTGGAGAGGCGTCCCAATTGCCTTGCCAAGCCTCGAGGAGAATCCCGAGTTGTGTCTCGCAACTAAGCAAGAGTCCTGACTTGGCTGAACAAACACGTGTGTGGAAGGGCCATCCCCGTCGTAACTCGAGAATATACCCCAGGTTCCCGCCGCAACTCGAGAAAAACCATGAGACTTCCCCCTCGCCGCGAGATGAGGCCCGATTCCCCTGCACTGCGTGCAGAGCAATTCTGTGTTGCACATCACACATGAAAGGAGCCTTGATTTCCTTCATGGCACTCCAGAGAAACCCCAAGAACACTGTTTCAAGGATAGAGGGATCCTGAGGTCACTGTAGCAACACGAAAGAGCTCCGTGGACCAAGAATCAACACAAGATGAGAGGTTAGTCCCTGGCTTCGACTCCTGAGGAATACCACCTTACCACAAGCACTCAAGAGGAGGCTTCTCTCAGCTCTAGGTATGTGAGAGGGACCCTGAGTTTGCGGCCTCAATTGGAATGGACACCGCGATGCCCTGACTCGAAATAAGGCCGGATATCCCTGCAGTGACTTCAATGCAGGCTCGTCTTGCATCTCCCAGGACGAAAGGATGTCTGAATCCCCTGTGTAAAGCACAGAGAAAGACTTAGGTCCCCACCTCATCGCGACCGATAGCCTCACATCCTTTGAAAACTCCAGAGGTACGCGGAGATCAGTGCCTCCAAAGGAGACGATGCCTGACTCCTCGTGAAACTTGATAGGAGTCCCAGGATTCTTGTGGCACGTGGAAAGGGACCCTTGGTCTCCCGCCTCAGCTGGAGAGGCGTTCCAATTGCCCTGCCAAGCCTCGAGGAGGATCTCGAGTTGTCCCTCGAAACTAGGCAGGAGTCCTGACGTGGCTGAACAAACACGTGGGTGGAAGGGCCATCCCCGTCGTAACTCGAGAATATACCCCAGGTTCCCGCCGCAACTCGAGAAAAACCATGAGACTTGCCCCTCGATGCGAGATGAGGCCCGATTCCCCTGTACTGCGTGCAGAGCAATTCCGTCTTGCACATCACACATGAAAGGAGCCTTGATTTCCTTGATGGCACTCCAGAGAAACCCCAAGAACACTGTTTCAAGGCTAGAGGGATCCTGAGGTCACTGTAGCAACACGAAAGAACTCTGTGGACCAAAAATCAACTCGAAAAGATAGGTTAGTCCCTGGATTCGTCTCCAGAGGAATACCACCTTACCACAAGCACCTCAAGAGGAGGCTTCTCTCAGCTCTAGGTATGTGAGAGGGACCCTGAGTTTGCGGCCTCAAGTGGAATGGACACCGCGATGCCCTGACTCGAAATAAGGCCGGATATCCCTGCAGTGACTTCAATGCAGGCTCGTCTTGCATCTCCCAGGACGAAAGGATGTCTGAATCCCCTGTGGAAAGCACAGAGAAAGACCTAGTTCCCCACCTAATCGCGACCGGAGGCCTCACATCCTTTGAAAACTCCAGAGGTACGCGGAGATGAGTGCCGCCAAAGGAGACGATGCCTGACTCCTCGTGAAACTTGATAGGAGTCCCAGGATTCCTGTGGCACGTGGAAAGGGACACTTGGTCTCCCGCCTCAGCTGGAGAGGCGTCCCAATTGCCCTGCCAAGCCTCGAGGAGAATCCCGAGTTGTCCCTCGCAACTAGACAGGAGTCCTGCCCTCGCTGAACAAACACGTGGGTGGAAGGGCCATCCCCGTCGTAACTCGAGAATATACCCTAGGTTCCCGCCGCAACTCGAGAAAAACCATGAGACTTCCCACTTGCCGCGACATGAGGCCCGATTCCCCTGCACTGCGTGCAGAGCAATTCCGTGTTGCACATCACACATTAAAAAGCCTTGATTTCCTTGATGGCACTCCAGAGAAACCCCAAGAACACTGTTTCAAGGCTAGAGGGATCCTGAGGTCACTGTAGCCACACGAAAGAGCTCCGTGGACCACAAATCAACTCGAGATGGGAGGTTAGTCCCTGGCTTCGACTCCAGAGGAATACCACCTTACCACAAGCACCTCAAGAGGAGGCTTCTCTCAGCTCTAGGTATGTGAGAGGGACCCTGATTTTACGGCTTCAAGTGGAATGGACACCGCGATGACCTGACTCGAAATAAGGCCGGATATCCCTGCATTGACTTGAATGCAGGCTCGTCTTGCATCTCCCAAGACGAAAGGATGTCTGAATCCCATTTGGAGACCACAGAGAAAGACCTAGTTCCCCACCTCATCGCGACCGGAGGCCTCACATCCTTTGAAAACTCCAGAGGTACCCAGAGATCAGTGCCTCCAAAGGAGACGATGCCTGACTCCTCGTGAAACTTGATAGGAGTCCCAGGATTCCTGTGGCACGTGGAAAGGGACCCTTGGTCTCCCGCCTCAGCTGGAGAGGCGGCCCAATTGCCCTGCCAAGCCTCGAGGAGAATCCAGAGTTGTCCCTCGCAACTAGGCAGGAGTCCTGACGTCGCTGAACAAACACGTGGGTGGAAGGGCCATCCCCGTCGTAACTCGAGAATATACCCCAGGTTCCCGCCGCAACTCGAGAAAAACAATAAGACTTCCCCCTCGCCGTGAGATGAGGCCCGATTCCCCTGCACTGCGTGCAGCGCAATTCCGTGTTGCACATCTCATATGAAAGGAGCCTTGATTTCCTTGATGGCACTCCAGAGAAACCCCAAGAACACTGTTTCAAGGCTAGAGGGATCCTGAGGTCACTGTAGCAACAAAAAAGAGCTCCGTGGACCAGAAATCAACTCGAGATGAGAGGTTAGTCCCTGGCTTCGACTCCAGAGGAATACCATCTTACCACAAGCACCTCAAGAGGAGGCTTCTCTCAGCTCTAGGTATGTGAGAGGGACCCTGAGTTTGCGCCCTCAAGTGGAATGGACACTGCGATGCCCTGACGCGAAATAAGGCCAGATATCCCTGCAGTGACTTGAATGCAGGCTCGTCTTGCGTTTTCCAAGATGAAAGAATGTCTGAATCCCCAGTGGAGACCACAGAGAAAGACCTAGTTTCCTACCTCATGGCGACCGGAGGCCTCACATCCTTTGATAACTCCAGAGGTACGCGGAGATAAGTGCCTCCAAAGGAGACGATGCCTGACTCCTCGTGAAACTTGATAGGAGTCCAAGGATTCCTGTGGCACGTGGATAGGGACCCTTGGTCTCCCGCCTCAGCTGGAGAGGCGTCCCAATTGCCCTGCCAAGCCTCGAGGAGAATCCCGAGTTGTCCCTCGCAACTAGGCAGGAGTCCTGACGTCGCTGAACAAACACGTGTGTGGAAGGGCCATCCCCTTCGTAACTCGAGAATACACCCCATGTTCCCGCCGCAACTCGAGAAAAACCATGAGACTTCCCCCTCGCCGCGAGATGAGGCCTGATTCCCCTGCACTGCGTGCAGAGCAATTCCGTGTTGCACACCACACATGAAAAGAGCCTTGATTTCCTTGATGCCACTCCAGAGAAACCCCAAGAACACTGTTTCAAGGCTAGCGGGATCCTGAGGTCACTGTAGCAACACGAAAGAACTCCGTGGGCCAAAAATCAACTCGAGATGAGACGTTAGTCCCTGGCTTCGACTCCAGAGGAATACCACCTTACCACAAGCACCTCAAGAGGAGGCTTCTCTCAGCTCTAGGTATGTGAGAGGGACCCTGAGATTGCGGCGTCAAGTGGAATGGACACCGCGATGCCCTGACTCGAAATAAGGCCGGATATCCCTGCAGTGACTTGAATGCAGGCTCGTCTTGCATCTCCCAAGACGAAAGGATGTCTGAATCCCCTGTGGAGACCACAGAGAAAGACCTAGTTCCCGACATCATCGCGACCGGAGGCCTCACATCCTTTGAAAACTCCAGAGGTACGCGGAGATCAGTGCCTCCAAAGGAGACGATGCCTGACTCCTCGTGAAACTTGATAGGAGTCCCAGGATTCCTGTGGCACATGGAAAGGGACACTTGGTCTCCCGCCTCAGCTGGAGAGGCGTTCCTAATTGCCCTGCCAAGCCTCGAGGAGAATCCCGAGTTGTCCCTCGCAACTAGGCAGGAGTCCTGACGTCGCTGAACAAACACGTGGCTGGAAGGGCCATCCCCTTCATAACTCGAGAATATACCCCAGGGTCCCGCCTCACCTCGCCAAAAACCATGAGACTTCCCCCTCGCCGGGAGATTAGGCTCGATTCTCCTGCACTGCATGCAGAGCAATTCCGTGTTGCACATCAAACATGAAAGGAGCCTTGATTTCCTTGATGGCACTCCAGAGAAACCCCAAGAACACTGTTTCAAGGCTAGAGGGATCCTGAGGTCACTGTAGCAACACGAAAGAGGTCCGTGGACCAAAAATCAACTCGAGATGAGAGGTTAGTCCCTGGCTTCGACTCCAGAGGAATACCACCTTACCACAAGCACCTCAAGAGGAGGCTTCTCTCAGCTCTAGGTATGTGAGAGGGACCCTGAGTTTGCGGCCTCAAGTGGAATGGAGACCGCGATGCCCTGACTCGAAATAAGGCCGGATATCCCTGCAGTGACTTGAATGCAGGCTGGTCTTGCATCTCCCAAGACGAAAGGATGTCTGAATCCCCTGTGGAGACCATGGAGAAAGACCTAGTTCCCCACCTCATCGCGACCGGAGGCCTCACATCCTTTGAAAACTCCAGAGGTATGCGGAGATCAGTGCCTCCAAAGGAGACGATGCCTGACTCCTCGTGAAACTTGATAGGAGACCCAGGATTCCTGTGGCACGTGGAAAGGGACTCTTGGTCTCCCGTCTCAGCTGGAGAGGCGTCCCAATTGCCCTGCAAAGCCTCGAGGAGAATCCCGAGTTGTCCCTCGCAACTAGGCAGGAGTCCTGACGTCGCTGAAGAAACACGTGTGTGGAAGGGCCATCCCCGTCGTAACTCGAGAATATACCCCAGGTTCCCGCCACAACTCGAGAAAAACCATGAGACTTCCCCCTCGCCGCGAGATGAGGCCCGATTCCCCTGCACTGCGTGCAGAGCAATTCCGTGTTGCACATCACACATGAAAGGAGCCTTGATTTCCTTCATGGCACTCCAGAGAAACCCCAAGAACACTGTTTCAAGGATAGAGGGATCCTGAGGTCACTGTAGCAACACGAAAGAACTCTGTGGACCAAAAATCAACTCGAAAAGAGAGGTTAGTCCCTGGATTCGTCTCCAGAGGAATACCACCTTACCACAAGCACCTCAAGAGGAGGCTTCTCTCAGCTCTAGGTATGTGAGAGGGACCCTGAGTTTGCGGCTTCAAGTGGAATGGAAACCGCGATGCCCTGACTCGAAATAAGGCTGGATATCCCTGCAGTGACTTCAATGCAGGCTCGTCTTGCATCTCCCAGGACGAAAGGATGTCTGAATCCCCTGTGGAAAGCACAGAGAAAGATTAGTTTCCCACCTCATCGCGACCGGAGGCCTCACATCCTTTGAAAACTCCAGAGGTACGCGGAGATCAGTGCCTCCAAAGGAGACGATGCTTGACTCCTCGCGAAACTTGATAGGAGTCCCAGGATTCCTGTGGCACGTGGAAAGGGACCCTTGGTCTCCCGCCTCAGCTGGAGAGGCGTCCCAATTGCCTTGCCAAGCCTCGAGGAGAATCCCGAGTTGTGTCTCGCAACTAGGCAAGAGTCCTGACGTGGCTGAACAAACACGTGTGTGGAAGGGTCATCCCCGTCGTAACTCGAGAATATACCCCAGGTTCCCGCCGCAACTCGAGAAAAACCATGAGACTTCCCCCTCGCCGCGAGATGAGGCCCGATTCCCCTGCACTGCGTGCAGAGCAATTCTGTGTTGCACATCACACATGAAAGGAGCCTTGATTTCCTTCATGTCACTCCAGAGAAACCCCAAGAACACTGTTTCAAGGCTAGAGGGATCCTGAGGTCACTGTAGCAACATGAAAGAACTCTGTGGACCAAAAATCAACTCGAAAAGAGAGGTTAGTCCCTGGATTCGTCTCCAGAGGTATACCACCTTACCACAAGCACCTCAAGAGGAGGCTTCTCTCAGCTCTAGGTATGTGAGAGGGACCCTGAGTTTGCGGCCTCAAGTGGAATGGACACCGCGATGCCCTGACTCGAAATAAGGCCGGATACCCCTGCAGTGACTTCAATGCAGGCTCGTCTTGCATCTCCCAGGACGAAAGGATGTCTGAATCCCCTGTGGAAAGCACAGAGAAAGACTTAGTTCCCCACCTCATCGCGACCGATAGCCTCACATCCTTTGAAAACTCCAGAGGTACGCGGAGATCAGTGCCTCCAAAGGAGACGATGCCTGACTCCTCGTGAAACTTGATAGGAGTCCCAGGATTCCTGTGGCACTTGGAAAGGGACACTTGGTCTCCCGCCTCAGCTGCAGAGGCGTCCCAATTGCCCTGCCAAGCCTCGAGAAGAATCCAGAGTTGTCCCTCGCAACTAGGCAGGAGTCCTGACGTCGCTGAAGAAACACGTGGGTGGAAGGGCCATCCCAGTCGTAACTCGAGAATATACCCCAGGTTCCCGCCGCAACTCGAGAAAAACAATGAGACTTCCCCCTCGCCACGAGATGAGGCCCGATTCCCCTGCACTGCGTGCAGAGCAATTCCGTGTTGCACATCACACATGAAAGGAGCCTTGATTTCCTTCATGGCACTCCAGAGAAACCCCAAGAACACTGTTTCAAGGCTAGAGGGATCCTGAGGTCACTGTAGCAACACGAAAGAGCTCCGTGGGCCAAAAATCAAATCGAGATGAGAGGTTAGTCCCTGGCTTCGACTCCAGAGGAATACCACCTTACCACAAGCACCTCAAGAGGAGGCTTCTCTCAGCTCTAGGTATGTGAGAGGGACCCTGAGTTTGTGGCTTCAAGTGGAATGGACACCGCGATGCCCTGACGCGAAATAAGGCTGGATATCCCTGCAGTGACTTGAATGCAGGCTCGTCTTGCATCTCCCAAGAAGAAAGGATGTCTGAATACCCTGTGGAGACCACAGAGAAAGACCTAGTTCCCCACCTCATCGCGACCGGAGGCCTCACATCCTTTGAAAACTCCAGAGGTACGCGGAGATCAGTGCCTCCAAAGGAGACGATGCCTGACTCCTCGTGAAACTTGATAGGAGTCCCAGGATTCCTGTGGCACGTGGAAAGGGACCCTTAGTCTCCCGCCTCAGCTGGAGAGGCGTCCCAATTGCCTTGCCAAGCCTCGAGGAGAATCCCGAGTTGTGTCTCGCAACTAGGCAAGAGTCCTGACGTGGCTGAACAAACACGTGTGTGGATGGGCCATCCCCGTCGTAACTCGAGAATATACCCCAGGTTCCCGCCGCAACTCGAGAAAAACCATGAGACTTCCCCCTCGCCGCGAGATGAGGCCCGATTCCCCTGCACTGCGTGCAGAGCAATTCTGTGTTGCACATCACACATGAAAGGAGCCTTGATTTCCTTCATGGCACTCCAGAGAAACCCCAAGAACACTGTTTCAAGGCTAGAGGGATCCTGAGGTCACTGTAGCAACACGAAAGAGCTCCGTGGACCCAAAATCAACTCGAGATGAGAGGTTAGTCCCTGGCTTCGACTCCAGAGGAATACCACCTTACCACAAGCACCTCAAGAGGAGGCTTCTCTCAGCTCTAGGTATGTGAGAGGGACCCTGAGTTTGGGGCCTCAAGTGGAAAAGACACCGCGATGCCCTGACTCGAAATAAGGCCGGATATCCCTGCAGTGACTGGAATGCAGGCTCTTCTTGCATCTCCCAAGAAGAAAGGGTGTCTGAATCCCCTGTGGAGACCACAGAGAAAGACCTAGTTCCCCACCTCATCGCGACAGGAGGCCTCAAATCCTTTGAAAACTCCAGAGGTATGCGGAGATCAGTGCCTCCAAAGGAGACGATGCCTGAGTCCTCGTGAAACTTGATAGGAGTCCCAGGATTCCTGTGGCACGTGGAAAGGGACCCTTGGTCTCCCGCCTCAGCTGGAGAGGCGTCCCAATTGCCCTGCCAAGCCTCGAGGAGAATCCCGAGTTGTGTCTCGCAACTAGGCAAGAGTCCTGACGTGGCTGAACACACACGTGTGTGAAAGGGCCATCCCCGTCGTAACTCGAGAATATACCCCAGGTTCCCGCCGCAACTCGAGAAAAACCATGAGACTTCCCCCTCGCCGCGAGATGAGGCCCGATTCCCCTGCACTGCGTGCAGAGCAATTCCGTCTTGCACATCACACATGAAAGGAGCCTTGATTTCCTTCATGGCACTCCAGAGAAACCCCAAGAACACTGTTTCAAGGCTAGAGGGATCCTGAGGTCACTGTAGCAACACGAAAGAGCTCCGTGGGCCAAAAATCAACTCGAGATGAGAGGTTAATCCCTGGCTTCGACTCCAGAGGAATACCACCTTACCACAAGCACCTCAAGAGGGGGCTTCTCTCAGCTCTAGGTATGTGAGAGGGACCCTGAGTTTGCGGCCTCAAGTGGAATGGACACCGCGATGCCCTGACGCGAAATAAGGCCGGATATCCCTGCAGTGACTTGAATGCAGGCTCGTCTTGCATCTCCCAAGATGAAAGGATGTCTGAATCCCCTGTGGAGACCACAGAGAAAGACCTAGTTCCCCACCTCATCGCGACCGGAGGCCTCACATCCTTTGAAAACTCCAGAGGTACGCGGAGATCAGTGCCTCCAAAGGAGACGATGCCTGAGTCCTCGTGAAACTTGATAGGAGTCCCAGGATTCCTGTGGCACGTGGAAAGGGACCCTTGGTATCCCGCCTCAGGTGGAGAGGCGTCCCAATTTCCTTGCCAAGCCTCGAGGAGAATCCCGAGTTGTGTCTCGCAACTAGGCAAGAGTCCTGACGTGGCTGAACAAACACGTGTGTGGAAGGGCCATCCCCGTCATAACTCGAGAATATACCCCAGGTTCCCGCCGCAACCCGAGAAAAACCATGAGACTTCCCCCTCGCCGCGAGATGAGGCCCGATTCCCCTGCACTGCGTGCAGAGCAATTCTGTGTTGCACATCACACATGAAAGGAGCCTTGATTTCCTTCATGGCACTCCAGAGAAACCCCAAGAACACTGTTTCAAGGCTAGAGGGATCCTGAGGTCACTCTAGCAACACGAAAGAGCTCTGTGGACCAAAAATCAACTCGAGATGAGAGGTTAGTCCCTGGCTTTGACTCCAGAGGCATACCACCTTACCACAAGCACCTCAAGAGGAGGCTTCTCTCAGCTTTAGGTATGTGAGAGGGACCCTGAGTTTGCGGCCTCAAGTGGAATGGACACCGCGATGCCCTGACTCGAAATAAGGCCGTATATCCCTGCAGTGACTGGAATGCAGGCTCGTCTTGCATCTCCCAAGACGAAAGGGTGTCTGAATCCCCTGTGGAGACCACAGAGAAAGACCTAGTTCCCCACCTTATCGCGACAGGAGGCCTCAAATCCTTTGAAAACTCCAGAGGTTTGCGGAGATCAGTGCCTCCAAAGGAAACGATGCCTGACTCCTCGTGAAACTTGATAGGAGACCCAGGATTCCTGTGGCACGTGGAAAGGGACTCTTGGTCTCCCGTCTCAGCTGGAGAGGCGTCCCAATTGCCCTGCAAAGCCTCGAGGAGAATCCCGAGTTGTCCCTCCCAACTAGGCAGGAGTCCTGACGTCGCTGAAGAAACACGTGTGTGGAAGGGCCATCCCCGTCGTAACTCGAGAATATACCCCAGGTTCCCGCCGCAACTCGAGGAAAACCATGAGACTTCCCCCTCGCCGCGAGAAGAGGCCCGATTCCCCTGCACTGCGTGCACAGCAATTCTGTGTTGCACATCACACATGAAAGGAGCCTTGATTTCCTTCATGGCACTCCAGAGAAACCCCAAGAACACTTATTCCAGGCTAGAGGGATCCCGAGGTGACTGTAGCAACACGAAAGAGCTCCGTGGACCAAAAATCAACTCGAGATGAGAGGTTAGTCCCTGGCTTCGACTCCAGAGGAATACCACCTTACCACAAGCACCCCAAGAGGAGGCTTCTCTCAGCTCTAGCTATGTGAGAGGGACCCTGAGTTTGCGGCCTCAAGTGGAATGGACACCGCGATGCCCTGACTCGAAATAAGGCCGGATATCCCGGCAGTGACTTGAATGCAGGCTCGTCTTGCATCTCCCAAGACGAAAGGATGTCTGAATCCCCTGTGGAGACCACAGAGAAAGACCTAGTTCCCCACCTCATCGCGACCGGAGGCCTCACATCCCTTGAAAATTCCAGAGGTCCGCGGAGATCAGTGCCTCCAAAGGAGACGATGCCTGACTCCTCGTGAAACTTGATAGGAGACCCAGGATTCCTGTGGCACGTGGAAAGGGACACTTGGTCTCCCGCCTCGGCTTGAGAGGCGTCCCAATTGCCCTGCCAAGCCTCGAGGAGAATCCCGAGTTGTCCCTCGCAACTAGGCAGGAGTCCTGACGTCGCTGAAAAAACACGTGGGTGGAAGGGCCATCCCCGTCGTAACTCGAGAATATACCCCAGGTTCCCGCCGCAACTCGAGAAAAACCATGAGACTTCCCCCTCGCCGCGAGATGAGGCCCGATTCCGCTGCACTGCGTGCAGAGCATTTCCGTGTTGCACATCACACATGAAAGGAGCATTGATTTCCTTGATGGCACTCCAGAGAAACCCCAAGAACACTGTTTCAAGGCTAGAGGGATCCTGAGGTCACTGTAGCAACACGAAAGAGCTCCGTGGACCAAAAATCAACTCGAGATGAGAGGTTAGTCCCTGGCTTCGACTCCAGAGGAATACCACCTTACCACAAGCACCTCAAGAGGAGGCTTCTCTCAGCTCTAGCTATGTGAGAGGGACCCTGAGTTTGCGGCCTCAAGTGGAATGGACACCGCGATGCCCTGACTCGAAATAAGGCCGGATATCCCTGCAGTGACTTGAATTCAGGCTTGTCTTGCATCTCCAAGACGAAAGGATGACTGAGTCCCCTGTGGAGACCACAGAGAAAGACATAGTTCCCCACCTCATCGCGACCGGAGGCCTCACATCCTTTGAAAACTCCAGAGGTACGCGGAGATCAGTGCCTCCAAAGGAGACGATGCCTGACTCCTCGTGAAACTTGATAGGAGTCCCAGGATTCCTGTGGCACGTGGAAAGGGACCCATGGTCTCCCGCCTCAGCTGGAGTGGCGTCCCAATTGCCCTGCCAAGCCTTGAGGAGAATCCCGAGTTGTCCCTCGCAACTAGGCAGGAGTCCTGACGTCGCTGAACAAACACGTGGGTGGAAGGGCCATCCCCGTCGTAACTCGAGAATATACCCCAGGTTCCCGCCGCAACTCGAGAAAAACCATGAGACTTCCCCCTCGCCGCGAGATGAGGCCCGATTCCCCTGCACTGCGTGCAGAGCAATTCCGTGTTGCACATCACAAATGAAAGGAGCCTTGATTTCCTTGATGGCACTCCAGAGAAACCCCAAGAACACTGTTTGAAGGCTAGACGGATCCTGAGGTCACTGTAGCAACACGAAAGAGCTCCGTGGACCAAAAATCAACTCGAGATGACAGGTTGGTCCCTGGCTTCGACTCCAGAGGAATACCACCTTACCACAAGCACCTCAAGAGGAGGCTTCTCTCAGCTCTAGGTATGTGAGAGGGACCCTGAGTTTGCGGCCTCAAGTGGAATTGACACCGCGATGCCCTGACTCGAAATAAGGCCGGATATTCCTGCAGTGACTTGAATGCAGGCTCGTCTTGCATCTCCCAAGACGAAAGGATGACTGAATCCCCTGTGGAGACCACAGAGAAAGACCTAGTTCCCCACCTCATCGCGACCGGAGGCCTCACATCCTTTGAAAACTCCAGAGGTACGCGGAGATCAGTGCCTCCAAAGGAGACGATGCCTGACTCCTCGTGAAACTTGATAGGAGACCCAGGATTCCTGTGGCACGTGGAAAGGGACCCTTGGTCTCCCGCCTCAGCTGGAGAGGCGTCCCAATTGCACTGCCAAGCCTCGAGGAGAATCCCGAGTTGTCCCTCCCAACTAGGCAGGAGTCCTGACGTCGCTGAAGAAACACGTGTGTGGAAGGGCCATCCCCGTCGTAACTCGAGAATATACCCCAGGTTCCCGCCGCAACTCGAGGAAAACCATGAGACTTCCCCCTCGCCGCGAGATGAGGCCCGATTCCCCTGCACTGCGTGCAGAGCATTACCGTGTTGCACATCACACATGAAAGGAGCCTTGATTTCCTTGATGGCACTCCAGAGAAACCCCAAGAACACTTATTCCAGGCTAGAGGGATCCCGAGGTGACTGTAGCAACACGAAAGAGCTCCGTGGACCAAAAATCAACTCGAGATGAGAGGTTAGTCCCTGGCTTCGACTCCAGAGGAATACCACCTTACCACAAGCACCTCAAGAGGAGGTTTCTCTCAGCTCTAGCTATGTGAGAGGGACCCTGAGTTTGCGGCCTCAAGAGGAATGGACACCGCGATGCCCTGACTCGAAATAAGGCCGGATATCCCGGCAGTGACTTGAATGCAGGCTCGTCTTGCATCTCCCAAGACGAAAGGATGTCTGAATCCCCTGTGGAGACCACAGAGAAAGACCTAGTTCCCCACCTCATCGCGACTGGAGGCCTCACATCCTTTGAAAACTCCAGAGGTACGCGGAGATCAGTGCCTCCAAAGGAGACGATGCCTGACTCCTCGTGAAACTTGATAGGAGTCCCAGGATTCCTGTGGCACGTGGAAAGGGACCCTTGGTCTCCCGCCTCAACTGGAGAGGCGTCCCAATTGCCCTGCCAAGCCTCGAGGAGAATCCCGAGTTGTCCCTCGCAACTAGGCAGGAGTCCTGCCGTCGCTGAACAAACACGTGGGTGGAAGGGCCATCCCCGTCGTAACTCGAGAATATACCCCAGGTTCCCGCCGCACCTCGAGAAAAACCATGAGACTTCCCCCTCGCCGCGAGATGAGGCCCGATTCCCCTGCACTGCATGCAGAGCAATTCCGTGTTGCACATCAGACATGAAAGGAGCCTTGATTTCCTTGATGGCACTCCAGAGAAACCCCAAGAACACTGTTTCAAGGCTAGAGGGATCCTGAGGTCACTGTAGCAACACGAAAGAGCTCCGTGGACCAACAATCAACTCGAGATGAGAGGTTAGTCCCTAGCTTCGACTCCAGAGGAATACCACCTTACCACAAGCACCTCAAGAGGAGGCTTCTCTCAGCTCTAGGTATCTGAGAGGGACTCTGAGTTTGCGGCCTCAAGTGGAATGGACACCGCGATGCCCTGACTCGAAATAAGGCCGGATATCCCTGCAGTGACTTCAATGCAGGCTCGTCTTGCATCTCCCAAGACGAAAGGATGTCTGAATCCCCTGTGGAGACCACAGAGAAAGACCTAGTTCCCCAAATCATGGCGACCGGAGGCCTCACATCCTTTGAAAACTCCAGAGGTACGCGGAGATCAGTGCCTCCAAAGGAGACGATGCCTGACTCCTCGTGAAACTTGATAGGAGTGCCAGGATTCCTGTGGCACGTGGAAAGGGACACTTGGTCTCCCCCCTCAGCTTGAGAGGCGTCCCAATTGCCCTGCCAAGCCTCGAGGAGAATCGCGAGTTGTCCCTCGCAACTAGGCAGGAGTCCTGACGTCGCTGAACAAACATGTGGGTGAAGGGCCATCCCCGTCGTAACTCGAGAATATACCCCAGGTTCCCGCCGCAACTCGAGAAAAACCATGAGACTTCCCCCTCGCCACGAGATGAGGCCCGATTCCCCTGCACTGCGTGCAGAGCAATTCCGTGTTGCACATCACACATGACAGGAGCCTTGATTTCCTTGATGGCACTCGAGAGAAACCCCAAGAACACTGTTTCAAGGCTAGAGGGATCCTGAGGTCACTGTAGCAACACGAAAGAGCTCCGTGGACCAAAAATCAACTCGAGATGAGAGGTTAGTCCCTGGCTTCGACTCCAGAGGAATACCACCTTACCACAAGCACCTCAAGAGGAGGCTTCTCTCAGCTCTAGGTATGTGAGAGGGACCCTGATTTTGCGGCCTCAAGTGGAATGGACACTGCGATGCCCTGACGCGAAATAAGGCCGGATATCCCTGCAGTGACTTGAATGCAGGCTCATCTTGCATCTCCCAAGATGAAAGGATGTCTGAATCCCCTGTGGAGACCACAGAGAAAGACCTAGTTCCCCACCTCATGGCGACCGGAGGCCTCACATCCTTTGAAAACTCCAGAGGTACGCGGAGATCAGTGCCTCCAAAGGAGACGATGCCTGATTCCTCGTGAAACTTGATAGGAGTCCCAGGATTCCTGTGGCACGTGGATAGAGGCCCTTGGTTTCCCGCCTCAGCTGGAGAGGCGTCGCAATTGCCCTGCCAAGCCTCGAGGAGAATCTCGAGTTGTCCCTCGCAACTAGGCAGGAGTCCTGACGTCGCTGAAGAAACACGTGTGTGGAAGGGCCATTCCCGTCGTAACTCGAGAATATACCCCAGGTTCCCGCCGCAACTCGAGAAAAACCATGAGACTTCCCCCTCGCCGCGAGATGAGGCCCGATTCCGCTGCACTGCGTGCAGAGCATTTCCGTGTTGCACATCACACATGAAAGGAGCCTTGATTTCCTTGATGGCACTCCAGAGAAACCCCAAGAACACTGTTTCAAGGCTAGAGGGATCCCGAGGTGACTGTAGCAACACGAAAGAGCTCCGTGGACCAAAAATCAACTCGAGATGAGAGGTTAGTCCCTGGCTTCGACTCCAGAGGAATACCACCTTACCACAAGCACCTCAAGAGGAGGCTTCTCTCAGCTCTAGGTATGTGAGAGGGACCCTGAGTTTGCGGCCTCAAGTGGAATGGACACCGCGATGCCCTGACTCGAAATAAGGCCGGATATCCCTGCAGTGACTTGAATGCAGGCTTGTCTTGCATCTCCAAGACGAAAGGATGTCTGAGTCCCCTGTGGAGACCACAGAGAAAGACCTAGTTCCCCACCTCATCGCGACCGGAGGCCTCACATCCTTTGAAAACTCCAGAGGTACGCGGAGATCAGTGCCTCCAAAGGAGACGATGCCTGACTCCTCGTGATACTTGATAGGAGTCCCAGGATTCCTGTGGCACGTGGAAAGGGACACTTGGTCTCCCGCCTCAGCTGGAGAGGCGTCCCAATTGCCCTGCCAAGCCTCGAGGAGAATCCCGAGTTGTCCCTCGCAACTAGGCAGGAGTCCTGCCGTCGCTGAACAAACACGTGGGTGGAAGGGCCATCCCCGTCGTAACTCGAGAATATACCCCAGGTTCCCGCCGCACCTCGAGAAAAACCATGAGACTTCCCCCTCGATGCGAGATGAGGCCCGATTCCCCTGCACTGCATGCAGAGCAATTCCGTGTTGCACATCAGACATGAAAGGAGCCTTGATTTCCTTGATGGCACTCCAGAGAAACCCCAAGAACACTGTTTCAAGGCTAGAGGGATCCTGAGGTCACTGTAGCAACACGAAAGAGCTCCGTGGACCAACAATCAACTCGAGATGAGAGGTTAGTCCCTGGCTTCGACTCCAGAGGAATACCACCTTACCACAAGCACCTCAAGAGGAGGCTTCTCTCAGCTCTAGGTATGTGAGAGGGACCCTGAGTTTGTGGCCTCGAGTGGAATGGACACCGCGATGCCCTGACTTGAAATAAGGCCGGATATCCCTGCAGTGACTTGAATGCAGGCTCGTCTTGCATCTCCCAAGACGAAAGGATGTCTGAATCCCCTGTGGAGACCACAGAGAAAGACCTAGTTCCCCAACTCATGGCGACCGGAGGCCTCACATCCTTTGAAAACTCCAGAGGTACGCGGAGATCAGTGCCTCCAAAGGAGACGATGCCTGACTCCTCGTGAAACTTGATAGGAGTGCCAGGATTCCTGTGGCACGTGGAAAGGGACACTTGGTCTCCCCCATCAGCTTGAGAGGCGTCCCAATTGCCCTGCCAAGCCTCGAGGAGAATCGCGAGTTGTCCCTCGCAACTAGGCAGGAGTCCTGACGTCGCTGAACAAACATGTGGGTGAAGGGCCATCCCCGTCGTAACTCGAGAATATACCCCAGGTTTCCGCCGCAACTCGAGAAAAACCATGAGACTTCCCCCTCGCCACGAGATGAGGCCCGATTCCCCTGCACTGCGTGCAGAGCAATTCCGTGTTGCACATCACACATGACAGGAGCCTTGATTTCCTTGATGGCACTCGAGAGAAACCCCAAGAACGCTGTTTCAAGGCTAGAGGGATCCTGAGGTCACTGTAGCAACACGAAAGAGCTCCGTGGACCAAAAATCAACTCGAGATGAGAGGTTAGTGCCTGGCTTCGACTCCAGAGGAATACCACCTTACCACAAGCACCTCAAGAGGAGGCTTCTCTCAGCTCTAGGTATGTGAGAGGGACCCTGATTTTGCGGCCTCAAGTGGAATGGACACTGCGATGCCCTGACGCGAAATAAGGCCGGATATCCCTGCAGTGACTTGAATGCAGGCTCGTCTTGCATCTCCCAAGATGAAAGGATGTCTGAATCCCCTGTGGAGACCACAGAGAAAGACCTAGTTCCCCACCTCATGGCGACCGGAGGCCTCACATCCTTTGAAAACTCCAGAGGTACGCGGAGATCAGTGCCTCCAAAGGAGACGATGCCTGACTCCTCGTGAAACTTGATAGGAGTCCCAGGATTCCTGTGGCACGTGGATAGAGGCCCTTGGTTTCCCGCCTCAGCTGGAGAGGCGTCCCAATTGCCCTGCCAAGCCTCGAGGAGAATCCCGAGTTGTCCCTCGCAACTAGGCAGGAGTCCTGACGTCGCTGAAGAAACACGTGTGTGGAAGGGCCATCCCCGTCGTAACTCGAGAATATACCCCAGGTTCCCACCGCAACTCGAGAAAAACCATGAGACTTCCCCCTCGCCGCGAGATGAGGCCCGATTCCGCTGCACTGCGTGCAGAGCATTTCCGTGTTGCACATCACACATGAAAGGAGCCTTGATTTCCTTGATGGCACTCCAGAGAAACCCCAAGAACACTGTTTCAAGGCTAGAGGGATCCCGAGGTGACTGTAGCAACACGAAAGAGCCCCGTGGACCAAAAATCAACTCGAGATGAGAGGTTAGTCCCTGGCTTCGACTCCAGAGGAATACCACCTTACCACAAGCACCTCAAGAGGAGGCTTCTCTCAGCTCTAGGTATGTGAGAGGGACCCTGAGTTTGCGGCCTCAAGTGGAATGGACACCGCGATGCCCTGACTCGAAATAAGGCCGGATATCCCTGCAGTGACTTGAATGCAGGCTTGTCTTGCATCTCCAAGACGAAAGGATGTCTGAGTCCCCTGTGGAGACCACAGAGAAAGACATAGTTCCCCACCTCATCGCGACCGGAGGCCTCACATCCTTTGAAAACTCCAGGGGTACGCGGAGATCAGTGCCTCCAAAGGAGTCGATGCCTGACTCCTCGTGAAACTTGATAGAAGTCCCAAGATTCCTGTGGCACGTGGAAAGGGACACTTGGTCTCCCCCCTCAGCTGGAGAGGCGTCCCAATTGCCCTGCCAAGCCTCGAGGAGAATCCCGAGTTGTCCCTCGCAACTAGGCAGGAGTCCTGACGTGGCTGAACAAACACGTGTGTGGAAGGGCCATCCCCGTCGTAACTCGAGAATATACCCCAGGTTCCCGCCGCAACTCGAGAAAAACCATGAGACTTCCCCCTCGCCGCGATATGAGGCCCGATTCCCCTGCACTGCGTGCAGAGCAATTCCGTGTTGCACATCACACATGAAAGGAGCCTTGATTTCCTTGATGGCACTCCAGAGAAACCCCAAGAACACTGTTTCAAGGCTAGAGGGATCCTGAAGTCACTGTAGCAACACGAAAGAGCTCCGTGGACCAAAAATCAACTTGAGATGAGAGGTTAGTCCCTGGCTTCGACTCCAGAGGAATACCACCTCACCACAAGCAACTCTAGAGGAGGCTTCTCTAAGCTCTAGGTATGTGAGAGGGACCCTGAGTTTGCGGCCTCAATGGGAATGGACACCGCGATGCCCTGACTCGAAATAAGGCCGGATATCCCTGCAGTGACTTGAATGCAGGCTCGTCTTGCATCTCCCAAGACGAAAGGATGTCTGAATCCCCTGTGGAGACCACAGAGAAAGACCTAGTTCCCCACCTCATCGCGACCGGAGGCCTCACATCCTTTGAAAACTCCAGAGGTACGCGGAGATCAGTGCCTCCAAAGGAGACGATGCCTGACTCCTCGTGATACTTGATAGGAGTCCCAGGATTCCTGTGGCACGTGGAAAGGGACACTTGGTCTCCCGCCTCAGCTGGAGAGGCGTCCCAATTGCCCTGCCAAGCCTCGAGGAGAATCCCGAGTTGTCCCTCCCAACTAGGCAGGAGTCCTGACGTCGCTGAACAAACACGTGGGTGGAAGGGCCATCCCCGTCGTAACACGAGAATATACCCCAGGTTCCCGCCGCAACTCGAGAAAAACCATGAGTCTTCCCCCTCGCTGCGAGATGAGGCCCGATTCCCCTGCACTGCATGCAAAGCAATTCCGAGTTGCACATCAAACATGAAAGGAGCCTTGATTTCCTTGATGGCACTCCAGAGAAACCCCAAGAACACTGTTTCAAGGCCAGAGGGATCCTGAGGTCACTTTACCAACACGAAAGAGCTCCGTGGACCAAAAATCAACTCGAGATGAGAGGTTAGTCCCTGGCTTCGACTCCAGAGGAACACCACCTTACCACAAGCACCTCAAGAGGAGGCTTCTCTCAGCTCTAGGTATGTGAGAGGAACCCTGAGTTTGCGGCCTCAAGTTGAACGGACACCGCGATACCCTGGCTCGAAATAAGGCCGGATATCCCTGCAGTGACTTGAATGCAGGCTCGTCTTACATCTCCCAAGATGAAAGGATGTCTGAATCCCCTGTGGAGACCACAGAGAAAGACGTAGTTCCCGACCTCATCGCGACCGGAGGCCTCACATCCTTTGAAAACTCCACAGGTACGCGGAGATCAGAGCCTCCAAAGGAGACGATGCCTGACTCCTCGTGAAACTTGATAGGAGTCCCAGGATTCCTGTGGCACGTGGAAAGGGACCCTTGGTCTCCCGCCTCAGCTGGAGAGGCGTCCCAATTGCCCTGCCAAGCCTCGAGGAGAATCCCGAGTTGTCCCTCGCAACTAGGCAGGAGTCCTGACGTCGCTGAACAAACACGTGGTTGGAAGGACCATCCCCGTCGTAACTCGAGAATATAACCCAGGTTCCCGCCGCAACTCGAGAAAAACCATGAGACTTCCCCCTCGCCGTGAGATGAGGCCCGATACCCCTGCACTGCATGCAGAGCTATTCCGAGTTGCACATTAAACATGAAAGGAGCCTTGATTTCCTTGATGGCCCTCCACAGAAACCCCAAGAACACTGTTTCAAGGCTAGAGGGATCCTGAGGTCACTGTAGCAAAATGAAAGAGCTCCGTGGACCAAAAATCCACTCGAGATGAGAGGTTAGTCCCTGGCTTCGACTCCAGAGGAATACCACCTTACCATAAGCACCTCAAGAGGAGGCTTCGCTCAGCTCTAGGGATGTGAGAGGGACCCTGAGTTTGCAGCCTCAAGTGGAATCGACACTGCGATGCCCTGACGCGAAATAAGGCCGGATATCCCTGCAGTGACTTGAATGCAGGCTCGTCGTGCATCTCCCAAGATGAAAGGATGTCTGAATCCCCTGTGGAGACCACAGAGAAAGACCTAGTTCCCCACCTCATGGCGACCGGAGGCCTCACATCCTTTAAAAACTCCAGAGGTACGCGGAGATCAGTGCCTCCAAAGGAGACGATGCCTGACTCCTCGTGAAACTTTATAGGAGTCCCAGGATTCCTGGGGCACGTGGAAAGGGACCCTTGGTCTCCCACCTCAGCTGAAGAGGCGTCCCAATTGCCCTGCCAAGCCTCGAGGAGAATCTCGAGTTTTCCCTCGCAACTAGGCAGGAGTCCTGACGTCGCTGAACAAACACGTGGGTGGAAGGGCCATCCCCATCGTAACTCGAGAATATACCCCAGGTTCCCGCCGCAACTTGAGAAAAACCATGAGACTTCCCCCTCGCCGCGAGATGAGGACCGATTCCCCTGCACTGCGTGCAGAACAATTCCGTGTTGCACATCACACATGAAAGGAGCCTTGATTTCCTTGATGGCACTCCAGAGAAACCCCAAGAACGCTGTTTCAAGACTAGAGGGACCCTGAGGTCACTATAGCAACATGAAAGAGCTCCGTGGCCCAAAAATCAACTCGAGATGAGAGGTTAGTCCCTGGCTTCGACTCCAGAGGAATACCACCTTACCACAAGCACCTCAAGAGGAGGCTTCTCTCAGCTCTAGCTATGTGAGAGGGACCCTGAGTTTGGGGCCTCAAGTGGAATGGACACCGCGATACCCTGACTCGAAATAAGCCCGCATATCCCTGCAATGATTTGAATGCAGGCTCGTCTTGCATCTCCCAAGACGAAAGGATGTCTGAATCCCCTGCGGAGACCACAGAGAAAGACCTAGTTCCCCACCTCATCGCGACCGGAGGCGTCACATCCTTTCAGAACTCCAGAGGTACGCGGAGATCAGTGCCTCCAAAGGAGACGATGCCTGACTCCTCGTGATACTTGATAGGAGTCCCAGGATTCCTGTGGCACGTGGAAAGGGACCCTTGGTCTCCCGCCTCAGCTGCAGAGGCGTCCCAATTGCCCTGCCAAGCCTCGAAGAGAATCCCCAGTTGTCCCTCGCAACTAAGCAGGAGTCCTGCCGTCGCTGAAGAAACACGTGTGTGGAAGGACCATCCCGTCGTAACTCGAGAATATACCCCATGTTCCCGCCGCAACTCGAGAAAAACCATGAGACTTCCCCCTCGCCGCGAGATGAGGCCCGATTCCCCTGCACTGCGTGCAGAGCAATTCCGTGTTGCACATCACACATGAAAGGAGCCTTGATTTCCTTGATGGCACTCCAGAGAAACCCCAAGAACGCTGTTTCAAGACTAGAGGGACCCTGAGGTCACTATAGCAACATGAAAGAGCTCCGTGGCCCAAAAATCAACTCGAGATGAGAGGTTAGTCCCTGGCTTCGACTCCAGAGGAATACCACCTTACCACAAGCACCTCAAGAGGAGGCTTCTCTCAGCTCTAGCTATGTGAGAGGGACCCTGAGTTTGGGGCCTCAAGTGGAATGGACACCGCGATACCCTGACTCGAAATAAGCCCGCATATCCCTGCAATGATTTGAATGCAGGCTCGTCTTGCATCTCCCAAGACGAAAGGATGTCTGAATCCCCTGCGGAGACCACAGAGAAAGACCTAGTTCCCCACCTCATCGCGACCGGAGGCGTCACATCCTTTCAGAACTCCAGAGGTACGCGGAGATCAGTGCCTCCAAAGGAGACGATGCCTGACTCCTCGTGATACTTGATAGGAGTCCCAGGATTCCTGTGGCACGTGGAAAGGGACCCTTGGTCTCCCGCCTCAGCTGCAGAGGCGTCCCAATTGCCCTGCCAAGCCTCGAAGAGAATCCCCAGTTGTCCCTCGCAACTAAGCAGGAGTCCTGCCGTCGCTGAACAAACACGTGTGTGGAAGGACCATCCCGTCGTAACTCGAGAATATACCCCATGTTCCCGCCGCAACTCGAGAAAAACCATGAGACTTCCCCCTCGCCGCGAGATGAGGCCCGATTCCCCTGCACTGCGTGCAGAGCAATTCCGTGTTGCACATCACACATGAAAGGAGCCTTGATTTCCTTGATGGCACTCCAGAGAAACCCCAAGAATACTGTTTCAAGGCTAGAGGGACCTTGAAGTCACTGTAGCAACACGAAAGAGCTCCGTGGACCAAAAATCAACTCGAGATGACAGGTTAGTCCCTGGCTTCGACTCCAGAGGAATACCACCTCACCACAAGCAACTCAAGAGGAGGCTTCTCTAAGCTCTAGGTATGTGAGAGGGACCCTGAGTTTGCGGCCTCAAGTGGAATGGACACCGCGTTGCCCTGACTCGAAATAAGGCCGGATATCCCGGCAGTGACTTGAATGCAGGCTCGTCTTGCATCTCCCAAGACGAAAGGATGTCTGAATCCCCTGTGGAGACCACAGAGAAAGACCTAGTTCCCCACCTCATCGCGACCGGAGGCCTCACATCCCTTGAAAATTCCAGAGGTATGCGGAGATCAGTGCCTCCAAAGGAGACGATGCCTGACTCCTCGTGAAACTTGATAGGAGACCCAGGATTCCTGTGGCACGTGGAAAGGGACACTTGGTCTCCCGCCTCAGCTTGAGAGGCGTCCCAATTGCCCTGCCAAGCCTCGAGGAGAATCCCGAGTTGTCCCTCGCAACTAGGCAGGAGTCCTGACGTCGCTGAAGAAACACGTGTGTGGAAGGGCCATTCCCGTCGTAACTCGAGAATATACCCCAGGTTCCCGCCGCAACTCGAGAAAAACCCTGAGATTTCCCCCTCACCGCGAGATGAGGCACGATTCCCCTGCACTGCATGCAGAGCAATTCCGTGTTGCACATCACACATGAAAGGAGCCTTAATTTCCTTGATGGCACTCCAGAGAAACCCCAAGAACACTGTTTCAAGGCTAGAGGGATCCTGAGGTCACTGTAGCAACACGAAAGAGCTCCGTGGACCAAAAATCAACTCGAGATGAGAGGTTAGTCCATGGCTTCGACTCCAGAGGAATACCACCTTACCACAAGCACCTCAAGAGGAGGCTTCTCTCAGATCTAGGTATGTGAGAGGGACCCTGAGTTTGCGGCCTCAAGTGGAATGGACACCGCGATGCCCTGACTCGAAATAAGGCCGAATATCCCTGCAGTGACTTGAATGCAGGCTCGTCTTGCATCTCCCAAGACGAAAGGATGTCTGAATCCCCTGTGGAGACCACAGAGAAAGACCTAGTTCCCCACCTCATCGCGACCGGAGGCCTCACATCCTTTGAAAACTCCAGAGGTACGCGGAGATCAGTGCCTCCAAAGGAGACGATGCCTGACTCCTCGTGATACTTGATAGGAGTCCCAGGATTCCTGTGGCACGTGGAAAGGGACACTTGGTCTCCCGCCTCAGCTGGAGAGGCGTCCCAATTGCCCTGCCAAGCCTCGAGGAGAATCCCGAGTTGTCCCTCGCAACTAGGCAGGAGTCCTGACGTCGCTGAACAAACACGTGGGTGGAAGGGCCATCCCCGTCGTAACACGAGAATATACCCCAGGTTCCCGCCGCAACTCGAGAAAAACCATGAGTCTTCCCCCTCGCTGCGAGATGAGGCACGATTCCCCTGCACTGCATGCAAAGCAATTCCGAGTTGCACATCAAACATGAACGGAGCCTTGATTTCCTTGATGGCACTCCAGAGAAACCCCAAGAACACTGTTTCAAGGCCAGAGGGATCCTGAGGTCACTTTACCAACACGAAAGAGCTCCGTGGACCAAAAATCAACTCGAGATGAGAGGTTAGTCCCTGGCTTCGACTCCAGAGGAACACCACCTTACCACAAGCACCTCAAGAGGAGGCTTCTCTCAGCTCTAGGTATGTGAGAGGAACCCTGAGTTTGCGGCCTCAAGTTGAACGGACACCGCGATACCCTGGCTCGAAATAAGGCCGGATATCCCTGCAGTGACTTGAATGCAGGCTCGTCTTACATCTCCCAAGATGAAAGGATGTCTGAATCCCCTGTGGAGACCACAGAGAAAGACGTAGTTCCCGACCTCATCGCGACCGGAGGCCTCACATCCTTTGAAAACTCCACAGGTACCCGGAGATCAGTGCCTCCAAAGGAGACGATGCCTGACTCCTCGTGAAACTTGATAGGAGTCCCAGGATTCCTGTGGCACGTGGAAAGGGACCCTTGGTCTCCCGCCTCAGCTGGAGAGGCGTCCCAATTGCCCTGCCAAGCCTCGAGGAGAATCCCGAGTTGTCCCTCGCAACTAGGCAGGAGTCCTGACGTCGCTGAACAAACACGTGGTTGGAAGGACCATCCCCGTCGTAACTCGAGAATATAACCCAGGTTCCCGCCGCAACTCGAGAAAAACCATGAGACTTCCCCCTCGCCGTGAGATGAGGCCCGATTCCCCTGCACTGCATGCAGAGCAATTCCGAGTTGCACATTAAACATGAAAGGAGCCTTGATTTCCTTGATGGCCCTCCACAGAAACCCCAAGAACACTGTTTCAAGGCTAGAGGGATCCTGAGGTCACTGTAGCAAAATGAAAGAGCTCCGTGGACCAAAAATCCACTCGAGATGAGAGGTTAGTCCCTGGCTTCGACTCCAGAGGAATACCACCTTACCACAAGCACCTCAAGAGGAGGCTTCGCTCAGCTCTAGGGATGTGAGAGGGACCCTGAGTTTGCAGCCTCAAGTGGAATCGACACTGCGATGCCCTGACGCGAAATAAGGCCGGATATCCCTGCAGTGACTTGAATGCAGGCTCGTCGTGCATCTCCCAAGATGAAAGGATGTCTGAATCCCCTGTGGAGACCACAGAGAAAGACCTAGTTCCCCACCTCATGGCGACCGGAGGCCTCACATCCTTTAAAAACTCCAGAGGTACGCGGAGATCAGTGCCTCCAAAGGAGACGATGCCTGACTCCTCGTGAAACTTTATAGGAGTCCCAGGATTCCTGGGGCACGTGGAAAGGGACCCTTGGTCTCCCACCTCAGCTGGAGAGGCGTCCCAATTGCCCTGCCAAGCCTCGAGGAGAATCTCGAGTTTTCCCTCGCAACTAGGCAGAAGTCCTGACGTCGCTGAACAAACACGTGGGTGGAAGGGCCATCCCCATCGTAACTCGAGAATATACCCCAGGTTCCCGCCGCAACTTGAGAAAAACCATGAGACTTCCCCCTCGCCGCGAGATGAGGACCGATTCCCCTGCACTGCGTGCAGAACAATTCCGTGTTGCACATCACACATGAAAGGAGCCTTGATTTCCTTGATGGCACTCCAGAGAAACCCCAAGAACGCTGTTTCAAGACTAGAGGGACCCTGAGGTCACTATAGCAACACGAAAGAGCTCCGTGGACCAAAAATCAACTCGAGATGACAGGTTAGTCCTTGGCTTCGACTCCAGAGGAACACCACCTTACCACAAGCACCTCAAGAGGAGGCTTCTCACAGCTCTAAGTATGTGAGAGGGACCCTGAGCTTGCGGCCTTAAGTGGAACGGACACCGCGATGCCCTGGCTCGAAATAAGGCCGGATATCCCTGCAGTGACTTGAATGCAGGCTCGTCTTGCATCTCCCAAGACGAAAGGATGTCTGAATCCCCTGTGGAGACCACAGAGAAAGACCTAGTTCCCCACCTCATCGCGACCGGAGGCCTCACATCCTTTGAAAACTCCAGAGGTACGCGGAGATCAGTGCCTCCAAAGGAGTCGATGCCTGACTCCTCGTGAAACTTGATAGGAGTCCCAGGATTCCTGTGGCACGTGGAAAGGGTCCCTTGGTCTCCCGCCTCAGCTGGAGAGGCGTCCCAATTGCCCTGCCAAGCCTCGAGGAGAATCCCGAGTTGTCCCTCGCAACTAGGCAGGAGTCCTGACGTCGCTGAACAAACACGTGTGTGGAAGGGCCATCCCCATCGTAACTCGAGAATATACCCCAGGTTCCCGCCGCAACTCGAGAAAAACCATGAGACTTCCCCCTCGCCGCGAGATGAGGCCCGATTGCCCTGCACTGCGTGCAGAGCAATTCCGTCTTGCACATCACACATGAAAGGAGCCTTGATTTCCTTGATGGCACTCCAGAGAAACCCCAAGAACACTGTTTCAAGGCTAGAGGGATCCTGAGGTCACTGTAGCAAGACGAAAGAGCTCCGTGGACCACAAATCAACTCGAAATGAGAGGTTAGTCCCCGGCTTTGACTCCAGAGGAATACCACCTCACCACAAGCACCTCAAGAGGAGGCGTCTCTCAGCTCCAGGTATGTGAGAGGGACCCTGAGTTTGCGGCCTCAACTGGAATGGACACCGCGATGCCCTGACTCGAAATACGGCCGGAAATCCCTGCAGTGACTTGAATACAGGCTCGTCTTGAATCTCCCAAAACGAAAGGATGTCTGAATCCCCTGTGGAGACCACAGAGAAAGACCTAGTTCCCCACCTCATCGCGACCAGAGGCCTCACATCCTTTGAAAACTCCAGAGGTACAAGGAGATCAGTGCCTCCAAAGGAGACGATGCCTGACTACTCGTGAAGCTTGATAGGAGTCCCAGGATTCCTGTGGCACGTGGAAAGGGACCCTTGGTCTCCCGCCTCAGCTGGAGAGGCGTCCCAATTGCCCTGCCAAGCCTCGAGGAGAATCCCGAGTTGTCCCTCGCAACTAGGCAGGAGTCCTGACGTCGCTGAACAAACACGTGGGTGGAAGGGCCATCCCCGTCGTAACTCGAGAATATACCCCAGGTTCCCGCCGCAACTCGAGAAAAACCAAGAGACTTCCACCTCGCCGCGAGATGAGGCCCGATTCCCCTACACTGCGTGCAGAGCAATTCAGTGTTGCACATCACACATGAAAGGAGCCTTGATTTCCGTGATGGCACTCCAGAGAAACCCCAAGAACACTGTTTCAAGGCTAGAGGGATCCTGAGGTCACTGTAGCCACACGAAAGAACTCCGTGGCCCAAAAATCAACTCGAGATGAGAGGATAGTTCCTGGCTTTGACTCCATAGAAATACCACCTTACCACAAGCACCTCAAGAGGAGGCTTCTCTCAGCTCTAAGTATGTGAGAAGGACCCTGAGTTTGCGGCCTCAAGTGGAATGGACACCGCGATGCCCTGACTCGAAATAAGGCCGGATATCCCTGCAGTTACTTGAATGCAGGCTCGTCTTGCATCTCCTATGACGAAAGGATGTCTGAAACCCCTGTGGAGACCACAGAGAAAGACCTAGTTCCCCACCTCATCGCGACCGGAGGCCTCACATCCTTTGAAAACTTCAGAGGTACGCGGAGATCAGTGCCTCCAAAGGAGACGATGCCTGACTCCTCGTGAAACTTGATAGGAGTCACAGGAATCCTGTGCACGTGGAAAGGAACACTTGGTCTCCCGCCTCAGCTGGAGAGGCCTCCCAATTGCCCTGCCAAGCCTCCAGGAGAATCCCGAGTTGTCTGTCGCAACTAGGCAGGAGTCCTGAAGTCGCTGAACAAACACGTGGTTGGAAGCGCCATCCCCGTCGTAATTCGAGAATATACCCCAGGTTCCCGCCGCAACTCGAGAAAAACCATGAGACTTCCCCCTCACCCCGATATGAGGCCCGATTCCCCTCCACTGCGTGCAGAGCAATTCCGTGTTGCACATCACACATGAAAGGAGCCTTGATTTCCTTGATGGCACTCCAGAGAAACCCCAAGAACACTGTTTCAAGGCTAGAGGGATCCTGAGGTCACTGTAGCAACACGAAAGAGCTCCGTGGACCACAAATCAACTCGAGATGAGAGGTTAGTCCCCGGCTTTGACTCCAGAGGAATACCACCTCACCACAAGCACCTCAAGAGGAGGCTTCTCTCAGCTCTAGGTATGTGAGAGGGACCCTGAGTTTGCGGCCTCAAGTGGAATGGACACCGCGATCCCCTGACTCGAAATACGGCCGGAAATCCCTGCAGTGACTTGAATGCAGGCTCGTCTTGCATCTCCCAAGACGAAAGGATGTCTGAATCCCCTGTGTAGACCACAGAGAAAGACCTAGTTCCCCACCTCATCACGAAAGGAGACCTCACATCCTTTGAAAACTCCAGAGGTACGCGGAGATCAGTGCCTCCAAAGGAGACGATGCCTGACTCCTCGTGAAACTTCTTAGGAGTCCCAGGATTCCTGTGGCACGTGGAAAGGGACCCTTGGTCTCCCGCCTCAGCTGGAGAGGCGTCCCAATTGCCCTGCCAAGCCTCGAGGAGAATCCCGAGTTGTCCCTCGCAACTAGGCAGGAGTCCTGACGTCGCTGAACAAACACGTGGGTGGAAGGGCCATCCCCGTCGTAATTCGAGAATACACTCCTGGTTCCCGCCGCAACTCGCGAAAAACCATGAGACTTCCCCCTCGCCGCGAGATGAGGCCCTATTCCCCTGCACTGCGTGCAGAGAAATTCCGTGTTGCACATCACACATGAAAGGAGCCTTGATTTCCTTGATGGCACTCCAGAGAAACCCCAAGAACACTGTTTCAAGGCTAGAGGGATCCTGAGGTCACTGTAGCAACACGAAAGAGCTCCGTGGACCAAAAATCAACTCGAGATGACAGGTTAGTCCTTGGCTTCGACTCCAGAGGAACACCACCTTACCACAAGCACCTCAAGAGGAGGCTTCTCTCAGCTCTAAGTATGTGAGAGGGACCCTGAGCTTGCGGCCTTAAGTGGAACGGACACCGCGATGCCCTGGCACGAAATAAGGCCGGATATCCCTGCAGTGACTTGAATGCAGGCTCGTCTTGCATCTCCCAAGACGAAAGGATGTCTGAATCCCCTGTGGAGACCACAGAGAAAGACCTAGTTCCCCACCTCATCGCGACCGGAGGCCTCACATCCTTTGAAAACTCCAGAGGTACGCGGAGATCAGTGCCTCCAAAGGAGACGATGCCTGACTCCTCGTGAAACTTGATAGGAGTCCCAGGATTCCTGTGGCACGTGGAAAGGGTCCCTTGGTCTCCCGCCTCAGCTGGAGAGGCGTCCCAATTGCCCTGCCAAGCCTCGAGGAGAATCCAAAGTTGTCCCTCGCAACTAGGCAGGAGTCCTGACGTCGCTGAACAAACACGTGTGTGGAAGGGCCATCCCCGTCGTAACTCGAGAATATACCCCAGGTTCCTGCCGCAACTCGAGAAAAACCATGAGACTTCCCCCTCGCCGCGAGATGAGGCCCGATTGCCCTGCACTGCGTGCAGAGCAATTCCGTCTTGCACATCACACATGAAAGGAGCCTTGATTTCCTTGATGGCACTCCAGAGAAACCCCAAGAACACTGTTTCAAGGCTAGAGTGATCCTGCGGTCACTGTAGCAAGACGAAAGAGCTCCGTGGACCACAAATCAACTCGAAATGAGAGGTTAGTCCCCGGGTTTGACTCCAGAGGAATACCACCTCACCACAAGCACCTCAAGAGGAGGCGTCTCTCAGCTCTAGGTATGTGAGAGGGACCCTGAGTTTGCGGCCTCAAGTGGAATGGACACCGCGATGCCCTGACTCGAAATACGGCCGGAAATCCCTGCAGTGACTTGAATACAGGCTCGTCTTGCATTTCCCAAGACGAAAGGATGTCTGAATCCCCTGTGGAGACCACAGAGAAAGACCTAGTTCCCCACCTCATCGCGACCAGAGGCCTCACATCCTTTGAAAACTCCAGAGGTACAAGGAGATCAGTGCCTCCAAAGAAGACGATGCCTGACTCCTCGTGAAGCTTGATAGGAGTCCCAGGATTCCTGTGGCACGTGGAAAGGGACCCTTGGTCTCCCGCCTCAGCTGGAGAGGCGTCCCAATTGCCCTGCCAAGCCTCGAGGAGAATCCCGAGTTGTCCCTCGCAACTAGGCAGGAGTCCTGCCGTCGCTGAACAAACACATGGGTGGAAGGGCCATCCCCGTCGTAACTCGAGAATATACCCCAGGTTCCCGCCGCAACTCGAGAAAAACCATGAGACTTCCCCCTCGCCGCGAGATGAGGCCCGATTCCCCTGCACTGTGTGCAGAGCAATTCCGTGTTGCACATCACACATGAAAGGAGCCTTGATTTCCTTGATGGCACTACAGAGAAACCCCAAGAACACTGTTTCAAGGCTAGAGGGATCCTGAGGTCACTGTACCCACACGAAAGAGCTCCGTGGCCCAAAAATCAACTCGAGATGAGAGGATAGTCCCTGGCTTCGACTCCAGAGGAAGACCACCTTAACACAAGCACCTCAAGAGGAGGCTTCTCTCAGCTCTAGGTATGTGAGAGGGACCCTGAGTTTGCGGCCTCAATTGGAATGGACACCGCGATGCCCTGACTCGAAATAAGGCCGGATAAACCTGCAGTGACTTGAATGCAGGCTCGTCTTGCATCTCCCAGGACGAAAGGATGTCTGAATCCCCTGTGGAGACCTCAGAGAAAGATCTAGTTCCCCACCTCATCACGACCGGAGGCCTCACATCCTTTGAAAACTCCAGAGGTATGCGGAGATCAGTGCCTCCAAAGGAGACGATGCCTGACTCCTCGTGAAACTTGATAGGAGTCCCAGGATTCCTGTGGCACATCGAAAGGGACACTTGGTCTCCCGCCTCAGCTGGAGAGGCGTCCCAATTGCCCTGCCAAGCCTCGAGGAGAATCCCGAGTTGTCTGTCGCAACTAGGCAGGAGTCCTGAAGTCGCTGAACAAACACGTGGTTTGAAGCGCCATCCCCGTCGTAACTCGAGAATATACCCCAGGTTCCCGCCGCAACTCGAGAAAAACCATGAGACTTCCCCCTCACCCCAATATGAGGCCCGATTCCCCTGCACTGCGTGCAGAGCAATTCCGTGTTGCACATCACACATGAAAGGAGCCTTGATTTCCTTGATGGCACTCCAGAGAAACCCCAAGAACACTGTTTCAAGGCTAGAGGGATCCTGAGGTCACTGTAGCAACACGAAAGAGCTCCGTGGACCAACAATCAACCTGAAATGAGAGGTTAGTCCCCGGCTTTGACTCCAGAGGAATACCACCTCACCACAAGCACCTCAAGAGGAGGCTTCTCTCAGCTCTAGCTATGTGAGAGGGACCCTGAGTTTGCGGCCTCAAGTGGAATGGACACCGCGATGCCCTGACTCGAAATAAGGCCAGATATCCCTGCAGTGACTTGAATGCAGGCTCGTCTTGCATCTCCCAAGAAGAAAGGATGTCTGAATCCCCTGTGGAGACCACAGAGAAAGACCTAGTTCCCCACCTCATCGCGACCAGAGGCCTCACATCCTTTGAAAACTCCAGAGGTACACGGAGATCAGTGCCTCCAAAGGAGACGATGCCTGACTCCTCGTGAAACTTGATAGGAGTCCCAGGATTCCTGTGGCACGTGGAAAGGGACCCTTGGTCTCCCGCCTCAGCTGGAGAGGCTTCCCAATTGCCCTGACAAGCCTCGAGGAGAATCTGGAGTTGTCCCTCGCAACTAGGCAGGAGTCCTGCCATCTCTGAACAAACACATGGATGGAAGGGCCATCCCCGTCGTAACTCGAGAATATACTCCAGGTTCCCGCAGCAACTCGAGAAAAACCATGAGACTTCCCCCTCGCCGCGAGATGAGGCCCGATTCCCCTGCACTGCGTGCAGAGCAATTCCGTGTTGCACATCACACATGAAAGGAGCCTTGATTTCCTTGATGGCACTCCAGAGAAACCCCAAGAACACTGTTTCAAGGCTAGAGGGATCCTGAGGTCACTGTAGCAAAACGAAATAGCTCCATGGACCAAAAATCAACTCGAGATGAGAGGTTAGTCCCTGGCTTCGACTCCAGAGGAATACCACCTTACCACAAGCACCTCAAGAGGAGGCTTCTCTCAGCTCTAGGTATGTGAGAGGGACCCTGATTTTGTGGCCTAAAGTGGAATGGACACCGCGATGCCCTGACTCGAAATAAGGCCGGATATCCCTGCAGTGACTTGATGCAGGCTCGTCTTGCATCTCCCAAGATGAAAGGATGTCTGAATCCCCTGTGGAGGCCACAGAGAAAGACCTAGTTCCCCACCTCATCGCGACCGGAGGCGTTACATCCTTTGAAAACTTCAGAGGTACGCGGAGATCAGTGCCTCCAAAGGAGACGATGCCTGACTCCTCGGGAAACTTGATAGGAGTCCCAGGATTCCTGTGGCACGTGGAAAGGGACCCTTGGTCTCCCACCTCAGCTGGAGAGGCGACCCAATTGCCCTGCCAAGCCTCGAGGAGAATCCCTAGTTGTCCCTCGCAACTAGGCAGGAGTCCTGCCGTCGCTGAACAAACACATGGGTGGAATGGCCATCCCCGACGTAACTCGAGAATATACCCCAGGTTCCCGCCGCAACTCGAGAAAAACCATGAGACTTCCCCCTCGCCGCGAGATGAGGCCCGATTCCCCTGCACTGTGTGCAGAGCAATTCCGTGTTGCACATCACACATGAAAGGAGCCTTGATTTCCTTGATGGCACTCCAGAGAAACCCCAAGAACACTGTTTCAAGGCTAGAGGGATCCTGAGGTCACTGTACCCACACGAAAGAGCTCCGTGGCCCAAAAATCAACTCGAGATGAGAGGATAGTCCCTGGCTTCGACTCCAGAGGAAGACCACCTTACCACAAGCACCTCAAGAGGAGGCTTCTCTCAGCTCTAGGTATGTGAGAGGGACCCTGAGTTTGCGGCCTCAAGTGGAATGGACACCGCGATGCCCTGACACGAAATAAGGCCGGACAAACCTGCAGTGACTTGAATGCAGGCTCGTCTTGCATCTCCCAGGACGAAAGGATGTCTGAATCCCCTGTGGAGACCACAGAGAAAGATCTAGTTCCCCACCTCATCACGACCGGAGGCCTCACATCCATTGAAAACTCCAGAGGTATGCGGAGATCAGTGCCTCCAAAGGAGACGATGCCTGACTCCTCGTGAAACTTGATAGGAGTCCCAGGATTCCTGTGGCACATGGAAAGGGACACTTGGTCTCCCGCCTCAGCTGGAGAGGCGTCCCAATTGCCCTGCCAAGCCTCGAGGAGAATCCCGAGTTGTCCCTCGCAACTAGGCAGGAGTCCTGCCTTCGCTGAACAAACACGGGGTTGAAAGGGCCATCCCCGTCGTAACTCGAGAATATACCCCAGGTTCCCGCCGCAACTCGAAAAAACCATGAGACTTCCCCCTCGCCGCGAGATCAGGCCCGATTCCCCTGCACTGCGTGCAGAGCAATTCCGTGTTGCACATCACACATGAAATGAGCCTTGATTTCCTTGATGGCACTCCAGAGAAACCCCAAGAACACTGTTTCAAGGCTAGAGGGATCCTGAGGTCACTGTAGCCACACGAAAGAGCTCCGTGGCCCAAAAATCAACTCGAGATGAGATGTTAGTCCCTGGTTTCGACTCCAGAGGAATACCACCTTACCACAAGCACCTCAAGAGGAGGCTTCTCTCAGCTCTAGGTATGTGAGAGGGACACTGATTTTGCGGCCTCAAGTGGAATGGACACCGCGATGCCCTGACTCGAAATAAGGCCAGATATCCCTGCAGTGAATTGAATGCAGGCTCGTCTTGCATCTCCCAATATGAATGGATGTCTGAATCCCCTTTGGAGACCACAGAGAAAGACCTAGTTCCCCACCTCATCGCGACCGGAGGCCTCACATCCTTTGAAAACTCCAGAGGTACGCGGAGATCAGTGCCTGCAAAGGAGACGATGCCTGACTCCTCGTGAATCTTGATAGGAGTCCCAGGATTCCTGTGGCACGTGGAAAGGGACCCAAGGTCTCACGCTTCAGCTGGAGAGGAGTCCCAATTGCCCTGCGAAGCCTCAAGGAGAATCCCGAGTTGTCCCCTGCAATTAGGCAGGAGTCCTGCCTTCGCTGAACAAACACGTGTGTGGAAGGGCCATCCCCGTCGTAACTCGAGAATATACCCCAGGTTCCCGTCGCAACTCGAGAAAAACCATGAGACTTACCCCTCGCCCCGAGATGAAGACTGATTCCCCTGCCCTGCGTGCAGAGCAATTCCGTGTTGCACATCACACATGAAAGGAGCCTTGATTTCCATGATGGCACTCCAGAGAAACCCCAAGAACACAGTTTCAAGGCGATAGGGATCCGAAGGTCACTGTAGCAACACGAAAGAGCTCCGTGGACCAAAAATCAACTCGAGATGAGAGGTTAGTCCCTGGCTTCGACTCCAGAGGAATACCACCTTACCACAAGCACCTCAAGCGGAGTCTTCTCTCAGCTCTAGCTATGTGATGAGTTTGCGGCCTCAAGTGGAATGGACACCGCGATGCCCTGACTCGAAATAAGGCTGGATATCCCTGCAGTGAGTTGAATACAAGCTCGTCTTGCATCTCCCAGGACGAAAGGATGTCTGAATCCCCTGTGGAGACCTCAGAGAAAGATCTAGTTCCCCACCTCATCGCGACCGGAGGCCTCACATCCTTTGAAAATTCCAGAGGTACGCGGAGATCAGTGCCTCCAAAGGAGACGATGCCTGACTCCTCGTGAAACTTGATAGGAGTCCCAGGATTCCTGTGGCAGATGGAAAGGGACACTTGGTCTCCGCCCTCAGCTGGAGAGGCGTCCCAATTGCCCTGCCAAGCCTCAAGGAGAATCCCGAGTTGTCCCTCGCAACTAGGCAGGAGTCCTGACGTCGCTGAACAAACACTTGGCTGGAAAGGCCATCCCCGTCATAACTCGAGAATATACCGCAGGTTCCCGCCGCAACTCGAGAAAAACCATGAGACTTCCCCCTCGCCGCGAGATGAGGCTCGATTTTCCTGCACTGCATGCAGAGCAAATCCGTGCTGCACATCACACATGAAAGGAGCCTTGATTTCCTTGATGGCACTCCAGAGAAACCCCAAGAACACTGTTTCAAGGCTAGAGGCATCCTAAGGTCACTGTAGCCACACGAAAGAGCTCCGTGGACCAAAAATCAACTCGAGATGAGAGGTTAGTCCCTGGCTTCGAATCCAGAGGAATACCACCTTACCACAAGCACCTCAAGAGGAGGCTTTTCTCAGCTCTAGGTATGTGAGAGAGACTCTTAGTTTGCGGCCTCAAGTGGAATGGACACCGCGATGCCCTGACTCGAAATAAGGCCGGATATCTCTGCAGTGACTTGAATGCACGCTCGTCTTGCATCTCCCAAGACGAAAGGATGTCTGAATCCCCTGTGGAGACCACAGAGAAAACCTAGTTCCCCACCTCATCGCGACCGGAGGCCTCACATCCTTTGAAAACTCCAGAGGTAAGCGGAGATCAGTGCCTCCAAAGGAGACGATGCCTGACTCATCGTGAAACTTGATAGGATTCCCAGAATTCCTGTGGCACATGGAAAGGGACCCTTGGTCTCCCGCCTCAGCTGAACAGGCGTCCCAATTGCCCTGCCAAGCCTCGAGGAGAATCCCGAGTTGTCCCTCGCAACTAGGCAGGAGTCCTGACATGGCTGAACAAACACGTGGGTGGAAGGGCCATCCTCGTCGTAACTCGAGAATATACTCCAGGTTCCCGCCCCAACTCGAGAAAAACCATGAGACTTCCCCCTCGCCACGAGATGAGACCCGATTCCCCTGCACTGCGTGCAGAGCAATACCGTGTTGCACATCACACATGAAAGGAGACTTGATTTCCTTGATGGCACTCCAGAGAAACCCCAAGAACACTGTTTCAAGGCTAGAGGGATCCTGAAGTCACTGTAGCAACACGAAAGAGCTCCGTGGACCAAAAATCGACTCGAGATGAGAGGTTAGTCCCTGGCTTCGACTCCAGAGGAATACCACCTTACCACAAGCACCTCAAGAGGAGGCTTCTCTCAGCTCTAGGTATGTGAGAGGGACCCTGAGTTTGCGGCCTCAAGCGGAATGGACACCGCGATGCCCTGACTCGAAATAAGGCCAGATATCCATGCAGTGACTTGAATGCTGGCTCGTCTTGCATCTACCAAGATGAAAGGATGTTTGAATCCCCTGTGGAGACCACAGAGAAAGACCTAGTTCCGCACCTCATCGCGACCTGAGGCCTCAAATTCTTTGAAAACTCCAGAGGTACGCGGAGATCAGTGCCTCCAAAAGGGACGATGCCTGACTCTTCATGAAACTTGATAGGAGTCCCAGGATTCCTGTGGCACGTGGAAAGGGACCCTTGGTCTCCCGCCTCAGCTGGAGAGGCGTCCAATTGCCCTGCCAAGCCTCGAGGAGAATTCCGAGTTGTCCCTCGCAACTAGGCAGGAGTCCTGCAGTCGATGAACAAACACGTGTGTGGAAGGGCCATCCCCGTCGTAACTCGAGAATATACGCCAGGTTCGCACCGCAACTCGAGAAAAACCATGAGACTTCCCCCTCGCCGCGAGATGAGGCCCGATTCCCCTGCACTGCATGCAGAGCAATTCCGTGTTGCACATCAAACTTGAAAGGAGCCTTGATTTCCTTGATGGCACTCCAGAGAAACCCCAAGAACACTGTTTCAAGGCTAGAGGGATCCTGAGGTCACTGTAGCGACAGGAAAGAGCTCCGTGGACCAAAAATCAACTCGAGATGAGAGGTTAGTCCTTGGCTTCGACTCCAGAGGAATACCACCTTACCACAAGCACCTCAAGAGGAGGCTTCTCTCAGCTCTAGCTATGTGAGAGGGACCCTGAGTTTGCGCCCTCAAGTGGAATGGACACCGCGATGCCCTGACTCGAAATAAGGCCGGATATCCCTGCAGTGACTTGAATGCAGGCTCGTCTTGCATCTCCCAAGATGAAAGGATGTCTGAATCCCCTGTGGAGACCACAGAGAAAGACCTAGTTCCCGACCTCATCGCGAACGGAGGCCTCACATCCTTTGAAAACTCCAGAGGTACGCGGAGATCAGTGCCTCCAAAGGAGACGATGTCTGACTCCTCGTGAAACTTCATAGGAGTCCCAGGATTCCTGTGGCACATGGAAAGGGACCCTTGGTCTCCCGCCTCAGCTGGAGAGGCGTCCCAATTGCCCTGCCAAGCCTCGAGGAGAATCCCGAGTTGTCCCTCGCAACTAGGCAGGAGTCCTGACGTCGCTGAAGAAACACGTGGGTGGAAGGGCCATCCCCGTCGTAACTCGAGAATATACCCCAGGTTCCCGCTGCAACTCGAGAAATACCATGAGACTTCCCCTCGCCGTGAGATGAGTTCCGATTCCCCTGCACTGCATGCAGAGCAATACCGTGTTGCACATCACACATGAAAGGAGCCTTGATTTCTTTGATGGCACTCCAGAGAAACCCCAAGAACACTGTTTCAAGGCTAGAGGGATCCTGAGGTCACTGTAGCAACACGAAAGAGTTCCGTGGACCAAAAATCAACTCGAGATGAGAGGTTAGTCCCTGGCTTCAACTCCAGAGGAATGCCACCTTTCCACAAGCACCTCAAGAGGAGGCTTCTCTCAGCTCTAGGTATGTGAGAGGGACCCTGAGTTTGCGGCCTCAAGTGGAATGGACACCGCGATGCCCTGACTCGAAATAAGGCCGGATATCCCTGCAGTGACTTGAATGGAGGCTCGTCTTGCATCTCCCAAGACGAAAGGATGTCTGAATCCCCTGTGGAGACCACAGAGAAAGACCTAGTTCCCCACCTCATCGCGACCGGAGGCCTCACATCCTTTGAAAACTCCAGAGGTACACGGAGATCAGTACCTCCAAAGGAGACGATGCCTGACTCCTCGTGAAACTTGATAGGAGTCCCAGGATTCCTGTGCACGTGGATAGGGACCCTTGGTCTCCCGCCCCAGCTGGAGAGGCGTCCCAATTGCCCTGCCAAGCCTCGAGGAGAATCCCGAGTTGTCCCTCGCAACTAGGTAGGAGTCCTGACGTCGCTGAACAAACACGTGGTTGAAAGAGCCATCCCCGTCGTAACTCGAGAATATACCCCAGGTTCCCGCCGCAACTCGAGAAAAACCATGAGTCTTCCCACTTGTCGCGAGATGAGGCTCGATTCCCCTGCACTACATGCAGAGCAATTCCGTGTTGCACATCACACACGAAAGGAGCCTTGATTTCCTTGATGGCACTCCAGAGAAACCCCAGGAACACTGTTTCAAGGCTAGAGGGATCCTGAGGTCACTGTAGCAACACGAAAGATCTCCATGGACCAAAGATCACCTCGAGATGAGAGGTTAGTCCCTGGCTTCGACTCCAGAGGAATACCACCTTACCACAAGCACCTCAAGAGGAGGCTTCTCTCAGCTCTAGGTATGTGAGAGGGACCCTGATTTTGCGGCCTCAAATGGAATGGGCACTGCAATGCCCTGACGTGAAATAAGGCCGGATATCCATGCAGTGACTTGAATGCAGGCTCGTCTTGCATCTCCCAAAACGAAAGGATGTCTGAATCCCCTGTGGAGACCGCAGAGAAAGACCTAGTTCCCCACCTCATGGTGACCGGAGGCCTCACATCCTTTGAAAAATCCAGAGGTACTCGGAGATCAGTGCCTCCAAAGGAGACGATGCCTGACTCCTCGTGAAACTTGATAGGAGTCCCAGGATTACTGTGGCACTTGGAAAGGGACACTTGGTCTCCCGCCTCAGCTGGAGAGGCATCCCAATTGCCCTGCCAAGCCTCGAGGAGCATCCCGAGTTGTCCCTCGCATCTAGCCAGGAGTCCTGACGTCGCTGAACAAACACGTGGGTGGAAGGGCCATCCCCGTCGTACCTCGAGAATATACCCCAGGTTCCCGCCGCAATTCGACAAAAACCATGAGACTTCCCCCTCGCCGCGAGATGAGGCCCGATTCCCCTGTACTGCGTGCAGAGCAATTCCGTCTTGCACATCACACATGAAAGGAGCCTTGATTTCCTTGATGGCACTCCAGAGAAACCCCAAGAACACTGTTTCAAGGCTAGAGGGATCCTGAGGTCACTGTAGCAACACGACAGAGCTCCGTGGACCAAAAGTCAACTCGAGATGAGAGGTTAGTCCCTGGCTTCGCCTCCAGAGGAATACCACCTTACCACAAGCACCTCAAGAGGAGGCTTCTCTCAGCTCTAGGTGTGTGAGAGGGAACCTGAGTTTGCGGCCTCAAGTGGAATGGACACTGCGATGCCCTGACTCGAAATAAGGCCGGATATCCCTGCAGTGACTTGAATGCAGGCTCGTCTTGCATCTCCCAAGACGAAAGGGTGTCTGAATCCCCTGTGGAGACCACAGAGAAAGACCTAGTTCCCCAACTCATCGCGACCGAAGGCCTCACATCCTTTGAAAACTCCAGAGGTACCCGGAGATCAGAGCCTCCAAAGGGGACGATGCCTGACTCCTCGTGAAACTTGATAGGAGTCCCAGGATTCCTGTGGCACGTGGAAAGGGACACTTGGTCTCCCGCCTCAGATGGAGAGGCGTCCCAATTGCCCTGCCAAGCCTCGAGAAGAATCCCGAGTTGTCCCTCGCAGCTAGGCAGGAGTCCTGACGTCACTGAACAAACACGTGGGTGGAAGGGCCATCCCCGTCGTAATTCGAGAATATACCCCAGGTTCTGGCCGCAACTCGAGAAAAACCATGAGTCTTCCCACTTGCCGCGAGATGAGGCTCGATTCCCCTGCACTGCAAGCACAGCAATTCCGTGTTGCACATCACACATGAAAGGAGCCTTGATTTCCTTGATGGCACTCCACAGAAACCCCAAGAACACTGTTTCAAGGCCAGAGGGATCCTGAGGTGACTGTAGCAACACGAAAGAGCTCCGTGGACCAAAAATCAACTCGAAATGAGAGGTTAGTCCCTGGCTTCGATTCCAGAGGAATACTACCCTACCACAAGCACCTCAAGAGGAGGCTTCTCTCAGCTCTAGGTATGTGAGAGGGACCCTGAGTTTGCGGCCTCAAGTGGAATGGACACCGCGATGCCCTGACTCGAAATAAGGCCAGATATCCCTGCAGTGACTTGAATGCAGGCTCGTCTTGCATCTCCCAAGACTAAAGCATGTCTGAATCCCCTGTGGAGACCACAGAGAAAGACCTAGTTCCCCCCCCTCATGGCGATCGGAGGCCTCACATCCTTTGAAAACTCCAGAGATACGCGGAGATCAGTGCCTCCAAAGGAGACGATGCCTGACTCCTCGTGAAACTTGATAGGAGTCCCAGGATTCCTGTGGCACGTGGAAAGGGACCCTTGGTCTCCCGCCTCAGCTGGAGAGGCGTCTCAATTGCCCTGCCAAGCCTCGAGGAGAATCCCGAGTTGTCCCTCGCAACCAGGCAGGGGTCCTGACGTCGCTGAAAAAACACGTGGGTGGAAGGGACAGCCCCGTCATAACTCGAGAATATACCCCAGGTTCCCACTGCAACTCGAGAAAAAACATGAGACTTCCCCCTCGCCGCGAGATGAGGCCCGATTCCCCTGCACTGCGTGCAGAGCAATTCCGTGTTGCACATCACACAAGAAAGGAGCCTTGATTTCCTTAATGGCACTACAGAGAAAACCCAGGAACACTGTTTCAAGGCTAGAGGGATCCTGAGGTCACTGTAGCAACACGAAAGATCTCCGTGGACCAAAGATCAACTCGAGATTAGAGGTTAGTCCCTGGCTTTGACTCCAGAGGAATACCACCTTACCACAAGCACCTCAAGAGGAGGCTTCTCTCAGCTCTAGGTGTGTGAGAGGGATCCTGAGATTGCGGCCTCAAGTGGAATGGACACCGCTATGCCCTGACTCGAAATAAGGCCGAATATCCCTGCAGTGACTAGAATGCAGGCTCGTCTTGCATCTCCCAAGAACAAAGGATGTCTGAATACCCTGTGGAGACCACAGAGAAAGACCTTGTTCCCCACCTCATCGCGACCGGAGGCCTCACATCCTTTTAAAACTCCAGAGGTACGCGGAGATCAGTGCCTCCAAAGGAGACGATGCCTGACTCCTCGTGAAACTTGATAGGAGTCCCAGGACTCCTGTGGCACGTGGAAAGGGACACTTGGTCTCCCGCCTCAGATGGAGAGGCGTCCCAATTGCCCTGCCAAGCCTCGAGGAGAATCCCGAGTTGTCCCTCACAACCAGGCAGGAGTCCTGACTTGGCTGAACAAACACGTGGGTGGAAGGGCCATCCCCAGCATAACTCGAGAATATACCCCAGGTTCCCACCGCAACTCGAGAAAAACCATGAGACTTCCCCCTCGCCGCAAGATGAGGCCCGATAACCTGCACTGCGTGCAGAGCAATTCCGTGTTGCACATCACACATGAAAGGAGCCTTGATTTCCTTGATGGCACTCCATAGAAACCCCAAGAACACTGTTTCAAAGGCTAGAGGGATCCTGAGGTCACTGTAGCAACACGAAAGAGCTCGGTGGACCAAAAATCAACTCGAGAGGAGAGGTTAGTCCCTGGCTTCGACTCCAGAGGAATACCACCTTACCACAAGCACCTCAAGAGGAGTCTTCTCTCAGCTCTAGGTATGTGAGAGGGACCCTGAGTTTGCGGCCTCAAGTGGAATGGACACCGCGATGCCCTGACTCGAAATAACGCCGGATATCCCTGCAGTGACTTGAATGCAGGCTCGTCTTGCATCTCCCAAGACGAAAGGATGTCTGAATCCCGTGTGGAGACCACAGAGAAAGACCTAGTTCCCCACCTCATCGTGACCGGAGGCCTCACATCCTTTGAAAACTCCAGAGGTACGCGGAGATCAGTGCCTCCAAAGGAGACGATGCCTGACTCCTCGTGAACCTTGATAGGAGTCCCAGGATTCCTGTGTCACGTGGAAAGGGACCCTTGGTCTCCCGCCTCAGCTGGAGAGGCGTCCCAATTGCCCTGCCAAGCCTCGAGGAGAATCCCGAGTTGTCCCTCGCAACTAGGCAGGAGTCCTGACGTCGCTGAAGAAACAAGTGGGTGGAAGGGCCATCCCCGTCGTAACTCGAGAATATACCCCAGGTTCCCGCCGCAACTCGAGAAAAACCATGAGACTTCCCCCTCGCCGCGAGATGAGGCCCAATTTCCCTGCACTGTGTGCAGAGCAATTCCGTGTTGCACATCACACATGAAAGGAGCCTTGATTTCCTTGATGGCACTCCAGAGAATCCCCAAGAACACTGTTTCAAGGCTAGAGGGATCCTGAGGTCACTGTAGCAACACGAAAGAGCTCCGTGGACCAAAAATCAACTCGAGATGAGAGGTTAGTCCCTGGCTTCGACTCCAGAGGAATACCACCTTACCACAAGCACCTCAAGAGAAGGCTTCTCTCAGCTCTAGGTATGTGAGAGGGACCCTGATTTTGCGGCCTCAAGTGGAATGGACACTGCGATGCCCTGACGCGAAATAAGGCCGGATATCCCGGCAGTGACTTGAATGTAGGCTCGTCTTGCATTTCCCAAGATGAAAGGATGTCTGAATCCCCTGTGGAGACCACAGAGAAAGACCTAGTTCCCCACCTCATGGCGACCGGAGGCCTCACATTCTTTGAAAACTCCAGAGGTACGCAGAGATAAGTGCCTCCAAAGGAGACGATGCCTGACTCCTCGTGAAACTTTATAGGAGTCCCAGGATTCCTGTGGCACGTGGAAAGGGACCCTTGGTCTACTGCCTCAGCTGGAGAGGCGTCCCAGTTTCCCTGCCAAGCCTCGAGGAGAATCCCGAGTTGTCCCTCATAACTAGGCAGGAGTCCTGAGGTCGCTGAACAAACACGTGGGTGGAAGGGCCATCCCCGTCGTAACTCGAGAATATACCCCAGGTTCCCGTCGCAACTCGAGAAAAATCATGAGACTTCCCCCGCGCCGCGAGATGAGGCCCGATTCCCCTGCACTGCGTGCAGAGCCATTCCGTGTTGCACATCACACATGAAAGGAGCATTGATTTCCTTGATGGCACTTCAGAGAAACCCCAAGAACACTGTTTCAAGGCTAGAGGGATCCTGAGGTCACTGTAGCAACACGAAAGAGCTCCGTGGACCAAGAATCAACTCAAGATGAGAGGTTAGTCCCTGGCTTCGACTCCAGAGGAATACCACCTTACCCCAAGCACCTCAAAAGGAGCCTTCTCTCAGCTCTAGGTATGTGAGAGGGACCCTGAGTTTGCAGCCTCAAGTGGAATGGACACCGCGATGACCTGACTCGAAATAAGGCCGGATATCCCTTCAGTGATTTGAATGCAGGCTCGTCTTGCATCTCCCATGAAGAAAGTATATCTGAATCCCGTATGGAGCCCACAGAGAAAGACCTAGTTCCCCACCTCATGGCGACCGGAGGCCTCACATCCTTTGAAAACTCCAGAGGTACGCGGAGATCAGTGCCTCCAAAGGAGACGATGCCTGACTCCTCGTGAAACTTGATAGGAGTCCCAGGATTCCTGTGGCACGTGGAAAGGGACCCTTGGTCTCCCGCCTCACCTGGAGAGGCGTCCCAATTGCCCTGCCAAGCCTCGAGGAGAATCCCGAGTTGTCCCTCGCAACTAGGCAGGAGTCCTGACGTTGCTGAACAAACACGTGGGTGGAAGGGCCATCCCCGTCGTAACTCGAGAATATACCCCAGGTTTCCACCGCAACTCGAGAAAAACCATGAGACTTCCCCCTCGCCGCGAGATGAGGCCCGATTCCCCTGCACTGCGTGCAGAGCATTTCCGTGTTGCACATCACACATGAAAGGAGCCTTGATTTCCTTGATGGCACTCCAGAGAAACCCCAGGAACACTGTTTCAAGGCTAGAAGGATCCTGAGGTCACTGTAGCAACACGAAAGAGCTCCGTGGACGAAAATTCAACTCGAGATGAGAGGTTAGTCCCTGGCTTCGACTCCAGAGGAATACCACCTTACCACAAGCACCTCAAGAGGAGGCTTCTCTCAGCTTTAGGTATGTGAGAGGGACCCTGAGTTTGCGGCCTCAAGTGGAATGGACACCGCGATGCCCTGACTCGAAATAAGGCCGAATATTCCTGCACTGAATTGAATGCAGGCTCGTCTTGCATCTCCCAAGACGAAAGGATACCTGAATCCCCTGTGGAACCACAGAGAAAGACCTAGTTCCCCACCTCATCGCGACTGGAGGCCTCACATCATTTGAAAACTCCAGAGCTACGCAGAGATCACTGCCTCCAAAGGAGACGATTCGTGACTCCTCGTGAAACTTGATAGGAGTCCCAGGATTCCTGTGGCACGTGGAAAGGGACCTTTGGTCTCCCGCCTCAGCTGGAGAGGCGTCCCAATTGCCCTGCCAAGCCTCGAGGAGAATCCCGAGTTGTCCCTTGCAACTACGCAGGAGTCCTGACGTCGCTGAACAAACACGTGTGTGGAAGGGCCATCCCCGTCTTAACACGAGAATATACCCCAGGTTCCCGCCGCAACTCGAGAAAAACCATGAGACTTCCCCCTCGCCGCAAAATGAGGCCCGATTCCCCTGCACTGCGTGCAGAGCAATTCCGTGTTGCACATCACACATGAAAGGAGCCTTGATTTCCTTGATGGCACTCCAGAGAAACCCCAAGAACACTGTTTCAAGGCTAGAGGGATCCTGAGGTCACTGTAGCAACACGAAAGAACTCTGTGGACCAAAAATCAACTCGAGATGAGAGGTTAGTCCCTGGCTTCGACTCCAGAGGAATACCACCTTACCACAAGCACCTCAAGAGGAGGCTTCTCTCAGCTCTAGGTATGTGAGAGGGACCCTGATTTTGCAGCCTCAAGTGGAATGGACACCGCGATGCCCTGACTCGAAATAAGGCCGGATATCCCTGCAGTGACTTGAATGCTGGCTCGTCTTGCATCTCCCAAGATGAAAGGATGTCTGAATCCCCTGTGGAGACCACAGAGAAAGACCTAGTTCCCCACCTCATCGCGACCGGAGGCCTCTAATCCTTTGAAAACTCCAGAGGTACACGGAGATCAGTGCCTCCAAAGGAGACGATGCCTGACTCCTCTGAAACATGATAGGAGTTCCAGGATTCCTGTGGCACGTGGAAAGGGACCCTTGGTCTCCCGCCTCAGCTGGAGAGGCGTCCCAATTGCCCTGCCAAGCCTCGAGGAGAATCCCGAGTTGTCCCTCGCAACTAGGCAGGAGTCCTGCCGTCGCTGAACAAACACGTGGTTGGAAGGGCCATTCCCATCGTAACTCGAGAATATAGCCCAGGTTCCTGCCGCAACTCGAGAAAAACCATGAAAATTCCCCATCGCCTCGAGATGAGGCCCGATTCCCCTACACTGCGTGCAGAGCAATTCCGTGTTGCACATCACACATGAAAGGAGCCTTGATTTCCTTGATGGCCCTCCAGAGAAACCCCAAGAACCCTGTTTCAAGGCTAGAGGGATCCTGAGGTCACTGTAGCAACACGAAAGAGCTCCATGGACCAGAAATCAACTCGAGATGAGAGGTTACTCCCTGGCTTCCACTCCAGAGGAATACCACCTTACCACAAGCACCTCAAGAGGAGGCTTCTCTCAACTCTAGGTATGTGAGAGGGACCCTGAGTTTGCGGCCTCAAGTGGAATGGACACCCCGATGCCCTGACTCGAAATAAGGCCGGATATCCCTGCAGTGACTTGAATGCAGGCTCGTCTTGCATCTCCCAAGACGAAAGGATGTCTGAATCCCCGGTGGAGACCACAGAGAAAGACCTAGTTCCCCACCTCATCGCGACCGGAGGCCTCACATCCTTTGAAAACTCCAGAGGTACGCGGAGATCAGTGCCTCCAAAGGAGACGATGCCTGACTCCTCGTGAAACTCTATAGGAGTCCCAGGATTCCTGTGGCACGTGGAAAGGGACCCTTGGTCTCCCGCCTCAGCTGGAGAGGCGTCCCAATTGCCCTGCCAAGCCTCGAGGAGAATCGCGAGTTGTCCCTCGCATCTAGGCAGGAGTCCTGACGTCGCTGAACAAACACGTGGGTGGAAGGGCCATCCCCGTCGTAACTCGAGAATATACCCCAGGTTCCCGCCGCAACTCGAGAAAAACCATGAGACTTCCCCCACGCCGCGAGATGAGGCCTGATTCCCCTGCACTGCGTGCAGAGCAATTCCGTGTTGCACATCACACATGAAAGGAGCCTTGATTTCCTTGATGGCACTCCAGAGAAACCCCAAGAACACTGTTTCAAGGCTAGAGGGATCCTGAGGTCACTGTAGCAACACGAAAGAGTTCCGTGGACCAAAACTCAACTCGAGAGGAGAGGTTAGTCCCTGGCTTCGACTCCAGAGGAATACCACCTTACCACAAGCACCTCAAGAGGAGGCTTCTCTCAGCTCTAGGTATGTGAGAGGGACCCTGAGTTTGCGGCCTCAAGTGGAATGGACACCGCGATGCCCTGACGCGAAATAAGGCCGGATATCCCTGCAGTGACTTGAATGCAGGCTCGTGTTACATCTCCCAAGATGAAAGGATGTCTGAATCCCCTGTTGAGACCACAGAGAAAGACCTAGTTCCCCACCTCATCGCGACCGGAGGCCTCTAATCCTTTGAAAACTCCAGAGGTACACGGAGATCAGTGCCTCCAAAGGAGACGATGCCTGACTCCTCTGAAACATGATAGGAGTTCCAGGATTCCTGTGGCACGTGGAAAGGGACCCTTGGTCTCCCGCCTCAGCTGGAGAGGCGTCCCAATTGCCCTGCCAAGCCTCGAGGAGAATCCCGAGTTGTCCCTCGCAACTAGGCAGGAGTCCTGCCGTCGCTGAACAAACACGTGGTTGGAAGGGCCATTCCCATCGTAACTCGAGAATATAGCCCAGGTTCCTGCCGCAACTCGAGAAAAACCATGAAAATTCCCCATCGCCTCGAGATGAGGCCAGATTCCCCTACACTGCGTGCAGAGCAATTCCGTGTTGCACATCACACATGAAAGGAGCCTTGATTTCCTTGATGGCCCTCCAGAGAAACCCCAAGAACCCTGTTTCAAGGCTAGAGGGATCCTGAGGTCACTGTAGCAACACGAAAGAGCTCCATGGACCAGAAATCAACTCGAGATGAGAGGTTACTCCCTGGCTTCCACTCCAGAGGAATACCACCTTACCACAAGCACCTCAAGAGGAGGCTTCTCTCAACTCTAGGTATGTGAGAGGGACCCTGAGTTTGCGGCCTCAAGTGGAATGGACACCCCGATGCCCTGACTCGAAATAAGGCCGGATATCCCTGCAGTGACTTGAATGCAGGCTCGTCTTGCATCTCCCAAGACGAAAGGATGTCTGAATCCCCGGTGGAGACCACAGAGAAAGACCTAGTTCCCCACCTCATCGCGACCGGAGGCCTCACATCCTTTGAAAACTCCAGAGGTACGCGGAGATCAGTGCCTCCAAAGGAGACGATGCCTGACTCCTCGTGAAACTCTATAGGAGTCCCAGGATTCCTGTGGCACGTGGAAAGGGACCCTTGGTCTCCCGCCTCAGCTGGAGAGGCGTCCCAATTGCCCTGCCAAGCCTCGAGGAGAATCGCGAGTTGTCCCTCGCATCTAGGCAGGAGTCCTGACGTCGCTGAACAAACACGTGGGTGGAAGGGCCATCCCCGTCGTAACTCGAGAATATACCCCAGGTTCCCGCCGCAACTCGAGAAAAACCATGAGACTTCCCCCTCGCAGCGAGATGAGGCCTGATTCCCCTGCACTGCGTGCAGAGCAATTCCGTGTTGCACATCACACATGAAAGGAGCCTTGATTTCCTTGATGGCACTCCAGAGAAACCCCAAGAACACTGTTTCAAGGCTAGAGGGATCCTGAGGTCACTGTAGCAACACGAAAGAGTTCCGTGGACCAAAACTCAACTCGAGAGGAGAGGTTAGTCCCTGGCTTCGACTCCAGAGGAATACCACCTTACCACAAGCACCTCAAGAGGAGGCTTCTCTCAGCTCTAGGTATGTGAGAGGGACCCTGAGTTTGCGGCCTCAAGTGGAATGGACACCGCGATGCCCTGACGCGAAATAAGGCCGGATATCCCTGCAGTGACTTGAATGCAGGCTCGTCTTGCATCTCCCAAGACGAAAGGATGTCTGAATCCCCTGTGCAGACCACAGAGAAAGCCCTAGTTCCCCACCTCATCGCGACCGGAGGCCTCACATCCTTTGAAAACTCCAGAGGTACGCGGAGATCAGTTCCTCCAAAGGAGACGATGCCTGACTCCTCGTGAAACTTGATAGGAGTCCCAGGATTCCTGTGGCACGTGGAAAGGGACTCTTGGTCTGCCGCCTCAGCTGGAGAGGCGTCCCATTTTCCCTGCCAAGCCTCGAGGAGAATCCCGAGTTGTCCCTCGCAACTAGGCAGGAGTCCTGCCGTCGCGGAACAAACACGTGTGTGGAAGGGCCATCCCCGTCGTAACTCGAGAATATACCCCAGCTTCCCGCCGCAACTCGAGAAAAACCATGAGACTTCCCCCTCGCCGCGAGATGAGGCCCGATTCCCCTGCACTGCGTGCAGAGCAATTCCGTGTTGCACATCACACATGAAAATATTCTTGATTTCCTTGATGGCACTCCAGAGAAACCCCAAGAACACTGTTTCAAGGCTAGCGGGATCCTGAGGTCACTGTAGCAACACGAAAGAGTTCCGTGGACCAAAAATCAACTCGAGATGAGAGGTTAGTCCCTGGCTTCGACTCCAGAGGAATACCACCTTACCACAAGCACCTCAAGAGGAGGCTTCTCTCAGCTCTAGCTATGTGCTGAGTTTGCGGTCTCAAGTGGAATGGAAACCACGATGCCCTGACTCGAAATAAGGCCGAATATCCCTGCAGTGACTTGAATGCTGGCTCGTCTTGCATCTTCCAAGATGAAAGGATGTCTGAATCCCCTGGGGAGACCACAGAAAAAGACCTAGTTCCCCACCTCATCAGGACCGGAGGCCTCACATCCTTTGAAAACTCCAGAGGTACGCGGAGATCAGTGCCTCCAAAGGAGACGATGCCTGACTTCTTGTGAAACTTGATAGGAGTCCCAGGATTCCTGTGGCACGTGGAAAGGGACCCTTGGTCTCCCGCCTCAGCTGGAGAGGCGTCCCAATTGCCCTGCCAAGCCTCGAGGAGAATCCCGAGTTGTCCTTCACAACTAGGCAGGAGTCCTGCCGTCGCTGAACAAACACGTGTGTGGAAGGGCCATTCCCGTCGTAACTTGAGAATATACCCCAGGTTCCCGCCGCAGCTCGAGATAAACCATGAGACTTCCCCCACGCCGCGAGATGAGGCCGGATTCCCCTGCACTGCGTGCAGAGCAATTCCGTGTTGCACATCACACATGAAATTAGCCTTGATTTCCTTGATGGCACTCCAGAGAAACCCCAAGAACACTGTTTCAAGGCTAGAGGGATCCTGAGGTCACTGTAGCAACACGAAAGAGCTCCGTGGACCAAGAATCAACTCGAGATGAGAGGTTAGTCCCTGGATTCGACTCCAGAGGAATACCACCTTACCACAAGCACCTCAAGAGGAGGCTTCTCTCAGCTCTAGATTTGTGAGAGGGAACCAGAGTTTGCGGCCTCAAGTGGAATGGACATTGCGATGCCCTGACGTGAAATAAGGCCGGATATCCCTGCAGTGACTTGAATGCAGGCTCGTCTTGCATCTCCCAAGACGAAAGAATGTCTGAATCCCCTGTGCAGACCACAGAGAAAGACCTAGTTCCCCACCTCATCGCGACTGGAGGCCTCACATCCTTTGAAAACTCCAGAGGTACGCGGAGATCAGTGCCTCCAAAGGAGACGATGCCTGACTCCTCGTGAAACTCTATAGGAGTCCCAGGATTCCTGTGGCACGTGGAAAGGGACCCTTGGTCTCCCGCCTCAGCTGGAGAGGCGTCCCAATTGCCCTGCCAAGCCTCGAGGAGAATCCCGAGTTGTCCCTCGCAACTAGGCAGGAGTCCTGACGTCGCTGAACAAACACGTGGGTGGAAGGGCCATCCCCGTCGTAACTCGAGAATATACCCCAGGTTCCCGCCGCAACTCGAGAGAAACCATGAGACTTCCCCCTCGCCGCGAGATGAGGCCCGATTTCCCGGCACTGAGTGCAGAGCAATTCCGTGTTGCACATCACACATGAAAAGATTCTTGATTTCCTTGATGGGACTCCAGAGAAACCCCAAGAACCCTGTTTCAAGGCTAGAGGGATCCTGAGGTCAGTGTAGCCACACGAAAGAGCTCCGTGGACCAAAAATCAACTCGAGATGAGAGGTTAGTCCCTGGCTTCGACTCCAGAGGAATACCACCTTACCACAAGCACCTCAAGAGGAGGCTTCTCTCAGCTCTATGTATGTGAGAGGGACCCTGAGTTTGCGGCCTCAAGTGGAAAGGACACCGCGATGCCCTGACTCGAAATAAGGCCGGATATCCCTGCAGTGACTTGAATGCAGGCTCGTCTTGAATCTCCCAAGATGAAAGGATGTCTGAATCCCCTGTGGAGACCACAGAGAAAGACCTAGTTCCCCACCTCATGGCGACCGGAGGCCTCAAATCCTTTGAAAACTCCAGAGGTACGCGGAGATCAGTGCCTCCAAAGGAGACGATGCCTGACTCCTCGTGAAACTCTATAGGAGTCCCAGGATTCCTGTGGCACGTGGAAAGGGACCCTTGGTCTCCCGCCTCAGCTGGAGAGGCGTCCCAATTGCCCTGCCAAGCCTCGAGGAGAATCCCGTGTTGTCCTTCGCAACTAGGCAGGAGTCCTGCCGTCGCTAAACAAACACGTGTGTGGAAGGGCCATCCCCGTCGTAACTCGAGAATATACCCCAGGTTCCCGCCGCAGCTCGAGATAAACCATGAGACTTCCCCCTCGCCGCGAGATGAGGCCCGATTCCCCTGCACTGCATGCAGAGCAATTCCGTGTTGCACATCACACATGAAAGGAGCCTTGATTTCCTTGATGGCACTCCAGAGAAACCCCAAGAACACTGTTTCAAGGCTAGAGGGATCGTGAGGTCACTGTAGCAACACGAAAGAGCTCCGTGGACCAAGAATCAACTCGAGATGAGAGGTTAGTCCCTGGTTTGGACTCCAGAGGAATACCACCTTACCACAAGCACCTCAAGAGGAGGCTTCTCTCAGCTCTAGGTATGTGAGAGGGACCCTGAGTTTGCGGCCTCAAGTGGAATGGACATTGCGATGCCCTGACGCGAAATTATGCCGCATATCCCTGCAGTGACTTGAATGCAGGCTCGTCTTGCATTTCCCAAGACGAAAGTATGTCTGAATCCCCGGTGGAGACCACAGAGAAAGACCTAGTTCCCCACCTCATCGCGACCGGAGGCCTCACATCCTTTGAAAACTCCAGAGGTATGCGGAGATAAGTGCCTCCAAAGGAGACGATGCCTGACTCCTCATGAAACTTGATAGGAGTCCCAGGATTCCTGTGGCACGTGGGAAGGGACACTTGGTCTCCCGCCTCAGCTGTAGAGGCGTCCCAATTGCCCTGCCAAGCCTCGAGCAGAATCCCGAGTTGTCCCTCGCAACTAGGCAGGAGTCCTGCCGTCGCTGAACAGACACGTGTGTTGAAGGGCCATCCCAGTCGTAACTCGAGAATATACCCCAGGTTCCCGCCGAAACTCGAGAAAAACCATGAGACTTCCACCTCGCCGCGAGATGAGGCCCGATTCCCCTGCACTGCGTGCAGAGCAATTCCGTCTTGCACATCACACATGAAAGGAGCCTTGATTTCCTTAATGGCACTCCAGAGAAACCCCAAGAACACTGTTTCAAGGCTAGAGGGATCCTGAGGTCACTGTAGCAAAACGAAAGAGCTCCGTGGACCAAGAATCAACTCGAGATGAGAGGTTAGTCCCTGGCTTCGACTCCAGAGGAATACCACCTTACCACAAGCACCTCAAGAGGAGGCTTCTCTCAGCTCAAGGTATGTGAGAGGGACCCTGAGTTTGCGGCCTCAAGTGGAATGGACACTGCGATGCCCTGACTTGAAATAAGGCCAGATATCCCTGCAGTGACTTGAATGCAGGCTCGTCTTGCATCTCCCAAGACGAAAGGATGTCTGAATCCCCGGTGGAGACCTCAGATAAAGACCTAGTTCCCCACCTCATGGCGACCGAAGGCCTCACATCCTTTGAAAACTCCAGAGGTACGCGGAGATCAGTGCCTCCAAAGGAGACGATGCCTTACTCCTCGTGAAACTTGATAGGAGTACCAGGATTCCTGTGGTAGGTGGAAAGGGACCCTTGGTCTCCCGCCTCAGCTGGAGAGGCGTCCCAATTGCCTTGCCAAGCCTCGAGGAGAATCCCGAGTTGTCCCTCGCAACTAGGCAGTAGTCCTGCCGTCGCTGAACAAACACGTGGGTGGAAGGGCCATCCCCGTCGTAACTCGAGAATATACCCCAGGTTCCCGCCGCAACTCGAGAAAAACCATGAGACTTCCCCCTCGCCGCAAAATGAGGCCCGATTCCCCTGCACTGCGTGCAGAGCAATTCCGTGTTGCACATCACACATGAAAGGAGCCTTGATTTCCTTGATGGCACTCCAGAGAAACCCCAAGAACACTGTTTCAAGGCTAGAGGGATCCTGAGGTCACTGTAGCAACACGAAAGAACACCGTGGACCAAAAATCAACTCGAGATGAGAGGTTAGTCCCTGGCTTCGACTCCAGAGGAATACCACCTTACCACAAGCACCTCAAGAGGAGGCTTCTCTCAGCTCTAGGTATGTGAGAGGGACCCTGATTTTGCAGCCTCAAGTGGAATGGACACCGCGATGCCCTGACTCGAAATAAGGCCGGATATCCCTGCAGTGACTTGAATGCTGGCTCGTCTTGCATCTCCCAAGATGAAAGGATGTCTGAATCCCCTGTGGAGACCACAGAGAAAGACCTAGTTCCCCACCTCATCGCGACCGGAGGCCTCTAATCCTTTGAAAACTCCAGAGGTACACGGAGATCAGTGCCTCCAAAGGAGACGATGCCTGACTCCTCTGAAACATGATAGGAGTTCCAGGATTCCTGTGGCACGTGGAAAGGGACCCTTGGTCTCCCGCCTCAGCTGGAGAGGCGTCCCAATTGCCCTGCCAAGCCTCGAGGAGAATCCCGAGTTGTCCCTCGCAACTAGGCAGGAGTCCTGCCGTCGCTGAACAAACACGTGGTTGGAAGGGCCATTCCCATCGTAACTCGAGAATATAGCCCAGGTTCCTGCCGCAACTCGAGAAAAACCATGAAAATTCCCCATCGCCTCGAGATGAGGCCCGATTCCCCTACACTGCGTGCAGAGCAATTCCGTGTTGCACATCACACATGAAAGGAGCCTTGATTTCCTTGATGGCCCTCCAGAGAAACCCCAAGAACCCTGTTTCAAGGCTAGAGGGATCCTGAGGTCACTGTAGCAACACGAAAGAGCTCCATGGACCAGAAATCAACTCGAGATGAGAGGTTACTCCCTGGCTTCCACTCCAGAGGAATACCACCTTACCACAAGCACCTCAAGAGGAGGCTTCTCTCAACTCTAGGTATGTGAGAGGGACCCTGAGTTTGCGGCCTCAAGTGGAATGGACACCCCGATGCCCTGACTCGAAATAAGGCCGGATATCCCTGCAGTGACTTGAATGCAGGCTCGTCTTGCATCTCCCAAGACGAAAGGATGTCTGAATCCCCGGTGGAGACCACAGAGAAAGACCTAGTTCCCCACCTCATCGCGACCGGAGGCCTCACATCCTTTGAAAACTCCAGAGGTACGCGGAGATCAGTGCCTCCAAAGGAGACGATGCCTGACTCCTCGTGAAACTCTATAGGAGTCCCAGGATTCCTGTGGCACGTGGAAAGGGACCCTTGGTCTCCCGCCTCAGCTGGAGAGGCGTCCCAATTGCCCTGCCAAGCCTCGAGGAGAATCGCGAGTTGTCCATCGCATCTAGGCAGGAGTCCTGACGTCGCTGAACAAACACGTGGGTGGAAGGGCCATCCCCGTCGTAACTCGAGAATATACCCCAGGTTCCCGCCGCAACTCGAGAAAAACCATGAGACTTCCCCCTCGCCGCGAGATGAGGCCTGATTCCCCTGCACTGCGTGCAGAGCAATTCCGTGTTGCACATCACACATGAAAGGAGCCTTGATTTCCTTGATGGCACTCCAGAGAAACCCCAAGAACACTGTTTCAAGGCTAGAGGGATCCTGAGGTCACTGTAGCAACACGAAAGAGTTCCGTGGACCAAAACTCAACTCGAGAGGAGAGGTTAGTCCCTGGCTTCGACTCCAGAGGAATACCACCTTACCACAAGCACCTCAATAGGAGGCTTCTCTCAGCTCTAGGTATGTGAGAGGGACCCTGAGTTTGCGGCCTCAAGTGGAATGGACACCGCGATGCCCTGACGCGAAATAAGGCCGGATATCCCTGCAGTGACTTGAATGCAGGCTCGTCTTGCATCTCCCAAGACGAAAGGATGTCTGAATCCCCTGTGCAGACCACAGAGAAAGCCCTAGTTCCCCACCTCATCGCGACCGGAGGCCTCACATCCTTTGAAAATTCCAGAGGTACGCGGAGATCAGTGCCTCCAAAGGAGACGATGCCTGACTCCTCGTGAAACTTGATAGGAGTCCCAGGATTCCTGTGGCACGTGGAAAGGGACTCTTGGTCTGCCGCCTCAGCTGGAGAGGCGTCCCATTTTCCCTGCCAAGCCTCGAGGAGAATCCCGAGTTGTCCCTCGCAACTAGGCAGGAGTCCTGCCGTCGCGGAACAAACACGTGTGTGGAAGGGCCATCCCCGTCGTAACTCGAGAATATACCCCAGCTTCCCGCCGCAACTCGAGAAAAACCATGAGACTTCCCCCTCGCCGCGAGATGAGGCCCGATTCCCCTGCACTGCGTGCAGAGCAATTCCGTGTTGCACATCACACATGAAAATATTCTTGATTTCCTTGATGGCACTCCAGAGAAACCCCAAGAACACTGTTTCAAGGCTAGCGGGATCCTGAGGTCACTGTAGCAACACGAAAGAGTTCCGTGGACCAAAAATCAACTCGAGATGAGAGGTTAGTCCCTGGCTTCGACTCCAGAGGAATACCACCTTACCACAAGCACCTCAAGAGGAGGCTTCTCTCAGCTCTAGCTATGTGCTGAGTTTGCGGTCTCAAGTGGAATGGAAACCACGATGCCCTGACTCGAAATAAGGCCGAATATCCCTGCAGTGACTTGAATGCTGGCTCGTCTTGCATCTTCCAAGATGAAAGGATGTCTGAATCCCCTGTGGAGACCACAGAAAAAGACCTAGTTCCCCACCTCATCAGGACCGGAGGCCTCACATCCTTTGAAAACTCCAGAGGTACGCGGAGATCAGTGCCTCCAAAGGAGACGATGCCTGACTTCTTGTGAAACTTGATAGGAGTCCCAGGATTCCTGTGGCACGTGGAAAGGGACCCTTGGTCTCCCGCCTCAGCTGGAGAGGCGTCCCAATTGCCCTGCCAAGCCTCGAGGAGAATCCCGAGTTGTCCTTCACAACTAGGCAGGAGTCCTGCCGTCGCTGAACAAACACGTGTGTGGAAGGGCCATTCCCGTCGTAACTTGAGAATATACCCCAGGTTCCCGCCGCAGCTCGAGATAAACCATGAGACTTCCCCCACGCCGCGAGATGAGGCCGGATTCCCCTGCACTGCGTGCAGAGCAATTCCGTGTTGCACATCACACATGAAATTAGCCTTGATTTCCTTGATGGCACTCCAGAGAAACCCCAAGAACACTGTTTCAAGGCTAGAGGGATCCTGAGGTCACTGTAGCAACACGAAAGAGCTCCGTGGACCAAGAATCAACTCGAGATGAGAGGTTAGTCCCTGGATTCGACTCCAGAGGAATACCACCTTACCACAAGCACCTCAAGAGGAGGCTTCTCTCAGCTCTAGATTTGTGAGAGGGAACCAGAGTTTGCGGCCTCAAGTGGAATGGACATTGCGATGCCCTGACGTGAAATAAGGCCGGATATCCCTGCAGTGACTTGAATGCAGGCTCGTCTTGCATCTCCCAAGACGAAAGAATGTCTGAATCCCCTGTGCAGACCACAGAGAAAGACCTAGTTCCCCACCTCATCGCGACTGGAGGCCTCACATCCTTTGAAAACTCCAGAGGTACGCGGAGATCAGTGCCTCCAAAGGAGACGATGCCTGACTCCTCGTGAAACTTGATAGGAGTCCCAGGATTCCTGTGGCACGTGGAAAGGGACCCTTGGTCTCCCGCCTCAGCTGGAGAGGCGTCCCAATTGCCCTGCCAAGCCTCGAGGAGAATCCCGAGTTGTCCCTCGCAACTAGGCAGGAGTCCTGACGTCGCTGAACAAACACGTGGGTGGAAGGGCCATCCCCGTCGTAACTCGAGAATATACCCCAGGTTCCCGCCGCAACTCGAGAGAAACCATGAGACTTCCCCCTCGCCGCGAGATGAGGCCCGATTTCCCGGCACTGAGTGCAGAGCAATTCCGTGTTGCACATCACACATGAAAAGATTCTTGATTTCCTTGATGGGACTCCAGAGAAACCCCAAGAACCCTGTTTCAAGGCTAGAGGGATCCTGAGGTCAGTGTAGCCACACGAAAGAGCTCCGTGGACCAAAAATCAACTCGAGATGAGAGGTTAGTCCCTGGCTTCGACTCCAGAGGAATACCACCTTACCACAAGCACCTCAAGAGGAGGCTTCTCTCAGCTCTATGTATGTGAGAGGGACCCTGAGTTTGCGGCCTCAAGTGGAAAGGACACCGAGATGCCCTGACTCGAAATAAGGCCGGATATCCCTGCAGTGACTTGAATGCAGGCTCGTCTTGAATCTCCCAAGATGAAAGGATGTCTGAATCCCCTGTGGAGACCACAGAGAAAGACCTAGTTCCCCACCTCATGGCGACCGGAGGCCTCAAATCCTTTGAAAACTCCAGAGGTACGCGGAGATCAGTGCCTCCAAAGGAGACGATGCCTGACTCCTCGTGAAACTCTATAGGAGTCCCAGGATTCCTGTGGCACGTGGAAAGGGACCCTTGGTCTCCCGCCTCAGCTGGAGAGGCGTCCCAATTGCCCTGCCAAGCCTCGAGGAGAATCCCGTGTTGTCCTTCGCAACTAGGCAGGAGTCCTGCCGTCGCTAAACAAACACGTGTGTGGAAGGGCCATCCCCGTCGTAACTCGAGAATATACCCCAGGTTCCCGCCGCAGCTCGAGATAAACCATGAGACTTCCCCCTCGCCGCGAGATGAGGCCCGATTCCCCTGCACTGCATGCAGAGCAATTCCGTGTTGCACATCACACATGAAAGGAGCCTTGATTTCCTTGATGGCACTCCAGAGAAACCCCAAGAACACTGTTTCAAGGCTAGAGGGATCCTGAGGTCACTGTAGCAACACGAAAGAGCTCCGTGGACCAAGAATCAACTCGAGATGAGAGGTTAGTCCCTGGTTTGGACTCCAGAGGAATACCACCTTACCACAAGCACCTCAAGAGGAGGCTTCTCTCAGCTCTAGGTATGTGAGAGGGACCCTGAGTTTGCGGCCTCAAGTGGAATGGACATTGCGATGCCCTGACGCGAAATTATGCCGCATATCCCTGCAGTGACTTGAATGCAGGCTCGTCTTGCATTTCCCAAGACGAAAGTATGTCTGAATCCCCGGTGGAGACCACAGAGAAAGACCTAGTTCCCCACCTCATCGCGACCGGAGGCCTCACATCCTTTGAAAACTCCAGAGGTATGCGGAGATAAGTGCCTCCAAAGGAGACGATGCCTGACTCCTCATGAAACTTGATAGGAGTCCCAGGATTCCTGTGGCACGTGGGAAGGGACACTTGGTCTCCCGCCTCAGCTGGAGAGGCGTCCCAATTGCCCTGCCAAGCCTCGAGCAGAATCCCGAGTTGTCCCTCGCAACTAGGCAGGAGTCCTGCCGTCGCTGAACAGACACGTGTGTTGAAGGGCCATCCCAGTCGTAACTCGAGAATATACCCCAGGTTCCCGCCGAAACTCGAGAAAAACCATGAGACTTCCACCTCGCCGCGAGATGAGGCCCGATTCCCCTGCACTGCGTGCAGAGCAATTCCGTCTTGCACATCACACATGAAAGGAGCCTTGATTTCCTTAATGGCACTCCAGAGAAACCCCAAGAACACTGTTTCAAGGCTAGAGGGATCCTGAGGTCACTGTAGCAAAACGAAAGAGCTCCGTGGACCAAGAATCAACTCGAGATGAGAGGTTAGTCCCTGGCTTCGACTCCAGAGGAATACCACCTTACCACAAGCACCTCAAGAGGAGGCTTCTCTCAGCTCCAGGTATGTGAGAGGGACCCTGAGTTTGCGGCCTCAAGTGGAATAGACACTGCGATGCCCTGACGCGAAATAAGGCCAGATATCCCTGCAGTGACTTGAATGCAGGCTCGTCTTGCATCTCCCAAGACGAAAGGATGTCTGAATCCCCGGTGGAGACCTCAGATAAAGACCTAGTTCCCCACCTCATGGCGACCGAAGGCCTCACATCCTTTGAAAACTCCAGAGGTACGCGGAGATCAGTGCCTCCAAAGGAGACGATGCCTTACTCCTCGTGAAACTTGATAGGAGTACCAGGATTCCTGTGGTAGGTGGAAAGGGACCCTTGGTCTCCCGCCTCAGCTGGAGAGGCGTCCCAATTGCCTTGCCAAGCCTCGAGGAGAATCCCGAGTTGTCCCTCGCAACTAGGCAGTAGTCCTGCCGTCGCTGAACAAACACGTGGGTGGAAGGGCCATCCCCGTCGTAACTCGAGAATATACCCCAGGTTCCCGCCGCAACTCGAGAAAAACCATGAGACTTCCCCCTCACCCCGATATGAGGCCCGATTTCCCTGCACTGCGTGCAGAGCAATTCCGTGTTGCACATCACACATGAAAGGAGCCTTGATTTCCTTGATGGCACTCCAGAGAAACCCCAAGAACACTGTTTCAAGGCTAGTGGGATCCTGAGGTCACTGTAGCAACACGAAAGAGCTCCGTGGAAGAAAAATCAACTCGAGATGAGAGGTTAGTCCCTGGCTTCGACTCCAGAGGAATACCACCTTACCACAAGCACCTCAAGAGGAGGCTTCTCTCAGCTCTAGCTACGTGCTGAGTTTGCGGCCTCAAGTGGAATGGAACCACGATGCCCTGACTGGAAATAAGGCCGAAAATCCCTGCAGTGACTTGAATGCAGGCTCGTCTTGCATCTCCCAAGATGAAAGGATGTCTGAATCCCCTGTGGAGACCACAGAGAAAGACCTAGTTCCCCACCTCATCAGTACCGGAGACCTCACATCCTTTGAAAACTCCAGAGGTACGCGGAGATCAGTGCCTCCAAAGGAGTCGATGCCTGACTCCTCGTGAAACTTGATAGGAGTCCCAGGATTCCTGTGGCACGTGGAAAGGGACACTTGGTCTCCCGCCTCAGCTGGAGAGGCGTCCCAATTGCCCTGCCAAGCCTCGAGGAGAATCCAGAGTTGTCCTTCGCAACTAGGCAGGAGTCCTGACGTGGCTGAACAAACACGTGTGTGGAAGGGCCATCCCCGTCGTAACTCGAGAATATACCCCAGGTTCCCGCCGCAGCTCGAGATAAACCATGAGACTTCCCCCACGCCGCGAGATGAGGCCCGATTCCCCTGCACTGCGTGCAGAGCAATTCCGTGTTGCACATCACACATGAAAGGAGCCTTGATTTCCTTGATGGCACTCCAGAGAAACCCCAAGAACACTGTTTCAAGGCTAGAGGGATCCTGAGGTCACTGTAGCAACACGAAAGAGCTCCGTGGACCAAGAATCAACTCGAGATGAGAGGTTAGTCCCTGGATTCGACTCCAGAGGAATACCGCCTTACCACAAGCACCTCAAGAGGAGGCTTCTCTCAGCTCTAGGTTTGTGAGAGGGAACCAGAGTTTGCGGCCTCAAGTGGAATGGGCATTGCGATGCCCTGACGCGAAATAAGGCTGGATATCCCTGCAGTGACTTGAATGCAGGCTCGTCTTGCATCTCCCAAGACGAAAGGATGTCTGAATCCCCTGTGCAGACCACAGAGAAAGACCTAGTTCCCCACCTCATCGCGACTGGAGGCCTCACATCCTTTGAAAACTCCAGAGGTACGCGGAGATCAGTGCCTCCAAAGGAGACGATGCCTGACTCCTCGTGAAACTTGATAGGAGACCCAGGATTCCTGTGGCACGTGGAAAGGGACACTTGGTCTCCCGCCTCAGCTGGAGAGGCGTCCCAATTGCCCTGCCAAGCCTCGAGGAGAATCCCGAGTTGTCCCTCGCAACTAGGCAGGAGTCCTGACGTCGCGGAACAAACACGTGGGTGGAAGGGCCATCCCCGTCGTAACTCGAGAATATACCCCAGGTTCCCGCCGCAACTCGAGAGAAACCATGAGACTTCCCCCTCGCCGCGAGATGAGGCCCGATTTCCCTGCACTGAGTGCAGAGCAATTCCGTGTTGCACATCACACATGAAAAGATTCTTGATTTCCTTGATGGGACTCCAGAGAAACCCCAAGAACCCTGTTTCAAGGCTAGAGGGATCGTGAGGTCAGTGTAGCCACACGAAAGAGCTCCGTGGACCAAAAATCAACTCGAGATGAGAGGTTAGTCCCTGGCTTCGACTCCAGAGGAATACCACCTTACCACAAGCACCTCAAGAGGAGGCTTCTCTCAGCTCTATGTATGTGAGAGGGACCCTGAGTTTGCGGCCTCAAGTGGAAAGGACACCGCGATGCCCTGACTCGAAATAAGGCCGGATATCCCTGCAGTGACTTGAATGCAGGCTCGTCTTGAATCTCCCAAGATGAAAGGATATCTGAATCCCCTGTGGAGACCACAGAGAAAGACCTAGTTCCCCACCTCATGGCGACCGGAGGCCTCAAATCCTTTGAAAACTCCAGAGGTACGCGGAGATCAGTGCCTCCAAAGGAGACGATGTCTGACTCCTCGTGAAACTTGATAGGAGTCCCAGGATTCCTGTGGCACGTGGAAAGGGACCCTTGGTCTCCAGCCTCAGCTGGAGAGGCGTCCCAATTGCCCTGCCAAGCCTCGAGGAGAATCCCGAGTTGTCCTACGCAACTAGGCAGGAGTCCTGCCGTCGCTGAACAAACACGTGTGTGGAAGGGCCATCCCCGTCGTAACTCGAGAATATACCCCAGGTTCCCGCCGCAGCTCGAGATAAACCATGAGACTTCCCCCTCGCCGCGAGATGAGGCCCGATTCCCCTGCACTGCATGCAGAGCAATTCCGTGTTGCACATCACACATGAAAGGAGCCTTGATTTCCTTGATGGCACTCCAGAGAAACCCCAAGAACACTGTTTCAAGGCTAGAGGGATCCTGAGGTCACTGTAGCAACACGAAAGAGCTCCGTGGACCAAGAATCAACTCGAGATGAGAGGTTAGTCCCTGGATTCGACTCCAGAGGAATACCACCTTACCACAAGCACCTCAAGAGGAGGCTTCTCTCAGCTCTAGGTATGTGAGAGGGACCCTGAGTTTGCGGCCTCAAGTGGAATGGACACTGCGATGCCCTGACGCGAAATAAGGCCAGATATCCCTGCAGTGACTTGAATGCAGGCTCGTCTTGCATCTCCCAAGACGAAAGGATGTCTGAATTCCCTGTGGAGACCACAGAGAAAGACCTAGTTCCCCACTTCATGGCGACTGGAGGCCTCACATCCTTTGAAAACTCCAGAGGTATGCGGAGATCAGTGCCTCCAAAGGAGACGATGCCTGACTCCTCGTGAAGCTTGATAGGAGTCTCAGGATTCCTGTGCACGTGGATAGGGACCCTTGGTCTCCCGCCTCAGCTGGAGAGGCGTCCCAATTGCCCTGCCAAGCCTCGAGGAGAATCCCGAGTTGCCCGTCGCAACTAGGCAGGAGTCCTGCCGTCGCTGAACAAACACGTGGTTGGAAGGGCCATCCCCGTCGTAACTCGAGAATATACCCCAGGTTCCCGCCGCAACTCGAGAAAAACCATGAGACTTCCCCCTCACCCCGATATGAGGCCCGATTTCCCTGCACTGCGTGCAGAGCAATTCCGTGTTACACATCACACATGAAAGGAGCCTTGATTTCCTTGATGGCACTCCAGAGAAACCCCAAGAACACTGTTTCAAGGCTAGAGGGATCCTGAGGTCAATGTAGCAACACGAAAGAGTTCCGTGGCCCAAAAATCAACTCGAGATGAGAGGTTAGTCCCTGGCTTCGACTCCAGAGGAATACCACCTTACCACAAGCACCTCAAGAGGAGGCTTCTCTCAGCTCTAGCTATGTGCTGAGTTTGCGGTCTCAAGTGGAATGGAAACCACGATGCCCTGACTCGAAATAAGGCCGAATATCCCTGCAGTGAGTTGAATGCAGGCTCGTCTTGCATCTTCCAAGATGAAAGGATGTCTGAATCCCCTGTGGAGACCACAGAAAAAGACCTAGTTCCCCACCTCATCAGGACCGGAGGCCTCACATCCTTTGAAAACTCCAGAGGTACGCGGAGATCAGTGCCTCCAAAGGAGACGATGCCTGACTCCTCGTGAAACTTGATAGGAGTCCCAGGATTCCTGTGGCACGTGGAAAGGGACTCTTGGTCTCCCGCCTCAGCTGGAGAGGCGTCCCAATTGCCCTGCCAAGCCTCGAGGAGAATCCCGAGTTGTCCTTCGCAACTAGGCAGGAGTCCTGCCGTCGCTGAACAAACACGTGTGTGGAAGGGCCATCCCCGTCGTAACTCGAGAATATACCCCAGGTTCCCGCCGCAGCTCGAGATAAACCATGAGACTTCCCCCACGCCGCGAGATGAGGCCGGATTCCCCTGCACTGCGTGCAGAGCAATTCCGTGTTGCACATCACACATGAAATTAGCCTTGATTTCCTTGATGGCACTCCAGAGAAACCCCAAGAACACTGTTTCAAGGCTAGAGGGATCCTGAGGTCACTGTAGCAACACGAAAGAGCTCCGTGGACCAAGAATCAACTCGAGATGAGAGGTTAGTCCCTGGATTCGACTCCAGAGGAATACTACCTTACCACAAGCACCTCAAGAGGAGGCTTCTCTCAGCTCTAGGTTTGTGAGAGGGAACCAGAGTTTGCGGCCTCAAGTGAAATGGACATTGCGATGCCCTGATGTGAAATAAGGCCGGATATCCCTGCAGTGACTTGAATGCAGGCTCGTCTTGCATCACCCAAGACGAAAGAATGTCTGAATCCCCTGTGCAGACCACAGAGAAAGACCTAGTTCCCCACCTCATCGCGACTGGAGGCCTCACATCCTTTGAAAACTCCAGAGGTACGCGGAGATCAGTGCCTCCAAAGGAGACGATGCCTGACTCCTCGTGAAACTTGATAGGAGTCCCAGGATTCCTGTGGCACGTGGAAAGGGACACTTGGTCTCCCGCCTCAGCTGGAGAGGCGTCCCAATTGCCCTGCCAAGCCTCGAGGAGAATCCCGAGTTGTCCCTCGCAACTAGGCAGGAGTCCTGACGTTGCGGAACAAACACGTGGGTGGAAGGGCCATCCCCGTCGTAACTCGAGAATATACCCCAGGTTCCCGCCGCAACTCGAGAGAAACCATGAGACTTCCCCCTCGCCGCGAGATGAGGCCCGATTTCCCTGCACTGAGTGCAGAGCAATTCCGTGTTGCACATCACACATGAAAAGATTCTTGATTTCCTTGATGGGACTCCAGAGAAACCCCAAGAACCCTGTTTCAAGGCTAGAGGGATCCTGAGGTCAGTGTAGCCACACGAAAGAGCTCCGTGGACCAAAAATCAACTCGAGATGAGAGGTTAGTCCCTGGCTTCGACTCCAGAGGAATACCACCTTACCACAAGCACCTCAAGAGGAGGCTTCTCTCAGCTCCAGGTATGTGAGAGGGACCCTGAGTTTGCGGCCTCAAGTGGAATGGACACTGCGATGCCCTGACGCGAAATAAGGCCAGATATCCCTGAAGTGACTTGAATGCAGGCTCGTCTTGCATCTCCCAAGACGAAAGGATGTCTGAATCCCCTGTGGAGACCACAGAGAAAGACTTAGTTCCCCACCTCATGGCGACCGAAGGCCTCACATCCTTTGAAAACTCCAGAGGTACGCGGAGATCAGTGCCTCCAAAGGAGACGATGCCTTACTCCTCGTGAAACTTGATAGGAGTACCAGGATTCCTGTGGCACGTGGAAAGGGACCCTTGGTCTCCCGCCTCAGCTGTAGAGGCGTCCCAATTGCCTTGCCAAGCCTCGAGGAGAATCCCGAGTTGTCCCTCGCAACTAGGCAGGAGTCCTGCCGTCGCTGAACAAACACGTGGGTGGAAGGGCCATCCCCGTCGTAACTCGAGAATATACCCCAGGTTCCCGCCGCAACTCGAGAAAAACCATGAGACTTCCCCTCACCCCGATATGAGGCCCGATTTCCCTGCACTGCGTGCAGAGCAATTCCGTGTTGCACATCACACATGAAAGGAGCCTTGATTTCCTTGATGGCACTCCAGAGAAACCCCAAGAACACTGTTTCAAGGCTAGCGGGATCCTGAGGTCACTGTAGCAACACGAAAGAGCTCCGTGGGCCAAAAATCAACTCGAGATGAGAGGTTAGTCCCTGGCTTCGACTCCAGAGGAATACCACCTTACCACAAGCACCTCAAGAGGAGGCTTCTCTCAGCTCTAGCTATGTGCTGAGTTTGCGGCCTCAAGTGGAATGGACACCACGATGCCCTGACTGGAAATAAGGCCGAAAATCCCTGCAGTGACTTCAATGCAGGCTCGTCTTGCATCTCCCAAGACGAAAGGATGTCTGAATCCCCTGTGCAGACCACAGAGAAAGACCTAGTTCCCCACCTCATCGCAAAGGGAGGCCTCACATCCTTTGAAAACTCCAGAGGTACACGGAGATCAGTGCCTCCAAAGGAGACGATGCCTGACTCCTCGTGAAACTTGATAGGAGTCCCAGGATTCCTGTGGCACGTGGAAAGGGACACTTGGTCTCCCGCCTCAGCTGGAGAGGCGTCCCAATTGCCCTGCCAAGCCTCGAGGAGAATCCCGAGTTGTCCCTCGCAACTAGGCAGGAGTCCTGACGTCGCGGAACAAACACGTGTGTGGAAGGGCCATCCCCGTCGTAACTCGAGAATATACCCCAGGTTCCCGCCGCAACTCGAGAGAAACCATGAGACTTCCCCCTCGCCGCGAGATGAGGCCCGATTCCCCTGCACTGAGTGCAGAGCAATTCCGTGTTGCACATCACACATGAAAAGATTCTTGATTGCCTTGATGGGACTCCAGAGAAACCCCAAGAACCCTGTTTCAAGGCTAGAGGGATCCTGAGGTCACTGTAGCCACACGAAAGAGCTCCGTGGACCAAAAATCAACTCGAGATGAGAGGTTTGTCCCTGGCTTCGACTCCAGAGGAATACCACCTTACCACAAGCACTTCAAGAGGAGGCTTCTCTCAGCTCTATGTATGTGAGAGGGACCCTGAGTTTGCGGCCTCAAGTGGAAAGGACACCGCGATGCCCTGACTCGAAATAAGGCCGGATATCCCTGCAGTGACTTGAATGCAGGCTCGTCTTGAATCTCCCAAGACGAAAGGATGTCTGAATCCCCTGTGGAGACCACAGAGAAAGACCTAGTTCCCCACCTCATCGCGACCGGAGGCCTCACATCCTTTGAAAACTCCAGAGGTATGCGGAGATAAGTGCCTCCAAAGGAGACGATGCCTGACTCCTCATGAAACTTGATAGGAGTCCCAGGATTCCTGTGGCACGTGGGAAGGGACCCTTGGTCTCCCGCCTCAGCTGTAGAGGCGTCCCAGTTGCCCTGCCAAGCCTCGAGGAGAATCCCGAGTTGTCCCTCGCAACTAGGCAGGAGTCCTGCCGTCGCTGAACAGACACGTGTGTGGAAGGGCCATCCCAGTCGTAACTCGAGAATATACCCCAGGTTCCCGCCGAAACTCGAGAAAAACCATGAGACTTCCAACTCGCCGCGAGATGAGGCCCGATTCCCCAGCACTGCGTGCAGAGCAATTCCGTCTTGCACATCACACATGAAAGGAGCCTTGATTTCCTTAATGGCACTCCAGAGAAACCCCAAGAACACTGTTTCAAGGCTAGAGGGATCCTGAGGTCACTGTAGCAACAAGAAAGAGCTCCGTGGACCAAGAATCAACTCGAGATGAGAGGTTAGTCCCTGGCTTCGACTCCAGAGGAATACCACCTTACCACAAGCACCTCAAGAGGAGGCTTCTCTCAGCTCCAGGTATGTGAGAGGGACCCTGAGTTTGCGGCCTCAAGTGGAATGGACACTGCGATGCCCTGACGCGAAATAAGGCCAGATATCCCTGCAATGACTTGAATGCAGGCTCGTCTTGCATCTCCCAAGACGAAAGGATGTCTGAATCCCCTGTGGAGACCACAGAGAAAGACCTAGTTCCCCACTCCATGGCGACCGGAGGCCTCACATCCTTTGAAAACTCCAGAGGTACGCGGAGATCAGTGCCTCCAAAGGAGACGATGCCTTACTCCTCGTGAAACTTGAGAGGAGTCGCAGGATTCCTGTGGCACGTGGAAACGGACCCTTGGTCTCCCGCCTCAGCTGTAGAGGCGTCCCAATTGCCTTGCCAAGCCTCGAGGAGAATCCCGAGTTGTCCCTCGCAACTAGGCAGGAGTCCTGACGTCGCTGAACAAACACGTGGTTGGAAGGGCCATCCCCGTCGTAACTCGAGAATATACCCCAGGTTCCCGCCGCAACTCGAGAAAAACCATGAGACTTCCCCCTCGCCGCGAGATGAGGCCCGATTCCCCTGCACTGCGTGCAGAGCAATTCCGTGTTGCACATCACACATGAAAGGATCCTTGATTTCCTTGATGGCACTCCAGAGAAACCCCAAGAACACTGTTTCAAGGCTAGAGGGATCCTGAGGTCACTGTAGCAACACGAAAGAGCTCCGTGGACCAAAAATCAACTCGAGATGAGAGGTTAGTCCCTGGCTTCGACTCCAGAGGAATACCACCTTACCACAAGCACCTCAAGAGGAGGCTTCTCTCAGCTCTAGGTATGTGAGAGGGACCGTGATTTTGCGGTCTCAAGTGGAATGGACACCGCGATGCCCTGACTCGCAATAAGGCCGGATATCCCTGCAGTGACTTGAATGCAGGCTCGTCTTGCATCTCCCAAGATGAAAGGATGTCTGAATCCCCTGTGGAGACCACAGAGAAAGACCTAGTTCCCCACCTCATCGCGACCGGAGGCCTCATATCCTTTGAAAACTCCAGAGGTACGCGGAGATCAGTGCCTCCAAAGGAGACGATGCCTGACTCCTCGTGTAACTTGATAGGAGTCCCAGGATTCCTGTGGCACGTGGAAAGGGACCCTTGGTCTCCCGCCTCAGCTGGAGAGGCGTCCCAATTACCCTGCCAAGCCTCGAGGAGAATCCCGAGTTGACTCTCGCAACTAGGCCGAAGTCCTGACGTCGCTGAACAAACACGTGTGTGGAAGGGCCATCCCCATCATAATTCGTGAATATTCCCCAGGTTCCCGCCGCAACTCGAGAAAAACCATGAGACTTCCCCCTCGCCGCGAGATGAGGCCCGATTCCCCTGCACTGCGTGCACAGCAATTCCGTTTTGCATATCACACATGAAAGGAGCCCTGATTTCCTTGATCGCACTCCAGGGAAACCCAAAGAACACTGTATCAAGGCTAGAGGGATTCTGAAGTCACTGTAGCAACAAGAAAGAGCTCCATGGACCAAAAATCAACTCGAGATAAGAGGTTATTCCCTGGCTTCGACTCCAGAGGAATACCACCTTACCACAAGCACCTCAAGAGGAGGCTTCTCTCAGCTCTAGGTGTGTGAGAGGGATCCTGAGTTGGCGGCCTCAAGTGGAATGGCCACCGCGATGCCCTGACTCGAAATAATGCCAGATATCCCTGCAGTGACTTGAATGCAGGCTCAGCTAGCATCTCCCAAGACGAAAGGATGTCTGAATCCCCTGTTGAGACCACAGAGAAAGACCTAGTTCCCCACCTCATGGCGACCGGAGGCCTCACATCCTTTGAAAACTCCAGAGGTACGCGGAGATCAGTGCCTCCAAAGGAGACGATGCCTGACTCCTCGTGAAACTTGATAGGAGTCCCAGGATTCCTGTGGCACGTGGAAAGGGATACTTGGTCTCCCGCCTCAGCTGAAGAGGCGACCCAATTGCCCTGCCAAGCCTCGAGAAGAATCCCGAGTTGTCCCTCACAACCAGGCAGGAGTCATGACTTGGCTGAACAAACACGTGGATGCAAGGGCCATCCCCGTCATAACTCGAGAATATACCCCAGGTTCCCACCGCAACTCGAGAAAAACCATGAGACTTCCCCCTCGCCGCAAGATGGGGCCCGATAACCCGCACTGCGTGCAGAGCAATTCCGTGTTGCACATCACACATGAAAGGAGCCTTGATTTCCTTGATGGCACTCCAGAGAAACCCCAAGAACACTGTTTCAAGGCTAGAGGGATCCTGAGGTCACTGTAGCAACACCAAAGAGCTCTGTGGACCAAAAATCAACTCGAGATGAGAGGTTAGTCCCTGGCTTCGACTCCAGAGGAATACCACCTTACCACAAGCACCTCAAGAGGAGGCTTATCTCAGCTCTAGCTATGTGAGAGGGACCCTGATTTTGCGGCCTCAAGTGGAATGGACACCGCGATGCCCTGACGCGAAATAAGGCCGGATATCCCTGCAGTGACTTGAATGCAGGCTCGTCTTGCATCTCCCAAGAAGAAAGGATGTCTGAATACCCAGTGGTGACCACAGAGATATACCTAGTTCCCCACCTCATCGCGACTGGAGGCCTCACATCCTTTGAAAACTCCAGAGGTATGCGGAGATCAGTGCCTCCAAAGGGGACCATGCCTGACTCCTCGTGAAACTTGATAGGAGTCCCAGGATTCCTGTGGCACGTGGAAAGGGACCCTTGGTCTCCCGCCTCAGCTGGAGAGGAATCCCAATTTTCCTGCCAAGCCTCGAGGAGAATCCCGAGTTGTCCCTCGCAACTAGGCAGGAGTCCTGACGTGGCTGAACAAACAAGTGGGTGGAAGGGCCATGCCCGTCGTAACTCGAGAATATACCCCAGGTTCCCGCTGCAACTCGAGATAAACCATGAGATTTCCCCTCGCCAGTAGATGAGGCCCGATTCCCCTGCACTGCGTGCAGAGCAATTCCGTGTTGCACATCACACATGAAAGGAGCCTTGATTTCCTTGATGGCACTCCAGAGAAACCCCAAGAACACTGTTTCAAGGCTAGAGGGATCCTGAGGTCACTGTAGCAACACGAAAGAGCTCCGTGGACCAAGAATCAACTCGAGATCAGAGGTTAGTCCCTGGATTCGACTCCAGAGGAATACCAACTTACGACAAGCACCTCAAGAGGAGGCTTCTCTCAGCTCTAGGTATGTGAGAGGGACCCTTATTTTGCGGCCTCAAGTGGAATGGACACCGCGTGCCCTGACTCGAAATAAGGCCACATATGTCTGAAGTGACTTGAATGCCGGCTCGTCTTGCATCTCCCAAGATGAAAGGATGTTTGAATCCCCTGTGGAGACCACAGAGAAAGACCTAGTTCCCAACCTCATCGCGACCGGAGGCCTCACATCCTTTGAAAACTCCAGAGGTACGCGGAGATCAGTGCCTCCAAAGGGACGATGCCTGACTCCTCGTGAAACTTAATAGGAGTCCCAGGATTCCTGTGGCACGTGGAAAGGGACCCTTGGTCTCCCGCCTCAGCTGGAGAGGAATCCCAATTTTCCTGCCAAGCCTAGAGGAGAATCCCGAATTGTCCCTCTCAACTAGGCAGGAGTCCTGACGTGGCTGAACCAACACGTGCTTGGAAGGGCCATCCCCGTCGTAACTCGAGAATATACCCCAGTTTCCCACCGCAACACGAGAAAAACCAAGAGACTTTCCCCATGCCGCAAAATGAGGCCCGATACGCTGCACTGCATGCAGAGCAATTCCGTGTTGCACATCACACATGAAAGGAGACTTGATTTCCTTGGTGGCACTTCAGAGAAACCCCAAGAACACTGTTTCAAGGCCAGAGGGATCCTGAGGTCACTGTAGCAACACGAAAGAGCTCCGTGGACCAAAAATCAACTCGAGATGAAAGGTTAGTCCCTGACTTCGACTCCAGAGGAATACCACCTTACCACAAGCACCTCAAGAGGAGGCTTCTCTCAGCTCTAGCTATGTGAGAGGGACCCTGAGTTTGCGGCCTCAAGTGGAATGGACACCGCTATGCCCTGACTCAAAATAACGCCGGATATCCCTGCAGTGACTTGAATGCAGGCTCGTCTTGCATCTCCCAAGACGAAAGGATGTTTGAATCCCCTGTGGAGACCACAGAGAAAGACCTAGTTCCCCACCTCATCACGACCGGAGGCCTCACATCCTTTGAAAACTCCAGAGGTACGCGGAGATCAGTGCCTCCAAAGGAGACGATGCCTGACTCCTCGTGAACCTTGATAGGAGTCCCAGGATTCCTGTGGCACGTGGAAAGGGACCCTTGGTCTCCCGCCTCAGCTGGAGAGGCGTCCCAATTGCCCTGCCAAGCCTCGAGGAGAATCCAGAATTGTCCCTCGCAACTAGCCATGAGTCCTGACGTCGCTGAACAAACACGTGGTTGGAAGGGCCATCCCCGTCGTAACTCGAGAATATACCCCAGGTTCCCGCCGCAGCTCGAGATAAACCATGAGACTTCCCCCTCGCCGCGACATGAGGCCCGATTTCCCTGCACTGCGTGCAGAGCAATTCCGTGTTGCACATCACACATGAAAGGAGCCTTGATTTCCTTGATGGCACTCCAGAGAAACCCCAAGAACATTGTTTCAAGGCTAGAGGGATCCTGAGGTCACTGTAGCAACACGAAAGAGGTCCGTGGACCAAAAATCAACTCGAGATGAGAGGTTAGTCCCTGGCTTCGACTCCAAAGGAATACCACCTTACCACAAGCACCTCAAGAGGCTTCTCTCAGCTCTAGCTATGTGAGAGGGACCCTGATTTTGCAGACTCAAGTGGAATGTACACTGCGATGCCCTGACGCGAAATAAGGCCGGATATCCCTGCAGTGAATTGAATGCAGGCCCGTCTTGCATCTCCCAAGATGAAAGGATATCTGAATCCCCTGTGAAGACCACAGAGAAAGACCTAGTTCCCCACCTCATCGCGACCGGAGGCCTCACATCCTTTGAGAAATTCATAGGTACGCGGAGATCAGTGCCTCCAAAGGAGACGATGCCTGACTCCTCGTGAAACTTGATAGGAGTCCCAGGATTCCTGTGGCACGTGGAAAGGGACCCTTGGTCTCCCGCCTCAGCTGGAGAGGCGTCCCAATTGCCCTGCCAAGCCTCGAGGAGAATCCCGAGTTGTCCCTCGCAACTAGGCAGGAGTCCTGATGTGGCTGAACAAACACGTGGGTGGAAGGGCCATCCCCGTCGTAACTCGAGAATATACCCCAGGTTCCCGCCGCAACTCGAGAAAAACCATGAGACTTCCCCCTCGCCGCGAGATGAAGACTGATTCTCCTGCCCTGCGTGCAGAGCAATTCCGTGTTGCACATCACACATGAAAGGAGCCTTGATTTCCTTGATAGCACTCCAGAGAAACCCCAAGAACACTGTTTCAAGGCTAGAGGGATCCTGAGGTCACTGTAGCAACACGAAAGAGCTCCGTGGACCAAAAATCAACTCGAGATGAGAGGATAGTCCCTGGCTTTGACTCCAGAGGAATACCACCTTAACACAAGCACCTCAAGAGGAGGCTTCTCTCAGCTCTAGCTATGTGCTGAGTTTGCGGCCTCAAGTGGAATGGACACCGCGATGCCCTGACTCGAAATAAGGCCGGATATCCCTGCAGTGACTTGAATGCAGGCTCGTCTTGCATCTCCCAAGACGAAAGGATGTCTGAATCCCCTGTGGATACCCCAGAGAAAGACCTAGTTCCCCACCTCATCGCGACCGGAGGCCTCACATCCTTTGAAAACTCCAGAGGTACGCGGAGATCAGTGCCTCCAAAGGAGACGATGCCTGACTCCTCGTGAAACTTGATAGGAGTCCCAGGATTCCTGTGGCACGTGGAAAGGGACCCTTGGTCTCCCGCCTCAGCTGGAGAGGCGTCCCAATTGCCCTGCCAAGCCTCGAGGAGAATCCCGAGTTGTCCCTCGCAACTAGGCAGGAGTCCTGACATCGCTGAATAAACACGTGGCTGGAAGGGCCATCCCCGTCGTAACTTGAGAATATACCCCAGGTTCCCACCGCAACTCGAGAAAAACCATGACACTTCGCTCTCGCCGTGAGTTGAGGCCCGATTCCCCTACACTGCGTGCAGAGCAATTCAGTGTTGCACATCACACATGAAAGGAGCCTTGATTTCCTTGATGGCACTCAGAGAAACCCCAAGAACACTGTTTCAAGGCTAGAGGGATCCTGAGGTCACTGTAGCAACAGGAAAGAGCTCCGTGGCCCAAAAATCAACTCGAGATGAGAGGTTAGTCCCTGGCTTCGACTCCAGAGGAATACCACCTTAACACAAGCACCTCAAGAGGAGGCTTCTCTCAGCTCTAGGTATGTGAGAGGGACCCTGAGTTTGCGGCCTCAAGTGGAATGGACACCGCGATGCCCTGACTCGAAATAAGGCCGGATATCCCTGCAGTGACTTGAATGCAGGCTCGTCTTGCATCTCCCAAGATGAAAGGATGTCTGAATCCCATGTGACGACCACAGAAAAAGACCTAGTTCCCCACCTCATCACGACCGGAGGCCTCACATCCTTTGAAAACTCCAGAGGTACGCGGAGATCAGTGCCTCCAAAGGAGACGATGCCTGACTCCTCGTGAAACTTGATAGGAGTCCCAGGATTCCTGTGGCACGTGGAAAGGGACCCTTGGTCTCCCGCCTCAGCTGGAGAGGCGTCCCAATTGCCCTGCCAAGCCTCGAGGAGAATCCCGAGTTGTTCCTCGCAACTAGGAAGGAGTCCTGACGTCGCTGAACAAACACGTGGGTGGAAGGGCCATCCCCGTCGTAACTCGAGAATATACCCCAGGTTCCCGCCGCAACTCGTGAAAAACCATGAGACTTCCCCCTCGCCGCGAGATGAGGCCCTATTCCCCTGCACTGCGTGCAGAGCAATTCAGTGTTGCACATCACACATGAAAGGAGCCTTGATTTCCTTGATGGCACTCCAGAGAAACCCCAAGAACACTGTTTCAAGGCTAGCGGGATCCTGAGGTCACTGTAGCCACACAAAAGAGCTCCGTCGCCCAAAAATCAACTCGAGATGAGAGGTTAGTCCCTGGCTTCGACTATAGAGGAATACCACCTTAACACAAGCACCTCAAGAGGAGGCTTCTCTCAGCTCTAGGTATGTGAGAGGGACCCTGATTTTGCGGCCTCAAGAGGAATGGACACCGCGATGCCCTGACTCGAAATAAGGCCGGATATCCCTGCAGTGACATGAATACAGGCTCGTCTTGCATCTCCCAAGATGAAAGGATGTCTGAATCCCCTGTGGAGACCACAAAGAAAAACCTAGTTCCCCACCTCATCGCGACCGGAGGCCTCACATCCTTTGAAAACTCCAGAGGTACGCGGAGATCAGTGCCTCCAAAGGAGACGATGCCTGACTCCTCGTGAAACTTGATAGGAGTCCCAGGATTCCTGTGGCACGTGGAAAGGGACCCTTGGTCTCCCGCCTCAGCTGGAGAGGCATTCCAATTGCCTGCCAAGCCTCGAGGAGAATCCCGAGTTGTCCCTCGCAACTAGGCAGGAGTCCTGACATGGCTGAAGAAACACGTGGGTGGAAGGGCCATCCCAGTTGTAATTCGAGAATATACCCCAGTTTCCCTCCACAACTCGAGAGAAACCATGAGACTTCCCCCTCGCCGCGAGATGAGACCCGATTCCCCTGCACTGCGTGCAGAGCAATTCCGTGTTGCACATCACACATGAAAGGAGCCTTGATTTCCTTGGTGGCACTTCAGAGAAACCCCAAGAACACTGTTTCAAGGCTAGAGGGATCCTGAGGTCACTGTACCCACACGAAAGAGCTCCGTGGACCAAAAATCAACTCGAGGTGAGAGGTTAGTCCCTGGCTTCGACTCCAGAGGAATACCACCTTACCACAAGCACCTCAAGAGGAGGCTTCTCTCAGCTCTAGGTATGTGAGAGGGACCCTGAGTTTGCGGCCTCAAGTGGAATGGACACCGCGATGCCCTGACTCGAAATAAGGCCGGATATCCCTGCAGTGACTTGAATGCAGGCTCGTCTTGCATCTCCCAAGATGAAAGGATGTCTGAATCCCATGTGAAGACCACAGAAAAAGACCTAGTTCCCCACCTCATCACGACCGGAGGCCTCACATCCTTTGAAAACTCCAGAGGTACGCGGAGATCAGTGCCTCCAAAGGAGACGATGCCTGACTCCTCGTGAAACTTGATAGGAGTCCCAGGATTCCTGTGGCACGTGGAAAGGGACACTTGGTCTCCCGCCTCAGCTGGAGAGGCGTCCCAATTGCCCTGCCAAGCCTCGAGGAGAATCCCGAGTTGTTCCTCGCAACTAGGCAGGAGTCCTGACGTGGCTGAACAAACACGTGGGTGGAAGGGCCATCCCCGTCGTAACTCGAGAATATACCCCAGGGTCCCGCCGCAACTCGTGAAAAACCATGAGACTTCCCCCTCGCCGCGAGATGAGGCCCTATTCCCCTACACTGCGTGCAAAGCAATTCAGTGTTGCACATCACACATGAAAGGAGCCTTGATTTCCTTGATGGCACTCCAGAGAAACCCCAAGAACACTGTTTCAAGGCTAGAGGGATCCTGAGGTCACTGTAGCCACACAAAAGAGCTCCGTCGCCCAAAAATCAACTCGAGATGAGAGGTTAGTCCCTGGCTTCGACTCCAGAGGAATACCACCTTAACACAAGCACCTCAAGAGGAGGCTTCTCTCAGCTCTAGGTATGTGAGAGGGACCCTGAGTTTGCGGCCTCAAGAGGAATGGACACCGCGATGCCCTGACTCGAAATAAGGCCGGATATCCCTGCAGTGACATGAATACAGGCTCGTCTTGCATCTCCCAAGATGAAAGGATGTCTGAATCCCCTGTGGAGACCTCAGAGAAATATGTAGTTCCCCACCTCATGGCGACTGGAGGCCTCAGATCCTTTGAAAACTCCAGAGATTTGCGGAGATCAGTGCCTCCAAAGGAGACGATGCCTGACTCCTCGTGAAACTTGATAGGAGTCCCAGGATTCCTGTGGCACGTGGAAAGGGACACTTGGTTTCCCGTCTCAGCTGGAAAGGCGTCCCAATTGCCCTGCAAAGCCTCGAGGAGAATCCCGAGTTGTCCTTCGCAACTAGGCAGGAGTCCTGACATGGCTGAACAAACACGTGTGTGGAAGGGCCATCCCCGTCGTAACTCGAGAATATACCCCAGGTTCCCGCCGCAACTCGAGAAAAACCATGAGACTTCCCACTCGCCGCAAAATGAGGCCCGATTCCCCTGCACTGCGTGCAGAGCAATTCCGTGTTGCACATCACACATGAAAGGAGCCTTGATTTCCTTGATGGCACTCCAGAGAAACCCCAAGAACACTGTTTCAAGGCTCGAGGGATCCTCAGGTCACTGTAGCAACATGAAAGAGCTCCGTGGACCAAAAATCAACTCGAGATGAGAGGTTAGTCTCTGGCTTCGACTCCAGAGGAACACCACCTTACCACAAGCACCTCAAGAGGTGGCTTCTCTCAGCTCTAGGTATGTGAGAGGGACCCTGATTTTGCGGACTCAAGTGGAATGGACACTGCGATGCCCTGACGCGGAATAAGGCCGGATATCCCTGCAGTGACTTGAATGCAGGCTCGTCTTGCATCTCCCAAGACGAAAGGATGTCTGAATCCCCTGTGGAGACCACAGAGAAAGACCTAGTTCCCTTCGTCATCGCGACCGGAGGCCTCACATCCTTTGAAAACTCCAGTGGTACGCGGAGATCAGTGCCTCCAAAGGAGACGATGCCTGACTCCTCGTGAAACTTGATAGGAGTCCCAGGATTCCTGTGGCACGTGGAAAGGGACCCTTGGTCTCCCGCCTCAGCTGGAGAGGAGTCCCAGTTGCCCTGCCAAGCCTCGAGGAGAATCCCGAGTTGTTCCTCGCAACTAGGCAGGAGTCCAGACGTGGCTGAACAAACACGTGGGTGGAAGGGCCATCCCCGTCGTAACTCGAGAATATACCCCTGGTTCCCGCCGCAACTCGAGAAAAACCATGAGACTTCCCCCTCGATGCGAGATGAGGCCAGATTACCCTGTACTGCGTGCATAGCAATTCCGTCTTGCACGTCACACATGAAAGGAGCCTTGATTTCCTTGATGGCACTCCAGAGAAACCCAAAGAACACTGTTTCAAGGATAGAGGGATCGTGAGGTCACTGTAGCAACACTAAAGTACTCTGTGGACCAAAAATCAACTCGAGAAGAGAGGTTAGTCCCTGGATTCGTCTCCAGAGGAATACCACCTTACCACAAGCACCTCAAGAGGAGGCTTCTCTCAGCTCTAGGTATGTGAGAGGAACCCTGAGTTTGCGGCCTCAAGTGGAATGGACACCGCGATGCCCTGACTCGAAATAAAGCCGGATATCCCTGCAGTGACTTCAATGCAGGCTCGTCTTGCATCTCCCAAGACGAAAGGATGTCTGAATCCCCTGTGGAAAGCAGAGAGAAAGACTTAGTTCCCCACCTTATCGCGACCGGATGCCTCACATCCTTTGAAAACTCCAGAGGGACGCGGAGATTAGTGCCTCCAAAGGAGACGATGCCTGACTCCTCGTGAAACTTGATAGGAGTCCCAGGATTCCTGTGGCACATGGAAAGGGACCCTTGGTCTCCCCCCTCAGCTGGAGAGGCGTCCCAATTGCCTGCCAAGCCTCGAGGAGAATCCCGAGTAGTCCCTCGCAACTAGGCAGGAGTCCTGACATGGCTGAAGAAACACGTGGGTGGAAGGGCCATCCCAGTTGTAATTCGAGAATATACCCCAGGTTCCCGCCGCAACTCGAGAAAAAACATGAGACTTCCCCCTCGCCGCGAGATGAGGTCCGATTCCCCTGCACTGCGTGCACAGCAATTCCGTGTTGCACATCACACATGAAAGGAGCCTTGATTTCCTTGATGGCACTCCAGAGAAAACCCAAGAACACTGTTTCAAGGCTAGAGGGATCCTGAGGTCACTGTAGCAACACGAAAGAGCTCCGTGGACCAAAAATCAACTCGAAATGAGAGGTTAGTCCCTGGCTTCGACTGCAGAGGAATACCACCTTACCACAAGCACCTCAAGAGGAGGCTTCTCTCAGCTGTAGGTATGGGAGAGGGACCCTGAGTTTGCGGCCTCAAGTGGAATGGACACCTCGATGCCCTGACTCGAAATAAGGGCAGATATCTCTGCAGTGACTTGAATGTCAGCTCGTCTTGCATCTCCCAAGATGAAAGGATATCTTAATCCCCTGTGGAGACCACAAAGAAAAACCTAGTTCCCCACCTCATCGCGACCGGAGGCCTCACATCGTTTGAAAACTCCAGAGGTACGCGGAGATCAGTGCCTCCAAAGGAGACGATGCCTGACTCCTCGTGAAACTTGATAGGAGTCCCAGGATTCCTGTGGCACGTGGAAAGGGACCCTTGGTCTCCCGCCACAGCTGGAGAGGCGTCCCAATTGCCCTGCCAAGCCTCGAGGAGAATCCCGAGTTGTTGCTCGCAACTAGGCAGGAGTCCTGACGTCGCTGAACAAACACGTGGGTGGAAGGGCCATCCCCGTCGTAACTCGAGAATATACCCCAGGGTCCCGCCGCAACTCGAGAAAAACCATGAGTCTTCCCCCTCGCCGCGAGATGAGGCCCTATTCCCCTACACTGCGTGCAGAGCAATTCAGTGTTGCACATCACACATGAAAGGAGCCTTGATTTCCTTGATGGCACTCCAGAGAAACCCCAAGAACACTGTTTCAAGGCTAGAGGGATCCTGAGGTCACTGTAGCCACACAAAAGAGCTCCGTCGCCTAAAAATCAACTCGAGATGAGAGGTTAGTCCCTGGCTTCGACTCCAGAGGAATACCACCTTAACACAAGCACCTCAAGAGGAGGCTTCTCTCAGCTCTAGGTATGTGAGAGGGACCCTGAGTTTGCGGCCTCAAGTGGAAAGGACACCGCGATGCCCTGACTCGAAATAAGGCCGGATATCCCTGCAGTGACTTGAATGCAGGCTCGTCTTGAATCTCCCAAGATGAAAGGATATCTGAATCCCCTGTGGAGACCACAGAGAAAGACCTAGTTCCCCACCTCATGGCGACCGGAGGCCTCAAATCCTTTGAAAACTCCAGAGGTACGCGGAGATCAGTGCCTCCAAAGGAGACGATGTCTGACTCCTCGTGAAACTTGATAGGAGTCCCAGGATTCCTGTGGCACGTGGAAAGGGACCCTTGGTCTCCAGCCTCAGCTGGAGAGGCGTCCCAATTGCCCTGCCAAGCCTCGAGGAGAATCCCGAGTTGTCCTACGCAACTAGGCAGGAGTCCTGCCGTCGCTGAACAAACACGTGTGTGGAAGGGCCATCCCCGTCGTAACTCGAGAATATACCCCAGGTTCCCGCCGCAGCTCGAGATAAACCATGAGACTTCCCCCTCGCCGCGAGATGAGGCCCGATTCCCCTGCACTGCATGCAGAGCAATTCCGTGTTGCACATCACACATGAAAGGAGCCTTGATTTCCTTGATGGCACTCCAGAGAAACCCCAAGAACACTGTTTCAAGGCTAGAGGGATCCTGAGGTCACTGTAGCAACACGAAAGAGCTCCGTGGACCAAGAATCAACTCGAGATGAGAGGTTAGTCCCTGGATTCGACTCCAGAGGAATACCACCTTACCACAAGCACCTCAAGAGGAGGCTTCTCTCAGCTCTAGGTATGTGAGAGGGACCCTGAGTTTGCGGCCTCAAGTGGAATGGACACTGCGATGCCCTGACGCGAAATAAGGCCAGATATCCCTGCAGTGACTTGAATGCAGGCTCGTCTTGCATCTCCCAAGACGAAAGGATGTCTGAATTCCCTGTGGAGACCACAGAGAAAGACCTAGTTCCCCACTTCATGGCGACTGGAGGCCTCACATCCTTTGAAAACTCCAGAGGTATGCGGAGATCAGTGCCTCCAAAGGAGACGATGCCTGACTCCTCGTGAAGCTTGATAGGAGTCTCAGGATTCCTGTGCACGTGGATAGGGACCCTTGGTCTCCCGCCTCAGCTGGAGAGGCGTCCCAATTGCCCTGCCAAGCCTCGAGGAGAATCCCGAGTTGCCCGTCGCAACTAGGCAGGAGTCCTGCCGTCGCTGAACAAACACGTGGTTGGAAGGGCCATCCCCGTCGTAACTCGAGAATATACCCCAGGTTCCCGCCGCAACTCGAGAAAAACCATGAGACTTCCCCCTCACCCCGATATGAGGCCCGATTTCCCTGCACTGCGTGCAGAGCAATTCCGTGTTACACATCACACATGAAAGGAGCCTTGATTTCCTTGATGGCACTCCAGAGAAACCCCAAGAACACTGTTTCAAGGCTAGAGGGATCCTGAGGTCACTGTAGCAACACGAAAGAGTTCCGTGGCCCAAAAATCAACTCGAGATGAGAGGTTAGTCCCTGGCTTCGACTCCAGAGGAATACCACCTTACCACAAGCACCTCAAGAGGAGGCTTCTCTCAGCTCTAGCTATGTGCTGAGTTTGCGGTCTCAAGTGGAATGGAAACCACGATGCCCTGACTCGAAATAAGGCCGAATATCCCTGCAGTGAGTTGAATGCAGGCTCGTCTTGCATCTTCCAAGATGAAAGGATGTCTGAATCCCCTGTGGAGACCACAGAAAAAGACCTAGTTCCCCACCTCATCAGGACCGGAGGCCTCACATCCTTTGAAAACTCCAGAGGTACGCGGAGATCAGTGCCTCCAAAGGAGACGATGCCTGACTCCTCGTGAAACTTGATAGGAGTCCCAGGATTCCTGTGGCACGTGGAAAGGGACTCTTGGTCTCCCGCCTCAGCTGGAGAGGCGTCCCAATTGCCCTGCCAAGCCTCGAGGAGAATCCCGAGTTGTCCTTCGCAACTAGGCAGGAGTCCTGCCGTCGCTGAACAAACACGTGTGTGGAAGGGCCATCCCCGTCGTAACTCGAGAATATACCCCAGGTTCCCGCCGCAGCTCGAGATAAACCATGAGACTTCCCCCACGCCGCGAGATGAGGCCGGATTCCCCTGCACTGCGTGCAGAGCAATTCCGTGTTGCACATCACACATGAAATTAGCCTTGATTTCCTTGATGGCACTCCAGAGAAACCCCAAGAACACTGTTTCAAGGCTAGAGGGATCCTGAGGTCACTGTAGCAACACGAAAGAGCTCCGTGGACCAAGAATCAACTCGAGATGAGAGGTTAGTCCCTGGATTCGACTCCAGAGGAATACTACCTTACCACAAGCACCTCAAGAGGAGGCTTCTCTCAGCTCTAGGTTTGTGAGAGGGAACCAGAGTTTGCGGCCTCAAGTGAAATGGACATTGCGATGCCCTGATGTGAAATAAGGCCGGATATCCCTGCAGTGACTTGAATGCAGGCTCGTCTTGCATCACCCAAGACGAAAGAATGTCTGAATCCCCTGTGCAGACCACAGAGAAAGACCTAGTTCCCCACCTCATCGCGACTGGAGGCCTCACATCCTTTGAAAACTCCAGAGGTACGCGGAGATCAGTGCCTCCAAAGGAGACGATGCCTGACTCCTCGTGAAACTTGATAGGAGTCCCAGGATTCCTGTGGCACGTGGAAAGGGACACTTGGTCTCCCGCCTCAGCTGGAGAGGCGTCCCAATTGCCCTGCCAAGCCTCGAGGAGAATCCCGAGTTGTCCCTCGCAACTAGGCAGGAGTCCTGACGTTGCGGAACAAACACGTGGGTGGAAGGGCCATCCCCGTCGTAACTCGAGAATATACCCCAGGTTCCCGCCGCAACTCGAGAGAAACCATGAGACTTCCCCCTCGCCGCGAGATGAGGCCCGATTTCCCTGCACTGAGTGCAGAGCAATTCCGTGTTGCACATCACACATGAAAAGATTCTTGATTTCCTTGATGGGACTCCAGAGAAACCCCAAGAACCCTGTTTCAAGGCTAGAGGGATCCTGAGGTCAGTGTAGCCACACGAAAGAGCTCCGTGGACCAAAAATCAACTCGAGATGAGAGGTTAGTCCCTGGCTTCGACTCCAGAGGAATACCACCTTACCACAAGCACCTCAAGAGGAGGCTTCTCTCAGCTCCAGGTATGTGAGAGGGACCCTGAGTTTGCGGCCTCAAGTGGAATGGACACTGCGATGCCCTGACGCGAAATAAGGCCAGATATCCCTGAAGTGACTTGAATGCAGGCTCGTCTTGCATCTCCCAAGACGAAAGGATGTCTGAATCCCCTGTGGAGACCACAGAGAAAGACTTAGTTCCCCACCTCATGGCGACCGAAGGCCTCACATCCTTTGAAAACTCCAGAGGTACGCGGAGATCAGTGCCTCCAAAGGAGACGATGCCTTACTCCTCGTGAAACTTGATAGGAGTACCAGGATTCCTGTGGCACGTGGAAAGGGACCCTTGGTCTCCCGCCTCAGCTGTAGAGGCGTCCCAATTGCCTTGCCAAGCCTCGAGGAGAATCCCGAGTTGTCCCTCGCAACTAGGCAGGAGTCCTGCCGTCGCTGAACAAACACGTGGGTGGAAGGGCCATCCCCGTCGTAACTCGAGAATATACCCCAGGTTCCCGCCGCAACTCGAGAAAAACCATGAGACTTCCCCCTCACCCCGATATGAGGCCCGATTTCCCTGCACTGCGTGCAGAGCAATTCCGTGTTGCACATCACACATGAAAGGAGCCTTGATTTCCTTGATGGCACTCCAGAGAAACCCCAAGAACACTGTTTCAAGGCTAGCGGGATCCTGAGGTCACTGTAGCAACACGAAAGAGCTCCGTGGGCCAAAAATCAACTCGAGATGAGAGGTTAGTCCCTGGCTTCGACTCCAGAGGAATACCACCTTACCACAAGCACCTCAAGAGGAGGCTTCTCTCAGCTCTAGCTATGTGCTGAGTTTGCGGCCTCAAGTGGAATGGACACCACGATGCCCTGACTGGAAATAAGGCCGAAAATCCCTGCAGTGACTTCAATGCAGGCTCGTCTTGCATCTCCCAAGACGAAAGGATGTCTGAATCCCCTGTGCAGACCACAGAGAAAGACCTAGTTCCCCACCTCATCGCAAAGGGAGGCCTCACATCCTTTGAAAACTCCAGAGGTACACGGAGATCAGTGCCTCCAAAGGAGACGATGCCTGACTCCTCGTGAAACTTGATAGGAGTCCCAGGATTCCTGTGGCACGTGGAAAGGGACACTTGGTCTCCCGCCTCAGCTGGAGAGGCGTCCCAATTGCCCTGCCAAGCCTCGAGGAGAATCCCGAGTTGTCCCTCGCAACTAGGCAGGAGTCCTGACGTCGCGGAACAAACACGTGTGTGGAAGGGCCATCCCCGTCGTAACTCGAGAATATACCCCAGGTTCCCGCCGCAACTCGAGAGAAACCATGAGACTTCCCCCTCGCCGCGAGATGAGGCCCGATTCCCCTGCACTGAGTGCAGAGCAATTCCGTGTTGCACATCACACATGAAAAGATTCTTGATTGCCTTGATGGGACTCCAGAGAAACCCCAAGAACCCTGTTTCAAGGCTAGAGGGATCCTGAGGTCACTGTAGCCACACGAAAGAGCTCCGTGGACCAAAAATCAACTCGAGATGAGAGGTTTGTCCCTGGCTTCGACTCCAGAGGAATACCACCTTACCACAAGCACTTCAAGAGGAGGCTTCTCTCAGCTCTATGTATGTGAGAGGGACCCTGAGTTTGCGGCCTCAAGTGGAAAGGACACCGCGATGCCCTGACTCGAAATAAGGCCGGATATCCCTGCAGTGACTTGAATGCAGGCTCGTCTTGAATCTCCCAAGACGAAAGGATGTCTGAATCCCCTGTGGAGACCACAGAGAAAGACCTAGTTCCCCACCTCATCGCGACCGGAGGCCTCACATCCTTTGAAAACTCCAGAGGTATGCGGAGATAAGTGCCTCCAAAGGAGACGATGCCTGACTCCTCATGAAACTTGATAGGAGTCCCAGGATTCCTGTGGCACGTGGGAAGGGACCCTTGGTCTCCCGCCTCAGCTGTAGAGGCGTCCCAGTTGCCCTGCCAAGCCTCGAGGAGAATCCCGAGTTGTCCCTCGCAACTAGGCAGGAGTCCTGCCGTCGCTGAACAGACACGTGTGTGGAAGGGCCATCCCAGTCGTAACTCGAGAATATACCCCAGGTTCCCGCCGAAACTCGAGAAAAACCATGAGACTTCCAACTCGCCGCGAGATGAGGCCCGATTCCCCAGCACTGCGTGCAGAGCAATTCCGTCTTGCACATCACACATGAAAGGAGCCTTGATTTCCTTAATGGCACTCCAGAGAAACCCCAAGAACACTGTTTCAAGGCTAGAGGGATCCTGAGGTCACTGTAGCAACAAGAAAGAGCTCCGTGGACCAAGAATCAACTCGAGATGAGAGGTTAGTCCCTGGCTTCGACTCCAGAGGAATACCACCTTACCACAAGCACCTCAAGAGGAGGCTTCTCTCAGCTCCAGGTATGTGAGAGGGACCCTGAGTTTGCGGCCTCAAGTGGAATGGACCCTGCGATGCCCTGACGCGAAATAAGGCCAGATATCCCTGCAATGACTTGAATGCAGGCTCGTCTTGCATCTCCCAAGACGAAAGGATGTCTGAATCCCCTGTGGAGACCACAGAGAAAGACCTAGTTCCCCACTCCATGGCGACCGGAGGCCTCACATCCTTTGAAAACTCCAGAGGTACGCGGAGATCAGTGCCTCCAAAGGAGACGATGCCTTACTCCTCGTGAAACTTGAGAGGAGTCGCAGGATTCCTGTGGCACGTGGAAACGGACCCTTGGTCTCCCGCCTCAGCTGTAGAGGCGTCCCAATTGCCTTGCCAAGCCTCGAGGAGAATCCCGAGTTGTCCCTCGCAACTAGGCAGGAGTCCTGACGTCGCTGAACAAACACGTGGTTGGAAGGGCCATCCCCGTCGTAACTCGAGAATATACCCCAGGTTCCCGCCGCAACTCGAGAAAAACCATGAGACTTCCCCCTCGCCGCGAGATGAGGCCCGATTCCCCTGCACTGCGTGCAGAGCAATTCCGTGTTGCACATCACACATGAAAGGATCCTTGATTTCCTTGATGGCACTCCAGAGAAACCCCAAGAACACTGTTTCAAGGCTAGAGGGATCCTGAGGTCACTGTAGCAACACGAAAGAGCTCCGTGGACCAAAAATCAACTCGAGATGAGAGGTTAGTCCCTGGCTTCGACTCCAGAGGAATACCACCTTACCACAAGCACCTCAAGAGGAGGCTTCTCTCAGCTCTAGGTATGTGAGAGGGACCGTGATTTTGCGGTCTCAAGTGGAATGGACACCGCGATGCCCTGACTCGCAATAAGGCCGGATATCCCTGCAGTGACTTGAATGCAGGCTCGTCTTGCATCTCCCAAGATGAAAGGATGTCTGAATCCCCTGTGGAGACCACAGAGAAAGACCTAGTTCCCCACCTCATCGCGACCGGAGGCCTCATATCCTTTGAAAACTCCAGAGGTACGCGGAGATCAGTGCCTCCAAAGGAGACGATGCCTGACTCCTCGTGTAACTTGATAGGAGTCCCAGGATTCCTGTGGCACGTGGAAAGGGACCCTTGGTCTCCCGCCTCAGCTGGAGAGGCGTCCCAATTACCCTGCCAAGCCTCGAGGAGAATCCCGAGTTGACTCTCGCAACTAGGCCGAAGTCCTGACGTCGCTGAACAAACACGTGTGTGGAAGGGCCATCCCCATCATAACTCGTGAATATTCCCCAGGTTCCCGCCGCAACTCGAGAAAAACCATGAGACTTCCCCCTCGCCGCGAGATGAGGCCCGATTCCCCTGCACTGCGTGCACAGCAATTCCGTTTTGCATATCACACATGAAAGGAGCCCTGATTTCCTTGATCGCACTCCAGGGAAACCCAAAGAACACTGTATCAAGGCTAGAGGGATTCTGAAGTCACTGTAGCAACAAGAAAGAGCTCCATGGACCAAAAATCAACTCGAGATAAGAGGTTATTCCCTGGCTTCGACTCCAGAGGAATACCACCTTACCACAAGCACCTCAAGAGGAGGCTTCTCTCAGCTCTAGGTGTGTGAGAGGGATCCTGAGTTGGCGGCCTCAAGTGGAATGGCCACCGCGATGCCCTGACTCGAAATAATGCCAGATATCCCTGCAGTGACTTGAATGCAGGCTCAGCTAGCATCTCCCAAGACGAAAGGATGTCTGAATCCCCTGTTGAGACCACAGAGAAAGACCTAGTTCCCCACCTCATGGCGACCGGAGGCCTCACATCCTTTGAAAACTCCAGAGGTACGCGGAGATCAGTGCCTCCAAAGGAGACGATGCCTGACTCCTCGTGAAACTTGATAGGAGTCCCAGGATTCCTGTGGCACGTGGAAAGGGATCCTTGGTCTCCCGCCTCAGCTGAAGAGGCGACCCAATTGCCCTGCCAAGCCTCGAGAAGAATCCCGAGTTGTCCCTCACAACCAGGCAGGAGTCATGACTTGGCTGAACAAACACGTGGATGCAAGGGCCATCCCCGTCATAACTCGAGAATATACCCCAGGTTCCCACCGCAACTCGAGAAAAACCATGAGACTTCCCCCTCGCCGCAAGATGGGGCCCGATAACCCGCACTGCGTGCAGAGCAATTCCGTGTTGCACATCACACATGAAAGGAGCCTTGATTTCCTTGATGGCACTCCAGAGAAACCCCAAGAACACTGTTTCAAGGCTAGAGGGATCCTGAGGTCACTGTAGCAACACCAAAGAGCTCTGTGGACCAAAAATCAACTCGAGATGAGAGGTTAGTCCCTGGCTTCGACTCCAGAGGAATACCACCTTACCACAAGCACCTCAAGAGGAGGCTTATCTCAGCTCTAGCTATGTGAGAGGGACCCTGATTTTGCGGCCTCAAGTGGAATGGACACCGCGATGCCCTGACGCGAAATAAGGCCGGATATCCCTGCAGTGACTTGAATGCAGGCTCGTCTTGCATCTCCCAAGAAGAAAGGATGTCTGAATACCCAGTGGTGACCACAGAGATATACCTAGTTCCCCACCTCATCGCGACTGGAGGCCTCACATCCTTTGAAAACTCCAGAGGTATGCGGAGATCAGTGCCTCCAAAGGGGACCATGCCTGACTCCTCGTGAAACTTGATAGGAGTCCCAGGATTCCTGTGGCACGTGGAAAGGGACCCTTGGTCTCCCGCCTCAGCTGGAGAGGAATCCCAATTTTCCTGCCAAGCCTCGAGGAGAATCCCGAGTTGTCCCTCGCAACTAGGCAGGAGTCCTGACGTGGCTGAACAAACAAGTGGGTGGAAGGGCCATGCCCGTCGTAACTCGAGAATATACCCCAGGTTCCCGCTGCAACTCGAGATAAACCATGAGATTTCCCCTCGCCAGTAGATGAGGCCCGATTCCCCTGCACTGCGTGCAGAGCAATTCCGTGTTGCACATCACACATGAAAGGAGCCTTGATTTCCTTGATGGCACTCCAGAGAAACCCCAAGAACACTGTTTCAAGGCTAGAGGGATCCTGAGGTCACTGTAGCAACACGAAAGAGCTCCGTGGACCAAGAATCAACTCGAGATGAGAGGTTAGTCCCTGGATTCGACTCCAGAGGAATACCAACTTACGACAAGCACCTCAAGAGGAGGCTTCTCTCAGCTCTAGGTATGTGAGAGGGACCCTTATTTTGCGGCCTCAAGTGGAATGGACACCGCGTGCCCTGACTCGAAATAAGGCCACATATGTCTGAAGTGACTTGAATGCCGGCTCGTCTTGCATCTCCCAAGATGAAAGGATGTTTGAATCACCTGTGGAGACCACAGAGAAAGACCTAGTTCCCCACCTCATGGCGACCGGAGGCCTCACATCCTTTGAAAACTCCAGAGGTACGCGGAGATCAGTGCCTCCAAAGGGACGATGCCTGACTCCTCGTGAAACTTAATAGGAGTCCCAGGATTCCTGTGGCACGTGGAAAGGGACCCTTGGTCTCCCGCCTCAGCTGGAGAGGAATCCCAATTTTCCTGCCAAGCCTAGAGGAGAATCCCGAATTGTCCCTCTCAACTAGGCAGGAGTCCTGAAGTGGCTGAACCAACACGTGCTTGGAAGGGCCATCCCCGTCGTAACTCGAGAATATACCCCAGTTTCCCACCGCAACACGAGAAAAACCAAGAGACTTTCCCCATGCCGCAAAATGAGGCCCGATACGCTGCACTGCATGCAGAGCAATTCCGTGTTGCACATCACACATGAAAGGAGACTTGATTTCCTTGGTGGCACTTCAGAGAAACCCCAAGAACACTGTTTCAAGGCCAGAGGGATCCTGAGGTCACTGTAGCAACACGAAAGAGCTCCGTGGACCAAAAATCAACTCGAGATGAAAGGTTAGTCCCTGACTTCGACTCCAGAGGAATACCACCTTACCACAAGCACCTCAAGAGGAGGCTTCTCTCAGCTCTAGCTATGTGAGAGGGACCCTGAGTTTGCGGCCTCAAGTGGAATGGACACCGCTATGCCCTGACTCAAAATAACGCCGGATATCCCTGCAGTGACTTGAATGCAGGCTCGTCTTGCATCTCCCAAGACGAAAGGATGTTTGAATCCCCTGTGGAGACCACAGAGAAAGACCTAGTTCCCCACCTCATCACGACCGGAGGCCTCACATCCTTTGAAAACTCCAGAGGTACGCGGAGATCAGTGCCTCCAAAGGAGACGATGCCTGACTCCTCGTGAACCTTGATAGGAGTCCCAGGATTCCTGTGGCACGTGGAAAGGGACCCTTGGTCTCCCGCCTCAGCTGGAGAGGCGTCCCAATTGCCCTGCCAAGCCTCGAGGAGAATCCAGAATTGTCCCTCGCAACTAGCCATGAGTCCTGACGTCGCTGAACAAACACGTGGTTGGAAGGGCCATCCCCGTCGTAACTCGAGAATATACCCCAGGTTCCCGCCGCAGCTCGAGATAAACCATGAGACTTCCCCCTCGCCGCGACATGAGGCCCGATTTCCCTGCACTGCGTGCAGAGCAATTCCGTGTTGCACATCACACATGAAAGGAGCCTTGATTTCCTTGATGGCACTCCAGAGAAACCCCAAGAACATTGTTTCAAGGCTAGAGGGATCCTGAGGTCACTGTAGCAACACGAAAGAGGTCCGTGGACCAAAAATCAACTCGAGATGAGAGGTTAGTCCCTGGCTTCGACTCCAAAGGAATACCACCTTACCACAAGCACCTCAAGAGGCTTCTCTCAGCTCTAGCTATGTGAGAGGGACCCTGATTTTGCAGACTCAAGTGGAATGTACACTGCGATGCCCTGACGCGAAATAAGGCCGGATATCCCTGCAGTGAATTGAATGCAGGCCCGTCTTGCATCTCCCAAGATGAAAGGATATCTGAATCCCCTGTGAAGACCACAGAGAAAGACCTAGTTCCCCACCTCATCGCGACCGGAGGCCTCACATCCTTTGAGAAATTCATAGGTACGCGGAGATCAGTGCCTCCAAAGGAGACGATGCCTGACTCCTCGTGAAACTTGATAGGAGTCCCAGGATTCCTGTGGCACGTGGAAAGGGACCCTTGGTCTCCCGCCTCAGCTGGAGAGGCGTCCCAATTGCCCTGCCAAGCCTCGAGGAGAATCCCGAGTTGTCCCTCGCAACTAGGCAGGAGTCCTGATGTGGCTGAACAAACACGTGGGTGGAAGGGCCATCCCCGTCGTAACTCGAGAATATACCCCAGGTTCCCGCCGCAACTCGAGAAAAACCATGAGACTTCCCCCTCGCCGCGAGATGAAGACTGATTCTCCTGCCCTGCGTGCAGAGCAATTCCGTGTTGCACATCACACATGAAAGGAGCCTTGATTTCCTTGATAGCACTCCAGAGAAACCCCAAGAACACTGTTTCAAGGCTAGAGGGATCCTGAGGTCACTGTAGCAACACGAAAGAGCTCCGTGGACCAAAAATCAACTCGAGATGAGAGGATAGTCCCTGGCTTTGACTCCAGAGGAATACCACCTTAACACAAGCACCTCAAGAGGAGGCTTCTCTCAGCTCTAGCTATGTGCTGAGTTTGCGGCCTCAAGTGGAATGGACACCGCGATGCCCTGACTCGAAATAAGGCCGGATATCCCTGCAGTGACTTGAATGCAGGCTCGTCTTGCATCTCCCAAGACGAAAGGATGTCTGAATCCCCTGTGGATACCCCAGAGAAAGACCTAGTTCCCCACCTCATCGCGACCGGAGGCCTCACATCCTTTGAAAACTCCAGAGGTACGCGGAGATCAGTGCCTCCAAAGGAGACGATGCCTGACTCCTCGTGAAACTTGATAGGAGTCCCAGGATTCCTGTGGCACGTGGAAAGGGACCCTTGGTCTCCCGCCTCAGCTGGAGAGGCGTCCCAATTGCCCTGCCAAGCCTCGAGGAGAATCCCGAGTTGTCCCTCGCAACTAGGCAGGAGTCCTGACATCGCTGAATAAACACGTGGCTGGAAGGGCCATCCCCGTCGTAACTTGAGAATATACCCCAGGTTCCCACCGCAACTCGAGAAAAACCATGACACTTCGCTCTCGCCGTGAGTTGAGGCCCGATTCCCCTACACTGCGTGCAGAGCAATTCAGTGTTGCACATCACACATGAAAGGAGCCTTGATTTCCTTGATGGCACTCAGAGAAACCCCAAGAACACTGTTTCAAGGCTAGAGGGATCCTGAGGTCACTGTAGCAACAGGAAAGAGCTCCGTGGCCCAAAAATCAACTCGAGATGAGAGGTTAGTCCCTGGCTTCGACTCCAGAGGAATACCACCTTAACACAAGCACCTCAAGAGGAGGCTTCTCTCAGCTCTAGGTATGTGAGAGGGACCCTGAGTTTGCGGCCTCAAGTGGAATGGACACCGCGATGCCCTGACTCGAAATAAGGCCGGATATCCCTGCAGTGACTTGAATGCAGGCTCGTCTTGCATCTCCCAAGATGAAAGGATGTCTGAATCCCATGTGACGACCACAGAAAAAGACCTAGTTCCCCACCTCATCACGACCGGAGGCCTCACATCCTTTGAAAACTCCAGAGGTACGCGGAGATCAGTGCCTCCAAAGGAGACGATGCCTGACTCCTCGTGAAACTTGATAGGAGTCCCAGGATTCCTGTGGCACGTGGAAAGGGACCCTTGGTCTCCCGCCTCAGCTGGAGAGGCGTCCCAATTGCCCTGCCAAGCCTCGAGGAGAATCCCGAGTTGTTCCTCGCAACTAGGAAGGAGTCCTGACGTCGCTGAACAAACACGTGGGTGGAAGGGCCATCCCCGTCGTAACTCGAGAATATACCCCAGGTTCCCGCCGCAACTCGTGAAAAACCATGAGACTTCCCCCTCGCCGCGAGATGAGGCCCTATTCCCCTGCACTGCGTGCAGAGCAATTCAGTGTTGCACATCACACATGAAAGGAGCCTTGATTTCCTTGATGGCACTCCAGAGAAACCCCAAGAACACTGTTTCAAGGCTAGAGGGATCCTGAGGTCACTGTAGCCACACAAAAGAGCTCCGTCGCCCAAAAATCAACTCGAGATGAGAGGTTAGTCCCTGGCTTCGACTATAGAGGAATACCACCTTAACACAAGCACCTCAAGAGGAGGCTTCTCTCAGCTCTAGGTATGTGAGAGGGACCCTGATTTTGCGGCCTCAAGAGGAATGGACACCGCGATGCCCTGACTCGAAATAAGGCCGGATATCCCTGCAGTGACATGAATACAGGCTCGTCTTGCATCTCCCAAGATGAAAGGATGTCTGAATCCCCTGTGGAGACCACAAAGAAAAACCTAGTTCCCCACCTCATCGCGACCGGAGGCCTCACATCCTTTGAAAACTCCAGAGGTACGCGGAGATCAGTGCCTCCAAAGGAGACGATGCCTGACTCCTCGTGAAACTTGATAGGAGTCCCAGGATTCCTGTGGCACGTGGAAAGGGACCCTTGGTCTCCCGCCTCAGCTGGAGAGGCATTCCAATTGCCTGCCAAGCCTCGAGGAGAATCCCGAGTTGTCCCTCGCAACTAGGCAGGAGTCCTGACATGGCTGAAGAAACACGTGGGTGGAAGGGCCATCCCAGTTATAATTCGAGAATATACCCCAGTTTCCCTCCACAACTCGAGAGAAACCATGAGACTTCCCCCTCGCCGCGAGATGAGACCCGATTCCCCTGCACTGCGTGCAGAGCAATTCCGTGTTGCACATCACACATGAAAGGAGCCTTGATTTCCTTGGTGGCACTTCAGAGAAACCCCAAGAACACTGTTTCAAGGCTAGAGGGATCCTGAGGTCACTGTACCCACACGAAAGAGCTCCGTGGACCAAAAATCAACTCGAGGTGAGAGGTTAGTCCCTGGCTTCGACTCCAGAGGAATACCACCTTACCACAAGCACCTCAAGAGGAGGCTTCTCTCAGCTCTAGGTATGTGAGAGGGACCCTGAGTTTGCGGCCTCAAGTGGAATGGACACCGCGATGCCCTGACTCGAAATAAGGCCGGATATCCCTGCAGTGACTTGAATGCAGGCTCGTCTTGCATCTCCCAAGATGAAAGGATGTCTGAATCCCATGTGAAGACCACAGAAAAAGACCTAGTTCCCCACCTCATCACGACCGGAGGCCTCACATCCTTTGAAAACTCCAGAGGTACGCGGAGATCAGTGCCTCCAAAGGAGACGATGCCTGACTCCTCGTGAAACTTGATAGGAGTCCCAGGATTCCTGTGGCACGTGGAAAGGGACACTTGGTCTCCCGCCTCAGCTGGAGAGGCGTCCCAATTGCCCTGCCAAGCCTCGAGGAGAATCCCGAGTTGTTCCTCGCAACTAGGCAGGAGTCCTGACGTGGCTGAACAAACACGTGGGTGGAAGGGCCATCCCCGTCGTAACTCGAGAATATACCCCAGGGTCCCGCCGCAACTCGTGAAAAACCATGAGACTTCCCCCTCGCCGCGAGATGAGGCCCTATTCCCCTACACTGCGTGCAAAGCAATTCAGTGTTGCACATCACACATGAAAGGAGCCTTGATTTCCTTGATGGCACTCCAGAGAAACCCCAAGAACACTGTTTCAAGGCTAGAGGGATCCTGAGGTCACTGTAGCCACACAAAAGAGCTCCGTCGCCCAAAAATCAACTCGAGATGAGAGGTTAGTCCCTGGCTTCGACTCCAGAGGAATACCACCTTAACACAAGCACCTCAAGAGGAGGCTTCTCTCAGCTCTAGGTATGTGAGAGGGACCCTGAGTTTGCGGCCTCAAGAGGAATGGACACCGCGATGCCCTGACTCGAAATAAGGCCGGATATCCCTGCAGTGACATGAATACAGGCTCGTCTTGCATCTCCCAAGATGAAAGGATGTCTGAATCCCCTGTGGAGACCTCAGAGAAATATGTAGTTCCCCACCTCATGGCGACTGGAGGCCTCAGATCCTTTGAAAACTCCAGAGATTTGCGGAGATCAGTGCCTTCAAAGGAGACGATGCCTGACTCCTCGTGAAACTTGATAGGAGTCCCAGGATTCCTGTGGCACGTGGAAAGGGACCCTTGGTTTCCCGTCTCAGCTGGAGAGGCGTCCCAATTGCCCTGCAAAGCCTCGAGGAGAATCCCGAGTTGTCCTTCGCAACTAGGCAGGAGTCCTGACATGGCTGAACAAACACGTGTGTGGAAGGGCCATCCCCGTCGTAACTCGAGAATATACCCCAGGTTCCCGCCGCAACTCGAGAAAAACCATGAGACTTCCCACTCGCCGCAAAATGAGGCCCGATTCCCCTGCACTGCGTGCAGAGCAATTCCGTGTTGCACATCACACATGAAAGGAGCCTTGATTTCCTTGATGGCACTCCAGAGAAACCCCAAGAACACTGTTTCAAGGCTCGAGGGATCCTCAGGTCACTGTAGCAACATGAAAGAGCTCCGTGGACCAAAAATCAACTCGAGATGAGAGGTTAGTCTCTGGCTTCGACTCCAGAGGAACACCACCTTACCACAAGCACCTCAAGAGGTGGCTTCTCTCAGCTCTAGGTATGTGAGAGGGACCCTGATTTTGCGGACTAAAGTGGAATGGACACTGCGATGCCCTGACGCGGAATAAGGCCAGATATCCATGCAGTGACTTGAATGCAGGCTCGTCTTGCATCTCCCAAGACGAAAGGATGTCTGAATCCCCTGTGGAGACCACAGAGAAAGACCTAGTTCCCTTCGTCATCGCGACCGGAGGCCTCACATCCTTTGAAAACTCCAGAGGTACGCGGAGATCAGTGCCTCCAAAGGAGACGATGCCTGACTCCTCGTGAAACTTGATAGGAGTCCCAGGATTCCTGTGGCACGTGGAAAGGGACCCTTGGTCTCCCGCCTCAGCTGGAGAGGAGTCCCAGTTGCCCTGCCAAGCCTCGAGGAGAATCCCGAGTTGTTCCTCGCAACTAGGCAGGAGTCCAGACGTGGCTGAACAAACACGTGGGTGGAAGGGCCATCCCCGTCGTAACTAGAGAATATACCCCTGGTTCCCGCCGCAACTCGAGAAAAACCATGAGACTTCCCCCTCGATGCGAGATGAGGCCAGATTACCCTGTACTGTGTGCAGAGCAATTCCGTCTTGCACGTCACACATGAAAGGAGCCTTGATTTCCTTGATGGCACTCCAGAGAAACCCAAAGAACACTGTTTCAAGGATAGAGGGATCGTGAGGTCACTGTAGCAACACTAAAGTACTCTGTGGACCAAAAATCAACTCGAGAAGAGAGGTTAGTCCCTGGATTCGTCTCCAGAGGAATACCACCTTACCACAAGCACCTCAAGAGGAGGCTTCTCTCAGCTCTAGGTATGTGAGAGGAACCCTGAGTTTGCGGCCTCAAGTGGAATGGACACCGCGATGCCCTGACTCGAAATAAGGCCGGATATCCCTGCAGTGACTTCAATGCAGGCTCGTCTTGCATCTCCCAAGACGAAAGGATGTCTGAATCCCCTGTGGAAAGCAGAGAGAAAGACTTAGTTCCCCACCTTATCGCGACCGGAGGCCTCACATCCTTTGAAAACTCCAGAGGGACGCGGAGATCAGTGCCTCCAAAGGAGACGATGCCTGACTCCTCGTGAAACTTGATAGGAGTCCCAGGATTCCTGTGGCACATGGAAAGGGACCCTTGGTCTCCCCCCTCAGCTGGAGAGGCGTCCCAATTGCCTGCCAAGCCTCGAGGAGAATCCCGAGTTGTCCCTCGCAACTAGGCAGGAGTCCTGACATGGCTGAAGAAACACGTGGGTGGAAGGGCCATCCCAGTTGTAATTCGAGAATATACCCCAGTTTCCCGCCACAACTCGAGAGAAACCATGAGACTTCCCCCTCGCCGCGAGATGAGGCCCGATTCCCCTGCACTGCGTGCAGAGCAATTCCGTGTTGCACATCACACATGAAAAGATTCTTGATTTCCTTGATGGCACTCCAGAGAAACCCCAAGAACCCTGTTTCAAGTCTAGAGGGGTCCTGAGGTCACTGTAGCCACACTAAAGAGCTCTGTGGACCAAAAATCAACTCGAGATGAGAGGTTAGTCCCTGGCTTCGCCTCCAGAGGAATACAACCTTACCACAAGCACCTCAAGAGGAGGCTACTCTCAGCTCTAGGTATGTGAGAGGGACCCTGAGTTTGCGGCCTCAAGTGGAATGGACACCGCGATGCCCTGACTCAAAATAAGGCCGGATATCGTGCAGTGACTTGAATGCAGGCTCGTCTTGTATCTCCCAAGACGAAAGGATGTCTGAATCCCCTGTGGAGACCACAGAGAAAGACGTAGTTCCCCACCTCATCGCGACCGGAGGCCTCACATCCTTTGAAAACTCCAGAGGTACGCGGAGATCAGTGCCTCCAAAGGAGACGATGCCTGACTCCTCGTGAAACTTGATAGGAGTCCCAGGATTCCTGTGGCACGTGGAAAGGGACCCTTGGTCTCCCGCCTCAGCTGGAGAGGCGTCCCAATTGCCCTGCCAAGCCTCGAGGAGAATCCCGAGTTGTCCCTCGCAACTAGGCAGGAGTCCTGACGTTGCGGAACAAACACGTGGGTGGAAGGGCCATCCCCGTCGTAACTCGAGAATATACCCCAGGTTCCCGCCGCAGCTCTAGATAAACCATGAGACTTCCCCCTCGCCGCGAGATGAGGCCCGATTCCCCTGCACTGCGTGCAGAGCAATTCCGTGTTGCACATCACACATGAAAGGAGCCTTGATTTCCTTGATGGCACTCCAGAGAAACCCCAAGAACACTGTTTCAAGGCTAGAGGGATCCTGAGGTCACTGTAGTAATATGAAAGAGCTCCGTGGACCAAGAATCAACTCGAGATGAGAGGTTAGTCCCTGGATTCGACTCCAGAGGAATACCACCTTACTACAAGCACCTCAAGAGGAGGCTTCTCTCAGCTCTAGGTATGTCAGAGGGACCCTGAGTTTGCGGCCTCAAGTGGAATGGACACTGCGATGCCCTGACGTGAAATAAGGCCAGATATCCGTGCAGTGACTTGAATGCAGGCTCGTCTTGCATCTCCCAAGATGAAAGGATGTCCGAATCCCCTGTGGAGACCACAGAGAAAGACCTAGTTCCCCACCTCATGGCGACCGGAGGCCTCACATCCTTTGAAAACTCCAGAGGTACGCGGAGATCAGTGCCTCCAAAGGAGACGATGCCTGAGTCCTCGTGAAACTTGATAGGAGTCCCAGGATTCCTGTGGCACGTGGAAAGGGACCCTTGGTCTCCCGCCTCAGCTGGAGAGGCGTCCCAATTGCCCTGCCAAGCCTCGAGGAGAATCCCGAGTTGTCCCTCGCAACTAGGCAGGAGTCCTGCCATCGCTGAACAAACACGTGTGTAGAAGGGCCATCCCCGTTGTAACGTGAGAATATACCCCAGGTTCCCGCCGCAACTCGAGATAAACAATGAGACTTCCCCCTCGCCGCGAGATGAGGCCTGATTCCCCTGCACTGCGTGCAGAGCAATTCCGTGTTGCACATCACACATGAAAGGAGCCTTGATTTCCTTGATGGCACTCCAGAGAAACCCCAAGAATACTGTTTCAAGGCTAGAGGGTTCCTGAGGTCACTGTAGCAACACGAAAGAGCTCCGGGGACCAGAAATCAACTCGAGATGAAAGGTTAGTCCCTGGCTTCGACTCCAGAGGAATTCTACCTTACCACAAGCACCTCAAGAGGAGGATTCTCTCAGCTCTAGGTATGTGAGAGGGACCCTGAGTTTGCGGCCTCAAGTGGAAAGGACACCGCGATGCCCTGACTCGAAATAAGGCCGGATATCCCTGCAGTGACTTGAATGCAGGCTCGTCTTGAATCTCCCAAGATGAAAGGATGTCTGAATCCCCTGTGGAGACCACAGAGAAAGACCTAGTTCCCCACCTCATGGCGACCGGAGGCCTCAAATCCTTTGAAAACTCCAGAGGTATGCGGAGATCAGTGCCTCCAAAGGAGACGATGTCTGACTCCTCGTGAAACTTGATAGGAGTCCCAGGATTCCTGTGGCACGTGGAAAGGGACCCTTGGTCTCCAGCCTCAGCTGGAGAGGCGTCCCAATTGCCCTGCCAAGCCTCGAGGAGAATCCCGAGTTGTCTTACGCAACTAGGCAGGAGTCCTGCCGTCGCTGAACAAACACGTGTGTGGAAGGGCCATCCCCGTCGTAACTCGAGAATATACCCCAGGTTCCCGCCGCAGCTCGAGATAAACCATGAGACTTCCCCCTCGCCGCGAGATGAGGCCCGATTCCCCTGCACTGCATGCAGAGCAATTCCGTGTTGCACATCACACATGAAAGGAGCCTTGATTTCCTTGATGGCACTCCAGAGAAACCCCAAGAACACTGTTTCAAGGCTAGAGGGATCCTGAGGTCACTGTAGCAACACGAAAGAGCTCCGTGGACCAAGAATCAACTCGAGATGAGAGGTTAGTCCCTGGATTCGACTCCAGAGGAATACCACCTTACCACAAGCACCTCAAGAGGAGGCTTCTCTCAGCTCTAGGTATGTGAGAGGGACCCTGAGTTTGCGGCCTCAAGTGGAATGGACACTGCGATGCCCTGACGCGAAATAAGGCCAGATATCCCTGCAGTGACTTGAATGCAGGCTCGTCTTGCATCTCCCAAGACGAAAGGATGTCTGAATTCCCTGTGGAGACCACAGAGAAAGACCTAGTTCCCCACTTCATGGCGACTGGAGGCCTCACATCCTTTGAAAACTCCAGAGGTATGCGGAGATCAGTGCCTCCAAAGGAGACGATGCCTGACTCCTCGTGAAGCTTGATAGGAGTCTCAGGATTCCTGTGCACGTGGATAGGGACCCTTGGTCTCCCGCCTCAGCTGGAGAGGCGTCCCAATTGCCCTGCCAAGCCTCGAGGAGAATCCCGAGTTGTCCGTCGCAACTAGGCAGGAGTCCTGCCGTCGCTGAACAAACACGTGGTTGGAAGGGCCATCCCCGTCGTAACTCGAGAATATACCCCAGGTTCCCGCCGCAACTCGAGAAAAACCATGAGACTTCCCCCTCACCCCGATATGAGGCCCGATTTCCCTGCACTGCGTGCAGAGCAATTCCGTGTTACACATCACACATGAAAGGAGCCTTGATTTCCTTGATGGCACTCCAGAGAAACCCCAAGAACACTGTTTCAAGGCTAGAGGGATCCTGAGGTCACTGTAGCAACACGAAAGAGTTCCGTGGACCAAAAATCAACTCGAGATGAGAGGTTAGTCCCTGGCTTCGACTCCAGAGGAATACCACCTTACCACAAGCACCTCAAGAGGAGGCTTCTCTCAGCTCTAGCTATGTGCTGAGTTTGCGGTCTCAAGTGGAATGGAAACCACGATGCCCTGACTCGAAATAAGGCCGAATATCCCTGCAGTGACTTGAATGCAGGCTCGTCTTGCATCTTCCAAGATGAAAGGATGTCTGAATCCCCTGTGGAGACCACAGAAAAAGACCTAGTTCCCCACCTCATCAGGACCGGAGGCCTCACATCCTTTGAAAACTCCAGAGGTACGCGGAGATCAGTGCCTCCAAAGGAGACGATGCCTGACTCCTCGTGAAACTTGATAGGAGTCCCAGGATTCCTGTGGCACGTGGAAAGGGACTCTTGGTCTCCCGCCTCAGCTGGAGAGGCGTCCCAATTGCCCTGCCAAGCCTCGAGGAGAATCCCGAGTTGTCCTTCGCAACTAGGCAGGAGTCCTGCCGTCGCTGAACAAACACGTGTGTGGAAGGGCCATCCCCGTCGTAACTCGAGAATATACCCCAGGTTCCCGCCGCAGCTCGAGATAAACCATGAGACTTCCCCCACGCCGCGAGATGAGGCCGGATTCCCCTGCACTGCGTGCAGAGCAATTCCGTGTTGCACATCACACATGAAATTAGCCTTGATTTCCTTGATGGCACTCCAGAGAAACCCCAAGAACACTGTTTCAAGGATAGAGGGATCCTGAGGTCACTGTAGCAACACGAAAGAGCTCCGTGGACCAAGAATCAACTCGAGATGAGAGGTTAGTCCCTGGATTCCACTCCAGAGGAATACTACCTTACCACAAGCACCTCAAGAGGAGGCTTCTCTCAGCTCTAGGTTTGTGAGAGGGAACCAGAGTTTGCGGCCTCAAGTGAAATGGACATTGCGATGCCCTGACGTGAAATAAGGCCGGATATCCCTGCAGTGACTTGAATGCAGGCTCGTCTTGCATCACCCAAGACGAAAGAATGTCTGAATACCCTGTGCAGACCACAGAGAAAGACCTAGTTCCCCACCTCATCGCGACTGGAGGCCTCACATCCTTTGAAAACTCCAGAGGTACGCGGAGATCAGTGCCTCCAAAGGAGACGATGCCTGACTCCTCGTGAAACTTGATAGGAGTCCCAGGATTCCTGTGGCACGTGGAAAGGGACACTTGGTCTCCCGCCTCAGCTGGAGAGGCGTCCCAATTGCCCTGCCAAGCCTCGAGGAGAATCCCGAGTTGTCCCTCGCAACTAGGCAGGAGTCCTGACGTTGCGGAACAAACACGTGGGTAGAAGGGCCATCCCCGTCGTAACTCGAGAATATACCCCAGGTTCCCGCCGAAACTCGAGAGAAACCATGAGACTTCCCCCTCGCCGCGAGATGAGGCCCGATTTCCCTGCACTGAGTGCAGAGCAATTCCGTGTTGCACATCACACATGAAAACATTCTTGATTTCCTTGATGGGACTCCAGAGAAACCCCAAGAACCCTGTTTCAAGGCTAGAGGGATCCTGAGGTCAGTGTAGCCAAACGAAAGAGCTCCGTGGACCAAAAATCAACTCGAGATGAGAGGTTAGTCCCTGGCTTCGACTCCAGAGGAATACCACCTTACCACAAGCACCTCAAGAGGAGGCTTCTCTCAGCTCCAGGTATGTGAGAGGGACCCTGAGTTTGCGGCCTCAAGTGGAATGGACACTGCGATGCCCTGACGCGAAATAAGGCCAGATATCCCTGCAGTGACTTGAATGCAGGCTCATCTTGCATCTCCCAAGACGAAAGGATGTCTGAATCCCCTGTGGAGACCACAGAGAAAGACTTAGTTCCCCACCTCATGGCGACCGAAGGCCTCACATCCTTTGAAAACTCCAGAGGTACGCGGAGATCAGTGCCTCCAAAGGAGACGATGCCTTACTCCTCGTGAAACTTGATAGGAGTACCAGGATTCCTGTGGCACGTGGAAAGGGACCCTTGGTCTCCCGCCTCAGCTGTAGAGGCGTCCCAATTGCCTTGCCAAGCCTCGAGGAGAATCCCGAGTTGTCCCTCGCAACTAGGCAGGAGTCCTGACGTCGCTGAACAAACACGTGGATGGAAGGGCCATCCCCGTCGTAACTCGAGAATATACCCCAGGTTCCCGCCGCAACTCGAGAAAAACCATGAGACTTCCCCCTCACCCCGATATGAGGCCCGATTTCCCTGCACTGCGTGCAGAGCAATTCCGTGTTGCACATCACACATGAAAGGAGCCTTGATTTCCTTGATGGCACTCCAGAGAAACCCCAAGAACACTGTTTCAAGGCTAGCGGGATCCTGAGGTCACTGTAGCAACACGAAAGAGCTCCGTGGGCCAAAAATCAACTCGAGATGAGAGGTTAGTCCCTGGCTTCGACTCCAGAGGAATACCACCTTACCACAAGCACCTCAAGAGGAGGCTTCTCTCAGCTCTAGCTATGTGCTGAGTTTGCGGCCTCAAGTGGAATGGACACCACGATGCCCTGACTGGAAATAAGGCCGAAAATCCCTGCAGTGACTTGAATGCAGGCTCGTCTTGCATCTCCCAAGATGAAAGGATGTCTGAATCCCCTGTGGAGACCACAGAAAAAGACCTAGTTCCCCACCTCATCAGTACCGGAGACCTCACATCCTTTGAAAACTCCAGAGGTACGCGGAGATCAGTGCCTCCAAAGGAGACGATGCCTGACTCCTCGTGAAACTTGATAGGAGTACCAGGATTCCTGTGGCACGTGGAAAGGGACACTTGGTCTCCCGCCTCAGCTGGAGAGGCGTCCCAATTGCCCTGCCAAGCCTCGAGGAGAATCCCGAGTTGTCCTTCGCAACTAGGCAGGAGTCCTGCCATCGCTGAACAAACACGTGTGTGGAAGGGCCATCCCCGTCGTAACTCGAGAATATACCCCAGGTTCCCGCCGCAGCTCGAGATAAACCATGAGACTTCCCCCACGCCGCGAGATGAGGCCGAATTCCCCTGCACTGCGTGCAGAGCAATTCCGTGTTGCACATCACACATGAAAGGAGCCTTGATTTCCTTGATGGCACTCCAGAGAAACCCCAAGAACACTGTTTCAAGGCTAGAGGGATCCTGAGGTCACTGTAGCAACACGAAAGAGCTCCGTGGACCAAGAATCAACTCGAGATGAGAGGTTAGTCCCTGGATTTGACTTCAGAGGAATACCACCTTACCACAAGGACCTCAAGAGGAGGCTTCTCTCAGCTCTAGGTTTGTGAGAGGGAACCAGAGTTTGCGGCCTCAAGTGGAATGGACATTGCGATGCCCTGACGCGAAATAAGGCCGGATATCCCTGCAGTGACTTGAATGCAGGCTCGTCTTGCATCTCCCAAGACGAAAGGATGTCTGAATCCCCTCTGCAGACCACAGAGAAAGACCTAGTTCCCCACCTCATCGCAAAGGGAGGCCTCACATCCTTTGAAAACTCCAGAGGTACACGGAGATCAGTGCCTCCAAAGGAGACGATGCCTGACTCCTCGTGAAACTTGATAGGAGTCCCAGGATTCCTGTGGCACGTGGAAAGGGACACTTGGTCTCCCGCCTCAGCTGGAGAGGCGTCCCAATTGCCCTGCCAAGCCTCGAGGAGAATCCCGAGTTGTCCCTCGCAACTAGGCAGGAGTCCTGACGTCGCGGAACAAACACGTGTGTGGAAGGGCCATCCCCGTCGTAACTCAAGAATATACCCCAGGTTCCCGCCGCAACTCGAGAGAAACCATGAGACTTCCCCCTCGCCGCGAGATGAGGCCCGATTTCCCTGCACTGAGTGCAGAGCAATTCCGTGTTGCACATCACACATGAAAAGATTCTTGATTGCCTTGATGGGACTCCAGAGAAACCCCAAGAACCCTGTTTCAAGGCTAGAGGGATCCTGAGGTCACTGTAGCCACACGAAAGAGCTCCGTGGACCAAAAATCAACTCGAGATGAGAGGTTTGTCCCTGGCTTCGACTCCAGAGGAATACCACCTTACCACAAGCACTTCAAGAGGAGGCTTCTCTCAGCTCTATGTATGTGAGAGGGACCCTGAGTTTGCGGCCTCAAGTGGAAAGGACACCGCGATGCCCTGACTCGAAATAAGGCCGGATATCCCTGCAGTGACTTGAATGCAGGCTCGTCTTGAATCTCCCAAGATGAAAGGATGTCTGAATCCCCTGTGGAGACCACAGAGAAAGACCTAGTTCCCCACCTCATCGCGACCGGAGGCCTCACATCCTTTGAAAACTCCAGAGGTATGCGGAGATAAGTGCCTCCAAAGGAGACGATGCCTGACTCCTCATGAAACTTGATAGGAGTCCCAGGATTCCTGTGGCACGTGGGAAGGGACCCTTGGTCTCCCGCCTCAGCTGTAGAGGCGTCCCAATTGCCCTGCCAAGCCTCGAGGAGAATCCCGAGTTGTCCCTCGCAACTAGGCAGGAGTCCTGCCGTCGCTGAACAGACACGTGTGTGGAAGGGCCATCCCAGTCGTAACTCGAGAATATACCCCAGGTTCCCGCCGAAACTCGAGAAAAACCATGAGACTTCCAACTCGCCGCGAGATGAGGCCCGATTCCCCAGCACTGCGTGCAGAGCAATTCCGTCTTGCACATCACACATGAAAGGAGCCTTGATTTCCTTAATGGCACTCCAGAGAAACCCCAAGAACACTGTTTCAAGGCTAGAGGGATCCTGAGGTCACTGTAGCAACAAGAAAGAGCTCCGTGGACCAAGAATCAACTCGAGATGAGAGGTTAGTCCCTGGCTTCGACTCCAGAGGAATACCACCTTACCACAAGCACCTCAAGAGGAGGCTTCTCTCAGCTCCAGGTATGTGAGAGGGACCCTGAGTTTGCGGCCTCAAGTGGAATGGACACTGCGATGCCCTGACGCGAAATAAGGCCAGATATCCCTGCAATGACTTGAATGCAGGCTCGTCTTGCATCTCCCAAGACGAAAGGATGTCTGAATCCCCTGTGGAGACCACAGAGAAAGACCTAGTTCCCCACTCCATGGCGACCGGAGGCCTCACATCCTTTGAAAACTCCAGAGGTACGCGGAGATCAGTGCCTCCAAAGGAGACGATGCCTTACTCCTCGTGAAACTTGAGAGGAGTCGCAGGATTCCTGTGCCACGTGGAAACGGACCCTTGGTCTCCCGCCTCAGCTGTAGAGGCGTCCCAATTGCCTTGCCAAGCCTCGAGGAGAATCCCGAGTTGTCCCTCGCAACTAGGCAGGAGTCCTGACGTCGCTGAACAAACACGTGGGTGGAAGGGCCATCCCCGTCGTAACTCGAGAATATACCCCAGGTTTCCGCGGCAACTCGAGAAAAACCATGAGACTTCCCCCTCGCCGCGAGATGAGGCCCGATTCCCCTGCACTGCGTGCAGAGCAATTCCGTGTTGCACATCACACATGAAAGGATCCTTGATTTCCTTGATGGCACTCCAGAGAAACCCCAAGAACACTGTTTCAAGGCTAGAGGGATCCTGAGGTCACTGTAGCAACACGAAAGAGCTCCGTGGACCAAAAATCAACTCGAGATGAGAGGTTAGTCCCTTGCTTCGACTCCAGAGGAATACCACCTTACCACAAGCACCTCAAGAGGAGGCTTCTCTCAGCTCTAGGTATGTGAGAGGGACCGTGATTTTGCGGTCTCAAGTGCAATGGACACCGCGATGCCCTGACTCGCAATAAGGCCGGATATCCCTGCAGTGACTTGAATGCAGGCTCGTCTTGCATCTCCCAAGATGAAAGGATGTCTGAATCCCCTGTGGAGACCACAGAGAAAGACCTAGTTCCCCACCTCATCGCGACCGGAGGCCTCATATCCTTTGAAAACTCCAGAGGTACGCGGAGATCAGTGCCTCCAAAGGAGACGATGCCTGACTCCTCGTGTAACTTGATAGGAGTCCCAGGATTCCTGTGGCACGTGGAAAGGGACCCTTGGTCTCCCGCCTCAGCTGGAGAGGCGTCCCAATTACCCTGCCAAGCCTCGAGGAGAATCCCGAGTTGACTCTCGCAACTAGGCCGAAGTCCTGACGTCGCTGAACAAACACGTGTGTGGAAGGGCCATCCCCATCATAACTCGTGAATATTCCCCAGGTTCCCGCCGCAACTCGAGAAAAACCATGAGACTTCCCCCTCGCCGCGAGATGAGGCCCGATTCCCCTGCACTGCGTGCACAGCAATTCCGTTTTGCATATCACACATGAAAGGAGCCCTGATTTCCTTGATCGCACTCCAGGGAAACCCAAAGAACACTGTATCAAGGCTAGAGGGATTCTGAAGTCACTGTAGCAACAAGAAAGAGCTCCATGGACCAAAAATCAACTCGAGATGAGAGGTTATTCCCTGGCTTCGACTCCAGAGGAATACCACCTTACCACAAGCACCTCAAGAGGAGGCTTCTCTCAGCTCTAGGTATGTCAGAGGGACCCTGAGTTTGCGGCCTCAAGTGGAATGGACACCGCGATGCCCTGACTCGAAATAAGGCCGGATATCCCTGCAGTGACTTGAATGCAGGCTCGTCTTGCATCTCCCAAGATGAAAGAATGTCTGAATCCCCTGTGGAGACCACAGAGAAAGACCTAGTTCCCCACCTCATCGCGACCGGAGGCCTCATATCCTTTGAAAACTCCAGAGGTACGCGGAGATCAGTGCCTCCAAAGGAGACGATGCCTGACTCCTCGTGAAACTTGATAGGAGTCCCAGGATTCCTGTGGCCCGTGGAAAGGGACCCTTGGTCTCCCGCCTCAGCTGGAGAGGCGTCCCAATTGCCCTGCCAAGCCACGAGGAGAATCGCGAGTTGTCCCTCGCAACAGGGCAGGAGTCCTGACGTGGCTGAACAAACAAGTGGGTGGAAGGGCCATCCCCGTCGTAACTCGAGAATATACTCCAGGTTCTGGCCGCAACTCGAGAAAAACAATGAGTCTTCCCACTTGCCGCGAGATGAGGCTCGATTCCCCTGCACCGCATGCAGAGCAATTCCGTGTTGCACATCACACATTAAAGGAGCCTTGATTTCCTTGATGGCACTCCAAAGAAACACCAGGAACACTGTTTCAAGGCTAGAGGGATCCTGAGGTCACTGTAGCAACACGAAAGATCTCCGTGGCCCAAAGATCAACTCGAGATGAGAGGTTAGTCCCTTGGTTCGACTCCAGAGGAATACCACCTTACCACAAGCACCTCAAGAGGAGTCTTCTCTCAGCTCTAGGTGTGTGAGAGGGATCCTGAGTTGGCGGCCTCAAGTGGAATGGCCACCGCGATGCCCTGACTCGAAATAAGGCCAGATATCCCTGCAGTGACTTGAATGCAGGCTCAGCTAGCATCTCCCAAGACGAAAGGATGTCTGAATCCCCTGTTGAGACCACAGAGAAAGACCTAGTTCCCCACCTCATGGCGACCGGAGGCCTCACATCCTTTGAAAACTCCAGAGGTACGCGGAGATCAGTGCCTCCAAAGGAGACGATGCCTGACTCCTCGTGAAACTTGATAGGAGTCCCAGGATTCCTGTGGCACGTGGAAAGGGATCCTTGGTCTCCCGCCTCAGCTGAAGAGGCGACCCAATTGCCCTGCCAAGCCTCGAGAAGAATCCCGAGTTGTCCCTCACAACCAGGCAGGAGTCATGACTTGGCTGAACAAACACGTGGATGCAAGGGCCATCCCCGTCATAACTCGAGAATATACCCCAGGTTCCCACCGCAACTCGAGAAAAACCATGAGACTTCCCCCTCGCCGCAAGATGAGGCCCGATAACCCGCACTGCGTGCAGAGCAATTCCGTGTTGCACATCACACATGAAAGGAGCCTTGATTTCCTTGATGGCACTCCAGAGAAACCCCAAGAACACTGTTTCAAGGCTAGAGGGATCCTGAGGTCACTGTAGCAACACCAAAGAGCTCTGTGGACCAAAAATCAACTCGAGATGAGAGGTTAGTCCCTGGCTTCGACTCCAGAGGAATACCACCTTACCACAAGCACCTCAAGAGGAGGCTTCTCTCAGCTCTAGCTATGTGAGAGGGACCCTGATTTTGCGGCCTCAAGTGGAATGGACACCGCGATGCCCTGACGCGAAATAAGGCCGGATATCCCTGCAGTGACTTGAATGCAGGCTCGTCTTGCTTCTCCCAAGAAGAAAGGATGTCTGAATACCCAGTGGTGACCACAGAGATATACCTAGTTCCCCACCTCATCGCGACTGGAGGCCTCACATCCTTTGAAAACTCCAGAGGTATGCGGAGATCAGTGCCTCCAAAGGGGACCATGCCTGACTCCTCGTGAAACTTGATAGGAGTCCCAGGATTCCTGTGGCACGTGGAAAGGGACCCTTGGTCTCCCGCCTCAGCTGGAGAGGAATCCCAATTTTCCTGCCAAGCCTCGAGGAGAATCCCGAGTTGTCCCTCGCAACTAGGCAGGAGTCCTGACGTGGCTGAACAAACAAGTGGGTGGAAGGGCCATGCCCGTCGTAACTCGAGAATATACCCCAGGTTCCCGCTGCAACTCGAGATAAACCATGAGATTTCCCCTCGCCAGTAGATGAGGCCCGATTCCCCTGCACTGCGTGCAGAGCAATTCCGTGTTGCACATCACACATGAAAGGAGCCTTGATTTCCTTGATGGCACTCCAGAGAAACCCCAAGAACACTGTTTCAAGGCTAGAGGGATCCTGAGGTCACTGTAGCAACACGAAAGAGCTCCGTGGACCAAGAATCAACTCGAGATGAGAGGTTAGTCCCTGGATTCGACTCCAGAGGAATACCACCTTACGACAAGCACCTCAAGAGGAGGCTTCTCTCAGCTCTAGGTATGTGAGAGGGACCCTGATTTTGCGGCCTCAAGTGGAATGGACACCGCGTGCCCTGACTCGAAATAAGGCCACATATGTCTGAAGTGACTTGAATGCCGGCTCGTCTTGCATCTCCCAAGATGAAAGGATGTTTGAATCCCCTGTGGAGACCACAGAGAAAGACCTAGTTCCCCACCTCATCGCGACCGGAGGCCTCACATCCTTTGAAAACTCCAGAGGTACGCGGAGATCAGTGCCTCCAAAGGGACGATGCCTGACTCCTCGTGAAACTTAATAGGAGTCCCAGGATTCCTGTGGCACGTGGAAAGGGACCCTTGGTCTCCCGCCTCAGCTGGAGAGGAATCCCTATTTTCCTGCCAAGCCTAGAGGAGAATCCCGAATTGTCCCTCTCAACTAGGCAGGAGTCCTGACGTGGCTGAACCAACACGTGGGTGGAAGGGCCATCCCCGTCGTAACTCGAGAATATACCCCAGGTTCCCGCCGCAACTCGAGAAAAACCATGAGACTTCCCCCTCGCCGCGAGATGAGGACTGATTCTCCTGCCCTGCGTGCAGAGCAATTCCGTGTTGCACATCACACATGAAAGGAGCCTTGATTTCCTTGATAGCACTCCAGAGAAACCCCAAGAACACTGTTTCAAGGCTAGAGGGATCCTGAGGTCACTGTAGCAACACGAAAGAGCTCCGTGGACCAAAAATCAACTCGAGATGAGAGGATAGTCCCTGGCTTTGACTCCAGAGGAATACCACCTTAACACAAGCACCTCAAGAGGAGGCTTCTCTCAGCTCTAGCTATGTGCTGAGTTTGCGGCCTCAAGTGGAATGGACACCGCGATGCCCTGACTCGAAATAAGGCCGGATATCCCTGCAGTGACTTGAATGCAGGCTCGTCTTGCATCTCCCAAGACGAAAGGATGTCTGAATCCCCTGTGGATACCCCAGAGAAAGACCTAGTTCCCCACCTCATCGCGACCGGAGGCCTCACATCCTTTGAAAACTCCAGAGGTACGCGGAGATCAGTGCCTCCAAAGGAGACGATGCCTGACTCCTCGTGAAACTTGATAGGAGTACCAGGATTCCTGTGGCACGTGGAAAGGGACCCTTGGTCTCCCGCCTCAGCTGGAGAGGCGTCCCAATTGCCCTGCCAAGCCTCGAGGAGAATCCCGAGTTGTCCCTCGCAACTAGGCAGGAGTCCTGACATCGCTGAATAAACACGTGGCTGGAAGGGCCATCCCCGTCGTAACTTGAGAATATACCCCAGGTTCCCACCGCAACTCGAGAAAAATCATGACACTTCGCTCTCGCCGTGAGTTGAGGCCGATTCCCCTACACTGCGTGCAGAGCAATTCAGTGTTGCACATCACACATGAAAGGAGCCTTGATTTCCTTGATGGCACTCCAGAGAAACCCCAAGAACACTGTTTCAAGGCTAGAGGGATCCTGAGGTCACTGTAGCAACAGGAAAGAGCTCCGTGGCCCAAAAATCAACTCGAGATGAGAGGTTAGTCCCTGGCTTCGACTCCAGAGGAATACCACCTTAACACAAGCACCTCAAGAGGAGGCTTCTCTCAGCTCTAGGTATGTGAGAGGGACCCTGAGTTTGCGGCCTCAAGTGGAATGGACACCGCGATGCCCTGACTCGAAATAAGTCCGGATATCCCTGCAGTGACTTGAATGCAGGCTCGTCTTGCATCTCCCAAGATGAAAGGATGTCTGAATCCCATGTGACGACCACAGAAAAAGACCTAGTTCCCCACCTCATCACGACCGGAGGCCTCACATCCTTTGAAAACTCCAGAGGTACGCGGAGATCAGTGCCTCCAAAGGAGACGATGCCTGACTCCTCGTGAAACTTGATAGGAGTCCCAGGATTCCTGTGGCACGTGGAAAGGGACCCTTGGTCTCCCGCCTCAGCTGGAGAGGCGTCCCTATTGCCCTGCCAAGCCTCGAGGAGAATCCCGAGTTGTTCCTCGCAACTAGGCAGGAGTCCTGACGTCGCTGAACAAACACGTGGGTGGAAGGGCCATCCCCGTCGTAACTCGAGAATATACCCCAGGTTCCCGCCGCAACTCGTGAAAAACCATGAGACTTCCCCCTCGCCGCGAGATGAGGCCCTATTCCCCTGCACTGCGTGCAGAGCAATTCAGTGTTGCACATCACACATGAAAGGAGCCTTGATTTCCTTGATGGCACTCCAGAGAAACCCCAAGAACACTGTTTCAAGGCTAGAGGGATCCTGAGGTCACTGTAGCCACACAAAAGAGCTCCGTCGCCCAAAAATCAACTCGAGATGAGAGGTTAGTCCCTGGCTTCGACTATAGAGGAATACCACCTTAACACAAGCACCTCAAGAGGAGGCTTCTCTCAGCTCTAGGTATGTGAGAGGGACCCTGATTTTGCGGCCTCAAGAGGAATGGACACCGCGATGCCCTAACTCGAAATAAGGCCGGATATCCCTGCAGTGACATGAATACAGGCTCGTCTTGCATCTCCCAAGATGAAAGGATGTCTGAATCCCCTGTGGAGACCACAAAGAAAAACCTAGTTTCCCACCTCATCGCGACCGGAGGCCTCACATCCTTTGAAAACTCCAGAGGTACGCGGAGATCAGTGCCTCCAAAGGAGACGATGCCTGACTCCTCGTGAAACTTGATAGGAGTCCCAGGATTCCTGTGGCACGTGGAAAGGGACCCTTGGTCTCCCGCCTCAGCTGGAGAGGCATCCCAATTGCCTGCCAAGCCTCGAGGAGAATCCCGAGTTGTCCCTCGCAACTAGGCAGGAGTCCTGACATGGCTGAAGAAACACGTGGGTGGAAGGGCCATCCCAGTTGTAATTCGAGAATATACCCCAGTTTCCCGCCACAACTCGAGAGAAACCATGAGACTTCCCCCTCGCCGCGAGATGAGACCCGATTCCCCTGCACTGCGTGCAGAGCAATTCCGTGTTGCACATCACACATGAAAGGAGCCTTGATTTCCTTGGTGGCACTTCAGAGAAACCCCAAGAACACTGTTTCAAGGCTAGAGGGATCCTGAGGTCACTGTACCCACACGAAAGAGCTCCGTGGACCAAAAATCAACTCGAGGTGAGAGGTTAGTCCCTGGCTTCGACTCCAGAGGAATACCACCTTACCACAAGCACCTCAAGAGGAGGCTTCTCTCAGCTCTAGGTATGTGAGAGGGACCCTGAGTTTGCGGCCTCAAGTGGAATGGACACCGCGATGCCCTGACTCGAAATAAGGCCGGATATCCCTGCAGTGACTTGAATGCAGGCTCGTCTTGCATCTCCCAAGATGAAAGGATGTCTGAATCCCATGTGAAGACCACAGAAAAAGACCTAGTTCCCCACCTCATCACGACCGGAGGCCTCACATCCTTTGAAAACTCCAGAGGTACGCGGAGATCAGTGCCTCCAAAGGAGACGATGCCTGACTCCTCGTGAAACTTGATAGGAGTCCCAGGATTCCTGTGGCACGTGGAAAGGGATACTTGGTCTCCCGCCTCAGCTGGAGAGGCGTCCCAATTGCCCTGCCAAGCCTCGAGGAGAATCCCGAGTTGTTCCTCGCAACTAGGCAGGAGTCCTGACGTGGCTGAACAAACACGTGGGTGGAAGGGCCATCCCCGTCGTAACTCGAGAATATACCCCAGGTTCCCGCCGCAGCTCGAGATAAACCATGAGACTTCCCCCTCGCCGCGACATGAGGCCCGATTTCCCTGCACTGCGTGCAGAGCAATTCCGTGTTGCACATCACACATGAAAGGAGCCTTGATTTCCTTGATGGCACTCCAGAGAAACCCCAAGAACATTGTTTCAAGGCTAGAGGGATCCTGAGGTCACTGTAGCAACACGAAAGAGGTCCGTGGACCAAAAATCAACTCGAGATGAGAGGTTAGTCCCTGGCTTCGACTCCAAAGGAATACCACCTTACCACAAGCACCTCAAGAGGCTTCTCTCAGCTCTAGCTATGTGAGAGGGACCCTGATTTTGCAGACTCAAGTGGAATGTACACTGCGATGCCCTGACGCGAAATAAGGCCGGATATCCCTGCAGTGAATTGAATGCAGGCCCGTCTTGCAACTCCCAAGATGAAAGGATATCTGAATCCCCTGTGAAGACCACAGAGAAAGACCTAGTTCCCCACCTCATCGCGACCGGAGGCCTCACATCCTTTGAAAAATTCATAGGTACGCGGAGATCAGTGCCTCCAAAGGAGACGATGCCTGACTCCTCGTGAAACTTGATAGGAGTCCCAGGATTCCTGTGGCACGTGGAAAGGGAACCTTGGTCTCCCGCCTCAGCTGGAGAGGCGTCCCAATTGCCCTGCCAAGCCTCGAGGAGAATCCCGAGTTGTCCCTCGCAACTAGGCAGGAGTCCTGATGTGGCTGAACAAACACGTGGGTGGAAGGGCCATCCCCGTCGTAACTCGAGAATATACCCCAGGTTCCCGCCGCAACTCGAGAAAAACCATGAGACTTCCCCCTCGCCGCGAGATGAGGACTGATTCTCCTGCCCTGCGTGCAGAGCAATTCCGTGTTGCACATCACACATGAAAGGAGCCTTGATTTCCTTGATAGCACTCCAGAGAAACCCCAAGAACACTGTTTCAAGGCTAGAGGGATCCTGAGGTCACTGTAGCAACACGAAAGAGCTCCGTGGACCAAAAATCAACTCGAGATGAGAGGATAGTCCCTGGCTTTGACTCCAGAGGAATACCACCTTAACACAAGCACCTCAAGAGGAGGCTTCTCTCAGCTCTAGCTATGTGCTGAGTTTGCGGCCTCAAGAGGAATGGACACCGCGATGCCCTGACTCGAAATAAGGCCGGATATCCCTGCAGTGACATGAATACAGGCTCGTCTTGCATCTCCCAAGATGAAAGGATGTCTGAATCCCCTGTGGAGACCTCAGAGAAATATGTAGTTCCCCACCTCATGGCGACTGGAGGCCTCAGATCCTTTGAAAACTCCAGAGATTTGCGGAGATCAGTGCCTCCAAAGGAGACGATGCCTGACTCCTCGTGAAACTTGATAGGAGTCCCAGGATTCCTGTGGCACGTGGAAAGGGACACTTGGTTTCCCGTCTCAGCTGGAAAGGCGTCCCAATTGCCCTGCAAAGCCTCGAGGAGAATCCCGAGTTGTCCTTCGCAACTAGGCAGGAGTCCTGACATGGCTGAACAAACACGTGTGTGGAAGGGCCATCCCCGTCGTAACTCGAGAATATACCCCAGGTTCCCGCCGCAACTCGAGAAAAACCATGAGACTTCCCACTCGCCGCAAAATGAGGCCCGATTCCCCTGCACTGCGTGCAGAGCAATTCCGTGTTGCACATCACACATGAAAGGAGCCTTGATTTCCTTGATGGCACTCCAGAGAAACCCCAAGAACACTGTTTCAAGGCTCGAGGGATCCTCAGGTCACTGTAGCAACATGAAAGAGCTCCGTGGACCAAAAATCAACTCGAGATGAGAGGTTAGTCTCTGGCTTCGACTCCAGAGGAACACCACCTTACCACAAGCACCTCAAGAGGTGGCTTCTCTCAGCTCTAGGTATGTGAGAGGGACCCTGATTTTGCGGACTCAAGTGGAATGGACACTGCGATGCCCTGACGCGGAATAAGGCCGGATATCCCTGCAGTGACTTGAATGCAGGCTCGTCTTGCATCTCCCAAGACGAAAGGATGTCTGAATCCCCTGTGGAGACCACAGAGAAAGACCTAGTTCCCTTCGTCATCGCGACCGGAGGCCTCACATCCTTTGAAAACTCCAGAGGTACGCGGAGATCAGTGCCTCCAAAGGAGACGATGCCTGACTCCTCGTGAAACTTGATAGGAGTCCCAGGATTCCTGTGGCACGTGGAAAGGGACCCTTGGTCTCCCGCCTCAGCTGGAGAGGAGTCCCAGTTGCCCTACCAAGCCTCGAGGAGAATCCCGAGTTGTTCCTCGCAACTAGGCAGGAGTCCAGACGTGGCTGAACAAACACGTGGGTGGAAGGGCCATCCCCGTCGTAACTCGAGAATATACCCCTGGTTCCCGCCGCAACTCGAGAAAAACCATGAGACTTCCCCCTCGATGCGAGATGAGGCCAGATTACCCTGTACTGCGTGCATAGCAATTCCGTCTTGCACGTCACACATGAAAGGAGCCTTGATTTCCTTGATGGCACTCCAGAGAAACCCAAAGAACACTGTTTCAAGGATAGAGGGATCGTGAGGTCACTGTAGCAACACTAAAGTACTCTGTGGACCAAAAATCAACTCGAGAAGAGAGGTTAGTCCCTGGATTCGTCTCCAGAGGAATACCACCTTACCACAAGCACCTCAAGAGGAGGCTTCTCTCAGCTCTAGGTATGTGAGAGGAACCCTGAGTTTGCGGCCTCAAGTGGAATGGACACCGCGATGCCCTGACTCGAAATAAGGCCGGATATCCCTGCAGTGACTTCAATGCAGGCTCGTCTTGCATCTCCCAAGACGAAAGGATGTCTGAATCCCCTGTGGAAAGCAGAGAGAAAGACTTAGTTCCCCACCTTATCGCGACCGGAGGCCTCACATCCTTTGAAAACTCCAGAGGGACGCGGAGATTAGTGCCTCCAAAGGAGACGATGCCTGACTCCTCGTGAAACTTGATAGGAGTCCCAGGATTCCTGTGGCACATGGAAAGGGACCCTTGGTCTCCCCCCTCAGCTGGAGAGGCGTCCCAATTGCCTGCCAAGCCTCGAGGAGAATCCCGAGTAGTCCCTCGCAACTAGGCAGGAGTCCTGACATGGCTGAAGAAACACGTGGGTGGAAGGGCCATCCCAGTTGTAATTCGAGAATATACCCCAGGTTCCCACCGCAACTCGAGAAAAAACATGAGACTTCCCCCTCGCCGCGAGATGAGGTCCGATTCCCCTGCACTGCGTGCACAGCAATTCCGTGTTGCACATCACACATGAAAGGAGCCTTGATTTCCTTGATGGCACTCCAGAGAAAACCCAAGAACACTGTTTCAAGGCTAGAGGGATCCTGAGGTCACTGTAGCAACACGAAAGAGCTCCGTGGACCAAAAATCAACTCGAAATGAGAGGTTAGTCCCTGGCTTCGACTGCAGAGGAATACCACCTTACCACAAGCACCTCAAGAGGAGGCTTCTCTCAGCTGTAGGTATGGGAGAGGGACCCTGAGTTTGCGGCCTCAAGTGGAATGGACACCTCGATGCCCTGACTCGAAATAAGGGCAGATATCTCTGCAGTGACTTGAATGTCAGCTTGTCTTGCATCTCCCAAGATGAAAGGATATCTTAATCCCCTGTGGAGACCACAAAGAAAAACCTAGTTCCCCACCTCATCGCGACCGGAGGCCTCACATCCTTTGAAAACTCCAGAGGTACGCGGAGATCAGTGCCTCCAAAGGAGACGATGCCTGACTCCTCGTGAAACTTGATAGGAGTCCCAGGATTCCTGTGGCACGTGGAAAGGGACCCTTGGTCTCCCGCCACAGCTGGAGAGGCGTCCCAATTGCCCTGCCAAGCCTCGAGGAGAATCCCGAGTTGTTGCTCGCAACTAGGCAGGAGTCCTGACGTCGCTGAACAAACACGTGGGTGGAAGGGCCATCCCCGTCGTAACTCGAGAATATACCCCAGGGTCCCGCCGCAACTCGAGAAAAACCATGAGACTTCCCCCTCGCCGCGAGATGAGGCCCGATTCCCCTACACTGCGTGCAGAGCAATTCAGTGTTGCACATCACACATGAAAGGAGCCTTGATTTCCTTGATGGCACTCCAGAGAAACCCCAAGAACACTGTTTCAAGGCTAGAGGGATCCTGAGGTCACTGTAGCCACACAAAAGAGCTCCGTCGCCTAAAAATCAACTCGAGATGAGAGGTTAGTCCCTGGCTTCGACTCCAGAGGAATACCACCTTAACACAAGCACCTCAAGAGGAGGCTTCTCTCAGCTCTAGGTATGTGAGAGGGACCCTGAGTTTGCGGCCTCAAGAGGAATGGACACCGTGATGCCCTGACTCGAAATAAGGCCGGATATCCCTGCAGTGACATGAATACAGGCTCGTCTTGCATCTCCCAAGATGAAAGGATGTCTGAATCCCCTGTGGAGACCTCAGAGAAATATGTAGTTTCCCACCTCATGGCGACTGGAGGCCTCAGATCCTTTGAAAACTCCAGAGATTTGCGGAGATCAGTGCCTTCAAAGGAGACGATGCCTGACTCCTCGTGAAACTTGATAGGAGTCCCAGGATTCCTGTGGCACGTGGAAAGGGACCCTTGGTTTCCCGTCTCAGCTGGAGAGGCGTCCCAATTGCCCTGCAAAGCCTCGAGGAGAATCCCGAGTTGTCCTTCGCAACTAGGCAGGAGTCCTGACATGGCTGAACAAACACGTGTGTGGAAGGGCCATCCCCGTCGTAACTCGAGAATATACCCCAGGTTCCCGCCGCAACTCGAGAAAAACCATGAGACTTCCCACTCGCCGCAAAATGAGGCCCGATTCCCCTGCACTGCGTGCAGAGCAATTCCGTGTTGCACATCACACATGAAAGGAGCCTTGATTTCCTTGATGGCACTCCAGAGAAACCCCAAGAACACTGTTTCAAGGCTGGAGGGATCCTGAGGTCCCTGTAGCAGCACGAAAGAGCTCCGTGGACAATGAATCAACTCGAGATGAGAGGTTAGTCCGTGGCTTCGACTCCAGAGGAATAAGACCTTACCACAAGCACCTCAAGAGGAGGCTTCTCTCAGCTCTATGTATGTGAGAGGGACCCTGAGTTTGCGGCCTAAAGTGGAATGCAGACCGCGATGCCCTGACTCGAAATAAGGCCGGATATCCCTGCAGTGACTTGAATGCAGGCTCGTCTTGCATCTCCCAAGACGAAAGGATGTCTGAATCTCCTGTGGAGACCACAGAGAAAGACGTAGTTCCCCACCTCATCGCGACCGGAGGGCTCACATCCTTTGAAAACTCCAGAGGTACGCGGAGATCAGTGCCTCCAAAGGAGACGATGCCTGACTCCTCGTGAAACTTGATAGGAGTCCCAGGATTCCTGTGGCACGTGGAAAGGGACCCTTGGTCTCCCGCCTCAGCTGGAGAGGAGTCCCAGTTGCCCTGCCAAGCCTCGAGGAGAATCCCGAGTTGTTCCTCGCAACTAGGCAGGAGTCCAGACGTGGCTGAACAAACACGTGGGTGGAAGGGCCATCCCCGTCGTAACTCGAGAATATACCCCTGGTTCCCGCCGCAACTCGAGAAAAACCATGAGACTTCCCCCTCGATGCGAGATGAGGCCAGATTACCCTGTACTGTGTGCAGAGCAATTCCGTCTTGCACGTCACACATGAAAGGAGCCTTGATTTCCTTGATGGCACTCCAGAGAAACCCAAAGAACACTGTTTCAAGGATAGAGGGATCGTGAGGTCACTGTAGCAACACTAAAGTACTCTGTGGACCAAAAATCAACTCGAGAAGAGAGGTTAGTCCCTGGATTCGTCTCCAGAGGAATACCACCTTACCACAAGCACCTCAAGAGGAGGCTTCTCTCAGCTCTAGGTATGTGAGAGGAACCCTGAGTTTGCGGCCTCAAGTGGAATGGACACCGCGATGCCCTGACTCGAAATAAGGCCGGATATCCCTGCAGTGACTTCAATGCAGGCTCGTCTTGCATCTCCCAAGACGAAAGGATGTCTGAATCCCCTGTGGAAAGCAGAGAGAAAGACTTAGTTCCCCACCTTATCGCGACCGGAGGCCTCACATCCTTTGAAAACTCCAGAGGGACGCGGAGATCAGTGCCTCCAAAGGAGACGATGCCTGACTCCTCGTGAAACTTGATAGGAGTCCCAGGATTCCTGTGGCACATGGAAAGGGACCCTTGGTCTCCCCCCTCAGCTGGAGAGGCGTCCAAATTGCCTGCCAAGCCTCGAGGAGAATCCCGAGTTGTCCCTCGCAACTAGGCAGGAGTCCTGACATGGCTGAAGAAACACGTGGGTGGAAGGGCCATCCCAGTTGTAATTCGAGAATATACCCCAGTTTCCCGCCACAACTCGAGAGAAACCATGAGACTTCCCCCTCGCCGTGAGATGAGGCCCGATTCCCCTGCACTGCGTGCAGAGCAATTCCGTGTTGCACATCACACATGAAAGGAGCCTTGATTTCCTTGGTGGCACTCCAGAGAGACCCCAAGAACACTGTTTCAAGGCTAGAGGGATCCTGAGGTCACTGTAGCAACACGAAAGAGCTCCGTGGACCAAAAATCAACTCGAGGTGAGAGGTTAGTCCCTGGCTTCGACTCCAGAGGAATACCACCTTACCACAAGCACCTCAAGAGGAGGCTTCTCTCAGCTCTAGGTATGTGAGAGGGACCCTGAGTTTGCGGCCTCAAGTGGAATGGACACCGCGATGCCCTGACTCGAAATAAGGCCGGATATCCCTGCAGTGACTTGAATGCAGGCTCGTCTTGCATCTCCCAAGACGAAAGGATGTCTGAATCCCCTGTGGAGACCACAGAGAAAGACCTAGTTCCCCACCTCATCGCGACCGGAGGCCTCACATCCTTTGAAAACTCCAGAGGTACGCGGAGATCAGTGCCTCCAAAGGAGACGATGCCTGACTCCTCGTGAAACTTGATGGGAGTCCCGTGATTCCTGTGGCACGTGGACAGGGACACTTGGTCTCCCGCCTCAGCTGGAGAGTAGTCCCAATTGCCCTGCCATGCCTCGAGAAGAATCCCGAGTTGTCCCTCGCAACTAGGCAGGAGTCCTGACGTCGCTGAACAAACACGTGTGTGGAAGGGCCATCCCCGTCGTAACTCGAGAATATACCCCAGGTTCCCGCCGCAACTCGAGAAAAACCATGAGACTTCCCCCTCGCCGCGAGATGAGGCCCGATTCCCCTGCACTGCGTGCAGAGCAATTCCGTGTTGCACATCACACATGAAAGGAGCCTTGATTTCCTTGATGGCACTCCAGACAAACCCCAAGAACACTGTTTTAAGGCTAGGGGGATCCTGAGGTCACTGTAGCAACACGAAAGAGCTCCGTGGACCAAAAATCAACTCGAGATGAGAGGTTAGTCCCTGGCTTCGACTCCAGAGGAATACCACCTTACCACAAGCACCTCAAGAGGAGGCTTCTCTCAGCTCTAGGTATGTGAGAGGGACCCTGAGTTTGCGGCCTCAAGTGGAATGGACACCGCGAAGCCCTGGCTCGAAATAAGGCCGGATATCCATGCAGTGACTTGAATGCAGGCTCGTCTTGCATCTCCCAAAACGAAAGCATGTCTGAATCCACGGTGCAGACCACAGAGAAAGACCTAGTTCCCCACCTCATCGCGACCGGAGGCCTCACATCCTTTGAAAACTCCAGAGGTACGCGGAGATCAGTGCCTCCAAAGGAGACGATGCCTGACTCCTCGTGAAACTTGATAGGAGTCCCAGGATTCCTGTGGCACGTGGAAAGGGACCCTTGGTCTCCCGCCTCAGCTGGAGAGGCGTCCCAATTGCCCTGCCAAGCCTCGAGGAGAATCCCGAGTTGTCCCTCGCAACTAGGCAGGAGTCCTGCCGTCACTGAACAAACACGTGTGTGGAAGGGCCATCCCCGTCGTAACTCGAGAATATGCCCCAGGTTCCCGCCGCAACTCGAGAAAAACCATGAGACTTCCCCCTCGCCGCGAGATGAGGCCCGATTCCCCTGCACTGCGTGCAGAGCAATTCCGTGTTGAACATCACACATGAAAAGATTCTTGATTTCCTTGATGGCACTCCAGAGAAACCCCAAGAACCCTGTTTCAAGTCTAGAGGGGTTCTGAGGTCACTGTAGCCACACTAAAGAGCTCTGTGGACCAAAAATCAACTCGAGATGAGAGGTTAGTCCCTGGCTTCGCCTCCAGAGGAATACAACCTTACCACAAGCACCTCAAGAGGAGGCTACTCTCAGCTCTAGGTATGTGAGAGGGACCCTGAGTTTGCGGCCTCAAGTGGAATGGACACCGCGATGCCCTGACTCAAAATAAGGCCGGATATCGTGCAGTGACTTGAATGCAGGCTCGTCTTGTATCTCCCAAGACGAAAGGATGTCTGAATCTCCTGTGGAGACCACAGAGAAAGACGTAGTTCCCCACCTCATCGCGACCGGAGGGCTCACATCCTTTGAAAACTCCAGAGGTACGCGGAGATCAGTGCCTCCAAAGGAGACGATGCCTGACTCCTCGTGAAACTTGATAGGAGTCCCAGGATTCCTGTGGCACGTGGAAAGGGACACTTGGTCTCCCGCCTCAGCTGGAGAGGCGTCCCAATTGCCCTGCCAAGCCTCGAGGAGAATCCCGAGTTGTCCCTCGCAACTAGGCAGGAGTCCTGACGTTGCGGAACAAACACGTGGGTGGAAGGGCCATCCCCGTCGTAACTCGAGAATATACCCCAGGTTCCCGCCGCAGCTCTAGATAAACCATGAGACTTCCCCCTCGCCGCGAGATGAGGCCCGATTCCCCTGCACTGCGTGCAGAGCAATTCCGTGTTGCACATCACACATGAAAGGAGCCTTGATTTCCTTGATGGCACTCCAGAGAAACCCCAAGAACACTGTTTCAAGGCTAGAGGGATCCTGAGGTCACTGTAGTAATATGAAAGAGCTCCGTGGACCAAGAATCAACTCGAGATGAGAGGTTAGTCCCTGGATTCGACTCCAGAGGAATACCACCTTACCACAAGCACCTCAAGAGGAGGCTTCTCTCAGCTCTAGGTATGTCAGAGGGACCCTGAGTTTGCGGCCTCAAGTGGAATGGACACTGCGATGCCCTGACGTTAAATAAGGCCAGATATCCGTGCAGTGACTTGAATGCAGGCTCGTCTTGCATCTCCCAAGATGAAAGGATGTCCGAATCCCCTGTGGAGACCACAGAGAAAGACCTAGTTCCCCACCTCATGGCGACCGGAGGCCTCACATCCTTTGAAAACTCCAGAGGTACGCGGAGATCAGTGCCTCCAAAGGAGACGATGCCTGACTCCTCGTGAAACTTGATAGGAGTCCCAGGATTCCTGTGGCACGTGGAAAGGGACCCTTGGTCTCCCGCCTCAGCTGTAGAGGCGTCCCAATTGCCCTGCCAAGCCTCGAGGAGAATCCCGAGTTGTCCCTCGCAACTAGGCAGGAGTCCTGCCATCGCTGAACAAACACGTGTGTAGAAGGGCCATCCCCGTTGTAACGTGAGAATATACCCCAGGTTCCCGCCGCAACTCGAGATAAACAATGAGACTTCCCCCTCGCCGCGAGATGAGGCCTGATTCCCCTGCACTGCGTGCAGAGCAATTCCGTGTTGCACATCACACATGAAAGGAGCCTTGATTTCCTTGATGGCACTCCAGAGAAACCCCAAGAACACTGTTTCAAGGCTAGAGGGTTCCTGAGGTCACTGTAGCAACACGAAAGAGCTCCGGGGACCAGAAATCAACTCGAGATGAGAGGTTAGTCCCTGGCTTCGACTCCAGAGGAATACTACCTTACCACAAGCACCTCAAGAGGAGGATTCTCTCAGCTCTAGGTATGTGAGAGGGACCCTGAGTTTTCGGCCTCAAGTGGAATGGACACTGCGATGCCCTGACGTGAAATAAGGCCGGATATCCCTGCAGTGACTTGAATGCAGGCTTGTCTTGCATCTCCCAAGATGAAAGGATGTCTGAATCTCCTGTGGAGACCACAGAGAAAGACCTAGTTCCCCACCTCATGGCGACCGGAGGCCTCACATCATTTGAAAACTCCAGAGGTACGCGGAGATCAGTGCCTCCAAAGGAGACGATGCCTGACTCCTCGTGAAACTTGATAGGAGTCCCAGGATTCCTGTGGCACGTGGAAAGGGACCCTTGGTCTCCCGCCTCAGCTGGAGAGGCGTCGCAATTGCCCTGCCAAGCCTCGAGGAGAATCCCGAGTTGTCCCTCGCAACTAGGCAGGAGTCCTGACGTCGCTGAACAAACACGTGTGTGGAAGGGCCATCCCCGTCGTAACTCGAGAATATACCCCAGGTTCCCGCCGCAACTCGAGAAAAACCATGAGACTTCCCCCTCTCCGCGAGATGAGGCCCGATTCCCCTGCAGTGCGTGCAGAGCAATTCCGTGTTGCACATCACACATGAAAGGAGCCTTGATTTCCTTGATGGCACTCCAGACAAACCCCAAGAACACTGTTTCAAGGCTAGGGGGATCCTGAGGTCACTGTAGCAACACGAAAGAGCTCCGTGGACCAAAAATCAACTCGAGATGAGAGGTTAGTCCCGGGCTTCGACTCCAGAGGAATACCACCTTACCACAAGCACCTCAAGAGGAGGCTTCTCTCAGCTCTAGGTATGTGAGAGGGACCCTGAGTTTGCGGCCTCAAGTGGAATGGACACCGCGAAGCCCTGGCTCGAAATAAGGCCGGATATCCCTGCAGTGACTTGAATGCAGGCTCGTCTTGCATCTCCCAAAACGAAAGCATGTCTGAATCCACGGTGCAGACCACAGAGAAAGACCTAGTTCCCCACCTCATCGCGACCGGAGGCCTCATATCCTTTGAAAACTCCAGAGGTACGCGGAGATCAGTGCCTCCAAAGGAGACGATGCCTGACTCCTCGTGAAACTTGATAGGAGTCCCAGGATTCCTGTGGCACGTGGAAAGGGACCCTTGGTCTCCCGCCTCAGCTGGAGAGGCGTCCCAATTGCCCTGCGAAGCCTCGAGGAGAATCCCGAGTTGTCCCTCGCAACTAGGCAGGAGTCCTGCCGTCGCTGAACAAACACGTGGGTGGAAGGGCCATCCCCGTCGTAACTCGAGAATATACCCCAGGTTCCCGCCGCAACTCGAGAAAAACCATGAGACTTCCCCCTCGCCGCGAGATGAGGCCCGATTCCCCTGCACTGCGTGCAGAGCAATTCCGTGTTGCACATCACACATGAAAGGAGCCTTGATTTCCTTGGTGGCACTCCAGACAAACCCCAAGAACACTGTTTCAAGGCTAGAGGGATCCTGAGGTCACTGTAGCAACACGAAAGAGCTCCGTGGACCAAAAATCAACTCGAGGTGAGAGGTTAGTCCCTGGCTTCGACTCCAGAGGAATACCACCTTACCACAAGCACCTCAAGAGGAGGCTTCTCTCAGCTCTAGGTATGTGAGAGGGACCCTGAGTTTGCGGCCTCAAGTGGAATGGACACCACGATGCCCTGACTCGAAATAAGGCCGGATATCCCTGCAGTGACTTGAATGCAGGCTCATCTTGCATCTCCCAAGACGAAAGGATGTCTGAATCCCCTGTGGTGACCACAGAGAAAGAACTAGTTCCCCACCTCATCGCGACCTGAGGCCTCACATCCTTTGAAAACTCCAGAGGTACGCGGAGATCAGTGCCTCCAAAGGAGACGATGCCTGACTCCTCGTGAAACTTGATAGGAGTCCCATGATTCCTGTGGCACGTGGACAGGGACCCTTGGTCTCCCGCCTCAGCTGGAGAGGAGTCCCAATTGCCCTGCCATGCCTCGAGGAGAATCCCGAGTTGTCACTCGCAACTAGGCAGGAGTCCTGACGTCGCTGAACAAACACGTGGGTGGAAGGGCCATCCCCGTCATAACTCGAGAATATACCCCAGGTTCCCGCCGCAACTCGAGAAAAACCATGAGACTTCCCCCTCGCCGCGATATGTGGCCCGATTCCCCTGCACTGCATGCAGAGCAATTCCGTGTGGCACATCACACATGAAAGGAGCCTTGATTTTCTTGATGGCACTCCAGAGAAACACCAAGAACACTGTTTCAAGACTAGAGGGATCCTGAGGTCACTGTAGCAACACGAAAGAGCTCCGTGGGCCAGAAATCAACTCGAGTTGAGAGGTTAGTCCCTGGCTTCGACTCCAGAGGAATACCACCTTACCACAAGCACCTCAAGAGGAGGCTTCTCTCAGCTCTAGGTATGTGAGAGGGACCCTGAGGTTGCTGCCTGAAGTGGAATGGACAACGCGATGCCCTGACTCGAAATAAGGCCGGATATCCCTGCAGTGACTTGAATGCAGGCTCGTCTTGCATCTCCCAAAACGAAAGCATGTCTGAATCCACGGTGCAGACCACAGAGAAAGACCTAGTTCCCCACCTCATCGCGACCGGAGGCCTCATATCCTTTGACAACTCCAGAGGTACGCGGAGATCAGTGCCTCCAAAGGAGACGATGCCTGACCCCTCGTGAAACTTGATAGGAGTCCCAGGATTCCTGTGGCACGTGGAAAGGGACCCTTGGTCTCCCGCCTCAGCTGGAGAGGCGTCCCAATTGCCCTGCCAAGCCTCGAGGAGAATCCCGAGTAGTCCCTCGCAACTAGGCAGGAGTCCTGACGTCGCTGAACAAACACGTGGGTGGAAGGGCCATCCCCGTCGTAATTCGAGAATATACCCCAGGTTCCCGCCGCAACTCGAGAAAAACCATGAGACTTCCCCCTCGCCGCGAGATGAGGCCCGATTCCCCTGCACTGCGTGCAGAGCAATTCCGTGTTGCACATCACACATGAAAGGAGCCTTGATTTCCTTGATGGCCCTCCTGAGAAACCCCAAGAACACTGTTTCAAGGCTAGAGGGATCCTGAGGTTACTGTAGCAACACGAAAGATCTCCATGGACCAAGAATCAGCTCGAGATGAGAGGTTAGTCCCTGGCTTCGACTCCAGAGGAATACCACCTTACCACAAGCACCTCAAGAGGAGGCTTCTCTCAGCTCTAGGTATGTGAGAGGGACCCTGAGTTTGCGGCCTCAAGTGGAATGGACACCGCGATGCCCTGACTCGAAATAAGGCCGGATATCCCTGCAGTGACTTGAATGCAGGCTCGTCTTGCATCTCCCAAGACGAAAGGATGTCTGTATCCCCTTTGGAGACCACAGAGAAAGACCTACTTCGCCACCTCATCGCGACTGGAGGCCTCACATCCTTTGAAAACTCCAGAGGTACGCGGAGATCAGTGCCTCCAAAGGAGACGATGCCTGACTCCTCGTGAAACTTGATAGGAGTCCCAGGATTCCTGTGCACGTGGAAAGGGACACTTGGTCTCCCGCCTCAGCTGAAGAGGCGTCCAAATTGCCCTGCCAAGCCTTGAGGAGAATCCCGTGTTGTCCCTCGCAACTAGGCAGGAGTCCTGCCGTCGCTGAACAAACACGTGTGTGGAAGGGTCATCCCCGTCGTAACTCGAGAATATACCCCAGGTTCCTGCCGCAACTCGAGAAAATCCATGAGACTTCCCACTCGCCGCGAGATGAGGCCCGATTCCTCTGCACTGCGTGCAGAGCAATTCCGTGTTGCACATCACACATTAAAGGAGCCTTGATTTCCTTGATGGCACTCCAGAGAAACCCCAACAACACTGTTTCAAGGCTAGAGGGATCCTGAGGTCACTGTAGCAACATGAAAGAGCTCCGTGGACCAAAAATCAACTCGAGATGAGAGGTTAGTCCCTGGCTTCGACTCCAGAGGAATACCACCTTACCACAAGCACCTCAAGAGGAGGCTTCTCTCAGCTCTAGGTATGTGAGAGGGACCCTGAGTTTGCGGCCTCAAGTGGAATGGACACCGCGATGCCCTGACTCGAAATAAGGCCGGATATCCCTGCAGTGATTGAATGCAGGCTCGTCTTGCATCTCCCAAGATGAAAGGATGTCTGAATCCCCTGTGGAGACCAGAGAGAAAGACCTAGTTCCCCACCTCATCGCGACAGGAGGCCTCACATCCTTTGAAATCTTCAGAGGTCCACGGAGATCAGTGCATCCAAAGGAGACGATGCCTGACTCCTCGTGAAACTTGATAGGAGTCCCAGGATTACTGTGGCACGTCGAAAGGGACACTTGGTCTCCCGCCTCAGCTGGAGAGGCGTCCCAATTGCCCTGCCAAGCCTCGAGGAGAATCCTGAGTTGTTCCTCGCAACTAGGCAGGAGTCCTGACGTCGCTGAAGAAACAGGTGGCTGGAAGGGCCATCCCCGTCGTAACTCGAGAATATACCCCAGGTTCCCGCCGCAAGTCGAGAAAAACCATGAGACTTCCCCCTCGCCGCGAGATGAGGCCTGATTCCCCTGCACTGCGTGCAGAGCAATTCCGTGTTGCACATCACACATGAAAGGAGCCTTGATTTCCTTGATGGCACTCCAGAGAAACCCCAAGAACACTGTTTCAAGGCTAGAGGGATCCTGAGGTCGCTGTAGCAACACGAAAGAGCTACATGGACCAAAAATCAACTCGAGATGAGAGGTTAGTCCCTGGCTTCGACTCCAGAGGAATACCACCTTACCTCAAGCACCTCAAGAGGAGGCTTCTCTCAGCACTAGCTATGTGCTGAGTTTGCGGCCTCAAGTGGAATGGACACAGCGATGCCCTGACTCGAAACAAGGCCGGATATCCCTGCAGTGACTTGAATGCAGGCTCGTCTTGCATCTCCAAGATGAAAGGATGTCTGAATCTCCTGTGGAGACCACAGAAAAAGACCTAGTTCCCCACCTCATCACGACCGGAGGCCTCACATCCTTTGAAAACTCCAGAGGTACGCGGAGATTAGTACCTCCAAAGGAGACGATGCCTGACTCCTCGTGAAACTTGATAGGAGTCTCAGGATTCCTGTGGCACGTGGAAAGGGACCCTTGGTCTCCTGCCTCAGCTGGAGAGGTGTCCCAATTGCCCTGCCAAGCCTCGAGGAGAATCCCGAGCTGTCCCTCGCAACTAGGCAGGAGTCCTGACGTCGCTGAACAAACACGTGGCTGGAAGGGCCATCCCCGTCATAACTCGAGAATATTCCCCAGGGTCCCGCCGCAACCCGAGAAAAACCATGAGACTTCCCCATCGCCGCGAGATGAGGCTCGATTCTCCTGTACTGCATGCAGAGCAATTCCGTGTTGCACATCAAACATGAAGGGAGACTTGATTTCCTTCATGGCACTCCAGAGAAACCCCAAGAACACTGTTTCAAGGCTAGAGGGATCCTGAGGTCACTGTAGCAACACGAAAGAGGTCCGTGGACCAAAAATCAACTCGAGATGAGAGGTTAGTCCCGGGCTTCGACTCCAAAGGAATACCACCTTACCACAAGCACCTCAAGAGGAGGCTTCTCTCAGCTCTAGCTATGTGAGAGGGACCCTGATTTTGCAGACTCAAGTGGAATGGACACTGCGATGCCCTGACGCGAAATAAGGCCGGATATCCCTGCAGTGAATTGAATGCAGGCCCGTCTTGCATCTCCCAAGATGAAAGGATGTCTGAATCCCCTGTGAACACCACAGAGAAAGACCTTGTTCCCCACCTCATCACGACCGGAGGCCTCACATCCTTTGAAAACTTCAGAGGTACGCGGAGATCAGTGCCTCCAAAGGAGACGATGCCTGACTCCTCGTGAAACTTGATAGGAGTCCCAGGATTCCTGTGGCACGTGGAAAGGGACCCTTGGTCTCCCGCCTCAGCTGGAGAGGCGTCCCAATTGCCCTGCCAAGCCTCGAGGAGAATCCCGAGTTGTCCCTCGCAACTAGGCAGGAGTCCTGACGTCGCTGAACAAACACGTGGGTGGAAGGGCCATCCCCGTCGTAACTCGAGAATATACCCCAGGTTCCCTCCGCAACTCGAGAAAAACCATGAGACTTCCCCCTCGCCGTGAGATGAGGACTGATTCCCCTGCCCTGCGTGCAGAGCAATTCCGTGTTGCACATCACACATGAAAGGAGCCTTGATTTCCTTGATAGCACTCCAGAGAAACCCCAAGAACACTGTTTCAAGGCTAGAGGGATCCTGAGGTCACTGTAGCAACACGAAAGAGCTCCGTGGACCAAAAATCAACTCGAGATGAGAGGTTAGTCCCTTGCTTTGACTCCAGAGGAATATCACCGTAACACAAGCACCTCAAGAGGAGGCTTCTCTCAGCTCTAGCTATGTGCTGAGTTTGCGGCCTCAAGTGGAATGGACACCGCGATGCCCTGACTCGAAATAAGGCCGGATATCCCTGCAGTGACTTGAATGCAGGCTCGTCTTGCATCTCCCAAGACGAAAGGATGTCTGAATCCCCTGTGGAGACCACAGAGAAAGACCTAGTTCCCCACCTCATCGCGACCGGAGGCCTCACATCCTTTGAAAACTCCAGAGGTACGCGGAGATCAGTGCCTCCAAAGGAGACGATGCCTGACTCCTCGTGAAACTTGATAGGAGTCCCAGGATTCCTGTGGCACGTGGAAAGGGACCCTTGGTCTCCCGCCTCAGCTGGAGAGGCGTCCCAATTGCCCTGCCAAGCCTCGAGGAGAATCCCGAGTTGTTCCTCGCAACTAGGCAGGAGTCCTGACGTCGCTGAACAAACACGTGGGTGGAAGGGCCATGCCCGTCGTAACTCGAGAATATACCCCAGGTTCCCGCCGCAACTCGTGAAAAACCATGAGACTTCCCCCTCGCCGCGAGATGAGGCCCTATTCCCCTGCACTGCGTGCAGAGCAATTCAGTGTTGCACATCACACATGAAAGGAGCCTTGATTTCCTTGATGGCACTCCAGAGAAACCCCAAGAACACTGTTTCAAGGCTAGAGGGATCCTGAGGTCACTGTAGCCACACAAAAGAGCTCCGTCGCCCAAAAATCAACTCGAGATGAGAGGTTAGTCCCTGGCTTCGACTATAGAGGAATACCACCTTAACACAAGCACCTCAAGAGGAGGCTTCTCTCAGCTCTAGGTATGTGAGAGGGACCCTGATTTTGCGGCCTCAAGAGGAATGGACACCGCGATGCCCTGACTCGAAATAAGGCCGGATATCCCTGCAGTGACATGAATACAGGCTCGTCTTGCATCTCCCAAGATGAAAGGATGTCTGAATCCCCTGTGGAGACCACAAAGAAAAACCTAGTTTCCCACCTCATCGCGACCGGAGGCCTCACATCCTTTGAAAACTCCAGAGGTACGCGGAGATCAGTGCCTCCAAAGGAGACGATGCCTGACTCCTCGTGAAACTTGATAGGAGTCCCAGGATTCCTGTGGCACGTGGAAAGGGACCCTTGGTCTCCCGCCTCAGCTGGAGAGGCATCCCAATTGCCTGCCAAGCCTCGAGGAGAATCCCGAGTTGTCCCTCGCAACTAGGCAGGAGTCCTGACATGGCTGAAGAAACACGTGGGTGGAAGGTCCATCCCAGTTGTAATTCGAGAATATACCCCAGTTTCCCGCCACAACTCGAGAGAAACCATGAGACTTCCCCCTCGCCGCGAGATGAGACCCGATTCCCCTGCACTGCGTGCAGAGCAATTCCGTGTTGCACATCACACATGAAAGGAGCCTTGATTTCCTTGGTGGCACTTCAGAGAAACCCCAAGAACACTGTTTCAAGGCTAGAGGGATCCTGAGGTCACTGTACCCACACGAAAGAGCTCCGTGGACCAAAAATCAACTCGAGGTGAGAGGTTAGTCCCTGGCTTCGACTCCAGAGGAATACCACCTTACCACAAGCACCTCAAGAGGAGGCTTCTCTCAGCTCTAGGTATGTGAGAGGGACCCTGAGTTTGCGGCCTCAAGTGGAATGGACACCGCGATGCCCTGACTCGAAATAAGGCCGGATATCCCTGCAGTGACTTGAATGCAGGCTCGTCTTGCATCTCCCTAGATGAAAGGATGTCTGAATCCCATGTGAAGACCACAGAAAAAGACCTAGTTCCCCACCTCATCACGACCGGAGGCCTCACATCCTTTGAAAACTCCAGAGGTACGCGGAGATCAGTGCCTCCAAAGGAGACGATGCCTGACTCCTCGTGAAACTTGATAGGAGTCCCAGGATTCCTGTGGCACGTGGAAAGGGACACTTGGTCTCCCGCCTCAGCTGGAGAGGCGTCCCAATTGCCCTGCCAAGCCTCGAGGAGAATCCCGAGTTGTTCCTCGCAACTAGGCAGGAGTCCTGACGTGGCTGAACAAACACGTGGGTGGAAGGGCCATCCCCGTCGTAACTCGAGAATATACCCCAGGGTCCCGCCGCAACTCGTGAAAAACCATGAGACTTCCCCCTCGCCGCGAGATGAGGCCCTATTCCCCTACACTGCGTGCAGAGCAATTCAGTGTTGCACATCACACATGAAAGGAGCCTTGATTTCCTTGATGGCACTCCAGAGAAACCCCAAGAACACTGTTTCAAGGCTAGAGGGATCCTGAGGTCACTGTAGCCACACAAAAGAGCTCCGTCGCCCAAAAATCAACTCGAGATGAGAGGTTAGTCCCTGGCTTCGACTCCAGAGGAATACCACCTTAACACAAGCACCTCAAGAGGAGGCTTCTCTCAGCTCTAGGTATGTGAGAGGGACCCTGAGTTTGCGGCCTCAAGAGGAATGGACACCGCGATGCCCTGACTCGAAATAAGGCCGGATATCCCTGCAGTGACATGAATACAGGCTCGTCTTGCATCTCCCAAGATGAAAGGATGTCTGAATCCCCTGTGGAGACCTCAGAGAAATATGTAGTTCCCCACCTCATGGCGACTGGAGGCCTCAGATCCTTTGAAAACTCCAGAGATTTGCGGAGATCAGTGCCTCCAAAGGAGACGATGCCTGACTCCTCGTGAAACTTGATAGGAGTCCCAGGATTCCTGTGGCACGTGGAAAGGGACACTTGGTTTCCCGTCTCAGCTGGAAAGGCGTCCCAATTGCCCTGCAAAGCCTCGAGGAGAATCCCGAGTTGTCCTTCGCAACTAGGCAGGAGTCCTGACATGGCTGAACAAACACGTGTGTGGAAGGGCCATCCCCGTCGTAACTCGAGAATATACCCCAGGTTCCCGCCGCAACTCGAGAAAAACCATGAGACTTCCCACTCGCCGCAAAATGAGGCCCGATTCCCCTGCACTGCGTGCAGAGCAATTCCGTGTTGCACATCACACATGAAAGGAGCCTTGATTTCCTTGATGGCACTCCAGAGAAACCCCAAGAACACTGTTTCAAGGCTCGAGGGATCCTCAGGTCACTGTAGCAACATGAAAGAGCTCCGTGGACCAAAAATCAACTCGAGATGAGAGGTTAGTCTCTGGCTTCGACTCCAGAGGAACACCACCTTACCACAAGCACCTCAAGAGGTGGCTTCTCTCAGCTCTAGGTATGTGAGAGGGACCCTGATTTTGCGGACTCAAGTGGAATGGACACTGCGATGCCCTGACGCGGAATAAGGCCGGATATCCCTGCAGTGACTTGAATGCAGGCTCGTCTTGCATCTCCCAAGACGAAAGGATGTCTGAATCCCCTGTGGAGACCACAGAGAAAGACCTAGTTCCCTTCGTCATCGCGACTGGAGGCCTCACATCCTTTGAAAACTCCAGAGGTACGCGGAGATCAGTGCCTCCAAAGGAGACGATGCCTGACTCCTCGTGAAACTTGATAGGAGTCCCAGGATTCCTGTGGCACGTGGAAAGGGACCCTTGGTCTCCCGCCTCAGCTGGAGAGGAGTCCCAGTTGCCCTGCCAAGCCTCGAGGAGAATCCCGAGTTGTTCCTCGCAACTAGGCAGGAGTCCAGACGTGGCTGAACAAACACGTGGGTGGAAGGGCCATCCCCGTCGTAACTCGAGAATATACCCCTGGTTCCCGCCGCAACTCGAGAAAAACCATGAGACTTCCCCCTCGATGCGAGATGAGGCCAGATTACCCTGTACTGCGTGCATAGCAATTCCGTCTTGCACGTCACACATGAAAGGAGCCTTGATTTCCTTGATGGCACTCCAGAGAAACCCAAAGAACACTGTTTCAAGGATAGAGGGATCGTGAGGTCACTGTAGCAACACTAAAGTACTCTGTGGACCAAAAATCAACTCGAGAAGAGAGGTTAATCCCTGGATTCGTCTCCAGAGGAATACCACCTTACCACAAGCACCTCAAGAGGAGGCTTCTCTCAGCTCTAGGTATGTGAGAGGAACCCTGAGTTTGCGGCCTCAAGTGGAATGGACACCGCGATGCCCTGACTCGAAATAAGGCCGGATATCCCTGCAGTGACTTCAATGCAGGCTCGTCTTGCATCTCCCAAGACGAAAGGATGTCTGAATCCCCTGTGGAAAGCAGAAAGAAAGACTTAGTTCCCCACCTTATCGCGACCGGAGGCCTCACATCCTTTGAAAACTCCAGAGGGACGCGGAGATTAGTGCCTCCAAAGGAGACGATGCCTGACTCCTCGTGAAACTTGATAGGAGTCCCAGGATTCCTGTGGCACATGGAAAGGGACCCTTGGTCTCCCCCCTCAGCTGGAGAGGCGTCCCAATTGCCTGCCAAGCCTCGAGGAGAATCCCGAGTAGTCCCTCGCAACTAGGCAGGAGTCCTGACATGGCTGAAGAAACACGTGGGTGGAAGGGCCATCCCAGTTGTAATTCGAGAATATACCCCAGGTTCCCGCCGCAACTCGAGAAAAAACATGAGACTTCCCCCTCGCCGCGAGATGAGGTCCGATTCCCCTGCACTGCGTGCACAGCAATTCCGTGTTGCACATCACACATGAAAGGAGCCTTGATTTCCTTGATGGCACTCCAGAGAAAACCCAAGAACACTGTTTCAAGGCTAGAGGGATCCTGAGGTCACTGTAGCAACACGAAAGAGCTCCGTGGACCAAAAATCAACTCGAAATGAGAGGTTAGTCCCTGGCTTCGACTGCAGAGGAATACCACCTTACCACAAGCACCTCAAGAGGAGGCTTCTCTCAGCTGTAGGTATGGGAGAGGGACCCTGAGTTTGCGGCCTCAAGTGGAATGGACACCTCGATGCCCTGACTCGAAATAAGGGCAGATATCTCTGCAGTGACTTGAATGTCAGCTCGTCTTGCATCTGCCAAGACGAAAGGATGTCTGAATCCCCTGTGGAGACCACAGAGAAAGACCTAGTTCCCCACCTCATCGCGACCGTAGGCCTCACATGCTTTGAAAACTCCAGAGGTACGCGGAGATCAGTGCCTCCAAAGGAGAGGATGCCTGACTCCTCGGGAAACTTGATAGGAGTCCCAGGATTCCTGTGGCACGTGGAAAGGGACCCTTGGTCTCCCGCCTCAGCTGGAGAGGCGTCCCAATTGCCCTGCCAAGCCTCGAGGAGAATCCCGAGTTGTCCCTCGCAACGAGGCAGGAGTCTGACGTCGCTGAACAAACACGTGGGTGGATGGGCCATTCCCATCGTAACTTGATAATATAGCCCAGGTTCCCGCCGCAACTTGAGATAAACCATGAAACTTCCCCCTCGCCGCGAGATGAGGTCCGATTCCCCTGCACTGCGTGCAGAGCAATTCCGTGTTGCACATCACACATGAAAGGAGCCTTGATTTCCTTGATGGCACTCCAGAGAATCCCCAAGAACACTGTTTCAAGGCTAGAGGGATCCTGAGGTTACTGTAGTAACACGAAAGAGCTCCGTGGACCAAAAATCAACTCGAGATGAGAGGTTAGTCCCTGGCTTCGACTCCAGAGGAATACCACCTTAACAAAAGCACCTCAAGAGGAGGCTTCTCTCAGCTCTAGGTATGTGAGAGGGACCCTGAGTTTGCGGACTCAAGTGGATGGGACACTGGGATGCCCTGACGCGAAATAAGGCCGGATATCCCTGCAGTGAATTGAATGCAGGCTCGTCTTGCATCTCCCAAGATGAAAGGATATCTGAATCCCCTGTGGAGACCAGAGAGAAAGACCTAGTTCCCCACCTCATCGCGACCGGAGGCCTCACATTCTTTGAAATCTTCAGAGGTCCGCGGAGATCAGTGCCTCCAAAGGAGACGATGCCTGACTCCTCGTGAAAATTGATAGGAGTCCCAGGATTCCTGTGGCACGTGGAAAGGGACCCTTGGTCTCCCGCCTCAGCTGGAGAGGCGTCCCAATTGCCCTGCCAAGCCTCGAGGAGAATCCCGAGTTGTCCCTCGCAACTAGGCAGGAGTCCTGACGTCGCTGAAGAAACACGTGGCTGGAAGGGCCATCCCCATCGTAACTCGAGAATATACCCCAGGTTCCCGCCGCAACTCGAGAAAAAGCATGAGACTTCCCTCTCGCCGCGAGATGAGGCCTGATTCCCCTGCCCTGCGTGCAGAGCAATTCCGTATTGCACATCACACATGAAAGGAGCCTTGATTTCTTTGATGGCACTCCAGAGAAACCCCAACAACACTGTTTCAAGGCTAGAGGGATCCTGAGGTCACTGTAGCAACACGAAAGAGCTACGTGGACCAAAAATCAACTCGAGATGAGAGGTTAGTCCCTGGCTTCGACTCCAGAGGAATACCACCTTACCTCAAGCACCTCAAGAGGAGGCTTCTCTCAGCACTAGCTATGTGCTGAGTTTGCGGTCTCAAGTGGAATGGACACCGCGATGCCCTGACTCGAAACAAGGCCGGATATCCCTGTAGTGACTTGAATGCAGGCTCGTCTTGCATCTCCCAAGAAGAAAGGATGTCTGAATCCCCTGTGGAGACCACAGAAAAAGACCTAGTTCCCCACCTCATCACGACCGGAGGCCTCACATCCTTTGAAAACTCCAGAGGTACGCGGAGATCAGTGCCTCCAAAGGAGACGATGCCTGACTCCTCGTGAAACTTGATAGGAGTCCCAGGATTCCTGTGGCACGCGGAAAGGGACACTTGGTCTCCCGCCTCAGCTGGAGAGGCGTCCCAATTGCCCTGCCAAGCCTCGAGGAGAATCCCGAGTTGTCCCTCGCAACTAGGCAGGAGTCCTGACGTCGCTGAACAAACACGTGGGTGGAAGGGCCATCCCCGTCGTAACTCGAGAATATACCCCAGGTTCCCTCCGCAACTCGAGAAAAACCATGAGACTTCCCCCTCGCCGCGAGATGAGGACTGATTCAACTGCCCTGCGTGCAGAGCAATTCCGTGTTGCACATCACACATGAAAGGAGCCTTGATTTCCTTGATAGCACTCCAGAGAAACCCCAAGAACACTGTTTCAAGGCTAGAGGGATCCTGAGGTTACTGTAGCAACACGAAAGAGCTCCGTGGACGAAAAATCAACTCGAGATGAGACGTTAGTCAATGGCTTCGACTCCAGAGGAATACCACCTTACCACAAGCACCTCAAGAGGAGGCTTCTCTCAGCTCTAGGTATGTGAGAGGAACCCTGAGTTTTCGGCCTCAAGTGGAATGGACACCGCGATGCCCTGACTCGAAATAAGGCCGGATATCCCTGCAGTGACTTGAATGCAGGCTCGTCTTGCATCTCCCAAGATGAAAGGATGTCTGAATCCCATGTGAAGACCACAGAAAAAGACCTAGTTCCCCACCTCATCACGACTGGAGGCCTCACATCCTATGAAAACTCCAGAGGTACGCGGAGATCAGTGCCTCCAAAGGAGACGATGCCTGACTCCTCGTGAAACTTGATAGGAGTCCTAGGATTCCTGTGGCACGTGGAAAGGGACCCTTGGTCTCCCGCCTCAGCTGGAGAGGCGTCCCAATTGCCCTGCCAAGCCTCGAGGAGAATCCCGAGTTGTTCCTCGCAACTAGGCAGGAGTCCTGACGTCGCTGAACAAACACGTGTGTGGAAGGGCCATCCCCGTCGTAACTCGAGAATATACCCCAGGTTCCCGCCGCAACTCGAGAAAAACCATGAGACTTCCCCCTCGCCGCGAGATGAGGCCCGATTCCCCTGCACTGCGTGCAGAGCAATTCCGTGTTGCACATCACACATGAAAGGAGCCTTGATTTCCTTGATGGCACTCCTGAGAAACCCCAAGAACACTGTTTCAAGGCTAGAGGGATCCTGAGGTCACTGTAGCCACACGAAAGAGCTCCATGGACCAAAAATCAACTCGAGATGAGAGGTTAGTCCCTGGCTTCGACTCCAGAGGAATACCACCTTAACACAAGCACCTCAAGAGGAGGCTTCTCTCAGCTCTAGGTATGTGAGAGGGACCCTGAGTTTGCGGCCTCAAGTGGAATGGACACCGCGATGCCCTGATTCGAAATAAGGCCGGATATCCCTGCAATGACATGAATATAGGCTCGTCTTGCATCTCCCAAGATGAAAGGGTGTCTGAATCCCCTGTGGAGACCACAGAGGAAGACCTAGTTCCCCACCTCATCGCGACCGGAGGCCTTACATACTTTGAAAACTCCAGAGGTACGCGGAGATCAGTGCCTCCAAAGGAGACGATGTCTGACTCCTCGTGAAGCTTGATAGGAGTCCCAGGATTCCTGTGGCACGTGGAAAGGGACCCTTGGTCTCCCGCCTCAGCTGGAGAGGCGTCCCAATTGCCCTGCCAAGCCTCGAGGAGAATCCCGAGTTGTCCCTCGCAACTAGGCAGGAGTCCTGACGTCGCTGAACAAACACGTGGGTGGAAGGGCCATCCCCGTCGTAACTCGAGAATATACCCCAGGTTCCCGCCGCAACTCGAGAAAAACCATGAGACTTCCACCTCGCCTCGAGATGAGGCCCGATTCCCCTGCACTGCGTGCAGAGCAATTCCGTGTTTCATATCACACATGAAAGGAGCCTTGATTTCCTTGATGGCACTCCAGAGAAACCCCAAGAACACTGTTTCAAGGCTAGAGGGATCCTGAGGTCACTGTAGCAACACGAAAGAACTCCGTGGGCCAAAAATCAACTCGAGATGAGAGGTTAGTCCCTGGCTTCGACTCCAGAGGAATACCACCTTACCACAAGCACCTCAAGAGGAGGCTTCTCTCAGCTCTAGGTATGTGAGAGGGACCCTGAGATTGCGGCGTCAAGTGGAATGGACACCGCGATGCCCTGACTCGAAATAAGGCCGGATATCCCTGCAGTGACTTGAATGCAGGCTCGTCTTGCATCTCCCAAGACGAAAGGATGTCTGAATCCCCTGTGGAGACCACAGAGAAAGACCTAGTTCCCGACCTCATCGCGACCGGAGGCCTCACATCCTTTGAAAACTCCAGAGGTACGCGGAGATCAGTGCCTCCAAAGGAGACGATGCCTGACTCCTCGTGAAACTTGATAGGAGTCCCAGGATTCCTGTGGCACATGGAAAGGGACCCTTGGTCGCCCGATTCAGCTGGAGAGGCGTTCCTAATTGCCCTGCCAAGCCTCGAGGAGAATCCCGAGTTGTCCCTCGCAACTAGGCAGGAGTCCTGACGTCGCTGAACAAACACGTGGCTGGAAGGGCCATCCCCTTCATAACTCGAGAATATACCCAAGGGTCCCGCCGCAACTCGAGAAAAACCATGAGACTTCCCCCTCGCCGCGAGATTAGGCTCGATTCTCCTGCACTGCATGCAGAGCAATTCCGTGTTGCACATCACACATGAAAGGAGCCTTGATTTCCTTGATGGCACTCCAGAGAAACCCCAAGAACACTGTTTCAAGGCTAGAGGGATCCTGAGATTACTGTAGCAACACGAAAGAGGTCCGTGGACCAAAAATCAACTCGAGATGAGAGGTTAGTCCCTGGCTTCGACTCCAGAGGAATACCACCTTACCACAACCACCTCAAGAGGAGGCTTCTCTCAGCTCTAGCTATGTGCTGAGTTTGCGGCCTCAAAGGAATGGACACCGTGATGCCCTGACTCGAAATAAGACCGGATATCCCTGCAGTGACTTGAATGCAGGCTCGTCTTGAATCTCGCAAGATGAAAGGATGTCTGAATCCGCTGTGGAGACCACAGAGAAAGACCTAGTTACCCACCTCATGGCGACCGGAGGCCTCACATCCTTTGAAAACTTCAGAGGTACACGGAGATCAGTGCCTCCAAAGGAGACGATGCCTGACTCCTCATGAAACTTGATAGGAGTCCCAGGATTCCTGTGGCACGTGGAAAGGGACACTTGGTCTCCCGACTCAGCTGGAGAGGCGTCCCAATTGTCCTGCCAAGCCTCGAGGAGAATCCCGAGTTGTCCCTCGCAACTAGGCAGGAGTCCTGACGTCGCTGAACAAACACGTGGGTGGAAGGGCCATCCCCGTCGTAACTCGAGAATATACCCCAGGTTCCCGCCGCAACTCGAGAAAAACCATGAGACTTCCCCCTCGCCGCGAGATGAGGCCCGATTCCCCTGCACTGCGTGCAGAGCAATACCGTGTTGCACATCACACATGAAAGGAGCCTTGATTTCCTTGATAGCACTCCAGAGAAACCCCAAGAACACTGTTTCAAGGCTAGAGGGATCCTGAGGTCTCTGTAGCAACACGAAAGAGATCCGTGGACCAAGAATTAACTCGAAATGAGAGGTTAGTCCCTGGATTCGACTCCAGAGGAATACCACCTTACCACAAGCACCTCAAGAGGAGGCTTCTCTCAGCTCTAAGTATGTGAAAAGGACCCTGAGTTTGCGGCCTAAAGTGGAATGGACACCGCGATGCCCTGACTCGAAATAAGGCCGTATATCCCTGCAGTGACTTGAATGCAGGCTCGTCTTGCATCACCCAAGACGAAAGGATGTCTGAATCCCCTGTGGAGACCACAGAGAAAGACCTAGTTCCCCACCTCATCGCGACCGTAGGCCTCACATGCTTTGAAAACTCCAGAGGTACGCGGAGATCAGTGCCTCCAAAGGAGAGGATGCCTGACTCCTCGGGAAACTTGATAGGAGTCCCAGGATTCCTGTGGCACGTGGAAAGGGACCCTTGGTCTCCCGCCTCAGCTGGAGAGGCGTCCCAATTGCCCTGCCAAGCCTCGAGGAGAATCCCGAGTTGTCCCTCGCAACGAGGCAGGAGTCTGACGTCGCTGAACAAACACGTGGGTGGATGGGCCATTCCCATCGTAACTCGATAATATAGCCCAGGTTCCCGCCGCAACTTGAGATAAACCATGAAACTTCCCCCTCGCCGCGAGATGAGGTCCGATTCCCCTGCACTGCGTGCAGAGCAATTCCGTGTTGCACATCACACATGAAAGGAGCCTTGATTTCCTTGATGGCACTCCAGAGAATCCCCAAGAACACTGTTTCAAGGCTAGAGGGATCCTGAGGTTACTGTAGTAACACGAAAGAGCTCCGTGGACCAAAAATCAACTCGAGATGAGAGGTTAGTCCCTGGCTTCGACTCCAGAGGAATACCACCTTAACAAAAGCACCTTAAGAGGAGGCTTCTCTCAGCTCTAGGTATGTGAGAGGGACCCTGAGTTTGCGGACTCAAGTGGAAGGGACACTGGGATGCCCTGACGCGAAATAAGGCCGGATATCCATGCAGTGAATTGAATGCAGGCTCGTCTTGCATCTCCCAAGATGAAAGGATATCTGAATCCCCTGTGGAGACCAGAGAGAAAGACCTAGTTCCCCACCTCATCGCGACCGGAGGCCTCACATTCTTTGAAATCTTCAGAGGTCCGCGGAGATCAGTGCCTCCAAAGGAGACGATGCCTGACTCCTCGTGAAACTTGATAGGAGTCCCAGGATTCCTGTGGCACGTGGAAAGGGACCCTTGGTCTCCCGCCTCAGCTGGAGAGGCGTCCCAATTGCCCTGCCAAGCCTCGAGGAGAATCCCGAGTTGTCCCTCGCAACTAGGCAGGAGTCCTGACGTCGCTGAAGAAACACGTGGCTGGAAGGGCCATCCCCATCGTAACTCGAGAATATACCCCAGGTTCCCGCCGCAACTCGAGAAAAAGCATGAGACTTCCCTCTCGCCGCGAGATGAGGCCTGATTCCCCTGCCCTGCGTGCAGAGCAATTCCGTATTGCACATCACACATGAAAGGAGCCTTGATTTCTTTGATGGCACTCCAGAGAAACCCCAACAACACTGTTTCAAGGCTAGAGGGATCCTGAGGTCACTGTAGCAACACGAAAGAGCTACGTGGACCAAAAATCAACTCGAGATGAGAGGTTAGTCCCTGGCTTCGACTCCAGAGGAATACCACCTTACCTCAAGCACCTCAAGAGGAGGCTTCTCTCAGCACTAGCTATGTGTTGAGTTTGCGGTCTCAAGTGGAATGGACACCGCGATGCCCTGACTCGAAACAAGGCCGGATATCCCTGTAGTGACTTGAATGCAGGCTCGTCTTGCATCTCCCAAGAAGAAAGGATGTCTGAATCCCCTGTGGAGACCACAGAAAAAGACCTAGTTCCCCACCTCATCACGACCGGAGGCCTCACATCCTTTGAAAACTCCAGAGGTATGCGGAGATCAGTGCCTCCAAAGGAGACGATGTCTGACTCCTCGTGAAACTTGACAGGAGTCTCAGGATTCCTGTGGCACGTGGAAAGGGACCCTTGGTCTCCCGCCTCAGCTGGAGAGGCGTCCCAATTGCCCTGCCAAGCCTCGAGGAGAATCCCGAGCTGTCCCTCGCAACTAGGCAGGAGTCTTGACGTCGCTGAACAAACACGTGGCTGGAAGGGCCATCCCCGTCATAACTCGAGAATATACCCCAGGGTCCCGCCGCAACTCGAGAAAAACCATGAGACTTCCCCATCGCCGCGAGATGAGGCTCGATTCTCCTGCACTGCATGCAGAGCAATTCCGTGTTGCACATCAAACATGAAGGGAGACTTGATTTCCTTCATGGCACTCCAGAGAAACCCCAAGAACACTGTTTCAAGGCTAGAGGGATCCTGAGGTCACTGTAGCAACACGAAAGAGGTTCGTAGACCAAAAATCAACTCGAGATGAGAGGTTAGTCCCTGGCTTCGACTCCAAAGGAATACCACCTTACCACAAGCACTTCAAGAGGAGGCTTCTCTCAGCTCTAGCTATGTGAGAGGGACCCTGATTTTGCAGACTCAAGTGGAATGGACACTGCGATGCCCTGACGCGAAATAAGGCCGGATATCCCTGCAGTGAATTGAATGCAGGCCCGTCTTGCATCTCCCAAGATGAAAGGATATCTGAATCCCCTGTGAACACCACAGAGAAAGACCTAGTTCCCGACCTCATCGCGACCGGAGGCCTCACATCCTTTGAAAACTTCAGAGGTACGCGGAGATCAGTGCCTCCAAAGGAGACGATGCCTGACTCCTCGTGAAACTTGATAGGAGTCCCAGGATTCCTGTGGCACGTGGAAAGGGAATCTTGGTCTCCCGCCTCAGCTGGAGAGGCGTCCAAATTGCCCTGCCAAGCCTCGAGGAGAATCCCGAGTTGTCCCTCGCAACTAGGCAGGAGTCCTGACGTCGCTGAACAAACACGTGGGTGGAAGGGCCATCCCCGTCGTAACTCGAGAATATACCCCAGGTTCCCTCCGCAACTCGAGAAAAACCATGAGACTTCCCCCTCGCCGCGAGATGAGGACTGATTCAACTGCCCTGCGTGCAGAGCAATTCCGTGTTGCACATCACACATGAAAGGAGCCTTGATTTCCTTGATAGCACTCCAGAGAAACCCCAAGAACACTGTTTCAAGGCTAGAGGGATCCTGAGGTTACTGTAGCAACACGAAAGAGCTCCGTGGACCAAAAATCAACTCGAGATGAGACGTTAGTCAATGGCTTCGACTCCAGAGGAATACCACCTTACCACAAGCACCTCAAGAGGAGGCTTCTCTCAGCTCTAGGTATGTGAGAGGGACCCTGAGTTTTCGGCCTCAAGTGGAATGGACACCGCGATGCCCTGACTCGAAATAAGGCCGGATATCCCTGCAGTGACTTGAATGCAGGCTCGTCTTGCATCTCCCAAGATGAAAGGATGTCTGAATCCCATGTGAAGACCACAGAAAAAGACCTAGTTCCCCACCTCATCACGACTGGAGGCCTCACATCCTATGAAAACTCCAGAGGTACGCGGAGATCAGTGCCTCCAAGGGAGACGATGCCTGACTCCTCGTGAAACTTGATAGGAGTCCTAGGATTCCTGTGGCACGTGGAAAGGGACCCTTGGTCTCCCGCCTCAGCTGGAGAGGCGTCCCAATTGCCCTGCCAAGCCTCGAGGAGAATCCCGAGTTGTTCCTCGCAACTAGGCAGGAGTCCTGACGTTGCTGAACAAACACGTGTGTGGAAGGGCCATCCCCGTCGTAACTCGAGAATATACCCCAGGTTCCCGCCGCAACTCGAGAAAAACCATGAGACTTCCCCCTCGCCGCGAGATGAGGCCCGATTCCCCTGCACTGCGTGCAGAGCAATTCCGTGTTGCACATCACACATGAAAGGAGCCTTGATTTCCTTGATGGCACTCCTGAGAAACCCCAAGAACACTGTTTCAAGGCTAGAGGGATCCTGAGGTCACTGTAGCCACACGAAAGAGCTCCATGGACCAAAAATCAACTCGAGATGAGAGGTTAGTCCCTGGCTTCGACTCCAGAGGAATACCACCTTAACACAAGCACCTCAAGAGGAGGCTTCTCTCAGCTCTAGGTATGTGAGAGGGACCCTGAGTTTGCGGCCTCAAGTGGAATGGACACCGCGATGCCCTGACTCGAAATAAGGCCGGATATCCCTGCAATGACATGAATATAGGCTCGTCTTGCATCTCCCAAGATGAAAGGGTGTCTGAATCCCCTGTGGAGACCACAGAGAAAGACCTAGTTCCCCACCTCATCGCGACCGGAGGCCTTACATACTTTGAAAACTCCAGAGGTACGCGGAAATCAGTGCCTCCAAAGGAGACGATGTCTGACTCCTCGTGAAACTTGATAGGAGTCCCAGGATTCCTGTGGAAAGTGGAAAGGGAACCTTGGTCTCCCGCCTCAGCTGGAGAGGCGTCCCAATTGCCCTGCCAAGCCTCGAGGAGAATCCCGAGTTGTCCCTCGCAACTAGGCAGGAGTCCTGACGTCGCTGAACAAACACGTGGGTGGAAGGGCCATCCCCGTCGTAACTCGAGAATATACCCCAGGTTCCTGCCGCAACTCCAGAAAAACCATGAGACTTCCACCTCGCCGTGAGATGAGGCCCGATTCCCCTGCACTGCGTGCAGAGCAATTCCGTGTTGCATATCACACATGAAAGGAGCCTTGATTTCCTTGATGGCACTCCAGAGAAACCCCAAGAACACTGTTTCAAGGCTAGAGGGATCCTGAGGTCACTGTAGCAACACGAAAGAACTCCGTGGGCCAAAAATCAACTCGAGATGAGAGGTTAGTCCCTGGCTTCGACTCCAGAGGAATACCACCTTACCACAAGCCCCTCAAGAGGAGGCTTCTCTCAGCTCTAGGTATGTGAGAGGGACCCTGAGATTGCGGCGTCAAGTGGAATGGACACCGCGATGCCCTGACTCGAAATAAGGCCGGATATCCCTGCAGTGACTTGAATGCAGGCTCGTCTTGCATCTCCCAAGACGAAAGGATGTCTGAATCCCCTGTGGAGACCACAGAGAAAGACCTAGTTCGCGACCTCATCGCGACCGGAGGCCTCACATCCTTTGAAAACTCCAGAGGTACGCGGAGATCAGTGCCTCCAAAGGAGACGATGCCTGACTCCTCGTGAAACTTGATAGGAGTCCCAGGATTCCTGTGGCACATGGAAAGGGACCCTTGGTCTCCCGCCTCAGCTGGAGAGGCGTTCCTAATTGCCCTGCCAAGCCTCGAGGAGAATCCCAAGTTGTCCCTCGCAACTAGGCAGGAGTCCTGACGTCGCTGAACAAACACGTGGCTGGAAGGGCCATCCCCTTCATAACTCGAGAATATACCCCAGGGTCCCGCCTCACCTCGCGAAAAACCATGAGACTTCCCCCTCGCCGCGAGATTAGGCTCGATTCTCCTGCACTGCATGCAGAGCAATTCCGTGTTGCACATCAAACATGAAAGGAGCCTTGATTTCCTTGATGGCACTCCAGAGAAACCCCAAGAACACTGTTTCAAGGCTAGAGGGATCCTGAGGTTACTGTAGCAACACGAAAGAGGTCCGTGGACCAAAAATCAACTCGAGATGAGAGGTTAGTCCCTGGCTTCGACTCCAGAGGAATACCACCTTACCACAACCACCTCAAGAGGAGGCTTCTCTCAGCTCTAGCTATGTGCTGAGTTTGCGGCCTCAAAGGAATGGACACCGTGATGCCCTGACTCGAAATAAGGCCGGATATCCCTGCAGTGACTTGAATGCAGGCTCGTCTTGAATCTCGCAAGATGAAAGGATGTCTGAATCCGCTGTGGAGACCACAGAGAAAGACCTAGTTACCCACCTCATGGCGACCGGAGGCCTCACATCCTTTGAAAACTTCAGAGGTACACGGAGATCAGTGCCTCCAAAGGAGACGATGCCTGACTCCTCATGAAACTTGATAGGAGTCCCAGGATTCCTGTGGCACGTGGAAAGGGACACTTGGTCTCCCGCCTCAGCTGGAGAGGCGTCCCAATTGCCCTGCCAAGCCTCGAGGAAAATCCCGAGTTGTCCCTCGCAACTAGGCATGAGTCCTGACGTCGCTGAAGAAACACGTGGGTGGAAGGGCCATCCCCGTCGTAACTCGAGAATATACCCCAGGTTCCCGCCGCAACTCGAGAAAAACCATGAGACTTCCCCCTCGCCGCGAGATGAGGCCCGATTCCCCTGCACTGCGTGCAGAGCAATACCGTGTTGCACATCACACATGAAAGGAGCCTTGATTTCCTTGATAGCACTCCAGAGAAACCCCAAGAACACTGTTTCAAGGCTAGAGGGATCCTGAGGTCTCTGTAGCAACACGAAAGAGATCCGTGGACCAAGAATTAACTCGAAATGAGAGGTTAGTCCCTGGATTCGACTCCAGAGGACTACCACCTTACCACAAGCACCTCAACAGGAGGCTTCTCTCAGCTCTAAGTATGTGAAAAGGACCCTGAGTTTGCGGCCTAAAGTGGAATGGACACCGCGATGCCCTGACTCGAAATAAGGCCGGATATCCCTGCAGTGACTTGAATGCAGGCTCGTCTTGCATCTGCCAAGACGAAAGGATGTCTGAATCCCCTGTGGAGACCACAGAGAAAGACCTAGTTCCCCACCTCATCGCGACCGTAGGCCTCACCTGCTTTGAAAACTCCAGAGGTACGCGGAGATCAGTTCCTCCAAAGGAGAGGATGCCTGACTCCTCGGGAAACTTGATAGGAGTCCCAGGATTTCTGTGGCACGTGGAAAGGGACCCTTGGTCTCCCGCCTCAGCTGGAGAGGCGTCCCAATTGCCCTGCCAAGCCTCGAGGAGAATCCCGAGTTGTCCCTCGCAACTAGGCAGGAGTCTGACGTCGCTGAACAAACACGTGGGTGGATGGGTCATTCCCATCGTAACTCGATAATATAGCCCAGGTTCCCGCCGCAACTCGAGATAAACCATGAAACTTCCCCCTCGCCGCGAGATGACGTCCGATTCCCCTGCACTGCGTGCAGAGCAATTCCGTGTTGCACATCACACATGAAAGGAGCCTTGATTTCCTTGATGGCACTCCAGAGAATCCCCAAGAACACTGTTTCAAGGCTAGAGGGATCCTGAGGTCACTGTAGCAACACAAAAGAGCTCCGTGGACCAAAAATCATCTCGAGAATGGAGGTTAGTCCATAACTTCGACTCCAGAGGAATACCACCTTACCACAAGCACCTCAAGAGAAGGCTTCTCTCAGCTCTAGGTATGTGAGAGGGACCCTGAGTTTGTGGCCTCAAGTGGAATGGACACCGCGATGCCCTGACTCGAAATAAGGCCGGATATCCCTGCAGTGACTTGAATGCAGGCTCGTCTTGCATCTCCCAAGATGAAAGGATGTCTGAATCCCCTGTGGAGACCACAGAGAAAGACCTAGTTCCCCACCTCATGGCGACCGGAGGCCTCACATCCTTTGATAACTCCAGAGGTACGCAGAGATCAGTGCCTCCAAAGGAGACGATGCCTGACTCCTCGTGAAACTTGATAGGAGTCCCAGGATTCCTGTGGCACGTGGAAAGGGACCCTTGGTCTCCCGCCTCAGCTGGAGAGGCATCCTAATTTCCCTGCCAAGCCTCGAGGTGAATCCGGAGTTGTCCCTCGCAACTAGTCAGAGGTCCTGACGTCGCTGAACAAACACGTGTGTGGAAGGGCCATCCCCGTCGTAACTCGAGAATATACCCCAGGTTCCCATCGCAACTGGAGAAAAACCATGAGACTTCCCCCTCGCCGCGAGATGAGACCCGATCCCCTACACTTCGTGCAGAGCAATTCCGTTTGGCACATCACACATGAAAGGAGCCTTTATTTCCTTGATGGCACTCCAGAGAAACCCCAAGAACACTGTTTCCAGGCTAGAGGGATCCTGAGGTCAATGTAGCAACACGAAAGAGCTCCGTGGACCACAAATCAACTCGAGATGAGAGGTTAGTCCCTGGCTTCGACTCCAGATGAATACCACCTTACCACAAACACCTCAAGAGGAGGCTTCTCTCAGCTCTAGGTATGTGAGAGGGACCCTGAGTCAGCGGCCTCAAGTGGAACGGACACTGTGATGCCCTGACTCGAAATAAGGCCGGATATCCCTGCAGTGACTTGAATGCAGGCTCGTCCTGCATCTCCCAAGACGAAAGGATGTCTGAAACCCATGTGGAGACCACAGAGAAAGACCTAGTTCCCCACCTAATCGCGACCGGAGGCCTCACATCCTTTGAAAATTCCAGAGGTACGCGGAGATCAGTGCCGCCAAAGGAGACGATGCCTGACTCCTCGTGAAACTTGATAGGAGTCCCAGGATTCCTGTGGCACGTGGAAAGGGACCCTTGGTCTCCCGCCTCAGCTGGAGAGGCGGCCCAATTGCCCTGCCAAGCCTCGAGGAGAATCGCGAGTTGTCCCTCGCAACTAGGCAGGAGTCCTGACGTCGCTGAACAAACACGTGGGTGGAAGGGCCATCCCCGTCGTAACTCGAGAATATACCCCAGGTTCCCGCCGCAACTCGAGAAAAACCATGAGACTTCCCCCTCGCCGTGAGATGAGGCCCGATTCCCCTGCACTGCGTGCAGCGCAATTCCGTGTTGCACATCTCATATGAAAGGAGCCTTGATTTCCTTGATGGCACTCTAGAGAAACCCCAAGAACACTGTTTCAAGGCTAGAGGGATCCTGAGGTCACTGTAGCAACAAAAAAGAGCTCCGTGGACCAGAAATCAACTCGAGATGAGAGGTTAGTCCCTGGCTTCGACTCCAGAGGAATACCACCTTACCACAAGCACCTCAAGAGGAGGCTTCTCTCAGCTCTAGGTATGTGAGAGGGACCCTGAGTTTGCGCCCTCAAGTGGAATGGACACTGCGATGCCCTGACGCGAAATAAGGCCGGATATCCCTGCAGTGAATTGAATGCAGGCCCGTCTTGTATCTCCCAAGATGAAAGGATATCTGAATCCCCTGTGAAGACCACAGAGAAAGACCTAGTTCCCGACCTCATCGCGACCGGAGGCCTCACATCCTTTGAAAACTTCAGAGGTACGCGGTGATCAGTGCCTCCAAAGGAGACGATGCCTGACTCCTCGTGAAACTTGATAGGAGTCCCAGGATTCCTGTGGCACGTGGAAAGGGAATCTTGGTCTCCCGCCTCAGCTGGAGAGGCGTCCCAATTGCCCTGCCAAGCCTCGAGGAGAATCCCGAGTTGTCCCTCGCAACTAGGCAGGAGTCCTGACGTCGCTGAACAAACACGTGGGTGGAAGGGCCATCCCCGTCGTAACTCGAGAATATACCCCAGGTTCCCTCCGCAACTCGAGAAAAACCATGAGACTTCCCCCTCGCCGCGAAATGAGGACTGATTCAACTGCCCTGCGTGCAGAGCAATTCCGTGTTGCACATCACACATGAAAGGAGCCTTGATTTCCTTGATAGCACTCCAGAGAAACCCCAAGAACACTGTTTCAAGGCTAGAGGGATCCTGAGGTTACTGTAGCAACACGAAAGAGCTCCGTGGACCAAAAATCAACTCGAGATGAGACGTTAGTCAATGGCTTCGACTCCAGAGGAATACCACCTTACCACAAGCACCTCAAGAGGAGGCTTCTCTCAGCTCTAGGTATGTGAGAGGGACCCTGAGTTTTCGGCCTCAAGTGGAATGGACACCGCGATGCCCTGACTCGAAATAAGGCCGGATATCCCTGCAGTGACTTGAATGCAGGCTCGTCTTGCATCTCCCAAGATGAAAGGATGTCTGAATCCCATGTGAAGACCACAGAAAATGACCTAGTTCCCCACCTCATCACGACTGGAGGCCTCACATCCTATGAAAACTCCAGAGGTACGCGGAGATCAGTGCCTCCAAAGGAGACGATGCCTGACTCCTCGTGAAACTTGATAGGAGTCCTAGGATTCCTGTGGCACGTGGAAAGGGACCCTTGGTCTCCCGCCTCAGCTGGAGAGGCGTCCCAATTGCCCTGCCAAGCCTCGAGGAGAATCCCGAGTTGTTCCTCGCAACTAGGCAGGAGTCCTGACGTCGCTGAACAAACACGTGTGTGGAAGGGCCATCCCCGTCGTAACTCGAGAATATACCCCAGGTTCCCGCCGCAACTCGAGAAAAACCATGAGACTTCCCCCTCGCCGCGAGATGAGGCCCGATTCCCCTGCACTGCGTGCAGAGCAATTCCGTGTTGCACATCACACATGAAAGGAGCCTTGATTTCCTTGATGGCACTCCTGAGAAACCCCAAGAACACTGTTTCAAGGCTAGAGGGATCCTGAGGTCACTGTAGCCCCACGAAAGAGCTCCATGGACCAAAAATCAACTCGAGATGAGAGGTTAGTCCCTGGCTTCGACTCCAGAGGAATACCACCTTAACAAAAGCACCTCAAGAGGAGGCTTCTCTCAGCTCTAGGTATGTGAGAGGGACCCTGAGTTTGCGGCCTCAAGTGGAATGGACACCGCGATGCCCTGACTCGAAATAAGGCCGGATATCCCTGCAATGACATGAATATAGGCTCGTCTTGCATCTCCCAAGATGAAAGGGTGTCTGAATCCCCTGTGGAGACCACAGAGAAAGACCTAGTTCCCCACCTCATCGCGACCGGAGGCCTTACATACTTTGAAAACTCCAGAGGTACGCGGAGATCAGTGCCTCCAAAGGAGACGATGTCTGACTCCTCGTGAAACTTGATAGGAGTCCCAGGATTCCTGTGGCACGTGGAAAGGGAACCTTGGTCTCCCGCCTCAGCTGGAGAGGCGTCCCAATTGCCCTGCCAAGCCTCGAGGAGAATCCCGAGTTGTCCCTCGCAACTAGGCAGGAGTCCTGACGTCGCTGAACAAACACGTGGGTGGAAGGGCCATCCCCGTCGTAACTCGAGAATATACCCCAGGTTCCCGCCGCAACTCCAGAAAAACCATGAGACTTCCACCTCGCCGCGAGATGAGGCCCGATTCCCCTGCACTGCGTGCAGAGCAATTCCGTGTTGCATATCACACATGAAAGGAGCCTTGATTTCCTTGATGGCACTCCAGAGAAACCCCAAGAACACTGTTTCAAGGCTAGAGGGATCCTGAGGTCACTGTAGGAACACGAAAGAACTCCGTGGGCCAAAAATCAACTCGAGATGAGAGGTTAGTCCGTGGCTTCGACTCCAGAGGAATACCACCTTACCACAAGCACCTCAAGAGGAGGCTTCTCTCAGCTCTAGGTATGTGAGAGGGACCCTGAGATTGCGGCGTCAAGTGGAATGGACACCGCGATGCCCTGACTCGAAATAAGGCCGGATATCCCTGCAGTGACTTGAATGCAGGCTCGTCTTGCATCTCCCAAGACGAAAGGATGTCTGAATCCCCTGTGGAGACCACAGAGAAAGACCTAGTTCCCGACCTCATCGCGACCGGAGGCCTCACATCCTTTGAAAACTCCAGAGGTACGCGGAGATCAGTGCCTCCAAAGGAGACGATGCCTGACTCCTCCTGAAACTTGATAGGAGTCCCAGGATTCCTGTGGCACATGGAAAGGGACCCTTGGTCTCCCGCCTCAGCTGGAGAGGCGTTCCAAATTGCCCTGCCAAGCCTCGAGGAGAATCCCGAGTTGTCCCTCGCAACTAGGCAGGAGTCCTGACGTCGCTGAACAAACACGTGGCTGGAAGGGCCATCCCCTTCATAACTCGAGAATATACCCCAGGGTCCCGCCTCACCTCGCGAAAAACCATGAGACTTCCCCATCGCCGCGAGATGAGGCTCGATTCTCCTGCACTGCATGCAGAGCAATTCCGTGTTGCACATCAAACATGAAGGGAGACTTGATTTCCTTCATGGCACTCCAGAGAAACCCCAAGAACACTGTTTCAAGGCTAGAGGGATCCTGAGGTCACTGTAGCAACACGAAAGAGGTCCGTAGACCAAAAATCAACTCGAGATGAGAGGTTAGTCCCTGGCTTCGACTCCAAAGGAATACCACCTTACCACAAGCACTTCAAGAGGAGGCTTCTCTCAGCTCTAGCTATGTGAGAGGGACCCTGATTTTGCAGACTCAAGTGGAATGGACACTGCGATGCCCTGACGCGAAATAAGGCCGGATATCCCTGCAGTGACTTGAATGCAGGCCCGTCTTGCATCTCCCAAGATGAAAGGATATCTGAATCCCCTGTGAAGACCACAGAGAAAGACCTAGTTCCCGACCTCATCGCGACCGGAGGCCTCACATCCTTTGAAAACTTCAGAGGTACGCGGAGATCAGTGCCTCCAAAGGAGACGATGCCTGACTCCTCGTGAAACTTGATCGGAGTCCCAGGATTCCTGTGGCACGTGGAAAGGGAATCTTGGTCTCCCGCCTCAGCTGGAGAGGCGTCCCAATTGCCCTGCCAAGCCTCGAGGAGAATCCCGAGTTGTCCCTCGCAACTAGGCAGGAGTCCTGACGTCGCTGAACAAACACGTGGGTGGAAGGGCCATCCCCGTCGTAACTCGAGAATATACCCCAGGTTCCCTCCGCAACTCGAGAAAAACCATGAGACTTCCCCCTCGCCGCGAGATGAGGCCCGATTCCCCTGCACTGCGTGCAGAGCAATTCCGTGTTGCACATCACACATGAAAGGAGCCTTGATTTCCTTGATAGCACTCCAGAGAAACCCCAAGAACACTGTTTCAAGGCTAGAGGGATCCTGAGGTTACTGTAGCAACACGAAAGAGCTCCGTGGACCAAAAATCAACTCGAGATGAGACGTTAGTCAATGGCTTCGACTCCAGAGGAATACCACCTTACCACAAGCACCTCAAGAGGAGGCTTCTCTCAGCTCTAGGTATGTGAGAGGGACCCTGAGTTTTCGGCCTCAAGTGGAATGGACACCGCGATGCCCTGACTCGAAATAAGGCCGGATATCCCTGCAGTGACTTGAATGCAGGCTCGTCTTGCATCTCCCAAGATGAAAGGATGTCTGAATCCCATGTGAAGACCACAGAAAATGACCTAGTTCCCCACCTCATCACGACTGGAGGCCTCACATCCTATGAAAACTCCAGAGGTACGCGGAGATCAGTGCCTCCAAAGGAGACGATGCCTGACTCCTCGTGAAACTTGATAGGAGTCCTAGGATTCCTGTGGCACGTGGAAAGGGACCCTTGGTCTCCCGCCTCAGCTGGAGAGGCGTCCCAATTGCCCTGCCAAGCCTCGAGGAGAATCCCGAGTTGTTCCTCGCAACTAGGCAGGAGTCCTGACGTCGCTGAACAAACACGTGTGTGGAAGGGCCATCCCCGTCGTAACTCGAGAATATACCCCAGGTTCCCTCCGCAACTCGAGAAAAACCATGAGACTTCCCCCTCGCCGCGAGATGAGGCCCGATTCCCCTGCACTGCGTGCAGAGCAATTCCGTGTTGCACATCACACATGAAAGGAGCCTTGATTTCCTTGATGGCACTCCTGAGAAACCCCAAGAACACTGTTTCAAGGCTAGAGGGATCCTGAGGTCACTGTAGCCACACGAAAGAGCTCCATGGACCAAAAATCAACTCGAGATGAGAGGTTAGTCCCTGGCTTCGACTCCAGAGGAATACCACCTTAACAAAAGCACCTCAAGAGGAGGCTTCTCTCAGCTCTAGGTATGTGAGAGGGACCCTGAGTTTGCGGCCTCAAGTGGAATGGACACCGCGATGCCCTGACTTGAAATAAGGCCGGATATCCCTGCATTGACTTGAATGCAGGCTCGTCTTGCATCTCCCAAGACGAAAGGATGTCTGAATCCCATTTGGAGACCACAGAGAAAGACCTAGTTCCCCACCTCATCGCGACCGGAGGCCTCACATCCTTTGAAAACTCCAGAGGTACGCAGAGATCAGTGCCTCCAAAGGAGACGATGCCTGACTCCTCGTGAAACTTGATAGGAGTCCCAGGATTCCTGTGGCACGTGGCAAGGGACCCTTGGTCTCCCGCCTCAGCTGGAGAGGCGGCCCAATTGCCCTGCCAAGCCTCGAGGAGAATCGCGAGTTGTCCCTCGCAACTAGGCAGGAGTCCTGACGTCGCTGAACAAACACGTGGGTGGAAGGGCCATCCCCGTCGTAACTCGAGAATATACCCCAGGTTCCCGCCGCAACTCGAGAAAAACCATGAGACTTCCCCCTCGCCGTGAGATGAGGCCCGATTCCCCTGCACTGCGTGCAGCGCAATTCCGTGTTGCACATCTCATATGAAAGGAGCCTTGATTTCCTTGATGGCACTCCAGAGAAACCCCAAGAACACTGTTTCAAGGCTAGAGGGATCCTGAGGTCACTGTAGCAACAAAAAAGAGCTCCGTGGACCAGAAATCAACTCGAGATGAGAGGTTAGTCCCTGGCTTCGACTCCAGAGGAATACCACCTTACCACAAGCACCTCAAGAGGAGGCTTCTCTCAGCTCTAGGTATGTGAGAGGGACCCTGAGTTTGCGCCCTCAAGTGGAATGGACACTGCGATGCCCTGACACGAAATAAGGCCGGATATCCCTGCAGTGACTTGAATGCAGGCTCGTCTTGCATTTTCCAAGATGAAAGAATGTCTGAATCCCCAGTGGAGACCACAGAGAAAGACCTAGTTTCCTACCTCATGGCGACCGGAGGCCTCACATCCTTTGATAACTCCAGAGGTACGCGGAGATCAGTGCCTCCAAAGGAGACGATGCCTGACTCCTCGTGAAACTTGATAGGAGTCCAAGGATTCCTGTGGCACGTGGATAGGGACACTTGGTCTCCCGCCTCAGCTGGAGAGGCGTCCCAATTGCCCTGCCAAGCCTCGAGGAGAATCCCGAGTTGTCCCTCGCAACTAGGCAGGAGTCCTGACGTCGCTGAACAAACACGTGTGTGGAAGGGCCATCCCCTTCGTAACTCGAGAATACACCCCATGTTCCCTCCGCAACTCGAGAAAAACCATGAGACTTCCCCCTCGCCGCGAGATGAGGCCTGATTCCCCTGCACTGCGTGCAGAGCAATTCCGTGTTGCACATCACACATGAAAGGAGCCTTGATTTCCTTGATGGCACTCCAGAGAAACCCCAAGAACACTGTTTCAAGGCTAGAGGGATCCTGAGGTCACTGTAGCAACACGAAAGAGCTCCGTGGACCAAAAATCAACTCGAGATGAGAGGTGAGTCCCTGGCTTCGACTCCAGAGGAATACCACCTTACCACAAGCACCTCAAGAGGAGGCTTCTCTCAGCTCTAGGTATGTGAGAGGGACCCTGATTTTGCGGCCTCAAGTGGAATGGACACCGCGATGCCCTGGCTCGAAATAAGGCCGGATATCCCTGCAGTGACTTGAATGCAGGCTCGTCTTGAATCTCCCAAGACGAAAGGATGTCTGAATCACCTGTGGAGACCACAGAGAAAGACCTAGTTCCCCACCTCATGGCGACCGGAGGCCTCACATCCTTTGAAAACTCCAGAGGTACACGGAGATCAGTGCTTCCAAAGGAGACGATGCCTGACTCCTCGTGATACTTTATAGGAATCCCAGAATTCCTGTGGCACGTGGAAAGGGACCCTTGGTCTCCCGCCACAGCTGGAGAGGCGTCCCAATTGCCCTGCCATGCCTCGAGGAGAATCCCGAGTTGTCCCTCGCTACAAGGCAGGTGTCCTGACGTCGCTGAACAAACACGTGGGTGGAAGGCCATCCCCGTCGTAATTCGAGAATATACCCCAGGTTCCCGCCGCAACTCGAGGAAAACCATGAGACTTCCCCCTCGCCGTTAGATGAGGCCCGATTCGCCTGCACTGCGTGCAGAGCAATTCCGTGTTGCACACCACACATGAAAAGAGCCTTGATTTCCTTGATGCCACTCCAGAGAAACCCCAAGAACACTGTTTCAAGGCTAGCGGGATCCTGAGGTCACTGTAGCAACACGAAAGAACTCCGTGGGCCAAAAATCAACTCGAGATGAGAGGTTAGTCCCTGGCTTCGACTCCAGAGGAATACCACCTTACCACAAGCACCTCAAGAGGAGGCTTCTCTCAGCTCTAGGTATGTGAGAGGGACCCTGAGATTGCGGCGTCAAGTGGAATGGACACCGCGATGCCCTGACTCGAAATAAGGCCGGATATCCCTGCAGTGACTTGAATGCAGGCTCGTCTTGCATCTCCCAAGACGAAAGGATGTCTGAATCCCCTGTGGAGACCACAGAGAAAGACCTAGTTCCCGACCTCATCGCGACCGGAGGCCTCACATCCTTTGAAAACTCCAGAGGTACGCGGAGATCAGTGCCTCCAAAGGAGACGATGCCTGACTCCTCGTGAAACTTGATAGGAGTCCCAGGATTCCTGTGGCACATGGAAAGGGACCCTTGGTCTCCCGCCTCAGCTGGAGAGGCGTTCCTAATTGCCCTGCCAAGCCTCGAGGAGAATCCCGAGTTGTCCCTCGCAACTAGGCAGGAGTCCTGACGTCGCTGAACAAACACGTGGCTGGAAGGGCCATCCCCTTCATAACTCGAGATTATACCCCAGGGTCCCGCCTCACCTCGAGAAAAACCATGAGACTTCCCCCTCGCCGCGAGATTAGGCTCGATTCTCCTGCACTGCATGCAGAGCAATTCCGTGTTGCACATCAAACATGAAAGGAGCCTTGATTTCCTTGATGGCACTCCAGAGAAACCCCAAGAACACTGTTTCAAGGCTAGAGGGATCCTGAGGTTACTGTAGCAACACGAAAGAGGTCCGTGGACCAAAAATCAACTCGAGATGAGAGGTTAGTCCCTGGCTTCGACTCCAGAGGAATACCACCTTACCACAACCACCTCAAGAGGAGGCTTCTCTCAGCTCTAGCTATGTGCTGAGTTTGCGGCCTCAAAGGAATGGACACCGTGATGCCCTGACTCGAAATAAGGCCGGATATCCCTGCAGTGACTTGAATGCAGGCTCGTCTTGAATCTCGCAAGATGAAAGGATGTCTGAATCCGCTGTGGAGACCACAGAGAAAGACCTAGTTACCCACCTCATGGCGACCGGAGGCCTCACATCCTTTGAAAACTTCAGAGGTACACGGAGATCAGTGCCTCCAAAGGAGACGATGCCTGACTCCTCGTGAAACTTGATAGGAGTCCCAGGATTCCTGTGGCACGTGGAAAGGGACACTTGGTCTCCCGCCTCAGCTGGAGAGGCGTCCCAATTGCCCTGCCAAGCCTCGAGGAGAATCCCGAGTTGTCCCTCGCAACTAGGCAGGAGTCTTGACGTCGCTGAAGAAACACGTGGGTGGAAGGGCCATCCCCGTCGTTACTCGAGAATATACCCCAGGTTCCCGCCGCAACTCGAGAAAAACCATGAGACTTCCCCCTCGCCGCGAGATGAGGCCCGATTCCCCTGCACTGCGTGCAGAGCAATACCGTGTTGCACATCACACATGAAAGGAGCCTTGATTTCCTTGATAGCACTCCAGAGAAACCCCAAGAACACTGTTTCAAGGCTAGAGGGATCCTGAGGTCTCTGTAGCAACACGAAAGAGATCCGTGGACCAAGAATTAACTCGAAATGAGAGGTTAGTCCCTGGATTCGACTCCAGAGGACTACCACCTTACCACAAGCACCTCAACAGGAGGCTTCTCTCAGCTCTAAGTATGTGAAAAGGACCCTGAGTTTGCAGCCTAAAGTGGAATGGACACCGCGATGCCCTGACTCGAAATAAGGCTGGATATCCCTGCAGTGACTTGAATGCAGGCTCGTCTTGCATCTGCCAAGACGAAAGGATGTCTGAATCCCCTGTGGAGACCACAGAGAAAGACCTAGTTCCCCACCTCATCGCGACCGTAGGCCTCACCTGCTTTGAAAACTCCAGAGGTACGCGGAGATCAGTGCCTCCAAAGGAGAGGATGCCTGACTCCTCGGGAAACTTGATAGGAGTCCCAGGATTCCTGTGGCACGTGGAAAGGGACACTTGGTCTCCCGCCTCAGCTGGAGAGGCGTCCCAATTGCCCTGCCAAGCCTCGAGGAGAATCCCGAGTTGTCCCTCGCAACTAGGCAGGAGTCTGACGTCGCTGAACAAACACGTGGGTGGATGGGCCATTCCCATCGTAACTCGATAATATAGCCCAGGTTCCCGCCGCAACTCGAGATAAACCATGAAACTTCCCCCTCGCCGCGAGATGAGGTCCGATTCCCCTGCACTGCGTGCAGAGCAATTCCGTGTTGCACATCACACATGAAAGGAGCCTTGATTTCCTTGATGGCACTCCAGAGAATCCCCAAGAACACTGTTTCAAGGCTAGAGGGATCCTGAGGTCACTGTAGCAACACAAAAGAGCTCCGTGGACCAAAAATCATCTCGAGAATGGAGGTTAGTCCATAACTTCGACTCCAGAGGAATACCACCTTACCACAAGCACCTCAAGAGAAGGCTTCTCTCAGCTCTAGGTATGTGAGAGGGACCCTGAGTTTGTGGCCTCAAGTGGAATGGACACCGCGATGCCCTGACTCGAAATAAGGCCGGATATCCCTGCAGTGACTTGAATGCAGGCTCGTCTTGCATCTCCCAAGACGAAAGGATGTCTGAATCCCCTGTGGAGACCACAGAGAAAGACCTAGTTCCCGACCTCATCGCGACCGGAGGCCTCACATCCTTTGAAAACTCCAGAGGTACGCGGAGATCAGTGCCTCCAAAGGAGACGATGCCTGACTCCTCGTGAAACTTGATAGGAGTCCCAGGATTCCTGTGGCACATGGAAAGGGACCCTTGGTCTCCCGCCTCAGCTGGAGAGGCGTTCCTAATTGCCCTGCCAAGCCTCGAGGAGAATCCCGAGTTGTCCCTCGCAACTAGGCAGGAGTCCTGACGTCGCTGAACAAACACGTGGCTGGAAGGGCCATCCCCTTCATAACTCGAGATTATACCCCAGGGTCCCGCCTCACCTCGCGAAAAACCATGAGACTTCCCCCTCGCCGCGAGATTAGGCTCGATTCTCCTGCACTGCATGCAGAGCAATTCCGTGTTGCACATCAAACATGAAAGGAGCCTTGATTTCCTTGATGGCACTCCAGAGAAACCCCAAGAACACTGTTTCAAGGCTAGAGGGATCCTGAGGTTACTGTAGCAACACGAAAGAGGTCCGTGGACCAAAAATCAACTCGAGATGAGAGGTTAGTCCCTGGCTTCGACTCCAGAGGAATACCACCTTACCACAACCACCTCAAGAGGAGGCTTCTCTCAGCTCTAGCTATGTGCTGAGTTTGCGGCCTCAAAGGAATGGACACCGTGATGCCCTGACTCGAAATAAGGCCGGATATCCCTGCAGTGACTTGAATGCAGGCTCGTCTTGAATCTCGCAAGATGAAAGGATGTCTGAATCCGCTGTGGAGACCACAGAGAAAGACCTAGTTACCCACCTCATGGCGACCGGAGGCCTCACATCCTTTGAAAACTTCAGAGGTACACGGAGATCAGTGCCTCCAAAGGAGACGATGCCTGACTCCTCGTGAAACTTGATAGGAGTCCCAGGATTCCTGTGGCACGTGGAAAGGGACACTTGGTCTCCCGCCTCAGCTGGAGAGGCGTCCCAATTGCCCTGCCAAGCCTCGAGGAGAATCCCGAGTTGTCCCTCGCAACTAGGCAGGAGTCCTGACGTCGCTGAAGAAACACGTGGGTGGAAGGGCCATCCCCGTCGTAACTCGAGAATATACCCCAGGTTCCCGCCGCAACTCGAGAAAAACCATGAGACTTCCCCCTCGCCGCGAGATGAGGCCCGATTCCCCTGCACTGCGTGCAGAGCAATACCGTGTTGCACATCACACATGAAAGGAGCCTTGATTTCCTTGATAGCACTCCAGAGAAACCCCAAGAACACTGTTTCAAGGCTAGAGGGATCCTGAGGTCTCTGTAGCAACACGAAAGAGATCCGTGGACCAAGAATTAACTCGAAATGAGAGGTTAGTCCCTGGATTCGACTCCAGAGGACTACCACCTTACCACAAGCACCTCAACAGGAGGCTTCTCTCAGCTCTAAGTATGTGAAAAGGACCCTGAGTTTGCAGCCTAAAGTGGAATGGACACCGCGATGCCCTGACTCGAAATAAGGCTGGATATCCCTGCAGTGACTTGAATGCAGGCTCGTCTTGCATCTGCCAAGACGAAAGGATGTCTGAATCCCCTGTGGAGACCACAGAGAAAGACCTAGTTCCCCACCTCATCGCGACCGTAGGCCTCACCTGCTTTGAAAACTCCAGAGGTACGCGGAGATCAGTGCCTCCAAAGGAGAGGATGCCTGACTCCTCGGGAAACTTGATAGGAGTCCCAGGATTCCTGTGGCACGTGGAAAGGGACACTTGGTCTCCCGCCTCAGCTGGAGAGGCGTCCCAATTGCCCTGCCAAGCCTCGAGGAGAATCCCGAGTTGTCCCTCGCAACTAGGCAGGAGTCTGACGTCGCTGAACAAACACGTGGGTGGATGGGCCATTCCCATCGTAACTCGATAATATAGCCCAGGTTCCCGCCGCAACTCGAGATAAACCATGAAACTTCCCCCTCGCCGCGAGATGAGGTCCGATTCCCCTGCACTGCGTGCAGAGCAATTCCGTGTTGCACATCACACATGAAAGGAGCCTTGATTTCCTTGATGGCACTCCAGAGAATCCCCAAGAACACTGTTTCAAGGCTAGAGGGATCCTGAGGTCACTGTAGCAACACAAAAGAGCTCCGTGGACCAAAAATCATCTCGAGAATGGAGGTTAGTCCATAACTTCGACTCCAGAGGAATACCACCTTACCACAAGCACCTCAAGAGAAGGCTTCTCTCAGCTCTAGGTATGTGAGAGGGACCCTGAGTTTGTGGCCTCAAGTGGAATGGACACCGCGATGCCCTGACTCGAAATAAGGCCGGATATCCCTGCAGTGACTTGAATGCAGGCTCGTCTTGCATCACCCAAGATGAAAGGATGTCTGAATCCCCTGTGGAGACCACAGAGAAAGACCTAGTTCCCCACCTCATGGCGACCGGAGGCCTCACATCCTTTGATAACTCCAGAGGTACGCAGAGATCAGTGCCTCCAAAGGAGACGATGCCTGACTCCTCGTGAAACTTGATAGGAGTCCCAGGATTCCTGTGGCACGTGGAAAGGGACCCTTGGTCTCCCGCCTCAGCTGGAGAGGCATCCTAATTTCCCTGCCAAGCCTCGAGGTGAATCCGGAGTTGTCCCTCGCAACTAGTCAGAGGTCCTGACGTCGCTGAACAAACACGTGTGTGGAAGGGCCATCCCCGTCGTAACTCGAGAATATACCCCAGGTTCCCATCGCAACTGGAGGAAAACCATGAGACTTCCCCCTCGCCGCGAGATGAGACCCGATCCCCTACACTTCGTGCAGAGCAATTCCGTTTGGCACATCACACATGAAAGGAGCCTTTATTTCCTTGATGGCACTCCAGAGAAACCCCAAGAACACTGTTTCCAGGCTAGAGGGATCCTGAGGTCAATGTAGCAACACGAAAGAGCTCCGTGGACCACAAATCAACTCGAGATGAGAGGTTAGTCCCTGGCTTCGACTCCAGAGGAATACCACCTTACCACAAACACCTCAAGAGGAGGCTTCTCTCAGCTCTAGGTATGTGAGAGGGACCCTGAGTCAGCGGCCTCAAGTGGAACGGACACTGTGATGCCCTGACTCGAAATAAGGCCGGATATCCCTGCAGTGACTTGAATGCAGGCTCGTCCTGCATCTCCCAAGACGAAAGGATGTCTGAAACCCCTGTGGAGACCACAGAGAAAGACCTAGTTCCCCACCTAATCGCGACCGGAGGCCTCACATCCTTTGAAAACTCCAGAGGTACGCGGAGATCAGTGCCGCCAAAGGAGACGATGCCTGACTCCTCGTGAAACTTGATAGGAGTCCCAGGATTCCTGTGGCACGTGGAAAGGGACACTTGGTCTCCCGCCTCAGCTGGAGAGGCGTCCCAATTGCCCTGCCAAGCCTCGAGGAGAATCCCGAGTTGTCCCTCGCCACTAGACAGGAGTCCTGCCCTCGCTGAACAAACACGTGGGTGGAAGGGCCATCCCCGTCGTAACTCGAGAATATACCCTAGGTTCCCGCCGCAACTCGAGAAAAACCATGAGACTTCCCACTCGCCGCGACATGAGGCCCGATTCCCCTGCACTGCGTGCAGAGCAATTCCGTGTTGCACATCACACATTAAAAAGCCTTGATTTCCTTGATGGCACTCCAGAGAAACCCCAAGAACACTGTTTCAAGGCTAGAGGGATCCTGAGGTCACTGTAGCCACACGAAAGAGCTCCGTGGACCACAAATCAACTCGAGATGGGAGGTTAGTCCCTGGCTTCGACTCCAGAGGAATACCACCTTACCACAAGCACCTCAAGAGGAGGCTTCTCTCAGCTCTAGGTATGTGAGAGGGACCCTGAGTTTGCGCCCTCAAGTGGAATGGACACTGCGATGCCCTGACTCGAAATAAGGCCGAATATCCCTGCAGTGACTTGAATGCAGGCTCGTTTTGCATTTTCCAAGATGAAAGAATGTCTGAATCCCCAGTGGAGACCACAGAGAAAGACCTAGTTTCCAACCTCATGGCGACCGGAGGCCTCACATCCTTTGATAACTCCAGAGGTACGCGGAGATCAGTGCCTCCAAAGGAGACGATGCCTGACTCCTCGTGAAACTTGATAGGAGTCCAAGGATTCCTGTGGCACGTGGATAGGGACCCTTGGTCTCCCGCCTCAGCTGGAGAGGCGTCCCAATTGCCCTGCCAAGCCTCGAGGAGAATCCCGAGTTGTCCCTCGCAACTAGGCAGGAGTCCTGACGTCGCTGAACAAACACGTGTGTGGAAGGGCCATCCCCTTCGTAACTCGAGAATACACCCCATGTTCCCGCCGCAACTCGAGAAAAACCATGAGACTTCCCCCTCGCCGTGAGATGAGGCCTGATTCCCCTGCACTGCGTGCAGAGCAATTCCGTGTTGCACATCACACATGAAAGGAGCCTTGATTTCCTTGATGGCACTCCAGAGAAACCCCAAGAACACTGTTTCAAGGCTAGAGGGATCCTGAGGTCACTGTAGCAACACGAAAGAGCTCCGTGGACCAAAAATCAACTCGAGATGAGAGGTGAGTCCCTGGCTTCGACTCCAGAGGAATACCACCTTACCACAAGCACCTCAAGAGGAGGCTTCTCTCAGCTCTAGGTATGTGAGAGGGACCCTGATTTTGCGGCCTCAAGTGGAATGGACACCGCGATGCCCTGGCTCGAAATAAGGCCGGATATCCCTGCAGTGACTTGAATGCAGGCTCGTCTTGAATCTCCCAAGACGAAAGGATGTCTGAGTCACCTGTGGAGACCACAGAGAAAGACCTAGTTCCGCACCTCATGGCGACCGGAGGCCTCACATCCTTTGAAAACTCCAGAGGTACACGGAGATCAGTGCTTCCAAAGGAGACGATGCCTGACTCCTCGTGATACTTTATAGGAATCCCAGAATTCCTGTGGCACGTGGAAAGGGACCCTTGGTCTCCCGCCACAGCTGGAGAGGCGTCCCAATTGCCCTGCCATGCCTCGAGGAGAATCCCGAGTTGTCCCTCGCTACAAGGCAGGTGTCCTGACGTCGCTGAACAAACACGTGGGTGGAAGGCCATCCCCGTCGTAATTCGAGAATATACCCCAGGTTCCCGCCGCAACTCGAGGAAAACCATGAGACTTCCCCCTCGCCGTTAGATGAGGCCCGATTCCCCTGCACTGCGTGCAGAGCAATTCCGTGTTGCACACCACACATGAAAAGAGCCTTGATTTCCTTGATGCCACTCCAGAGAAACCCCAAGAACACTGTTTCAAGGCTAGCGGAATCCTGAGGTCACTGTAGCAACACGAAAGAGCTCCGTGGACCAAAAATCAACTCGAGATGAGAGGTTAGTCCCTAACTTCGACTCCAGAGGAATACCACCTTACCACAAGCACCACAAGAGGAGGCTTCTCTCAGCTCTAGGTATGTGAGAGGGACCCTGAGTTTGCGGCCTCAAGTGGAATGGACACTGCGATGACCTGACGCGAAATAAGGCCGGATATCCCTGCAGTGACTTGAATGCAGGCTCGTCTTGCATCTCCCAAGATGAAAGGATGTCTGAATCCCCGGTGGAGACCTCAGATAAAGACCTAGTTCCCCACCTCATCGCGACCGGAGGCCTCACATCATTTGAAAACTCCAGAGGGACGCGGAGATCAGTGCCTCCGAAGGAGGCGATGCCTGACTCCTCGTGAAACTTGATAGGAGTCCCAGGATTCCTGTGGCACGTGGACAGGGACCCTTGCTCCCCCGCCTCAGCTGGAGAGGCGTCCCAATTGCCCTGCCAAGCCTCGAGGAGAATCCCGAGTTGTCCCTCCCAACTAGGCAGGAGTCCTGACGTCGCTGAACAAACACGTGGGTGGAAGGTCCATCCCCGTCGTAACTCGAGAATATACCCCAGGTTCCCGCCGCAACTTGAGAAAAACCATGAGACTTCCCACTCGCCGCGAGATGAGGCCCGATTCCCCTGCACTGCGGGCAGAGCAATTCCGTGTTGCACATCACACATGAAAGGAGCCCTGATTTCCTTGATCACACTCCAGGGAAACCCCGAGAACACTGTATCAAGGCTAGAGGGATCCTGAGGTCACTGTAGCAACAAGAAAGAGCTCCGTGGACCAAAAATCAACTCGAGATGAGAGGTTAGTCCCTGGCTTCGACTCCAGAGGAATACCACCTTACCACAAGCACCTCAAGAGGAGGCTTCTCTCAGCTCTAGGTATGTGAGAGGGACCCTGAGTTTGCGGCCTCAAGTGGAATGGACACCACGATGCCCTGACTCGAAATAAGGCCGGATATCCCTGCAGTGACTTGAATGCAGGCTCGTCTTGCATCTCCCAAGATGAAAGGATGTCTGAATCCCCTGTGGAGACCACAGAGAAAGACCTAGTTCCCCACCCCATCGCGACAGGAGGCCTCAAATCCTTTGAAAACTCCAGTGGTATGCGGAGATCAGTGCCTCCAAAGGAGACGATGCCTGACTCCTCGCGAAACTTGATAGGAGACCCAGGATTCCTGTGGCACGTGGGAAGTGACCCTTGGTCTCCCGCCTCAGCTGGAGAGGCGACCCATTGCCCTGCCAAGCCTCGAGGAGAATCCCGAGTTGTCCCTCGAAACTAGGCAGGAGTCCTGACGTCGCTGAACAAACACGTGGCTGGAAGGGCCATCCCCGTCGTAACTCGACAATATACCCCAGGTTCCCGCCGCAACTCGAGAAAAACCATGAGACTTCCCCCTCGCCATGAGATGAGGCCCGATTCCCCTGCACTGCGTGCAGAGCAATTCCGTGTTGCACATCACACATGAAAGGAGCCTTGATTTCCTTGATGGCACTCCAGAGAAACCCCAAGAACACTGTTTCAAGGCTAGAGTGATCCTGAGGTCACTGTAGCAACACGAAAGAGCTCCGTGGACCAAAAATCAACTCGAGGTGAGAGGTTAGTCCCTGGCTTCGACTCCAGAGGAATACCACCTTACCACAAGCACCTCAAGAGGAGGCTTCTCTCAGCTCTAGGTATGTGAGAGGGACCCTGAGTTTGCGGCCTCAAGTGGAATGGACACTGCGATGCCCTGACTCGAAATAAGGCCGGATATCCCTGCAGTGACTTGAATGCAGGCTCGTCTTGCATCGCCCAAGGTGAAAGGATGTCTGAATCCCCTGTGGAGACAACAGAGAAAGACCTAGTTTCCCACCTCATGCCGACCGGAGGCCTCACATCCTTTGAAAACTCCAGAGGTACGCGGAGATCAGTGCCTCCAAAGGAGACGATGCCTGACTCCTCGTGAAACTTGATAGGAGTCCCAGGATTCCTGTGGCACGTGGAAAGGGACACTTGGTCTCCCGCCTCAGCTGGAGAGGCGTCCCAATTGCCCTGCCAAGCCTCGAGGAGAATCCCGAGTTGTCCCTCGCAACTAGACAGGAGTCCTGCCCTCGCTGAACAAACACGTGGGTGGAAGGGCCATCCCCGTCGTAACTCGAGAATATACCCTAGGTTCCCGCCGCAACTCGAGAAAAACCATGAGACTTCCCACTCGCCGCGACATGAGGCCCGATTCCCCTGCACTGCGTGCAGAGCAATTCCGTGTTGCACATCACACATTAAAAAGCCTTGATTTCCTTGATGGCACTCCAGAGAAACCCCAAGAACACTGTTTCAAGGCTAGAGGGATCCTGAGGTCACTGTAGCCACACGAAAGAGCTCCGTGGACCACAAATCAACTCGAGATGGGAGGTTAGTCCCTGGCTTCGACTCCAGAGGAATACCACCTTAACACAAGCACCTCAAGAGGAGGCTTCTCTCAGCTCTAGGTATGTGAGAGGGACCCTGATTTTACGGCTTCAAGTGGAATGGACACCGCGATGACCTGACTCGAAATAAGGCCGGATATCCCTGCATTGACTTGAATGCAGGCTCGTCTTGCATCTCCCAAGATGAAAGGATGTCTGAATCCCATTTGGAGACCACAGAGAAAGACCTAGTTCCCCACCTCATCGCGACAGGAGGCCTCACATCCTTTGAAAACTCCAGAGGTACGCAGAGATCAGTGCCTCCAAAGGAGACGATGCCTGACTCCTCGTGAAACTTGATAGGAGTCCCAGGATTCCTGTGGCACGTGGCAAGGGACCCTTGGTCTCCCGCCTCAGCTGGAGAGGCGGCCCAATTGCCCTGCCAAGCCTCGAGGAGAATCGCGAGTTGTCCCTCGCAACTAGGCAGGAGTCCTGACGTCGCTGAACAAACACGTGGGTGGAAGGGCCATCCCCGTCGTAACTCGAGAATATACCCCAGGTTCCCGCCGCAACTCGAGAAAAACCATGAGACTTCCCCCTCGCCGTGAGATGAGGCCCGATTCCCCTGCACTGCGTGCAGCGCAATTCCGTGTTGCACATCTCATATGAAAGGAGCCTTGATTTCCTTGATGGCACTCCAGAGAAACCCCAAGAACACTGTTTCAAGGCTAGAGGGATCCTGAGGTCACTGTAGCAACAAAAAAGAGCTCCGTGGACCAGAAATCAACTCGAGATGAGAGGTTAGTCCCTGGCTTCGACTCCAGAGGAATACCACCTTACCACAAGCACCTCAAGAGGAGGCTTCTCTCAGCTCTAGGTATGTGAGAGGGACCCTGAGTTTGCGCCCTCAAGTGGAATGGACACTGCGATGCCCTGACTCGAAATAAGGCCGAATATCCCTGCAGTGACTTGAATGCAGGCTCGTCTTGCATTTTCCAAGATGAAAGAATGTCTGAATCCCCAGTGGAGACCACAGAGAAAGACCTAGTTTCCAACCTCATGGCGACCGGAGGCCTCACATCCTTTGATAACTCCAGAGGTACGCGGAGATCAGTGCCTCCAAAGGAGACGATGCCTGACTCCTCGTGAAACTTGATAGGAGTCCAAGGATTCCTGTGGCACGTGGAAAGGGACCCTTGGTCTCCCGCCACAGCTGGAGAGGCGTCCCAATTGCCCTGCCATGCCTCGAGGAGAATCCCGAGTTGTCCCTCGCTACAAGGCAGGTGTCCTGACGTCGCTGAACAAACACGTGGGTGGAAGGCCATCCCCGTCGTAATTCGAGAATATACCCCAGGTTCCCGCCGCAACTCGAGGAAAACCATGAGACTTCCCCCTCGCCGCGAGATGAGGCCCGATTCCCCTGCACTGCGTGCAGAGCAATTCCGTGTTGCACATCACACATGAAAGGAGCCTTGATTTCCTTGATGGTACTCCAGAGAAACCCCAAGAACACTGTTTCAAGGCTGGAGGGATCCGGAGGTCCCTGTAGCAGCACGAAAGAGCTCCGTGGACCATGAATCAACTCGAGATGAGAGGTTAGTCCCTGGCTTGATTCCAGAGGAATACCACCTTACCACAAGCACCTCAAGAGGAGGCTTCTCTCAGCTCTAGGTATGTGAGAGGGACCCTGAGTTTGCGGCCTCAAGTGGAATGGAGACCGCGATGCCCTGACTCGAAATAAGGCCGGATATCCCTGCAGTGACTTGAATGCAGGCTGGTCTTGCATCTCCCAAGACGAAAGGATGTCTGAATCCCCTGTGGAGACCACGGAGAAAGACCTAGTTCCCCACCTCATCGCGACCGGAGGCCTCACATCCTTTGAAAACTCCAGAGGTATGCGGAGATCAGTGCCTCCAAAGGAGACGATGCCTGACTCCTCGTGAAACTTGATAGGAGTCCAGGATTCCTGTGGCACGTGGAAAGGGACACTTGGTCTCCCGCCTCAGCTGGAGAGGCGTCCCAATTGCCCTGCCAAGCCTCGAGGAGAATCCCGAGTTGTCCCTCCCAACTAGGCAGGAGTCCTGCCGTCGCTGAACTAACACGTGTGTGGAAGGGCCATCCCCGTCGTAACTCGAGAATATACCCCAGGTTCCCGCCGCAACTCGAGAAAAACCATGAGACTTCGCCCTCGCCGCGAGATGAGGCCCGATTCCCCTGCACTGCGTGCAGAGCAATTCCGTGTTGCACATCACACATGAAAGGAGCCTTGATTTCCTTGATGGCACTCCAGAGAAACCCCAAGAACACTGTTTCAAGGTTGAGGGATCCTGAGGTCACTGTAGCAACACGAAAGAGCTCCGTGGACCAAAAATCAACTCGAGATGAGAGGTTAGTCCCTGGCTTCGACTCCAGAGGAATACCACCTTACCACAAGCACCTCAAGAGGAGGCTTCTCTCAGCTCTAGGTATGTGAGAGGGACCCTGAGTTTGCGGCCTCAAGTGGAATGGAGACCGCGATGCCCTGACTCGAAATAAGGCCGGATATCCCTGCAGTGACTTGAATGCAGGCTCGTCTTGCATCTCCCAAGACGAAAGGATATCTGAATCCCCTGTGGAGACCACAGAGAAAGACCTAGTTCACCACCTCATCGCGACCGGAGGCCTCACATCCTTTGAAAACTCCAGAGGTACGCGGAGATCAGTGCCTCCAAAGGAGACGATGCCTGACTCCTCGTGAAACTTGATTGGAGTCCCAGGATTCCTGTGGCACGAGGAAAGGGACCCTTGGTCTCCCGCCTCAGCTGGAGAGGCGTCCCAATTGCCCTGCCAAGCCTCGAGGAGAATCCCGAGTTGTCCCTCGCAACTAGGCAGGAATCCTGACGTCGCTGAACAAACACGTGGGTGGAAGGGCCATCCCAGTCGTAACTCGAGAATATACCCCAGGTTCCCGCCGCAACTAGAGAAAAACCATGAGACTTCCCACTCGCCGCGAGATGAGGCCCGATTCCCCTGCACTGCGTGCAGAGCAATTCCGTTTTGCAAATCACACATGAAAGGAGCCTTGATTTCCTTGATGGCACTCCAGAGAAACCACAAGAACACTGTTTCAAGGCTAGAGGGATCCTGAGGTCACTGTAGCAACACGAAAGAGCACCGTGGACTAAAAATCAACTCGAGATGAGAGGTTAGTCCCTGGCTTCGACTCCAGATGAATACCACCTTACCACAAGCACCTCAAGAGGAGGCTTCTCTCAGCTCTAGCTATGTGAGAGGGACCCTGAGTTTGCGGCCTCAAGTGGAATTGACACCGAGATTCCCTGACGCGAAATAAGGCCGGATATCCCTGCAGTGACTTGAATGCAGGCTCGTCTTGCATCTCCCAAGACGAAAGGATGTCTGAATCCCCTGTGGAGACCACAGAGAATGACCTAGTTCCCCACCTCATCGCGACCGGAGGCCTCACATCCTTTGAAAACTCCAGAGGTACGCGGAGATCAGTGCCTCCAAAGGAGACGATGCCTGACTCCTCGTGAAACTTGATAGGAGTCACAGGATTCCTGTGGCACGTGGAAAGGGACACTTGGTCTCCCGCCTCAGCTGGAGAGGCGTCCCAATTGCCCTGCCAAGCCTCGAGGAGAATCCCGAGTTGTCCCTCGCAACTAGGCAGGAGTCCTGACGTCGCTGAACAAACACGTGGGTGGAAGGGCCATCCCCGTCGTAACTCGAGAATATACCCCAGGTGCCCGCCGCAACTCGAGAAAAACCATGAGACTTCCCCCTCGCCACGAGATGAGGCCCGATTCCCCTGCACTGCGTGCAGAGCAATTCCGTGTTGCACATCACACATGAAAGGAGCCTTGATTTCCTTGATGGCACTCCAGAGAAACCCCAAGAACACTGTTTCAAGGCTAGAGGGATCCTGAGGTCACTGTAGCAACACGAAAGAGCTCCGTGGACCAAAAATCAACTTGAGATGAGAGGTTAGTCCCTGGCTTCGACTCCAGAGGAATACCACCTTACCACAAGCACCTCAAGAGGAGGCTTCTCGCAGCTCTAGCTATGTGAGAGGGACCCTGAGTTTGCGGCCTCAAGTGGAATGGACACCGCGATTCCCTGACGCGAAATAAGGCCGGATATCCCTGCAGTGACTTGAATGCAGGCTCGTCTTGCATCTCCCAAGACGAAAGGATGTCTGAATCCCCTGTGGAGACCACGGAGAAAGACCTAGTTCCCCACCTCATCGCGACCGGAGGCCTCACATCCTTTGAAAACTCCAGAGGTATGCGGAGATCAGTGCCTCCAAAGGAGACGATGCCTGACTCCTCGTGAAACTTGATAGGAGTCCAGGATTCCTGTGGCACGTGGAAAGGGACCCTTGGTCTCCTGCCTCAGCTGGAGAGGCGTCCCAATTGCCCTGCCAAGCCTCGAGGAGAATCCCGAGTTGTCCCTCCCAACTAGGCAGGAGTCCTGCCGTCGCTGAACTAACACGTGTGTGGAAGGGCCATCCCCGTCGTAACTCGAGAATATACACCAGGTTCCCGCCGCAACTCGAGAAAAACCATGAGACTTCGCCCTCGCCGCGAGATGAGGCCCGATTCCCCTGCACTGCGTGCAGAGCAATTCCGTGTTGCACATCACACATGAAAGGAGCCTTGATTTCCTTGATGGCACTCCAGAGAAACCCCAAGAACACTGTTTCAAGGCTAGAGGGATCCTGAGGTCACTGTAGCAACACGAAAGAGCTCCGTGGACCAAAAATCAATTCGAGATGAGAGGTTAGTCCCTGGCTTCGACTCCAGAGGAATACCACCTTACCACAAGCACCTCAAGAGGAGGCTTCTCTCAGCTCTAGATATGTGAGAGGGACCCTGAGTTTGCGGCCTCAAGTGGAATGGAGACCGCGATGCCCTGACTCGAAATAAGGCCGGATATCCCTGCAGTGACTTGAATGCAGGCTCGTCTTGCATCTCCGAAGACGAAAGGATGTCTGAATCCCCTGTGGAGACCACAGAAAAAGACCTAGTTCCCCACCTTATCGCGACCGGAGGCCTCACATCCTTTGAAAAATCCAGAGGTACGCGGAGATCAGTGCCACCAAAGGAGACGATGCCTGACTCCTCGTGAAACTTGATAGGAGTCCCAGGATTCCTGTGGCACGTGGAAAGGGACCCTTGGTCTCTCACCTCAGCTGGAGAGGCGTCCCAATTGCCCTGCCAAGCCTCGAGGAGAATCCCGAGTTGTCCCTCGCAACTAGGCAGGAGTCCTGACGTCGCTGAACAAACACGTGGGTGGAAGGGCCATCCCCGTTGTAACTCGAGAATATACCCCAGGTTCCCGCCGCAACTCGAGAAAAACCATGAGACTTCCCCCTCGCCGCGAGATGAGGCCCGATTCCCCTGCACTGCGTGCAGAGCAATTCCGTGTTGCACATCACACATGAAAGGAGCCTTGATTTCCTTGATGGCACTCCAGAGAAACCCCAAGAACACTGTTTCAATGCTGGAGGGATCCTGAGGTCCCTGTAGCAGCACGAAAGAGCTCCGTGGACCATGAATCAACTCGAGATGAGAGGTTAGTCCCTGGCTTCGACTCCAGAGGAATACCACCTTACCACAAGCACCTCAAGAGGAGGCTTCTCTCAGCTCTAGGTATGTGAGAGGGACCCTGAGTTTGCGGCCTCAAGTGGAATGGAGACCGCGATGCCCTGACTCGAAATAAGGCCGGATATCCCTGCAGTGACTTGAATGCAGGCTCGTCTTGCATCTCCCAAGACGAAAGGATATCTGAATCCCCTGTGGAGACCACAGAGAAAGACCTAGTTCACCACCTCATCGCGACCGGAGGCCTCACATCCTTTGAAAACTCCAGAGGTACGCGGAGATCAGTGCCTCCAAAGGAGACGATGCCTGACTCCTCGTGAAACTTGATTGGAGTCCCAGGATTCCTGTGGCACGTGGAAAGGGACCCTTGTCTCCCGCCTCAGCTGGAGAGGCGTCCCAATTGCCCTGCCAAGCCTCGAGGAGAATCCCGAGTTGTCCCTCGCAACTAGGCAGGAGTCCTGACGTCGCTGAACAAACACGTGGGTGGAAGGGCCATCCCAGTCGTAACTCGAGAATATACCCCAGGTTCCCGCCGCAACTCGAGAAAATCCATGAGACTTCCCACTCGCCGCGAGATGAGGCCCGATTCCCCTGCACTGCGTGCAGAGCAATTCCGTTTTGCACATCACACATGAAAGGAGCCTTGATTTCCTTGATGGCACTCCAGAGAAACCACAAGAACACTGTTTCAAGGCTAGAGGGATCCTGAGGTCACTGTAGCAACACGAAAGAGCTCCGTGGACTAAAAATCAACTCGAGATGAGAGGTTAGTCCCTGGCTTCGACTCCAGATGAATACCACCTTACCACAAGCACCTCAAGAGGAGGCTTCTCTCAGCTCTAGCTATGTGAGAGGGACCCTGAGTTTGCGGCCTCAAGTGGAATTGACACCGAGATTCCCTGACGCGAAATAAGGCCGGATATCCCTGCAGTGACTTGAATGCAGGCTCGTCTTGCATCTCCCAAGACGAAAGGATGTCTGAATCCCCTGTGGAGACCACAGAGAATGACCTAGTTCCCCACCTCATCGCGACCGGAGGCCTCACATCCTTTGAAAACTCCAGAGGTACGCGGAGATCAGTGCTTCCAAAGGAGACGATGCCTGACTCCTCGTGAAACTTGATAGGAGTCACAGGATTCCTGTGGCACGTGGAAAGGGACACTTGGTCTCCCGCCTCAGCTGGAGAGGCGTCCCAATTGCCCTGCCAAGCCTCGAGGAGAATCCCGAGTTGTCCCTCCCAACTAGGCAGGAGTCCTGACGTCGCTGAACAAACACGTGGGTGGAAGGGCCATCCCTGTCGTAACTCGAGAATATACCCCAGGTTCCCGCCGCAACTCGAGAAAAACCATGAGACTTCCCCCTAGCCGCGAGATGAGGCCCGATTCCCCTGCACTGCGTGCAGAGCAATTCCGTGTTGCACATCACACATGAAAGGAGCCTTGATTTCCTTGATGGCACTCCAGAGAAACCCCAAGAACACTGTTTCAAGGCTAGAGGGATCCTGAGGTCACTGTAGCAACACGAAAGAGCTCCGTGGACCAAAAATCAACTTGAGATTAGAGGTTAGTCCCTGGCTTCGACTCCAGAGGAATACCACCTTACCACAAGCACCTCAAGAGGAGGCTTCTCTCAGCTCTAGGAATGTGAGAGGGACCCTGAGTTTGCGGCCTCAATTGGAATGGACACTGCAATGCCCTGACGCAAAATAAGGCCGGATATCCCTGCAGTGACTTGAATGCAGGCTCGTCTTGCATCTCCCAAGACGAAAGGATGTCTGAATCCCCTGTGGAGACCGCAGAGAAAGAACTAGTTCCCCACCTCATCGCGACCGGAGGCCTCACATCCTTTGAAAATTCCAGAGGTACGCGGAGATCAGTGCCTCCAAAGGAGACGATGCCTGACTTCTCGTGAAACTTGATAGGAGTCCCAGGATTCCTGTGGAACGTGGAAAGGGACACTTGGTCTCCCGCCTCAGCTGGAGAGGCGTCCCAATTGCCCTGCCAAGCCTCGAGGAGAATCCCGAGTTGTCCCTCGCAACTAGGCAGGAGTCTGACGTCGCTGAACAAACACGTGGGTGGAAGGGCCATCCCCGTCGTAACTCGAGAATATACTCCACGTTCAAATCGCAACTCGAGAAAAACCATTAGACTTCCCCCTCGCCACAAAATGAGGCCGGATACCCTGCACTGCGTGCAGAGCAATTCCGTGTTGCACATCACACATGAAAGGAGCCTTGATTTCCTTGATGGCACTCCAGAGAAACCCCAAGAACACTGTTTCAAGGCTAGAGGGATCCTGAGGTCACTGTAGCAACACGAAAGAGCTCCGTGGACCAAAAATCAACTTGAGATGAGAGGTTAGTCCCTGGCTTCGACTCCAGAGGAATACCACCTTACCACAAGCACCTCAAGAGGAGGCTTATCGCAGCTCTAGGTATGTGAGAGGGACCCTGAGTTTGCGGCCTCAAGTGGAATGGACACCGCGATGCACTGACTCGAAATAAGGCCGGATATCCCTGCAGTGACTTGAATGCAGGCTCGTCTTGCATCTCCCAAGACGAAAGGGTGTCTGAATCCCCTGTGGAGACCACAGAGAAAGACCTAGTTCCCCACCTCATCGCGACTGGAGGCCTCACATCCTTTGAAAACTCCAGAGGTACGCGGAGATCAGTGCCTCCAAAGGAGACGATGCCTGACTCCTCGTGAAACTTGATAGGAGTCCCAGGATCCCTGTGGCACGTGGAAAGGGATCCTTGGTCTCCCGACTCAGCGGGAGAGTCGTCCCAATTGCCCTGCCAAGCCTCGAGGAGAATCCCGAGTTGTCCCTCGCAACTAGGCCGGAGTCCTGATGTGGCTGAACAAACACGTGGGAGGAAGGGCCATCCCCGACGTAACTCGAAAATATACCCCAGGTTCCCGCGGCAACTCGAGAAAAACCATGAGACTTCCCCCTCGCCGCGAGATGAGGCCCGATTCCCCTGCTCTGCGTGCAGAGCAATTCCGTGTTGTACATCATACATGAAATGAGCCTTGATTTCCTTGATGGCACTCCAGAGAAACCCCAAGAACACTGTTTCAAGGCTACAGGGAGCATGAGGTCACTGTAGCAACACGAAAGAGCTCCGTGGACCAAAATTCAACTCGAGATGAGAGGTTAGTCCCTGGCTTCGACTCCAGAGGAATACCACCTTACCACAAGCACCTCAAGAGGAGGCTTCTCTCAGCTCTAGGTATGTGAGCGGGACCCTGAGTTTGCGGCCTCAAGTGGAATGGACACCGCGATGCCCTGACTCGAAATCAGGCCGGATATCCCTGCAGTGACTTGAATGCAGGCTCGTCTTGCATCTCCCAAGACGAAAGGATTTCTGAATCCCATGTGGAGACCACAGAGAAAGACCTAGTTCCCCACCTCATCGCGACCGGAGGCCTCACATCCCTTGAAAACTCCAGAGGTACGCGGAGATCAGTGCCTCCAAAGGAGACGATGCCTGACTCCTCGGGAAACTTGATAGGAGTCCCAGGATTCCTGTGGCACGTGGAAAGGGACCCTTGGTCTCCCGCCTCAGCTGGAGAGTCGTCCCAATTGCCCTGCCAAGCCTCGAGAAGAATCCCGAGTTGTCCCTCGCAACTAGGCAGGAGTCCTGCCGTCGCTGAACTAACACGTGTGTGGAAGGGCCATCCCCGTCTTAACTCGAGAATATACCGCAGGTTCCCGCCGCAACTCGAGAAAAACCATGAGATTCCCCCTCGCCGCGAGATGAGGCCCGATTCCCCTGCACTGCGTGCAGAGCAATTCTGTGTTGCACAACACACATGAAAGGAGCCTTGATTTCCTTGATGGCACTCCAGAGAAACCCCAAGAACACTGTTTCAAGGTTGAGGGATCCTGAGGTCACTGTAGCAACACGAAAGAGCTCCGTGGACCAAAAATCAACTCGAGATGAGAGGTTATTCCCTGGCTTCGACTCCAGAGGAATACCACCTTACCACAAGCACCTCAAGAGGAGGCTTCTCTCAGCTCTAGGTATGTGAGAGGGACCCTGATTTTGCGGCCTCAATTGAAATGGACACTGCAATGCCCTGACGCAAAATAAGGCCGGATATCCCTGCAGTGACTTGAATGCAGGCTAGTCTTGCATCTCCCAAGACGAAAGGATGTCTGAATCCCCTGTGGAGACCGCAGAGAAAGAACTAGTTCCCCACCTCATCGCGACCGGAGGCCTCACATCCTTTGAAAACTCCAGAGGTACGCGGAGATCAGTGCCTCCAAAGGAGACGATGCCTGACTCCTCGTGAAACTTGATAGGAGTCCCAGGATTCCTGTGGCACGTGGAAAGGGACACTTGGTCTCCCGCCTCAGCTGGAGAGGCGTCCCAATTGCCCTGCCAAGCCTCGAGGAGAATCCCGAGTTGTCCCTCGCAACTAGGCAGGAGTCTGACGTCGCTGAAGAAACACGTGGGTAGAAGGGCCATCCCCGTCGTAACTCGAGAATATACCCCACGTTCCAATCGCAACTCGAGAAAAACCATTAGACTTCCCCCTCGCCACAAAATGAGGCCCGATACCCTGCACTGCGTGCAGAGCAATTCCGTGTTGCACATCACACATGAAAGGAGCCTTGATTTCCTTGATGGCACTCCAGAGAAACCCCAAGAACACTGTTTCAAGGTGGAGGGATCCTGAGGTCACTGTAGCAACACGAAAGAGCTCCGTGGACCAAAAATTAACTCGAGATGAGAGGTTAGTCCCTGGCTTCGACTCCAGAGGAATACCACCTTACCACAAGCACCTCAAGAGGAGGCTTCTCTCAGCTCTAGGTATGTGAGAGGGACCCTGAGTTTGCGGCCTCAAGTGGAGTGGACATCGCGATGCCCTGGCTCGAAATAAGGCCGGATATCCCTGCAGTGACTTGAATGCAGGCTCGTCTTGCATCTCCCAAGACGAAAGGACGTCTGAATCCCCTGTGGAGACCACAGAGAAAGACCTAGTTCCCCACCTCATCGCGAGCGGAGGCCTCACATCCTTTGAAAACTCCAGAGGTACGCGGAGATCAGTGCCTCCAAAGGAGACGATGCCTGACTCCTCGTGAAACTTGATAGGAGTCCCAGGATTCCTGTGGCACGTGGAAAGGGACCCTTGGTCTCCCGCGTCAGCTGGAGAGGCGTCCCAATTGCCCTGCCAAGCCTCGAGGAGAATCCCGAGTTGTCCCTCGCAACTAGGCAGGAGTCCTGACGTCGCTGAACAAACACGTGGGTGGAAGGGCCATCCCCGTCGTAACTCGAGAATATACCCCAGGTTCCCGCCGCAACTCGAGAAAAACCATGAGACTTCCCCCTTGCCGGGAGATGAGGCCCGATTCCCCTGCACTGCGTGCAGAGCAATTCCGTGTTGCACATCACACATGAAAGGAGCCTTGATTTCCTTGATGGCACTCCAGAGAAACCCCAAGAACACTGTTTCAAGGTTGAGGGATCCTGAGGTCACTGTAGCAACACGAAAGAGCTCCGTGGACCAAAAATCAACTCGAGATGAGAGGTTAGTCCCTGGCTTCGACTCCAGAGGAATACCACCTTACCACAAGCACCTCAAGAGGAGGCTTCTCTCAGCTCTATGTATGTGAGAGGGACCCTGAGTTTGCGGCCTCAAGTGGAATGGAGACCGCGATGCCCTGACTCGAAATCAGGCCGGATATCCCTGCAGTGACTTGAATGCAGGCTCGTCTTGCATCTCCCAAGATTAAAGGATGTCTGAATCCCCTGTGGAGACCACAGAGAATGACCTAGTTCCCAACCTCATCGCGACCGGAGGCCTCACATCCTTTGAAAACTCCAGAGGTACGCGGAGATCAGTGCCTCTAAAGGAGACGATGCCTGACTCCTCGTGAAACTTGATAGGAGTCCCAGGATTCCTGTGGCACGTGGAAAGGGATCCTTGGTTTCCCACCTCAGCTGGAGAGGCGTCCCAATTGCCCTGCCAAGCCTCGAGGAGAATCCCGAGTTGTCCCTCGCAACTAGGCAGGTGTCCTGACGTCGCTGAACAAACACGTGGGTGGAAGGGCCATCCCGATCGTAACTCGAGAATATACCCCAGGTTCCCTCCGCAACTCGAGAAAAACCATGAGACTTCCCCCTCGCCGCGAGATGAGGCCCGATTCCCCTGCACTGCGTGCAGAGCAATTCCGTGTTGCACATCACACATGAAAGGAGCCTTGATTTCCTTGATGGGACTCCAGAGAAACCCCAAGAATACTGTTTCAAGGCTAGAGGGATCCTGAGGTCACTGTAGCAACATGAAAGAGCTCCGTGGACCAAGAATCAACTCGAGATGAGAGGTTAGTCCCTGGCTTCGACTCCAGGGGAATACCACCTTACCACAAGCACCTCAAGAGGAGGCTTCTCTCAGCTCTAGGTATGTGAGAGGTACCCAGAGTTTGCGGCCTAAAGTGGAATGGACACCGCGATGCCCTGACTCGAAATAAGGCCGGATATCCCTGCAGTGACTTGAATGCAGGCTCGTCTTGCATCTCCCAAGACAAAAGGATGTCTGAATCCCCTGTGGAGACCACAGAGAAAGACCTAGTTCCCCACCTCATCGCGACCGGAGGCCTCACATCCTTTGAAAACTTCAGAGGTACGCAGAGATCAGTGCCTCCAAAGGAGACGATGCCTGACTCCTCGTGAAACTTGATAGGAGTCCCAGGATTCCTGTGCACGTGGAAAGGGACCCTTGGTCTCCCGCCTCAGCTGGAGAGGCGTCCCAATTGCCCTGCCAAGCCTCGAGGAGAATCCCGAGTTGTTCCTCTTAACTAGGCAGGGGTCTGACGTCGCTGAACAAACACGTGGGTGGAAGGGCCATCCCCGTCGTAACTCGAGAATATACCCCACGTTCCAATCGCAACTCGAGAAAAACCATTAGACTTCCCCCTCGCCGCAAAGTGAGGCCCGATACCCTGCACTGCGTGCAAAGCAATTCCGTGTTGCACATCACACATGAAAGGAGCCTTGATTTCCTTGATGGCACTCCAGAGAAACCCCAAGAACACTGTTTCAAGGCGAGAGGGATCCGGAGGTCACTGTAGCAACACGAAAGAGCTCCGTGGACCAAAAATCAACTAGAGATGAGAGGTTAGTCCCTGGCTTCGACTCCAGAGGAATACCACCTTACCACAAGCACCTCAAGAGGAGGCTTCTCTCAGCTCTAGGTATGTGAGAGGGACCCTGAGTTTGCGGCCTCAAGTGGAATGGAAACCGCGATGCCCTGACTCGAAATAAGGCCGGATATCCCTGCAGTGACTTGAATGCAGGCTCGTCTTGCATCTCCCAAGACGAAAGGATGTCTGAATCCCCTGTGGAGACCACAGAGAAAGACCTAGTTCCCCACCTCATCGCGACCGGAGGCCTCACATCCTTTGAAAACTCCAGAGGTACTCGGAGATCAGTGCCTCCAAAGTAGACGATGCCTGACTCCTCGTGAAACTTGATAGAAGTCCCAGGATTCCTGTGGCACGTGGAAAGGGACCCTTGGTCTCCCGCCACAGCTGGAGAGGCGTCCCAATTGCCCTGCCAAGCCTCAAGGAGAATCCCGAGTTGTCCCTCGCAACTAGGCAGGAGTCCTGACTTCGCTGAACAAACACGTCTGTGGAAGGGCCATCCCCGTCGTAACTCGAGAATATACCCCAGGTTCCCGCCGCAACTCGAGAAAAACCATGAGACTTCCCCCTCGCCGCGAGATGAGGCCCGATTCCCCTGCACGGCATGCAGAGTAATTCCGTGTTGCACATCACACATGAAAGGAGACTTGATTTCCTTGATGGCACTCCAGAGAAACCCCAAGAACACTGTTTCAAGGCTAGAGGGATCCTGAGGTCACTGTAGCAACACGAAAGAGCTCCGGGGACCCAGAATCAACTCGAGATGAGAGGTTAGTCCCTGGCTTCGACTCCAGAGGAATACCACCTTACCACAAGCACCTCAAGAGGAGGCTCCTCTCAGCTTTAGGTATGTGAGAGGGACCCTGAGTTTGCGGCCTCAAGTGGAATGGACACCGCGATGCCCTGGCTCGAAATAAGGCTGGATATCCCTGCAGTGACTTGAATGCAGGCTCGTCTTGCATCTCCCAAGACGAAAGGATGTCTGAATCCCCTGTGGAGACCACAGAGAAAGACCTAGTTCCCCACCTCATTGCGACTGGAGGCCTCACATCCTTTGAAAACTCCAGAGGTACGCGGAGATCAGTGCCTCCAAAGGAGACGATGCCTGACTCCTCGTGAAACTTGATAGGAGTCACTGGATTCCTGAGGCACGTGGAAAGGGACCCTTGGTCTCCCGCCTCAGCTGGAGAGGCGTCCCAATTGCCCTGCCAAGCCTCGAGGAGAATCCCGAGTTGTCCCTCGCAACTAGGCAGGAGTCCTGATGTCGCTGAAGAAACACGTGTGTGGAAGGGCCATCCCCGTCGTAACTCGAGAATATACCGCAGGTTCCCGCCGCAACTCGAGATAAACCATGAGACTTCCCCCTCGCCGCGAGATGAGGCCCGATTCCCCTGCACTGCGTGCAGAGAAATTCCGTGTTGCACATCACACATGAAAGGAGCCTTGATTTCCTTGATGGCACTCCAGAGAAACCCCAAGAACACTGTTTCAAGGCTAGAGGGATCCTGAGGTCACTGTAGTAACACGAAAGAGCTCCGTGGACCAAAAATCAACTCGAGATGAGAGGTTACTCCCTGGCTTCGACTCCAGGGGAATACCACCTTACCACAAGCACCTCAAGAGGAGGCTTCTCTCAGCTCTAGGTATGTGAGAGGGACCCTGAGTTTGCGGCCTCAAGTGGAATGGACACTGCAATGCCCTGACGGGAAATAAGGCCGTATATCCCTGCAGTGACTTGAATGCAGGCTCGTCTTGCATCTCCCAAGATGAACGGATGTCTGAATCCCCTGTGGAGACCGCAGAGAAAGACCTACTTCCCCACCTCATCGCGACCGGAGGCCTCACATCCTTTGAAAACTCCAGAGGTACGCGGAGATCAGTGCCTCTAAAGGAGACGATGCCTGTCTCCTCGTGAAACTTGATAGGAGTCCCAGGATTCCTGTGGCACCTGGAAAGGGACCCTTGGTCTCCCGCCTCAGCTGGAGAGGCGTCCCAATTGCCCTGCCAAGCCTCGAGGAGAATCCCGAGTTGTTCCTCTTAACTAGGCAGGAGGCTGACGTCGCTGAACAAACACGTGGGTGGAAGGGCCATCCTCGTCGTCACTCGAGAATATACCCCAGGTTCCCGCCGCAACTCGAGAAAAACCATGAGACTTCCCCCTCACCGCGATATGAGGCCCGATTCCCCTGCACTGCGTGCAGAGCAATTCCGTGTTGCACATCACACATGAAAGGAGCCTTGATTTCCTTGATGGCACTCCAGAGAAACCCCAAGAACACTGTTTCAAGGCTAGCGGGATCCTGAGGTCACTGTAGCAACAGGAAAGATCTCCGTGGACCAACAATCAACTCGAGATGAGAGGTTAGTCCCTGGCTTCGACTCCAGAGGAATACGACCTTACCACAAGCACCTCAAGAGGAGGCTTCTCTCAGCTCTAGCTATGTGCTGAGTTTGCGGCCTCAAGTGGAATGGACACCGCGATGCCCTGAGTCGAAATAAGGCCGGATATCCCTGCAGTGACTTGAATGCAGGCTCGTCTTGCATCTCCCAAGACGAAAGGATGTCCGAATCCCCTGTGTAGACCACAGAAAAAGACCTAGTTCCCCACCTCATCGCGACCGGAGGCCTCACATCCTTTGAAAACTACAGAGGTACGCGGAGATCAGTGCTTCCAAAGAAGACGATGCCTGATTCTTCGTGTAACTTGATAGGAGTCCCAGGATTCCTGTGGCACGTGGAAAGGGACCCTTGGTCTCCCGCCTCAGCTGGAGAGGCGTCCCAATTGCCCTGCCAAGCCTCGAGGAGAATCCCGAGTTGTCCCACGCAACTAGGCAGGAGTCCTGCCGTCGTTGAACAAACACGTGGGTGGAAGGGCCATCCTCGTCGTAACTCGAGAATATACCCCAGGTTCCTGCCGCAACTCGAGAAAAACCATGAGACTTCCCCCTCGCCGCGAGATGAGGCCCGATTCCCCTGCACTGCGTGCAGAGCAATTCCGTGTTGCACATCACACATGAAAGGAGCCTTGATTTCCTTGATGGCACTCCAGAGAAACCCCAAGAACACTGTTTCAAGGCTAGAGGGATCCTGAGGTCACTGTAGCAACACGAAAGAGCTCCGTGGACCAAGAATCAACTCGAGATGAGAGGTTAGTCCCTGGCTTCGACTCCAGGGGAATACCACCTTACCACAAGCACCTCAAGAGGAGGCTTCTCTCAGCTCTAGGTATGTGAGAGGGACCCAGAATTTGCGGCCTGAAGTGGAATGGACACCGCGATGCCCTGGCTCGAAATAAGGCCGGATATCCCTGCAGTGACTTGAATGCAGGCTCGTCTTGCATCTCCCAAGACAAAAGGATGTCTGAATCCCCTGTGGAGAGCACAGAGAAAGACCTAGTTCCCCACCTCATCGCGACCGGAGGCCTCACATCCTTTGAAAACTTCAGAGGTACGCGGAGATCAGTGCCTCCAAAGGAGACGACGCCTGACTCCTCGTGAAACTTGATAGGAGTCCCAGGATTCCTGTGCACGTGGAAAGGGACCCTTGGTCTCCCGCCTCAGCTGGAGAGGCGTCCCAATTGCCCTGCCAAGCCTCGAGGAGAATCGCGAGTTGTCCCTCGCAACTAGGCAGGAGTCCTGCCGTCGCTGAACAAACACGTGTGTGGAAGGGCCATCCACGTCGTAACTCGAGAATATACCCTAGGTTCCCGCCGCAACTCGAGAAAAACCATGAGACTTCCCCCTCGCCGCGAGATGAGGCCCGATTCCCCTGCACTGCCTGCAGAGCAATTCCGTGTTGCACATCACACAGGAAAGGAGCCTTGATTTCCTTGATGGCACTCCAGAGAAACCCCAAGAACACTGTTTCAAGGCTAGAGGGATCCTGAGGTCACTGTAGCAACACGAAAGAGCTCCGTGGACCACCAATCAACTCGAGATGAGAGGTTAGTCCCTGGCTTCGACTCCAGAGGAATACCACCTTACCACAAGCACATCAAGAGGAGGCTTCTCTCAGCTCTAGGTATGTGAGAGGGACCCTGAGTTTGCGGCCTCAACTGGAATGGACACCGCGATGCCCTGACGCGAAATAAGGCCGGATATCCCTGCAGTGACTTGAATGCAGACTCGTCTTGCATCTCCCAAAACGAAAGCATGTCTGAATCCACGGTGCAGACCACAGAGAAAGACCTAGTTCCCCACCTCATCGCGACCGGAGGCCTCACATTCTTTGAAAACTCCAGAGGTACGCGGAGATCAGTGCCTCCAAAGGAGACGATGCCTGACTCCTCGTGAAACTTGATAGGAGTCCCAGGATTCCTGTGGCACGTGGAAAGGGACCCTTGGTCTCCCGCCTCAGCTGGAGAGGCGTCCCAATTGCCCTGCCAAGCCTGGAGGAGAATCCCGAGTTGTCCCTGGCAACTAGGCAGAAGTCCTGACGTCGCTGAACAAACACGTGGGTGGAAGGGCCATCCCCGTCGTAACTCGCGAATATACCCCAGGTTCCCGCTGCAACTCGAGAAAAACCATGAGACTTCCCCCTCGCCGCGAGATGAGGCCCGATTCCCCTGCACTGCGTGCAGAGCAATTCCGTGTTGCACATCACACATGAAAGGAGCCTTGATTTCCATGATGGCACTCCACAGAAACCCCAAGAACACTGTTTCAAGGCTAGAGGGATCCTGAGGTCACTGTAGCAACACGAAAGAACTCCGTGGACCAAAAATCAACTCGAGATGAGAGGTTAGTCCCTGGCTTCGACTCCAGAGGAATACCAGCTTACCACAAGCACCTCAAGAGGAGGCTTCTCGCAGCTCTAGCTATGAGAGAGGGACCCTGAGTTTGCGGCCTCAAGTGGAATGGACACCGCGATACCCTGATGCGAAATAAGGCCGATTATCCCTGCAGTGACTTGAATGCAGGCTCGTCTTGCATCTCCCAAGACGAAAGGATGTCTGAATCCCCTGTGGAGACCACAGAGAATGACCTAGTTCACCACCTCATCGTGACCGGAGGCCTCACATCCTTTGAAAACTCCAGAGGTACGCGGAGATCAGTGACTCCAAAGGAGATGATGCCTGACTCTTCGTGAAACTTGATAGGAGTCACAGGATTCCTGTGGCACGTGGAAAGGGACACTTGGTCTCCCGCCTCAGCTGGAGAGGCGTCCCAATTGCCCTGCCAAGCCTCGAGGAGAATCCTGAGTTCTCCCTCGCAACTAGGCAGGAGTCCTGACGTCGCTGAACAAACACGTGGGTGGAAGGGCCATCCCCGTCGTAACTCGAGAATATACCCCAGGTTCCCGCTGCAAATCGAGAAAAACCATGAGACTTCCCCCTCGCCGCGAGATGAGGCCCGATTCCCCTGCACTGCGTGCAGAGCAATTCCGTGTTGCACATCACACATGAAAGGAGCCTTGATTTCCTTGATGGCACTCCAGAGAAACCCCAAGAACACTGTTTCAAGGCTGGAGGGATCCTGAGGTCCCTGTAGCAGCACGAAAGACCTCCGTGGACCATGAATCAACTCGAGATGAGAGGTTAGTCCCTGGCTTCGACTCCAGAGGAATACCAACTTACCACAAGCACCTCAAGAGGAGGCTTCTCTCAGCTCTAGGTATGTGAGAGGGATCCTGAGTTTGCGGCCTCAAGTGGAATGGACACCGCGATGCCCTGACTCGAAATCAGGCCGGATATCCCTGCAGTGACTTGAATGCAGGCTCGCCTTGCATCTCCCAAAACGAAAGGATGTCTGAATCCCCTGTGAAGACCACAGAGAAAGACTTAGTTCCCCACCTCATCGCGGCCGGAGGCCTCACATCCTTTGAAAATTCCAGAGGTACGCGGAGATCAGTGCCTCCAAGGGAGACGATGCCTGACTCCTCGTGAAACTTGATAGGAGTCCCATGATTCCTGTGGCACGTGGAAAGGGACCCTTGGTCTCCCGCCTCAGCTGGAGAGGCGTCCCAATTGCCCTGCTAAGCCTCGAGGAGAATCCCGAGTTGTCCCACGCAACTAGGCAGGAGTCCTGACGTCGCTGAACAAACACGTGGGTGGAAGGGCCATCCCCGTCGTAACTCGAGAATATACCCCAGGTTCCCGCCGCAACTCGAGAAAAACCATGAGACTTCCCCCTCGCCGCGAGATGAGGCCCAATTCCCCTGCACTGCGTGCAGAGCAATTCCGTGTTGCACATCACACATGAAAGGAGCCTTGATTTCCTTGATGGCACTCCAGAGAAACCCCAAGAACACTGTTTCAAGGTTGAGGGATCCTGAGGTCACTGTAGCAACACGAAAGAGCTCCGTGGACCAAAAATCAACTCGAGATGAGAGGTTAGTCCCTGGCTTCGACTCCAGAGGAATACCACCTTACCACAAGCACTTCAAGAGGAGGCTTCTCTCAGCTCTAGGTATGTGAGAGGGACCCTGAGTTTGCGGCCTCAAGTGGAATGGAGACCGCGATGCCCTGACTCGAAATAAGGCCGGATATCCCTGCAGTGACTTGAATGAAGGCTCGTCTTGCATCTCCCAAGACGAAAGGATGTCTGAATCCCCTGTGGAGACCACAGAGAAAGACCTTGTTCCCCACCTCATCGCGACCGGAGGCCTCACATCCTTTGAAAACTCCAGAGGTACGCGGAGATCAGTGCCTCCAAAGGAGACGATGCCTGACTCCTCGTGAAACTTGATAGGAGTCCCAGGATTCCTGTGGCACGTGGAAAGGGAACCTTGGTCTCCCGCCTCAGCTGGAGAGGCGTCCCAATTGCCCTGCCAAGCCTCGAGGAGAATCCCGAGTTGTCCCTCGCAACTAGGCAGGAGTCCTGACGTCGCTGAACAAACACGTGGGTGGAAGGGCCATCCCCGTTGTAACTCGAGAATATACCCCAGGTTCCCGCCGCAACTCGAGAAAAACCATGAGACTTCCCCCTCGCCGCGAGATGAGGCCCGATTCCCCTGCACTGCGTGCAGAGCAATTCCGTGTTGCACATCACACATGAAAGGAGCCTTGATTTCCTTGATGGCACTCCAGAGAAACCCCAAGAACACTGTTTCAAGGTTGAGGGATCCTGAGGTCACTGTAGCAACACGAAAGAGCTCCGTGGACCAAAAATCAACTCGAGATGAGAGGGTAGTCCCTGGCTTCGACTCCAGGGAATACCACCTTACCACAAGCACTTCAAGAGGAGGCTTCTCTCAGCTCTAGGTATGTGAGAGGGACCCTGAGTTTGTGGCCTCAAGTGGAATGGAGACCGCGATGCCCTGACTCGAAATAAGGCCGGATATCCCTGCAGTGACTTGAATGAAGGCTCGTCTTGCATCTCCAAAGAAGAAAGGATGTCTGAATCCCCTGTGGAGACCACAGAGAAAGACCTAGTTCCCCACCTCATCGCGACCGGAGGCCTCACATCCTTTGAAAACTCCAGAGGTACGCGGAGATCAGTGCCTCCAAAGGAGACGATGCCTGACTCCTCGTGAAACTTGATAGGAGTCCCAGGATTCCTATGGCACGTGGAAAGGCACCCTTGGTCTGCCACCTCAGCTGGAGAGGCGTCCCAATTGCCCTGCCAAGCCTCGAGGAGAATCCCGAGTTGTCCTTCGCAACTAGGCAGGAGTCCTGACGTCGCTGAACAAACACGTGGGTGGAAGGGCCATCCCCGTCGTAACTCGAGAATATACCCCAGGTTCCCGCCGCAACTCGAGAAAAACCATGAGACTTCCCCCTCGACACGAGATGAGGCCCGATTCCCCTGCACTGCGTGCAGAGCAATTCCGTGTTGCACATCACACATGAAAGGAGCCTTGATTTCCTTGATGGCACTCCAGAGAAACCCCAAGAACACTGTTTCAAGGCTAGTGGGATCCTGAGGTCCCTGTAGCAACACGAAAGAGCTCCGTGGACCAACAATCAACTCGAGATGAGAGGTTAGTCCCTGGCTTCCACTCCAGAGGAATACCACCTTACCACAAGCACCTCAAGAGGAGGCTTCTCTCAGCTCTAGCTATGTGAGAGGGACCCTGAGTTTGCGGCCTCAAATGGAATGGACACCGCGATTCCCTGACGAAAAATAAGGCCGGATATCCCTGCAGTGACTTGAATGCAGGCTCGTCTTGCATCTGCCAAGACGAAAGGATGTCTGAATCCCCTGTGGTGACCACAGAGAATGACCTAGTTCCCCACCTCATCGCGACCGGAGGCCTCACATCCTTTGAAAACTCCAGAGGTACGTGGAGATCAGTGCCTCCAAAGGAGACGATGCCTGTCTCCTCGTGAAACTTGATAGGAGTCACAGGATTCCTGTGGCACGTGGAAAGGGACACTTGGTCTCCTGCCTCAGCTGGAGAGGCGTCCCAATTGCCCTGCCAAGCCTCGAGGAGAATCCCGAGTTGTCCCTCGCAACTAGGCAGGAGTCCTGACGTCGCTGAACAAACACGTGGGTGGAAGGGCCATCCCCATCGTAACTCGAGAATATAACCCAGGTTCCCGCCGCAACTCGAGAAAAACCATGAGACTTCCCCCTCGCCGCGAGATGAGGCCCGATTCCCCTGCACTGCGTGCAGAGCAATTCCGTGTTGCACATCACACATGAAAGGAGCCTTGATTTCCTTGATGGCACTCCAGAGAAACCCCAAGAACACTGTTTCAAGGCTGGAGGGATCCTGAGGTCCCTGTAGCAGCACGAAAGACCTCCGTGGACCATGAATCAACTCGAGATGAGAGGTTAGTCCCTGGCTTCGACTCTAGAGGAATACCACCTTATCACAAGCACCTCAAGAGGAGGCTTCTCTCAGCTCTAGGTATGTGAGAGGGACCCTGAGTTTGCGGCCTCAAGTGGAATGGACACCGCGATGCCCTGACGCGAAATCAGGCCGGATATCCCTGCAGTGACTTGAATGCAGGCTCGTCTTGCATCTCCCAAGACGAAAGGACGTCTGAATCCCCTGTGGAGACCACAGAGAAAGACCTAGTTCCCCACCTCATCGCGACCGGAGGCCTCACATCCTTTGAAAACTCCAGAGGGACGCGTAGATCAGTGCCTCCAAAGGAGACGATGCCTGACTCCTCGTGAAACTTGATAGGAGTCCCAGGATTCCTGTGGCACGTGGAAAGGGACCCTTGGTTTCCCGCCTCAGCTGGAGAGGCGTCCCAATTGCCCTGCCAAGCTTCGAGGAGAATCCCGAGTTGTCCCTCGCAACTAGGCAGGAGTCCTGACGTCGCTGAACAAACACGTGGGTGGAAGGGCCATCCCCGTCGTAACTCGAGAATATACCCCAGGTTCCCGCCGCAACTCGAGAAAAACCATGAGACTTCCCCCTCGCCACGAGATGAGGCCCGATTCCCCTGCACTGCGTGCAGAGCAATTCCGTGTTGCACATCACACATGAAAGGAGCCTTGATTTCCTTGATGGCACTCCAGAGAAACCCCAAGAACACTGTTTCAAGGTTGAGGGATCCTGAGGTCACTGTAGCAACACGAAAGAGCTCCGTGGACCAAAAATCAACTCGAGATGAGAGGGTAGTCCCTGGCTTCGACTCCAGGGAATACCACCTTACCACAAACACTTCAAGAGGAGGCTTCTCTCAGCTCTAGTTATGTGAGAGGGACCCTGAGTTTGCGGCCTCAAGTGGAATGGAGACCGCGATGCCCTGACTCGAAATAAGGCCGGATATCCCTGCAGTGACTTGAATGAAGGCTCGTCTTGCATCTCCAAAGAAGAAACGATGTCTGAATCCCCTGTGGAGACCACAGAGAAAGACCTAGTTCCCCACCTCATCGCGACCGGAGGCCTCACATCCTTTGAAAACTCCAGAGGTACGCGGAGATCAGTGCCTCCAAAGGAGACGATGCCTGACTCCTCGTGAAACTTGATAGGAGTCCCAGGATTCCTATGGCACGTGGAAAGGCACCCTTGGTCTGCCACCTCAGCTGGAGAGGCGTCCCAATTGCCCTGCCAAGCCTCGAGGAGAATCCCGAGTTGTCCTTCGCAACTAGGCACGAGTCCTGACGTCGCTGAACAAACACGTGTGTGGAAGGGCCATCCCCGTCGTAACTCGAGAATATACCCCAGGTTCCCGCCGCAACTCGAGAAAAACCATGAGACTTCCCCCTCGCCGCGAGATGAGGCCCGATTCCCCTGCACTGCGTGCAGAGCAATTCCGTGTTGCACATCACACATGAAAGGAGCCTTGATTTCCTTGATGGCACTCCAGAGAAACCCCAAGAACACTGTTTCAAGGCTAGTGGGATCCTGAGGTCCCTGTAGCAACACAAAAGCGCTCCGTGGACCAACAATCAACTCGAGATGAGAGGTTAGTCCCTGGCTTCCACTCCAGAGGAATACCACCTTACCACAAGCACCTCAAGAGGAGGCTTCTCTCAGCTCTAGCTATGTGAGAGGGACCCTGAGTTTGCGGCCTCAAATGGAATGGACACCGCGATTCCCTGACGCAAAATAAGGCCGGATATCCCTGCAGTGACTTGAATGCAGGCTCGTCTTGCATCTGCCAAGACGAAAGGATGTCTGAATCCCCTGTGGTGACCACAGAGAATGACCTAGTTCCCCACCTCATCGCGACCGGAGGCCTCACATCCTTTGAAAACTCCAGAGGTACGCGGAGATCAGTGCCTCCAAAGGAGACGATGCCTGACTCCTCGTGAAACTTGATAGGAGTCCCAGGATTCCTATGGCACGTGGAAAGGCACCCTTGGTCTGCCACCTCAGCTGGAGAGGCGTCCCAATTGCCCTGCCAAGCCTCGAGGAGAATCCCGAGTTGTCCTTCGCAACTAGGCAGGAGTCCTGACGTCGCTGAACAAACACGTGTGTGGAAGGGCCATCCCCGTCGTAACTCGAGAATATACCCCAGGTTCCCGCCGCAACTCGAGAAAAACCATGAGACTTCCCCCTCGCCGCGAGATGAGGCCCGATTCCCCTGCACTGCGTGCAGAGCAATTCCGTGTTGCACATCACACATGAAAGGAGCCTTGATTTCCTTGATGGCACTCCAGAGAAACCCCAAGAACACTGTTTCAAGGCTAGTGGGATCCTGAGGTCCCTGTAGCAACACGAAAGAGCTCCGTGGACCAACAATCAACTCGAGATGAGAGGTTAGTCCCTGGCTTCCACTCCAGAGGAATACCACCTTACCACAAGCACCTCAAGAGGAGGCTTCTCTCAGCTCTAGCTATGTGAGAGGGACCCTGAGTTTGCGGCCTCAAATGGAATGGACACCGCGATTCCCTGACGCAAAATAAGGCCGGATATCCCTGCAGTGACTTGAATGCAGGCTCGTCTTGCATCTCCGAAGACGAAAGGATGTCTGAATCCCCTGTGGTGACCACAGAGAATGACCTAGTTCCCCACCTCATCGCGACCGGAGGCCTCACATCCTTTGAAAACTCCAGAGGTACGTGGAGATCAGTGCCTCCAAAGGAGACGATGCCTGTCTCCTCGTGAAACTTGATAGGAGTCACAGGATTCCTGTGGCACGTGGAAAGGGACACTTGGTCTCCTGCCTCAGCTGGAGAGGCGTCCCAATTGCCCTGCCAAGCCTCGAGGAGAATCCCGAGTTGTCCCTCGCAACTAGGCAGGAGTCCTGACGTCGCTGAACAAACACGTGGGTGGAAGGGCCATCCCCGTCGTAACTCGAGAATATAACCCAGGTTCCCGCCGCAACTTGAGAAAAACCATGAGACTTCCCCCTCGCCGCGAGATGAGGCCCGATTCCCCTCCACTGCGTGCAGAGCAATTCCGTGTTGCACATCACACATGAAAGGAGCCTTGATTTCCTTGATGGCACTCCAGAGAAACCCCAAGAACACTGTTTCAAGGCTAGAGGGATCCTGAGGTTACTGTAGCAACACGAAAGAGCTCCGTGGACGAAAAATCAACTCGAGATGAGACGTTAGTCAATGGCTTCGACTCCAGAGGAATACCACCTTACCACAAGCACCTCAAGAGGAGGCTTCTCTCAGCTCTAGGTATGTGAGAGGGACCCTGAGTTTGCGGCCTCAAGTGGAATGGACACCGCGATGCCCTGACGCGAAATCAGGCCGGATATCCCTGCAGTGACTTGAATGCAGGCTCGTCTTGCATCTCCCAAGACGAAAGGACGTCTGAATCCCCTGTGGAGACCACAGAGAAAGACCTAGTTCCCCACCTCATCGCGACCGGAGGCCTCACATCCTTTGAAAACTCCAGAGGGACGCGGAGATCAGTGCCTCCAAAGGAGACGATGCCTGACTCCTCGTGAAACTTGATAGGAGTCCCAGGATTCCTATGGCACGTGGAAAGGCACCCTTGGTTTCCCGCCTCAGCTGGAGAGGCGTCCCAATTGCCCTGCCAAGCTTCGAGGAGAATCCCGAGTTGTCCCTCGCAACTAGGCAGGAGTCCTGACGTCGCTGAACAAACACGTGGGTGGAAGGGCCATCCCCTTCGTAACTCGAGAATATACCCCAGGTTCCCGCCGCAACTCGAGAAAAACCATGAGACTTCCCCCTCGCCGCGAGATGAGGCCCGATTCCCCTGCACTGCGTGCAGAGCAATTCCGTGTTGCACATCACACATGAAAGGAGCCTTGATTTCCTTGATGGCACTCCAGAGAAACCCCAAGAACACTGTTTCAAGGCTAGAGGGATCCTGAGGTCACTGTAGCAACACGAAAGAGCTCCGTGGACCAAAAATAAACTCGAGATGAGAGGTTTGTCCCTGGCTTCGACTCCAGAGGAATACCACCTTACCACAAGCACCTCAAGAGGAGGCTTCTCTCAGCTCTAGCTATGTGAGAGGGACCCTGAGTTTGCGGCCTCATGTGGAATGGACACCGCGATTCCCTGACGCGAAATAAGGCCGGATATCCCTGCAGTGACTTGAATGCAGGCTCGTCTTGCATCTCCCAAGACGAAAGAATGTCTGAATCCCCTGTGGTGACCACAGAGAAAGACCTAGTTCCCCACCTCATCGCGACCGGAGGCCTCACATCCTTTGAAAACTCCAGAGGTACGTGGAGATCACTGCCTCCAAAGGAGACGAAGCCTGACTCCTCGTGAAACTTGATAGGAGTCACAGGATTCCTGTGGCACGTGGAAAGGGGCACTTGGTCTCCTGCATCAGCTGTAGAGGTGTCCCAATTGCCCTGCCAAGCCTCGAGGAGAATCCCGAGTTGTCCCTCGCAACTAGGCAGGAGTCCTGACGTCGCTGAACAAACACGTGGGTGGAAGGGCCATCCCCGTCGTAACTCGAGAATATACCCCAGGTTCCCTCCGCAACTCGAGAAAAACCATGAGACTTCCCCCTCGCCACGAGATGAGGCCCGATTCCCCTGCACTGCGTGCAGAGCAATTCCGTGTTGCACATCACACATGAAAGGAGCCTTGATTTCCTTGATGGCACTCCAGAGAAACCCCAAGAACACTGTTTCAAGGTTGAGGGATCCTGAGGTCCCTGTAGCAGCACGAAAGAGCTCCGTGGACCATGAATCAACTCGAGATGAGAGGTTAGTCCCTGGCTTCGACTCTAGAGGATTACCACCTTATCACAAGCACCTCAAGAGGAGGCTTCAATCAGCTCTATGTATGTGAGAGGGACCCTGAGTTTGCGGCCTCAAGTGGAATGGACACCGCGATTCCCTGACGCGAAATAAGGCCGGATATCCCTGCAGTGACTTGAATGCAGGCTCGTCTTGCATCTCCCAAAACGAAAGAATGTCTGAATCCCCTGTGGTGACCACAGAGAATGACCTAGTTCCCCACCTCATCGCGACCGGAGGCCTCACATACTTTGAAAACTCCAGAGGTACGTGGAGATCAGTGCCTCCAAAGGAGACGAAGCCTGACTCCTCGTGAAACTTGATAGGAGTCACAGGATTCCTGTGGCACGTGGAAAGGGGCACTTGGTCTCCTGCATCAGCTGTAGAGGTGTCCCAATTGCCCTGCCAAGCCTCGAGGAGAATCCCGAGTTGTCCCTTGCAACTAGGCAGGAGTCCTGACGTCGCTGAACAAACACGTGGGTGGAAGGGCCATCCCCGTCGTAACTCGAGAATATACCCCAGGTTCCCGCCGCAACTCGAGAAAAACCATGAGACTTCCCCCTCGCCACGAGATGAGGCCCGATTCCCCTGCACTGCGTGCAGAGCAATTCCGTGTTGCACATCACACATGAAAGGAGCCTTGATTTCCTTGATGGCACTCCAGAGAAACCCCAAGAACACTGTTTCAAGGTTGAGGGATCCTGAGGTCACTGTAGCAACACGAAAGAGCTCCGTGGACCAAAAATCAACTCGAGATGAGAGGGTAGTCCCTGGCTTCGACTCCAGGGAATACCACCTTACCACAAGCACTTCAAGAGGAGGCTTCTCTCAGCTCTAGGTATGTGAGAGGGACCCTGAGTTTGCGGCCTCAAGTGGAATGGAGACCGCGATGCCCTGACTCGAAATAAAGCCGGATATCCCTGCAGTGACTTGAATGAAGGCTCGTCTTGCATCTCCAAAGAAGAAACGATGTCTGAATCCCCTGTGGAGACCACAGAGAAAGACCTAGTTCCCCACCTCATCGCGACCGGAGGCCTCACATCCTTTGAAAACTCCAGAGGTACGCGGAGATCAGTGCCTCCAAAGGAGACGATGCCTGACTCCTCGTGAAACTTGATAGGAGTCCCAGGATTCCTATGGCACGTGGAAAGGCACCCTTCGTCTGCCACCTCAGCTGGAGAGGCGTCCCAATTGCCCTGCCAAGCCTCGAGGAGAATCCCGAGTTGTCCTTCGCAACTAGGCACGAGTCCTGACGTCGCTGAACAAACACGTGTGTGGAAGGGCCATCCCCGTCGTAACTCGAGAATATACCCCAGGTTCCCGCCGCAACTCGAGAAAAACCATGAGACTTCCCCCTCGCCGCGAGATGAGGCCCGATTCCCCTGCACTGCGTGCAGAGCAATTCCGTGTTGCACATCACACATGAAAGGAGCCTTGATTTCCTTGATGGCACTCCAGAGAAACCCCAAGAACACTGTTTCAAGGCTAGTGGGATCCTGAGGTCCCTGTAGCAACACGAAAGCGCTCCGTGGACCAACAATCAACTCGAGATGAGAGGTTAGTCCCTGGCTTCCACTCCAGAGGAATACCACCTTACCACAAGCACCTCAAGAGGAGGCTTCTCTCAGCTCTAGCTATGTGAGAGGGACCCTGAGTTTGCGGCCTCAAATGGAATGGACACCGCGATTCCCTGACGCAAAATAAGGCCGGATATCCCAGCAGTGACTTGAATGCAGGCTCGTCTTGCATCTGCCAAGACGAAAGGATGTCTGAATCCCCTGTGGTGACCACAGAGAATGACCTAGTTCCCCACCTCATCGCGACCGGAGGCCTCACATCCTTTGAAAACTCCAGAGGTACGTGGAGATCAGTGCCTCCAAAGGAGACGATGCCTGTCTCCTCGTGAAACTTGATAGGAGTCACAGGATTCCTGTGGCACGTGGAAAGGGACACTTGGTCTCCTGCCTCAGCTGGAGAGGCGTCCCAATTGCCCTGCCAAGCCTCGAGGAGAATCCCGAGTTGTCCCTCGCAACTAGGCAGGAGTCCTGACGTGGCTGAACAAACACGTGGGTGGAAGGGCCATCCCCGTCGTAACTCGAGAATATACCCCAGGTTCCCGCCGCAACTCGAGAAAAACCATGAGACTTCCCCCTCGCCACGAGATGAGGCCCGATTCCCCTGCACTGCGTGCAGAGCAATTCCGTGTTGCACATCACACATGAAAGGAGCCTTGATTTCCTTGATGGCACTCCAGAGAAACCCCAAGAACACTGTTTCAAGGTTGAGGGATCCTGAGGTCCCTGTAGCAGCACGAAAGAGCTCCGTGGACCATGAATCAACTCGAGATGAGAGGTTAGTCCCTGGCTTCGACTCTAGAGGATTACCACCTTATCACAAGCACCTCAAGAGGAGGCTTCAATCAGCTCTATGTATGTGAGAGGGACCCTGAGTTTGCGGCCTCAAGTGGAATGGACACCGTGATGCCCTGACGCGAAATAAGGCCGGATATCCCTGCAGTGACTTGAATGCAGGCTCATCTTGCATCTCCCAAGACGAAAGGATGTCTGAATCCCCTGTGGAGACCACAGAGAAAGACCTAGTTCCCCACCTCATCGCGACCGGAGGCCTCACATCCTTTGAAAACTCCAGAGGTACGCGGAGATCAGTGCCTCCAAAGGAGACGATGCCTGACTCCTCGTGAAACTTGATAGGAGTCCCAGGATTCCTGTGGCACGTGGAAAAGGACCCTTGGTCTCCCGCCTCAGCTGGAGAGGCGTCCCAATTGCCCTGCCAAGCCTCGAGGAAAATCCCGAGTTGTCCCTCGCAACTAGGCACGAGTCCTGACGTCGCTGAACAAACACGTGGGTGGAAGGGCCATCCCCGTCGTAACTCGAGAATATACCGCAGGTTCCCGCCGCAACTCAAGAAAAACCATGAAACTTCCCCCTCGCCGCGAGATGAGGCCCGATTCCCCTGCACTGCGTGCAGAGCAATTCCGTGTTGCACATCACACATGAAAGGAGCCTTGATTTCCTTGATGGCACTCCAGAGAAACCCCAAGAACACTGTTTCAAGGTTGAGGGATCCTGAGGTCACTGTAGCAACACGAAAGAGCTCCGTGGACCAAAAATCAACTCGAGATGTGAGGTTAGTCCCTGGCTTCGACTCCAGAGGAATACCACCTTACCACAAGCACCTCAAGAGGAGGCTTCTCTCAGCTCTAGGTATGTGAGAGGGACCCTGAGTTTGCGGCCTCAAGTGGAATGGAGACCGCGATGCCCTGACTTGAAATCAGGCCGGATATCCCTGCAGTGACTTGAATGCAGGCTCGTCTTGCATCTCCCAAGACGAAAGGATGTCTGAATCCCCTGTGGAGACCACAGAGAAAGACCTAGTTCCCCACCTCATCGCGACCGGAGGCCTCACATTCTTTGAAAACTCCAGAGGTACGCGGAGATCAGTGCCTCCAAAGGAGACGATGCCTGACTCCTCGTGAAACTTGATAGGAGTCCCAGGATTCCTGTGGCACGTGGAAAGGGACCCTTGGTCTCCCGCCTCAGCTGGAGAGGCGTCCCAATTGCCCTGCCAAGCCTCGAGGAGAATCCCGAGTTGTCCCTCGCAACTAGGCAGGAGTCCTGCCGTCGCTGAACAAACACGTGGGTGGAAGGGCCATCCCCGTCGTAACTCGAGAATATACCCCAGGTTCCCGCCGCAACTCGAGAAAAACCATGAGACTTCCCCCTCGCCGCGAGATGAGGCCCGATTCCCCTGCACTGCGTGCAGAGCAATTCCGTGTTGCACATCACACATGAAAGGAGCCTTGATTTCCTTGATGGCACTCCAGAGAAACCCCAAGAACACTGTTTCAAGGCTGGAGGGATCCTGAGGTCCCTGTAGCAGCACGAAAGAGCTCCGTGGACCATGAATCAACTCGAGATGAGAGGTTAGTCCCTGGCTTCGACTCCAGAGGAATACCACCTTACCACAAGCATCTCAAGAGGAGGCTTCTCTCAGCTCTAGCTATGTGAGAGGGACGCTGAGTTTGCGGCCTCAATTGGAATGGACACCGCGATGCCCTGACGCGAAATAAGGCCGGATATCCCTGCAGTGACTTGAATGCAGGCTCGTATTGCATCTCCCAAGACGAAAGGATGTCTGAATCCCCTGTGGAGACCACAGAGAATGACCTAGTTCCCCACCTCATCGCGACCGGAGGCCTCACATCCTTTGAAAACTCCAGAGGTACGTGGAGATCAGTGCCTCCAAAGGAGACGATGACTGACTCCTCGTGAAACTTGATAGGAGTCCCAGGATTCCTGTGGCACGTGGAAAGGGACACTTGGTCTCCCGCCTCAGCTGGAGAGGCGTCCCAATTGCCCTGCCAAGCCTCGAGGAGAATCCCGAGTTGTCCCTCGCAACTAGGCAGGAGTCCTGACGTCGCTGAACAAACACGTGGGTGGAAGGGCCATCCCCGTCGTAACTCGAGAATATAACCCAGGTTCCCGCCGCAACTTGAGAAAAACCATGAGACTTCCCCCTCGCCGCGAGATGAGGCCCGATTCCCCTGCACTGCGTGCAGAGCAATTCCGTGTTGCACATCACACATGAAAGGAGCCTTGATTTCCTTGATGGCACTCCAGAGAAACCCCAAGAACACTGTTTCAAGGCTGGAGGGATCCTGAGGTCCCTGTAGCAGCACGAAAGACCTCCGTGGACCATGAATCAACTCGAGATGAGAGGTTAGTCCCTGGCTTCGACTCTAGAGGAATACCACCTTATCACAAGCACCTCAAGAGGAGGCTTTTCTCAGCTCTAGGTATGTGAGAGGGACCCTCAGTTTGCGGCCTCAAGTGGAATGGACACCGCGATTCCCTGACGCGAAATAAGGCCGGATATCCCTGCAGTGACTTGAATGCAGGCTCGTCTTGCATCTCCCAAGACGAAAGGACGTCTGAATCCCCTGTGGAGACCACAGAGAGAACTAGTTCCCCACCTCATCGCGACCGGAGGCCTCACATCCTTTGAAAACTCCAGAGGAACGCGGAGATCAGTGCCTCCAAAGGAGACGATGCCTGACTCCTCGTGAAACTTGATAGGAGTCCCAGGATTCCTGTGGCACGTGGAAAGGGGCACTTGGTCTCCTGCATCAGCTGTAGAGGTGTCCCAATTGCCCTGCCAAGCCTCGAGGAGAATCCCGAGTTGTCCCTCGCAACTAGGCAGGAGTCCTGACGTCGCTGAACAAACACGTGGGTGGAAGGGCCATCCCCGTCGTAACTCGAGAATATACCCCAGGTTCCCGCCGCAACTCGAGAAAAACCATGAGACTTCCCCCTCGCCGCGAGATGAGGCCCGATTCCCCTGCACTGCGTGCAGAGCAATTCCGTGTTGCACATCACACATGAAAGGAGCCTTGATTTCCTTGATGGCACTCCAGAGAAACCCCAAGAACACTGTTTCAAGGTTGAGGGATCCTGAGGTCCCTGTAGCAGCACGAAAGAGCTCCGTGGACCATGAATCAACTCGAGATGAGAGGTTAGTCCCTGGCTTCGACTCTAGAGGATTACCACCTTATCACAAGCACCTCAAGAGGAGGCTTCTCTCAGCTCTAGCTATGTGAGAGGGACCCTGAGTTTGCGGCCTCAAGTGGAATGGACACCGCGATTCCCTGACGCGAAATAAGGCCGGATATCCCTGCAGTGACTTGAATGCAGGCTCGTCTTGCATCTCCCAAAACGAAAGAATGTCTGAATCCCCTGTGGTGACCACAGAGAATGACCTAGTTCCCCACCTCATCGCGACCGGAGGCCTCACATACTTTGAAAACTCCAGAGGTACGTGGAGATCAGTGCCTCCAAAGGAGACGAAGCCTGACTCCTCGTGAAACTTGATAGGAGTCACAGGATTCCTGTGGCATGTGGAAAGGGGCACTTGGTCTCCTGCATCAGCTGTAGAGGTGTCCCAATTGCCCTGCCAAGCCTCGAGGAGAATCCCGAGTTGTCCCTTGCAACTAGGCAGGAGTCCTGACGTCGCTGAACAAACACGTGGGTGGAAGGGCCATCCCCGTCGTAACTCGAGAATATACCCCAGGTTCCCGCCGCAACTCGAGAAAAACCATGAGACTTCCCCCTCGCCACGAGATGAGGCCCGATTCCCCTGCACTGCGTGCAGAGCAATTCCGTGTTGCACATCACACATGAAAGGAGCCTTGATTTCCTTGATGGCACTCCAGAGAAACCCCAAGAACACTGTTTCAAGGTTGAGGGATCCTGAGGTCACTGTAGCAACACGAAAGAGCTCCGTGGACCAAAAATCAACTCGAGATGAGAGGGTAGTCCCTGGCTTCGACTCCAGGGAATACCACCTTACCACAAGCACTTCAAGAGGAGGCTTCTCTCAGCTCTAGGTATGTGAGAGGGACCCTGAGTTTGCGGCCTCAAGTGGAATGGAGACCGCGATGCCCTGACTCGAAATAAAGCCGGATATCCCTGCAGTGACTTGAATGAAGGCTCGTCTTGCATCTCCAAAGAAGAAACGATGTCTGAATCCCCTGTGGAGACCACAGAGAAAGACCTAGTTCCCCACCTCATCGCGACCGGAGGCCTCACATCCTTTGAAAACTCCAGAGGTACGCGGAGATCAGTGCCTCCAAAGGAGACGATGCCTGACTCCTCGTGAAACTTGATAGGAGTCCCAGGATTCCTATGGCACGTGGAAAGGCACCCTTGGTCTGCCACCTCAGCTGGAGAGGCGTCCCAATTGCCCTGCCAAGCCTCGAGGAGAATCCCGAGTTGTCCTTCGCAACTAGGCACGAGTCCTGACGTCGCTGAACAAACACGTGTGTGGAAGGGCCATCCCCGTCGTAACTCGAGAATATACCCCAGGTTCCCGCCGCAACTCGAGAAAAACCATGAGACTTCCCCCTCGCCGCGAGATGAGGCCCGATTCCCCTGCACTGCGTGCAGAGCAATTCCGTGTTGCACATCACACATGAAAGGAGCCTTGATTTCCTTGATGGCACTCCAGAGAAACCCCAAGAACACTGTTTCAAGGCTAGTGGGATCCTGAGGTCCCTGTAGCAACACGAAAGCGCTCCGTGGACCAACAATCAACTCGAGATGAGAGGTTAGTCCCTGGCTTCCACTCCAGAGGAATACCACCTTACCACAAGCACCTCAAGAGGAGGCTTCTCTCAGCTCTAGCTATGTGAGAGGGACCCTGAGTTTGCGGCCTCAAATGGAATGGACACCGCGATTCCCTGACGCAAAATAAGGCCGGATATCCCTGCAGTGACTTGAATGCAGGCTCGTCTTGCATCTGCCAAGACGAAAGGATGTCTGAATCCCCTGTGGTGACCACAGAGAATGACCTAGTTCCCCACCTCATCGCGACCGGAGGCCTCACATCCTTTGAAAACTCCAGAGGTACGTGGAGATCAGTGCCTCCAAAGGAGACGATGCCTGTCTCCTCGTGAAACTTGATAGGAGTCACAGGATTCCTGTGGCACGTGGAAAGGGACACTTGGTCTCCTGCCTCAGCTGGAGAGGCGTCCCAATTGCCCTGCCAAGCCTCGAGGAGAATCCCGAGTTGTCCCTCGCAACTAGGCAGGAGTCCTGACGTCGCTGAACAAACACGTGGGTGGAAGGGCCATCCCCGTCGTAACTCGAGAATATACCCCAGGTTCCCGCCGCAACTCGAGAAAAACCATGAGACTTCCCCCTCGCCACGAGATGAGGCCCGATTCCCCTGCACTGCGTGCAGAGCAATTCCGTGTTGCACATCACACATGAAAGGAGCCTTGATTTCCTTGATGGCACTCCAGAGAAACCCCAAGAACACTGTTTCAAGGTTGAGGGATCCTGAGGTCCCTGTAGCAGCACGAAAGAGCTCCGTGGACCATGAATCAACTCGAGATGAGAGGTTAGTCCCTGGCTTCGACTCTAGAGGATTACCACCTTATCACAAGCACCTCAAGAGGAGGCTTCTCTCAGCTCTATGTATGTGAGAGGGACCCTGAATTTGCGGCCTCAAGTGGAATGGACACCGTGATGCCCTGACGCGAAATAAGGCCGGATATCCCTGCAGTGACTTGAATGCAGGCTCGTCTTGCATCTCCCAAGACGAAAGGATGTCTGAATCCCCTGTGGAGAACACAGAGAAAGACCTAGTTCCCCACCTCATCGCGACCGGAGGCCTCACATCCTTTGAAAACTCCAGAGGTACGCGGAGATCAGTGCCTCCAAAGGAGACGATGCCTGACTCCTCGTGAAACTTGATAGGAGTCCCAGGATTCCTGTGGCACGTGGAAAAGGACCCTTGGTCTCCCGCCTCAGCTGGAGAGGCGTCCCAATTGCCCTGCCAAGCCTCGAGGCAAATCCCGAGTTGTCCCTCGCAACTAGGCAGGAGTCCTGACGACGCTGAACAAACACGTGGGTGGAAGGGCCATCCCCGTCGTAACTCGAGAATATACCGCAGGTTCCCGCCGCAACTCAAGAAAAACCATGAAACTTCCCCCTCGCCGCGAGATGAGGCCCGATTCCCCTGCACTGCGTGCAGAGCAATTCCGTGTTGCACATCACACATGAAAGGAGCCTTGATTTCCTTGATGGCACTCCAGAGAAACCCCAAGAACACTGTTTCAAGGTTGAGGGATCCTGAGGTCACTGTAGCAACACGAAAGCGCTCCATGGACCAAAAATCGACTCGAGATGAGAGGTTAGTCCCTGGCTTCGACTCCAGAGAAATACCACCTTACCACAAGCACCTCAAGAGGAGGCTTCTCTCAGCTCTAGGTATGTGAGAGGGACCCTGAGTTTGCGGCCTCAAGTGGAATGGAGACCGCGATGCCCTGACTTAAAATAAGGCCGGATATCCCTGTAGTGACTTGAATGCAGGCTCGTCTTGCATCTCCCAAGACGAAAGGATGTCTGAATCCCCTGTGGAGACCACAGAGAAAGACCTAGTTCCCCACCTCATCGCGACCGGAGGCCTCACATGCTTTGAAAACTCCAGAGGTACGCGGAGATCAGTGCCTCCAAAGGAGACGATGCCTGACTCCTCGTGAAACTTGATAGGAGTCACAGGATTCCTGTGGCACGTGGAAAGGGACCCTTGGTCTCCTGCCTCAGCTGGAGAGGCGTCCCAATTGCCCTGCCAAGCCTTGAGGAGAATCCCGAGTTGTCCCTCCCAACTAGGCAGGAGTCCTGACGTCGCTGAACTAACACGTGGGTGGAAGGGCCATCCCCGTCGTAACTCGAGAATATACCCCAGGTTCGCGCCGCAACTCGAGAAAAACCATGAGACTTCCCCCTCGCCGCGAGATGAGGCCCGATTCCCCTGCACTGCGTGCAGAGCAATTCCGTGTTGCACATCACACATGAAAGGAGCCTTGATTTCCTTGATGGCACTCCAGAGAAACCCCAAGAACACTGTTTCAAGGCTGGAGGGATCCTGAGGTCCCTGTAGCAGCACGAAAGAGCTCCGTGGACCATCAATCAACTCGAGATGAGAGGTTAGTCACTGGCTTCGACTCCAGAGGAATACCACCTTACCACAAGCACCTCAAGAGGAGGCTTCTCTCAGCTCTAGGTATGTGAGAGGGACCCTGATTTTGCGTCCTCAATTGGAATGGACACTGCAATGCCCTGACGCAAAATAAGGCCGGATATCCCTGGAGTGACTTGAATGCAGGCTCGTCTTGCATCTCCCAAGACGAAAGGATGTCTGAATCCCCTGTGGAGACCGCAGAGAAAGAACTAGTTCCCCACCTCATCGCGACCGGAGGCCTCACATCCTTTGAAAATTCCAGAGGTACGCGGAGATCAGTGCCTCCAAAGGAGACGATGCCTGACTCCTCGTGAAACTTGATAGGAGTCCCAGGATTCCTGTGGCACGTGGAAAGGGACCCTTGGTCTCCCGCCTCAGCTGGAGAGGCGTCCCAATTGCCCTGCCAAGCCTCGAGGAGAATTCCGAGTTGTAACTCGCAACTAGGCAGGAGTCCTGACGTCGCTGAACAAACACGTGGGTGGAAGGGCCATCCCAGTCGTAACTCGAGAATATAACCCAGGTTCCCGCCGCAACTCGAGAAAAACCATGAGACTTCCCCCTCGCCGCGAGATGAGGCCCGATTCCCCTGCACTGCGTGCAGAGCAATTCCGTTTTGCACATCACACATGAAAGGAGCCTTGATTTCCTTGATGGCACTCCAGAGAAACCCCAAGAACACTGTTTCAAGGCTAGAGGGATCCTGAGGTCACTGTAGCAACACAAAAGAGCTCCGTGGACTAAAAATCAACTCGAGATGAGAGGTTAGTCCCTGGCTTCGACTCCAGAGGAATACCACCTTACCACAAGCACCTCAAGAGGAGGCTTCTCTCAGCTCTAGCTATGTGAGAGGGACCCTGAGTTTGCGGCCTCAATTGGAATGGACACTGCAATGCCCTGACGCAAAATAAGGCCGGATATCCCTGCAGTGACTTGAATGCAGGCTCGTCTTGCATCTCCCAAGACGAAAGGATGTCTGAATCCCCTGTGGAGACCGCAGAGAAAGAACTAGTTCCCCACCTCATCGCGACCGGAGGCCTCACATCCTTTGAAAACTCCAGAGGTACGCGGAGATCAGTGCCTCCAAAGGAGACGATGCCTGACTCCTCGTGAAACTTGATAGGAGTCCCAGGATTCCTGTGGCACGTGGAAAGGGACACTTGGTCTCCCGCCTCAGCTGGAGAGGCATCCCAATTGCCCTGCCAAGCCTCGAGGAGAATCCCGAGTTGTCCCTCGCAACTAGGCAGGAGTCTGACGTCGCTGAACAAACACGAGGGTGGAAGGGCCATCCCCGTCGTAACTCGAGAATGTACCCCAGGTTCCCGCCGCAACTCGAGAAAAACCATGAGACTTCCCCCTCGCCGCGAGATGAGGCCCGATTCCCCTGCACTGCGTGCAGAGCAATTCCGTGTTGCACATCACACATGAAAGGAGCCTTGATTTCCTTGATGGCACTCCAGAGAAACCCCAAGAACACTGTTTCAAGGCTGGAGGGATCCTGAGGTCCCTGTAGCAGCACGAAAGAGCTCCGTGGTCCATGAATCAACTCGAGATGAGAGGTTAGTCCCTGGCTTCGACTCCAGAGGAATACCACCTTACCACAAGCACCTCAAGAGGAGGCTTCTCTCAGCTCGAGGTATGTGAGAGGGACCCTGAGTTTGCGGCCTCAAGTGGAATGGAGACCGCGATGCCCTGACTCGAAATAAGGCCGGATATCCCTGCAGTGACTTGAATGCAGGCTCGTCTTGCATCTCCCAAGACGAAAGGATGTCTGAATCCCCTGTGGAGACCACAGAGAAAGACCTAGTTCCCCACCTCATCGCGACCGGAGGCCTCACATGCTTTGAAAACTCCAGAGGTACGCGGAGATCAGTGCCTCCAAAGGAGACGATGCCTGACTCCTCGTGAAACTTGATAGGAGTCCCAGGATTCCTGTGGCACGTGGAAAGGGACCCTTGGTCTCCTGCCTCAGCTGGAGAGGCGTCCCAATTGCCCTGCCAAGCCTTGAGGAGAATCCCGAGTTGTCCCTCCCAACTAGGCAGGAGTCCTGACGTCGCTGAACTAACACGTGGGTGGAAGGGCCATCCCCGTCGTAACTCGAGAATATACCCCAGGTTCGCGCCGCAACTCGAGAAAAACCATGAGACTTCCCCCTCGCCGCGAGATGAGGCCCGATTCCCCTGCACTGCGTGCAGAGCAATTCCGTGTTGCACATCACACATGAAAGGAGCCTTGATTTCCTTGATGGCACTCCAGAGAAACCCCAAGAACACTGTTTCAAGGCTGGAGGGATCCTGAGGTCCCTGTAGCAGCACGAAAGAGCTCCATGGACCATCAATCAACTCGAGATGAGAGGTTAGTCACTGGCTTCGACTCCAGAGGAATACCACCTTACCACAAGCACCTCAAGAGGAGGCTTCTCTCAGCTCTAGGTATGTGAGAGGGACCCTGATTTTGCGTCCTCAATTGGAATGGATACTGCAATGCCCTGACGCAAAATAAGGCTGGATATCCCTGGAGTGACTTGAATGCAGGCTCGTCTTGCATCTCCCAAGACGAAAGGATGTCTGAATCCCCTGTGGAGACCGCAGAGAAAGAACTAGTTCCCCACCTCATCGCGACCGGAGGCCTCACATCCTTTGAAAATTCCAGAGGTACGCGGAGATCAGTGCCTCCAAAGGAGACGATGCCTGACTCCTCGTGAAACTTGATAGGAGTCCCAGGATTCCTGTGGCACGTGGAAAGGGACACTTGGTCTCCCGCCTCAGCTGGAGAGGCGTCCCAATTGCCCTGCCAAGCCTCGAGGAGAATCACGAGTTGTCCCTCATAACTAGGCAGGAGTCTAACGTCGCTGAACAAACACGTGGGTGGAAGGGCCATCCCCGTCGTAACTCGAGAATATACCCCACGTTCCAATCGCAACTCGAGAAAAACCATTAGACTTCCCCCTCGCCACAAAATGAGGCCCGATACCCTGCACTGCGTGCAGAGCAATTCCGTGTTGCACATCACACATGAAAGGAGCCTTGATTTCCTTGATGGCACTCCAGAGAAACCCCAAGAACACTGTTTCAAGGCTAGAGGGATCCTGAGGTCACTGTAGGAACACGAAAGAGCTCCGTGGACCAAAAATCAACTCGAGATGAGAGGTTAGTCCCTGGCTTCGACTCCAGAGGAATACAACCTTACCACAAGCATCTCAAGAGGAGGCTTCTCTCAGCTCTAGCTATGTGAGAGGGACCCTGAGTTTGCGGCCTCAATTGGAATGGACACCGCGATGCCCTGATGCGAAATAAGGCCGGATATCTCTGCAGTGACTTGAATGCAGGCTCGTATTGCATCTCCCAAGACGAAAGGATGTCTGAATCCCCTGTGGAGACCACAGAGAAAGACCTAGTTCCCCACCTCATCGCGACTGGAGGCCTCACATCCTTTGAAAACTCCAGAGGTACGCGGAGATCAGTGCCTCCAAAGGAGACGATGCCTGACTCCTCGTGAAACTTGATAGGAGTCCCAGGATCCCTGTGTCACGTGGAAAGGGATCCTTGGTCTCCCGACTCAGCGGGAGAGTCGTCCCAATTGCCCTGCCAAGCCTCGAGGAGAATCCCGAGTTGTCCCTCGCAACTAGGCCGGAGTCCTGACGTGGCTGAACAAACACGTGGGTGGAAGGGCCATCCCCGACGTAACTCGAAAATATACCCCAGGTTCCCGCGGCAACTCGAGAAAAACCATGAGACTTCCCCCTCGCCGCGAGATGAGGCCCGATTCCCCTGCACTGCGTGCAGAGCAATTCCGTGTTGCACATCATACATGAAAGGAGCCTTGATTTCCTTGATGGCACTCCAGAGAAACCCCAAGAACACTGTTTCAAGGCTAGAGGGATCATGAGGTCACTGTAGTAACACGAAAGAGCTCCGTGGACCAAAGATCAACTCGAGATGAGAGGTTAGTCCCTGGCTTCGACTCCAGAGGAATACCACCTTACCACAAGCACCTCAAGAGGAGGCTTCTCTCAGCTCTAGGTATGTGAGAGGGACCCTGATTTTGCGTCCTCAATTTGAATGGACACTGCAATGCCCTGACGCAAAATAAGGCCGGATATCCCTGCAGTGACTTGAATGCAGGCTCGTCTTGCATCTCCCAAGACGAAAGGATGTCTGAATCCCCTGTGGAGACCGCAGAGAAAGAACTAGTTCCCCACCTCATCGCGACCGGAGGCCTCACATCCTTTGAAAACTCCAGAGGTACGCGGAGATCAGTGCCTCCAAAGGAGACGATACCTGACTCCTCGTGAAACTTGATAGGAGTCCCAGGATTCCTGTGGCACGTGGAAAGGGACACTTGGTCTCCCGCCTCAGCTGGAGAGGCGTCCCAATTGCCCTGCCAAGCCTCGAGGAGAATCCCGAGTTGTCCCTCGCAACTAGGCAGGAGTCTGACGTCGCTGAACAAACACGTGGGTGGAAGGGCCATCCCCGTCGTAACTCGAGAATATACCCCACGTTCCAATCGCAACTCGAGAAAAACCATTAGACTTCCCCCTCGCCACAAAATGAGGCCCGATACCCTGCACTGCGTGCAGAGCAATTCCGTGTTGCACATCACACATGAAAGGAGCCTTGATTTCCTTGATGGCACTCCAGAGAAACCCCAAGAACACTGTTTCAAGGCTAGAGGGATCCTGAGGTCACTGTAGCAACACGAAAGAGCTCCGTGGACCAAAAATCAACTTGAGATGGGAGGTTAGTCCCTGGCTTCGACTCCAGAGGAATACCACCTTACCACAAGCACCTCAAGAGGAGGCTTCTCGCAGCTCTAGGTATGTGAGAGGGACCCTGAGTTTGCGGCCTCAAGTGGAATGGACACCGCGATGCCCTGACTCGAAATAAGGCCGGATATCCCTGCAGTGACTTGAATGCAGGCTCGTCTTGCATCTCCCAAGACGAAAGGATGTCTGAATCCCCTGTGGAGACCACAGAGAAAGACCTAGTTCCCCACCTCATCGCGACTGGAGGCCTCACATCCTTTGAAAACTCCAGAGGTACGCGGAGATCAGTGCCTCCAAAGGCGACGATGCCTGACTCCTCGTGAAACTTGATAGGAGTGCCAGGATCCCTGTGGCACGAGGAAAGGGATCCTTGGTCTCCCGACTCAGCGGGAGAGTCGTCCCAATTGCCCTGCCAAGCCTCGAGGAGAATCCCGAGTTGTCCCTCGCAACTAGGCCGGAGTCTTGACGTGGCTGAACAAACACGTGGGTGGAAGGGCCATCCCCGACGTAACTCGAAAATATACCCCAGGTTCCCGCGGCAACTCGAGAAAAACCATGAGACTTCCCCGTCGCCGCGAGATGAGGCCCGATTCCCCTGCACTGCGTGCAAAGCAATTCCGTGTTGCACATCATACATGAAAGGAGCCTTGATTTCCTTGATGGCCCTCGAGAGAAACCCCAAGAACACTGTTTCAAGGCTAGAGGGATCCTGAGGTCACTGTAGCAACAAAAAAGAGCTCCGTGGACCAGAAATCAACTCGAGATGAGAGGTTAGTCCCTGGCTTCGACTCCAGAGGAATACCACCTTACCACAAGCACCTCAAGAGGAGGCTTCTCTCAGCTCTAGGTATGTGAGAGGGACCCTGAGTTTGCGGCCTTAAGTGGAATGGACACCGCGATGCCCTGACTCGAAATCAGGCCGGATATCCCTGCAGTGACTTGAATGCAGGCTCGTCTTGCATCTCCCAAAACGAAAGGATTTCTGAATCCCATGTGGAGACCACAGAGAAAGACCTAGTTCCCCACCTCATCGCGACCGGAGGCCTCACATCCCTTCAAAACTACAGAGGTACGCGGAGATCAGTGCCTCCAAAGGAGACGATGCCTGACTCCTCGTGAAACTTGATAGGAGTCCCAGGATTCCTGTGGCACGTGGAAAGGGACCCTTGGTCTCCCTCCTCAGCTGGAGAGTCGTCCCAATTGCACTGCCAAGCCTCAAGAAGAATCCCGAGTTGTCCCTCGCAAGTAGGCAGGAGTCCTGCCGTCGCTGAACTAACACGTGTGTGGAAGTACCATCCCCGTCGTAACTCGAGAATATACCGCAGGTTCCCGCCGCAACTCGAGAAAAACCATGAGACTTCCCCCTCGCCGCGAGATGAGGCCCGATTCCCCTGCACTGCGTGCAGAGCAATTCTGTGTTGCACATCACACGTGAAAGGAGCCTTGATTTCTTTGATGGCACTCCAGAGAAACCCCAAGAACACTGTTTCAAGGCTAGAGGGATCCTGAGGTCACTGTAGCAACACGAAAGAGCTCCGTGGACCAAGAATCAACACGAGATGAGAGTTTAGTCCCTGGCTTCGACTCCTGAGGAATACCACCTTACCACAAGCACCTCAAGAGGAGGCTTCTCTCAGCTCTAGGTATGTGAGAGGGATCCTGAGTTTGTGGCCTCAAGTGGAATGGACACCGGGATGCCCTGACTCGAAATAAGGCCGGATATCCCTGCAGTGACTGGAATGCAGGCTCGTCTTGCATCTCCCAAGAAGAAAGGATGTCTGAATCCCCTGTGGAGACCACAGAGAAAGACCTTGTTCCCCACCTCATCGCGACCGGAGGCCTCACATCCTTTGAAAACTCCAGAGGTACGCGGAGATCAGTGCCTCCAAAGGAGACGATGCCTGACTCCTCGTGAAACTTGATAGGAGTCCCAGGATTCTTGTGGCACGTGGAAAGGGACCCTTGGTCTCCCGCCTCAGCTGGAGAGGCGTCCCAATTGCCCTGCCAAGCCTCGAGGAGAATCCCGAGTTGTCCCTCGCAACTAGGCAGGAGTCCTGATGTGGTTGAAGAAACACGTGGGTGGAAGGGCCATCCCCGTCGTAACTCGAGAATATACCCCAGGTTCCCGCCGCAACTCGAGAAAAACCATGAGACTTCCCCCTCGATGCGAGATGAGGCCCGATTCCCCTGTACTGCGTGCAGAGCAATTCCGTGTTGCACATCACACATGAAAGGAGCCTTGATTTCCTTGATGGCACTCCAGAGAAACCCCAAGAACACTGTTTCAAGGATAGAGGGATCCTGAGGTCACTGTAGCAACACAAAAGAACTCTGTGGACCAAAAATCAACTCGAAAAGAGAGGTTAGTCCCTGGATTCGTCTCCAGAGGAATACCACCTTACCACAAGCACCTCAAGAGGAGGCTTCTCTCAGCTCTAGGTATGTGAGAGAGACCCTGAGTTTGCGGCCTCAAATGGAATGGACACCGCGATGCCCTGACTCGAAATAAGGCCGGATATCCCTGCAGTGACTTCAATGCAGGCTCGTCTTGCATCTCCCAGGACGAAAGGATGTCTGAATCCCCTGTGGAAAGCACAGAGAAAGACTTAGTTCCCCACCTCATCGCGACCGATAGCCTCACATGCTTTGAAAACTCCAGAGGTACGCGGAGATCAGTGCCTCCAAAGGAGACGCTGCCCGACTCCTCGTGAAACTTGATAGGAGTCCCAGGATTCCTGTGGCACGTGGAAAGGGACCCTTGGTCTCCCTCCTCAGCTGGAGAGGCGTCCCAATTGCCCTGCCAAACCTCGAGGAGAATCCAGAGTTGTCCCTCGCAACTAGGCAAGAGTCCTGACGTGGCTGAACAAACACGTGTGTGGATGGGCCATCCCCGTCGTAACTCGAGAATATACCCCAGGTTCCCGCCGCAACTCGAGAAAAACCATGAGACTTCCCCCTCGCCGCGAGATGAGGCCCGATTCCCCTGCACTGCGTGCAGAGCAATTCTGTGTTGCACATCACACATGAAAGGAGCCTTGATTTCCTTGATGGCACTCCAGAGAAACCCCAAGAACACTGTTTCAAGGCTAGAGGGATCCTGAGGTCACTGTAGCAACACGAAAGAGCTCCGTGGACCAAAAATCAACTCGAGATGAGAGGTTAGTCCCTGGCTTCGACTCCAGAGGAATACCACCTTACCACAAGCACCTCAAGAGGAGGCTTCTCTCAGCTCTAGGTATGTGAGAGGGACCCTGAGTTTGCGGCCTCAAGTGGAATGGACACCGCGATGCCCTGACTCGAAATAAGGCCGGATATCCCTGCAGTGACTGGAATGCAGGCTCGTCTTGCATCTCCCAAGACGAAAGGGTGTCTGAATCCCCTGTGGAGACCACAGAGAAAGACCTAGTTCCCCACCTCATCGCGACAGGCGGCCTCAAATCCTTTGAAAACTCCAGAGGTATGCGGAGATCAGTGCCTCCAAAGGAGACGATGCCTGACTCCTCGTGAAACTTGATAGGAGACCCAGGATTCCTGTGGCACGTGGAAAGGGACCCTTGGTCTCCCGTCTCAGCTGGAGAGGCATCCCAATTGCCCTGCAAAGCCTCGAGGAGAATCCCGAGTTGTCCCTCGCAACTAGGCAGGAGTCCTGACATGGCTGAACACACACGTGTGTGGAAGGGCCATCCCCGTCGTAACTCGAGAATATACCCCAGGTTCCCGCCGCAACTCGAGAAAAACCATGAGACTTCCCCCTCGCAGCGAGATGAGGCCCGATTCCCTGCACTGCGTGCAGAGCAATTCCGTGTTGCACATCACACATGAAAGGAGCCTTGATTTCCTCCATGGCACTCCAGAGAAACCCCAAGAACACTGTTTCAAGGCTAGAGGGATCCTGAGGTCACTGTAGCAACACGAAAGACCTCCGTGGACCAAGAATCAACTCGAGATGAGAGGTTAGTCACTGGCTTCGACTCCAGAGGAATACCACCTTACCACAAGCACCTCAAGAGGAGGCTTCTCTCAGCTCTAGGTATGTGAGAGGGATCCTGAGTTTGCGGCCTCAAGTGGAATGGACACCGCGATGCCCTGACATGAAATAAGGCTGGATATCCCTGCAGTGACTTCAATGCAGGCTCGTCTTGCATCTCCCAGGACGAAAGGATGTCTGAATCCCCTGTGGAAAGCACAGAGAAAGACTTAGTTTCCCACCTCATCGCGACCGGAGGCCTCACATCCTTTGAAAACTCCAGAGGTACGCGGAGATCAGTGCCTCCAAAGGAGACGATGCCTGACTCCTCGTGAAACTTGATTGGAGTCCCAGGATTCCTGTGGCACGTGGAAAGGGACCCTTGGTCTCCCGCCTCAGCTGGAGAGGCGTCCCAATTGCCCTGCCAAGCCTCGAGGAGAATCCCGAGTTGTCCCTCGCAACTAGGCAGGAGTCCTGACGTCGCTGAACAAACACGTGGGTGGAAGGTCCATCCCCGTCGTAACTCGAGAATATACCCCAGGTTCCCGCCGCAACTCGAGAAAAACCATGAGACTTCCCCCTCGCCGCGAGATGAGGCCCGATTCCCCTGCACTGCGTGCAGAGCAATTCCGTGTTGCACATCACACATGAAAGGAGCCTTGATTTCCTTGATGGCACTCCAGAGAAACCCCAAGAACACTGTTTCAAGGCTGGAGGGATCCTGAGGTCCCTGTAGCAGCACGAAAGAGCTCCGTGGACAATGAATCAACTCGAGATGAGAGGTTAGTCCGTGGCTTCGACTCCAGAGGAATAAGACCTTACCACAAGCACCTCAAGAGGAGGCTTCTCTCAGCTCTATGTATGTGAGAGGGACCCTGAGTTTGCGGCCTAAAGTGGAATGCAGACCGCGATGCCCTGACTCGAAATAAGGCCGGATATCCCTGCAGTGACTTGAATGCAGGCTCGTCTTGCATCTCCCAAGACGAAAGGATGTTTGAATCCTCTGTGGAGACCACAGAGAAAGACCTAGTTCCCCACCTCATCGCGACCGGAGGCCTCACATCCTTTGAAAACTCCAGAGGTACGCGGAGATCAGTGCCTCCAAAGGAGACGATGCCTGACTTCTCGTGAAACTTGATAGGAGTCCCAGGATTCCTGTGGCACGTGGAAAGGGACACTTGGTCTCCCGCCTCAGCTGGAGAGGCGTCCCAATTGCCCTGCCAAGCTTCGAGGAGAATCCCGAGTTGTCCCTCGCAACTAGGCAGGAGTCCTGACGTCGCTGAACAATCACGTGGGTGGAAGGGCCATCCCCGTCGTAACTCGAGAATATACCCCAGGTTCCCGCCGCAACTCGAGAAAAACCATGAGACTTCCCCCTAGCCGCGAGATGAGGCCCGATTCCCCTGCACTGCGTGCAGAGCAATTCCGTGTTGCACATCACACATGAAAGGAGCCTTGATTTCCTTGATGGCACTCCAGAGAAACCCCAAGAACACTGTTTCAAGGCTAGAGGGATCCTGAGGTCACTGTAGCAACACGAAAGAGCTCCGTAGACCAAAAATTAACTCGAGATGAGAGGTTTGTCCCTGGCTTCGACTCCAGAGGAATACCACCTTACCACAAGCACCTCAAGAGGAGGCTTCTCTCAGCTCTAGCTATGTGAGAGGGACCCTGAGTTTGCGGCCTCAAGTGGAATGGACACCGCGATTCCCTGACGCGAAATAAGGCCGGATATCCCTGCAGTGACTTGAATGCAGGCTCGTCTTGCATCTCCCAAGACGAAAGAATGTCTGAATCCCCTGTGGTGACCACAGAGAATGACCTAGTTCCCCACCTCATCGCGACCGGAGGCCTCACATCCTTTGAAAACTCCAGAGGTACGTGGAGATCAGTGCCTCCAAAGGAGACGATGCCTGACTCCTCGTGAAACTTGATAGGAGTCACAGGATTCCTGTGGCACGTGGAAAGGGACACCTGGTCTCCTGCATCAGCTATAGAGGTGTCCCAATTGCCCTGCCAAGCCTCGAGGAGAATCCCGAGTTGTCCCTCGCAACTAGGCAGGAGTCCTGACGTCGCTGAACAAACACGTGGGTGGAAGGGCCATCCCCGTCGTAACTCGAGAATATACCCCAGGTTCCCGCCGCAACTCGAGAAAAACCATGAGACTTCCCCCTCGCCGCGAGATGAGGCCCGATTCCCCTGCACTGCGTGCAGAGCAATTCCGTGTTGCACATCACACATGAAAGGAGCCTTGATTTCCTTGATGGCACTCCAGAGAAACCCCAAGAACACTGTTTCAAGGTTGAGGGATCCTGAGGTCCCTGTAGCAGCACGAAAGAGCTCCGTGGACCATGAATCAACTCGAGATGAGAGGTTAGTCCCTGGCTTCGACTCTAGAGGATTACCACCTTATCACAAGCACCTCAAGAGGAGGCTTCTCTCAGCTCTATGTGTGTGAGAGGGACCCTGAGTTTGCGGCCTCAAGTGGAATGGACACCGTGATGCCCTGACGCGAAATAAGGCCTGATATCCCTGCAGTGACTTCAATGCAGGCTCGTCTTGCATCTCCCAAGACGAAAGGATGTCTGAATCCCCTGTGGAGACCACAGAGAAAGACCTAGTTCCCCACCTCATCGCGAACGGAGGCCTCACATCCTTTGAAAACTCCAGAGGTACGCGGAGATCAGTGCCTCCAAAGGAGACGATGCCTGACTCCTCGTGAAACTTGATAGGAGTCCCAGGATTCCTGTGGCACGTGGAAAAGGACCCTTGGTCTCCCGCCTCAGCTGGAGAGGCGTCCCAATTGCCCTGCCAAGCCTCGAGGCAAATCCCGAGTTGTCCCTCGCAACTAGGCAGGAGTCCTGACGACGCTGAACAAACACGTGGGTGGAAGGGCCATCCCCGTCGTAACTCGAGAATATACCGCAGGTTCCCGCCGCAACTCAAGAAAAACCATGAAACTTCCCCCTCGCCGCGAGATGAGGCCCGATTCCCCTGCACTGCGTGCAGAGCAATTCCGTGTTGCACATCACACATGAAAGGAGCCTTGATTTCCTTGATGGCACTCCAGAGAAACCCCAAGAACACTGTTTCAAGGCTGGAGGGATCCTGAGGTCCCTGTAGCAGCACGAAAGAGCTCCGTGGACCATGAATCAACTCGAGATGAGAGGTTAGTCCCTGGCTTCGACTCCAGAGGAATACCACCTTACCACAAGCACCTCAAGAGGAGGCTTCTCTCAGCTCGAGGTATGTGAGAGGGACCCTGAGTTTGCGGCCTCAAGTGGAATGGAGACCGCGATGCCCTGACTCGAAATAAGGCCGGATATCCCTGCAGTGACTTGAATGCAGGCTCGTCTTGCATCTCCCAAGACGAAAGGATGTCTGAATCCCCTGTGGAGACCACAGAGAAAGACCTAGTTCCCCACCTAATCGCGACCGGAGGCCTCACATGCTTTGAAAACTCCAGAGGTACGCGGAGATCAGTGCCTCCAAAGGAGACGATGCCTGACTCCTCGTGAAACTTGATAGGAGTCACAGGATTCCTGTGGCACGTGGAAAGGGACCCTTGGTCTCCTGCCTCAGCTGGAGAGGCGTCCCAATTGCCCTGCCAAGCCTTGAGGAGAATCCTGAGTTGTCCCTCCCAACTAGGCAGGAGTCCTGACGTCGCTGAACTAACACGTGGGTGGAAGGGCCATCCCCGTCGTAACTCGAGAATATACCCCAGGTTCGCGCCGCAACTCGAGAAATACCATGAGACTTCCCCCTCGCCGCGAGATGAGGCCCGATTCCCCTGCACTGCGTGCAGAGCAATTCCGTGTTGCACATCACACATGAAAGGAGCCTTGATTTCCTTGATGGCACTCCAGAGAAACCCCAAGAACACTGTTTCAAGGCTGGAGGGATCCTGAGGTCCCTGTAGCAGCACGAAAGAGCTCCGTGGACCATCAATCAACTCGAGATGAGAGGTTAGTCACTGGCTTCGACTCCAGAGGAATACCACCTTACCACAAGCACCTCAAGAGGAGGCTTCTCTCAGCTCTAGGTATGTGAGAGGGACCCTGATTTTGCGTCCTCAATTGGAATGGACACTGCAATGCCCTGACGCAAAATAAGGCCGGATATCCCTGCAGTGACTTGAATGCAGGCTCGTCTTGCATCTCCCAAGACGAAAGGATGTCTGAATCCCCTGTGGAGACCGCAGAGAAAGAACTAGTTCCCCACCTCATCGCGACCGGAGGCCTCACATCCTTTGAAAATTCCAGAGGTACGCGGAGATCAGTGCCTCCAAAGGAGACGATGCCTGACTCCTCGTGAAACTTGATAGGAGTCCCAGGATTCCTGTGGCACGTGGAAAGGGACCCTTGGTCTCCCGCCTCAGCTGGAGAGGCGTCCCAATTGCCCTGCCAAGCCTCGAGGAGAATTCCGAGTTGTAACTCGCAACTAGGCAGGAGTCCTGACGTCGCTGAACAAACACGTGGGTGGAAGGGCCATCCCAGTCGTAACTCGAGAATATAACCCAGGTTCCCGCCGCAACTCGAGAAAAACCATGAGACTTCCCCCTCGCCGCGAGATGAGGCCCGATTCCCCTGCACTGCGTGCAGAGCAATTCCGTTTTGCACATCACACATGAAAGGAGCCTTGATTTCCTTGATGGCACTCCAGAGAAACCCCAAGAACACTGTTTCAAGGCTAGAGGGATCCTGAGGTCACTGTAGCAACACGAAAGAGCTCCGTGGACTAAAAATCAACTCGAGATGAGAGGTTAGTCCCTGGCTTCGACTCCAGAGGAATACCACCTTACCACAAGCACCTCAAGAGGAGGCTTCTCTCAGCTCTAGCTATGTGAGAGGGACCCTGAGTTTGCGGCCTCAATTGGAATGGACACTGCAATGCCGTGACGCAAAATAAGGCCGGATATCCCTGCAGTGACTTGAATGCAGGCTCGTCTTGCATCTCCCAAGACGAAAGGATGTCTGAATCCCCTGTGGAGACCGCAGAGAAAGAACTAGTTCCCCACCTCATCGCGACCGGAGGCCTCACATCCTTTGAAAACTCCAGAGGTACGCGGAGATCAGTGCCTCCAAAGGAGACGATGCCTGACTCCTCGTGAAACTTGATAGGAGTCCCAGGATTCCTGTGGCACGTGGAAAGGGACACTTGGTCTCCCGCCTCAGCTGGAGAGGCGTCCCAATTGCCTTGCCAAGCCTCGAGGAGAATCCCGAGTTGTCCCTCGCAACTAGGCAGGAGTCTGACGTCGCTGAACAAACACGTGTGTGGAAGGTCCATCCCCGTCGTAACTCGAGAATGTACCCCAGGTTCCCGCCGCAACTCGAGAAAAACCATGAGACTTCCCCCTCGCCGCGAGATAAGGCCCGATTCCCCTGCACTGCGTGCAGAGCAATTCCGTGTTGCACATCACACATGAAAGGAGCCTTGATTTCCTTGATGGCACTCCAGAGAAACCCCAAGAACACTGTTTCAAGGCTAGAGGGATCCTGAGGTCCCTGTAGCAGCACGAAAGAGCTCCGTGGACCATGAATCAACTCGAGATGAGAGGTTAGTCCCTGGCTTCGACTCCAGAGGAATACCACCTTACCACAAGCACCTCAAGAGGAGGCTTCTCTCAGCTCGAGGTATGTGAGAGGGACCCTGAGTTTGCGGCCTCAAGTGGAATGGAGACCGCGATGCCCTGACTCGAAATAAGGCCGGATATCCCTGCAGTGACTTGAATGCAGGCTCGTCTTGCATCTCCCAAGACGAAAGGATGTCTGAATCCCCTGTGGAGACCACAGAGAAAGACCTAGTTCCCCACCTCATCACGACCGGAGGCCTCACATGCTTTGAAAACTCCAGAGGTACGCGGAGATCAGTGCCTCCAAAGGAGACGATGCCTGACTCCTCGTGAAACTTGATAGGAGTCACAGGATTCCTGTGGCACGTGGAAAGGGACCCTTGGTCTCCTGCCTCAGCTGGAGAGGCGTCCCAATTGCCCTGCCAAGCCTTGAGGAGAATCCCGAGTTGTCCCTCCCAACTAGGCAGGAGTCCTGACGTCGCTGAACTAACACGTGGGTGGAAGGGCCATCCCCGTCGTAACTCGAGAATATACCCCAGGTTCGCGCCGCAACTCGAGAAAAACCATGAGACTTCCCCCTCGCCGCGAGATGAGGCCCGATTCCCCTGCACTGCGTGCAGAGCAATTCCGTGTTGCACATCACACATGAAAGGAGCCTTGATTTCCTTGATGGCACTCCAGAGAAACCCCAAGAACACTGTTTCAAGGCTGGAGGGATCCTGAGGTCCCTGTAGCAGCACGAAAGTGCTCCGTGGACCATCAATCAACTCGAGATGAGAGGTTAGTCACTGGCTTCGACTCCAGAGGAATACCACCTTACCACAAGCACCTCAAGAGGAGGCTTCTCTCAGCTCTAGGTATGTGAGAGGGACCCTGATTTTGCGTCCTCAATTGGAATGGACACTGCAATGCCCTGACGCAAAATAAGGCCGGATATCCCTGCAGTGACTTGAATGCAGGCTCGTCTTGCATCTCCCAAGCCGAAAGGATGTCTGAATCCCCTGTGGAGACCGCAGAGAAAGAACTAGTTCCCCACCTCATCGCGACCGGAGGCCTCACATCCTTTGAAAATTCCAGAGGTACGCGGAGATCAGTGCCTCCAAAGGAGACGATGCCTGACTCCTCGTGAAATTTGATAGGAGTCCCAGGATTCCTGTGGCACGTGGAAAGGGACCCTTGGTCTCCCGCCTCAGCTGGAGAGGCGTCCCAATTGCCCTGCCAAGCCTCGAGGAGAATCCCGAGTTGTCCCTCATAACTAGGCAGGAGTCTAACGTCGCTGAACAAACACGTGGGTGGAAGGGCCATCCCCGTCGTAACTCGAGAATATACCCCACGTTCCAATCGCAACTCGAGAAAAACCATTAGAATTCCCCCTCGCCACAAAATGAGGCCCGATACCCTGCACTGCGTGCAGAGCAATTCCGTGTTGCACATCACACATGAAAGGAGCCTTGATTTCCTTGATGGCACTCCAGAGAAACCCCAAGAACACTGTTTCAAGGCTAGAGGGATCCTGAGGTCACTGTAGGAACACGAAAGAGCTCCGTGGACCAAAAATCAACTCGAGATGAGAGGTTAGTCCCTGGCTTCGACTCCAGAGGAATACAACCTTACCACAAGCATCTCAAGAGGAGGCTTCTCTCAGCTCTAGCTATGTGAGAGGGACCCTGAGTTTGCGGCCTCAATTGGAATGGACACCGCGATGCCCTGATGCGAAATAAGGCCGGATATCTCTGCAGTGACTTGAATGCAGGCTCGTATTGCATCTCCCAAGACGAAAGGATGTCTGAATCCCCTGTGGAGACCACAGAGAAAGACCTAGTTCCCCACCTCATCGCGACTGGAGGTCTCACATCCTTTGAAAACTCCAGAGGTACGCGGAGATCAGTGCCTCCAAAGGAGACGATGCCTGACTCCTCGTGAAACTTGATAGGAGTCCCAGGATCCCTGTGTCACGTGGAAAGGGATCCTTGGTCTCCCGACTCAGCGGGAGAGTCGTCCCAATTGCCCTGCCAAGCCTCGAGGAGAATCCCGAGTTGTCCCTCGCAACTAGGCCGGAGTCCTGACGTGACTGAACAAACACGTGGGTGGAAGGGCCATCCCCGACGTAACTCGAAAATATACCCCAGGTTCCCGCGGCAACTCGAGAAAAACCATGAGACTTCCCCCTCGCCGCGAGATGAGGCCCGATTCCCCTGCACTGCGTGCAGAGCAATTCCGTGTTGCACATCATACATGAAAGGAGCCTTGATTTCCTTGATGGCACTCCAGAGAAACCCCAAGAACACTGTTTCAAGGCTAGAGTGATCATGAGGTCACTGTAGCAACACGAAAGAGCTCCGTGGACCAAAGATCAACTCGAGATGAGAGGTTAGTCCCTGGCTTCGACTCCAGAGGAATACCACCTTACCACAAGCACCTCAAGAGGAGGCTTCTCTCAGCTCTAGGTATGTGAGAGGGACCCTGATTTTGCGTCCTCAATTTGAATGGACACTGCAATGCCCTGACGCAAAATAAGGCCGGATATCCCTGCAGTGACTTGAATGCAGGCTCGTCTTGCATCTCCCAAGACGAAAGGATGTCTGAATCCCCTGTGGAGACCGCAGAGAAAGAACTAGTTCCCCACCTCATCGCGACCGGAGGCCTCACATCCTTTGAAAACTCCAGAGGTACGCGGAGATCAGTGCCTCCAAAGGAGACGATACCTGACTCCTCGTGAAACTTGATAGGAGTCCCAGGATTCCTGTGGCACGTGGAAAGGGACACTTGGTCTCCCGCCTCAGCTGGAGAGGCGTCCCAATTGCCCTGCCAAGCCTCGAGGAGAATCCCGAGTTGTCCCTCGCAACTAGGTAGGAGTCTGACGTCGCTGAACAAACACGTGGGTGGAAGGGCCATCCCCGTCGTAACTCGAGAATATACCCCACGTTCCAATCGCAACTCGAGAAAAATCATTAGACTTCCCCCTCGCCACAAAATGAGGCCCGATACCCTGCACTGCGTGCAGAGCAATTCCGTGTTGCACATCACACATGAAAGGAGCCTTGATTTCCTTGATGGCACTCCAGAGAAACGCCAAGAACACTGTTTCAAGGCTAGAGGGATCCTGAGGTCACTGTAGCAACACGAAAGAGCTCCGTGGACCAAAAATCAACTTGAGATGGGAGGTTAGTCCCTGGCTTCGACTCCAGAGGAATACCACCTTACCACAAGCACCTCAAGAGGAGGCTTCTCGCAGCTCTAGGTATGTGAGAGGGACCCTGAGTTTGCGGCCTCAAGTGGAATGGACACCACGATGCCCTGACTCGAAATAAGGCCGGATATCCCTGCAGTGACTTGAATGCAGGCTCGTCTTGCATCTCCCAAGACGAAAGGATGTCTGAATCCCCTGTGGAGACCACAGAGAAAGACCTAGTTCCCCACCTCATCGCGACAGGCGGCCTCACATCCTTTGAAAACTCCAGAGGTACGCGGAGATCAGTGCCTCCAAAGGCGACGATGCCTGACTCCTCGTGAAACTTGATAGGAGTGCCAGGATCCCTGTGGCACGAGGAAAGGGATCCTTGGTCTCCCGACTCAGCGGGAGAGTCGTCCCAATTGCCCTGCCAAGCCTCGAGGAGAATCCCGAGTTGTCCCTCGCAACTAGGCCGGAGTCTTGACGTGGCTGAACAAACACGTGGGTGGAAGGGCCATCCCCGACGTAACTCGAAAATATACCCCAGGTTCCCGCGGCAACTCGAGAAAAACCATGAGACTTCCCCGTCGCCGCGAGATGAGGCCCGATTCCCCTGCACTGCGTGCAAAGCAATTCCGTGTTGCACATCATACATGAAAGGAGCCTTGATTTCCTTGATGGCCCTCGAGAGAAACCCCAAGAACACTGTTTCAAGGCTAGAGGGATCATGAGGTCACTGTAGCAACACGAAAGAGCTCCGTGGACCAAAAATCAACTCGAGATGAGAGGTTAGTCCCTGGCTTCGACTCCAGAGGAATACCACCTTACCACAAGCACCTCAAGAGGAGGCTTCTCTCAGCTCTAGGTATGTGAGAGGGACCCTGAGTTTGCGGCCTTAAGTGGAATGGACACCGCGATGCCCTGACTCGAAATCAGGCCGGATATCCCTGCAGTGACTTGAATGCAGGCTCGTCTTGCATCTCCCAAGAAGAAAGGATGTCTGAATCCCCTGTGGAGACCACAGAGAAACACCTAGTTCCCCACCTCATCGCGACCGGAGGCCTCACATCCCTTCAAAACTACAGAGGTACGCGGAGATCAGTGCCTCCAAAGGAGACGATGCCTGACTCCTCGTGAAACTTGATAGGAGACCCAGGATTCCTGTGGCACGTGGAAAGGGACCCTTGGTCTCCCGTCTCAGCTGGAGAGGCATCCTAATTGCCCTGCAAAGCCTCGAGGAGAATCCCGAGTTGTCCCTCGCAACTAGGCAGGAGTCCTGACATGGCTGAACACACACGTGTGTGGAAGGGCCATCCCCGTCGTAACTCGAGAATATACCCCAGGTTCCCGCCGCAACTCGAGAAAAACCATGAGACTTCCCCCTCGCAGCGAGATGAGGCCCGATTCCCTGCACTGCGTGCAGAGCAATTCCGTGTTGCACATCACACATGAAAGGAGCCTTGATTTCCTCCATGGCACTCCAGAGAAACCCCAAGAACACTGTTTCAAGGCTAGAGGGATCCTGAGGTCACTGTAGCAACACGAAAGACCTCCGTGGACCAAGAATCAACTCGAGATGAGAGGTTAGTCACTGGCTTCGACTCCAGAGGAATACCACCTTACCACAAGCACCTCAAGAGGAGGCTTCTCTCAGCTCTAGGTATGTGAGAGGAACCCTGAGTTTGCGGCCTCAAGTGGAATGGACACCGCGATGCCCTGACGTGAAATAAGGCTGGATATCCCTGCAGTGACTTCAATGCAGGCTCGTCTTGCATCTCCCAGGACGAAAGGATGTCTGAATCCCCTGTGGAAAGCACAGAGAAAGACTTAGTTTCCCACCTCATCGCGACCGGAGGCCTCACATCCTTTGAAAACTCCAGAGGTACGCGGAGATCAGTGCCTCCAAAGGAGACGATGCCTGACTCCTCGTGAAACTTGATAGGAGTATCAGGATTCCTGTGGCACTTGGAAAGGGACCCTTGGTCTCCCGCCTCAGCTGGAGAGGCGTCCCAATTGCCCTGCCAAGCCTCGAGGAGAATCCAGAGTTGTCCCTCGCAACTAGGCAGGAGTCCTGACGTCGCTGAAGAAACACGTGGGTGGAAGGGCCATCCCCGTCGTAACTCGAGAATATACCCCAGGTTCCCGCCGCAACTCGAGAAAAACCATGAGACTTCCCCCTCGCCGCGAGATGAGGCCCGATTTCCCTGCACTGCGTGCAGAGCAATTTCGTGTTGCACATCACACATGAAAGGAGCCTTGATTTCCTTGATGGCACTCCAGAGAAACCCCAAGAACACTGTTTCAAGGATAGAGGGATCCTGAGGTCACTGTAGCAACACGAAAGAGCTCCGTGGGCCAAAAATCAACTCGAGATGAGAGGTTAGTCCCTGGCTTCGACTCCAGAGGAATACCACCTTACCACAAGCACCTCAAGAGGAGGCTTCTCTCAGCTCTAGGTATGTGAGAGGGACCCTGAGTTTGCGGCCTCAAGTGGAATGGACACCGCGATGCCCTGACTCGAAATAAGGCCGGATATCCCTGCAGTGACTTGAATGCAGGCTCGTCTTGCATCTCCCAAGATGAAAGGATGTCTGAATCCCCTGTGGAGACCACAGAGAAAGACCTAGTTCCCCACCTCATCGCGACCGGAGGCCTCACATCCTTTGAAAACTCCAGAGGTACGCGGAGATCAGTGCCTCCAAAGGAGACGATGCCTGACTCTTCGTGAAACTTGATAGGAGTACCAGGATTCCTGTGGCACGTGGAAATGGACCCTTGGTCTCCCGCCTCAGCTGGAGAGGCGTCCCAATTGCCCTGCCAAGCCTCGAGGAGAATCCAGAGTTGTCCCTCGCAACTAGGTAGGAGTCCTGACGTGGCTGAACAAACACGTGTGTGGAAGGGCCATCCCAGTCGTAACTCGAGAATATACCCCAGGTTCCCGCCGCAACTCGAGAAAAACCATGAGACTTCCCCCTCGATGCGAGATGAGGCCCGATTCCCCTGCACTGCGTGCAGAGCAATTCCGTGTTGCACATCACACATGAAAGGAGCCTTGATTTCCTTGATGGCACTCCAGAGAAACCCCAAGAACACTGTTTCAAGGCTAGAGGGATCCTGAGGTCACTGTAGCAACACGAAAGAGCTCCGTGGACCAAGAATCAACACGAGATGAGAGGTTAGTCCCTGGCTTCGACTCCTGAGGAATACCACCTTACCACAAGCACCTCAAGAGGAGGCTTCTCTCAGCTCTAGGTATGTGAGAGGGATCCTGAGTTTGCGGCCTCAAGTGGAATGGACACCGCGATGCCCTGACTCGAAATAAGGCCGGATATCCCTGCAGTGACTTGAATGCAGGCTCGTCTTGCATCTCCCAAGATGAAAGGATGTCTGAATCCCCTGTGGAGACCACAGAGAAAGACCTAGTTCCCCACCTCATCGCGACCGGAGGCCTCACATCCTTTGAAAACTCCAGAGGTACGCGGAGATCAGTGCCTCCAAAGGAGACGATGCCTGACATCTTGTGAAACTTGATAGGACTCCCAGGATTCCTGTGGCACGTGGAAAGGGACCCTTGGTCTTCCGTCTCAGCTGGAGAGGCATCCCAATTGCCCTGCAAAGCCTCGAGGAGAATCCCGAGTTGTGTCTCGCAACTAGGTAGGAGTCCTGACGTGGCTGAACAAACACGTGTGTGGAAGGGCCATCCCCGTCGTAACTCGAGAATATACCCCAGGTTCCCGCCGCAACTCGAGAAAAACCATGAGACTTCCCCCTCGCCGCGAAATGAGGCCTGATTCCCCTGCACTGCGTGCAGAGCAATTCTGTGTTGCAGATCACACATGAAAGGAGACTAGATTTCCTTCATGGCACTCCAGAGAAACCCCAAGAACACTGTTTCAAGGATAGAGGGATCCTGAGGTCACTGTAGCAACACGAAAGAGCTCCGTGGACCAAAAATCAACTCGAGATGAGAGGTTAGTCCCTGGCTTCGACTCCTGAGGAATACCACCTTACCACAAGCACCTCAAGAGGAGGCTTCTCTCAGCTCTAGGTATGTGAGAGGGACCCTGAGTTTGCGGCCTCAAGTGGAATGGACACCACGATGCCCTGACTCGAAATAAGGCCGGATATCCCTGCAGTGACTGGAATGCAGGCTCGTCATGCATCTCCCAAGACGAAAGGGTGTCTGAATCCCCTGTGGAGACCACAGAGAAAGACCTAGTTCCCCACCTCATCGCGAAAGGAGCCCTCAAATCCTTTGAAAACTCCAGAGGTATGCGGAGATCAGTGCCTCCAAAGGAGACGATGCCTGACTCCTCGTGAAACTTGATAGGAGACCCAGGATTCCTGTGGCACGTGGAAAGGGACCCTTGGTCTCCCGTCTCAGCTGGAGAGGCGTCCCAATTGCCCTGCAAAGCCTCGAGGAGAATCCCGAGTTGTCCCTCGCAACTAGGCAGGAGTCCTGACATGGCTGAACACACACGTGTTTGGAAGGGCCATCCCCGTCGTAACTCGAGAATATACCCCAGGTTCCCGCCGCAACTCGAGAAAAACCATGAGACTTCCCCCTCGCCGCGAGATGAGGCCAGATTCCTCTGCACTGCGTGCAGAGCAATTCCGTGTTGCACATCACACATGAAAGGAGCCTTGATTTCCTTGATGGCACTCCAGAGAAACCCCAAGAACACTGTTTCAAGGCTAGAGGGATCTTGAGGTCACTGTAGCAACACGAAAGAGCTGCGTGGACCAAGAATCAACACGAGATGAGAGGTTAGTCCCTGGCTTCGACTCCTGAGGAATACCACCTTACCACAAGCACCTCAAGAGGAGGCTTCTCTCAGCTCTAGGTATGTGAGAGGTATCCTGAGTTTGCGGCCTCAAGTGGAATGGACACCGCGATGCCCTGACTCGTAATAAGGCCGGATATCCCTGCAGTGACTTGAATGCAGGCTCGTCTTGCATCTCCCAAGAAGAAAGGATGTCTGAATCCCCTGTGGAGACCACAGAGAAACACCTAGTTCCCCACCTCATCGCGACCGGAGGCCTCACATCCTTTGAAAACTCCAGAGGTACGCGGAGATCAGTGCCTCCAAAGGAGACGATGCCTGACTCCTCGTGAAACTTGATAGGAGTCCCAGGATTCCTGTGGCACGTGGAAAGGGACCCTTGGTCTCTCACCTCAGCTGGAGAGGCGTTCCAATTGCCCTGCCAAGCCTCGAGGAGAATCCCGAGTTGTCCCTCGCAACTAGGCAGGAGTCCTGACGTCGCTGAACAAACACGTGGGTGGAAGGGCCATCCCCGTCGTAACTGGAGAATATACCCCAGGTTCCCGCCGCAACTCGAGAAAAACCATGAGACTTCCCCCTCGCCGCGAGATGAGGCCCGATTCCCCTGTACTGCGTGCAGAGCAATTCCGTGTTGCACATCACACATGAAAGGAGCCTTGATTTCCTTGATGGCACTCCAGAGAAACCCCAAGAACACTGTTTCAAGGATAGAGGGATCCTGAGGTCACTGTAGCAACACGAAAGAACTCTGTGGACCAAAAATCAACTCGAAAAGAGAGGTTAGTCCCTGGATTCGTCTCCAGAGGAATACCACCTTACCACAAGCACCTCAAGAGGAGGCTTCTCTCAGCTCTAGGTATGTGAGAGGGACCCTGAGTTTGCGGCCTCAAGTGGAATGGACACCGCGATGCCCTGACTCGAAATAAGGCCGGATATCCCTGCAGTGACTTCAATGCAGGCTCGTCTTGTATCTCCCAGGACCAAAGGATGTCTGAATCCCCTGTGGAAAGCACAGAGAAAGACTTAGTTCCCACCTCATCGCGACCGATAGCCTCACATCCTTTGAAAACTCCAGAGGTACGCGGAGATCAGTGCCTCCAAAGGAGACGACGCCTGACTCCTCGTGAAACTTGATAGGAGTCCCAGGATTCCTGTGGCACTTGGAAAGGGACACTTGGTCTCCCGCCTCAGCTGGAGAGGCGTCCCAATTGCCCTGCCAAGCCTCGAGGAGAATCCAGAGTTGTCCCTCGCAACTAGGGAGGAGTCCTGACGTCGCTGAAGAAACACGTGGGTGGAAGGGCCATCCCCGTCGTAACTCGAGAATATACCCCAGGTTCCCGCCGCAACTCGAGAAAAACCATGAGACTTCCCCCTCGCCGCGAGATGAGGCCCGATTCCCCTGCACTGCGTGCAGAGCAATTCCGTGTTGCACATCACACATGAAAGGAGCCTTGATTTCCTTGATGGCACTCCAGAGAAACCCCAAGAACACTGTTTCAAGGCTAGAGGGATCCTGAGGTCACTGTAGCAACACGAAAGAGCTCCGTGGGCCAAAAATCAACTCAAGATGAGAGGTTAGTCCCTGGCTTCGACTCCAGAGGAATACCACCTTACCATAAGCACCTCAAGAGGAGGCTTCTCTCAGCTCTAGGTATGTGAGAGGGACCCTGAGTTTGCGGCCTCAAGTGGAATGGACACCGCGATGCCCTGACGCGAAATAAGGCTGGATATCCCTGCAGTGACTTGAATGCAGGCTCGTCTTGCATCTCCCAAGATGAGAGGATGTCTGAATCCCCTGTGGAGACCACAGAGAAACACCTAGTTCCCCACCTCATCGCGACCGGAGGCCTCACATCCTTTGAAAACTTCAGAGGTACGCGGAGATCAGTGCCTCCAAAGGAGACGATGCCTGACTCCTCGTGAAACTTGATAGGAGTCCCAGGATTCCTGTGGCACGTGGAAAGGGACCCTTGGTCTCCCGCCTCAGCTGGAGAGGCGTTCCAATTGCCCTGCCAAGCCTCGAGGAGAATCCCAAGTTGTCCCTCGCAACTAGGCAGGAGTCCTGATGTGGCTGAACAAACACGTGGGTGGAAGGGCCATCCCCGTCGTAACTCGAGAATATACCCCAGGTTCCCGCCGCAACTCGAGAAAAACCATGAGACTTCCCCCTCGATGCGAGATGAGGCCCGATTCCCCTGTACTGCGTGCAGAGCAATTCCGTCTTGCACATCACACATGAAAGGAGCCTTGATTTCCTTGATGGCACTCCAGAGAAACCCCAAGAACACTGTTTCAAGGATAGAGGGATCCTGAGGTCACTGTAGCAACACGAAAGAACTCTGTGGACCAAAAATCAACTCGAAAAGAGAGGTTAGTCCCTGGATTCGTCTCCAGAGGAATACCACCTTACCACAAGCACCTCAAGAGGAGGCTTCTCTCAGCTCTAGGTATGTGAGAGGGACCCTGAGTTTGCGGCCTCAAGTGGAATGGACACCGCGATGCCCTGACGCGAAATAAGGCTGGATATCCCTGCAGTGACTTGAATGCAGGCTCGTCTTGCATCTCCCAAGATGAAAGGATGTCTGAATCCCCTGTGGAGACCACAGAGAAAGACCTAGTTCCCCACCTCATCGCGACCGGAGGCCTCACATCCTTTGAAAACTCCAGAGGTACGCGGAGATCAGTGCCTCCAAAGGAGACGATGCCTGACTCCTCGTGAAACTTGATAGGAGTCCCAGGATTCCTGTGGCACGTGGAAAGGGACCCTTGGTCTCCCGCCTCAGCTGGAGAGGCGTCCCAATTGCCTTGCCAAGCCTCGAGGAGAATCCCGAGTTGTGTCTCGCAACTAGGCAAGAGTCCTGACGTGGCTGAACAAACACGTGTGTGGAAGGGCCATCCCCGTCGTAACTCGAGAATATACCCCAGGTTCCCGCCGCAACTCGAGAAAAACCATGAGACTTCCCCCTCGCCGCGAGATGAGGCCCGATTCCCCTGCACTGCGTGCAGAGCAATTCTGTGTTGCACATCACACATGAAAGGAGCCTTGATTTCCTTCATGGCACTCCAGAGAAACCCCAAGAACACTGTTTCAAGGCTAGAGGGATCCTGAGGTCACTGCAGCAACACGAAAGAGCTCCGTGGACCAAAAATCAACTCGAGATGAGAGGTTAGTCCCTGGCTTCGACTCCAGAGGAATACCACCTTACCACAAGCACCTCAAGAGGACGCTTCTCTCAGCTCTAGGTATGTGAGAGGGACCCTGAGTTTGCGGCCTCAAGTGGAATGGACACCACGATGCCCTGACTCGAAATAAGGCCGGATATTCCTGCAGTGACTGGAATGCAGGCTCGTCTTGCATCTCCCAAGACTAAAGGGTGTCTGAATCCCCTGTGGAGACCACAGAGAAAGACCTAGTTCCCCACCTCATCGCGACCGGAGGCCTCACATCCTTTGAAAACTCCAGAGGTATGCGGAGATCAGTGCCTCCAAAGGAGATGATGCCTGACTCCTCGTGAAACTTGATAGGGGACCCAGGATTCCTGTGGCACGTGGAAAGGGACCCTTGGTCTCCCGTCTCAGCTGGAGAGGCGTCCCAATTGCCCTGCAAAGCCTCGAGGAGAATCCCGAGTTGTCCCTCGCAACTAGGCAGGAATCCTGACGTCACTGAAGAAACACGTGGGTGGAAGAGCCATCCTCGTCGTAACTCGAGAATATACCCCAGGTTCCCGCCGCAACTCGAGAAAAACCATGAGACTTCCCCCTCGCCGCGAGATGAGGCCCGATTCCCCTGCACTGCGTGCAGAGCAATTCCGTGTTGCATATCACACATGAAAGGAGCCTTGATTTCCTTCATGGCACTCCAGAGAAACCCCAAGAACACTGTTTCAAGGGTAGAGGGATCCTGAGGTCACTGTAGCAACACGAAAGAGCTCCGTGGACCAAGAATCAACACGAGATGAGAGGTTAGTCCCTGGCTTCGACTCCTGAGGAATACCACCTTACCACAAGCACCTCAAGAGGAGGCTTCTCTCAGCTCTAGGTATGTGAGAGGGATCCTGAGTTTGCGGCCTCAAGTGGAATGGACACCGCGATGCCCTGACTCGAAATAAGGCCGGATATCCCTGCAGTGACTTGAATGCAGGCTCGTCTTGCATCTCCCAAGAAGAAAGGATGTCTGAATCCCCTGTGGAGACCACAGAGAAACACCTAGTTCCCCACCTCATCGCGACCGGAGGCCTCACATCCTTTGAAAACTCCAGAGGTACGCGGAGATCAGTGCCTCCAAAGGAGACGATGCCTGACATCTTGTGAAACTTGATAGGACTCCCAGGATTCCTGTGGCACGTGAAAGGGACTCTTGGTCTCCCGCCTCAGCTGGAGAGGCGTCCCAATTGCCTTGCCAAGCCTCGAGGAGAATCCCGAGTTGTGTCTCGCAACTAGGCAAGAGTCCTGACGTGGCTGAACAAACACGTGTGTGGATGGGCCATCCCCGTCGTAACTCGAGAATATACCCCAGGTTCCCGCCGCAACTCGAGAAAAACCATGAGACTTCCCCCTCGCCGCAAGATGAGGCCCGATTCCCCTGCAATGCGTGCAGAGCAATTCTGTGTTGCACATCACACATGAAGGGAGCCTTGATTTCCTTGATGGCACTCCAGAGAAACCCCAAGAACACTGTTTCAAGGCTAGAGGGATCCTGAGGTCACTGTAGCAACACGAAAGAGCTCCGTGGACCAAAAATCAACTCGAGATGAGAGGTTAGTCCCTGGCTTCGACTCCAGAGGAATACCACCTTACCACAAGCACCTCAAGAGGAGGCTTCTCTCAGCTCTAGGTATGTGAGAGGGACCCTGAGTTTGCGGCCTCAAGTGGAATGGACACCGGGATGCCCTGACTCGAAATAAGGCCGGATATCCCTGCAGTGACTGGAATGCAGGCTCGTCTTGCATCTCCCAAGACGAAAGGGTGTCTGAATCCCCTGTGGAGACCACAGAGAAAGACCTAGTTCCCCACCTCATCGCGACAGGCGGCCTCAAATCCTTTGAAAACTCCAGAGGTATGCGGAGATCAGTGCCTCCAAAGGAGACGATGCCTGTCTCCTCGTGAAAATTGATAGGAGACCCAGGATTCCTGTGGCACGTCGAAAGGGACCCTTGGTCTCCCGTCTCAGCTGGAGAGGCATCCCAAATGCCCTGCAAAGCCTCGAGGAGAATCCCGAGTTGTCCCTCGCAACTAGGCAGGAGTCCTGACATGGCTGAACACACACGTGTGTGGAAGGGCCATCCCCGTCGTAACTCGAGAATATACCCCAGGTTCCCGCCGCAACTCGAGAAAAACCATGAGACTTCCCCCTCGCCGCGAGATGAGGCCCGATTCCCCTGCACTGCGTGCAGAGCAATTCCGTGTTGCACATCACACATGAAAGGAGACTTGATTTCCTTGATGGCACTCCAGAGAAACCCCAAGAACACTGTTTCAAGGCTAGAGGGATCCTGAGGTCACTGTAGCAACACGAAAGAGCTCCGTGGACCAAGAATCAACTCGAGATGAGAGGTTAGTCCCTGGCTTCGACTCCTGAGGACTACCACCTTACCACAAGCACCTCAAGAGGAGGCTTCTCTCAGCTCTAGGTATGTGAGAGGGATCCTGAGTTTGCGGCCTCAAGTGGAATGGACACCGCGATGCCCTGACGTGAAATAAGGCTGGATATCCCTGCAGTGACTTCAATGCAGGCTCGTCTTGCATCTCCCAGGACGAAAGGATGTCTGAATCCCCTGTGGAAAGCACAGAGAAAGACTAAGTTCCCCACCTCATCGCGACCGGAGGCCTCACATCCTTTGAAAACTCCAGAGGTACGTGGAGATCAGTGCCTCCAAAGGAGACGATGCCTGACTCCTCGTGAAACTTGATAGGAGTCCCAGGATTCCTGTGGCACTTGGAAAGGGACACTTGGTCTCCCGCCTCAGCTGGAGAGGCGTCCCAATTGCCCTGCCAAGCCTCGAGGAGAATGCAGAGTTGTCCCTCGCAACTAGGCAGGAGTCCTGATGTCGCTGAAGAAACACGTGGGTGGAAGGGCCATCCCCGTCGTAACTCGAGAATATACCCCAGGTTCCCACCGCAACTCGAGAAAAACCATGAGACTTCCCCCTCGCCGCGAGATGAGGCCCGATTCCCCTGCACTGCGTGCAGAGCAATTCCGTGTTGCACATCACACATGAAAGGAGCCTTGATTTCCTTGATGGCACTCCAGAGAAACCCCAAGAACACTGTTTCAAGGATAGAGGGATCCTGAGGTCACTGTAGCAACACGAAAGAGCTCCGTGGGCCAAAAATCAACTCGAGATGAGAGGTTAGTCCCTGGCTTCGACTCCAGAGGAATACCACCTTACCACAAGCACCTCAAGAGGAGGCTTCTCTCAGCTCTAGGTATGTGAGAGGGACCCTGAGTTTGCGGCCTCAAGTGGAATGGACACCGCGATGCCCTGACGCGAAATAAGGCTGGATATCCCTGCAGTGACTTGAATGCAGGCTCGTCTTGCATCTCCCAAGATGAAAGGATGTCTGAATCCCCTGTGGAGACCACAGAGAAAGACCTAGTTCCCCACCTCATCGCGACCGGAGGCCTCACATCCTTTGAAAACTCCAGAGGTACGCGGAGATCAGTGCCTCCAAAGTAGACGATGCCTGACTCCTCGTGAAACTTGATAGGAGTCCCAGGATTCCTGTGGCACGTGGAAATGGACCCTTGGTCTCCCGCTTCAGCTGGAGAGGCGTCCTAATTGCCTTGCCAAGCCTCGAGGAGAATCCCGAGTTGTGTCTCGCAACTAGGCAGGAGTCCTGACGTGGCTGAACACACACGTGTGTGGAAGGGCCATCCCCGTCGTAACTCGAGAATATACCCCAGGTTCCCGCCGCAACTCGAGAAAAACCATGAGACTTCCCCCTCGCCGCGAGATGAGGCCAGATTCCTCTGCACTGCGTGCAGAGCAATTCCGTGTTGCACATCACACATGAAAGGAGCCTTGATTTCCTTGATGGCACTCCAGAGAAACCCCAAGAACACTGTTTCAAGGATAGAGGGATCGTGAGGTCACTGTAGCAACACGAAAGAACTCTGTGGACCAAAAATCAACTCGAAAAGAGAGGTTAGTCCCTGGATTCGTCTCCAGAGGAATACCACCTTACCACAAGCACCTCAAGAGGAGGCTTCTCTCAGCTCTAGGTATGTGAGAGGGACCCTGAGTTTGCGGCCTCAAGTGGAATGGACACCGCGATGCCCTGACTCGAAATAAGGCCGGATATCCCTGCAGTGACTTCAATGCAGGCTCGTCTTGCATCTCCCAGGACGAAAGGATGTCTGAATCCCCTGTGGAAAGCACAGAGAAAGACTTAGTTCCCACCTCATCGCGACCGATAGCCTCACATCCTTTGAAAACTCCAGAGGTACGCGGAGATCAGTGCCTCCAAAGGAGACGACGCCTGACTCCTCGTGAAACTTGATAGGAGTCCCAGGATTCCTGTGGCACTTGGAAAGGGACACTTGGTCTCCCGCCTCAGCTGGAGAGGCGTCCCAATTGCCCTGCCAAGCCTCGAGGAGAATCCAGAGTTGTCCCTCGCAACTAGGCAGGAGTCCTGACGTCGCTGAAGAAACACGTGGGTGGAAGGGCCATCCCCGTCGTAACTCGAGAATATACCCCAGGTTCCCGCCGCAACTCGAGAAAAACCATGAGACTTCCCCCTCGCCGCGAGATGAGGCCCGATTCCCCTGCACTGCGTGCAGAGCAATTCCGTGTTGCACATCACACATGAAAGGAGCCTTGATTTCCTTGATGGCACTCCAGAGAAACCCCAAGAACACTGTTTCAAGGCTAGAGGGATCCTGAGGTCACTGTAGCAACACGAAAGAGCTCCGTGGGCCAAAAATCAACTCGAGATGAGAGGTTAGTCCCTGGCTTCGACTCCAGAGGAATACCACCTTACCACAAGCACCTCAAGAGGAGGCTTCTCTCAGCTCTAGGTATGTGAGAGGGACCCTGAGTTTGCGGCCTCAAGTGGAATGGACACCGCGATGCCCTGACGCGAAATAAGGCTGGATATCCCTGCAGTGACTTGAATGCAGGCTCGTCTTGCATCTCCCAAGATGAAAGGATGTCTGAATCCCCTGTGGAGACCACAGAGAAAGACCTAGTTCCCCACCTCATCGCGACCGGAGGCCTCACATCCTTTGAAAACTCCAGAGGTATGCGGAGATCAGTGCCTCCAAAGGAGACGATGCCTGACTCCTCGTGCAACTTGATAGGAGTCCCAGGATTCCTGTGGCACGTGGAAAGGGACCCTTGGTCTCCCGCATCAGCTGGAGAGGCGTCCCAATTGCCTTGCCAAGCCTCGAGGAGAATCCCGAGTTGTGTCTCGCAACTAGGCAGGAGTCCTGACGTGGCTGAACAAACACGTGTGTGGAAGGGCCATCCCCGTCGTAACTCGAGAATATACCCCAGGTTCCCGCCGCAACTCGAGAAAAATCAAGAGACTTCCCCCTCGCCGCGAGATGAGGCCCGATTCCCCTGCACTGCGTGCAGAGCAATTCCGTGTTGCACATCACACATGAAAGGAGCCTTGATTTCCTTGATGGCACTCCAGAGAAACCCCAAGAACACTGTTTCAAGGCTAGAGGGATCCTGAGGTCACTGTAGCAAAACGAAAGAGCTCCGTGGGCCAAAAATCAACTCGAGATGAGATGTTAGTCCCTGGCTTCGACTCCAGAGGAATACCACCTTACCACAAGCACCTCAAGAGGAGGCTTCTCTCAGCTCTAGGTATGTGAGAGGGACCCTGATTTTGCGGCCTCAAGTGGAATGGACACCACGATGCCCTGACGCGAAATAAGGCTGGATATCCCTGCAGTGACTTGAATGCAGGCTCGTCTTGCATCTCCCAAGATGAAAGGATGTCTGAATCCCCTGTGGAGACCACAGAGAAAGACCTAGTTCCCCACCTCATCGCGACCGGAGGCCTCACATCCTTTGAAAACTCCAGAGGTACGCGGAGATCAGTGCCTCCAAAGGAGACGATGCCTGACTCCTCGTGCAACTTGATAGGAGTCCCAGGATTCCTGTGGCACGTGGAAAGGGACCCTTGGTCTCCCACGTCAGCTGGAGAGGCGTCCCAATTGCCTTGCCAAGCCTCGAGGAGAATCCCGAGTTGTGTCTCGCAACTAGGCAGGAGTCCTGACGTGGCTGAACAAACACGTGTGTGGAAGGGCCATCCCCGTAGTAACTCAAGAATATACCCCAGGTTCCCGCCGCAACTCGAGAAAAACCATGAGACTTCCCCCTCGCCGCGAGATGAGGCCCGATTCCCCTGCACTGCGTGCAGAGCAATTCTGTGTTGCACATCACACATGAAAGGAGCCTTGATTTCCTTCATGGCACTCCAGAGAAACCCCAAGAACACTGTTTCAAGGCTAGAGGGATCCTGAGGTCACTGTAGCAACACGAAAGAGCTCCGTGGACCAAAAATCAACTCGAGATGAGAGGTTAGTCCCTGGCTTCGACTCCAGAGGAATACCACCTTACCACAAGCACCTCAAGCGGAGGCTTCTCTCAGCTCTAGGTATGTGAGAGGGACCCTGAGTTTGCGGCCTCAAGTGGAATGGACACCACGATGCCCTGACTCGAAATAAGGCCGGATATCCCTGCAGTGACTGGAATGCAGGCTCGTCTTGCATCTCCCAAGATGAAAGGATGTCTGAATCCCCTGTGGAGACCACAGAGAAAGACCTAGTTCCCCACCCCATCGCGACAGGAGGCCTCAAATCCTTTGAAAACTCCAGTGGTATGCGGAGATCAGTGCCTCCAAAGGAGACGATGCCTGACTCCTCGCGAAACTTGATAGGAGACCCAGGATTCCTGTGGCACGTGGAAAGGGACACTTGGTCTCCTGTCTCAGCTGGAGAGGCGTCCCAATTGCCCTGCAAAGCCTCGAGGAGAATCCCGAGATGTCCCTCGCAACTAGGCAGGAGTCCTGACATGGCTGAACACACACGTGTGTGGAAGGGCCATCCCCGTCGTAACTCGAGAATATACCCCAGGTTCCCGCGGCAACTCGAGAAAAACCATGAGACTTCCCCCTCGCCACGAGATGAGGCACGATTCCCCTGCACTGCGTGCAGAGCAATTCCGTGTTGCACATCACACATGAAAGGAGCCTTGATTTCCCTGATGGCACTCCAGAGAAACCCCAAGAACACTGTTTCAAGGATAGAGGGATCCTGAGGTCACTGTAGCAACACGAAAGAGCTCCGTGGGCCAAAAATCAACTCGAGATGAGAGGTTAGTCCCTGGCTTCCACTCCAGAGGAATACCACCTTACCACAAGCACCTCAAGAGGAGGCTTCTCTCAGCTCTAGGTATGTGAGAGGGACCCTGAGTTTGCGGCCTCAAGTGGAATGGACACCGCGATGCCCTGACTCGAAATAAGGCCGGATATCCCTGCAGTGACTTCAATGCAGGCTCGTCTTGCATCTCCCAGGACGAAAGGATGTCTGAATCCCCTGTGGAAAGCACAGAGAAAGACTTAGTTCCCACCTCATCGCGACCGATAGCCTCACACCCTTTGAAAACTCCAGAGGTACGCGGAGATCAGTGCCTCCAAAGGAGACGACGCCTGACTCCTCGTGAAACTTGATAGGAGTCCCAGGATTCCTGTGGCACTTGGAAAGGGACACTTGGTCTCCCGCCTCAGCTGGAGAGGCGTCCCAATTGCCCTGCCAAGCCTCGAGGAGAATCCAGAGTTGTCCCTCGCAACTAGGCAGGAGTCCTGACGTCGCTGAAGAAACACGTGGGTGGAAGGGCCATCCCCGTCGTAACTCGAGAATATACCCCAGGTTCCCGCCGCAACTCGAGAAAAACCATGAGACTTCCCCCTCGCCGCGAGATGAGGCCCGATTCCCCTGCACTGCGTGCAGAGCAATTCTGTGTTGCACATCACACATGAAAGGAGCCTTGATTTCCTTCATGGCACTCCAGAGAAACCCCAAGAACACTGTTTCAAGGCTAGAGGGATCCTGAGGTCACTGCAGCAACACGAAAGAGCTCCGTGGACCAAAAATCAACTCGAGATGAGAGGTTAGTCCCTGGCTTCGACTCCAGAGGAATACCACCTTACCACAAGCACCTCAAGAGGACGCTTCTCTCAGCTCTAGGTATGTGAGAGGGACCCTGAGTTTGCGGCCTCAAGTGGAATGGACACCACGATGCCCTGACTCGAAATAAGGCCGGATATTCCTGCAGTGACTGGAATGCAGGCTCGTCTTGCATCTCCCAAGACTAAAGGGTGTCTGAATCCCCTGTGGAGACCACAGAGAAAGACCTAGTTCCCCACCTCATCGCGACCGGAGGCCTCACATCCTTTGAAAACTCCAGAGGTATGCGGAGATCAGTGCCTCCAAAGGAGATGATGCCTGACTCCTCGTGAAACTTGATAGGGGACCCAGGATTCCTGTGGCACGTGGAAAGGGACCCTTGGTCTCCCGTCTCAGCTGGAGAGGCGTCCCAATTGCCCTGCAAAGCCTCGAGGAGAATCCCGAGTTGTCCCTCGCAACTAGGCAGGAATCCTGACGTCACTGAAGAAACACGTGGGTGGAAGAGCCATCCTCGTCGTAACTCGAGAATATACCCCAGGTTCCCGCCGCAACTCGAGAAAAACCATGAGACTTCCCCCTCGCCGCGAGATGAGGCCCGATTCCCCTGCACTGCGTGCAGAGCAATTCCGTGTTGCATATCACACATGAAAGGAGCCTTGATTTCCTTCATGGCACTCCAGAGAAACCCCAAGAACACTGTTTCAAGGGTAGAGGGATCCTGAGGTCACTGTAGCAACACGAAAGAGCTCCGTGGACCAAGAATCAACACGAGATGAGAGGTTAGTCCCTGGCTTCGACTCCTGAGGAATACCACCTTACCACAAGCACCTCAAGAGGAGGCTTCTCTCAGCTCTAGGTATGTGAGAGGGATCCTGAGTTTGCGGCCTCAAGTGGAATGGACACCGCGATGCCCTGACTCGAAATAAGGCCGGATATCCCTGCAGTGACTTGAATGCAGGCTCGTCTTGCATCTCCCAAGAAGAAAGGATGTCTGAATCCCCTGTGGAGACCACAGAGAAACACCTAGTTCCCCACCTCATCGCGACCGGAGGCCTCACATCCTTTGAAAACTCCAGAGGTACGCGGAGATCAGTGCCTCCAAAGGAGACGATGCCTGACATCTTGTGAAACTTGATAGGACTCCCAGGATTCCTGTGGCACGTGAAAGGGACTCTTGGTCTCCCGCCTCAGCTGGAGAGGCGTCCCAATTGCCTTGCCAAGCCTCGAGGAGAATCCCGAGTTGTGTCTCGCAACTAGGCAAGAGTCCTGACGTGGCTGAACAAACACGTGTGTGGATGGGCCATCCCCGTCGTAACTCGAGAATATACCCCAGGTTCCCGCCGCAACTCGAGAAAAACCATGAGACTTCCCCCTCGCCGCAAGATGAGGCCCGATTCCCCTGCAATGCGTGCAGAGCAATTCTGTGTTGCACATCACACATGAAGGGAGCCTTGATTTCCTTGATGGCACTCCAGAGAAACCCCAAGAACACTGTTTCAAGGCTAGAGGGATCCTGAGGTCACTGTAGCAACACGAAAGAGCTCCGTGGACCAAAAATCAACTCGAGATGAGAGGTTAGTCCCTGGCTTCGACTCCAGAGGAATACCACCTTACCACAAGCACCTCAAGAGGAGGCTTCTCTCAGCTCTAGGTATGTGAGAGGGACCCTGAGTTTGCGGCCTCAAGTGGAATGGACACCGGGATGCCCTGACTCGAAATAAGGCCGGATATCCCTGCAGTGACTGGAATGCAGGCTCGTCTTGCATCTCCCAAGACGAAAGGGTGTCTGAATCCCCTGTGGAGACCACAGAGAAAGACCTAGTTCCCCACCTCATCGCGACAGGCGGCCTCAAATCCTTTGAAAACTCCAGAGGTATGCGGAGATCAGTGCCTCCAAAGGAGACGATGCCTGTCTCCTCGTGAAAATTGATAGGAGACCCAGGATTCCTGTGGCACGTCGAAAGGGACCCTTGGTCTCCCGTCTCAGCTGGAGAGGCATCCCAAATGCCCTGCAAAGCCTCGAGGAGAATCCCGAGTTGTCCCTCGCAACTAGGCAGGAGTCCTGACATGGCTGAACACACACGTGTGTGGAAGGGCCATCCCCGTCGTAACTCGAGAATATACCCCAGGTTCCCGCCGCAACTCGAGAAAAACCATGAGACTTCCCCCTCGCCGCGAGATGAGGCCCGATTCCCCTGCACTGCGTGCAGAGCAATTCCGTGTTGCACATCACACATGAAAGGAGACTTGATTTCCTTGATGGCACTCCAGAGAAACCCCAAGAACACTGTTTCAAGGCTAGAGGGATCCTGAGGTCACTGTAGCAACACGAAAGAGCTCCGTGGACCAAGAATCAACTCGAGATGAGAGGTTAGTCCCTGGCTTCGACTCCTGAGGACTACCACCTTACCACAAGCACCTCAAGAGGAGGCTTCTCTCAGCTCTAGGTATGTGAGAGGGATCCTGAGTTTGCGGCCTCAAGTGGAATGGACACCGCGATGCCCTGACGTGAAATAAGGCTGGATATCCCTGCAGTGACTTCAATGCAGGCTCGTCTTGCATCTCCCAGGACGAAAGGATGTCTGAATCCCCTGTGGAAAGCACAGAGAAAGACTAAGTTCCCCACCTCATCGCGACCGGAGGCCTCACATCCTTTGAAAACTCCAGAGGTACGTGGAGATCAGTGCCTCCAAAGGAGACGATGCCTGACTCCTCGTGAAACTTGATAGGAGTCCCAGGATTCCTGTGGCACTTGGAAAGGGACACTTGGTCTCCCGCCTCAGCTGGAGAGGCGTCCCAATTGCCCTGCCAAGCCTCGAGGAGAATGCAGAGTTGTCCCTCGCAACTAGGCAGGAGTCCTGATGTCGCTGAAGAAACACGTGGGTGGAAGGGCCATCCCCGTCGTAACTCGAGAATATACCCCAGGTTCCCACCGCAACTCGAGAAAAACCATGAGACTTCCCCCTCGCCGCGAGATGAGGCCCGATTCCCCTGCACTGCGTGCAGAGCAATTCCGTGTTGCACATCACACATGAAAGGAGCCTTGATTTCCTTGATGGCACTCCAGAGAAACCCCAAGAACACTGTTTCAAGGATAGAGGGATCCTGAGGTCACTGTAGCAACACGAAAGAGCTCCGTGGGCCAAAAATCAACTCGAGATGAGAGGTTAGTCCCTGGCTTCGACTCCAGAGGAATACCACCTTACCACAAGCACCTCAAGAGGAGGCTTCTCTCAGCTCTAGGTATGTGAGAGGGACCCTGAGTTTGCGGCCTCAAGTGGAATGGACACCGCGATGCCCTGACGCGAAATAAGGCTGGATATCCCTGCAGTGACTTGAATGCAGGCTCGTCTTGCATCTCCCAAGATGAAAGGATGTCTGAATCCCCTGTGGAGACCACAGAGAAAGACCTAGTTCCCCACCTCATCGCGACCGGAGGCCTCACATCCTTTGAAAACTCCAGAGGTACGCGGAGATCAGTGCCTCCAAAGGAGACGATGCCTGACTCCTCGTGAAACTTGATAGGAGTCCCAGGATTCCTGTGGCACGTGGAAATGGACCCTTGGTCTCCCGCTTCAGCTGGAGAGGCGTCCTAATTGCCTTGCCAAGCCTCGAGGAGAATCCCGAGTTGTGTCTCGCAACTAGGCAGGAGTCCTGACGTGGCTGAACACACACGTGTGTGGAAGGGCCATCCCCGTCGTAACTCGAGAATATACCCCAGGTTCCCGCCGCAACTCGAGAAAAACCATGAGACTTCCCCCTCGCCGCGAGATGAGGCCAGATTCCTCTGCACTGCGTGCAGAGCAATTCCGTGTTGCACATCACACATGAAAGGAGCCTTGATTTCCTTGATGGCACTCCAGAGAAACCCCAAGAACACTGTTTCAAGGATAGAGGGATCGTGAGGTCACTGTAGCAACACGAAAGAACTCTGTGGACCAAAAATCAACTCGAAAAGAGAGGTTAGTCCCTGGATTCGTCTCCAGAGGAATACCACCTTACCACAAGCACCTCAAGAGGAGGCTTCTCTCAGCTCTAGGTATGTGAGAGGGACCCTGAGTTTGCGGCCTCAAGTGGAATGGACACCGCGATGCCCTGACTCGAAATAAGGCCGGATATCCCTGCAGTGACTTCAATGCAGGCTCGTCTTGCATCTCCCAGGACGAAAGGATGTCTGAATCCCCTGTGGAAAGCACAGAGAAAGACTTAGTTCCCACCTCATCGCGACCGATAGCCTCACATCCTTTGAAAACTCCAGAGGTACGCGGAGATCAGTGCCTCCAAAGGAGACGACGCCTGACTCCTCGTGAAACTTGATAGGAGTCCCAGGATTCCTGTGGCACTTGGAAAGGGACACTTGGTCTCCCGCCTCAGCTGGAGAGGCGTCCCAATTGCCCTGCCAAGCCTCGAGGAGAATCCAGAGTTGTCCCTCGCAACTAGGCAGGAGTCCTGACGTCGCTGAAGAAACACGTGGGTGGAAGGGCCATCCCCGTCGTAACTCGAGAATATACCCCAGGTTCCCGCCGCAACTCGAGAAAAACCATGAGACTTCCCCCTCGCCGCGAGATGAGGCCCGATTCCCCTGCACTGCGTGCAGAGCAATTCCGTGTTGCACATCACACATGAAAGGAGCCTTGATTTCCTTGATGGCACTCCAGAGAAACCCCAAGAACACTGTTTCAAGGCTAGAGGGATCCTGAGGTCACTGTAGCAACACGAAAGAGCTCCGTGGGCCAAAAATCAACTCGAGATGAGAGGTTAGTCCCTGGCTTCGACTCCAGAGGAATACCACCTTACCACAAGCACCTCAAGAGGAGGCTTCTCTCAGCTCTAGGTATGTGAGAGGGACCCTGAGTTTGCGGCCTCAAGTGGAATGGACACCGCGATGCCCTGACGCGAAATAAGGCTGGATATCCCTGCAGTGACTTGAATGCAGGCTCGTCTTGCATCTCCCAAGATGAAAGGATGTCTGAATCCCCTGTGGAGACCACAGAGAAAGACCTAGTTCCCCACCTCATCGCGACCGGAGGCCTCACATCCTTTGAAAACTCCAGAGGTATGCGGAGATCAGTGCCTCCAAAGGAGACGATGCCTGACTCCTCGTGCAACTTGATAGGAGTCCCAGGATTCCTGTGGCACGTGGAAAGGGACCCTTGGTCTCCCGCATCAGCTGGAGAGGCGTCCCAATTGCCTTGCCAAGCCTCGAGGAGAATCCCGAGTTGTGTCTCGCAACTAGGCAGGAGTCCTGACGTGGCTGAACAAACACGTGTGTGGAAGGGCCATCCCCGTCGTAACTCGAGAATATACCCCAGGTTCCCGCCGCAACTCGAGAAAAATCAAGAGACTTCCCCCTCGCCGCGAGATGAGGCCCGATTCCCCTGCACTGCGTGCAGAGCAATTCCGTGTTGCACATCACACATGAAAGGAGCCTTGATTTCCTTGATGGCACTCCAGAGAAACCCCAAGAACACTGTTTCAAGGCTAGAGGGATCCTGAGGTCACTGTAGCAAAACGAAAGAGCTCCGTGGGCCAAAAATCAACTCGAGATGAGATGTTAGTCCCTGGCTTCGACTCCAGAGGAATACCACCTTACCACAAGCACCTCAAGAGGAGGCTTCTCTCAGCTCTAGGTATGTGAGAGGGACCCTGATTTTGCGGCCTCAAGTGGAATGGACACCACGATGCCCTGACGCGAAATAAGGCTGGATATCCCTGCAGTGACTTGAATGCAGGCTCGTCTTGCATCTCCCAAGATGAAAGGATGTCTGAATCCCCTGTGGAGACCACAGAGAAAGACCTAGTTCCCCACCTCATCGCGACCGGAGGCCTCACATCCTTTGAAAACTCCAGAGGTACGCGGAGATCAGTGCCTCCAAAGGAGACGATGCCTGACTCCTCGTGCAACTTGATAGGAGTCCCAGGATTCCTGTGGCACGTGGAAAGGGACCCTTGGTCTCCCACGTCAGCTGGAGAGGCGTCCCAATTGCCTTGCCAAGCCTCGAGGAGAATCCCGAGTTGTGTCTCGCAACTAGGCAGGAGTCCTGACGTGGCTGAACAAACACGTGTGTGGAAGGGCCATCCCCGTAGTAACTCAAGAATATACCCCAGGTTCCCGCCGCAACTCGAGAAAAACCATGAGACTTCCCCCTCGCCGCGAGATGAGGCCCGATTCCCCTGCACTGCGTGCAGAGCAATTCTGTGTTGCACATCACACATGAAAGGAGCCTTGATTTCCTTCATGGCACTCCAGAGAAACCCCAAGAACACTGTTTCAAGGCTAGAGGGATCCTGAGGTCACTGTAGCAACACGAAAGAGCTCCGTGGACCAAAAATCAACTCGAGATGAGAGGTTAGTCCCTGGCTTCGACTCCAGAGGAATACCACCTTACCACAAGCACCTCAAGCGGAGGCTTCTCTCAGCTCTAGGTATGTGAGAGGGACCCTGAGTTTGCGGCCTCAAGTGGAATGGACACCACGATGCCCTGACTCGAAATAAGGCCGGATATCCCTGCAGTGACTGGAATGCAGGCTCGTCTTGCATCTCCCAAGATGAAAGGATGTCTGAATCCCCTGTGGAGACCACAGAGAAAGACCTAGTTCCCCACCCCATCGCGACAGGAGGCCTCAAATCCTTTGAAAACTCCAGTGGTATGCGGAGATCAGTGCCTCCAAAGGAGACGATGCCTGACTCCTCGCGAAACTTGATAGGAGACCCAGGATTCCTGTGGCACGTGGAAAGGGACACTTGGTCTCCTGTCTCAGCTGGAGAGGCGTCCCAATTGCCCTGCAAAGCCTCGAGGAGAATCCCGAGATGTCCCTCGCAACTAGGCAGGAGTCCTGACATGGCTGAACACACACGTGTGTGGAAGGGCCATCCCCGTCGTAACTCGAGAATATACCCCAGGTTCCCGCGGCAACTCGAGAAAAACCATGAGACTTCCCCCTCGCCACGAGATGAGGCACGATTCCCCTGCACTGCGTGCAGAGCAATTCCGTGTTGCACATCACACATGAAAGGAGCCTTGATTTCCCTGATGGCACTCCAGAGAAACCCCAAGAACACTGTTTCAAGGATAGAGGGATCCTGAGGTCACTGTAGCAACACGAAAGAGCTCCGTGGGCCAAAAATCAACTCGAGATGAGAGGTTAGTCCCTGGCTTCCACTCCAGAGGAATACCACCTTACCACAAGCACCTCAAGAGGAGGCTTCTCTCAGCTCTAGGTATGTGAGAGGGACCCTGAGTTTGCGGCCTCAAGTGGAATGGACACCGCGATGCCCTGACTCGAAATAAGGCCGGATATCCCTGCAGTGACTTCAATGCAGGCTCGTCTTGCATCTCCCAGGACGAAAGGATGTCTGAATCCCCTGTGGAAAGCACAGAGAAAGACTTAGTTCCCACCTCATCGCGACCGATAGCCTCACATCCTTTGAAAACTCCAGAGGTACGCGGAGATCAGTGCCTCCAAAGGAGACGACGCCTGACTCCTCGTGAAACTTGATAGGAGTCCCAGGATTCCTGTGGCACTTGGAAAGGGACACTTGGTCTCCCGCCTCAGCTGGAGAGGCGTCCCAATTGCCCTGCCAAGCCTCGAGGAGAATCCAGAGTTGTCCCTCGCAACTAGGCAGGAGTCCTGACGTCGCTGAAGAAACACGTGGGTGGAAGGGCCATCCCCGTCGTAACTCGAGAATATACCCCAGGTTCCCGCCGCAACTCGAGAAAAACCATGAGACTTCCCCCTCGCCGTGAGATGAGGCCCGATTCCCCTGCACTGCGTGCAGAGCAATTCCGTGTTGCACATCACACATGAAAGGAGCCTTGATTTCCTTGATGGCACTCCAGAGAAACCCCAAGAACACTGTTTCAAGGCTAGAGGGATCCTGAGGTCACTGTAGCAACACGAAAGAGCTCCGTGGGCCAAAAATCAACTCGAGATGAGATGTTAGTCCCTGGGTTCGACTCCAGAGGAATACCACCTTACCACAAGCACCTCAAGAGGAGGCTTCTCTCAGCTCTAGGTATGTGAGAGGGACCCTGAGTTTGCGGCCTCAAGTGGAATGGACACCGCGATGCCCTGACGCGAAATAAGGCTGGATATCCCTGCAGTGACTTGAATGCAGGCTCGTCTTGCATCTCCCAAGATGAAAGGATGTCTGAATCCCCTGTGGAGACCACAGAGAAAGACCTAGTTCCCCACCTCATCGCGACCGGAGGCCTCACATCCTTTGAAAACTCCAGAGGTACGCGGAGATCAGTGCCTCCAAAGGAGACGATGCCTGACTCCTCGTGCAACTTGATAGGAGTCCCAGGATTCTTGTGGCACGTGGAAAGGGACCCTTGGTCTCCCGCCTCAGCTGGAGAGGCGTCCCAATTGCCTTGCCAAGCCTCGAGGAGAATCCCGAGTTGTGTCTCGCAACTAGGCAGGAGTCCTGACGTGGCTGAACAAACACGTGTGTGGAAGGGCCATCCCCGTCGTAACTCGAGAATATACCCCAGGTTCCCGCCGCAACTCGAGAAAAACCAAGAGACTTCCCCCTTGCTGGGAGATGAGGCCCGATTCCCCTGAACTGCGTGCAGAGCAATTCCGTGTTGCACATCAAACATGAAAGGAGCCTTGATTTCCTTGATGGCACTCCAGAGAAACCCCAAGAACACTGTTTCAAGGCTAGAGGGATCCTGAGGTCACTGTAGCAAAACGAAAGAGCTCCGTGGGCCAAAAATCAACTCGAGATGAGATGTTAGTCCCTGGCTTCGACTCCAGAGGAATACCACCTTACCACAAGCACCTCAAGAGGAGGCTTCTCTCAGCTCTAGGTATGTGAGAGGGACCCTGATTTTGCGGCCTCAAGTGGAATGGACACCACGATGCCCTGACGCGAAATAAGGCTGGATATCCCTGCATTGACTTGAATGCAGGCTCGTCTTGCATCTCCCAAGGTGAAAGGATGTCTGAATCCCCTGTGGAGACCACAGAGAAAGACCTAGTTCCCCACCTCATCGCGACCGGAGGCCTCACATCCTTTGAAAACTCCAGAGGTACGCGGAGATCAGTGCCTCCAAAGGAGACGATGCCTGACTCCTCGTGCAACTTGATAGGAGTCCCAGGATTCCTGTGGCACGTGGAAAGGGACCCTTGGTCTCCCACGTCAGCTGGAGAGGCGTCCCAATTGCCTTGCCAAGCCTCGAGGAGAATCCCGAGTTGTGTCTCGCAACTAGGCAGGAGTCCTGACGTGGCTGAACAAACACGTGTGTGGAAGGGCCATCCCCGTAGTAACTCAAGAATATACCCCAGGTTCCCGCCACAACTCGAGAAAAACCATGAGACTTCCCCCTCGCCGCGAGATGAGGCCCGATTCCCCTGCACTGCGTGCAGAGCAATTCTGTGTTGCACATCACACATGAAAGGAGCCTTGATTTCCTTCATGGCACTCCAGAGAAACCCCAAGAACACTGTTTCAAGGCTAGAGGGATCCTGAGGTCACTGTAGCAACACGAAAGAGCTCCGTGGACCAAAAATCAACTCGAGATGAGAGGTTAGTCCCTGGCTTCGACTCCAGAGGAATACCACCTTACCACAAGCACCTCAAGCGGAGGCTTCTCTCAGCTCTAGGTATGTGAGAGGGACCCTGAGTTTGCGGCCTCAAGTGGAATGGACACCACGATGCCCTGACTCGAAATAAGGCCGGATATCCCTGCAGTGACTGGAATGCAGGCTCGTCTTGCATCTCCCAAGATGAAAGGATGTCTGAATCCCCTGTGGAGACCACAGAGAAAGACCTAGTTCCCCACCCCATCGCGACAGGAGGCCTCAAATCCTTTGAAAACTCCAGTGGTATGCGGAGATCAGTGCCTCCAAAGGAGACGATGCCTGACTCCTCGCGAAACTTGATAGGAGACCCAGGATTCCTGTGGCACGTGGAAAGGGACACTTGGTCTCCTGTCTCAGCTGGAGAGGCGACCCAATTGCCCTGCAAAGCCTCGAGGAGAATCCCGAGAGGTCCCTCGCAACTAGGCAGGAGTCCTGACATGGCTGAACACACACGTGTGTGGAAGGGCCATCCCCGTCGTAACTCGAGAATATACCCCAGGTTCCCGCGGCAACTCGAGAAAAACCATGAGACTTCCCCCTCGCCACGAGATGAGGCACGATTCCCCTGCACTGCGTGCAGAGCAATTCCGTGTTGCACATCACACATGAAAGGAGCCTTGATTTCCCTGATGGCACTCCAGAGAAACCCCAAGAACACTGTTTCAAGGATAGAGGGATCCTGAGGTCACTGTAGCAACACGAAAGAGCTCCGTGGGCCAAAAATCAACTCGAGATGAGAGGTTAGTCCCTGGCTTCGACTCCAGAGGAATACCACCTTACCACAAGCACCTCAAGAGGAGGCTTCTCTCAGCTCTAGGTATGTGAGAGGGACCCTGAGTTTGTGGCCTCAAGTGGAATGGACACCGCGATGCCCTGACTCGAAATAAGGCCGGATATCCCTGCAGTGACTGGAATGCAGGCTCGTCTTGCATCTCCCAAGACGAAAGGGTGTCTGAATCCCCTGTGGAGACCACAGAGAAAGACCTAGTTCCCCACCTCATCACGACAGGAGGCCTGAAATCCTTTGAAAACTCCAGAGGTATGCGGAGATCAGTGCCTCCAAAGGAGACGATGCCTGACTCCTCGTGAAACTTGATAGGAGACCCAGGAATCCTGTGGCACGTGGAAAGGGACACTTGGTCTCCCGTCTCAGCTGGAGAGGCGTCCCAATTGCCCTGCAAAGCCTCGAGGAGAATCCAGAGTTGTCCCTCGCAACTAGGCAGGAGTCCTGACGTAGCTGAAGAAACACGTGGGTGGAAGGGCCATCCCCGTCGTAACTCGAGAATATACCCCAGGTTCCCGCCGCAACTCGAGAAAAACCATGAGACTTCCCCCTCGCCGCGAGATGAGGCCCGATTCCCCTGCACTGCGTGCAGAGCAATTCCGTGTTGCACATCACACATGAAAGGAGCCTTGATTTCCTTGATGGCACTCCAGAGAAACCCCAAGAACACTGTTTCAAGGCTAGAGGGATCCTGAGGTCACTGTAGCAACACGAAAGAGCTCCGTGGACCAAGAATCAACACGAGATGAGAGGTTAGTCCCTGGCTTCGACTCCTGAGCAATACCACCTTACCACAAGCACCTCAAGAGGAGGCTTCTCTCAGCTCTAGGTATGTGAGAGGGATCCTGAGTTTGCGGCCTCAAGTGGAATGGACACCGCGATGCCCTGACTCGAAATAAGGCCGGATATCCCAGCAGTGACTTGAATGCAGGCTCGTCTTGCATCTCCCAAGAAGAAAGGATGTCTGAATCCCCTGTGGAGACCACAGAGAAACACCTAGTTCCCCACCTCATCGCGACCGGAGGCCTCACATCCTTTGAAAACTCCAGAGGTACGCGGAGATCAGTGCCTCCAAAGGAGACGATGCCTGACTCCTCGTGAAACTTGATAGGAGTCCCAGGATTCTTGTGGCACGTGGAAAGGGACCCTTGGTCTCCCGCCTCAGCTGGAGAGGCGTTCCAATTGCCCTGCCAAGCCTCGAGGAGAATCCCGAGTTGTCCCTCGCAACTAGGCAGGAGTCCTGACGTGGCTGAACAAACACGTGGGTGGAAGGGCCATCCCCGTCGTAACTCGAGAATATACCCCAGGTTCCCGTCGCAACTCGAGAAAAACCATGAGACTTCCCCCTCGCCGCGAGATGAGGCCCGATTCCCCTGTACTGCGTGCAGAGCAATTCCGTCTTGCACATCACACATGAAAGGAGCCTTGATTTCCTTGATGGCACTCCAGAGAAACCCAAGAACACTGTGTCAAAGATAGAGGGATCCTGAGGTCACTGTAGCAACACGAAAGAACTCTGTGGACCAAAAATCAACTCGAAAAGAGAGGTTAGTCCCTGGATTCGTCTCCAGAGGAATACCACCTTACCACAAGCACCTCAAGAGGAGGCTTCTCTCAGCTCTAGGTATGTGAGAGGGACCCTGAGTTTGCGGCCTCAAGTGGAATGGACACCGCGATGCCCTGACTCGAAATAAGGCCGGATATCCCTGCAGTGACTTCAATGCAGGCTCGTCTTGCATCTCCCAGGACGAAAGGATATCTGAATCCCCTGTGGAAAGCACAGAGAAAGATTTAGTTCCCCACCTCATCGCGACCGATAGCCTCACATCCTTTGAAAACTGAAGAGGTACGCGGAGATCAGTGCCTCCAAGGGAGACGACGCCTGACTTCTTGTGATACTTGATAGGAGTCCCAGGATTCCTGTGGCACGTGGAAAGGGACTCTTGGTCTCCCGCCTCAGCTGGAGAGGCGTCCCAATTGCCTTGCCAAGCCTCGAGGAGAATCCCGAGTTGTGTCTCGCAACTAGGCAAGAGTCCTGACGTGGCTGAACAAACACGTGTGTGGATGGGCCATCCCCGTCGTAACTCGAGAATATACCCCAGGTTCCCGCCGCAACTCGAGAAAAACCATGAGACTTCCCCCTCGCCGCGAGATGAGGCCCGATTCCCCTGCACTGCGTGCAGAGCAATTCTGTGTTGCACATCACACATGAAAGGAGCCTTGATTTCCTTGATGGCACTCCAGAGAAACCCCAAGAACACTGTTTCAAGGCTAGAGGGATCCTGAGGTCACTGTAGCAACACGAAAGAGCTCCGTGGACCAAAAATCAACTCGAGATGAGAGGTTAGTCCCTGGCTTCGACTCCAGAGGAATACCACCTTACCACAAGCACCTCAATAGGAGGCTTCTCTCAGCTCTAGGTATGTGAGAGGGACCCTGAGTTTGCGGCCTCAAGTGGAATGGACACCGCGATGCCCTGACTCGAAATGAGGCCGGATATCCCTGCAGTGACTTGAATGCAGGCTCGTCTTGCATCTCCCAAGACGAAAGGGTGTCTGAATCCCCTGTGGAGACCACAGAGAAAGACCTAGTTCCCCACCTCATCGCGACCGGAGGCCTCAAATCCTTTGAAAACTCCAGAGGTATGCGGAGATCAGTGCCTCCAAAGGAGACGATGCCTGACTCCTCGTGAAACTTGATAGGAGACCCAGGATTCCTGTGGCACGTGGAAAGGGACCCTTGGTCTCCCGTCTCAGCTGGAGAGGCATCCCAATTGCCCTGCAAAGCCTCGAGGAGAATCCCAAGTTGAACCTCGCAACTAGGCAAGAGTCCTGACGTCGCTGAAGAAACACGTGGGTGGAAGGTCCATCCCCGTCGTAACTCGAGGATATACCCCAGGTTCCCGCCGCAACTCGAGAAAAACCATGAGACTTCCCCCTCGCCGCGAGATGAGGCCCGATTTCCCTGCACTGCGTGCAGAGCAATTCCGTGTTGCACATCACACATGAAAGGAGCCTTGATTTCCTTGATGGCACTCCAGAGAAACCCCAAGAACACTGTTTCAAGGATAGAGGGATCCTGAGGTCACTGTAGCAACACGAAAGAGCTCCGTGGGCCAAAAATCAACTCGAGATGAGAGGTTAGTCCCTGGCTTCGACTCCAGAGGAATACCACCTTACCACAAGCACCTCAAGAGGAGGCTTCTCTCAGCTCTAGGTATGTGAGAGGGACCCTGAGTTTGCGGCCTCAAGTGGAATGGACACCGCGATGTCCTGACGCGAAATAAGGCTGGATATCCCTGCAGTGACTTGAATGCAGGCTCGTCTTGCATCTCCCAAGATGAAAGGATGTCTGAATCCCCTGTGGAGACCACAGAGAAAGACCTAGTTCCCCACCTCATCGCGACCGGAGGCCTCACATCCTTTGAAAACTCCAGAGGTACGCGGAGATCAGTGCCTCCAAAGGAGACGATGCCTGACTCCTCGTGCAACTTGATAGGAGTCCCAGGATTCCTGTGGCACGTGGAAATGGACCCTTGGTCTCCCGCCTCAGCTGGAGAGGCGTCCCAATTGCCTTGCCAAGCCTCGAGGAGAATCCCGAGTTGTGTCTCGCAACTAGGCAGGAGTCCTGACGTCGCTGAAGAAACACGTGGGTGGAAGGGACATCCCCGTCGTAACTCGAGAATATACCCCAGGTTCCCGCCGCAACTCGAGAAAAACCATGAGACTTCCCCCTCGCCGCGAGATGAGGCCCGATTTCCCTGCACTGAGTGCAGAGCAATTCCGTGTTGCACATCACACATGAAAGGAGCCTTGATTTCCTTCATGGCACTCCAGAGAAACCCCAAGAACACTGTTTCAAGGATAGAGGGATCCTGAGGTCACTGTAGCAACAAGAAAGAGCTCCGTGGGCCAAAAATCAACTCGAGATGAGAGGTTAGTCCCTGGCTTCGACTCCAGAGGAATACCACCTTACCACAAGCACCTCAAGAGGAGGCTTCTCTCAGCTCTAGGTATGTGAGAGGGACCCTGAGTTTGCGGCCTCAAGTGGAATGGACACCGCGATGTCCTGACGCGAAATAAGGCTGGATATCCCTGCAGTGACTTGAATGCAGGCTCGTCTTGCATCTCCCAAGATGAAAGGATGTCTGAATCCCCTGTGGAGACCACAGAGAAAGACCTAGTTCCCCACCTCATCGCGACCGGAGGCCTCACATCCTTTGAAAACTCCAGAGGTACGCGGAGATCAGTGCCTCCAAAGGAGACGATGCCTGACTCCTCGTGCAACTTGATAGGAGTCCCAGGATTCCTGTGGCACGTGGAAATGGACCCTTGGTCTCCCGCCTCAGCTGGAGAGGCATTCCAATTGCCCTGCCAAGCCTCGAGTAGAATCCCGAGTTGTCCCTCGCAACTAGGCAGGAGTCCTGACCTGGCTGAACAAACACGTGGGTGGAAGGGCCATCCTCGTCGTAACTCGAGAATATACCCCAGGTTCCCGCCGCAACTCGAGAAAAACCATGAGACTTCCCCCTCGATGCGAGATGAGGCCCGATTCCCCTGTACTGCGTGCAGAGCAATTCCGTGTTGCACATCACACATAAAAGGAGCCTTGATTTCCTTGATGGCACTCCAGAGAAACCCCAAGAACACTGTTTCAAGGCTAGAGGGATCCTGAGGTCACTGTAGCAACACGAAAGAACTCTGTGGACCAAAAATCAACTCGAAAAGAGAGGTTAGTCCCTGGATTCGTCTCCAGAGGAATACCACCTTACCACAAGCACCTCAAGAGGAGGCTTCTCTCAGCTCTAGGTATGTGAGAGGGACCCTGAGTTTGCGGCCTCAAGTGGAATGGACACCGCGATGCCCTGACTTGAAATAAGGCCGGATATCCCTGCAGTGACTTCAATGCAGGCTCGTCTTGCATCTCCCAGGACGAAAGGATGTCTGAATCCCCTGTGGAAAGCACAGAGAAAGACTTAGTTCCCCACCTCATCGCGACCGATAGCCTCACATCCTTTGAAAACTCCAGAGGTACGCAGAGATCAGTGCCTCCAAAGGAGACGACGCCTGACTCCTCGTGAAACTTGATAGGAGTCCCAGGATTCCTGTGGCACTTGGAAAGGGACACTTGGTCTCCCGCCTCAGCTGGAGAGGCGTCCCAATTGCCCTGCCAAGCCTCGAGGAGAATCCAGAGTTGTCCCTCGCAACTAGGCAGGAGTCCTGACGTCGCTGAAGAAACACGTGGGTGGAAGGGCCATCCCCGTCGTAACTCGAGAATATACCCCAGGTTCCCGCCGCAACTCGAGAAAAACCATGAGACTTCCCCCTCGCCGCAAAATGAGGCCTGATTCCCCTGCACTGCGTGCAGAGCAATTCCGTGTTGCACATCACACATGAAAGGAGCCTTGATTTCCTTGATGGCACTCCAGAGAAACCCCAAGAACACTGTTTCAAGGCTAGAGGGATCCTGAGGTCACTGTAGCAACACGAAAGAGCTCCGTGGGCCAAAAATCAACTCGAGATGAGAGGTTAGTCCCTGGCTTCGACTCCAGAGGAATACCACCTTACCACAAGCACCTCAAGAGGAGGCTTCTCTCAGCTCTAGGTATGTGAGAGGGACCCTGAGTTTGCGGCCTCAAGTGGAATGGACATCGCGATGCCCTGACGCGAAATAAGGCTGGATATCCCTGCAGTGACTTGAATGCAGGCTCGTCTTGCATCTCCCAAGATGAAAGGATGTCTGAATCCCCTGTGGAGACCACAGAGAAAGACCTAGTTCCCCACCTCATCGCGACCGGAGGCCTCACATCCTTTGAAAACTCCAGAGGTACGCGGAGATCAGTGCCTCCAAAGGAGACGATGCCTGACTCCTCGTGCAACTTGATAGGAGTCCCAGGATTCCTGTGGCACGTGGAAAGGGACCCTTGGTCTCCCGCCTCAGCTGGAGAGGCGTCCCAATTGCCTTGCCAAGCCTCGAGGAGAATCCCGAGTTGTGTCTCGCAACGAGGCAGGAGTCCTGACGTGGCTGAACAAACACGTGTGTGGAAGGGCCATCCCCGTCGTAACTCGAGAATATACCCCAGGTTCCCGCTGCAACTCGAGAAAAACCATGAGACTTCCCCCTCGCCACGAGATGAGGCACGATTCCCCTGCACTGCGTGCAGAGCAATTCCGTGTTGCACATCACACATGAAAGGAGCCTTGATTTCCTTGATGGCACTCCAGAGAAACCCCAAGAACACTGTTTCAAGGCTAGAGGGATCCTGAGGTCACTGTAGCAACACGAAAGAGCTCCGTGGACCAAGAATCAACACGAGATGAGAGGTTAGTCCCTGGCTTCGACTCCTGAGAAATACCACCTTACCACAAGCACCTCAAGAGGAGGCTTCTCTCAGCTCTAGGTATGTGAGAGGGACCCTGAGTTTGCGGCCTCAAGTGGAATGGACACCGCGATGCCCTGACGCGAAATAAGGCTGGATATCCCTGCAGTGACTTGAATGCAGGCTCGTCTTGCATCTCCCAAGATGAAAGGATGTCTGAATCCCCTGTGGAGACCACAGAGAAAGACCTAGTTCCCCACCTCATCGCGACCGGAGGCCTCACATCCTTTGAAAACTCCAGAGGTACGCGGAGATCAGTGCCTCCAAAGGAGACGATGCCTGACTCCTCGTGAAACTTGATAGGAGTTCCAGGATTCCTGTGGCACGTGGAAAGGGACCCTTGGTCTCCCGCATCAGCTGGAGAGGCGTCCCAATTGCCTTGCCAAGCCTCGAGGAGAATCCCGAGTTGTGTCTCGCAACTAGGCAAGAGTCCTGACGTGGCTGAACAAACACGTGTGTGGAAGGGCCATCCCCGTCGTAACTCGAGAATATATCCCAGGTTCCCGCCGCAACTCGAGAAAAACCATGAGACTTCACCCTCGCCGCGAGATGAGGCCCGATTCCCCTGCACTGCGTGCAGAGCAATTCCGTCTTGCACATCACACATGAAAGGAGCCTTGATTTCCTTCATGGCACTCCAGAGAAACCCCAAGAACACTGTTTCAAGGCTAGAGGGATCCTGAGGTCACTGTAGCAACACGAAAGAGCTCCGTGGACCAAAAATCAACTCGAGATGAGAGGTTAGTCCCTGGCTTCGACTCCAGAGGAATACCACCTTACCACAAGCACCTGAAGAGGAGGCTTCTCTCAGCTCTAGGTATGTGAGAGGGATCCTGAGTTTGCGGCCTCAAGTGGAATGGACACCGCGATGCCCTGACTCGAAATAAGGCCGGATATCCCTGCAGTGACTGGAATGCAGGCTCGTCTTGCATCTCCCAAGACGAAAGGGTGTCTGAATCCCCTGTGGAGACCACAGAGAAACACCTAGTTCCCCACCTCATCGCGACAGGAGGCCTCAAATCCTTTGAAAACTCCAGAGGTATGCGGAGATCAGTGCCTCCAAAGGAGACGATGCCTGACTCCTCGTGAAACTTGATAGGAGTCCCAGGATTCTTGTGGCACGTGGAAAGGGACCCTTGGTCTCCCGCCTCAGCTGGAGAGGCGTCCCAATTGCCTTGCCAAGCCTCGAGGAGAATCCCGAGTTGTGTCTCGCAACTAGGCAGGAGTCCTGACGTGGCTGAACAAACATGTGTGTGGAAGGGCCATCCCCGTCATAACTCGAGAATATACCCCAGGTTCCCGCCGCAACTCGAGAAAAACCATGAGACTTCCCCCTCGCCGCAAAATGAGGCCCGATTCCCCTGCACTGCGTGCAGAGCAATTCTGTGTTGCAGATCACACATGAAAGGAGCCTTGATTTCCTTCATGGCACTCCAGAGAAACCCCAAGAACACTGTTTCAAGGCTAGAGGGATCCTGAGGTCACTATAGCAACACGAAAGAGCTCCGTGGACCAAAAATCAACTCGAGATGAGAGGTTAGTCCCTGGCTTCGACTCCTGAGGAAGACCACCTTACCACAAGCACCTCAAGAGGAGGCTTCTCTCAGGTCTAGGTATGTGAGAGGGACCCTGAGTTTGCGGCCTCAAGTGGAATGGACACCACGATGCCCTGACTCGAAATAAGGCCGGATATCCCTGCAGTGACTGGAATGCAGGCTCGTCTTGCATCTCCCAAGACGAAAGGGTGTCTGAATCCCCTGTGGAGACCACAGAGAAAGACCTAGTTCCCCACCTCATCGCGACAGGAGGCCTCAAATCCTTTGAAAACTCCAGAGGTATGCGGAGATCAGTGCCTCCAAAGGAGACGATGCCTGACTCCTCGTGAAACTTGATAGGAGTCCCAGGATTCCTGTGGCACGTGGAAAGGGACCCTTGGTCTTCCGTCTCAGCTGGAGAGGCGTCCCAATTGCCCTGCAAAGCCTCGAGGAGAATCCCGAGTTGTCCCTCGCAACTAGGCAGGAGTCCTGACATGGCTGAACACACACGTGTGTGGAAGGGCCATCCCCGTCGTAACTCGAGAATATACCCCAGGTTCCCGCCGCAACTCGAGAAAAACCATGAGACTTCCCCCTCGCCGTGAGATGAGGCCAGATTCCTCTGCACTGCGTGCAGAGCAATTCCGTGTTGCACATCACACATGTAAGGAGCCTTGATTTCCTTGATGGCACTCCAGAGAAACCCCAAGAACACTGTTTCAAGGATAGAGGGATCCTGAGGTCACTGTAGCAACACAAAAGAGCTCCGTGGACCAAGAATCAACACGAGATGAGAGGTTAGTCCCTGACTTCGACTCCTGAGGAATACCACCTTACCACAAGCACCTCAAGAGGAGGCTTCTCTCAGCTCTAGGTATGTGAGAGGGATCCTGAGTTTGCGGCCTCAAGTGGAATGGACACCGCGATGCCCTGACGCGAAATATGGCCGGATATCCCTGCAGTGACTTGAATGCAGGCTCGTCTTGCATCTCCCAAGATGAAAGGATGTCTGAATCCCCTCTGGAGACCACAGAGAAAGACCTAGTTCCCCACCTCATCGCGACCGGAGGCCTCACATCCTTTGAAAACTCCAGAGGTACGCGGAGATCAGTGCCTCCAAAGGAGACGATGCCTGACTCCTCGTGCAACTTGATAGGAGTCCCAGGATTCCTGTGGCACTTGGAAAGGGACCCTTGGTCTCCCGCCTCAGCTGGAGAGGCGTCCCAATTGCCTTGCCAAGCCTCGAGGAGAATCCCGAGTTGTGTCTCACAACTAGGCAGGAGTCCTGACGTGGCTGAACAAACACGTGTGTGGAAGGGCCATCCCCGTCGTAACTCGAGAATATACCCCAGGTTCCCGCCGCAACTCGAGAAAAACCATAAGACTTCCCCCTCGCCGCGAGATGAGGCCCGATTCCCCTGCACTGCGTGCAGAGCAATTCTGTGTTGCACATCACACATGAAAGGAGCCTTGATTTCCTTCATGGCACTCCAGAGAAACCCCAAGAACACTGTTTCAAGGCTAGAGGGATCCTGCGGTCACTGTAGCAACACGAAAGAGCTCCGTGGACCAAAAATCAACTCGAGATGAGAGGTTAGTCCCTGGCTTCGACTCCAGAGGAATACCACCTTACCACAAGCACCTCAAGAGGAGGCTTCTCTCAGCTCTAGGTATGTGAGAGGGACCCTGAGTTTGCGGCCTCAAGTGGAATGGACACCGCGATGCCCTGACTCGAAATAAGGCCGGATATCCCTGCAGTGACTGGAATGCAGGCTCGTCTTGCATCTCCCAAGATGAAAGGGTGTCTGAATCCCCTGTGGAGACCACAGAGAAAGACCTAGTTCCCCACCTCATCGCGACAGGAGGCCTCAAATCCTTTGAAAACTCCAGTGGTATGCGGAGATCAGTGCCTCCAAAGGAGACGATGCCTGACTCCTCGTGAAACTTGATAGGAGACCCAGGATTCCTGTGGCACGTGGAAAGGGACCCTTGGTCTCCCGTCTCAGCTGGAGAGGCGTCCCAATTGCCCTGCAAAGCCTCGAGGAGAATCCCGAGTTGTCCCTCGCAACTAGGCAGGAGTCCGGACATGGCTGAACACACACGTGTGTGGAAGGGCCATCCCCGTCGTAACTCGAGAATATACCCCAGGTTCCCGCCGCAACTCGAGAAAAACCATGAGACTTCCCCCTCGATGCGAGATGAGGCCCGATTCCCCTGCACTGCGTGCAGAGCAATTCCGTGTTGCACATCACACATGAAGGAGCCTTGATTTCCTTGATGGCACTCCAGAGAAACCCCAAGAACACTGTTTCAAGGCTAGAGGGAACCTGAGGTTACTGTAGCAACACGAAAGAGCTCCGTGGGCCAAAAATCAACTCGAGATGAGAGGTTAGTCCCTGGCTTCGACTCCAGAGGAATACCACCTTACCACAAGCACCTCAAGAGGAGGCTTCTCTCAGCTCTAGGTATGTGAGAGGGACCCTGAGTTTGCGGCCTCAAGTGGAATGGACACCGCGATGCCCTGACTCGAAATAAGGCTGGATATCCCTGCAGTGACTTGAATGCAGGCTCGTCTTGCATCTCCCAAGAAGAAAGGATGTCTGAATCCCCTGTGGAGACCACAGAGAAACACCTAGTTCCCCACCTCATCGCGACCGGAGGCCTCACATCCTTTGAAAACTCCAGAGGTACGCGGAGATCAGTGCCTCCAAAGGAGACGATGCCTGACTCCTCGTGAAACTTGATAGGAGTCCCAGGATTCTTGTGGCACGTGGAAAGGGACCCTTGGTCTCCCGCCTCAGCTGGAGAGGCATTCCAATTGCCCTGCCAAGCCTCGAGGAGAATCCCGAGTTGTCCCTCGCAACTAGGCACGAGTCCTGACGTGGCTGAACAAACACGTGGGTGGAAGGGCCATCCCCGTCGTAACTCGAGAATATACCCCAGGTTCCCGCCGCAACTCGAGACAAACCATGAGACTTCCCCCTTGATGCGAGATGAGGTCCGATTCCCCTGTACTGCGTGCAGAGCAATTCCGTCTTGCACATCACACATGAAAGGAGCCTTGATTTCCTTGATGGCACTCCAGAGAAACCCCAAGAACACTGTTTCAAGGCTAGAGGGATCCTGAGGTCACTGTAACAACACGAAAGAACTCTGTGGACCAAAAATCAACTCGAAAAGAGAGGTTAGTCCCTGGATTCGTCTCCAGAGGAATACCACCTTACCACAAGCACCTCAAGAGGAGGCTTCTCTCAGCTCTAGGTATGTGAGAGGGACCCTGAGTTTGCGGCCTCAAGTGGAATGGACACCGCGATGCCCTGACGCGAAATAAGGCTGGATATCCCTGCAGTGACTTGAATGCAGGCTCGTCTTGCATCTCCCAAGATGAAAGGATGTCTGAATCCCCTGTGGAGACCACAGAGAAAGACCTAGTTCCCCACCTCATCGCGACCGGAGGCCTCACATCCTTTGAAAACTCCAGAGGTACGCGGAGATCAGTGCCTCCAAAGGAGACGATGCCTGACTTCTTATGAAATTGATAGGAGTCCCAGGATTCCTGTGGCACGTGGAAAGGGACTCTTGGTCTCCCGCCTCAGCTGGAGAGGCGTCCCAATTGCCTTGCCAAGCCTCGAGGAGAATCCCGAGTTGTGTCTCGCAACTAGGCAAGAGTCCTGACGTGGCTGAACAAACACGTGTGTGGATGGGCCATCCCCGTCGTAACTCGAGAATATACCCCAGGTTCCCGCCGCAACTCGAGAAAAACCATGAGACTTCCCCCTCGCCGCCAGATGAGGCCCGATTCCCCTGCACTGCGTGCAGAGCAATTCTGTGTTGCACATCACACATGAAAGGAGCCTTGATTTCCTTGATGGCACTCCAGAGAAACCCCAAGAACATTGTTTCAAGGCTAGAGGGATCCTGAGGTCACTGGAGCAACAAGAAAGAGCTCCGTGGACCAAAAATCAACTCGAGATGAGAGGTTAGTCCCTGGCTTCGACTCCAGAGGAATACCACCTTACCACAAGCACCTCAAGAGGAGGCTTCTCTCAGCTCTAGGTATGTGAGAGGGACCCTGAGTTTGCGGCCTCAAGTGGAATGGACACCGCGATGCCCTGACTCGAAATAAGGCCGGATATCCCTGCAGTGACTGGAATGCAGGCTCGTCTTGCATCTCCCAAGACGAAAGGGTGTCTGAATCCCCTGTGGAGACCACAGAGAAAGACCTAGTTCCCCACCTCATCGCGACAGGCGGCCTCAAATCCTTTGAAAACTCCAGAGGTATGCGGAGATCAGTGCCTCCAAAGGAGACGATGCCTGACTCCTCGTGAAACTTGAAAGGAGACCCAGGATTCCTGTGGCACGTGGAAAGGGACCCTTGGTCTCCCGTCTCAGCTGGAGAGGCGTCCCAATTGCCCTGCAAAGCCTCGAGGAGAATCCCGAGTTGTCCCTCGCAACTAGGCAGGAGTCCTGACGTCGCTGAAGAAACACGTGGGTGGAAGGGCCATCCCCGTCGTAACTCGAGAATATACCCCAGGTTCCCGCCGCAACTCGAGAAAAACCATGAGACTTCCCCCTCGATGCGAGATGAGGCCCGATTCCCCTGCACTGCGTGCAGAGCAATTCCGTGTTGCACATCACACATGAAAGGAGCCTTGATTTCCTTGATGGCACTCCAGAGAAACCCCAAGAACACTGTTTCAAGGCTAGAGGGATCCTGAGGTCACTGTAGCAACACGAAAGAGCTCCGTGGACCAAGAATCAACACGAGATGAGAGGTTAGTCCCTGGCTTCGACTCCTGAGGAATACCACCTTACCACAAGCACCTCAAGAGGAGGCTTCTCTCAGCTCTAGGTATGTGAGAGGGATCCTGAGTTTGCGGCCTCAAGTTGAATGGACACCGCGATGCCCTGACTCGAAATAAGGCCGGATATCCCTGCAGTGACTTGAATGCAGGCTCGCCTTGCATCTCCCAAGAAGAAAGGATGTCTGAATCCCCTGTGGAGACCACAGAGAAACACCTAGTTCCCCACCTCATCGCGACCGGAGGCCTCACATCCTTTGAAAACTCCAGAGGTACGCGGAAATCACTGCCTCCAAAGGAGACGATGCCTGACTCCTCGTGAAACTTGATAGGAGTCCCAGGATTCTTGTCGCACGTGGTAAGGGACCCTTGGTCTCCCGCCTCAGCTGGAGAGGCGTTCCAATTGCCCTGCCAAGCCTCGAGGAGAATCCCGAGTTGTCCCTCGCAACTAGGCAGGAGTCCTGATGTGGCTGAACAAACACGTGGGTGGAAGGGCCATCCCCGTCGTAACTCGAGAATATACCCCAGGTTCCCGCTGCAACTCGAGAAAAACCATGAGACTTCCCCCTCGATGCGAGATGAGGCCCGATTCCCCTGTACTGCGTGCAGAGCAATTCCGTCTTGCACATCACACATGAAAGGAGCCTTGATTTCCTTGATGGCACTCCAGAGAAACCCCAAGAACACTGTTTCAAGGATAGAGGGATCCTGAGGTCAGTGTAGCAACACGAAAGAACTCTGTGGACCAAAAATCAACTCGAAAAGAGAGGTTAGTCCCTGGATTCGTCTCCAGAGGAATACCACCTTACCACAAGCACCTCAAGAGGAGGCTTCTCTCAGCTCTAGGTATATGAGAGGGACCCTGAGTTTGCGGACTCAAGTGGAATGGACACCGCGATGCCCTGACGCGAAATAAGGCTGGATATCCCTGCAGTGACTTCAATGCAGGCTCGTCTTGCATCTCCCAAGATGAAAGGATGTCTGAATCCCCTGTGGAGACCACAGAGAAAGACCTAGTTCCCCACCTCATCGCGACCGGAGGCCTCACATCCTTTGAAAACTCCAGAGGTATGCGGAGATCAGTGCCTCCAAAGGAGACGATGCCTGACTTCTTGTGAAACTTGATAGGAGTCCCAGGATTCCTGTGGCACGTGGAAAGGGACTCTTGGTCTCCCGCCTCAGCTGGAGAGGCGTCCCAATTGCCTTGCCAAGCCTAGAGGAGAATCCCGAGTTGTGTCTCGCAACTAGGAAAGAGTCCTGACTTGGCTGAACAGACACGTGTGTGGATGGGCTATCCCCGTCGTAACTCAAGAATATACCCCAGGTTCCCGCCGCAACTCGAGAAAAACCATGAGACTTCCCCCTCGCCGCGAGGTGAAGCCCGATTCCCCTGCACTGCGTGCAGAGCAATTCTGTGTTGCACATCACACATGAAAGGAGCCTTGATTTCCTTGATGGCACTCCAGAGAAACCCCAAGAACACTGTTTCAAGGCTAGAGGGATCCTGAGGTCACTGTAGCAACAAGAAAGAGCTCCGTGGACCAAAAATCAACTCGAGATGAGAGGTTAGTCCCTGGCTTCGACTCCAGAGGAATACCACCTTACCACAAGCACCTCAAGAGGAGGCTTCTCTCAGCTCTAGGTATGTGAGAGGGACCCTGAGTTTGCGGCCTCAAGTGGAATGGACACCGCGATGCCCTGACTCGAAATAAGGCCGGATATCCCTGCAGTGACTGGAATGCAGGCTCGTCTTGCATCTCCCAAGACGAAAGGGTGTCTGAATCCCCTGTGGAGACCACAGAGAAAGACCTAGTTCCCCACCTCATCGCGACAGGCGGCCTCAAATCCTTTGAAAACTCCAGAGGTATGCGGAGATCAGTGCCTCCAAAGGAGACGATGCCTGACTCCTCGTGAAACTTGATAGGAGACCCAGGATTCCTATGGCACTTGGAAAGGGACCCTTGGTCTCCCGTCTCAGCTGGAGAGGCATCCCAATTGCCCTGCAAAGCCTCGAGGAGAATCCCGAGTTGTCCCTCGCAACTAGGCAGGAGTCCTGACATGGCTGAACACACACGTGTGTGGAAGGGCCATCCCCGTCGTAACTCGAGAATATACCCCAGGTTCCCACCGCAACTCGAGAAAAACCATGAGACTTCCCCCTCGCCGCGAGATGAGGCCCGATTCCCCTGCACTGCGTGCAGAGCAATTCCGTGTTGCACATCACACATGAAAGGAGCCTTGATTTCCTTGATGGCACTCCAGAGAAACCCCAAGAACACTGTTTCAAGGCTAGAGGGATCCTGAGGTCACTGTAGCAACACGAAAGAGCTCCGTGGACCAAGAATCAACTCGAGATGAGAGGTTAGTCCCTGGCTTCGACTCCTGAGGAATACCAACTTACCACAAGCACCTCAAGAGGAGGCTTCTCTCAGCTCTAGGTATGTGAGAGGGACCCTGAGTTTGCGGCCTCAAGTGGAATGGACACCGCGATGCCCTGACTTGAAATAAGGCCGGATATCCCTGCAGTGACTTCAATGCAGGCTCGTCTTGCATCTCCCAGGACGAAAGGATGTCTGAATCCCCTGTGGAAAGCACAGAGAAAGACTTAGTTCCCCACCTCATCGCGACCGATAGCCTCACATCCTTTGAAAACTCCAGAGGTACGCAGAGATCAGTGCCTCCAAAGGAGACGACGCCTGACTCCTCGTGAAACTTGATAGGAGTCCCAGGATTCCTGTGGCACTTGGAAAGGGACACTTGGTCTCCCGCCTCAGCTGGAGAGGCGTCCCAATTGCCCTGCCAAGCCTCGAGGAGAATCCAGAGTTGTCCCTCGCAACTAGGCAGGAGTCCTGACGTCGCTGAAGAAACACGTGGGTGGAAGGGCCATCCCCGTCGTAACTCGAGAATATACCCCAGGTTCCCGCCGCAACTCGAGAAAAACCATGAGACTTCCCCCTCGCCGCGAGATGAGGCCTGATTCCCCTGCACTGCGTGCAGAGCAATTCCGTGTTGCACATCACACATGAAAGGAGCCTTGATTTCCTTGATGGCACTCCAGAGAAACCCCAAGAACACTGTTTCAAGGCTAGAGGGATCCTGAGGTCACTGTAGCAACACGAAAGAGCTCCGTGGGCCAAAAATCAACTCGAGATGAGAGGTTAGTCCCTGGCTTCGACTCCAGAGGAATACCACCTTACCACAAGCACCTCAAGAGGAGGCTTCTCTCAGCTCTAGGTATGTGAGAGGGACCCTGAGTTTGCGGCCTCAAGTGGAATGGACATCGCGATGCCCTGACGCGAAATAAGGCTGGATATCCCTGCAGTGACTTGAATGCAGGCTCGTCTTGCATCTCCCAAGATGAAAGGATGTCTGAATCCCCTGTGGAGACCACAGAGAAAGACCTAGTTCCCCACCTCATCGCGACCGGAGGCCTCACATCCTTTGAAAACTCCAGAGGTACGCGGAGATCAGTGCCTCCAAAGGAGACGATGCCTGACTCCTCGTGCAACTTGATAGGAGTCCCAGGATTCCTGTGGCACGTGGAAAGGGACCCTTGGTCTCCCGCCTCAGCTGGAGAGGCGTCCCAATTGCCTTGCCAAGCCTCGAGGAGAATCCCGAGTTGTGTCTCGCAACGAGGCAGGAGTCCTGACGTGGCTGAACAAACACGTGTGTGGAAGGGCCATCCCCGTCATAACTCGAGAATATACCCCAGGTTCCCGCTGCAACTCGAGAAAAACCATGAGACTTCCCCCTCGCCACGAGATGAGGCACGATTCCCCTGCACTGCGTGCAGAGCAATTCCGTGTTGCACATCACACATGAAAGGAGCCTTGATTTCCTTGATGGCACTCCAGAGAAACCCCAAGAACACTGTTTCAAGGCTAGAGGGATCCTGAGGTCACTGTAGCAACACGAAAGAGCTCCGTGGACCAAGAATCAACACGAGATGAGAGGTTAGTCCCTGGCTTCGACTCCTGAGAAATACCACCTTACCACAAGCACCTCAAGAGGAGGCTTCTCTCAGCTCTAGGTATGTGAGAGGGACCCTGAGTTTGCGGCCTCAAGTGGAATGGACACCGCGATGCCCTGACGCGAAATAAGGCTGGATATCCCTGCAGTGACTTGAATGCAGGCTCGTCTTGCATCTCCCAAGATGAAAGGATGTCTGAATCCCCTGTGGAGACCACAGAGAAAGACCTAGTTCCCCACCTCATCGCGACCGGAGGCCTCACATCCTTTGAAAACTCCAGAGGTACGCGGAGATCAGTGCCTCCAAAGGAGACGATGCCTGACTCCTCGTGAAACTTGATAGGAGTTCCAGGATTCCTGTGGCACGTGGAAAGGGACCCTTGGTCTCCCGCATCAGCTGGAGAGGCGTCCCAATTGCCTTGCCAAGCCTCGAGGAGAATCCCGAGTTGTGTCTCGCAACTAGGCAAGAGTCCTGACGTGGCTGAACAAACACGTGTGTGGAAGGGCCATCCCCGTCGTAACTCGAGAATATATCCCAGGTTCCCGCCGCAACTCGAGAAAAACCATGAGACTTCACCCTCGCCGCGAGATGAGGCCCGATTCCCCTGCACTGCGTGCAGAGCAATTCCGTCTTGCACATCACACATGAAAGGAGCCTTGATTTCCTTCATGGCACTCCAGAGAAACCCCAAGAACACTGTTTCAAGGCTAGAGGGATCCTGAGGTCACTGTAGCAACACGAAAGAGCTCCGTGGACCAAAAATCAACTCGAGATGAGAGGTTAGTCCCTGGCTTCGACTCCAGAGGAATACCACCTTACCACAAGCACCTGAAGAGGAGGCTTCTCTCAGCTCTAGGTATGTGAGAGGGACCCTGAGTTTGCGGCCTCAAGTGGAATGGACACCGCGATGCCCTGACTCGAAATAAGGCCGGATATCCCTGCAGTGACTGGAATGCAGGCTCGTCTTGCATCTCCCAAGACGAAAGGGTGTCTGAATCCCCTGTGGAGACCACAGAGAAAGACCTAGTTCCCCACCTCATCGCGACCGGAGGCCTCACATCCTTTGAAAACTCCAGAGGTACGCGGAGATCAGTGCCTCCAAAGGAGACGATGCCTGACTCCTCGTGCAACTTGATAGGAGTCCCAGGATTCCTGTGGCACTTGGAAAGGGACCCTTGGTCTCCCGCCTCAGCTGGAGAGGCGTCCCAATTGCCTTGCCAAGCCTCGAGGAGAATCCCGAGTTGTGTCTCACAACTAGGCAGGAGTCCTGACGTGGCTGAACAAACACGTGTGTGGAAGGGCCATCCCCGTCGTAACTCGAGAATATACCCCAGGTTCCCGCCGCAACTCGAGAAAAACCATAAGACTTCCCCCTCGCCGCGAGATGAGGCCCGATTCCCCTGCACTGCGTGCAGAGCAATTCTGTGTTGCACATCACACATGAAAGGAGCCTTTATTTCCTTCATGGCACTCCAGAGAAACCCCAAGAACACTGTTTCAAGGCTAGAGGGATCCTGCGGTCACTGTAGCAACACGAAAGAGCTCCGTGGACCAAAAATCAACTCGAGATGAGAGGTTAGTCCCTGGCTTCGACTCCAGAGGAATACCACCTTACCACAAGCACCTCAAGAGGAGGCTTCTCTCAGCTCTAGGTATGTGAGAGGGACCCTGAGTTTGCGGCCTCAAGTGGAATGGACACCACGATGCCCTGACTCGAAATAAGGCCGGATATCCCTGCAGTGACTGGAATGCAGGCTCGTCTTGCATCTCCCAAGATGAAAGGGTGCCTGAATCCCCTGTGGAGACCACAGAGAAAGACCTAGTTCCCCACCTCATCGCGACAGGAGGCCTCAAATCCTTTGAAAACTCCAGTGGTATGCGGAGATCAGTGCCTCCAAAGGAGACGATGCCTGACTCCTCGTGAAACTTGATAGGAGACCCAGGATTCCTGTGGCACGTGGAAAGGGACCCTTGGTCTCCCGTCTCAGCTGGAGAGGCGTCCCAATTGCCCTGCAAAGCCTCGAGGAGAATCCCGAGTTGTCCCTCGCAACTAGGCAGGAGTCCGGACATGGCTGAACACACACGTGTGTGGAAGGGCCATCCCCGTCGTAACTCGAGAATATACCCCAGGTTCCCGCCGCAACTCGAGAAAAACCATGAGACTTCCCCCTCGATGCGAGATGAGGCCCGATTCCCCTGCACTGCGTGCAGAGCAATTCCGTGTTGCACATCACACATGAAAGGAGCCTTGATTTCCTTGATGGCACTCCAGAGAAACCCCAAGAACACTGTTTCAAGGCTAGAGGGAACCTGAGGTTACTGTAGCAACACGAAAGAGCTCCGTGGGCCAAAAATCAACTCGAGATGAGAGGTTAGTCCCTGGCTTCGACTCCAGAGGAATACCACCTTACCACAAGCACCTCAAGAGGAGGCTTCTCTCAGCTCTAGGTATGTGAGAGGGACCCTGAGTTTGCGGCCTCAAGTGGAATGGACACCGCGATGCCCTGACTCGAAATAAGGCTGGATATCCCTGCAGTGACTTGAATGCAGGCTCGTCTTGCATCTCCCAAGAAGAAAGGATGTCTGAATCCCCTGTGGAGACCACAGAGAAACACCTAGTTCCCCACCTCATCGCGACCGGAGGCCTCACATCCTTTGAAAACTCCAGAGGTACGCGGAGATCAGTGCCTCCAAAGGAGACGATGCCTGACTCCTCGTGAAACTTGATAGGAGTCCCAGGATTCTTGTGGCACGTGGAAAGGGACCCTTGGTCTCCCGCCTCAGCTGGAGAGGCATTCCAATTGCCCTGCCAAGCCTCGAGGAGAATCCCGAGTTATCCCTCGCAACTAGGCACGAGTCCTGACGTGGCTGAACAAACACGTGGGTGGAAGGGCCATCCCCGTCTTAACTCGAGAATATACCCCAGGTTCCCGCCGCAACTCGAGAAAAACCATGAGACTTCCCCCTTGATGCGAGATGAGGTCCGATTCCCCTGTACTGCGTGCAGAGCAATTCCGTCTTGCACATCACACATGAAAGGAGCCTTGATTTCCTTGATGGCACTCCAGAGAAACCCCAAGAACACTGTTTCAAGGCTAGAGGGATCCTGAGGTCACTGTAACAACACGAAAGAACTCTGTGGACCAAAAATCAACTCGAGATGAGAGGTTAGTCCCTGGCTTCGACTCCAGAGGAATACCACCTTACCACAAGCACCTCAAGAGGAGGCTTCTCTCAGCTCTAGGTATGTGAGAGGGACCCTGAGTTTGCGGCCTCAAGTGGAATGGACACCGCGATGCCCTGACTCGAAATAAGGCCGGATATCCCTGCAGTGACTGGAATGCAGGCTCGTCTTGCATCTCCCAAGACGAAAGGGTGTCTGAATCCCCTGTGGAGACCACAGAGAAAGACCTAGTTCCCCACCTCATCGCGACAGGCGGCCTCAAATCCTTTGAAAACTCCAGAGGTATGCGGAGATCAGTGCCTCCAAAGGAGACGATGCCTGACTCCTCGTGAAACTTGATAGGAGACCCAGGATTCCTGTGGCACGTGGAAAGGGACCCTTGGTCTCCCGTCTCAGCTGGAGAGGCGTCCCAATTGCCCTGCAAAGCCTCGAGGAGAATCCCGAGTTGTCCCTCGCAACTAGGCAGGAGTCCTGACGTCGCTGAAGAAACACGTGGGTGGAAGGGCCATCCCCGTCGTAACTCGAGAATATACCCCAGGTTCCCGCCGCAACTCGAGAAAAACCATGAGACTTCCCCCTCGCCGCGAGATGAGGCCCGATTCCCCTGCACTGCGTGCAGAGCAATTCCGTGTTGCACATCACACATGAAAGGAGCCTTGATTTCCTTGATGGCACTCCAGAGAAACCCCAAGAACACTGTTTCAAGGCTAGAGGGATCCTGAGGTCACTGTAGCAACACGAAAGAGCTCCATGGGCCAAAAATCAACTCGAGATGAGATGTTAGTCCCTGGCTTCGACTCCAGAGGAATACCACCTTACCACAAGCACCTCAAGAGGAGGCTTCTCTCAGCTCTAGGTATGTGAGAGGGACCCTGAGTTTGCGGCCTCAAGTGGAATGGACACCGCGATGCCCTGACGCGAAATAAGGCTGGATATCCCTGCAGTGACTTGAATGCAGGCTCGTCTTGCATCTCCCAAGATGAAAGGATGTCTGAATCCCCTGTGGAGACCACAGAGAAAGACCTAGTTCCCCACCTCATCGCGACCGGAGGCCTCACATCCTTTGAAAACTCCAGAGGTACGCGGAGATCAGTGCCTCCAAAGGAGACGATGCCTGACTCCTCGTGCAACTTGATAGGAGTCCCAGGATTCCTGTGGCACGTGGAAAGGGACCCTTGGTCTCCCGCCTCAGCTGGAGAGGCGTCCCAATTGCCTTGCCAAGCCTCGAGGAGAATCCCGAGTTGTGTCTCGCAACGAGGCAGGAGTCCTGACGTGGCTGAACAAACACGTGTGTGGAAGGGCCATCCCCGTCGTAACTCGAGAATATACCCCAGGTTCCCGCCGCAACTCGAGAAAAACCATGAGACTTCCCCCTCGCCGCGAGATGAGGCCCGATTCCCCTGCACTGCGTGCAGAGCAATTCTGTGTTGCACATCACACATGAAAGGAGCCTTGATTTCCTTGATGGCACTCCAGAGAAACCCCAAGAACACTGTTTCAAGGCTAGAGGGATCCTGAGGTCACTGTAGCAACACGAAAGAGCTCCGTGGACCAAAAATCAACTCGAGATGAGAGGTTAGTCCCTGGCTTCGACTCCAGAGGAATACCACCTTACCACAAGCACCTCAAGAGGAGGCTTCTCTCAGCTCTAGGTATGTGAGAGGGACCCTGAGTTTGCGGCCTCAAGTGGAATGGACACCACGATGCCCTGACTCGAAATAAGGCTGGATATCCCTGCAGTGACTGGAATGCAGGCTCGTCTTGCATCTCCCAAGATGAAAGGGTGTCTGAATCCCCTGTGGAGACCACAGAGAAAGACCTAGTTCCCCACCTCATCGCGACAGGAGGCCTCAAATCCTTTGAAAACTCCAGAGGTATGCGGAGATCAGTGCCTCCAAAGGAGACGATGCCTGACTCCTCGTGAAACTTGATAGGAGACCCAGGATTCCTGTGGCACGTGGAAAGGGACCCTTGGTCTCCCGTCTCAGCTGGAGAGGCGTCCCAATTGCCTTGCCAAGCCTCGAGGAGAATCCCGAGTTGTGTCTCGCAACTAGGCAAGAGTCCTGACGTGGCTGAACAAACACGTGTGTGGAAGGGCCATCCCCGTCGTAACTCGAGAATATACCCCAGGTTCCCGCCGCAACTCGAGAAAAACCATGAGACTTCCCCCTCGCCGCGAGATGAGGCCCGATTCCCCTGCACTGCGTGCAGAGCAATTCCGTGTTGCACATCACACATGAAAGGAGCCTTGATTTCCTTGATGGCACTCCAGAGAAACCCCAAGAACACTGTTTCAAGGCTAGAGGGATCCTGAGGTCACTGTAGCAACACGAAAGAGCTCCGTGGACCAAGAATCAACACGAGATGAGAGGTTAGTCCCTGGCTTCGACTCCTGAGGAATACCACCTTACCACAAGCACCTCAAGAGGAGGCTTCTCTCAGCTCTAGGTATGTGAGAGGGATCCTGAGTTTGCGGCCTCAAGTGGAATGGACACCGCGATGCCCTGACTCGAAATAAGGCCGGATATCCCTGCAGTGACTTGAATGCAGGCTCGCCTTGCATCTCCCAAGAAGAAAGGATGTCTGAATCCCCTGTGGAGACCACAGAGAAACACCTAGTTCCCCACCTCATCGCGACCGGAGGCCTCACATCCTTTGAAAACTCCAGAGGTACGCGGAAATCAGTGCCTCCAAAGGAGACGATGCCTGACTCCTCGTGAAACTTGATAGGAGTCCCAGGATTCTTGTCGCACGTGGAAAGGGACCCTTGGTCTCCCGCCTCAGCTGGAGAGGCGTTCCAATTGCCCTGCCAAGCCTCGAGGAGAATCCCGAGTTGTCCCTCGCAACTAGGCAGGAGTCCTGATGTGGCTGAACAAACACGTGGGTGGAAGGGCCATCCCCGTCGTAACTCGAGAATATACCCCAGGTTCCCGCTGCAACTCGAGAAAAACCATGAGACTTCCCCCTCGATGCGAGATGAGGCCCGATTCCCCTGTACTGCGTGCAGAGCAATTCCGTCTTGCACATCACACATGAAAGGAGCCTTGATTTCCTTGATGGCACTCCAGAGAAACCCCAAGAACACTGTTTCAAGGATAGAGGGATCCTGAGGTCAGTGTAGCAACACGAAAGAACTCTGTGGACCAAAAATCAACTCGAAAAGAGAGGTTAGTCCCTGGATTCGTCTCCAGAGGAATACCACCTTACCACAAGCACCTCAAGAGGAGGCTTCTCTCAGCTCTAGGTATGTGAGAGGGACCCTGAGTTTGCGAACTCAAGTGGAATGGACACCGCGATGCCCTGACGCGAAATAAGGCTGGATATCCCTGCAGTGACTTCAATGCAGGCTCGTCTTGCATCTCCCAAGATGAAAGGATGTCTGAATCCCCTGTGGAGACCACAGAGAAAGACCTAGTTCCCCACCTCATCGCGACCGGAGGCCTCACATCCTTTGAAAACTCCAGAGGTACGCGGAGATCAGTGCCTCCAAAGGAGACGATGCCTGACTTCTTGTGAAACTTGATAGGAGTCCCAGGATTCCTGTGGCACGTGGAAAGGGACTCTTGGTCTCCCGCCTCAGCTGGAGAGGCGTCCCAATTGCCTTGCCAAGCCTAGAGGAGAATCCCGAGTTGTGTCTCGCAACTAGGAAAGAGTCCTGACGTGGCTGAACAAACACGTGTGTGGATGGGCCATCCCCTTCGTAACTCAAGAATATACCCCAGGTTCCCGCCGCAACTCGAGAAAAACCATGAGACTTCCCCCTCGCTGCGAGATGAGGCCCGATTCCCCTGCACTGCGTGCAGAGCAATTCTGTGTTGCACATCACACATGAAAGGAGCCTTGATTTCCTTGATGGCACTCCAGAGAAACCCCAAGAACACTGTTTCAAGGCTAGAGGGATCCTGAGGTCACTGTAGCAACACGAAAGAGCTCCGTGGACCAAAAATCAACTCGAGATGAGAGGTTAGTCCCTGGCTTCGACTCCAGAGGAATACCACCTTACCACAAGCACCTCAAGAGGAGGCTTCTCTCAGCTCTAGGTATGTGAGAGGGACCCTGAGTTTGCGGCCGCAAGTGGAATGGACACCGCGATGCCCTGACTCGAAATAAGGCCGGATATCCCTGCAGTGACTTGAATGCAGGCTCGTCTTGCATCTCCCAAGACGAAAGGGTGTCTGAATCCCCTGTGGAGACCACAGAGAAAGACCTAGTTCCCCACCTCATCGCGACAGGAGGCCTCAAATCCTTTGAAAACTCCAGAGGTATGCGGAGATCAGTGCCTCCAAAGGAGACGATGCCTGACTCTTCGTGAAACATGATAGGAGACCCAGGATTCCTGTGGCACGTGGAAAGGGACCCTTGGTCTCCCGTCTCAGCTGGAGAGGCATCCCAATTGCCCTGCAAAGCCTCGAGGAGAATCCCGAGTTGTCCCTCGCAACTAGGCAGGAGTCCTGACATCGCTGAACACACACGTGTGTGGAATGGCCATCCCCGTCGTAACTCGAGAATATACCCCAGGTTCCCGCCGCAACTCGAGAAAAACCATGAGACTTCCCCCTCGCCGCGAGATGAGGCCCGATTCCCCTGCACTGCGTGCAGAGCAATTCCGTCTTGCACATCACACATGAAAGGAGCCTTGATTTCCTTGATGGCACTCCAGAGAAACCCCAAGAACACTGTTTCAAGGCTAGAGGGATCCTGAGGTCACTGTAGCAACACGAAAGAGCTCCGTGGACCAAAAATCAACTCGAGATGAGAGGTTAGTCCCTGGCTTCGACTCCTGAGGAATACCACCTTACCACAAGCACCTCAAGAGGAGGCTTCTCTCAGCTCTAGGTATGTGAGAGGGATCCTGAGTTTGCGGCCTCAAGTGGAATGGACACCGCGATGCCCTGACGCGAAATAAGGCTGGATATCCCTGCAGTGACTTCAATGCAGGCTCGTCTTGCATCTCCCAGGACGAAAGGATGTCTGAATCCCCTGTGGAAAGCACAGAGAAAGACTTAGTTCCCCACCTCATCGCGACCGATACCCTCACATCCTTTGAAAACTCCAGAGGTACGCGGAGATCAGTGCCTCCAAAGGAAACGATGCCTGACTCCTCGTGAAACTTGATAGGAGTCCCAGGATTCATGTGGCACTTGGAAAGGGACACTTGGTCTCCCGCCTCAGCTGGAGAGGCGTCCCAATTGCCCTGCCAAGCCTCGAGGAGAATCCAGAGTTGTCCCTCACAACTAGGCAGGAGTCCTGACATCGCTGAAGAAACACGTGGGTGGAAGGGCCATCCCCGTCGTAACTCGAGAATATACCCCAGGTTCCCGCCGCAACTCGAGAAAAACCATGAGACTTCCCCCTCGCCGCGAGATGAGGCCCGATTCCCCTGCACTGCGTGCAGAGCAATTCCGTGTTGCACATCACACATGAAAGGAGCCTTGATTTCCTTGATGGCACTCCAGAGAAACCCCAAGAACACTGTTTCAAGGATAGAGGGATCCTGAGGTCACTGTAGCAACACGAAAGAGCTCCGTGGGCCAAAAATCAACTCGAGATGAGATGTTAGTCCCTGGCTTCGATTCCAGAGGAATACCACCTTACCACAAGCACCTCAAGAGGAGGCTTCTCTCAGCTCTAGGTATGTGAGAGGGACCCTGAGTTTGCGGCCTCAAGTGGAATGGACACCGCGATGCCCTGACGCGAAATAAGGCTGGATATCCCTGCAGTGACTTGAATGCAGGCTCGTCTTGCATCTCCCAAGATGAAAGGATGTCTGAATCCCCTGTGGAGACCACAGAGAAACACCTAGTTCCCCACCTCATCGCGACCGGAGGCCTCACATCCTTTGAAAACTCCAGAGGTACGCGGAGATCAGTGCCTCCAAAGGAGACGATGCCTGACTCCTCGTGCAACTTGATAGGAGTCCCAGGATTCCTGTGGCACGTGGAAAGGGACCCTTGGTCTCCCGCCTCAGCTGGAGAGGCGACCCAATTGCCCTGCAAAGCCTCGAGGAGAATCCCGAGATGTCCCTCGCAACTAGGCAGGAGTCCTGACATGGCTGAACACACACGTGTGTGGAAGGGCCATCCCCGTCGTAACTCGAGAATATACCCCAGGTTCCCGCTGCAACTCGAGAAAAACCATGAGACTTCCCCCTCGCCACGAGATGAGGCCCGATTCCCCTGCACTGCGTGCAGAGCAATTCCGTGTTGCACATCACACATGAAAGGAGCCTTGATTTCCTTGATGGCACTCCAGAGAAACCCCAAGAACACTGTTTCAAGGCTAGAGGGATCCTGAGGTCACTGTAGCAACACGAAAGAGCTCCGTGGACCAAAAATCAACTCGAGATGAGAGGTTAGTCCCTGGCTTCGACTCCAGAGGAATACCACCTTACCACAAGCACCTCAAGAGGAGGCTTCTCTCAGCTCTAGGTATGTGAGAGGGACCCTGAGTTTGCGGCCTCAAGTGGAATGGACACCACGATGCCCTGACTCGAAATAAGGCCGGATATTCCTGCAGTGACTGGAATGCAGGCTCGTCTTGCATCTCCCAAGACGAAAGGGTGTCTGAATCCCCTGTGGAGACCACAGAGAAAGACCTAGTTCCCCACCTCATCACGACAGGAGGCCTCAAATCCTTTGCAAACTCCAGCGGTATGCGGAGATCAGTGCCTCCAAAGGTGACGATGCCTGACTCCTCGTGAAACTTGATAGGAGACCCAGGATTCCTGTGGCACGTGGAAAGGGACCCTTGGTCTCCCGTCTCAGCTGGAGAGGCGTCCCAATTGCCCTGCAAAGCCTCGAGGAAAATCCCGAGTTGTTCCTCGCAACTAGGCAGGAGTCCTGACGTCGCTGAAGAAACACTTGGGTGGAAGAGCCATCCTCGTCGTAACTCGAGAATATACCCCAGGTTCCCGCCGCAACTCGAGAAAAACCATGAGACTTCCCCCTCGCCGCGAGATGAGGCCCGATTCCCCTGCACTGCGTGCAGAGCAATTCCGTGTTGCACATCACACATGAAAGGAGCCTTGATTTCCTTGATGGCACTCCAGAGAAACCCCAAGAACACTGTTTCAAGGCTAGAGGGATCCTGAGGTCACTGTAGCAACACGAAAGAGCTCCGTGGACCAAGAATCAACACGAGATGAGAGGTTAGTCCCTGGCTTCGACTCCTGAGGAATACCACCTTACTACAAGCACCTCAAGAGGAGGCTTCTCTCAGCTCTAGGTATGTGAGAGGGATCCTGAGTTTGCGGCCTCAAGTGGAATGGACACCGCGATGCCCTGACTCGAAATAAGGCCGGATATCCCTGCAGTGACTTGAATGCAGGCTCGTCTTGCATCTCCCAAGAAGAAAGGATGTTTGAATCCCCTGTGGAGACCACAGAGAAAGACCTAGTTCCCCACCTCATCGCGACCGGAGGCCTCACATCCTTTGAAAACTCCAGAGGTACGCGGAGATCAGTGCCTCCAAAGGAGACGATGTCTGACTCCTCGTGAATCTTGATAGGAGTCCCAGGATTCTTGTGGCACGTGGAAAGGGACCCTTGGTCTCCCGCCTCAGCTGGAGAGGCGTTCCAATTGCCCTGCCAAGCCTCGAGGAGAATCCCGAGTTGTCCCTCGCAACTAGGCAGGAGTCCTGACGTGGCTGAACAAACACGTGGGTGGAAGGGCCATCCCCGTCGTAACTCGAGAATATACCCCAGGTTCCCGCCGCAACTCGAGAAAAACCATGAGACTTCCCCCTCGCCGCGAGATGAGGCCCGATTCCCCTGCACTGCGTGCAGAGCAATTCTGTGTTGCACATCACACATGAAAGGAGCCTTGATTTCCTTCATGGCACTCCAGAGAAACCCCAAGAACACTGTTTCAAGGCTAGAGGGATCCTGAGGTCACTGTAGCAACACGAAAGAGCTCCGTGGACCAAAAATCAACTCGAGATGAGAGGTTAGTCCCTGGCTTCGACTCCAGAGGAATACCACCTTACCACAAGCACCTCAAGAGGAGGCTTCTCTCAGCTCTAGGTATGTGAGAGGGACCCTGAGTTTGCGGCCTCAAGTGGAATGGACACCACGATGCCCTGACTCGAAATAAGGCCGGATATCCCTGCAGTGACTTGAATGCAGGCTCGTCTTGCATCTCCCAAGACGAAAGGGTGTCTGAATCCCCTGTGGAGACCACAGAGAAAGACCTAGTTCCCCACCTCATCGCGACAGGAGGCCTCAAATCCTTTGAAAACTCCAGAGGTATGCGGAGATCAGTGCCTCCAAAGGAGACGATGCCTGACTCCTCGTGAAACTTGATAGGAGACCCAGGATTCCTGTGGCACGTGGAAAGGGACCCTTGGTCTCCCGTCTCAGCTGGAGAGGCGTCCCAATTGCCCTGCAAAGCCTCGAGGAGAATCCCGAGTTGTCCCTCGCAACTAGGCAGGAGTCCTGACATCGCTGATGAAACACGTGGGTGGAAGAGCCATCCTCGTCGTAACTCGAGAATATACCCTAGGTTCCCGCCGCAACTCGAGAAAAACCATGAGACTTCCCCCTCGCCGCGAGATGAGGCCCGATTCCCCTGCACTGCGTGCAGAGCAATTCCGTGTTGCACATCACACATGAAAGGAGCCTTGATTTCCTTGATGGCACTCCAGAGAAACCCCAAGAACACTGTTTCAAGGCTAGAGGGATCCTGAGGTCACTGTAGCAACACGAAAGAGCTGCGTGGACCAAGAATCAACACGAGATGAGAGGTTAGTCCCTGGCTTCGACTCCTGAGGAATACCACCTTACCACAAGCACCTCAAGAGGAAGCTTCTCTCAGCTCTAGGTATGTGAGAGGGATCCTGAGTTTGCGGCCTCAAGTGGAATGGACACCGCGATGCCCTGACTCGAAATAAGGCCGGATATCCCTGCAGTGACTTGAATGCAGGCTCGTCTTGCATCTCCCAAGAAGAAAGGATGTCTGAATCCCCTGTGGAGACCACAGAGAAACACCTAGTTCCCCACCTCATCGCGACCGCAGGCCTCACATCCTTTGAAAACTCCAGAGGTACGCGGAGATCAGTGCCTCCAACGGAGACGATGCCTGACTCCTCGTGAAACTTGATAGGAGTCCCAGGATTCTTGTGGCACGTGGAAAGGGACCCTTGGTCTCCCGCCTCAGCTGGAGAGGCGTTCCAATTGCCCTGCCAAGCCTCGAGGAAAATCCCGAGTTGTCCCTCGCAACTAGGCAGGAGTCCTGATGTGGCTGAACAAACACGTGGGTGGAAGGGCCATCCCCGTCGTAACTCGAGAATATACCCCAGGTTCCCGCCGCAACTCGAGAAAAACCATGAGACTTCCCCCTCGATGCGAGATGAGGCCCGATTCCCCTGTACTGCGTGCAGAGCAATTCCGTCTTGCACATCACACATGAAAGGAGCCTTGATTTCCTTGATGGCACTCCAGAGAAACCCCAAGAACACTGTTTCAAGGATAGAGGGATCCTGAGGTCACTGTAGCAACACGAAAGAACTCTGTGGACCAAAAATCAACTCGAAAAGAGAGGTTAGTCCCTGGATTCGTCTCCAGAGGAATACCACCTTACCACAAGCACCTCAAGAGGAGGCTTCTCTCAGCTCTAGGTATGTGAGAGGGACCCTGAGTTTGCGGCCTCAAGTGGAATGGACACCGCGATGCCCTGACGCGAAATAAGGCTGGATATCCCTGCAGTGACTTGAATGCAGGCTCGTCTTGCATCTCCCAAGATGAAAGGATGTCTGAATCCCCTGTGGAGACCACAGAGAAAGACCTAGTTCCCCACCTCATCGCGACCGGAGGCCTCACATCCTTTGAAAACTCCAGAGGTACGCGGAGATCAGTGCCTCCAAAGGAGACGATGCCTGACTCCTTGTGAAACTTGATAGGAGTCCCAGGATTCCTGTGGCACGTGGAAAGGGACCCTTGGTCTCCCTCCTCAGCTGGAGAGGCGTCCCAATTGCCTTGCCAAGCCTCGAGGAGAATCCCGAGTTGTGTCTCGCAACTAGGCAAGAGTCCTGACGTCGCTGAACAAACACGTGTGTGGAAGGGCCATCCCCGTCGTAACTCGAGAATATACCCTAGGTTCCCGCCGCAACTCGAGAAAAACCATGAGACTTCCCCCTCGCCGCGAGATGAGGCCCGATTCCCCTGCACTGCGTGCAGAGCAATTCTGTGTTGCACATCACACATGAAAGGAGCCTTGATTTCCTTCATGGCACTCCAGAGAAACCCCAAGAACACTGTTTCAAGGCTAGAGGGATCCTGAGGTCACTGTAGCAACACGAAAGAACTCTGTGGACCAAAAATCAACTCGAAAAAAGAGGTTAGTCCCTGGATTCGTCTCCAGAGGAATACCACCTTACCACAAGAACCTCAAGAGGAGGCTTCTCTCAGCTCTAGGTATGTGAGAGGGACCCTGAGTTTGCGGCCTCAAGTGGAATGGACACCGCGATGCCCTGACTCGAAATAAGGCCGGATATCCCTGCAGTGACTTCAATGCAGGCTCGTCTTGTATCTCCCAGGACGAAAGGATGTCTGAATCCCCTGTGGAAAGCACAGAGAAAGACTTAGTTCCCCACCTCATCGCGACCGATAGCCTCACATCCTTTGAAAACTCCAGAGGTACGCGGAGATCAGTGCCTCCAAAGGAAACGATGCCTGACTCCTCGTGAAACTTGATAGGAGTCCCAGGATTCCTGTGGCACGTGGAAAGGGACCCTTGGTCTCCCGCCTCAGCTGGAGAGGCGTCCCAATTGCCCTGCCAAGCCTCGAGGAGAATCCAGAGTTGTCCCTCGCAACTAGGCAGGAGTCCTGATGTCGCTGAAGAAAAACGTGGGTGGAAGGGCCATCCCCGTCGTAACTCAAGAATATACCCCAGGTTCCCGCCGCAACTCGAGAAAAACCATGAAACTTCCCCCTCGCCGCGAGATGAGGCCCGATTCCCCTGCACTGCATGCAGAGCAATTCCGTGTTGCACATCACACATGAAAGGAGCCTTGATTTCCTTGATGGCACTCCAGAGAAACCCCAAGAACACTGTTTCAAGGATAGAGGGATCCTGAGGTCACTGTAGCAACACGAAAGAGCTCCGTGGGCCAAAAATCAACTCGAGATGAGAGGTTAGTCCCTGGCTTCGACTCCAGAGGAATACCACCTTACCACAAGCACCTCAAGAGGAGGCTTCTCTCAGCTCTAGGTATGTGAGAGGGACCCTGAGTTTGCGGCCTCAAGTGGAATGGACACCGCGATGCCCTGACGCGAAATAAGGCTGGATATCCCTGCAGTGACTTGAATGCAGGCTCGTCTTGCATCTCCCAAGATGAAAGGATGTCTGAATCCCCTGTGGAGACCACAGAGAAAGACCTAGTTCCCCACCTCATCGCGACAGGAGGCCTCACATCCTTTGAAAACTCCAGAGGTACGCGGAGATCAGTGCCTCCAAAGGAGACGATGCCTGACTCCTCGTGAAACTTGATAGGAGTCCCAGGGTTCCTGTGGCACGTGGAAAGGGACCCTTGGTCTCCCGCCTCAGCTGGAGAGGCGTCCCCATTGCCTTGTCAAGCCTCGAGGAGAATCCCGAGTTGTGTCTCGCAACTAGGCAGGAGTCCTGACGTGGCTGAACAAACACGTGTGTGGAAGGGCCATCCCCGTCGTAACTCGAGAATATACCCCAGGTTCCCGCCGCAACTCGAGAAAAACCATGAGACTTCCCCCTCGCCGCGAGATGAGGCCCGATTCCCCTGCACTGCGCGCAGAGCAATTCTGTGTTGCACATCACACATGAAAGGAGCCTTGATTTCCTTCATGGCACTCCAGAGAAACCCCAAGAACACTGTTTCAAGGCTAGAGGGATCCTGAGGTCACTGTAGCAACACGAAAGAGCTCCGTGGACCAAAAATCAACTCGAGATGAGAGGTTAGTCCCTGGCTTCGACTCCAGAGGAATACCACCTTACCACAAGCACCTCAAGAGGAGGCTTCTCTCAGCTCTAGGTATGTGAGAGGGACCCTGAATTTTCGGCCTCAAGTGGAATGGACACCGCGATGCCCTGACTCGAAATAAGGCCGGATATCCCTGCAGTGACTGGAATGCAGGCTCGTCTTGCATCTCCCAAGACGAAAGAGTGTCTGAATCCCCTGTGGAGACCACAGAGAAAGACCTAGTTCCCCACCTCATCGCGACAGGAGTCCTCAAATCCTTTGAAAACTCCAGAGGTATGCGGAGATCAGTGCCTCCAAAGGAGACGATGCCTGACTCCTCGTGAAACTTGATAGGAGACCCAGGATTCCTGTGGCACGTGGAAAGGGACCCTTGGTCTCCCGTCTCAGCTGGAGAGGCGTCCCAATTGCCCTGCAAAGCCTCGAGGAGAATCCCGAGATGTCCCTCGCAACTAGGCAGGAGTCCTGACATGGCTGAACACACACGTGTGTGGAAGGGCCATCCCCGTCGGAACTCGAGAATATACCCCAGGTTCCCGCCGCAACTCGAGAAAAACCATGAGACTTCCCCCTCGCCGCGAGATGAGGCCCGATTCCCCTGCACTGCGTGCAAGGCAATTCCGTGTTGCACATCACACATGAAAGGAGCCTTGATTTCCTTGATGGCACTCCAGAGAAACCCCAAGAACACTGTTTCAAGGATAGAGGGATCCTGAGGTCACTGTAGCAACACGAAAGAGCTCCGTGGGCCAAAAATCAACTCGAGATGAGAGGTTAGTTCCTGGCTTCGACTCCAGAGGAATACCACCTTACCACAAGCACCTCAAGAGGAGGCTTCTCTCAGCTCTAGGTATGTGAGAGGGACCCTGAGTTTGCGGCCTCAAGTGGAATGGACACCGCGATGCCCTGACGCGAAATAAGGCTGGATATCCCTGCAGTGACTTGAATGCAGGCTCGTCTTGCATCTCCCAAGATGAAAGGATGTCTGAATCCCCTGTGGAGACCACAGAGAAAGACCTAGTTCCCCACCTCATCGCGACAGGAGGCCTCAAATCCTTTGAAAACTCCAGAGGTACGCGGAGATCAGTGCCTCCAAAGGAGACGATGCCTGACTCCTCGTGAAACTTGATAGGAGTCCCAGGGTTCCTGTGGCACGTGGAAAGGGACCCTTGGTCTCCCGCCTCAGCTGGAGAGGCGTCCCCATTGCCTTGTCAAGCCTCGAGGAGAATCCCGAGTTGTGTCTCGCAACTAGGCAGGAGTCCTGACGTGGCTGAACAAACACGTGTGTGGAAGGGCCATCCCCGTCGTAACTCGAGAATATACCCCAGGTTCCCGCCGCAACTCGAGAAAAACCATGAGACTTCCCCCTCGATGCGAGATGAGGCCCGATTCCCCTGTACTGCGTGCAGAGCAATTCCGTCTTGCACATCACACATGAAAGGAGCCTTGATTTCCTTGATGGCACTCCAGAGAAACCCCAAGAACACTGTTTCAAGGCTAGAGGGATCCTGAGGTCACTGTAGCAACACGAAAGAACTCTGTGGACCAAAAATCAACTCGAAAAGAGAGGTTAGTCCCTGGATTCGTCTCCAGAGGAATACCACCTTACCACAAGCACCTCAAGAGGAGGCTTCTCTCAGCTCTAGGTATGTGAGAGGGACCCTGAGTTTGCGGCCTCAAGTGGAATGGACACCGCGATGCCCTGACGCGAAATAAGGCTGGATATCCCTGCAGTGACTTGAATGCAGGCTCGTCTTGCATCTCCCAAGATGAAAGGATGTCTGAATCCCCTGTGGAGACCACAGAGAAAGACCTAGTTCCCCACCTCATCGCGACCGGAGGCCTCACATCCTTTGAAAACTCCAGAGGTACGCGGAGATCAGTGCCTCCAAAGGAGACGATGCCTGACTCCTCGTGAAACTTGATAGGAGTCCCAGGATTCCTGTGGCACGTGGAAAGGGACCCTTGGTCTCCCTCCTCAGCTGGAGAGGCGTCCCAATTGCCTTGCCAAGCCTCGAGGAGAATCCCGAGTTGTGTCTCGCAACTAGGCAGGAGTCCTGACGTGGCTGAACAAACACGTGTGTGGAAGGGCCATCCCCGTCGTAACTCGAGAATATACCCCAGGTTCCCGCCGCAACTCGAGAAAAACCATGAGACTTCCCCCTCGCCGCGAGATGAGGCCCGATTCCCCTGCACTGCGCGCAGAGCAATTCTGTGTTGCACATCACACATGAAAGGAGCCTTGATTTCCTTCATGGCACTCCAGAGAAACCCCAAGAACACTGTTTCAAGGCTAGAGGGATCCTGAGGTCACTGTAGCAACACGAAAGAGCTCCGTGGACCAAAAATCAACTCGAGATGAGAGGTTAGTCCCTGGCTTCGACTCCAGAGGAATACCACCTTACCACAAGCACCTCAAGAGGAGGCTTCTCTCAGCTCTAGGTATGTGAGAGGGACCCTGAGTTTGCGGCCTCAAGTGGAATGGACACCGCGATGCCCTGACTCGAAATAAGGCCGGATATCCCTGCAGTGACTTCAATGCAGGCTCGTCTTGCATCTCCCAGGACGAAAGGATGTCTGAATCCCCTGTGGAAAGCACAGAGAAAGACTTAGTTCCCCACCTCATCGCGACCGATAGCCTCACATCCTTTGAAAACTCCAGAGGTACGCGGAGATCAGTGCCTCCAAAGGAAACGATGCCTGACTCCTCGTGAAACTTGATAGGAGTCCCAGGATTCCTGTGGCACGTGGAAAGGGACCCTTGGTCTCCCGCCTCAGCTGGAGAGGCGTCCCAATTGCCCTGCCAAGCCTCGAGGAGAATCCAGAGTTGTCCCTCGCAACTAGGCAGGAGTCCTGACGTCGCTGAAGAAAAACGTGGGTGGAAGGGCCATCCCCGTCGTAACTCGAGAATATACCCCAGGTTCCCGCCGCAACTCGAGAAAAACCATGAGACTTCCCCCTCGCCGCGAGATGAGGCCCGATTCCCCTGCACTGCGTGCAGAGCAATTCCGTGTTGCACATCACACATGAAAGGAGCCTTGATTTCCTTGATGGCACTCCAGAGAAACCCCAAGAACACTGTTTCAAGGATAGAGGGATCCTGAGGTCACTGTAGCAACACGAAAGAGCTCCGTGGGCCAAAAATCAACTCGAGATGAGAGGTTAGTCCCTGGCTTCGACTCCAGAGGAATACCACCTTACCACAAGCACCTCAAGAGGAGGCTTCTCTCAGCTCTAGGTATGTGAGAGGGACCCTGAGTTTGCGGCCTCAAGTGGAATGGACACCGTGATGCCCTGACGCGAAATAAGGCTGGATATCCCTGCAGTGACTTGAATGCAGGCTCGTCTTGCATCTCCCAAGATGAAAGGATGTCTGAATCCCCTGTGGAGACCACAGAGAAAGACCTAGTTCCCCACCTCATCGCGACAGGAGGCCTCAAATCCTTTGAAAACTCCAGAGGTACGCGGAGATCAGTGCCTCCAAAGGAGACGATGCCTGACTCCTCGTGAAACTTGATAGGAGTCCCAGGGTTCCTGTGGCACGTGGAAAGGGACCCTTGGTCTCCCGCCTCAGCTGGAGAGGCGTCCCCATTGCCTTGTCAAGCCTCGAGGAGAATCCCGAGTTGTGTCTCGCAACTAGGCAGGAGTCCTGACGTGGCTGAACAAACACGTGTGTGGAAGGGCCATCCCCGTCGTAACTCGAGAATATACCCCAGGCTCCCGCCGTAACTCGAGAAAAACCATGAGACTTCCCCCTCGCCGCGAGATGAGGCCCGATTCCCCTGCACTGCGCGCAGAGCAATTCTGTGTTGCACATCACACATGAAAGGAGACTTGATTTCCTTCATGGCACTCCAGAGAAACCCCAAGAACACTGTTTCAAGGCTAGAGGGATCCTGAGGTCACTGTAGCAACACGAAAGAGCTCCGTGGACCAAAAATCAACTCGAGATGAGAGGTTAGTCCCTGGCTTCGACTCCAGAGGAATACCACCTTACCACAAGCACCTCAAGAGGAGGCTTCTCTCAGCTCTAGGTATGTGAGAGGGACCCTGAGTTTGCAGCCTCAAGTGGAATGGACACCGCGATGCCCTGACTCGAAATAAGGCCGGATATCCCTGCAGTGACTGGAATGCAGGCTCGTCTTGCATCTCCCAAGACGAAAGGGTGTCTGAATCCCCTGTGGAGACCACAGAGAAAGACCTAGTTCCCCACCTCATCGCGACAGGAGGCCTCAAATCCTTTGAAAACTCCAGAGGTATGCGGAGATCAGTGCCTCCAAAGGAGACGATGCCTGACTCCTCGTGAAACTTGATAGGAGACCCAGGATTCCTGTGGCACGTGGAAAGGGACCCTTGGTCTCCCGTCTCAGCTGGAGAGGCGTCCCAATTGCCCTGCAAAGCCTCGAGGAGAATCCCGAGATGTCCCTCGCAACTAGGCAGGAGTCCTGACATGGCTGAACACACACGTGTGTGGAAGGGCCATCCCCGTCGTAACTCGAGAATATACCCCAGGTTCCCGCCGCAACTCGACAAAAACCATGAGACTTCCCCCTCGCCGCGAGATGAGGCCCGATTCCCCTGCACTGCGTGCAGAGCAATTCCGTGTTGCACATCACACATGAAAGGAGCCTTGATTTCCTTGATGGCACTCCAGAGAAACCCCAAGAACACTGTTTCAAGGATAGAGGGATCCTGAGGTCACTGTAGCAACACGAAAGAGCTCCGTGGGCCAAAAATCAACTCGAGATGAGAGGTTAGTCCCTGGCTTCGACTCCAGAGGAATACCACCTTACCACAAGCACCTCAAGAGGAGGCTTCTCTCAGCTCTAGGTATGTGAGAGGGACCCTGAGTTTGCGGCCTCAAGTGGAATGGACACCGTGATGCCCTGACGCGAAATAAGGCTGGATATCCCTGCAGTGACTTGAATGCAGGCTCGTCTTGCATCTCCCAAGATGAAAGGATGTCTGAATCCCCTGTGGAGACCACAGAGAAAGACCTAGTTCCCCACCTCATCGCGACAGGAGGCCTCAAATCCTTTGAAAACTCCAGAGGTACGCGGAGATCAGTGCCTCCAAAGGAGACGATGCCTGACTCCTCGTGAAACTTGATAGGAGTCCCAGGGTTCCTGTGGCACGTGGAAAGGGACCCTTGGTCTCCCGCCTCAGCTGGAGAGGCGTCCCCATTGCCTTGTCAAGCCTCGAGGAGAATCCCGAGTTGTGTCTCGCAACTAGGCAGGAGTCCTGACGTGGCTGAACAAACACGTGTGTGGAAGGGCCATCCCCGTCGTAACTCGAGAATATACCCCAGGCTCCCGCCGTAACTCGAGAAAAACCATGAGACTTCCCCCTCGCCGCGAGATGAGGCCCGATTCCCCTGCACTGCGCGCAGAGCAATTCTGTGTTGCACATCACACATGAAAGGAGACTTGATTTCCTTCATGGCACTCCAGAGAAACCCCAAGAACACTGTTTCAAGGCTAGAGGGATCCTGAGGTCACTGTAGCAACACGAAAGAGCTCCGTGGACCAAAAATCAACTCGAGATGAGAGGTTAGTCCCTGGCTTCGACTCCAGAGGAATACCACCTTACCACAAGCACCTCAAGAGGAGGCTTCTCTCAGCTCTAGGTATGTGAGAGGGACCCTGAGTTTGCAGCCTCAAGTGGAATGGACACCGCGATGCCCTGACTCGAAATAAGGCCGGATATCCCTGCAGTGACTGGAATGCAGGCTCGTCTTGCATCTCCCAAGACGAAAGGGTGTCTGAATCCCCTGTGGAGACCACAGAGAAAGACCTAGTTCCCCACCTCATCGCGACAGGAGGCCTCAAATCCTTTGAAAACTCCAGAGGTATGCGGAGATCAGTGCCTCCAAAGGAGACGATGCCTGACTCCTCGTGAAACTTGATAGGAGACCCAGGATTCCTGTGGCACGTGGAAAGGGACCCTTGGTCTCCCGTCTCAGCTGGAGAGGCGTCCCAATTGCCCTGCAAAGCCTCGAGGAGAATCCCGAGATGTCCCTCGCAACTAGGCAGGAGTCCTGACATGGCTGAACACACACGTGTGTGGAAGGGCCATCCCCGTCGGAACTCGAGAATATACCCCAGGTTCCCGCCGCAACTCGAGAAAAACCATGAGACTTCCCCCTCGCCGCGAGATGAGGCCCGATTCCCCTGCACTGCGTGCAGAGCAATTCCGTGTTGCACATCACACATGAAAGGAGCCTTGATTTCCTTGATGGCACTCCAGAGAAACCCCAAGAACACTGTTTCAAGGATAGAGGGATCCTGAGGTCACTGTAGCAACACGAAAGAGCTCCGTGGGCCAAAAATCAACTCGAGATGAGAGGTTAGTCCCTGGCTTCGACTCCAGAGGAATACCACCTTACCACAAGCACCTCAAGAGGAGGCTTCTCTCAGCTCTAGGTATGTGAGAGGGACCCTGAGTTTGCGGCCTCAAGTGGAATGGACACCGCGATGCCCTGACGCGAAATAAGGCTGGATATCCCTGCAGTGACTTGAATGCAGGCTCGTCTTGCATCTCCCAAGATGAAAGGATGTCTGAATCCCCTGTGGAGACCACAGAGAAAGACCTAGTTCCCCACCTCATCGCGACAGGAGGCCTCAAATCCTTTGAAAACTCCAGAGGTACGCGGAGATCAGTGCCTCCAAAGGAGACGATGCCTGACTCCTTGTGAAACTTGATAGGAGTCCCAGGGTTCCTGTGGCACGTGGAAAGGGACCCTTGGTCTCCCGCCTCAGCTGGAGAGGCGTCCCCATTGCCTTGTCAAGCCTCGAGGAGAATCCCGAGTTGTGTCTCGCAACTAGGCAGGAGTCCTGACGTGGCTGAACAAACACGTGTGTGGAAGGGCCATCCCCGTCGTAACTCGAGAATATACCCCAGGTTCCCGCCGCAACTCGAGAAAAACCATGAGACTTCCCCCTCGATGCGAGATGAGGCCCGATTCCCCTGTACTGCGTGCAGAGCAATTCCGTCTTGCACATCACACATGAAAGGAGCCTTGATTTCCTTGATGGCACTCCAGAGAAACCCCAAGAACACTGTTTCAAGGCTAGAGGGATCCTGAGGTCACTGTAGCAACACGAAAGAACTCTGTGGACCAAAAATCAACTCGAAAAGAGAGGTTAGTCCCTGGATTCGTCTCCAGAGGAATACCACCTTACCACAAGCACCTCAAGAGGAGGCTTCTCTCAGCTCTAGGTATGTGAGAGGGACCCTGAGTTTACAGCCTCAAGTGGAATGGACACCGCGATGCCCTGACGCGAAATAAGGCTGGATATCCCTGCAGTGACTTGAATGCAGGCTCGTCTTGCATCTCCCAAGATGAAAGGATGTCTGAATCCCCTGTGGAGACCACAGAGAAAGACCTAGTTCCCCACCTTATGGCGACCGGAGGCCTCACATCCTTTGAAAACTCCAGAGGTACGCGGAGATCAGTGCCTCCAAAGGAGACGATGCCTGACTCCTCGTGAAACTTGATAGGAGTCCCAGGATTCCTGTGGCACGTGGAAAGGGACCCTTGGTCTCCCTCCTCAGCTGGAGAGGCGTCCCAATTGCCTTGCCAAGCCTCGAGGAGAATCCCGAGTTGTCCCTCGCAACTAGGCAGGAGTCCTGACGTCGCTGAACAAACACGTGTGTGGAAGGGCCATCCCCGTCGTAACTCGAGAATATACCCTAGGTTCCCGCCGCAACTCGAGAAAAACCATGAGACTTCCCCCTCGCCGCGAGATGAGGCCTGATTCCCCTGCACTGCCTGCAGAGCAATTCTGTGTTGCACATCACACAGGAAAGGAGCCTTGATTTCCTTCATGGCACTCCAGAGAAACCCCAAGAACACTGTTTCAAGGCTAGAGGGATCCTGAGGTCACTGTAGCAACACGAAAGAACTCTGTGGACCAAAAATCAACTCGAAAAAAGAGGTTAGTCCCTGGATTCGTCTCCAGAGGAATACCGCCTTACCACAAGCACCTCAAGAGGAGGCTTCTCTCAGCTCTAGGTATGTGAGAGGGACCCTGAGTTTGCGGCCTCAAGTGGAATGGACACCGCGATGCCCTGACTCGAAATAAGGCCGGATATCCCTGCAGTGACTTCAATGCAGGCTCGTCTTGCATCTCCCAGGACGAAAGGATGTCTGAATCCCCTGTGGAAAGCACAGAGAAAGACTTAGTTCCCCACCTCATCGCGACCGATAGCCTCACATCCTTTGAAAACTCCAGAGGTACGCGGAGATCAGTGCCTCCAAAGGAAACGATGCCTGACTCCTCGTGAAACTTGATAGGAGTCCCAGGATTCCTGTGGCACGTGGAAAGGGACCCTTGGTCTCCCGCCTCAGCTGGAGAGGCGTCCCAATTGCCCTGCCAAGCCTCGAGGAGAATCCAGAGTTGTCCCTCGCAACTAGGCAGGAGTCCTGACGTCGCTGAAGAAAAACGTGGGTGGAAGGGCCATCCCCGTCGTAACTCGAGAATATACCCCAGGTTCCCGCCGCAACTCGAGAAAAACCATGAGACTTCCCCCTCGCCGCGAGATGAGGCCCGATTCCCCTGAACTGCGTGCAGAGCAATTCCGTGTTGCACATCACACATGAAAGGAGCCTTGATTTCCTTGATGGCACTCCAGAGAAACCCCAAGAACACTGTTTCAAGGATAGAGGGATCCTGAGGTCACTGTAGCAACACGAAAGAGCTCCGTGGGCCAAAAATCAACTCGAGATGAGAGGTTAGTCCCTGGCTTCGACTCCAGAGGAATACCACCTTACCACAAGCACCTCAAGAGGAGGCTTCTCTCAGCTCTAGGTATGTGAGAGGGACCCTGAGTTTGCAGCCTCAAGTGGAATGGACACCGCGATGCCCTGACTCGAAATAAGGCCGGATATCCCTGCAGTGACTGGAATGCAGGCTCGTCTTGCATCTCCCAAGACGAAAGGGTGTCTGAATCCCCTGTGGAGACCACAGAGAAAGACCTAGTTCCCCACCTCATCGCGACAGGAGGCCTCAAATCCTTTGAAAACTCCAGAGGTATGCGGAGATCAGTGCCTCCAAAGGAGACGATGCCTGACTCCTCGTGAAACTTGATAGGAGACCCAGGATTCCTGTGGCACGTGGAAAGGGACCCTTGGTCTCCCGTCTCAGCTGGAGAGGCGTCCCAATTGCCCTGCAAAGCCTCGAGGAGAATCCCGAGATGTCCCTCGCAACTAGGCAGGAGTCCTGACATGGCTGAACACACACGTATGTGGAAGGGCCATCCCCGTCGTAACTCGAGAATATACCCCAGGTTCCCGCCGCAACTCGAGAAAAACCATGAGACTTCCCCCTCGCCGCGAGATGAGGCCCGATTCCCCTGCACTGCGTGCAGAGCAATTCCGTGTTGCACATCACACATGAAAGGAGCCTTGATTTCCTTGATGGCACTCCAGAGAAACCCCAAGAACACTGTTTCAAGGATAGAGGGATCCTGAGGTCACTGTAGCAACACGAAAGAGCTCCGTGGGCCAAAAATCAACTCGAGATGAGAGGTTAGTCCCTGGCTTCGACTCCAGAGGAATACCACCTTACCACAAGCACCTCAAGAGGAGGCTTCTCTCAGCTCTAGGTATGTGAGAGGGACCCTGAGTTTGCGGCCTCAAGTGGAATGGACACCGCGATGCCCTGACGCGAAATAAGGCTGGATATCCCTGCAGTGACTTGAATGCAGGCTCGTCTTGCATCTCCCAAGATGAAAGGATGTCTGAATCCCCTGTGGAGACCACAGAGAAAGACCTAGTTCCCCACCTCATCGCGACAGGAGGCCTCAAATCCTTTGAAAACTCCAGAGGTACGCGGAGATCAGTGCCTCCAAAGGAGACGATGCCTGACTCCTCGTGAAACTTGTTAGGAGTCCCAGGGTTCCTGTGGCACGTGGAAAGGGACCCTTGGTCTCCCGCCTCAGCTGGAGAGGCGTCCCCATTGCCTTGTCAAGCCTCGACGAGAATCCCGAGTTGTGTCTCGCAACTAGGCAGGAGTCCTGACGTGGCTGAACAAACACGTGTGTGGAAGGGCCATCCCCGTTGTAACTCGAGAATATACCCCAGGTTCCCGCCGCAACTCGAGAAAAACCATGAGACTTCCCCCTCGATGCGAGATGAGGCCCGATTCCCCTGTACTGCGTGCAGAGCAATTCCGTCTTGCACATCACACATGAAAGGAGCCTTGATTTCCTTGATGGCACTCCAGAGAAACCCCAAGAACACTGTTTCAAGGATAGAGGGATCCTGAGGTCACTGTAGCAACACGAAAGAACTCTGTGGACCAAAAATCAACTCGAAAAGAGAGGTTAGTCCCTGGATTCGTCTCCAGAGGAATACCACCTTACCACAAGCACCTCAAGAGGAGGCTTCTCTCAGCTCTAGGTATGTGAGAGGGACCCTGAGTTTGCGGCCTCAAGTGGAATGGACACCGCGATGCCCTGACGCGAAATAAGGCTGGATATCCCTGCAGTGACTTGAATGCAGGCTCGTCTTGCATCTCCCAAGATGAAAGGATGTCTGAATCCCCTGTGGAGACCACAGAGAAAGACCTAGTTCCCCACCTCATCGCGACCGGAGGCCTCACATCCTTTGAAAACTCCAGAGGTACGCGGAGATCTGTGCCTCCAAAGGAGACGATGCCTGACTCCTCGTGAAACTTGATAGGAGTCCCAGGATTCCTGTGGCACGTGGAAAGGGACCCTTGGTCTCCCTCCTCAGCTGGAGAGGCGTCCCAATTGCCTTGCCAAGCCTCGAGGAGAATCCCGAGTTGTGTCTCGCAACTAGGCAAGAGTCCTGACGTCGCTGAACAAACACGTGTGTGGAAGGGCCATCCCCGTCGTAACTCGAGAATATACCCTAGGTTCCCGCCGCAACTCGAGAAAAACCATGAGACTTCCCCCTCGCCACGAGATGAGGCCCGATTCCCCTGCACTGCCTGCAGAGCAATTCTGTGTTGCACATCACACAGGAAAGGAGCCTTGATTTCCTTCATGGCACTCCAGAGAAACCCCAAGAACACTGTTTCAAGGCTAGAGGGATCCTGAAGTCACTGTAGCAACACGAAAGAACTCTGTGGACCAAAAATCAACTCGAAAAAAGAGGTTAGTCCCTGGATTCGTCTCCAGAGGAATACCGCCTTACCACAAGCACCTCAAGAGGAGGCTTCTCTCAGCTCTAGGTATGTGAGAGGGACCCTGAGTTTGCGGCCTCAAGTGGAATGGACACCGCGATGCCCTGACTCGAAATAAGGCCGGATATCCCTGCAGTGACTTCAATGCAGGCTCGTCTTGCATCTCCCAGGACGAAAGGATGTCTGAATCCCCTGTGGAAAGCACAGAGAAAGACTTAGTTCCCCACTTCATCGCGACCGATAGCCTCACATCCTTTGAAAACTCCAGAGGTACGCGGAGATCAGTGCCTCCAAAGGAAACGATGCCTGACTCCTCGTGAAACTTGATAGGAGTCCCAGGATTCCTGTGGCACGTGGAAAGGGACCCTTGGTCTCCCGCCTCAGCTGGAGAGGCGTCCCAATTGCCCTGCCAAGCCTCGAGGAGAATCCAGAGTTGTCCCTCGCAACTAGGCAGGAGTCCTGACGTCGCTGAAGAAAAACGTGGGTGGAAGGGCCATCCCCGTCGTAACTCGAGAATATCCCCCAGGTTCCCGCCGCAACTCGAGAAAAACCATGAGACTTCCCCCTCGCCGCGAGATGAGGCCCGATTCCCCTGCACTGCGTGCAGAGCAATTCCGTGTTGCACATCACACATGAAAGGAGCCTTGATTTCCTTGATGGCACTCCAGAGAAACCCCAAGAACACTGTTTCAAGGATAGAGGGATCCTGAGGTCACTGTAGCAACACGAAAGAGCTCCGTGGGCCAAAAATCAACTCGAGATGAGAGGTTAGTCCCTGGCTTCGACTCCAGAGGAATACCACCTTACCACAAGCACCTCAAGAGGAGGCTTCTCTCAGCTCTAGGTATGTGAGAGGGACCCTGAGTTTGCGGCCTCAAGTGGAATGGACACCGTGATGCCCTGACGCGAAATAAGGCTGGATATCCCTGCAGTGACTTGAATGCAGGCTCGTCTTGCATCTCCCAAGATGAAAGGATGTCTGAATCCCCTGTGGAGACCACAGAGAAAGACCTAGTTCCCCACCTCATCGCGACAGGAGGCCTCAAATCCTTTGAAAACTCCAGAGGTACGCGGAGATCAGTGCCTCCAAAGGAGACGATGCCTGACTCCTCGTGAAACTTGATAGGAGTCCCAGGATTCCTGTGGCACGTGGAAAGGGACCCTTGGTCTCCCTCCTCAGCTGGAGAGGCGTCCCAATTGCCTTGCCAAGCCTCGAGGAGAATCCCGAGTTGTCCCTCGCAACTAGGCAGGAGTCCTGACGTCGCTGAACAAACACGTGTGTGGAAGGGCCATCCCCGTCGTAACTCGAGAATATACCCTAGGTTCCCGCCGCAACTCGAGAAAAACCATGAGACTTCCCCCTCGCCGCGAGATGAGGCCCGATTCCCCTGCACTGCCTGCAGAGCAATTCTGTGTTGCACATCACACAGGAAAGGAGCCTTGATTTCCTTCATGGCACTCCAGAGAAACCCCAAGAACACTGTTTCAAGGCTAGAGGGATCCTGAGGTCACTGTAGCAACACGAAAGAACTCTGTGGACCAAAAATCAACTCGAAAAAAGAGGTTAGTCCCTGGATTCGTCTCCAGAGGAATACCGCCTTACCACAAGCACCTCAAGAGGAGGCTTCTCTCAGCTCTAGGTATGTGAGAGGGACCCTGAGTTTGCGGCCTCAAGTGGAATGGACACCGCGATGCCCTGACTCGAAATAAGGCCGGATATCCCTGCAGTGACTTCAATGCAGGCTCGTCTTGCATCTCCCAGGACGAAAGGATGTCTGAATCCCCTGTGGAAAGCACAGAGAAAGACTTAGTTCCCCACCTCATCGCGACCGATAGCCTCACATCCTTTGAAAACTCCAGAGGTACGCGGAGATCAGTGCCTCCAAAGGAAACGATGCCTGACTCCTCGTGAAACTTGATAGGAGTCCCAGGATTCCTGTGGCACGTGGAAAGGGACCCTTGGTCTCCCGCCTCAGCTGGAGAGGCGTCCCAATTGCCCTGCCAAGCCTCGAGGAGAATCCAGAGTTGTCCCTCGCAACTAGGCAGGAGTCCTGACGTCGCTGAAGAAAAACGTGGGTGGAAGGGCCATCCCCGTCGTAACTCGAGAATATACCCCAGGTTCCCGCCGCAACTCGAGAAAAACCATGAGACTTCCCCCTCGCCGCGAGATGAGGCCCGATTCCCCTGAACTGCGTGCAGAGCAATTCCGTGTTGCACATCACACATGAAAGGAGCCTTGATTTCCTTGATGGCACTCCAGAGAAACCCCAAGAACACTGTTTCAAGGATAGAGGGATCCTGAGGTCACTGTAGCAACACGAAAGAGCTCCGTGGGCCAAAAATCAACTCGAGATGAGAGGTTAGTCCCTGGCTTCGACTCCAGAGGAATACCACCTTACCACAAGCACCTCAAGAGGAGGCTTCTCTCAGCTCTAGGTATGTGAGAGGGACCCTGAGTTTGCAGCCTCAAGTGGAATGGACACCGCGATGCCCTGACTCGAAATAAGGCCGGATATCCCTGCAGTGACTGGAATGCAGGCTCGTCTTGCATCTCCCAAGACGAAAGGGTGTCTGAATCCCCTGTGGAGACCACAGAGAAAGACCTAGTTCCCCACCTCATCGCGACAGGAGGCCTCAAATCCTTTGAAAACTCCAGAGGTATGCGGAGATCAGTGCCTCCAAAGGAGACGATGCCTGACTCCTCGTGAAACTTGATAGGAGACCCAGGATTCCTGTGGCACGTGGAAAGGGACCCTTGGTCTCCCGTCTCAGCTGGAGAGGCGTCCCAATTGCCCTGCAAAGCCTCGAGGAGAATCCCGAGATGTCCCTCGCAACTAGGCAGGAGTCCTGACATGGCTGAACACACACGTATGTGGAAGGGCCATCCCCGTCGTAACTCGAGAATATACCCCAGGTTCCCGCCGCAACTCGAGAAAAACCATGAGACTTCCCCCTCGCCGCGAGATGAGGCCCGATTCCCCTGCACTGCGTGCAGAGCAATTCCGTGTTGCACATCACACATGAAAGGAGCCTTGATTTCCTTGATGGCACTCCAGAGAAACCCCAAGAACACTGTTTCAAGGATAGAGGGATCCTGAGGTCACTGTAGCAACACGAAAGAGCTCCGTGGGCCAAAAATCAACTCGAGATGAGAGGTTAGTCCCTGGCTTCGACTCCAGAGGAATACCACCTTACCACAAGCACCTCAAGAGGAGGCTTCTCTCAGCTCTAGGTATGTGAGAGGGACCCTGAGTTTGCGGCCTCAAGTGGAATGGACACCGCGATGCCCTGACGCGAAATAAGGCTGGATATCCCTGCAGTGACTTGAATGCAGGCTCGTCTTGCATCTCCCAAGATGAAAGGATGTCTGAATCCCCTGTGGAGACCACAGAGAAAGACCTAGTTCCCCACCTCATCGCGACAGGAGGCCTCAAATCCTTTGAAAACTCCAGAGGTACGCGGAGATCAGTGCCTCCAAAGGAGACGATGCCTGACTCCTCGTGAAACTTGATAGGAGTCCCAGGGTTCCTGTGGCACGTGGAAAGGGACCCTTGGTCTCCCGCCTCAGCTGGAGAGGCGTCCCCATTGCCTTGTCAAGCCTCGAGGAGAATCCCGAGTTGTGTCTCGCAACTAGGCAGGAGTCCTGACGTGGCTGAACAAACACGTGTGTGGAAGGGCCATCCCCGTTGTAACTCGAGAATATACCCCAGGTTCCCGCCGCAACTCGAGAAAAACCATGAGACTTCCCCCTCGATGCGAGATGAGGCCCGATTCCCCTGTACTGCGTGCAGAGCAATTCCGTGTTGCACATCACACATGAAAGGAGCCTTGATTTCCTTGATGGCACTCCAGAGAAACCCCAAGAACACTGTTTCAAGGATAGAGGGATCCTGAGGTCACTGTAGCAACACGAAAGAACTCTGTGGACCAAAAATCAACTCGAAAAGAGAGGTTAGTCCCTGGATTCGTCTCCAGAGGAATACCACCTTACCACAAGCACCTCAAGAGGAGGCTTCTCTCAGCTCTAGGTATGTGAGAGGGACCCTGAGTTTGCGGCCTCAAGTGGAATGGACACCGCGATGCCCTGACGCGAAATAAGGCTGGATATCCCTGCAGTGACTTGAATGCAGGCTCGTCTTGCATCTCCCAAGATGAAAGGATGTCTGAATCCCCTGTGGAGACCACAGAGAAAGACCTAGTTCCCCACCTCATCGCGACCGGAGGCCTCACATCCTTTGAAAACTCCAGAGGTACGCGGAGATCTGTGCCTCCAAAGGAGACGATGCCTGACTCCTCGTGAAACTTGATAGGAGTCCCAGGATTCCTGTGGCACGTGGAAAGGGACCCTTGGTCTCCCTCCTCAGCTGGAGAGGCGTCCCAATTGCCTTGCCAAGCCTCGAGGAGAATCCCGAGTTGTGTCTCGCAACTAGGCAAGAGTCCTGACGTCGCTGAACAAACACGTGTGTGGAAGGGCCATCCCCGTCGTAACTCGAGAATATACCCTAGGTTCCCGCCGCAACTCGAGAAAAACCATGAGACTTCCCCCTCGCCGCGAGATGAGGCCCGATTCCCCTGCACTGCCTGCAGAGCAATTCTGTGTTGCACATCACACAGGAAAGGAGCCTTGATTTCCTTCATGGCACTCCAGAGAAACCCCAAGAACACTGTTTCAAGGCTAGAGGGATCCTGAGGTCACTGTAGCAACACGAAAGAACTCTGTGGACCAAAAATCAACTCGAAAAAAGAGGTTAGTCCCTGGATTCGTCTCCAGAGGAATACCGCCTTACCACAAGCACCTCAAGAGGAGGCTTCTCTCAGCTCTAGGTATGTGAGAGGGACCCTGAGTTTGCGGCCTCAAGTGGAATGGACACCGCGATGCCCTGACTCGAAATAAGGCCGGATATCCCTGCAGTGACTTCAATGCAGGCTCGTCTTGCATCTCCCAGGACGAAAGGATGTCTGAATCCCCTGTGGAAAGCACAGAGAAAGACTTAGTTCCCCACTTCATCGCGACCGATAGCCTCACATCCTTTGAAAACTCCAGAGGTACGCGGAGATCAGTGCCTCCAAAGGAAACGATGCCTGACTCCTCGTGAAACTTGATAGGAGTCCCAGGATTCCTGTGGCACGTGGAAAGGGACCCTTGGTCTCCCTCCTCAGCTGGAGAGGCGTCCCAATTGCCCTGCCAAGCCTCGAGGAGAATCCAGAGTTGTCCCTCGCAACTAGGCAGGAGTCCTGACGTCGCTGAAGAAAAACGTGGGTGGAAGGGCCATCCCCGTCGTAACTCGAGAATATACCCCAGGTTCCCGCCGCAACTCGAGAAAAACCATGAGACTTCCCCCTCGCCGCGAGATGAGGCCCGATTCCCCTGCACTGCGTGCAGAGCAATTCCGTGTTGCACATCACACATGAAAGGAGCCTTGATTTCCTTGATGGCACTCCAGAGAAACCCCAAGAACACTGTTTCAAGGATAGAGGGATCCTGAGGTCACTGTAGCAACACGAAAGAGCTCCGTGGGCCAAAAATCAACTCGAGATGAGAGGTTAGTCCCTGGCTTCGACTCCAGAGGAATACCACCTTACCACAAGCACCTCAAGAGGAGGCTTCTCTCAGCTCTAGGTATGTGAGAGGGACCCTGAGTTTGCGGCCTCAAGTGGAATGGACACCGTGATGCCCTGACGCGAAATAAGGCTGGATATCCCTGCAGTGACTTGAATGCAGGCTCGTCTTGCATCTCCCAAGATGAAAGGATGTCTGAATCCCCTGTGGAGACCACAGAGAAAGACCTAGTTCCCCACCTCATCGCGACAGGAGGCCTCAAATCCTTTGAAAACTCCAGAGGTACGCGGAGATCAGTGCCTCCAAAGGAGACGATGCCTGACTCCTCGTGAAACTTGATAGGAGTCCCAGGATTCCTGTGGCACGTGGAAAGGGACCCTTGGTCTCCCGCCTCAGCTGGAGAGGCGTCCCCATTGCCTTGTCAAGCCTCGAGGAGAATCCCGAGTTGTGTCTCGCAACTAGGCAGGAGTCCTGACGTGGCTGAACAAACACGTGTGTGGAAGGGCCATCCCCGTCGTAACTCGAGAATATACCCCAGGTTCCCGCCGCAACTCGAGAAAAACCATGAGACTTCCCCCTCGCCGCGAGATGAGGCCCGATTCCCCTGCACTGCGCGCAGAGCAATTCTGTGTTGCACATCACACATGAAAGGAGCCTTGATTTCCTTCATGGCACTCCAGAGAAACCCCAAGAACACTGTTTCAAGGCTAGAGGGATCCTGAGGTCACTGTAGCAACACGAAAGAGCTCCGTGGACCAAAAATCAACTCGAGATGAGAGGTTAGTCCCTGGCTTCGACTCCAGAGGAATACCACCTTACCACAAGCACCTCAAGAGGAGGCTTCTCTCAGCTCTAGGTATGTGAGAGGGACCCTGAGTTTGCAGCCTCAAGTGGAATGGACACCGCGATGCCCTGACTCGAAATAAGGCCGGATATCCCTGCAGTGACTGGAATGCAGGCTCGTCTTGCATCTCCCAAGATGAAAGGGTGTCTGAATCCCCTGTGGAGACCACAGAGAAAGACCTAGTTCCCCACCTCATCGCGACAGGAGGCCTCAAATCCTTTGAAAACTCCAGAGGTATGCGGAGATCAGTGCCTCCAAAGGAGACGATGCCTGACTCCTCGTGAAACTTGATAGGAGACCCAGGATTCCTGTGGCACGTGGAAAGGGACCCTTGGTCTCCCGTCTCAGCTGGAGAGGCGTCCCAATTGCCCTGCAAAGCCTCGAGGAGAATCCCGAGATGTCCCTCGCAACTAGGCAGGAGTCCTGACATGGCTGAACACACACGTGTGTGGAAGGGCCATCCCCGTCGGAACTCGAGAATATACCCCAGGTTCCCGCCGCAACTCGAGAAAAACCATGAGACTTCCCCCTCGCCGCGAGATGAGGCCCGATTCCCCTGTACTGCGTGCAGAGCAATTCCGTCTTGCACATCACACATGAAAGGAGCCTTGATTTCCTTGATGGCACTCCAGAGAAACCCCAAGAACACTGTTTCAAGGATAGAGGGATCCTGAGGTCACTGTAGCAACACGAAAGAACTCTGTGGACCAAAAATCAACTCGAAAAGAGAGGTTAGTCCCTGGATTCGTCTCCAGAGGAATACCACCTTACCACAAGCACCTCAAGAGGAGGCTTCTCTCAGCTCTAGGTATGTGAGAGGGACCCTGAGTTTGCGGCCTCAAGTGGAATGGACACCGCGATGCCCTGACTCGAAATAAGGCCGGATATCCCTGCAGTGACTTCAATGCAGGCTCGTCTTGCATCTCCCAGGACGAAAGGATGTCTGAATCCCCTGTGGAAAGCACAGAGAAAGACTTAGTTCCCCACCTCATCGCGACCGATAGCCTCACATCCTTTGAAAACTCCAGAGGTACGCGGAGATCAGTGCCTCCAAAGGAGACGATGCCTGACTCCTCGTGAAACTTGATAGGAGTCCCAGGATTCTTGTGGCACGTGGAAAGGGACCCTTGGTCTCCCGCCTCAGCTGGAGAGGCGTTCCAATTGCCCTGCCAAGCCTCGAGGAGAATCCCGAGTTGTCCCTCGCAACTAGGCAGGAGTCCTGATGTGGCTGAACAAACACGTGGGTGGAAGGGCCATCCTCGTCGTAACTCGAGAATATACCCCAGGTTCCCGCCGCAACTCGAGAAAAACCATGAGACTTCCCCCTCGATGCGAGATGAGGCCCGATTCCCCTGTACTGCGTGCAGAGCAATTCCGTCATGCACATCACACATGAAAGGGGCCTTGATTTCCTTGATGGCACTCCAGAGAAACCCCAAGAACACTGTTTCAAGGATAGAGGGATCCTGAGGTCACTGTAGCAACACGAAAGAACTCTGTGGACCAAAAATCAACTCGAAAAGAGAGGTTAGTCCCTGGATTCGTCTCCAGAGGAATACCACCTTACCACAAGCACCTCAAGAGGAGGCTTCTCTCAGCTCTAGGTATGTGAGAGGGACCCTGAGTTTGCGGCCTCAAGTGGAATGGACACCGCGATGCCCTGACGCGAAATAAGGCTGGATATCCCTGCAGTGACTTGAATGTAGGCTCGTCTTGCATCTCCCAAGATGAAAGGATGTCTGAATCCCCTGTGGAGACCACAGAGAAAGACCTAGTTCCCCACCTCATCGCGACAGGAGGCCTCACATCCTGTGAAAACCCCAGAGGTACGCGGAGATCAGTGCCTCCAAAGGAGACGATGCCTGACTCCTCGTGAAACTTGATAGGAGTCCCAGGGTTCCTGTGGCATGTGGAAAGGGACCCTTGGTCTCCCGCCTCAGCTGCAGAGGCGTCCCCATTGCCTTGTCAAGCCTCGAGGAGAATCCCGAGTTGTGTCTCGCAACTAGGCAGGAGTCCTGACGTGGCTGAACAAACACGTGTGTGGAAGGGCCATCCCCGTCGTAACTCGAGAATATACCCCAGGTTCCCGCCGCAACTCGAGAAAAACCATGAGACTTCCCCCTCGCCGTGAGATGAGGCCCGATTCCCTTGCACTGCGCGCAGAGCAATTCTGTGTTGCACATCACACATGAAAGGAGCCTAGATTTCCTTCATGGCACTCCAGAGAAAAACCAAGAACACTGTTTCAAGGCTAGAGGGATCCTGAGGTCACTGTAGCAACACGAAAGAGCTCCGTGGACCAAAAATCAACTCGAGATGAGAGGTTAGTCCCTGGCTTCGACTCCAGAGGAATACCACCTTACCACAAGCACCTCAAGAGGAGGCTTCTCTCAGCTCTAGGTATGTGAGAGGGACCCTGAGTTTGCGGCCTCAAGTGGAATGGACACCGCGATGCCCTGACTCGAAATAAGGCCGGATATCCCTGCAGTGACTGGAATGCAGGCTCGTCTTGCATCTCCCAAGACGAAAGGGTGTCTGAATCCCCTGTGGAGACCACAGAGAAAGACCTAGTTCCCCACCTCATCGCGACCGATAGCCTCACATCCTTTGAAAACTCCAGAGGTATGCGGAGATCAGTGCCTCCAAAGGAGACGATGCCTGACTCCTCGTGAAACTTGATAGGAGTCGCAGGATTCCTGTGGCACGTGGAAAGGGACCCTTGATCTCCCTCCTCAGCTGGAGAGGCGTCCCAATTGCCTTGCCAAGCCTCGAGGAGAATCCCGAGTTGTGTCTCGCAACTAGGCAAGAGTCCTGACGTCGCTGAACAAACACGTGTGTGGAAGGGCCATCACCGTCGTAACTCGAGAATATACCCCAGGTTCCCGCCGCAACTCGAGAAAAACCATGAGACTTCCCCCTCGCCGCGAGATGAGGCCCGATTCCCCTGCACTGCGTGCAGAGCAATTCTGTGTTGCACATCACACATGAAAGGAGCCTTGATTTCCTTCATGGCACTCCAGAGAAACCCCAAGAACACTGTTTCAAGGATAGAGGGATCCTGAGGTCACTGTAGCAACACGAAAGAACTCTGTGGACCAAAATCAAATCGAAAAGAGAGGTTAGTCCCTGGATTCGTCTCCAGAGGAATACCACCTTACCACAAGCACCTCAAGAGGAGGCTTCTCTCAGCTCTAGGTATGTGAGAGGGACCCTGAGTTTGCGGCCTCAAGTGGAATGGACACCGCGATGCCCTGACTCGAAATAAGGCCGGATATCCCTGCAGTGACTTCAATGCAGGCTCGTCTTGCATCTCCCAGGACGAAAGGATGTCTGAATCCCCTGTGGAAAGCACAGAGAAAGACTTAGTTCCCCACCTCATCGCGACCGATAGCCTCACATCCTTTGAAAACTCCAGAGGTACGCGGAGATCTGTGCCTCCAAAGGAGACGATGCCTGACTCCTCGTGAAACTTGATAGGAGTCCCAGGATTCCTGTGGCACTTGGAAAGGGACCCTTGGTCTCCCGCCTCAGCTGGAGAGGCGTCCCAATTGCCCTGCCAAGCCTCGAGGAGAATCCAGAGTTGTCCCTCGCAACTAGGCAGGAGTCCTGACGTCGCTGAAGAAACACGTGGGTGGAAGGGCCATCCCCGTCGTAACTCGAGAATATACCCCAGGTTCCCGCCGCAACTCGAGAAAAACCATGAGACTTCCCCCTCGCCGCGAGATGAGGCCCAATTCCCCTGCACTGCGTGCAGAGCAATTCCGTGTTGCACATCACACATGAAAGGAGCCTTGATTTCCTTGATGGCACTCCAGAGAAACCCCAAGAACACTGTTTCAAGGATAGAGGGATCCTGAGGTCACTGTATCAACACGAAAGAGCTCCGTGGGCCAAAAATCAACTCGAGATGAGAGGTTAGTCCCTAGCTTCGACTCCTGAGGAATACCACCTTACCACAAGCACCTCAAGAGGAGGCTTCTCTCAGCTCTAGGTATGTGAGAGGGACCCTGAGTTTGCGGCCTCAAGTGGAATGGACACCGCGATGCCCTGACGCGAAATAAGGCTGGATATCCCTGCAGTGACTTGAATGCAGGCTCGTCTTGCATCTCCCAAGATGAAAGGATGTCTGAATCCCCTGTGGAGACCACAGAGAAAGACCTAGTTCCCCACCTCATCGCGACAGGAGGCCTCACATCCTGTGAAAACTCCAGAGGTACGCGGAGATCAGTGCCTCCAAAGGAGACGATGCCTGACTCCTCGTGAAACTTGATAGGAGTCCCAGGGTTCCTGTGGCACGTGGAAAGGGACCCTTGGTCTCCCGCCTCAGCTGGAGAGGCGTCCCCATTGCCTTGTCAAGCCTCGAGGAGAATCCCGAGTTGTGTCTCACAACTAGGCAGGAGTCCTGACATGGCTGAACACACACGTGTGTGGAAGGGCCATCCCCGTCGGAACTCGAGAATATACCCCAGGTTCCCGCCGCAACTCGAGAAAAACCATGAGACTTCCCCCTCGCCGCGAGATGAGGCCCGATTCCCCTGCACTGCGTGCAGAGCAATTCCGTGTTGCACATCACACATGAAAGGAGCCTTGATTTCCTTGATGGCACTCCAGAGAAACCCCAAGAACACTGTTTCAAGGCTAGAGGGATCCTGAGGTCACTGTAGCAACACGAAAGATCTCCTTGGACCAAGAATCAACACAAGATGAGAGGTTAGTCCCTGGCTTCGACTCCAGAGGAATACCACCTTACCACAAGCACCTCAAGAGGAGGCTTCTCTCAGCTCTAGGTATGTGAGAGGGATCCTGAGTTTGCGGCCTCAAGTGGAATGGACACCGCGAAGCCCTGACTCGAAATAAGGCCGGATATCCCTGCAGTGACTTGAATGCAGGCTTGTCTTGCATCTCCCAAGAAGAAAGGGTGTCTGAATCCCCTGTGGAGACCACAGAGAAACACCTAGTTCCCCACCTCATCGCGACCGGAGGCCTCACATCCTTTGAAAACTCCAGAGGTACGCGGAGATCAGTGCCTCCAAAGGAGATGATGCCTGACTCCTCGTGAAACTTGATAGGAGACCCAGGATTCCTGTGGCACGTGGAAAGGGACCCTTGGTCTCCCGCCTCAGCTGGAGAGGCATTCCAATTGCCCTGCTAAGCCTCGAGGAGAATCCAGAGTTGTCCCTCGCAACTAGGCAGGAGTCCTGACGTCGCTGAAGAAACACGTGGGTGGAAGGGCCATCCCCGTCGTAACTCGAGAATATACCCCAGGTTCCCGCCGCAACTCGAGAAAAACCATGAGACTTCCCCCTCGCCGCGAGATGAGGCCCGATTCCCCTGCACTGCGTGCAGAGCAATTCCGTCTTGCACATCACACATGAAAGGAGCCTTGATTTCCTTGATGGCACTCCAGAGAAACCCCAAGAACACTGTTTCAAGGCTAGAGGGATCCTGAGGTCACTGTAGCAACACGAAAGAGCTCCGTGGGCCAAAAATCAACTCGAGATGAGAGGTTAGTCCCTGGCTTCGACTCCAGAGGAATACCACCTTACCACAAGCACCTCAAGAGGAGGCTTCTCTCAGCTCTAGGTATGTGAGAGGGACCCTGAGTTTGCGGCCTCAAGTGGAATGGACACCGCGATGCCCTGACGCGAAATAAGGCTGGATATCCCTGCAGTGACTTGAATGCAGGCTCGTCTTGCATCTCCCAAGACGAAAGGGTGTCTGAATCCCCTGTGGAGACCACAGAGAAAGACCTAGTTCCCCACTTCATCGCGACCGGAGGCCTCACATCCTTTGAAATCTCCAGAGGTACGCGGAGATCAGTGCCTCCAAAGGAGACGATGCCTGACTCCTCGTGAAACTTGATAGGAGTCCCAGGATTCCTGTGGCACGTGGAAAGGGACCCTTGGTCTCCCGCCTCAGCTGGAGAGGCGTCCCAATTGCCTTGCCAAGCCTCGAGGAGAATCCCGAGTTGTGTCTCGCAACTAGGCAAGAGTCCTGACGTGGCTGAACAAACACGTGTGTGGAAGGGCTATCCCCGTCGTAACTCGAGAATATACCCCAGGTTTCCGCCGCAACTCGAGAAAAACCATGAGACTTCCCCCTCGCCGCGAGATGAGGCCCGATTCCCCTGTACTGCGTGCAGAGCAATTCTATGTTGCACATCACACATGAAAGGAGCCTTGATTTCCTTGATGGCACTCCAGAGAAACCCCAAGAACACTGTTTCAAGGCTAGAGGGATACTGAGGTCACTGTAGCAACACGAAAGAGCTCCGTGGACCAAAAATCAACTCGAGATGAGATGTTAGTCCCTGGCTTCGACTCCAGAGGAATACCACCTTACCACAAGCATCTCAAGAGGAGGCTTCTCTCAGCTCTAGGTATGTGAGAGGGACCCTGAGTTTGCGGCCTCAAGTGGAATGGACACCGCGATGCCCTGACTCGAAATAAGGCCGGATATCCCTGCAGTGACTTGAATGCAGGCTCGTCTTGCATCTCCCAAGACGAAAGGGTGTCTGAATCCCCTGTGGAGACCACAGAGAAAGACCTAGTTCCCCACCTCATCGCGACAGGAGGCCTCAAATCCTTTGAAAACTCCAGAGGTATGCGGAGATCAGTGCCTCCAAAGGAGACGATGCCTGACTCCTCGTGAAACTTGATAGGAGACCCAGGATTCCTGTGGCACGTGGAAAGGGACCCTTGGTCTCCCATCTCAGCTGGAGAGGCGTCCCAATTGCCCTGCAAAGCCTCGAGGAGAATCCCGAGTTGTGTCTCGCAACTAGGCAAGAGTCGTGACGTGATTGAACAAACATGTGTGTGGAAGGGCCATCCCCGTCGTAACTCGAGAATATACCCCAGGTTCCCGCCGCAACTCGAGAAGAACCATGAGACTTCCCCCTCGCCGCGAGATGAGGCCCGATTCCCCTGCACTGCGTGCAGAGCAATTCTGTGTTGCCCATCACACATGAAAGGAGCCTTGATTTCCTTCATGGCACTCCAGAGAAACCCCAAGAACACTGTTTCAAGGATAGAGGGATCCTGAGGTCACTGTAGCAACACGAAAGAACTCTGTGGACCAAAAATCAACTCAAAAAGAGAGGTTAGTCCCTGGATTCGTCTCCAGAGGAATACCACCTTACCACAAGCACCTCAAGAGGAGGCTTCTCTCAGCTCTAGGTATGTGAGAGGGACCCTGAGTTTGCGGCCTCAAGTGGAATGGACACCGCGATGCCCTGACGCGAAATAAGGCTGGATATCCCTGCAGTGACTTGAATGCAGGCTCGTCTTGCATCTCCCAAGATGAAAGGATGTCTGAATCCCCTGTGGAGACCACAGAGAAAGACCTAGTTCCCAACCTCATCGCGACCGGAGGCCTCACATCATTTGAAAACTCCAGAGGTACGCGGAGATCAGTGCCTCCAAAGGAGACGATGCCTGACTCCTCGTGAAACTTGATAGGAGTCCCAGGATTCCTGTGGCACGTGGAAAGGGACCCTTGGTCTCCCTCCTCAGCTGGAGAGGCGTCCCAATTGCCTTGCCAAGCCTCGAGGAGAATCCCGAGTTGTGTCTCGCAACTAGGCAAGAGTCCTGACGTCGCTGAACAAACACGTGTGTGGAAGGGCCATCCCCGTCGTAACTCGAGAATATACCCCAGGTTCCCGCCGCAACTCGAGAAAAACCATGAGACTTCCCCCTCGCCGCGAGATGAGGCCCGATTCCCCTGCACTGCGTGCAGAGCAATTCTGTGTTGCACATCACACATGAAAGGAGCCTTGATTTCCTTCATGGCACTCCAGAGAAACCCCAAGAACACTGTTTCAAGGCTAGAGGGATCCTGAGGTCACTGTAGCAACACGAAAGAACTCTGTGGACCAAAAATCAACTCGAAATGAGAGGTTAGTCCCTGGATTCGTCTCCAGAGGAATACCACCTTACCACAAGCACCTCAAGAGGAGGCTTCTCTCAGCTCTAGGTATGTGAGAGAGACCCTGAGTTTGCGGCCTCAAGTGGAATGGACACCGCGATGCCCTGACTCGAAATAAGGCCGGATATCCCTGCAGTGACTTCAATGCAGGCTCGTCTTGCATCTCCCAGGACGAAAGGATGTCTGAATCCCCTGTGGAAAGCACAGAGAAAGACTTAGTTCCCCACCTCATCGCGACCGATAGCCTCACATCCTTTGAAAACTCCAGAGGTACGCGGAGATCAGTGCCTCCAAAGGAGACGATGCCTGACTCCTCGTGAAACTTGATAGGAGTCCCAGGATTCCTGCGGCACGTGGAAAGGGACCCTTGGTCTCCCGCCTCAGCTGGAGAGGCGTCCCAATTGCCCTGCCAAGCCTCGAGGAGAATCCAGAGTTGTCCCTCGCAACTAGGCAGGAGTCCTGACGTCGCTGAAGAAACACGTGGGTGGAAGGGCCATCCCCGTCGTAACTCGAGAATATACCCCAGGTTCCCGCCGCAACTCGAGAAAAACCATGAGACTTCCCCCTCGCCGCGAGATGAGGCCCGATTCCCCTGCACTGCGTGCAGAGCAATTCCGTCTTGCACATCACACATGAAAGGAGCCTTGATTTCCTTGATGGCACTCCAGAGAAACCCCAAGAACACTGTTTCAAGGATAGAGGAATCCTGAGGTCACTGTATCAACACGAAAGAGCTCCGTGGGCCAAAAATCAACTCGAGATGAGAGGTTAGTCCCTGGCTTCGACTCCAGAGGAATACCACCTTACCACAAGCACCTCAAGAGGAGGCTTCTCTCAGCTCTAGGTATGTGAGAGGGACCCTGAGTTTGCGGCCTCAAGTGGAATGGACACCGCGATGCCCTGACGCGAAATAAGGCTGGATATCCCTGCAGTGACTTGAATGCAGGCTCGTCTTGCATCTCCCAAGATGAAAGGATGTCTGAATCCCCTGTGGAGACCACAGAGAAAGACCTAGTTCCCCACCTCATCGCGACAGGAGGCCTCACATCCTGTGAAAACCCCAGAGGTACGCGGAGATCAGTGCCTCCAAAGGAGACGATGCCTGACTCCTCGTGAAACTTGATAGGAGTCCCAGGGTTCCTGTGGCATGTGGAAAGGGACCCTTGGTCTCCCGCCTCAGCTGGAGAGGCGTCCCCATTGCCTTGTCAAGCCTCGAGGAGAATCCCGAGTTGTGTCTCGCAACTAGGCAGGAGTCCTGACGTGGCTGAACAAACACGTGTGTGGAAGGGCCATCCCCGTCGTAACTCGAGAATATACCCCAGGTTCCCGCCGCAACTCGAGAAAAACCATGAGACTTCCCCCTCGCCGTGAGATGAGGCCCGATTCCCCTGCACTGCGCGCAGAGCAATTCTGTGTTGCACATCACACATGAAAGGAGCCTAGAATTCCTTCATGGCACTCCAGAGAAAAACCAAGAACACTGTTTCAAGGCTAGAGGGATCCTGAGGTCACTGTAGCAACACGAAAGAGCTCCGTGGGCCAAAAATCAACTCGAGATGAGAGGTTAGTCCCTGGCTTCGACTCCAGAGGAATACCACCTTACCACAAGCACCTCAAGAGGAGGCTTCTCTCAGCTCTAGGTATGTGAGAGGGACCCTGAGTTTGCGGCCTCAAGTGGAATGGACACCGCGATGCCCTGACTCGAAATAAGGCCGGATATCCCTGCAGTGACTGGAATGCAGGCTCGTCTTGCATCTCCCAAGACGAAAGGGTGTCTGAATCCACTGTGGAGACCACAGAGAAAGACCTAGTTCCCCACCTCATCGCGACAGGAGGCCTCAAATCCTTTGAAAACTCCAGAGGTATGCGGAGATCAGTGCCTCCAAAGGAGACGATGCCTGACTCCTCGTGAAACTTGATAGGAGTCGCAGGATTCCTGTGGCACGTGGAAAGGGACCCTTGGTCTCCCTCCTCAGCTGGAGAGGCGTCCCAATTGCCTTGCCAAGCCTCGAGGAGAATCCCGAGTTGTGTCTCGCAACTAGGCAAGAGTCCTGACGTCGCTGAACAAACACGTGTGTGGAAGGGCCATCACCGTCGTAACTCGAGAATATACCCCAGGTTCCCGCCGCAACTCGAGAAAAACCATGAGACTTCCCCCTCGCCGCGAGATGAGGCCCGATTCCCCTGCACTGCGTGCAGAGCAATTCTGTGTTGCACATCACACATGAAAGGAGCCTTGATTTCCTTCATGGCACTCCAGAGAAACCCCAAGAACACTGTTTCAAGGATAGAGGGATCCTGAGGTCACTGTAGCAACACGAAAGAACTCTGTGGACCAAAAATCAACTCGAAAAGAGAGGTTAGTCCCTGGATTCGTCTCCAGAGGAATACCACCTTACCACAAGCACCTCAAGAGGAGGCTTCTCTCAGCTCTAGGTATGTGAGAGAGACCCTGAGTTTGCGGCCTCAAGTGGAATGGACACCGCGATGCCCTGACTCGAAATAAGGCCGGATATCCCTGCAGTGACTTCAATGCAGGCTCGTCTTGCATCTCCCAGGACGAAAGGATGTCTGAATCCCCTGTGGAAAGCACAGAGAAAGACTTAGTTCCCCACCTCATCGCGACCGATAGCCTCACATCCTTTGAAAACTCCAGAGGTACGCGGAGATCAGTGCCTCCAAAGGAGACGATGCCTGACTCCTCGTGAAACTTGATAGGAGTCCCAGGATTCCTGTGGCACTTGGAAAGGGACCCTTGGTCTCCCGCCTCAGCTGGAGAGGCGTCCCAATTGCCCTGCCAAGCCTCGAGGAGAATCCAGAGTTGTCCCTCGCAACTAGGCAGGAGTCCTGACGTCGCTGAAGAAACACGTGGGTGGAAGGGCCATCCCCGTCGTAACTCGAGAATATACCCCAGGTTCCCGCCGCAACTCGAGAAAAACCATGAGACTTCCCCCTCGCCGCGAGATGAGGCCCAATTCCCCTGCACTGCGTGGAGAGCAATTCCGTGTTGCACATCACACATGAAAGGAGCCTTGATTTCCTTGATGGCACTCCAGAGAAACCCCAAGAACACTGTTTCAAGGATAGAGGGATCCTGAGGTCACTGTATCAACACGAAAGAGCTCCGTGGGCCAAAAATCAACTCGAGATGAGAGGTTAGTCCCTAGCTTCGACTCCAGAGGAATACCACCTTACCACAAGCACCTCAAGAGGAGGCTTCTCTCAGCTCTAGGTATGTGAGAGGGACCCTGAGTTTGCGGCCTCAAGTGGAATGGACACCGCGATGCCCTGACGCGAAATAAGGCTGGATATCCCTGCAGTGACTTGAATGCAGGCTCGTCTTGCATCTCCCAAGATGAAAGGATGTCTGAATCCCCTGTGGAGACCACAGAGAAAGACCTAGTTCCCCACCTCATCGCGACAGGAGGCCTCACATCCTGTGAAAACTCCAGAGGTACGCGAAGATCAGTGCCTCCAAAGGAGACGATGCCTGACTCCTCGTGAAACTTGATAGGAGTCCCAGGGTTCCTGTGGCACGTGGAAAGGGACCCTTGGTCTCCCGCCTCAGCTGGAGAGGCGTCCCCATTGCCTTGTCAAGCCTCGAGGAGAATCCCGAGTTGTGTCTCGCAACTAGGCAGGAGTCCTGACATGGCTGAACACACACGTGTGTGGAAGGGCCATCCCCGTCGGAACTCGAGAATATACCCCAGGTTCCCGCCGCAACTCGAGAAAAACCATGAGACTTCCCCCTCGCCGCGAGATGAGGCCCGATTCCCCTGCACTGCGTGCAGAGCAATTCCGTGTTGCACATCACACATGAAAGGAGCCTTGATTTCCTTGATGGCACTCCAGAGAAACCCCAAGAACACTGTTTCAAGGCTAGAGGGATCCTGAGGTCACTGTAGCAACACGAAATATCTCCTTGGACCAAGAATCAACACAAGATGAGAGGTTAGTCCCTGGCTTCGACTCCTGAGGAATACCACCTTACCACAAGCACCTCAAGAGGAGGCTTCTCTCAGCTCTAGGTATGTGAGAGGGATCCTGAGTTTGCGGCCTCAAGTGGAATGGACACCGCAAAGCCCTGACTCGAAATAAGGCCGGATATCCCTGCAGTGACTTGAATGCAGGCTTGTCTTGCATCTCCCAAGAAGAAAGGGTGTCTGAATCCCCTGTGGAGACCACAGAGAAACACCTAGTTCCCCACCTCATCGCGACCGGAGGCCTCACATCCTTTGAAAACTCCAGAGGTACGCGGAGATCAGTGCCTCCAAAGGAGACGATGCCTGACTCCTCGTGAAACTTGATAGGAGACCCAGGATTCCTGTGGCACGTGGAAAGGGACACTTGGTCTCCCGCCTCAGCTGGAGAGGCATTCCAATTGCCCTGCCAAGCCTCGAGGAGAATCCCGAGTTGTCCCTCGCAACTAGGCAGGAGTCCTGACGTGGCTGAACAAACACGTGGGTGGAAGGGCCATCCCCGTCGTAACTCGAGTATATAACCCAGGTTCCCGCCGCAACTCGAGAAAAACCATGAGACTTCCCCCTCGATGCGAGATGAGGCCCGATTCCCCTGTACTGCGTGCAGAGCAATTCCGTCTTGCACATCACACATGAAAGGAGCCTTGATTTCCTTGATGGCACTCCAGAGAAACCCCAAGAACACTGTTTCAAGGATAGAGGGATCCTGAGGTCACTGTAGCAACACGAAAGAACTCTGTGGACCAAAAATCAACTCGAAAAGAGAGGTTAGTCCCTGGATTCGTCTCCAGAGGAATACCACCTTACCACAAGCACCTCAAGAGGAGGCTTCTCTCAGCTCTAGGTATGTGAGAGGGACCCTGAGTTTGCGGCCTCAAGTGGAATGGACACCGCCATGCCCTGACTCGAAATAAGGCCGGATATCCCTGCAGTGACTTCAATGCAGGCTCGTCTTGCATCTCCCAGGACGAAAGGATGTCTGAATCCCCTGTGGAAAGCACAGAGAAAGACTTAGTTCCCCACCTCATCGCGACCGATAGCCTCACATCCTTTGAAAACTCCAGAGGTACGCGGAGATGAGTGCCTCCAAAGGAGACGATGCCTGACTCCTCGTGAAACTTGATAGGAGTCCCAGGATTCCTGTGGCACTTGGAAAGGGACCCTTGGTCTCCCGCCTCAGCTGGAGAGGCGTCCCAATTGCCCTGCTAAGCCTCGAGGAGAATCCAGAGTTGTCCCTCGCAACTAGGCAGGAGTCCTGACGTCGCTGAAGAAACACGTGGGTGGAAGGGCCATCCCCGTCGTAACTCGAGAATATACCCCAGGTTCCCGCCGCAACTCGAGAAAAACCATGAGACTTCCCCCTCGCCGCGAGATGAGGCCCGATTCCCCTGCACTGCGTGCAGAGCAATTCCGTCTTGCACATCACACATGAAAGGAGCCTTGATTTCCTTGATGGCACTCCAGAGAAACCCCAAGAACACTGTTTCAAGGCTAGAGGGATCCTGAGGTCACTGTAGCAACACGAAAGAGCTCCGTGGGCCAAAAATCAACTCGAGATGAGAGGTTAGTCCCTGGCTTCGACTCCAGAGGAATACCACCTTACCACAAGCACCTCAAGAGGAGGCTTCTCTCAGCTCTAGGTATGTGAGAGGGACCCTGAGTTTGCGGCCTCAAGTGGAATGGACACCGCGATGCCCTGACGCGAAATAAGGCTGGATATCCCTGCAGTGACTTGAATGCAGGCTCGTCTTGCATCTCCCAAGACGAAAGGGTGTCTGAATCCCCTGTGGAGACCACAGAGAAAGACCTAGTTCCCCACTTCATCGCGACCGGAGGCCTCACATCCTTTGAAATCTCCAGAGGTACCCGGAGATCAGTGCCTCCAAAGGAGACGATGCCTGACTCCTCGTGAAACTTGATAGGAGTCCCAGGATTCCTGTGGCACGTGGAAAGGGACACTTGGTCTCCCGCCTCAGCTGGAGAGGCGTCCCAATTGCCTTGCCAAGCCTCGAGGAGAATCCCGAGTTGTGTCTCGCAACTAGGCAAGAGTCCTGACGTGGCTGAACAAACACGTGTGTGGAAGGGCTATCCCCGTCGTAACTCGAGAATATACCCCAGGTTCCCGCCGCAACTCGAGAAAAACCATGAGACTTCCCCCTCGCCGCGAGATGAGGCCCGATTCCCCTGTACTGCGTGCAGAGCAATTCTATGTTGCACATCACACATGAAAGGAGCCTTGATTTCCTTGATGGCACTCCAGAGAAACCCCAAGAACACTGTTTCAAGGCTAGAGGGATACTGAGGTCACTGTAGCAACACGAAAGAGCTCCGTGGACCAAAAATCAACTCGAGATGAGAGGTTAGTCCCTGGCTTCGACTCCAGAGGAATACCACCTTACCACAAGCACCTCAAGAGGAGGTTTCTCTCAGCTCTAGGTATGTGAGAGGGACCCTGAGTTTGCGGCCTCAAGTGGAATGGACACCGCAATGCCCTGACTCGAAATAAGGCCGGATATTCCTGCAGTGACTTGAATGCAGGCTCGTCTTGCATCTCCCAAGACGAAAGGGTGTCTGAATCCCCTGTGGAGACCACAGAGAAAGACCTAGTTCCCCACCTCATCGCGACAGGAGGCCTCAAATCCTTTGAAAACTCCAGAGGTATGCGGTGATCAGTGCCTCCAAAGGAGACGATGCCTGACTCCTCGTGAAACTTGATAGGAGACCCAGGATTCCTGTGGCACGTGGAAAGGGACCCTTGGTCTCCCATCTCAGCTGGAGAGGCGTCCCAATTGCCCTGCAAAGCCTCGAGGAGAATCCCGAGTTGTGTCTCGCAACTAGGCAAGAGTCGTGACGTGATTGAACAAACATGTGTGTGGAAGGGCCATCCCCGTCGTAACTCGAGAATATACCCCAGGTTCCCGCCGCAACTCGAGAAGAACCATGAGACTTCCCCCTCGCCGCGAGATGAGGCCCGATTCCCCTGCACTGCGTGGAGAGCAATTCCGTGTTGCACATCACACATGAAAGGAGCCTTGATTTCCTTGATGGCACTCCAGAGAAACCCCAAGAACACTGTTTCAAGGATAGAGGGATCCTGAGGTCACTGTAGCAACACGAAAGAGCTCCGTGGACCAAGAATCAACACGAGATGAGAGGTTAGTCCCTGGCTTCGACTCCTGAGGAATACCACCTTACCACAAGCACCTCAAGAGGAGGCTTCTCTCAGCTCTAGGTATGTGAGAGGGATCCTGAGTTTGCGGCCTCAAGTGGAATGGACACCGCGATGCCCTGACTCGAAATAAGGCCGGATATCCCTGCAGTGACTTGAATACAGGCTCGTCTTGCATCTCCCAAGAAGAACGGATGTCTGAATCCCCTGTGGAGACCACAGAGAAAGACCTAGTTCCGCACCTCATCGCGACCAGAGGCCTCACATCCTTTGAAAACTCCAGAGGTACGTGGAGATCAGTGCCTCCAAAGGAGACGATGCCTGACTCCTCGTGAAACTTGATAGGAGGCCCAGGATTCTTGTGGCACGTGGAAAGGGACCCTTGGTCTCCCGCCTCACCTGGAGAGGCGTTCCAATTGCCCTGCCAAGCCTCGAGGATAATCCCGAGTTGTCCCTCGCAACTAGGCAGGAGTCCTGACGTGGCTGAACAAACACGTGTGTGGAAGGGCCATCCCCGTCGTAACTCGAGAATACACCCCAGGTTCCCGCCGCAACTCGAGAAAAACCATGAGACTTCCCCCTCAATGCGAGATGAGGCCCGATTCCCCTGTACTGTGTGCAGAGCAATTCCGTCTTGCATATCACACATGAAAGGAGCCTTGATTTCCTTGATGGCACTCCAGAGAAACCCCAAGAACACTGTTTCAAGGATAGAGGGATCCTGAGGTCACTGTAGCAACACGAAAGAACTCTGTGGACCAAAAATCAACTCGAAAAGAGAGGTTAGTCCCTGGATTCGTCTCCAGAGGAATACCACCTTACCACAAGCACCTCAAGAGGAGGCTTCTCTCAGCTCTAGGTATGTGAGAGGGACCCTGAGTTTGCGGCATCAAGTGGAATGGACACCGCGATGCCCTGATTCGAAATAAGGCCAGATATCCCTGCAGTGACTTCAATGCAGGTTCGTCTTGCATCTCCCAGGACGAAAGAATGTCTGAATCCCCTGTGGAAAGCACAGAGAAAGACTTAGTTCCCCACCTCATCGCGACCGATAGCCTCACATCCTTTGAAAACTCCAGAGGTACGTGGAGATCAGTGCCTCCAAAGGAGACGATGCCTGACTCCTCGTGAAACTTGATAGGAGTCCCAGGATTCCTGTGGCACTTGGAAAGGGACACTTGGTCTCCCGCCTCAGCTGGAGAGGCGTTCCAATTGCCCTGCCAAGCCTCGAGGAGAATCCAGAGTTGTCCCTCGCAACTAGGCAGGAGTCCTGACGTCGCTGAAGAAACACGTGGGTGGAAGGGCCATCCCCGTCGTAACTCGAGAATATACCCCAGGTTCCCGCCGCAACTCGAGAAAAACCATGAGACTTCCCCCTCGCCGCGAGATGAGGCCCGATTCCCCTGCACTGCGTGCAGAGCAATTCTGTGTTGCACATCACACATGAAAGGAGCCTTGATTTCCTTGATGGCACTCCAGAGAAACCCCAAGAACACTGTTTCAAGGCTAGAGGGATCCTGAGGTCACTGTAGCAACACGAAAGAGCTCCGTGGGCCAAAAATCAACTCGAGATGAGATGTTACTCCCTGGCTTCGACTCCAGAGGAATACCACCTTACCACAAGCACCTCAAGAGGAGGCTTCTCTCAGCTCTAGGTATGTGAGAGGGACCCTGAGTTTGCGGCCTCAAGTGGAATGGACACCGCGATGCCCTGACGCGAAATAAGGCTGGATATCCCTGTAGTGACTTGAATGCAGGCTCGTCTTGCATCTCCCAAGATGAAAGGATGTCTGAATCCCCTGTGGAGACCACAGAGAAAGACCTAGTTCCCCACCTCATCGCGACCGGAGGCCTCACATCCTTTGAAAACTCCAGAGGTACGCGGAGATCAGTGCCTCCAAAGGAGACGATGCCTGACTTCTTGTGAAAGTTGATAGGAGTCCCAGGATTCCTGTGGCACGTGGAAAGGGACTCTTGGTCTCCCGCCTCAGCTGGAGAGGCGTCCCAATTGCCTTGCCAAGCCTCGAGGAGAATCCCGAGTTGTGTCTCGCAACTAGGCAAGAGTCCTGACGTGGCTGAACAAACACGTGTGTGGATGGGCCATCCCCGTCGTAACTCGAGAATATACCCCAGGTTCCCGCCGCAACTCGAGAAAAACCATGAGACTTCCCCCTCGCCGCGAGATGAGGCCCGATTCCCCTGCACTGCGTGCAGAGCAATTCTGTGTTGCACATCACACATGAAAGGAGCCTTGATTTCCTTGATGGCACTCCAGAGAAACCCCAAGAACACTGTTTCAAGGCTAGAGGGATCCTGAGGTCACTGTAGCAACACGAAAGAGCTCCGTGGACCAAAAATCAACTCGAGATGAGAGGTTAGTCCATGGCTTCGACTCCAGAGGAATACCACCTTACCACAAGCACCTCAAGAGGAGGCTTCTCTCAGCTCTAGGTATGTGAGAGGGACCCTGAGTTTGCGGCCTCAAGTGGAATGGACACCGCGATGCCCTGACTCGAAATAAGGCCGGATATCCCTGCAGTGACTGGAATGCAGGCTCGTCTTGCATCTCCCAAGACGAAAGGGTGTCTGAATCCCCTGTGGAGACCACAGAGAAAGACCTAATTCCCCACCTCATCGCGACAGGCGGCCTCAAATCCTTTGAAAACTCCAGAGGTATGCGGAGATCAGTGCCTCCAAAGGAGACGATGCCTGACTCCTCGTGAAACTTGATAGGAGTCCCAGGATTACTGTGGCACGTGGAAAGGGACGCTTGGTCTCCCGTCTCATCTGGAGAGGCATCCCAATTGCCCTGCAAAGCCTCGAGGAGAATCCCGAGTTGTCCCTCGCAACTAGGCAGGAGTCCTGACATGGCTGAACACACACGTGTGTGGAAGGGCCATCCCCGTCGTAACTCGAGAATATACCCCAGGTTCCCGCCGCAACTCGAGAAAAACCATGAGACTTCCCCCTCGCCGCGAGATGAGGCCCGATTCCCCTGCACTGCGTGCAGAGCAATTCCGTGTTGCACATCACACATGAAAGGAGCCTTGATTTCCTTCATGGCACTCCAGAGAAACCCCAAGAACACTGTTTCAAGGCTAGAGGGATCCTGAGGTCACTGTAGCAACACGAAAGAGCTCCGTGGACCAAGAATCAACTCGAGATGAGAGGTTAGTCCCTGGCTTCGACTCCTGAGGAATACCACCTTACCACAAGCACCTCAAGAGGAGGCTTCTCTCAGCTCTAGGTATGTGAGAGGGATCCTGAGTTTGCGGCCTCAAGTGGAATGGACACCGCGATGCCCTGACGCGAAATAAGGCTGGATATCCCTGCAGTGACTTGAATGCAGGCTCGTCTTGCATCTCCCAAGATGAAAGGATGTCTGAATCCCCTGTGGAGACCACAGAGAAAGACCTAGTTCCCCACCTCATCGCGACCGGAGGCCTCACATCCTTTGAAAATTCCAGAGGTACGCGGAGATCAGTGCCTCCAAAGGAGACGATGCCTGACTCCTCGTGCAACTTGATAGGAGTCCCAGGATTCCTGTGGCACGTGGAAATGGACCCTTGGTCTCCCGCCTCAGCTGGAGAGGCGTCCCAATTGCCTTGCCAAGCCTCGAGGAGAATCCCGAGTTGTGTCTCGCAACTAGGCAGGAGTCCTGACGTGGCTGAACAAACACGTGGGTGGAAGGGCCATCCCCGTCGTAACTCGAGAATATACCCCAGGTTCCCGCCGCAACTCGAGAAAAACCATGAGACTTCCCCCTCGCCGCGAGATGAGGCCCGATTCCCCTGCACTGCGTGCAGAGCAATTCTGTGTTGCACATCACACATGAAAGGAGCCTTGATTTCCTTGATGGCACTCCAGAGAAACCCCAAGAACACTGTTTCAAGGCTAGAGGGATCCTGAGGTCACTGTAGCAACACGAAAGAGCTCCGTGGGCCAAAAATCAACTCGAGATGAGATGTTACTCCCTGGCTTCGACTCCAGAGGAATACCACCTTACCACAAGCACCTCAAGAGGAGGCTTCTCTCAGCTCTAGGTATGTGAGAGGGACCCTGAGTTTGCGGCCTCAAGTGGAATGGACACCGCGATGCCCTGACGCGAAATAAGGCTGGATATCCCTGTAGTGACTTGAATGCAGGCTCGTCTTGCATCTCCCAAGATGAAAGGATGTCTGAATCCCCTGTGGAGACCACAGAGAAAGACCTAGTTCCCCACCTCATCGCGACCGGAGGCCTCACATCCTTTGAAAACTCCAGAGGTACGCGGAGATCAGTGCCTCCAAAGGAGACGATGCCTGACTTCTTGTGAAAGTTGATAGGAGTCCCAGGATTCCTGTGGCACGTGGAAAGGGACTCTTGGTCTCCCGCCTCAGCTGGAGAGGCGTCCCAATTGCCTTGCCAAGCCTCGGGGAGAATCCCGAGTTGTGTCTCGCAACTAGGCAAGAGTCCTGACGTGGCTGAACAAACACGTGTGTGGATGGGCCATCCCCGTCGTAACTCGAGAATATACCCCAGGTTCCCGCCGCAACTCGAGAAAAACCATGAGACTTCCCCCTCGCCGCGAGATGAGGACCGATTCCCCTGCACTGCGTGCAGAGCAATTCTGTGTTGCACATCACACATGAAAGGAGCCTTGATTTCCTTGATGGCACTCCAGAGAAACCCCAAGAACACTGTTTCAAGGCTAGAGGGATCCTGAGGTCACTGTAGCAACACGAAAGAGCTCCGTGGACCAAAAATCAACTCGAGATGAGAGGTTAGTCCATGGCTTCGACTCCAGAGGAATACCACCTTACCACAAGCACCTCAAGAGGAGGCTTCTCTCAGCTCTAGGTATGTGAGAGGGACCCTGAGTTTGCGGCCTCAAGTGGAATGGACACCGCGATGCCCTGACTCGAAATAAGGCCGGATATCCCTGCAGTGACTGGAATGCAGGCTCGTCTTGCATCTCCCAAGACGAAAGGGTGTCTGAATCCCCTGTGGAGACCACAGAGAAAGACCTAGTTCCCCACCTCATCGCGACAGGCGGCCTCAAATCCTTTGAAAACTCCAGAGGTATGCGGAGATCAGTGCCTCCAAAGGAGACGATGCCTGACTCCTCGTGAAACTTGATAGGAGTCCCAGGATTACTGTGGCACGTGGAAAGGGACCCTTGGTCTCCCGTCTCATCTGGAGAGGCATCCCAATTGCCCTGCAAAGCCTCGAGGAGAATCCCGAGTTGTCCCTCGCAACTAGGCAGGAGTCCTGACATGGCTGAACACACACGTGTGTGGAAGGGCCATCCCCGTCGTAACTCGAGAATATACCCCAGGTTCCCGCCGCAACTCGAGAAAAACCATGAGACTTCCCCCTCGCCGCGAGATGAGGCCCGATTCCCCTGCACTGCGTGCAGAGCAATTCCGTGTTGCACATCACACATGAAAGGAGCCTTGATTTCCTTGATGGCACTCCAGAGAAACCCCAAGAACACTGTTTCAAGGCTAGAGGGATCCTGAGGTCACTGTAGCAACACGAAAGAGCTCCGTGGACCAAGAATCAACTCGAGATGAGAGGTTAGTCCCTGGCTTCGACTCCTGAGGAATACCACCTTACCACAAGCACCTCAAGAGGAGGCTTCTCTCAGCTCTAGGTATGTGAGAGGGATCCTGAGTTTGCGGCCTCAAGTGGAATGGACACCGCGATGCCCTGACGCGAAATAAGGCTGGATATCCCTGCAGTGACTTGAATGCAGGCTCGTCTTGCATCTCCCAAGATGAAAGGATGTCTGAATCCCCTGTGGAGACCACAGAGAAAGACCTAGTTCCCCACCTCATCGCGACCGGAGGCCTCACATCCTTTGAAAATTCCAGAGGTACGCGGAGATCAGTGCCTCCAAAGGAGACGATGCCTGACTCCTCGTGCAACTTGATAGGAGTCCCAGGATTCCTGTGGCACGTGGAAATGGACCCTTGGTCTCCCGCCTCAGCTGGAGAGGCGTCCCAATTGCCTTGCCAAGCCTCGAGGAGAATCCCGAGTTGTGTCTCGCAACTAGGCAGGAGTCCTGACGTGGCTGAACAAACACGTGGGTGGAAGGGCCATCCCCGTCGTAACTCGAGAATATACCCCAGGTTCCCGCCGCAACTCGAGAAAAACCATGAGACTTCCCCCTCGCCGCGAAATGAGGCCCGATTCCCCTGCACTGCGTGCAGAGCAATTCTGTGTTGCAGATCACACATGAAAGGAGACTTGATTTCCGTGATGGCACTCCAGAGAAACCCCAAGAACACTGTTTCAAGGCTAGAGGGATCCTGAGGTCACTGTAGCAACACGAAAGAGCTCCGTGGACCAAAAATCAACTCGAGATGAGAGGTTAGTCCCTGGCTTCGACTCCTGAGGAATACCACCTTACCACAAGCACCTCAAGAGGAGGCTTCTTTCAGCTCTAGGTATGTGAGAGGGACCCTGAGTTTGCGGCCTCAAGTGGAATGGACACCACGATGCCCTGACTCGAAATAAGGCCGGATATCCCTGCAGTGACTGGAATGCAGGCTCGTCTTGCATCTTCCAAGACGAAAGGGTGTCTGAATCCCTTGTGGAGACCACAGGGAAAGACCTAGTTCCCCACCTCATCGCGACCGGAGGCCTCAAATCCTTTGAAAACTCCAGAGGTATGCGGAGATCAGTGCCTCCAAAGGAGACGATGCCTGACTCCTCGTGAAACTTGATAGGAGACCCAGGATTCCTGTGGCACGTGGAAAGGGACCCTTGGTCTCCCGTCTCAGCTGGAGAGGCGTCCCAATTGCCCTGCAAAGCCTCGAGGAGAATCCCGAGTTGTCCCTCGCAACTAGGCAGGAGTCCTGACATGGCTGAACACACACGTGTGTGGAAGGGCCATCCCCGTCGTAACTCGAGAATATACCCCAGGTTCCCGCCGCAACTCGAGAAAAACCATGAGACTTCCCCCTCGCCGCGAGATGAGGCCATATTCCTCAGCACTGCGTGCAGAGCAATTCCGTGTTGCACATCACACATGAAAGGAGCCTTGATTTCCTTGATGGCACTCCAGAGAAACCCCAAGAACACTGTTTCAAGGCTAGAGGGACCATGAGGTCACTGTAGCAACACGAAAGAGCTCCGTGGGCCAAAAATCAACTCGAGATGAGAGGTTAGTCCCTGGCTTCGACTCCTGAGGAATACCACCTTACCTCAAGCACCTCAAGAGGAGGCTTCTCTCAGCTCTAGGTATGTGAGAGGGACCCTGAGTTTGCGGCCTCAAGTGGAATGGACACCGCGATGCCCTGACTCGAAATAAGGCCGGATATCCCTGCAGTGACTGGAATGCAGGCTCGTCTTGCATCTCCCAAGACGAAAGGGTGTCTGAATCCCCTGTGGAGACCACAGAGAAAGACCTAATTCCCCACCTCATCGCGACAGGCGGCCTCAAATCCTTTGAAAACTCCAGAGGTATGCGGAGATCAGTGCCTCCAAAGGAGACGATGCCTGACTCCTCGTGAAACTTGATAGGAGTCCCAGGATTACTGTGGCACGTGGAAAGGGACCCTTGGTCTCCCGTCTCATCTGGAGAGGCATCCCAATTGCCCTGCAAAGCCTCGAGGAGAATCCCGAGTTGTCCCTCGCAACTAGGCAGGAGTCCTGACATGGCTGAACACACACGTGTGTGGAAGGGCCATCCCCGTCGTAACTCGAGAATATACCCCAGGTTCCCGCCGCAACTCGAGAAAAACCATGAGACTTCCCCCTCGCCGCGAGATGAGGCCCGATTCCCCTGCACTGCGTGCAGAGCAATTCCGTGTTGCACATCACACATGAAAGGAGCCTTGATTTCCTTCATGGCACTCCAGAGAAACCCCAAGAACACTCTTTCAAGGCTAGAGGGATCCTGAGGTCACTGTAGCAACACGAAAGAGCTCCGTGGACCAAGAATCAACTCGAGATGAGAGGTTAGTCCCTGGCTTCGACTCCTGAGGAATACCACCTTACCACAAGCACCTCAAGAGGAGGCTTCTCTCAGCTCTAGGTATGTGAGAGGGATCCTGAGTTTGCGGCCTCAAGTGGAATGGACACCGCGATGCCCTGACGCGAAATAAGGCTGGATATCCCTGCAGTGACTTGAATGCAGGCTCGTCTTGCATCTCCCAAGATGAAAGGATGTCTGAATCCCCTGTGGAGACCACAGAGAAAGACCTAGTTCCCCACCTCATCGCGACCGGAGGCCTCACATCCTTTGAAAATTCCAGAGGTACGCGGAGATCAGTGCCTCCAAAGGAGACGATGCCTGACTCCTCGTGCAACTTGATAGGACCCAGGATTCCTGTGGCACTTGGAAATGGACCCTTGGTCTCCCGCCTCAGCTGGAGAGGCGTCCCAATTGCCTTGCCAAGCCTCGAGGAGAATCCCGAGTTGTGTCTCGCAACTAGGCAGGAGTCCCTGACGTGGCTGAACAAACACGTGGGTGGAAGGGCCATCCCCGTCGTAACTCGAGAATATACCCCAGGTTCCCGCCGCAACTCGAGAAAAAACCATGAGACTTCCCCCTCGCCGCGAGATGAGGCCCGATTCCCCTGCACTGCGTGCAGAGCAATTCTGTGTTGCACATCACACATGAAAGGAGCCTTGATTTCCTTGATGGCACTCCAGAGAAACCCCAAGAACACTGTTTCAAGGCTAGAGGGATCCTGAGGTCACTGTAGCAACACGAAAGAGCTCCGTGGGCCAAAAATCAACTCGAGATGAGATGTTACTCCCTGGCTTCGACTCCAGAGGAATACCACCTTACCACAAGCACCTCAAGAGGAGGCTTCTCTCAGCTCTAGGTATGTGAGAGGGACCCTGAGTTTGCGGCCTCAAGTGGAATGGACACCGCGATGCCCTGACGCGAAATAAGGCTGGATATCCCTGCAGTGACTTGAATGCAGGCTCGTCTTGCATCTCCCAAGATGAAAGGATGTCTGAATCCCCTGTGGAGACCACAGAGAAAGACCTAGTTCCCCACCTCATCGCGACCGGAGGCCTCACATCCTTTGAAAACTCCAGAGGTACGCGGAGATCAGTGCCTCCAAAGGAGACGATGCCTGACTTCTTGTGAAAGTTGATAGGAGTCCCAGGATTCCTGTGGCACGTGGAAAGGGACTCTTGGTCTCCCCGCCTCAGCTGGAGAGGCGTCCCAATTGCCTTGCCAAGCCTCGAGGAGAATCCCGAGTTGTGTCTCGCAACTAGGCAAGAGTCCTGACGTGGCTGAACAAACACGTGTGTGGATGGGCCATCCCCGTCGTAACTCGAGGATATACCCCAGGTTCCCGCCGCAACTCGAGAAAAACCATGAGACTTCCCCTCGCGCGAGATGAGGACCGATTCCCCTGCACTGCGTGCAGAGCAATTCTGTGTTGCACATCACACATGAAAGGAAGCCTTGATTTCTTGATGGCACTCCAGAGAAACCCCAAGAACACTGTTTCAAGGCTAGAGGATCCTGAGGTCACTGTAGCAACACGAAAGAGCTCCGTGGACCAAAAATCAACTCGAGATGAGAGGTTAGTCCATGGCTTCGACTCCAGAGGAATACCACCTTACCACAAGCACCTCAAGAGGAGGCTTCTCTCAGCTCTAGGTATGTGAGAGGGACCCTGAGTTTGCGGCCTCAAGTGGAATGGACACCGCGATGCCTGACTCGAAATAAGGCCGGATATCCCTGCAGTGACTGGAATGCAGGCTCGTCTTGCATCTCCCAAGACGAAAGGGTGTCTGAATCCCCTGTGGAGACCACAGAGAAAGACCTAGTTCCCCACCTCATCGCGACAGGGCGGCCTCAAATCCTTTGAAAACTCCAGAGGTATGCGGAGATCAGTGCTCCAAAGGAGACGATGCCCTGACTCCTCGTGAAACTTGATAGGAGTCCCAGGATTACTGTGGCACGTGGAAAGGGACCCTTGGTCTCCCGTCTCATCTGGAGAGGCATCCCAATTGCCCTGCAAAGCCTCGAGGAGAATCCCGAGTTGTCCCTCGCAACTAGGCAGGAGTCCTGACATGGCTGAACACACACGTGTGTGGAAGGGCCATCCCCGTCGTAACTCGAGAATATACCCCAGGTTCCCGCCGCAACTCGAGAAAAACCATGAGACTTCCCCCTCGCCGCGAGATGAGGCCCGATTCCCCTGCACTGCGTGCAGAGCAATTCCGTGTTGCACATCACACATGAAAGGAGCCTTGATTTCCTTGATGGCACTCCAGAGAAACCCCAAGAACACTGTTTCAAGGCTAGAGGGATCCTGAGGTCACTGTAGCAACACGAAAGAGCTCCGTGGACCAAGAATCAACTCGAGATGAGAGGTTAGTCCCTGGCTTCGACTCCTGAGGAATACCACCTTACCACAAGCACCTCAAGAGGAGGCTTCTCTCAGCTCTAGGTATGTGAGAGGGATCCTGAGTTTGCGGCCTCAAGTGGAATGGACACCGCGATGCCCTGACGCGAAATAAGGCTGGATATCCCTGCAGTGACTTGAATGCAGGCTCGTCTTGCATCTCCCAAGATGAAAGGATGTCTGAATCCCCTGTGGAGACCACAGAGAAAGAACCTAGTTCCCCACCTCATCGCGACCGGAGGCCTCACATCCTTTGAAAATTCCAGAGGTACGCGGAGATCAGTGCCTCCAAAGGAGACGATGCCTGACTCCTCGTGCAACTTGATAGGATCCCAGGATTCCTGTGGCACGTGGAAATGGACCCTTGGTCTCCCCCGCCTCAGCTGGAGAGGCGTCCCAATTGCCTTGCCAAGCCTCGAGGAGAATCCCGAGTTGTGTCTCTCAAACTAGGCAGGAGTCCTGACGTGGCTGAACAAACACGTGGGTGGAAGGGCCATCCCCGTCGTAACTCGAAGAATATACCCCAGGTTCCCGCCGCAACTCGAGAAAAACCATGAGACTTCCCCTCGCCGCGAAATGAGGCCCGATTCCCCTGCACTGCGTGCAGAGCAATTCTGTGTTGCAGATCACACATGAAAGGAGACTTGATTTCCGTGATGGCACTCCAGAGAAACCCCAAGAACACTGTTTCAAGGCTAGAGGGATCCTGAGGTCACTGTAGCAACACGAAAGAGCTCCGTGGACCAAAAATCAACTCGAGATGAGAGGTTAGTCCTGGCTTCGACTCCTGAGGAATACCACCTTACCACAAGCACCTCAAGAGGAGGCTTCTTTCAGCTCTAGGTATGTGAGAGGGACCCTGAGTTTGCGGCCTCAAGTGGAATGGACACCACGATGCCCTGACTCGAAATAAGGCCGGATATCCCTGCAGTGACTGGAATGCAGGCTCGTCTTGCATCTTCCAAGACGAAAGGGTGTCTGAATCCCTTGTGGAGACCACAGGGAAAGACCTAGTTCCCCACCTCATCGCGACCGGAGGCCTCAAATCCTTTGAAAACTCCAGAGGTATGCGGAGATCAGTGCCTCCAAAGGAGACGATGCCTGACTCCTCGTGAAACTTGATAGGAGACCCAGGATTCCTGTGGCACGTGGAAAGGGACCCTTGGTCTCCCGTCTCAGCTGGAGAGGCGTCCCAATTGCCCTGCAAAGCCTCGAGGAGAATCCCGAGTTGTCCCTCGCAACTAGGCAGGAGTCCTGACATGGCTGAACACACACGTGTGTGGAAGGGCCATCCCCGTCGTAACTCGAGAATATACCCCAGGTTCCCGCCGCAACTCGAGAAAAACCATGAGACTTCCCCCTCGCCGCGAGATGAGGCCATATTCCTCAGCACTGCGTGCAGAGCAATTCCGTGTTGCACATCACACATGAAAGGAGCCTTGATTTCCTTGATGGCACTCCAGAGAAACCCCAAGAACACTGTTTCAAGGCTAGAGGGACCATGAGGTCACTGTAGCAACACGAAAGAGCTCCGTGGGCCAAAAATCAACTCGAGATGAGAGGTTAGTCCCTGGCTTCGACTCCTGAGGAATACCACCTTACCTCAAGCACCTCAAGAGGAGGCTTCTCTCAGCTCTAGGTATGTGAGAGGGATCCTGAGTTTGCGGCCTCAAGTGGAATGGACACCGCGATGCCCTGACTCGAAATAAGGCCGGATATCCCTGCAGTGACTTGAATGCAGGCTCGTCTTGCATCTCCCAAGAAGAAAGGATGTCTGAATCCCCTGTGGAGACCACAGAGAAAGACCTAGTTCCCCACCTTATCGCGACCGGAGGCCTCACATCCTTTGAAAACTCCAGAGGTACGCGGAGATCAGTGCCTCCAAAGGAGACGATGCCTGACTCCTCGTGAAACTTGATAGGAGTCCCAGGATTCTTGTGGCACGTGGAAAGGGACCCTTGGTCTCCCTCCTCAGCTGGAGAGGCGTTCCAATTGCCCTGCCAAGCCTCGAGGAGAATCCCGAGTTGTCCCTCGCAACTAGGCAGGAGTCCTGACGTGGCTGAACAAACACGTGGGTGGAAGGGCCATCCCCGTCGTAACTCGAGAATATACCCCAGGTTCCCGCCGCAACTCGAGAAAAACCATGAGACTTCCCCCTCGATGCGAGATGAGGCCCGATTCCCCTGTACTGCGTGCAGAGCAATTCCGTGTTGCACATCACACATGAAAGGAGCCTTGATTTCCTTGATGGCACTCCAGAGAAACCCCAAGAACACTGTTTCAAGGATAGAGGGATCCTGAGGTCACTGTAGCAACACGAAAGAACTCTGTGGACCAAAAATCAACTCGAAAAGAGAGGCTAGTCCCTGGATTCGTCTCCAGAGGAATACCACCTTACCAAAAGCACCTCAAGAGGAGGCTTCTCTCAGCTCTAGGTATGTGAGAGGGACCCTGAGTTTGCGGCCTCAAATGGAATGGACACCGCGATGCCCTGACTCGAAATAAGGCCGGATATCCCTGCAGTGACTTCAATGCAGGCTCGTCTTGCATCTCCCACGACGAAAGGATGTCTGAATCCCCTGTGGAAAGCACAGAGAAAGACTTAGTTCCCCACCTCATCGCGACCGATAGCCTCACATCCTTTGAAAACTCCAGAGGTACGCGGAGATCAGTGCCTCCAAAGGAGACGATGCCTGACTCCTCGTGAAACTTGATAGGAGTCCCAGGATTCCTGTGGCACTTGGAAAGGGACACTTGGTCTCCCGCCTCAGCTGGAGAGGCGTCCCAATTGCCCTGCCAAGCCTCGAGGAGAATCCAGAGTTGTCCCTCGCAACTAGGCAGGAGTCCTGACGTCTCTGAAGAAACACGTGGGTGGAAGGGCCATCCCCGTCGTAACTCGAGAATATACCCCAGGTTCCCGCCGCAACTCGAGAAAAACCATGAGACTTCCCCCTCGCCGCGAGATGAGGCCCGATTCCCCAGCACTGCATGCAGAGCAATTCCGTGTTGCACATCACACATGAAAGGAGCCTTGATTTCCTTCATGGCACTCCAGAGAAACCCCAAGAACACTGTTTCAAGGCTAGAGGGATCCTGAGGTCACTGTAGCAACACGAAAGAGCTCCGTGGGCCAAAAATCAACTCGAGATGAGAGGTTAGTCCCTGGCTTCGACTCCAGAGGAATACCACCTTACCACAAGCACCTCAAGAGGAGGCTTCTCTCAGCTCTAGGTATGTGAGAGGGACCCTGAGTTTGCGGCCTCAAGTGGAATGGACACCGCGATGCCCTGACGCGAAATAAGGCTGGATATCCCAGCAGTGACTTGAATGCAGGCTCGTCTTGCATCTCCCAAGATGAAAGGATGTCTGAATCCCCTGTGGAGACCACAGAGAAAGACCTAGTTCCCCACCTCATCGCGACCAGAGGCCTCACATCCTTTGAAATCTCCAGAGGTACGCGGAGATCAGTGCCTCCAAAGGAGACGATGCCTGACTCCTCGTGAAACTTGATAGGAGTCACAGGATTCCTGTGGCACGTGCAAAGGGACCCTTGGTCTCCCGCCTCAGCTGGAGAGGCGTCCCAATTGCCTTGCCAAGCCTCGAGGAGAATCCCGTGTTGTGTCTCGCAACTAGGCAGGAGTCCTGACGTGGCTGAACAAACACGTGTGTGGAAGGGCCATCCCCGTCGTAACTCGAGAATATACCCCAGGTTCCCGCCGCAACTCGAGAAAAACAATGAGACTTCCCCCTCGCCGCGAGATGAGGCCCGATACCCCTGCACTGCGTGCAGAGCAATTCTGTGTTGCACATCACACATGAAAGGAGCCTTGATTTCCTTGATGGCACTCCAGAGAAACCCCAAGAACACTGTTTCAAGGCTAGAGGGATCCTGAGGTCACTGTAGCAACAAGAAAGAGCTCCGTGGACCAAAAATCAAATCGAGATGAGAGGTTAGTCCCTAGCTTCGACTCCAGAGGAATACCACCTTACCACAAGCACCTCAAGAGGAGGCTTCTCTCAGCTCTAGGTATGTGAGAGGGACCCTGAGTTTGTGGCCTCAAGTGGAATGGACACCGCGATACCCTGACTCGAAATAAGGCCGGATATCCCTGCAGTGACTGGAATGCAGGCTCGTCTTGCATCTCCCAAGACGAAAGGGTGTCTGAATCCCCTGTGGAGACCACAGAGAAAGACGTAGTTCCCCACCTCATCGCGACAGGAGGCCTCAAATCCTTTGAAAACTCCAGAGGTATGCGGAGATCAGTGCCTCCAAAGGAGACGATGCCTGACTCCTCGTGAAACTTGATAGGAGACCCAGGATTCCTGTGGCACGTGGAAAGGGACCCTTGGTCTCCCGTCTCAGCTGGAGAGGCGTCCCAATTGCCCTGCAAAGCCTCGAGGAGAATCCCGAGTTGTCCCTCGCAACTAGGCAGGAGTCCTGACATGGCTGAACACACACGTGTGTGGAAGGGCCATCCCCGTCGTAACTCGAGAATATACCCCAGGTTCCCGCCGCAACTCGAGAAAAACCATGAGACTTCCCCCTCGCCGCGAGATGAGGCCCGATTCCCCTGCACTGCGTGCAGAGCAATTCCGTGTTGCACATCACACATGAAAGGAGCCTTGATTTCCTTGATGGCACTCCAGAGAAACCCCAAGAACACTGTTTCAAGGCTAGAGGGATCCTGAGGTCACTGTAGCAACACGAAAGAGCTCCGTGGACCAAGAATCAACACGAGATGAGAGGTTAGTCCCTGGCTTCGACTCCTGAGGAATACCACCTTACCACAAGCACCTCAAGAGGAGGCTTCTCTCAGCTCTAGGTATGTGAGAGGGATCCTGAGTTTGCGGCCTCAAGTGGAATAGACACCGCGATGCCCTGACTCGAAATAAGGCCGGATATCCCTGCAGTGACTTGAATGCAGGCTCGTCTTGCATCTCCCAAGAAGAAAGGATGTCTGAATCCCCTGTGGAGACCACAGAGAAACACCTAGTTCCCCACCTCATCGCGACCGGAGGCCTCACATCCTTTGAAAACTCCAGAGGTACGCGGAGATCAGTGCCTCCAAAGGAGACGATGCCTGACTCCTCGTGAAACTTGATAGGAGTCCCAGGATTCTTGTGGCACGTGGAAAGGGACACTTGGTTTCCCGCCTCAGCTGGAGAGGCGTTCCAATTGCCCTGCCAAGCCTCGAGGAGAATCCCGAGTTGTCCCTCGCAACTAGGCAGGAGTCCTGACGTGGCTGAACAAACACGTGGGTGGAAGGGCCATCCCCGTCGTAACTCGAGAATATACCCCAGGTTCCCGCCGCAACTCGAGAAAAACCATGAGACTTCCCCCTCGATGCGAGATGAGGCCCGATTCCCCTGTACTGCGTGCAGAGCAATTCTGTCTTGCACATCACACATGAAAGGAGCCTTGATTTCCTTGATGGCACTCCAGAGAAACCCCAAGAACACTGTTTCAAGGATAGAGGGATCCTGAGGTCACTGTAGCAACACGAAAGAACTCTGTGGACCAAAAATCAACTCGAAAAGAGAGGTTAGTCCCTGGATTCGTCTCCAGAGGAATACCACCTTACCACAAGCACCTCAAGAGGAGGCTTCTCTCAGCTCTAGGTATGTGAGAGGGACCCTGAGTTTGCGGCCTCAAGTGGAATGGACACCGCGATGCCCTGACTCGAAATAAGGCCGGATATCCCTGCAGTGACTTCAATGCAGGCTCGTCTTGCATCTCCCAGGACGAAAGGATCTCTGATTCCCCTGTGGAAAGCACAGAGAAAGACTTAGTTCCCCACCGCATCATGACCGATAGCCTCACATCCTTTGAAAACTCCAGAGGTACGTGGAGATCAGTGCCTCCAAATGAGACGATGCCTGACTCCTCGTGAAACTTGATAGGAGTCCCAGGATTCCTGTGGCACTTGGAAAGGGACACTTGGTCTCCCGCCTCAGCTGGAGAGGCGTCCCAATTGCCCTGCCAAGCCTCGAGGAGAATCCAGAGTTGTCCCTCGCAACTAGGCAGGAGTCCTGACGTCGCTGAAGAAACACGTGGGTGGAAGGGCCATCCCCGTCGTAACTCGAGAATATACCCCAGGTTCCCGCCGCAACTCGAGAAAAACCATGAGACTTCCCCCTCGCCGCGAGATGAGGCCCGATTCCCCTGCACTGCGTGCAGAGTAATTCCGTCTTGCACATCACACATGAAAGGAGCCTTGATTTCCTTGATGGCACTCCAGAGAAACCCCAAGAACACTGTTTCAAGGATAGAGGGATCCTGAGGTCACTGTAGCAACACGAAAGAGCTCCGTGGGCCAAAAATCAACTCGAGATGAGAGGTTAGTCCCTGGCTTCGACTCCAGAGGAATACCACCTTACCACAAGCACCTCAAGAGGAGGCTTCTCTCAGCTCTAGGTATGTGAGAGGGACCCTGAGTTTGCGGCCTCAAGTGGAATGGACACCGCGATGCCCTGACTTGAAATGAGGCCGGATATCCCTGCAGTGACTTGAATGCAGGCTCGTCTTGCATCTCCCAAGAAGAAAGGATGTCTGAATCCCCTGTGGAGACCACAGAGAAACACCTAGTTCCCCACCTCATCGCGACCGGAGGCCTCACATCCTTTGAAAACTCCAGAGGTACGCGGAGATCAGTGCCTCCAAAGGAGACGATGCCTGACTCCTCGTGAAACTTGATAGGAGTCCCAGGATTCTTGTGGCACGTGGAAAGGGACCCTTGGTCTCCCGCCTCAGCTGGAGAGGCGTCCCAATTGCCCTGCCAAGCCTCGAGGAGAATCCCGAGTTGTCCCTCGCAACTAGGCAGGAGTCCTGACGTGGCTGAACAAACACATGGGTGGAAGGGCCATCCCCGTCGTAACTCGAGAATATACCCCAGGTTCCCGCCGCAACTCGAGAAAAACCATGAGACTTCCCACTCGATGCGAGATGAGGCCCGATTCCCCTGTACTGCGTGCAGAGCAATTCCGTCTTGCACATCACACATGAAAGGAGCCTTGATTTCCTTGATGGCACTCCAGAGAAACCCCAAGAACACTGTTTCAAGGATAGAGGGATCCTGAGGTCACTGTAGCAACAAGAAAGAGCTCCGTGGGCCAAAAATCAACTCGAGATGAGAGGTTAGTCCCTGGCTTCGACTCCAGAGGAATACCACCTTACCACAAGCACCTCAAGAGGAGGCTTCTCTCAGCTCTAGGTATGTGAGAGGGACCCTGAGTTTGCGGCCTCAAGTGGAATGGACACCGCGATGCCCTGACGCGAAATAAGGCTGGATATCCCTGCAGTGACTTGAATGCAGGCTCGTCTTGCATCTCCCAAGATGAAAGGATGTCTGAATCCCCTGTGGAGACCACAGAGAAAGACCTAGTTCCACACCTCATCACGACCGGAGGCCTCACATCCTTTGAAAACTCCAGAGGTACGCGGAGATCAGTGCCTCCAAAGGAGACGATGCCTGACTCATCGTGAAACTTGATAGGAGACCCAGGATTCCTGTGGCACGTGGAAAGGGACCCTTGGTCTCCCGTCTCAGCTGGAGAGGCGTCCCAATTGCCCTGCAAAACCTCGAGGAGAATCCCGAGTTGTCCCTCGCAACTAGGCAGGAGTCCTGACGTCGCTGAAGAAACACGTGGGTGGAAGGGCCATCCCCGTCGTAACTCGAGAATATACCCCAGGTTCCCGCCGCAACTCGAGAAAAACCATGAGACTTCCCCCTCGCCGCGAGATGAGGCCCGATTCCCCTGCACTGCGTGCAGAGCAATTCCGTGTTGCACATCACACATGAAAGGAGCCTTGATTTCCTTGATGGCACTCCAGAGAAACCCCAAGAACACTGTTTCAAGGATAGAGGGATCCTGAGGTCACTGTAGCAACACGAAAGAGCTCCGTGGGCCAAAAATCAACACGAAATGAGAGGTTAGTCCCTGGCTTCGACTCCTGAGGAATACCACCTTACCACAAGCACCTCAAGAGGAGGCTTCTCTCAGCTCTAGGTATGTGAGAGGGATCCTGAGTTTGTGGCCTCAAGTGGAATGGACACCGCGATGCCCTGACTCGAAATAAGGCCGGATATCCCTGCAGTGACTTGAATGCAGGCTCGTCTTGCATCTCCCAAGAAGAAAGGATGTCTGAATCCCCTGTGGAGACCACAGAGAAACACCTAGTTCCCCACCTCATTGCGACCGGAGGCCTCACATCCTTTGAAAACTCCAGAGGTACGCGGAGATCAGTGCCTCCAAAGGAGACGATGCCTGACTCCTCGTGAATCTTGATAGGAGTCCCAGGATTCTTGTGGCACGTGGAAAGGGACCCTTGGTCTCCCGCCTCAGCTGGAGAGGTGTCCCAATTGCCCTGCAAAGCCTCGAGGAGAATCCAGAGTTGTCCCTCGCAACTAGGCAGGAGTCCTGACGTCGCTGAAGAAACACGTGGGTGGAAGGGCCATCCCCGTCGTAACTCGAGAATATACCCCAGGTTCCCGCCGCAACTCGAGAAAAACCATGAGACTTCCCCCTCGCCGCGAGATGAGGCCCGATTCCCCTGCACTGCGTGCAGAGCAATTCCGTGTTGCACATCACACATGAAAGGAGCCTTGATTTCCTTGATGGCACTCCAGAGAAACCCCAAGAACACTGTTTCAAGGCTAGAGGGATCCTGAGGTCACTGTAGCAACACGAAAGAGCTCCGTGGGCCAAAAATCAACTCGAGATGAGAGGTTAGTCCCTGGCTTCGACTCCAGAGGAATACCACCTTACCACAAGCACCTCAAGAGGAGGCTTCTCTCAGCTCTAGGTATGTGAGAGGGACCCTGAGTTTGCGGCCTCAAGTGGAATGGACACCGCGATGCCCTGACGCGAAATAAGGCTGGATATCCCTGCAGTGACTTGAATGCAGGCTCGTCTTGCATCTCCCAAGATGAAAGGATGTCTGAATCCCCTGTGGAGACCACAGAGAAAGACCTAGTTCCCCACCTCATCGCGACCGGAGGCCTCACATCCTTTAAAAATTCCAGAGGTACGCGGAGATCAGTGCCTCCAAAGGAGTCGATGCCTGACTCCTCGTGAAACTTGATAGGAGTCCCAGGATTCCTGTGGCACGTGGAAAGGGACCCTTGGTCTCCCGCCTCAGCTGGAGAGGCGTCCCAATTGCCTTGCCAAGCCTCGAGGAGAATCCCGAGTTGTGTCTCCCAACTAGGCAAGAGTCTTGACGTGGCTGAACAAACACGTGTGTGGAAGGGCCATCCCCGTCGTTACTCGAGAATATACCCCAGGTTCCCGGCGCAACTCGAGAAAAACCATGAGACTTCCGCCTCGCCGCGAGATGAGGCCCGATTCCCCTGCACTGCGTGCAGAGCAATTCTGTGTTGCACATCACACATGAAAGGAGCCTTGATTTCCTTGATGGCACTCCAGAGAAACCCCAAGAACACTGTTTCAAGGCTAGAGGGATCCTGAGGTCACTGTAGCAACACGAAAGAGCTCCGTGGACCAAAAATCAACTCGAGATGAGAGGTTAGTCCCTGGCTTCGACTCCAGAGGAATACCACCTTACCACAAGCACCTCAAGAGGAGGCTTCTCTCAGCTCTAGGTATGTGAGAGGGACCCTGAGTTTGCGGCCTCAAGTGGAATGGACACCGCGATGCCCTGACTCGAAATAAGGCCGGATATCCCTGCAGTGACTGGAATGCAAGCTCGTCTTGCATCTCCCAAGACGAAAGGGTGTCTGAATCCCCTGTGGAGACCACAGAGAAAGACCTAGTTCCCCACCTCATCGCGACAGGAGGCCTCAAATCCTTTGAAAACCCCAGAGGTATGCGGAGATCAGTGCCTCCAAAGGAGACGATGCCTGACTCCTCGTGAAACTTGATAGGAGACCCAGGATTCCTGTGGCACGTGGAAAGGGACACTTGGTCTCCCGTCTCAGCTGGAGAGGCGTTCGAATTGCCCTGCAAAGCCTCGAGGAGAATCCCGAGTTGTCCCTCGCAACTGGGCAGGAGTCCTGACGTCGCTGAAGAAACACGTGGGTGGAAGGGCCATCCCCGTCGTAACTCGAGAATATACCCCAGGTTCCCGCCGCAACTCGAGAAAAACCATGAGACTTCCCCCTCGATGCTAGATGAGGCCCGATTCCCCTGTACTGCGTGCAGAGCAATTCCGTCTTGCACATCACACATGAAATGAGCCTTGATTTCCTTGATGGCACTCCAGAGAAACCCCAAGAACACTGTTTCAAGGCTAGAGGGATCCTGAGGTCACTGTATCAACAAGAAAGAACTCTGTGGACCAAAAATCAACTCGAAAAGAGAGGTTAGTCCCTGGATTCGTCTCCAGAGGAATACCACCTTACCACAAGCACCTCAAGCGGAGGCTTCTCTCAGCTCTAGGTATGTGAGAGGGACCCTGAGTTTGCGGCCTCAAGTGGAATGGACACTGCGATGCCCTGACTCGAAATAAGGCCGGATATCCCTGCAGTGACTTCAATGCAGGCTCGTCTTGCATCTCCCAGGACGGAAGGATGTCTGAATCCCCTGTGGAAAGCACAGAGAAAGACTTAGTTCCCCACCTCATCGCGACCGATAGCCTCACATCCTTTGAAAACTCCAGAGGTACGCGGAGATCAGTGCCTCCAAAGGAGACGATGCCTGACTCCTCGTGAAACTTGATAGGAGTCCCAGGATTCCTGTGGCACTTGGAAAGGGACCCTTGGTCTCCCGCCTCAGCTGGAGAGGCGTCCCAATTGCCCTGCCAAGCCTCGAGGAGAATCCAGAGTTGTCCCTCGCAACTAGGCAGGAGTCCTGACGTCGCTGAAGAAACACGTGGGTGGAAGGGCCATCCCCGTCGTAACTCGAGAATATACCCCAGGTTCCCGCCGCAACTCGAGAAAAATCATGAGACTTCCCCCTCGCCGCGAGATGAGGCCCGATTCCCCTGCACTGCGTGCAGAGCAATTCCGTGTTGCACATCACACATGAAAGGAGCCTTGATTTCCTTGATGGCACTCCAGAGAAACCCCAAGAACACTGTTTCAAGGCTAGAGGGATCCTGAGGTCACTGTAGCAACACGAAAGAGCTCCGTGGGCCAAAAGTCAACTCGAGATGAGAGGTTAGTCCCTGGCTTCGACTCCAGAGGAATACCGCCTTACCACAAGCACCTCAAGAGGAGGCTTCTCTCAGCTCTAGGTATGTGAAAGGGACCCTGAGTTTGCGGCCTCAAGTGGAATGGACACCGCGATGCCCTGACGCGAAATAAGGCTGGATATCCCTGCAGTGACTTGAATGCAGGCTCGTCTTGCATCTCCCAAGATGAAAGGATGTCTGAATCCCCTGTGGAGACCACAGAGAAAGACCTAGTTCCCCACCTCATCGCGACCGGAGGCCTCACATCCTTTGAAAACTCCAGAGGTACGCGGAGATCAGTGCCTCCAAAGGAGACGATGCCTGACTCCTCGTGAAACTTGATAGGAGTCCCAGGATTCCTGTGGCACGTGGAAAGGGACCCTTGGTCTCCCGCCTCAGCTGGAGAGGCGTTCCAATTGCCCTGCCAAGCCTCGAGGAGAATCCCGAGTTGTCCCTCGCAACTAGGCAGGAGTCCTGACGTCGCTGAAGAAACACGTGGGTGGAAGGGCCATCCCCGTCGTAACTCGAGAATATACACCAGGTTCCCGCCGCAACTCGAGAAAAACCATGAGACTTCCCCCTCGATGCGAGATGAGGCCCGATTCCCCTGTACTGCATGCAGAGCAATTCCGTCTTGCACATCACACATGAAAGGAGCCTTGATTTCCTTGATGGCACTCCAGAGAAACCCCAAGAACACTGTTTCAAGGATAGAGGGATCCTGAGGTCACTGTAGCAACACGAAAGAACTCTGTGGACCAAAAATCAACTCGAAAAGAGAGGTTAGTCCCTGGATTCGTCTCCAGAGGAATACCACCTTACCACAAGCACCTCAAGAGGAGGCTTCTCTCAGCTCTAGGTATGTGAGAGGTACCCTGAGTTTGCGGCCTCAAGTGGAATGGACACCGCGATGCCCTGACTCGAAATAAGGCCGGATATCCCTGCAGTGACTTCAATGCAGGCTCGTCTTGCATCTCCCAAGACGAAAGGATGTCTGAATCCCCTGTGGAAAGCACAGAGAAAGACTTAGTTTCCCACCTCATCGCGACCGATAGCCTCACATCCTTTGAAAACTCCAGAGGTACGCGGAGATCAGTGCCTCCAAAGGAGCCGATGCCTGACTTCTCGTGAAACTTGATAGGAGTCCCAGGATTCCTGTGGCACTTGGAAAGAGACACTTGGTCTCCCGCCTCAGCTGGAGAGGCGTCCCAATTGCCCTGCCAAGCCTCGAGGAGAATCCCGAGTTGTGTCTCGCAACTAGGCAGGAGTCCTGACGTCGCTGAAGAAACACGTGGGTGGAAGGGCCATCCCCGTCGTAACTCGAGAATATACCCCAGGTTCCCGCCGCAACTCGAGAAAAATCATGAGACTTCCCCCTCGCCGCGAGATGAGGTCCGATTCCCCTGCACTGCGTGCAGAGCAATTCCGTGTTGCACATCACACATGAAAGGAGCCTTGATTTCCTTGATGGCACTTCAGAGAAACCCCAAGAACACTGTTTCAAGGCTAGAGGGATCCTGAGGTCACTGTAGCAACACGAAAGAGCTCCGTGGACCAAAAATCAACTCGAGATGAGAGGTTAGTCCCTGGCTTCGACTCCAGAGGAATACCACCTTACCACAAGCACCTCAAGAGGAGGCTTCTCTCAGCTCTAGGTATGTGAGAGGGACCCTGAGTTTGCGGCCTCAAGTGGAATGGACACCGCGATGCCCTGACGCGAAATAAGGCTGGATATCCCTGCAGTGACTTGAATGCAGGCTCGTCTTGCATCTCCCAAGATGAAAGGATGTCTGAATCCACTGTGGAGACCACAGAGAAAGACCTAGTTCCCCACCTCATCGCGACCGGAGGCCTCACATCCTTTGAAAAGTCCAGAGGTACGCGGAGATCAGTGCCTCCAAAGGAGACGATGCCTGACTCATCGTGAAACTTGATAGGAGACCGAGGATTCCTGTGGCACGTGGGAAGGGACCCTTGGTCTCCCGTCTCAGCTGGAGAGGCGTCGCAATTGCCCTGCAAAACCTCGAGGAGAATCCCGAGTTGTCCCTCGCAACTAGGCAGGAGTCCTGACGTCGCTGAAGAAACACGTGGGTGGAAGGGCCATCCCCGTCGTAACTCGAGAATATACCCCAGGTTCCCGCCGCAACTCGAGAAAAACCATGAGACTTCCCCCTCGCCGCGAGATGAGGCCCGATTCACTAGCACTGAGTGCAGAGCAATTCCGTGTTGCACATCACACATGAAAGGAGCCTTGATTTCCTTGATGGCACTCCAGAGAAACCCCAAGAACACTGTTTCAAGGCTAGAGGGATCCTGAGGTCACTGTAGCAACACGAAAGAACTCTGTGGACCAAAAATCAACTCGAAAAGAGAGGTTAGTCCCTGGATTCGTCTCCAGAGGAATACCACCTTACCACAAGCACCTCAAGAGGAGTCTTCTCTCAGCTCTAAGTATGTGAGAGGGACCCTAAGATTGCGGCCTCAAGTGGAATGGACACCGCGATGCCCTGACTCGAAATAAGGCCGGATATCCCTGCAGTGACTTCAATGCAGGCTCGTCTTGCATCTCCCAGGACGAAAGGATGTCTGAATCCCCTGTGGAAAGCACAGAGAAAGACTTAGTTCCCCAGCTCATCGCGACCGATAGCCTCACATCCTTTGAAAACTCCAGAGGTACGCGGAGATCAGTGCCTCCAAAGGAGACGATGCCTGACTCCTCGTGAAACTTGATAGGAGTCCCAGGATTCCTGTGGCACTTGGAAAGGGACACTTGGTCTCCCGCCTCAGCTGGAGAGGCGTCCCAATTGCCCTGCCAAGCTTCGAGGAGAATCCAGAGTTGTCCCTCGCAACTAGGCAGGAGTCCTGACGTCGCTGAAGAAACACGTGGGTGGAAGGGCCATCCCCGTCGTAACTCGAGAATATACCCCAGGTTCCCGCCGCAACTCGAGAAAAACCATGAGACTTCCCCCTCGCCGCGAGATGAGGCCCGATTCACCTGCACTGAGTGCAGAGCAATTCCGTGTTGCACATCACACATGAAAGGAGCCTTGATTTCCTTGATGGCACTCCAGAGAAACCCCAAGAACACTGTTTCAAGGCTAGAGGGATCCTGAGGTCACTGTAGCAACACGAAAGAGCTCCGTGGGCCAAAAATCAACTCGAGATGAGAGGTTAGTCCCTGGCTTCGACTCCTGAGGAATACCACCTTACCACAAGCACCTGAAGAGGAGGCTTCTCTCAGCTCTAGGTATGTGAGAGGGATCCTGAGTTTGTGGCCTCAAGTGGAATGGACACCGCGATGCCCTGACTCGAAATAAGGCCGGATATCCCTGCAGTGACTTGAATGCAGGCTCGTCTTGCATCTCCCAAGAAGAAAGGATGTCTGAATCCCCTGTGGAGACCACAGAGAAAGACCTAGTTCCCCACCTCATCGCGACCGGAGGCCTCACATCCTTTGAAAACTCCAGAGGTATGCGGAGATCAGTGCCTCCAAAGGAGACGATGCCTGACTCCTCGTGAAACTTGATAGGAGTCCCAGGATTCTTGTGGCACGTGGAAAGGGACCCTTGGTCTCCCGCCTCAGCTGGAGAGGCGTTCCAATTGCCCTTCCAAGCCTCGAGGCGAATCCCGAGTTGTCCCTCGCAACTAGGCAGGAGTCCTGACGTGGCTGAACAAACACGTGGGTGGAAGGGCCATCCCCGTCGTAACTCGAGAATATACCCCAGGTTCCCGCCGCAACTCGAGAAAAACCATGAGACTTCCCCCTCGATGTGAGATGAGGCCCGATTCCCCTGTACTGCGTGCAGAGCAATTCCGTCTTGCACATCACACATGAAAGGAGCCTTGATTTCCTTGATGGCACTCCAGAGAAACCCCAAGAACACTGTTTCAAGGATAGAGTGATCCTGAGGTGACTGTAGCAACACGAAAGAACTCTGTGGACCAAAAATCAACTCAAAAAGAGAGGTTAGTCCCTGGATTCGTCTCCAGAGGAATACCACCGTACCACAAGCACCTCAAGAGGAGGCTTCTCTCAGCTCTAGGTATGTGAGAGGGACCCTGAGTTTGCGGCCTCAAGTGGAATGGACACCGCGATGCCCTGACTCGAAATAAGGCCGGATATCCCTGCAGTGACTTCAATGCAGGCTCGTCTTGCATCTCCCAAGATGAAAGGATGTCTGAATCACCTGTGGAGACCTCAGAGAAAGACCTAGTTCCCCACCTCATCGCGACCGGAGGCCTCACATCCTTTGAAAACTCCAGAGGTACGCGGAGATCAGTGCCTCCAAAGGAGACGATGCCTGACTCCTCGTGAAACTTGATAGGAGTCCCAGGATTCCTGTGGCACGTGGAAAGGGACCCATGGTCTCCCGCCTCAGCTGGAGAGGCGTCCCAATTGCCTTGTCAAGCCTCGAGGAGAATCCCGAGTTGTGTCTCGCAACTAGGCAAGAGTCCTGACGTGGCTGAACAAACACGTGTGTGGAAGGGCCATCCCCGTTGTAACTCGAGAATATACCCCAGGTTCCCGCCGCAACTCGAGAAAAACCATGAGACTTCCCCCTCGCCGCGAGATGAGGCCCGATTCCCCTGCACTGTGTGCAGAGCAATTCCGTGTTGCACATCACACATGAAAGGAGCCTTGATTTCCTTGATGGCACTCCAGAGAAACCCCAAGAACACTGTTTCAAGGCTAGAGGAATCCTGAGGTCATTGTAGCAACACGAAAGAACTCTGTGGACCAAAAATCAACTCGAGATGAGAGGTTAGTCCCTGGCTTCGACTCCAGAGGAATACCACCTTACCACAAGCACCTCAAGAGGAGGCTTCTCTCAGCTCTAGGTATGTGAGAGGGACCCTGAGTTTGCGGCTTCAAGTGGAATGGACACCGCGATGCCCTGACTCGAAATAAGGCCGGATATCCCTGCAGTGACTGGAATGCAGGCTCGTCTTGCATCTCCCAAGACGAAAGGGTGTCTGAATCCCCTGTGGAGACCACAGAGAAAGACCTAGTTCCCCACCTCATCGCGACAGGAGGCCTCAAATCCTTTGAAAACTCCAGAGGTATGCGGAGATCAGTGCCTCCAAAGGAGACGATGCCTGACTCCTCGTGAAACTTGATAGGAGACCCAGGATTCCTGTGGCACGTGGAAAGGGACCCTTGGTCTCCCGCCTCAGCTGGAGAGGCGTCCCAATTGCACTGCAAAGCCTCGAGGAGAATCCCGAGTTGTCCCTCGCAACTAGGCAGGAGTCCTGACATGGCTGAACAAACACGTGTGTGGAAGGGCCATCCCCGTCTTAACTCGAGAATATACCCCAGGTTCCCGCCGCAACTCGAGAAAAACCATGAGACTTCCCCCTCGCCGCGAGATTTGGCCCGTTTCCCCTGCACTGTGAGCAGAGCAATTCCGTGTTGCACATCACACATGAAAGGAGCCTTGATTTCCTTGATGGCACTCCAGAGAAACCCCAAGAACACTGTTTCAAGGCTAGAGGGATCCTGAGGTCACTGTAGCAACAGGAAAGAGCTCCGTGGACCAAGAATCAACTCGAGATGAGAGGTTAGTCCCTGGCTTCGACTCCTGAGGAATACCACCTTACCACAAGCACCTCAAGAGGAGGCTTCTCTCAGCTCTAGGTATGTGAGAGGGACCCTGAGTTTGCGGCCTCAAGTGGAATGGACACCGCGATGCCCTGACTCGAAATAAGGCCGGATATCCCTGCAGTGACTTGAATGCAGGCTCGTCTTGCATCTCCCAAGAAGAAAGGATGTCTGAATCCCCTGTGGAGACCACAGAGAAAGACCTAGTTCCCTACCTCATCGCGACCGGAGGCCTCACATCCTTTGAAAACTCCAGAGGTACGCGGAGATCAGTGCCTCCAAAGGAGACGATGCCTGACTCCTCGTGAAACTTGATAGGAGTCCCAGGATTCTTGTGGCACGTGGAAAGGGACCCTTGGTCTCCCGCCTCAGCTGGAGAGGCGTCCCAATTGCCTTGCCAAGCCTCGAGGAGAATCCCGAGTTGTGTCTCGCAACTAGGCAAGAGTCCTGACGTGGCTGAACAAACACGTGTGTGGAAGGGCCATCCCCGTCGTAACTCGAGAATATACCCCAGGTACCCGCCGCAACTCGAGAAAAACCATGAGACTTCCCCCTCGCCGCGAGATGAGGCCCGATTCCCCTGCACTGCGTGCACAGCAATTCTGTGTTGCACATCACACATGAAAGGAGCCTTGATTTCCTTCATGGCACTCCAGAGAAACCCCAAGAACACTGTTTCAAGGCTAGAGGGATCCTGAGGTCACTGTAGCAACACGAAAGAACTCTGTGGACCAAAAATCAACTCGAGATGAGAGGTAAGTCCCTGGCTTCGACTCCAGAGGAATACCACCTTACCAGAATCACCTCAAGAGGAGGCTTCTCTCAGCTCTAGGTATGTTAGAGGGACCCTGAGTTTGCGGCCTCAAGTGGAATGGACACCGCGATGCTCTGACTCGAAATAAGGCCGGATATCCCTGCAGTGACTTGAATGCAGGCTCGTCTTGCATCTCCAAAGAAGAAAGGATGTCTGAATCCCCTGTGGAGACCACAGAGAAACACCTAGTTCCCCACCTCATCGCGACCGGAGGCCTCACATCCTTTGAAAACTCCAGAGGTATGAGGAAATCAGTGCCTCCAAAGGAGACGATGCCTGACTCCTCGTGAAACTTGATAGGAGTCCCAGGATTCTTGTGGCACGTGGAAAGGGACCCTTGGTCTCCCGCCTCAGCTGGAGAGGCGTTCCAATTGCCCTGCCAAGCCTCGAGGAGAATTCCGAGTTGTCCCTCGCAACTAGGCAGGAGTCCTGACGTGGCTGAACAAACACGTGGGTGGAAGGGCCATCCCCGTCGTAACTCGAGAATATACCCCAGGTTCCCGCCGCAACTCGAGAAAAACCATGAGACTTCCCCCTCGATGCGAGATGAGGCCCGATTCCCCTGTACTGCGTGCAGAGCAATTCCGTCTTGCACATCACACATGAAAGGAGCCTTGATATCCTTGATGGCACTCCAGAGAAACCCCAAGAACACTGTTTCAAGGATAGAGGGATCCTGAGGTCACTGTAGCAACACGAAAGAACTCTGTGGACCAAAAATCAACTCGAAAAGAGAGGTTAGTCCCTGGAATCGTCTCCAGAGGAATACCACCTTACCACAAGCACCTCAAGAGGAGGCTTCTCTCAGCTCTAGGTATGTGAGAGGGACCCTGAGTTTGCGGCCTCAAGTGGAATGGACACCGCGATGCCCTGACGCGAAATAAGGCCGGATATCCCTGCAGTGACTTCAATACAGGCTCGTCTTGCATTTCCCAGGACGAAAGGATGTCTGAATCCCCTGTGGAAAGCACAGAGAAAGACTTAGTTCCCCACCTCATCGCGACCGATAGCCTCACATCCTTTGAAATTTCCAGAGGTACGCGGAGATCAGTGCCTCCAAAGGAGACGATGCCTGACTCCTCGTGAAACTTGATAGGAGTCCCAGGATTCCTGTGGCACTTGGAAAGGGACACTTGGTCTCCCGCCTCAGCTGGAGAGGCGTCCCAATTGCCCTGCCAAGCCTCGAGGAGAATCCAGAGTTGTCCCTCGCAACTAGGCAGGAGTCCTGACGTGGCTGAACAAACACGTGGGTGGAAGGGCCATCCCCGTCGTAACTCGAGAATATACCCCAGGTTCCCACCGCAACTCGAGAAAAACCATGAGACTTCCCCCTCGCCGCGAGATGAGGCCCGATTCCCCTGCACTGCGTGCAGAGCAATTCCGTCTTGCACATCACACATGAAAGGAGCCTTGATTTCCTTGATGGCACTCCAGAGAAACCCCAAGAACACTGTTTCAAGGCTAGAGGGATCCTGAGGTCACTGTAGCAACACGAAAGAGCTCCGTGGGCCAAAAATCAACTCGAGATGAGAGGTTAGTCCCTGGCTTCGACTCCAGAGGAATACCACCTTACCACAAGCACCTCAAGAGGAGGCTTCTCTCAGCTCTAGGTATGTGAGAGGGACCCTGAGTTTGCGGCCTCAAGTGGAATGGACACCGCGATGCCCTGACGCGAAATAAGGCTGGATATCCCTGCAGTGACTTGAATGCAGGCTCGTCTTGCATCTCCCAAGATGAAAGGATGTCTGAATCCCCTGTGGAGACCACAGAGAAAGACCTAGTTCCCCACCTCACCGCGACCGGAGGCCTCACATCCTTTGAAAACTCCAGAGGCACGCGGAGATCAGTGCCTCCAAAGGAGACGATGCCTGACTCCTCGTGAAACTTGATAGGAGTCCCAGGATTCCTGTGGCACGTGGAAAGGCACCCTTGGTCTCCCGCCTCAGCTGGAGAGGCGTCCCAATTGCCTTGCAAGGCCTCGAGGAGAATCCCGAGTTGTGTCTCGCAACTAGGCAAGAGTCCTGACGTCGCTGAACAAACACGTGTGTGGAAGGGCCATCCCCGTCGTAACTCGAGAATATACCCCAGGTTCCCGCCACAACTCGAGAAAAACCATGAGACTTCCCCCTCGCCGCGAGATGAGGCCCGATTCCCCTGCACTGCGTGCACAGCAATTCTGTGTTGCACATCACACATGAAAGGAGCCTTGATTTCCTTCATGGCACTCCAGAGAAACCCCAAGAACACTGTTTCAAGGCTAGAGGGATCCTGAGGTCACTATAGCAACACGAAAGAACTCTGTGGACCAAAAATCAACTCGAGATGAGAGGTAAGTCCCTGGCTTCGACTCCAGAGGAATACCACCTTACCACAAGCACCTCAAGAGGAGGCTTCTCTCAGCTCTAGGTTTGTGAGAGGGACCCTGAGTTTGCGGCCTCAAGTGGAATGGACACCGCGATGCTCTGACTCGAAATAAGGCCGGATATCCCTGCAGTGACTGGAATGCAGGCTCGTCTTGCATCTCCCAAGACGAAAGGGTGTCTGAATCCCCTGTGGAGACCACAGAGAAAGACCTAGTTCCCCACCTCATCGCGACAGGAGGCCTCAAATCCTTTGAAAACTCCAGAGGTATGCGGAGATCAGTGCCTCCAAAGGAGACGATGCCTGACTCCTCGTGAAACTTGATAGGAGACCCAGGATTCCTGTGGCACGTGGAAAGGGACCCTTGGTCTCCCGCCTCAGCTGGAGAGGCGTCCCAATTGCCCTGCAAAGCCTCGAGGAGAATCCCGAGTTGTCCCTCGCAACTAGGCAGGAGTCCTGACATGCCTGAACAAACACGTGTGTGGAAGGGCCATCCCCGTCGTAACTCGAGAATATACCCCAGGTTCCCGCCGCAACTCGAGAAAAACCATGAGACTTCCCTCTCGCCGCGAGATGTGGCCCGTTTCCCCTGCACTGCGTGCAGAGCAATTCCGTGTTGCACATCACACATGAAAGGAGCCTTGATTTCCTTGATGGCACTCCAGAGAAACCCCAAGAACACTGTTTCAAGGCTAGAGGGATCCTGAGGTCACTGTAGCAACACGAAAGAGCTCCGTGGGCCAAAAATCAACTCGAGATGAGAGGTTAGTCCCTGCCTTCGACTCCTGAGGAATACCACCTTACCACAAGCACCTCAAGAGGAGGCTTCTCTCAGCTCTAAGTATGTGAGAGGGACCCTGAGTTTGCGGCCTCAAGTGGAATGGACACCGCGATGCCCTGACGCGAAATAAGGCTGGATATCCCTGCAGTGATTTGAATACAGGCTCGTCTTGCATCTCCCAAGATGAAAGGATGTCTGAATCCCCTGTGGAGACCACAGAGAAAAACCTAGTTCCCCACCTCATCGCGACCGGAGGCCTCACATCCTTTGAAAACTCCAGAGGTACGCGGAGATCAGTGCCTCCAAAGGAGACGATGCCTGACTCCTCGTGAAACTAGATAGGAGTCCCCGGATTCCTGTGGCACGTGGAAAGGGACACTTGGTCTCCCGCCTCAGCTGGAGAGGCGTCCCAATTGCCTTGCCAAGCCTCGAGGAGAATCCCGAGTTGTGTCTCGCAACTAGGCAGGAGTCCTGACGTGGCTGAACAAACACGTGTGTGGAAGGGAGATCCCCGTCGTAACTCGAGAATATACCCCAGGTTCCCGCCGCAACTCGAGAAAAACCATGAGACTTCCCCCTCGCCGCGAGATGAGGCCCGATTCCCCTGCACTGCGTGCAGAGCAATTCCGTGTTGCACATCACACATGAAAGGAGCCTTGATTTCCTTGATGGCACTCCAGAGAAACACCAAGAACACTGTTTCAAGGCTGGCGGGATCCTGAGGTCACTGTAGCAACACGAAAGAGCTTCGTGGACCAAAAATCAACTCGAGATGAGAGGTTAGTCCCTGGCTTCGACTCCAGAGGAATACCACCTTACCACAAGCACCTCAAGAGGAGGCTTCTCTCAGCTCTAGGTATGTGAGAGGGACCCTGAGTTTACGGCCTCAAGTGGAATGGACACCGCGATGTCCTGACGCGAAATAAGGCTGGATATCCCTGCAGTGACTGGAATGCAGGCTCGTCTTGCATCTCCCAAGACAAAAGGGTGTCTGAATCCTCTGTGGAGACCACAGAGAAAGACCTAGTTCCCCACCTCATCGCGACCGGAGGCCTCAAATCCTTTGAAAACTCCAGAGGTATGCGGAGATCAGTGCCTCCAAAGGAGACGATGCCTGACTCCTCGTGAAACTTGATAGGAGACCCAGGATTCCTGTGGCACGTGGAAAGGGACCCTTGGTCTCCCGCCTCAGCTGGAGAGGCGTTCCAATTGCCCTGCCAAGCCTCGAGGAGAATCCCGAGTTGTCCCTCGCAACTAGGCAGAGGTCCTGACGTGGCTGAACAAACACGTGGGTGGAAGGCCCATCCCCGTCGTAACTCGAGAATATACCCCAGGTTCCCGCGGCAACTCGAGCAAAACCATGAGACTTCCCCCTCGCCGCGAGATGAGGCCCGATTCCCCTGCACTGCGTGCAGAGCAATTCCGTGTTGCACATCACACATGAAAGGAGCCTTGATTTCCTTGATGGCACTCCAGAGAAACCCCAAGAACACTGTTTCAAGGCTAGAGGGATCCTGAGGTCACTGTAGCAACACGAAAGAGCTCCGTGGGCCAAAAATCAACTCGAGATGAGAGGTTAGTCCCTGGCTTCGACTCCAGAGGAATACCACCTTACCACAAGCACCTCAAGAGGAGGCTTCTCTCAGCTCTAGGTATGTGAGAGGGACCCTGAGTTTGCGGCCTCAAGTGGAATGGACACCGCGATGCCCTGACGCGAAATAAGGCTGGATATCCCTGCAGTGACTTGAATGCAGGCTCGTCTTGCATCTCCCAAGATGAAAGGATGTCTGAATCCCCTGTGGAGACAACAGAGAAAGACCTAGTTCCCCACCTCATCGCGACCGGAGGCCTCACATCCTTTGAAAACTCCAGAGGTACGCGGAGATCAGTGCCTCCAAAGGAGACGATGCCTGACTCCTCGTGAAACTTGATAGGAGTCCCAGGATTCCTGTGGCACGTGGAAAGGGACCCTTGGTCTCCCGCCTCAGCTGGAGAGGCGTCCAAATTGCCTTTCCAAGCCTCGAGGAGAATCCCGAGTTGTGTCTCGCAACTAGGCAGGAGTCCTGACGTGGCTGAACAAACACGTGTGTGGAAGGGCCATCCCCGTCGTAACTCGAGAATATACCCCAGGTTCCCGCCGCAACTCGAGAAAAACCGTGAGACTTCCCCCTCGCCGCGAGATGAGGCCCGATTCCCCTGCACTGCGTGCAGAGCAATTCCGTGTTGCACATCACACATGAAAGGAGCCTTGATTTCCTTGATGGCACTCCAGAGAAACCCCAAGAACACTGTTTCAAGGCTAGAGGGACCCTGAGGTCACTGTAGCAACACGAAAGAACTCTGTGGACCAAAAATCAACTCGAGATGAGAGGTAAGTCCCTGGCTTCGACTCCAGAGGAATACCACCTTACCAGAAGCACCTCAAGAGGAGGCTTCTCTCAGCTCTAGGTATGTGAGAGGGACCCTGAGTTTGCGGCCTCAAGTGGAATGGACACCGCGATGCTCTGACTCGAAATAAGGCCGGACATCCCTGCAGTGACAGGAATGCAGGCTCGTCTTGCATCTCCCAAGACGAAAGGGTGTCTGAATCCCCTGTGGAGACCACAGAGAAAGACCTAGTTCCCCACCTCATCGCGACAGGAGGCCTCAAATCCTTTGAAAATTCCAGAGGTATGCGGAGATCAGTGCTTCCAAAGGAGACGATGCCTGACTACTCGTGAAACTTGATAGGAGACCCAGGATTCCTGTGGCACGTGGAAAGGGACCCTTGGTTTCCCGCCTCAGCTGGAGAGGCGTCCCAATTGCCCTGCAAAGCCTCGAGGAAAATTCCGAGTTGTCCCTCGCAACTAGGCAGGAGTCCTGACATGCCGGAACAAACACGTGTGTGGAAGGGCCATCCCCGTCGTAACTCGAGAATATACCCCAGGTTCCCGCCGCAACTCGAGAAAAACCATGAGACTTCCCCCTCGCCGCGAGATGTGGCCCGTTTACCCTGCACTGCGTGCAGAGCAATTCCGTGTTGCACATCACACATGAAAGGAGCCTTGATTTCCTTGATGGCTCTCCAGAGAAACCCCAAGAACACTGTTTCAAGGCTAGAGGGATCCTGAGGTCACTGTAGAAACACGAAAGAGCTCCGTGGACCAAGAATCAACACGAGATGAGAGGTTAGTCCCTGGCTTCGAATCCTGAGGAATACCACCTTACCACAAGCACCTCAAGAGGAGGCTTCTCTCAGCTCTAGGTATGTGAGAGGGATCCTGAGTTTGCGGCCTCAAGTGGAATGGACACCGCGATGCCCTGACTCGAAATAAGGCCGGATATCCCTGCAGTGTCTTGAATGCAGGCTCGTCTTGCATCTCCCAAGAAGAAAGGATGTCTGAATCCCCTGTGGAGACCACAGAGAAACACCTAGTTCCCCACCTCATCGCGACCGGAGGCCTCACATCCTTTGAAAACTACAGAGGTACGCGGAGATCAGTGCCTCCAAAGGAGACGATGCCTGACTCCTCGTGAAACTTGATAGGAGACCCAGGATTCCTGTGGCACGTGGAAAGGGACACTTGGTCTCCCGCCTCAGCTGGAGAGGCGTCCCAATTGCCCTGCCAAGCCTCGAGGAGAATCCCGAGTTGTCCCTCGCAACTAGGCAGGAGTCCTGACGTCGCTGAAGAAACACGTGGGTGGAAGGGCCATCCCCGTCGTAACTCGAGAATATACCCCAGGTGCCCGCCGCAACTCGAGAAAAACCATGAGACTTCCCCCTCGCTGCGAGATGAGGCCCGATGCCCCTGCACTGCGTGCAGGGCAATTCCGTGTTGCACATCACACATGAAAGGAGCCTTGATTTCCTTGATGGCACTCCAGAGAAACCCCAAGAACACTGTTTCAAGGCTAGAGGGATCCTGAGGTCACTGTAGCAACACGAAAGAGATCCATGGGCCAAAAATCAACTCGAGATGAGAGGTTAGTCCCTGGCTTCGACTCCCGAGGAATACCACCTTACCACAAGCACCTCAAGAGGAGGCTTCTCTCAGCTCTAGGTATGTGAGAGGGACCCTGAGTTTGCGGCCTCAAGTGGAATGGACACCGCGATGCCCTGACGCGAAATAAGGCTGGATATCCCTGCAGTGACTTGAATGCAGGCTCGTCTTGCATCTCCCAAGATGAAAGGATGTCTGAATCCCCTGTGGAGACCACAGAGAAAGACCTAGTTCCCCACCTCATCGCGACCGGAGGCCTCACATCCTTTGAAAACTCCAGAGGTACGCGGAGATCAGTGCCTCCAAAGGAGACGATGCCTGACTCCTCGTGAAACTTGATAGGAGTCCCAGGATTCCTGTGGCACGTGGAAAGGGACCCTTGGTCTCCCGCCTCAGCTGGAGAGGCGTCCCAATTGCCTTGCCAAGCCTCGAGGAGAATCCCGAGTTGTGTCTCGCAACTAGGCAAGAGTCCTGACGTGGCTGAACAAACACGTGTGTGGAACGGACATCCCCGTCGTAACTCGAGAATATACCCGAGGTTCCCGCCGCAACTCGAGAAAAACCATGAGACTTCCCCCTCGCCGCGAGATGAGGCCCGATTCCCCTGCACTGCGTACAGAGCAATTCTGTGTTGCACATCACACATGAAAGGAGCCTTGATTTCCTTCATGGCACTCCAGAGAAACCCCAAGAACACTGTTTCAAGGCTAGAGGGATCCTGAGGTCACTGTAGCAACACGAAAGAGCTCCGTGGACCAAAAATCAACTCGAGATGAGAGGTTAGTCCCTGGCTTCGACTCCAGAGGAATACAACCTTACCACAAGCACCTCAAGAGGAGGCTTCTCTCAGCTCTAGGTATGTGAGAGGGACCCTGAGTTTGTGGCCTCAAGTGGAATGGACACCGCGATGCCCTGACTCGAAATAAGGCCGGATATCCCTGCAGTGACTGGAATGCAGGCTCGTCTTGCATCTCCCAAGACGAAAGGGTGTCTGAATCCCCTGTGGAGACCACAGAGAAAGACCTAGTTCCCCACCTCATCGCGACCGGAGGCCTCACATCCTTTGAAAACTCCAGAGGTACGCGGAGATCAGTGCCTCCAAAGGAGACGATGCCTGACTCCTCGTGAAACTTGATAGGAGACCCAGGATTCCTGTGGCACGTGGAAAGGGACACTTGGTCTCCCGCCTCAGCTGGAGAGGCGTCCCAATTGCCCTGCCAAGCCTCGAGGAGAATCCCGAGTTGTCCCTCGCAACTAGGCAGGAGTCCTGACGTCGCTGAAGAAACACGTGGGTGGAAGGGCCATCCCCGTCGTAACTCGAGAATATACCCCAGGTTCCCGCCGCAACTCGAGAAAAACCATGAGACTTCCCCCTCGCTGCGAGATGAGGCCCGATTCCCCTGCACTGCGTGCAGAGCAATTCCGTGTTGCACATCACACATGAAAGGAGCCTTGATTTCCTTGATGGCACTCCAGAGAAACCCCAAGAACACTGTTTCAAGGCTAGAGGGATCCTGAGGTCACTGTAGCAACACGAAAGAGATCCATGGGCCAAAAATCAACTCGAGATGAGAGGTTAGTCCCTGGCTTCGACTCCCGAGGAATACCACCTTACCACAAGCACCTCAAGAGGAGGCTTCTCTCAGCTCTAGGTATGTGAGAGGGATCCTGAGTTTGCGGCCTCAAGTGGAATGGACACCGCGATGCCCTGACGCGAAATAAGGCTGGATATCCCTGCAGTGACTTGAATGCAGGCTCGTCTTGCATCTCCCAAGAAGAAAGGATGTCTGAATCCCCTGTGGAGACCACAGAGAAACACCTAGTTCCCCACCTCATCGCGACCGGAGGCCTCACATCCTTTGAAAACTCCAGAGGTACGCGGAGATCAGTGCCTCCAAAGGAGACGATGCCTGACTCCTCGTGAAACTTGATAGGAGTCCCAAGATTCTTGTGGCACGTGGAAAGGGACCCTTGGTTTCCCGCCTCAGCTGGAGAGGCGTTCCAATTGCCCTGCCAAGCCTCGAGGAGAATCCCGAGTTGTCCCTCGCAACTAGGCAGGAGTCCTGACGTGGCTGAACAAACACGTGGGTGGAAGGGCCATCCCCGTCGTAACTCGAGAATATACCCCAGGTTCCCGCCGCAACTCGAGAAAAACCATGAGACTTCCCCCTCGATGCGAGATGAGGCCCGATTCCCCTGTACTGCGTGCAGAGCAATTCCGTCTTGCACATCACACATGAAAGGAGCCTTGATTTCCTTGATGGCACTCCAGAGAAACCCCAAGAACACTGTTTCAAGGATAGAGGGATCCTGAGGTCACTGTAGCAACACGAAAGAACTCTGTGGACCAAAAATCAACTCGAAAAGAGAGGTTAGTCCCTGGATTCGTCTCCAGAGGAATACCACCTTACCACAAGCACCTCAAGAGGAGGCTTCTCTCAGCTCTAGGTATGTGAGAGGGACCCTGAGTTTGCGGCCTCAAGTGGAATGGACACCGCGATGCCCTGACTCGAAATAAGGCCGGATATCCCTGCAGTGACTTCAATGCAGGCTCGTCTTGCATCTCCCAGGACGAAAGGATGTCTGAATCCCCTGTGGAAAGCACAGAGAAAGACTTAGTTTAACACCTCATCGCGACCGATAGCCTCACATCCTTTGAAAACTCCAGAGGTACGCGGAGATCAGTGCCTCCAAAGGAGACGATGCCTGACTCCTCGTGAAACTTGATAGGAGTCCCAGGATTCCTGTGGCACTTGGAAAGGGACCCTTGGTCTCCCGCCTCAGCTGCAGAGGCGTCCCAATTGCCCTGCCAAGCCTCGAGGAGAATCCCGAGTTGTCCCTCGCAAGTAGGCAGGAGTCCTGACGTCGCTGAAGAAACACGTGGGTGGAAGGGCCATCCCCGTCGTAACTCGAGAATATACCCCAGGTTCCCGCCGCAACTCGAGAAAAACCATGAGACTTCCCCCTCGCCACGAGATGAGGCCCGATTCCCCTGCACTGCGTGCAGGGCAATTCCGTGTTGCACATCACACATGAAAGGAGCCTTGATTTCCTTGATGGCACTCCAGAGAAACCCCAAGAACACTGTTTCAAGGCTAGAGGGATCCTGAGGTCACTGTAGCAACACGAAAGAGCTCCGTGGGCCAAAAATCAACTCGAGATGAGAGGTTAGTCCCTGGCTTCGACTCCAGAGGAATACCACCTTACCACAAGCACCTCAAGAGGAGGCTTCTCTCAGCTCTAGGTATGTGAGAGGGACCCTGAGTTTGCGGCCTCAAATGGAATGGACACCGCGATGCCCTGACGCGAAATAAGGCTGGATATCCCTGCAGTGACTTGAATGCAGGCTCGTCTTGCATCTCCCAAGATGAAAGGATGTCTGAATCCCCTGTGGAGACCACAGAGAAAGACCTAGTTCCCCACCTCATCGCGACCGGAGGCCTCACATCCTTTGAAAACTCCAGAGGTACGCGGAGATCAGTGCCTCCAAAGGAGACGATGCCTGACTCCTCGTGAAACTTGATAGGAGTCCCAGGATTCCTGTGGCACGTGGAAAGGGACTCTTGGTCTCCCGCCTCAGCTGGAGAGGCGTCCCAATTGCCTTGCCAAGCCTCGAGGAGAATCCCGAGTTGTGTCTCGCAACTAGGCAGGAGTCCTGACGTGGCTGAACAAACACGTGTGTGGAAGGGCCATCCCCGTCGTTACTCGAGAATATACCCCAGGTTCCCGCCGCAACTCGAGAAAAACTATGAGACTTCCCCCTCGCCGCGAGATGAGGCCCGATTCCCCTGCACTGCGTGCAGAGCAATTCTGTGTTGCACATCACACATGAAAGGAGCCTTGATTTCCTTGATGGCACTCGAGAGAAACCCCAAGAACACTGTTTCAAGGCTAGAGGGATCCTGAGGTCACTGTAGCAACACGAAAGAGCTCCGTGGGCCAAAAATCAACTCGAGATGAGAGGTTAGCCCCTGGCTTCGACTCCAGAGGAATACCACCTTACCACAAGCACCTCAAGAGGAGGCTTCTCTCAGCTCTAGGTATGTGAGAGGGACCCTGAGTTTGCGGCCTCAAGTGGAATGGACACCGCGATGCCCAGACGCGAAATAAGGCCGGATATCCCTGCAGTGACTGGAATGCAGGCTCGTCTTGCATCTCCCAAGACGAAAGGGTGTCTGAATCCCCTGTGGAGACCACAGAGAAAGACCTAGTTCCCCACCTCATCGCGACAGGCGGCCTCAAATCCTTTGAAAACTCCAGAGGTATGCGGAGATCAGTGCCTCCAAAGGAGACGATGCCTGACTCCTCGTGAAACTTGATAGGAGACCCAGGATTCCTGTGGCACGTGGAAAGGGACCCTTGGTCTCCCGTCTCAGCTGGAGAGGCGTCCCAATTGCCCTGCAAAGCCTCGAGGAGAATCCCGAGTTGTCCCTCGCAACTAAGCAGGAGTCCTGACGTCGCTGAACACACACGTGTTTGGAAGGGCCATCCCCGTCGTAACTCGAGAATATACCCCAGGTTCCCGCCGCAACTCGAGAAAAACCATGAGACTTCCCCCTCGCCGCGAGATGAGGCCCGATTCCCCTGCACTGCGTGCAGAGCAATTCCGTGTTGCACATCACACATGAAAGGAGCCTTGATTTCCTTGATGGCACTCCAGAGAAACCCCAAGAACACTGTTTCAAGGCTAGAGGGATCCTGAGGTCACTGTAGCAGCACGAAAGAGCTCCGTGGACCAAGAATCAACACGAGATGAGAGGTTAGTCCCTGGCTTCGACTCCTGAGGAATACCACCTTACCACAAGCACCTCAAGAGGAGGCTTCTCTCAGCTCTAGGTATGTGAGAGAGATCCTGAGTTTGCGGCCTCAAGTGGAATGGACACCGCGATGCCCTGACTCGAAATAAGGCCGGATATCCCTGCAGTGACTTGAATGCAGGCTCGTCTTGCATCTCCCAAGAAGAAAGGATGTCTGAATCCCCTGTGGAGACCACAGAGAAACACCTAGTTCCCCACCTCATCGGGACAGGAGGCCTCACATCCTTTGAAAACTCCAGAGGTACGTGGAGATCAGTGCCTCCAAAGGAGACGATGCCTGACTCCTCGTGAAACTTGATAGGAGTCCCAGAATTCTTGTGGCACGTGGAAAGGGACCCTTGGTCTCCCGCCTCAGCTGGAGAGGCGTTCCAATTGCCCTGCCAAGCCTCGAGGAGAATCCCGAGTTGTCCCTCGCAACTAGGCAGGAGTCCTGACGTGGCTGAACAAACACGTGGGTGGAAGGGCCATCCCCGTCGTAACTCGAGAATATACCCCAGGTTCCCGCCGCAACTCGAGAAAAACCATGAGACTTCCCCCTCGATGCGAGATGAGGCCCGATTCCCCTGCACTGCATGCAGAGCAATTCCGTGTTGCACATCACACATGAAAGGAGCCTTGATTTCCTTGATGGCACTCCAGAGAAACCCCAAGAACACTGTTTCAAGGCTAGAGGGATCCTGAGGTCACTGTAGCAACACGAAAGAGCTCCGTGGACCAAAAATCAACTCGAGATGAGAGGTTAGTCCCTGGCTTCGACTCCAGAGGAATACAACCTTACCACAAGCACCTCAAGAGGAGGCTTCTCTCAGCTCTAGGTATGTGAGAGGGACCCTGAGTTTGCGGCCTCAAGTGGAATGGACACCGCGATGCCCTGACTCGAAATAAGGCCGGATATCCCTGCAGTGACTTGAATGCAGGCTCGTCTTGCATCTCCCAAGAAGAAAGGATGTCTGAATCCCCTGTGGAGACCACAGAGAAACACCTAGTTCCCCACCTCATCGCGACAGAAGGCCTCACATCCTTTGAAAACTCCAGAGGTACGCGGAGATCAGTGCCTCCAAAGGAGACGATGCCTGACTCCTCATGAAACTTGATAGGAGTCCCAGAATTCTTGTGGCACGTGGAAAGGGACCCTTGGTCTCCCGCCTCAGCTGGAGAGGCGTTCCAATTGCCCTGCCAAGCCTCGAGGAGAATCCCGAGTTGTCCCTCGCAACTAGGCAGGAGTCCTGACGTCGCTGAAGAAACACGTGGGTGGAAGGGCCATCCCCGTCGTAACTCGAGAATATACCCCAGGTTCCCGCCGCAACTCGAGAAAAACCATGAGACTTCCCCCTCGCTGCGAGATGAGGCCCGATTCCCCTGCACTGCGTGCAGAGCAATTCCGTGTTGCACATCACACATGAAAGGAGCCTTGATTTCCTTGATGGCACTCCAGAGAAACCCCAAGAACACTGTTTCAAGGCTAGAGGGATCCTGAGGTCACTGTAGCAACACGAAAGAGATCCATGGGCCAAAAATCAACTCGAGATGAGAGGTTAGTCCCTGGCTTCGACTCCCGAGGAATACCACCTTACCACAAGCACCTCAAGAGGAGGCTTCTCTCAGCTCTAGGTATGTGAGAGGGACCCTGAGTTTGCGGCCTCAAGTGGAATGGACACCGCGATGCCCTGACGCGAAATAAGGCTGGATATCCCTGCAGTGACTTGAATGCAGGCTCGTCTTGCATCTCCCAAGATGAAAGGATGTCTGAATCCCCTGTGGAGACCACAGAGAAAGACCTAGTTCCCCACCTCATCGCGACCGGAGGCCTCACATCCTTTGAAAACTCCAGAGGTACGCGGAGATCAGTGCCTCCAAAGGAGACGATGCCTGACTCCTCGTGAATCTTGATAGGAGTCCCAGGATTCCTGTGGCACGTGGAAAGGGACCCTTGGTCTCCCGCCTCAGCTGGAGAGGCGTCCCAATTGCCTTGCCAAGCCTCGAGGAGAATCCCGAGTTGTGTCTCGCAACTAGGCAAGAGTCCTGACGTGGCTGAACAAACACGTGTGTGGAAGGGACATCCCCGTCGTAACTCGAGAATATACCCGAGGTTCCCGCCGCAACTCGAGAAAAACCATGAGACTTCCCCCTCGCCGCGAGATGAGGCCCGATTCCCCTGCACTGCGTGCAGAGCAATTCTGTGTTGCACATCACACATGAAAGGAGCCTTGATTTCCTTCATGGCACTCCAGAGAAACCCCAAGAACACTGTTTCAAGGCTAGAGGGATCCTGAGGTCACTGTAGCAACACGAAAGAGCTCCGTGGACCAAAAATCAACTCGAGATGAGAGGTTAGTCCCTGGCTTCGACTCCAGAGGAATACAACCTTACCACAAGCACCTCAAGAGGAGGCTTCTCTCAGCTCTAGGTATGTGAGAGGGACCCTGAGTTTGTGGCCTCAAGTGGAATGGACACCGCGATGCCCTGACTCGAAATAAGGCCGGATATCCCTGCAGTGACTGGAATGCAGGCTCGTCTTGCATCTCCCAAGACGAAAGGGTGTCTGAATCCCCTGTGGAGACCACAGAGAAAGACCTAGTTCCCCACCTCATCGCGACCGGAGGCCTCACATCCTTTGAAAACTCCAGAGGTACGCGGAGATCAGTGCCTCCAAAGGAGACGATGCCTGACTCCTCGTGAAACTTGATAGGAGACCCAGGATTCCTGTGGCACGTGGAAAGGGACACTTGGTCTCCCGCCTCAGCTGGAGAGGCGTCCCAATTGCCCTGCCAAGCCTCGAGGAGAATCCCGAGTTGTCCCTCGCAACTAGGCAGGAGTCCTGACGTCGCTGAAGAAACACGTGGGTGGAAGGGCCATCCCCGTCGTAACTCCAGAATATACCCCAGGTTCCCGACGCAACTCGAGAAAAACCATGAGACTTCCCCCTCGCTGCGAGATGAGGCCCGATTCCCCTGCACTGCGTGCAGAGCAATTCCGTGTTGCACATCACACATGAAAGGAGCCTTGATTTCCTTGATGGCACTCCAGAGAAACCCCAAGAACACTGTTTCAAGGCTAGAGGGATCCTGAGGTCACTGTAGCAACACGAAAGAGATCCATGGGCCAAAAATCAACTCGAGAGGAGAGGTTAGTCCCTGGCTTCGACTCCCGAGGAATACCACCTTACCACAAGCACCTCAAGAGGAGGCTTCTCTCAGCTCTAGGTATGTGAGAGGGACCCTGAGTTTGCGGCCTCAAGTGGAATGGACACCGCGATGCCCTGACACGAAATAAGGCTGGATATCCCTGCAGTGACTTGAATGCAGGCTCGTCTTGCATCTCCCAAGATGAAAGGATGTCTGAATCCCCTGTGGAGACCACAGAGAAAGACCTAGTTCCCCACCTCATCACGACCGGAGGCCTCACATCCTTTGAAAACTCCAGAGGTACGCGGAGATCAGTGCCTCCAAAGGAGACGATGCCTGACTCTTCGTGAAACTTGATAGGAGTCCCAGGATTCCTGTGGCACGTGGAAAGGGACCCTTGGTCTCCCGCCTCAGCTGGAGAGGCGTCCCAATTGCCTTGCCAAGCCTCGAGGAGAATCCCGAGTTGTGTCTCGCAACTAGGCAAGAGTCCTGACGTGGCTGAACAAACACGTGTGTGGAAGGGACATCCCCGTCGTAACTCGAGAATATACCCCAGGTTCCCGCCGCAACTCGAGAAAAACCATGAGACTTCCCCCTCGCCGCGAGATGAGGCCCGATTCCCCTGCACTGCGTGCAGAGCAATTCCGTGTTGCACATCACACATGAAAGGAGCCTTGATTTCCTTCATGGCACTCCAGAGAAACCCCAAGAACACTGTTTCAAGGCTAGAGGGATCCTGAGGTCAGTGTAGCAACACGAAAGAGCTCCGTGGACCAAAAATCAACTCGAGATGAGAGGTTAGTCCCTGGCTTCGACTCCAGAGGAATACAACCTTACCACAAGCACCTCAAGAGGAGGCTTCTCTCAGCTCTAGGTATGTGAGAGGGACCCTGAGTTTGTGGCCTCAAGTGGAATGGACACCGCGATGCCCTGACTCGAAATAAGGCCGGATATCCCTGCAGTGACTGGAATGCAGGCTCGTCTTGCATCTCCCAAGACGAAAGGGTTTCTGAATCCCCTGTGGAGACCACAGAGAAAGACCTAGTTCCCCACCTCATCGCGACAGGAGGCCTCAAATCCTTTGAAAACTCCAGAGGTATGCGGAGATCAGTGCCTCCAAAGGAGACGATGCCTGACTCCTCGTGAAACTTGATAGGAGACCCAGGATTCCTGTGGCACGTGGAAAGGGACACTTGGTCTCCCGTCTCAGCTGGAGAGGCATCCCAATTGCCCTGGAAAGCCTCGAGGAGAATCCAGAGTTGTCCCTCGCAACTAGGCAGGAGTCCTGACGTCGCTGAAGAAACACGTGGGTGGAAGGGCCATCCCCGTCGTAACTCGAGAATATACCCCAGGTTCCCGCCGCAACTCGAGAAAAACCATGAGACTTCCCCATCGCCGCGAGATGAGGCCCGATTCCCCTGCACTGCGTGCAGAGCAATTCCGTGTTGCACATCACACATGAAAGGAACCTTGATTTCCTTGATGGCACTCCAGAGAAACCCCAAGAACACTGTTTCAAGGCTAGAGGGATCCTGAGGTCACTGTAGCAACACGAAAGAGCTCCGTGGACGAAGAATCAACACGAGATGAGAGGTTAGTCCCTGGCTTCGACTCCTGAGGAATACCACCTAACCACAATCACCTCAAGAGGAGGCTTCTCTCAGCTCTAGGTATGTGAGAGGGATCCTGAGTTTGCGGCCTCAAGTGGAATGGACACCGCGATGCCCTGACTCGAAATAAGGCCGGATATCCCTGCAGTGACTTGAATGCAGGCTCGTCTTGCATCTCCCAAGAAGAAAGGATGTCTGAATCCCCTGTGGAGACCACAGAGAAACACCTAGTTCCCCACCTCATCGCGACCGGAGGCCTCACATCCTTTGAAAACTCCAGAGGTACGCGGAGATCAGTGCCTCCAAAGGAGACGATGCCTGACTCCTCGTGAAACTTGATAGGAGTCCCAGGATTCTTGTGGCACGTGGAAAGGGACCCTTGGTTTCCCGCCTCAGCTGGAGAGGCGTTCCAATTGCCCTGCCAAGCCTCGAGGAGAATCCCGCGTTGTCCCTCGCAACTAGGCAGGAGTCCTGACGTGGCTGAACAAACACGTGGGTGGAAGGGCCATCCCCGTCGTAACTCGAGAATATACCCCAGGTTCCCGCCGCAACTCGAGAAAAACCATGAGACTTCCCCCTCGATGCGAGATGAGGCCCGATTCCCCTGTACTGCGTGCAGAGCAATTCCGTCTTGCACATCACACATGAAAGGAGCCTTGATTTCCTTGATGGCACTCCAGAGAAACCCCAAGAACACTGTTTCAAGGATAGAGGGATCCTGAGGTCACTGTAGCAACACGAAAGAACTCTGTGGACCAAAAATCAACTCGAAAAGAGAGGTTAGTCCCTGGATTCGTCTCCAGAGGAATACCACCTTACCACAAGCACCTCAAGAGGAGGCTTCTCTCAGCTCTAGGTATGTGAGAGGGACCCTGAGATTGCGGCCTCAAGTGGAATGGACACCGCGATGCCCTGACTCGAAATAAGGCCGGATATCCCTGCAGTGACTTCAATGCAGGCTCGTCTTGCATCTCCCAGGACGAAAGGATGTCTGAATCCCCTGTGGAAAGCACAGAGAAAGACTGAGTTTCCCACCTCATCGCGACCGATAGCCTCACATCCTTTGAAAACTCCAGAGGTACGCGGAGATCAGTGCCTCCAAAGGAGACGATGCCTGACTCCTCGTGAAACTTGATAGGAGTCCCAGGATTCCTGTGGCACGTGGAAAGGGACCCTTGGTCTCCCGCCTCAGCTGGAGAGGCGTCCCAATTGCCTTGCCAAGCCTCGAGGAGAATCCCGAGTTGTGTCTCGCAACTAGGCAAGAGTCCTGACGTGGCTGAACAAACACGTGTGTGGAAGGGACATCCCCGTCGTAACTCGAGAATATACCCGAGGTTCCCGCCGCAACTCGAGAAAAACCATGAGACTTCCCCCTCGCCGCGAGATGAGGCCCGATTCCCCTGCACTGCGTGCAGAGCAATTCCGTGTTGCACATCACACATGAAAGGAGCCTTGATTTCCTTCATGGCACTCCAGAGAAACCCCAAGAACACTGTTTCAAGGCTAGAGGGATCCTGAGGTCAGTGTAGCAACACGAAAGAGCTCCGTGGACCAAAAATCAACTCGAGATGAGAGGTTAGTCCCTGGCTTCGACTCCAGAGGAATACAACCTTACCACAAGCACCTCAAGAGGAGGCTTCTCTCAGCTCTAGGTATGTGAGAGGGACCCTGAGTTTGTGGCCTCAAGTGGAATGGACACCGCGATGCCCTGACTCGAAATAAGGCCGGATATCCCTGCAGTGACTGGAATGCAGGCTCGTCTTGCATCTCCCAAGACGAAAGGGTTTCTGAATCCCCTGTGGAGACCACAGAGAAAGACCTAGTTCCCCACCTCATCGCGACAGGAGGCCTCAAATCCTTTGAAAACTCCAGAGGTATGCGGAGATCAGTGCCTCCAAAGGAGACGATGCCTGACTCCTCGTGAAACTTGATAGGAGACCCAGGATTCCTGTGGCACGTGGAAAGGGACACTTGGTCTCCCGTCTCAGCTGGAGAGGCGTTCCAATTGCCCTGCCAAGCCTCGAGGAGAATCCCGAGTTGTCCCTCGCAACTAGGCAGGAGTCCTGACGTGGCTGAACAAACACGTGTGTGGAAGGGACATCCCCGTCGTAACTCGAGAATATACCCCAGGTTCCCGCCGCAACTCGAGAAAAACCATGAGACTTCCCCCTCGATGCGAGATGAGGCCCGATTCCCCTGCACTGCGTGCAGAGCAATTCCGTGTTGCACATCACACATGAAAGGAGCCTTGATTTCCTTCATGGCACTCCAGAGAAACCCCAAGAACACTGTTTCAAGGCTAGAGGGATGCTGAGGTCACTGTAGCAACACGAAAGAGCTCCGTGGACCAAAAATCAACTCGAGATGAGAGGTTAGTCCCTGGCTTCGACTCCAGAGGAATACAACCTTACCACAAGCACCTCAAGAGGAGGCTTCTCTCAGCTCTAGGTATGTGAGAGGGACCCTGAGTTTGTGGCCTCAAGTGGAATGGACACCGCGATGCCCTGACTCGAAATAAGGCCGGATATCCCTGCAGTGACTGGAATGCAGGCTCGTCTTGCATCTCCCAAGACGAAAGGGTGTCTGAATCCCCTGTGGAGACCACAGAGAAAGACCTAGTTCCCCACCTCATCGCGACCGGAGGCCTCACATCCTTTGAAAACTCCAGAGGTACGCGGAGATCAGTGCCTCCAAAGGAGACGATGCCTGACTTCTCGTGAAACTTGATAGGAGTCCCACGTTTCCTGTGGCACTTGGAAAGGGACACTTGGTCTCCCGCCTCAGCTGGAGAGGCGTCCCAATTGCCTTGCCAAGCCTCGAGGAGAATCCCGAGTTGTCCCTCGCAACTAGGCAGGAGTCCTGACGTCGCTGAAGAAACACGTGGGTGGAAGGGCCATCCCCGTCGTAACTCGAGAATATACCCCAGGTTCCCGCCGCAACTCGAGAAAAACCATGAGACTTCCCCCTCGCTGCGAGATGAGGCCCGATTCCCCTGCACTGCGTGCAGAGCAATTCCGTGTTGCACATCACACATGAAAGGAGCCTTGATTTCCTTGATGGCACTCCAGAGAAACCCCAAGAACACTGCTTCAAGGCTAGAGGGATCCTGAGGTCACTGTAGCAACACGAAAGAGATCCATGGGCCAAAAATCAACTCGAGATGAGAGGTTAGTCCCTGGCTTCGACTCCAGAGGAATACCACCTTACCACAAGCACCTCAAGAGGAGGCTTCTCTCAGCTCTAGGTATGTGAGAGGGACCCTGAGTTTGCGGCCTCAAGTGGAATGGACACCGCGATGCCCTGACGCGAAATAAGGCTGGATATCCCTGCAGTGACTTGAATGCAGGCTCGTCTTGCATCTCCCAAGATGAAAGGATGTCTGAATCCCCTGTGGAGACCACAGAGAAAGACCTAGTTCCCCACCTCATCGCGACCGGAGGCCTCACATCCTTTGAAAACTCCAGAGGTACGCGGAGATCAGTGCCTCCAAAGGAGACGATGCCTGACTCCTCGTGAATCTTGATAGGAGTCCCAGGATTCCTGTGGCACGTGGAAAGGGACCCTTGGTCTCCCGCCTCAGCTGGAGAGGCGTCCCAATTGCCTTGCCAAGCCTCGAGGAGAATCCCGAGTTGTGTCTCGCAACTAGGCAAGAGTCCTGACGTGGCTGAACAAACACGTGTGTGGAAGGGACATCCCCGTCGTAACTCGAGAATATACCCGAGGTTCCCGCCGCAACTCGAGAAAAACCATGAGACTTCCCCCTCGCCGCGAGATGAGGCCCGATTCCCCTGCACTGCGTGCAGAGCAATTCTGTGTTGCACATCACACATGAAAGGAGCCTTGATTTCCTTCATGGCACTCCAGAGAAACCCCAAGAACACTGTTTCAAGGCTAGAGGGATCCTGAGGTCACTGTAGCAACACGAAAGAGCTCCGTGGACCAAAAATCAACTCGAGATGAGAGGTTAGTCCCTGGCTTCGACTCCAGAGGAATACAACCTTACCACAAGCACCTCAAGAGGAGGCTTCTCTCAGCTCTAGGTATGTGAGAGGGACCCTGAGTTTGTGGCCTCAAGTGGAATGGACACCGCGATGCCCTGACTCGAAATAAGGCCGGATATCCCTGCAGTGACTGGAATGCAGGCTCGTCTTGCATCTCCCAAGACGAAAGGGTGTCTGAATCCCCTGTGGAGACCACAGAGAAAGACCTAGTTCCCCACCTCATCGCGACCGGAGGCCTCACATCCTTTGAAAACTCCAGAGGTACGCGGAGATCAGTGCCTCCAAAGGAGACGATGCCTGACTCCTCGTGAAACTTGATAGGAGACCCAGGATTCCTGTGGCACGTGGAAAGGGACACTTGGTCTCCCGCCTCAGCTGGAGAGGCGTCCCAATTGCCCTGCCAAGCCTCGAGGAGAATCCAGAGTTGTCCCTCGCAACTAGGCAGGAGTCCTGACGTCGCTGAAGAAACACGTGGGTGGAAGGGCCATCCCCGTCGTAACTCCAGAATATACCCCAGGTTCCCGACGCAACTCGAGAAAAACCATGAGACTTCCCCCTCGCTGCGAGATGAGGCCCGATTCCCCTGCACTGCGTGCAGAGCAATTCCGTGTTGCACATCACACATGAAAGGAGCCTTGATTTCCTTGATGGCACTCCAGAGAAACCCCAAGAACACTGTTTCAAGGCTAGAGGGATCCTGAGGTCACTGTAGCAACACGAAAGAGATCCATGGGCCAAAAATCAACTCGAGATGAGAGGTTAGTCCCTGGCTTCGACTCCCGAGGAATACCACCTTACCACAAGCACTCAAAGAGGAGGCTTCTCTCAGCTCTAGGTATGTGAGAGGGACCCTGAGTTTGCGGCCTCAAGTGGAATGGACACCGCGATGCCCTGACGCGAAATAAGGCTGGATATCCCTGCAGTGACTTGAATGCAGGCTCGTCTTGCATCTCCCAAGATGAAAGGATGTCTGAATCCCCTGTGGAGACCACAGAGAAAGACCTAGTTCCCCACCTCATCGCGACCGGAGGCCTCACATCCTTTGAAAACTCCAGAGGTACGCGGAGATCAGTGCCTCCAAAGGAGACGATGCCTGACTCCTCGTGAAACTTGATAGGAGTCCCAGGATTCCTGTGGCACGTGGAAAGGGACCCTTGGTCTCCCGCCTCAGCTGGAGAGGCGTCCCAATTGCCTTGCCAAGCCTCGAGGAGAATCCCGAGTTGTGTCTCGCAACTAGGCAAGAGTCCTGACGTGGCTGAACAAACACGTGTGTGGAAGGGACATCCCCGTCGTAACTCGAGAATATACCCCAGGTTCCCGCCGCAACTCGAGAAAAACCATGAGACTTCCCCCTCGCCGCGAGATGAGGCCCGATTCCCCTGCACTGCGTGCAGAGCAATTCCGTGTTGCACATCACACATGAAAGGAGCCTTGATTTCCTTCATGGCACTCCAGAGAAACCCCAAGAACACTGTTTCAAGGCTAGAGGGATCCTGAGGTCAGTGTAGCAACACGAAAGAGCTCCGTGGACCAAAAATCAACTCGAGATGAGAGGTTAGTCCCTGGCTTCGACTCCAGAGGAATACAACCTTACCACAAGCACCTCAAGAGGAGGCTTCTCTCAGCTCTAGGTATGTGAGAGGGACCCTGAGTTTGTGGCCTCAAGTGGAATGGACACCGCGATGCCCTGACTCGAAATAAGGCCGGATATCCCTGCAGTGACTGGAATGCAGGCTCGTCTTGCATCTCCCAAGACGAAAGGGTTTCTGAATCCCCTGTGGAGACCACAGAGAAAGACCTAGTTCCCCACCTCATCGCGACAGGAGGCCTCAAATCCTTTGAAAACTCCAGAGGTATGCGGAGATCAGTGCCTCCAAAGGAGACGATGCCTGACTCCTCGTGAAACTTGATAGGAGACCCAGGATTCCTGTGGCACGTGGAAAGGGACCCTTGGTCTCCCGTCTCAGCTGGAGAGGCATCCCAATTGCCCTGGAAAGCCTCGAGGAGAATCCAGAGTTGTCCCTCGCAACTAGGCAGGAGTCCTGACGTCGCTGAAGAAACACGTGGGTGGAAGGGCCATCCCCGTCGTAACTCGAGAATATACCCCAGGTTCCCGCCGCAACTCGAGAAAAACCATGAGACTTCCCCCTCGCCGCGAGATGAGGCCCGATTCCCCTGCACTGCGTGCAGAGCAATTCCGTGTTGCACATCACACATAAAAGGAACCTTGATTTCCTTGATGGCACTCCAGAGAAACCCCAAGAACACTGTTTCAAGGCTAGAGGGATCCTGAGGTCACTGTAGCAACACGAAAGAGCTCCGTGGACGAAGAATCAACACGAGATGAGAGGTTAGTCCCTGGCTTCGACTCCTGAGGAATACCACCTAACCACAATCACCTCAAGAGGAGGCTTCTCTCAGCTCTAGGTATGTGAGAGGGATCCTGAGTTTGCGGCCTCAAGTGGAATGGACACCGCGATGCCCTGACTCGAAATAAGGCCGGATATCCCTGCAGTGACTTGAATGAAGGCTCGTCTTGCATCTCCCAAGAAGAAAGGATGTCTGAATCCCCTGTGGAGACCACAGAGAAACACCTAGTTCCCCACCTCATCGCGACCGGAGGCCTCACATCCTTTGAAAACTCCAGAGGTACGCGGAGATCAGTGCCTCCAAAGGAGACGATGCCTGACTCCTCGTGAAACTTGATAGGAGTCCCAGGATTCGTGTGGCACGTGGAAAGGGACCCTTGGTTTCCCGCCTCAGCTGGAGAGGCGTTCCAATTGTCCTGCCAAGCCTCGAGGAGAATCCCGCGTTGTCCCTCGCAACTAGGCAGGAGTCCTGACGTGGCTGAACAAACACGTGGGTGGAAGGGCCATCCCCGTCGTAACTCGAGAATATACCCCAGGTTCCCGCCGCAACTCGAGAAAAACCATGAGACTTCCCCCTCGATGCGAGATGAGGCCCGATTCCCCTGTACTGCGTGCAGAGCAATTCCGTCTTGCACATCACACATGAAAGGAGCCTTGATTTCCTTGATGGCACTCCAGAGAAACCCCAAGAACACTGTTTCAAGGATAGAGGGATCCTGAGGTCACTGTAGCAACACGAAAGAACTCTGTGGACCAAAAATCAACTCGAAAAGAGAGGTTAGTCCCTGGATTCGTCTCCAGAGGAATACCACCTTACCACAAGCACCTCAAGAGGAGGCTTCTCTCAGCTCTAGGTATGTGAGAGGGACCCTGAGTTTGCGGCCTCAAGTGGAATGGACACCGCGATGCCCTGACTCGAAATAAGGCCGGATATCCCTGCAGTGACTTCAATGCAGGCTCGTCTTGCATCTCCCAGGACGAAAGGATGTCTGAATCCCCTGTGGAAAGCACAGAGAAAGACCTAGTTCCCCACCTCATCGCGACAGGAGGCCTCATATCCTTTGAAAACTCCAGAGGTATGCGGAGATCAGTGCCTCCAAAGGAGACGATGCCTGACTCCTCGTGAAACTTGATAGGAGTCCGAGGATTCCTGTGGCACGTGGAAAGGGACCCTTGGTCTCCCGTCTCAGCTGGAGAGGCGTCCCAATTGCCCTGCAAAGCTTCGAGGAGAATCCCGAGTTGTCCCTCGCAACTAGGCAGGAGTCCTGACATGGCTGAACACACACGTGTGTGGAAGGGCCATCCCCGTCGTAACTCGAGAATATACCCCAGGTTCCCGCCGCAACTCGAGAAAAACCATGAGACTTCCCCCTCGCCGCGAGATGAGGCCCGATTCCCCTGCACTGCGTGCAGAGCAATTCCGTCTTGCACATCACACATGAAAGGAGCCTTGATTTCCTTGATGGCACTCCAGAGAAACCCCAAGAACACTGTTTCAAGGCTAGAGGGATCCTGAGGTCACTGTAGCAACACGAATGAGTTCCGTGGGCCAAAAATCAACTCGAGATGAGAGGTTAGTCCCTGGCTTCGACTCCAGAGGAATACCACCTTACCACAAGCACCTCAAGAGGAGGCTTCTCTCAGCTCTAGGTATGTGAGAGGGACCCTGAGTTTGTGGCCTCAAGTGGAATGGACACCGCGATGCCCTGACGCGAAATAAGGCTGGATATCCCTGCAGTGACTTGAATGCAGGCTCGTCTTGCATCTCCCAAGATGAAAGGATGTCTGAATCCCCTGTGGAGACCACAGAGAAACACCTAGTTCCCCACCTCATCGCGACCGGAGGCCTCACATCCTTTGAAAACTCCAGAGGTACGCGGAGATCAGTGCCTCCAAAGGAGACGATGCCTGACTCCTCGTGAAACTTGATAGGAGTCCCAGGATTCCTGTGGCACGTGGAAAGGGACCCTTGGTCTCCCGCCTCAGCTGGAGAGGCGTCCCAATTGCCTTGCCAAGCCTCGAGGAGAATCCCGAGTTGTATCTCGCAACTAGGCAGGAGTCCTGACGTGGCTGAACAAACACGTGTGTGGAAGGGCCATTCCCGTCGTTACTTGAGAATATACCCCAGGTTCCCGCCGCAACTCGAGAAAAACCATGGGACTTCCCCCTCGCCGCGAGATGAGGCCCGATTCCCCTGCACTGCGTGCAGAGCAATTCTGTGTTGCACATCACACATGAAAGGAGCCTTGATTTCCTTGATGGCACTCCAGAGAAACCCCAAGAACACTGTTTCAATGCTAGAGGGATCCTGAGGTCACTGTAGCAACACGAAAGAGCTCCGTGGACCAAGAATCAACACGAGATGAGAGGTTAGTCCCTGGCTTCGACTCCTGAGGAATACCACCTTACCACAAGCACCTCAAGAGGAGGCTTCTCTCAGCTCTAGGTATGTGAGAGGGATCCTGAGTTTGCGGCCTCAAGTGGAATGGACACCGCGATGCCCTGACTCGAAATAAGGCCGGATATCCCTGCAGTGACTTGAATGCAGGCTCGTCTTGCATCTCCCAAGAAGAAAGGATGTCTGAATCCCCTGTGGAGACCACAGAGAAACACCTAGGTCCCCACCTCATCGCGACCGGAGGCCTCACATCCTTTGAAAACTCCAGAGGTACGCGGAGATCAGTGCCTCCAAAGGAGACGATGCCTGACTCCTCGTGAAACTTGATAGGAGTCCCAGGATTCTTGTGGCACGTGGAAAGGGACCCTTGGTCTCCCGCCTCAGCTGGAGAGGCGTTCCAATTGCCCTGCCAAGCCTCGAGGAGAATCCCGAGTTGTCCCTCGCAACTAGGCAGGAGTCCTGACGTGGCTGAACAAACACGTGGGTGGAAGGGCCATCCCCGTCGTAACTCGAGAATATACCCCAGGTTCCCGCCGCAACTCGAGAAAAACCATGAGACTTCCCACTCGACGCGAGATGAGGCCCGATTCCCCTGTACTGCGTGCAGAGTAATTCCGTCTTGCACATCACACATGAAAGGAGCCTTGATTTCCTTGATGTCACTCCAGAGAAACCCCAGGAACACTGTTTCAAGGCTAGAGGGATCCTGAGGTCACTGTAGCAACACGAAAGAACTCTGTGGACCAAAAATCAACTCGAAAATAGAGGTTAGTCTCTGGATTCGTCTCCAGAGGAATACCACCTTACCACAAGCACCTCAAGAGGAGGCTTCTCTCAGCTCTAGGTATGTGAGAGAGATCCTGAGTTTGCGGCCTCAAGTGGAATGGACACCGCGATGCCCTGACTCGAAATAAGGCCGGATATCCCTGCAGTGACTTCAATGCAGGCTCGTCTTGCATCTCCCAGGACGAAAGGATGTCTGAATCCCCTGTGGAAAGCACAGAGAAAGACTTAGTTCCCCTCCTCATCGCGACCGATAGCCTCACATCCTTTGAAAACTCCAGAGGTATGCGGAGATCAGTGCCTCCAAAGGAGACGATGCCTGACTCCTCGTGAAACTTGATAGGAGACCCAGGATTCCTGTGGCACGTGGAAAGGGACCCTTGGTCTCCCGTCTCAGCTGGAGAGGCGTCCCAATTGCCCTGCAAAGCCTCGAGGAGAATCCCGAGTTGTCCCTCGCAACTAGGCAGGAGTCCTGACATGGCTGAACACACACGTGTGTGGAAGGGCCATCCCCGTCGTAACTCGAGAATATACCCCAGGTTCCCGCCGCAACTCGAGAAAAACCATGAGACTTCCGCCTCGCCGCGAGATGAGGCCCGATTCCTCTGCACTGCGTGCAGCGCAATTCCGTGTTGCACATCACACATGAAAGGAGCCTTGATTTCCTTGATGGCACTCCAGAGAAACCCCAAGAACACTGTTTCAAGGATAGAGGGATCCTGAGGTCACTGTAGCAACACGAAAGAGCTCCGTGGACCAAGAATCAACACGGGATGAGAGGTTAGTCCCTGGCTGCGACTCCTGAGGAATACCACCTTACCACAAGCACCTCAAGAGGAGGCTTCTCTCAGCTCTAGGTATGTGAGAGGGACCCTGAGTTTGCGGCCTCAAGTGGAATGGACACCGTGATGCCCTGACTCGAAATAAGGCCGGATATCCCTGCAGTGACTTGAATGCAGGCTCGTCTTGCATCTCCCAAGAAGAAAGGATGTCTGAATCCCCTGTGGAGACCACAGAGAAACACCTAGTTCCCCACCTCATCGCGACCGGAGGCCTCACATCCTTTGAAAACTCCAGAGGTACGCGGAGATCAGTGCCTCCAAAGGAGACGATGCCTGACTCCTCGTGAAACTTGATAGGAGTCCCAGGATTCTTGTGGCACGTGGAAAGGGACCCTTGGGCTCCCGCCTCAGCAGGAGAGGCGTTCCAATTGCCCTGCCAAGCCTCGAGGAGAATCCCGAGTTGTCCCTCGCAACTAGGCAGGAGTCCAGACGTCGCTGAAGAAACACGTGGATGGAAGGGCCATCCCCGTCGTAACTCGAGAATATACCCCAGGTTCCCGCCGCAACTCGAGAAAAACCATGAGACTTCCCCCTCGATGCGAGATGAGGCCCGATTCCCCTGTACTGCGTGCAGAGCAATTCCGTGTTGCACATCACACATGAAAGGAGCCTTGATTTCCTTGATGGCACTCCAGAGAAACCCCAAGAATACTGTTTCAAGGCTAGAGGGATCCTGAGGTCACTGTAGCAACACGAAAGAGCTCCGTGGGCCAAAAATCAACTCGAGATGAGAGGTTAGTCCCTGGCTTCGACTCCAGAGGAATACCACCTTACCACAAGCACCTCAAGAGGAGGCTTCTCTCAGCTCTAGGTATGTGAGAGGGATCCTGAGTTTGCGGCCTCAAGTGGAATGGACACCGCGATGCCCTGACGCGAAATAAGGCTGGATATCCCTGCAGTGACTTGAATGCAGGCTCGTGTTACATCTCCCAAGATGAAAGGATGTCTGAATCCCCTGTGGAGACCACAGAGAAAGACCTAGTTCCCCACCTCATCGCGACCGGAGGCCTCACATCCTTTGAAAACTCCAGAGGTACGCGGAGATCAGTGCCTCCAAAGGAGACGATGCCTGACTCCTCGTGAAACTTGATAGGAGTCCCCGGATTCCTGTGGCACGTGGAAAGGGACCCTTGGTCTCCCGCCTCAGCTGGAGAGGCGTCCCAATTGCCTTGCCAAGCCTCGAGGAGAATCCCGAGTTGTGTCTCGCAACTAGGCAAGAGTCCTGACGTCACTGAAGAAACACGTGTGTGGAAGGGCCATCCCCGTCGTTACTCGAGAATATACCCCAGGTTCCCGCCGCAACTCGAGAAAAACCATGAGACTTCCCCCTCGCCGTGAGATGAGGCCCGATTCCCCTGCACTGCGTGCAGAGCAATTCCGTGTTGCACATCACACATGAAAGGAGCCTTGATTTCCTTGATGGCACTCCAGAGAAACCCCAAGAACACTGTTTCAAGGCTAGAGGGATCCTGAGGTCACTGTAGCAACACGAAAGAGCTCCGTGGGCCAAAAATCAACTCGAGATGAGAGGTTAGTCCCTGGTTTCGACTCCTGAGGAATACCACCTTACCACAAGCACCTCAAGAGGAGGCTTCTCTCAGCTCTAGGTATGTGAGAGGGACCCTGAGTTTGCGGCCTCAAGTGGAATGGACACCACGAAGCCCTGACTCGAAATAAGGCCGGATATCCCTGCAGTGACTGGAATGCAGGCTCGTCTTGCATCTCCCAAGACGAAAGGGTGTCTGAATCCCCTGTGGAGACCACAGAGAAAAACCTAGTTCCCCACCTCATCGCGACAGGAGGCCTCAAATCCTTTGAAAACTCCAGAGGTATGCGGAGATCAGTGCCTCCAAAGGAGACGATGCCTGACTCCTCGTGAAACTTGATAGGAGACCCAGGATTCCTGTGGCACGTGGAAAGGGACCCTTGGTCTCCCGTCTCAGCTGGAGAGGCGTCCCAATTGCCCTGCAAAGCCTCGAGGAGAATCCCGAGTTGTCCCTCGCAACTAGGCAGGAGTCCTGACATGGCTGAACACACACGTGTGTGGAAGGGCCATCCCCGTCGTAACTCGAGAATATACCCCAGGTTCCCGCCGCAACTCGAGAAAAACCATGAGACTTCCCCCTCGCCGCGAGATGAGGCCCGATTCCTCTGCACTGCGTGCAGCGCAATTCCGTGTTGCACATCACACATGAAAGGAGCCTTGATTTCCTTGATGGCACTCCAGAGAAACCCCAAGAACACTGTTTCAAGGATAGAGGGATCCTGAGGTCACTGTAGCAACACGAAAGAGGTCCGTGGACCAAGAATCAACACGAGATGAGAGGTTAGTCCCTGGCTGCGACTCCTGAGGAATACCACCTTACCACAAGCACCTCAAGAGGAGGCTTCTCTCAGCTCTAGGTATGTGAGACGGATCCTGAGTTTGCGGCCTCAAGTGGAATGGACACCGTGATGCCCTGACTCGAAATAAGGCCGGATATCCCTGCAGTGACTTGAATGCAGGCTCGTCTTGCATCTCCCAAGAAGAAAGGATGTCTGAATCCCCTGTGGAGACCACAGAGAAACACCTAGTTCCCCACCTCATCGCGACCGGAGGCCTCACATCCTTTGAAAACTCCAGAGGTACGCGGAGATCAGTGCCTACAAAGGAGACGATGCCTGACTCCTCGTGAAACTTGATAGGAGTCCCAGGATTCTTGTGGCACGTGGAAAGGGACCCTTGGTCTCCCGCCTCAGCTGGAGAGGCGTTCCAATTGCCCTGCCAAGCCTCGAGGAGAATCCCGAGTTGTCCCTCGCAACTAGGCAGGAGTCCTGACGTCGCTGAAGAAACACTTGGATGGAAGGGCCATCCCCGTCGTAACTCGAGAATATACCCCAGGTTCCCGCCGCAACTCGAGAAAAACCATGAGACTTCCCCCTCGCCGCGAGATGAGGCCCGATTCCCCTGCACTGCGTGCAGAGCAATTCCGTGTTGCACATCACACATGAAAGGAGCCTTGATTTCCTTGATGGCACTCCAGAGAAACCCCAAAAACACTGTTTCAAGGATAGAGGGATCCTGAGGTCACTGTAGCAACACGAAAGAGCTCCGTGGGCCAAAAATCAACTCGAGATGAGAGGTTAGTCCCTGGCGTCGACTCCAGAGGAATACCACCTTACCACAAGCACCTCAAGAGGAGGCTTCTCTCACCTCTAGGTATGTGAGAGGGACCCTGAGTTTGCGGCCTCAAGCGGAATGGACACCGCGATGCCCTGACGCGAAATAAGGCTGGATATCCCTGCAGTGACTTGAATGCAGGCTCGTCTTGCATCTCCCAAGATGAAAGGATGTCTGAATCCCCTGTGGAGACCACAGAGAAAGACCTAGTTCCCCACCTCATCGCGACCGGAGGCCTCACATCCTTTGAAAACTCCAGAGGTACGCGGAGATCAGTGCCTCCAAAGGAGACGATGCCTGACTCCTCGTGAAAATTGATAGGAGTCCCAGGATTCCTGTGGCACGTGGAAAGGGACCCTTGGTCTCCCGCCTCAGCTGGAGAGGCGTCCCAATTGCCTTGCCAAGGCTCGAGGAGAATCCCGAGTTGTGTCTCGCAACTAGGCAGGAGTCCTGACGTGGCTGAACAAACACGTGTGTGGAAGGGCCATCCCCGTCGTTACTCGAGAATATACCCCAGGTTCCCGCCGCAACCCGAGAAAAACCATGAGACTTTCCCCTCGCCGCGAGATGAGGCCCGATTCCCCTGCACTGCGTGCAGAGCAATTCTGTGTTGCACATCACACATGAAAGGAGCCTTGATTTCCTTCATGGCACTCCAGAGAAACCCCAAGAACACTGTTTCAAGGCTAGAGTGATCCTGAGGTCACTGTAGCAACACGAAAGAGCTCCGTGGACCAAAAATCAACTCGAGATGAGAGGTTAGTCCCTGGCTTCGACTCCAGAGGAATACCACCTTACCACAAGCACCTCAAGAGGAGGCTTCTCTCAGCTCTAGGTATGTGAGAGGGACCCTGAGTTTGCGGCCTCAAGTGGAATGGACTCCACGATGCCCTGACTCGAAATAAGGCCGGATATCCCTGCAGTGACTGGAATGCAGGCTTGTCTTGCATCTCCCAAGACGAAAGGGTGTCTGAATCCCCTGTGGAGACCACAGAGAAAGACCTAGTTCCCCACCTCATCGCGACAGGAGGCCTCAAATCCTTTGAAAACTCCAGAGGTATGCGGAGATCAGTGCCTCCAAAGGAGACGATGCCTGACTCCTCGTGAAACTTGATAGGAGACCCAGGATTCCTGTGGCACGTGGAAAGGGACCCTTGGTCTCCCGTCTCAGCTGGAGAGGCGTCCCAATTGCCCTGCAAAGCCTCGAGGAGAATCCCGAGTTGTCCTTCGCAACTAGGCAGGAGTCCTGACGTCGGTGAAGAAACACGTGGGTGGAAGGGCCATCCCCGTCGTAACTTGAGAATATACCCCAGGTTCCCGCCGCAACTCGAGAAAAACCATGAGACTTCCCCTTCGCCGCAAAATGAGGCCCGATTCCCCTGCACTGCGTGCAGAGCAATTCCGTCTTGCACATCACACATGAAAGGAGCCTTGATTTCCTTGATGGCACTCCAGAGAAACCCCAAGAACACTGTTTCAAGGCTAGAGGGATCCTGAGGTCACTGTAGCAACACGAAAGAGCTCCGTGGACCAAGAATCAACACGAGATGAGAGGTTAGTCCCTGGCTTCGACTCCTGAGGAATACCACCTTACCACAAGCACCTCAAGAGGAGGCTTCTCTCAGCTCTAGGTATGTGAGAGGGACCCTGAGTTTGCGGCCTCAAGTGGAATGGACACCGCGATGCCCTGACTCGAAATAAGGCCGGATATCCCTGCAGTGACTTGAATGCAGGTTCGTCTTGCATGTCCCAAGAAGAAAGGATGTCTGAATCCCCTGTGGAGACCACAGAGAAAGACCTAGTTCCCCACCTCATCGCGACCGGAGGCCTCACATCCTTTGAAAACTCCAGAGGTACGCGGAGATCAGTGCCTCCAAATGAGACGATGCCTGACTCCTCGTGAAACTTGATAGGAGTCCCAGGATTCTTGTGGCACGTGGAAAGGGACCCTTGGTCTCCCGCCTCAGCTGGAGAGGCGTTCCAATTGCCCTGCCAAGCCTCGAAGAGAATCCCGAGTTGTCCCTCGCAACTAGGCAGGAGTCCTGACGTGGCTGAACAAACACGTGGGTGGAAGGGCCATCCCCGTCGTAACTCGAGAATATACCCCAGGTTCCTGCCGCAACTCGAGAAAAACCATGAGACTTCCCCCTCGCCGCGAGATGAGGCCCGATTCCCCTGCACTGCGTGCAGAGCAATTCCGTCTTGCACATCACACATGAAAGGAGCCTTGATTTCCTTCATGGCACTCCAGAGAAACCCCAAGAACACTGTTTCAAGGCTAGAGGGATCCTGAGGTCACTGTAGCAACACGAAAGAGCTCCGTGGACCAAAAATCAACTCGAGATGAGAGGTTAGTCCCTAGCTTCGACTCCAGAGGAATACCACCTTACCACAAGCACCTCAAGAGGAGGCTTCTCTCAGCTCTAGGTATGTGAGAGGGACCCTGAGTTTGCGGCCTCAAGTGGAATGGACACCACGATGCCCTGACTCGAAATAAGGCCGGATATCCCTACAGTGACTAGAATGCAGGCTCGTCTTGCATCTCCCAAGACGAAAGGGTGTCTGAATCCCCTGTGGAGACCACAGAGAAAGACCTAGTTCCCCACCTCTTCGCGACCGGAGGCCTCACATCCTTTGAAAACTCCAGAGGTACGCGGAGATCAGTGCCTCCAAAGGAGACGATGCCTGAATCCTCGTCAAACTTGATAGGAGTCCCAGGATTCTTGTGGCACGTGGAAAGGGACCCTTGGTCTCCCGCCTCAGCTGGAGAGGCGTTCCAATTGCCCTGCCAAGCCTCGAGGAGAATCCCGAGTTGTCCCTCGCAACTAGGCAGGAGTCCTGACGTGGCTGAACAAACACGTGGGTGGAAGGGCCATCCCCGTCGTAACTCGAGAATATACCCCAGGTTCCCGCCGCAACTCGAGAAAAACCATGAGACTTCCCCCTCGATGCGAGATGAGGCCCGATTCCCCTGTACTGCATGCAGAGCAATTCCGTGTTGCACATCACACATGAAAGGAGCCTTGATTTCCTTGATGGCACTCCAGAGAAACCCCAAGAACACTGTTTCAAGGATAGAGGGATCCTGAGGTCACTGTATCAACACGAAAGAACTCTGTGGACCAAAAATCAACTCGAAAAGAGAGGTTAGTCCCTGGATTCGTCTCCAGAGGAATACCACCTTACCACAAGCACCTCAAGAGGAGGCTTCTCTCAGCTCTAGGTATGTGAGAGGGACCCTGAGTTTGCGGCCTCAAGTGGAATGGACACCGCGATGCCCTGACTCGAAATAAGGCCGGATATCCCTGCAGTGACTTCAATGCAGGCTCGTCTTGCATCTCCCAGGACGAAAGGATGTCTGAATCCCCTATGGAAAGCACAGAGAAAGACTTAGTTCCCACCTCATCGCGACCGATAGCCTCACATCCTTTGAAAATTCCAGAGGTACGCGGAGATCAGTGCCTCCAAAGGAGACGATGCCTGACTCCTCGTGAAACTTGATAGGAGTCCCAGGATTCCTGTGGCACTTGGAAAGGGACACTTGCTCTCCCGCCTCAGCTGGAGAGGCGTCCCAATTGCCTGCCAATCTTCGAGGAGAATCCAGAGTTGTCCCTCGCAACTAGGCAGGAGTCCTGACGTCGCTGAAGAAACACGTGGGTGGAAGGGCCATCCCCGTCGTAACTCGAGAATATACCCCAGGTTCCTTCCGCAACTCGAGAAAAACCATGAGACTTCCCCCTCGCCGCGAGATGAGGCCCGATTCCCCTGCACTGCGTGCAGGGCAATTCCGTGTTGCACATCACACATGAAAGGAGCCTTGATTTCCTTGATGGCACTCCAGAGAAACCCCAAGAACACTGTTTCAAGGCTAGAGGGATCCTGAGGTCACTGTAGCAACACGAAAGAGCTCCATGGGCCAAAAATCAACTCGAGATGAGAGGTTAGTCCCTGGCTTCGACTCCAGAGGAATACCACCTTACCACAAGCACCTCAAGAGGAGGCTTCTCTCAGCTCTAGGTATGTGAGAGGGACCCTGAGTTTGCGGCCTCAAGTGGAATGGACACCGCGATGCCCTGACTCGAAATGAGACCGGATATCCCTGCAGTGACTGGAATGCAGGCTCGTCTTGCATCTCCCAAGACGAAAGGGTGTCTGAATCCCCTGTGGAGACCACAGAGAAAGACCTAGTTCCCCACCTCATCGCGACAGGAGGCCTCAAATCCTTTGAAAACTCCAGAGGTATGCGGAGATCAGTGCCTCCAAAGGAGTCGATGCCTGACTCCTCGTGAAACTTGATTGGAGACCCAGGATTACTGTGGCACTTGGAAAGGGACCCTTGGTCTCCCGCCTCAGCTGGAGAGGCGTTCCAATTGCCCTGCCAAGCCTCGAGGAGAATCCCGAGTTGTCCCTCGCAACTAGGCAGGAGTCCTGACATGGCTGAACACACACGTGTGTGGAAAGGCCATCCCCGTTGTAACTCGAGAATATACCCCAAGTTCCCGCCGCAACTCGAGAAAAACCATGAGACTTCCCCTTCGCCGCAAAATGAGGCCCGATTCCCCTGCACTGCGTGCAGAGCAATTCCGTGTTGCACATCACACATGAAAGGAGCCTTGATTTCCTTGATGGCACTCCAGAGAAACCCCAAGAACACTGTTTCAAGGCTAGAGGGATCCTGAGGTCACTGTAGCAACACGAAAGAGCTCCGTGGACCAAGAATCAACACGAGATGAGAGGTTAGTCCGTGGCTTCGACTCCTGAGGAATACCACCTTACCACAAGCACCTCAAGAGGAGGCTTCTCTCAGCTCTAGGTATGTGAGAGGGACCCTGAGTTTGCGGCCTCAAGTGGAATGGACACCGCGATGCCCTGACTCGAAATAAGGCCGGATATCCCTGCAGTGACTTGAATGCAGGTTCGTCTTGCATGTCAAAAGAAGAAAGGATGTCTGAATCCCCTGTGGAGACCACAGAGAAAGACCTAGTTCCCCACCTCATCGCGACCGGAGGCCTCACATCCTTTGAAAACTCCAGAGGTACGCGGAGATCAGTGCCTCCAAAGGAGACGATGCCTGACTCCTCGTGAAACTTGATAGGAGTCCCAGGATTCTTGTGGCACGTGGAAAGGGACCCTTGGTCTCCCGCCTCAGCTGGAGAGGCGTTCCAATTGCCCTGCCAAGCCTCGAAGAGAATCCCGAGTTGTCCCTCGCAACTAGGCAGGAGTCCTGACGTGGCTGAACAAACACGTGGGTGGAAGGGCCATCCCCGTCGTAACTCGAGAATATACCCCAGGTTCCCGCTGCAACTCGAGAAAAACCATGAGACTTCCCCCTCGCCGCGAGATGAGGCCCGATTCCCCTGCACTGCGTGCAGAGCAATTCTGTGTTGCACATCACACATGAAAGGAGCCTTGATTTCCTTCATGGCACTCCAGAGAAACCCCAAGAACACTGTTTCAAGGCTAGAGGGATCCTGAGGTCACTGTAGCAACACGAAAGAGCTCCGTGGGCCAAAAATCAACTCGAGATGAGAGGTTAGTCCCTGGCTTCGACTCCAGAGGAATACCACCTTACCACAAGCACCTCAAGAGGAGGCTTTTCTCAGCTCTAGGTATGTGAGAGGGACCCTGAGTTTGCGGCCTCAAGTGGAATGGACACCACGATGCCCTGACTCGAAATAAGGCCGGATATCCCTGCAGTGACTGGAATGCTGGCTCGTCTTGCATCTCCCAAGACGAAAGGGTGTCTGAATCCCCTGTGGAGACCACAGAGAAAGACCTAGTTCCCCACCTCATCGCGACAGGAGGCCTCAAATCCTTTGAAAACTCCAGAGGTATGCGGAGATCAGTGCCTCCAAAGGAGACGATGCCTGACTCCTCGTGAAACTTGATAGGAGACCCAGGATTCCTGTGGCACGTGGAAAGGGACCCTTGGTCTCCCGTCTCAGCTGGAGAGGCGTCCCAATTGCACTGCAAAGCCTCGAGGAGAATCCCGAGTTGTCCCTCGCAACTAGGCAGGAGTCCTGACATCGCTGAAGAAACACGTGTGTGGAAGGGCCATCCCCGTCGTAACTCGAGAATATACCCCAGGTTCCCGCCGCAACTCGAGAAAAACCATGAGACTTCCCCCTCGCCGCGAGATGAGGCCCGATTCCCCTGCACTGCGTGCAGAGCAATTCCGTGTTGCACATCACACATGAAAGGAGCCTTGATTTCCTTGATGGCACTCCAGAGAAACCCCAAGAACACTGTTTCAAGGCTAGAGGGATCCTGAGGTCACTGTAGCAACACGAAAGAGCTCCGTGGGCCAAAAATCAACTCGAGATGAGAGGTTAGTCCCTGGCTTCGACTCCAGAGGAATACCACCTTACCACAAGCACCTCAAGAGGAGGCTTCTCTCAGCTCTAGGTATGTGAGAGGGACCCTGAGTTTGCGGCCTCAAGTGGAATGGACACCGCGATGCCCTGACGCGAAATAAGGCTGGATATCCCTGCAGTGACTTGAATGCAGGCTCGTCTTGCATCTCCCAAGATGAAAGGATGTCTGAATCCCCTGTGGAGACCACAGAGAAAGACCTAGTTCCCCACCTCATCGGGACCGGAGGCCTCACATCGTTTGAAAACTCCAGAGGTACGCGGAGATCAGTGCCTCCAAAGGAGACGATGCCTGACTCCTCGTGAAACTTGATAGGAGTCCCAGGATTCCTGTGGCACGTGGAAAGGGACCCTTGGTCTCCCGCCTCAGCTGGAGAGCTGTCCCAATTGCCTTGCCAAGCCTCGAGCAGAATCCCGAGTTGTGTCTCGCAACTAGGCAAGAGTCCTGACGTGGCTGAACAAACACGTGTGTGGAAGGGCCATCCCCGTCGTAACTCGAGAATATACACCAGGTTCCCGCCGCAACTCGAGAAAAACCATGAGACTTCCCCCTCGCCGCGAGATGAGGCCCGATTCCCCTGCACTGCGTGCAGAGCAATTCTGTGTTGCACATCACACATGAAAGGAGCCTTGATTTCCTTCATGGCACTCCAGAGAAACCCCAAGAACACTGTTTCAAGGCTAGAGGGATCCTGAGGTCACTGTAGCAACACGAAAGAGCTCCGTGGACCAAAAATCAACTCGAGATGAGAGGTTAGTCCCTGGCTTCGACTCCAGAGGAATACCACCTTACCACAAGCACCTCAAGAGGAGGCTTCTCTCAGCTCTAGGTATGTGAGAGGGACCCTGAGTTTGCGGCCTCAAGTGGAATGGACACCACGATGCCCTGACTCGAAATAAGGCCGGATATCCCTGCAGTGACTGGAATGCAGGCTCGTCTTGCATCTCCCAAGACGAAAGGGTGTCTGAATCCCCTGTGGAGACCACAGAGAAAGACCTAGTTCCCCACCTCATCGCGACAGGAGGCCTCAAATCCTTTGAAAACTCCAGAGGTATGCGGAGATCAGTGCCTCCAAAGGAGACGATGCCTGACTCCTCGTGAAACTTGATAGGAGACCCAGGATTCCTGTGGCACGTGGAAAGGGACCCTTGGTCTCCCGTCTCAGCTGGAGAGGCGTCCCAATTGCCCTGCAAAGCCTCGAGGAGAATCCCGAGTTGTCCCTCGCAACTAGGCAGGAGTCCTGACATGGCTGAACACAGACGTGTGTGGAAGGGCCATCCCCGTCGTAACTCGAGAATATACCCCAGGTTCCCGCCGCAACTCGAGAAAAACCATGAGACTTCCCCCTTGCCGCGAGATGAGGCCCGATTCCCCTGCACTGCGTGCAGAGCAATTCCGTGTTGCACATCACACATGAAAGGAGCCTTGATTTCCTTGATGGCACTCCAGAGAAACCCCAAGAACACTGTTTCAAGGCTAGAGCGATCCTGAGGTCACTGTAGCAACACGAAAGAGCTCCGTGGACCAAGAATCAACACGAGATGAGAGGTTAGTCCCTGGCTTCGACTCCTGAGGAATACCACCTTACCACAAGCACCTCAAGAGGAGGCTTCTCTCAGCTCTAGGTATGTGAGAGGGATCCTGAGTTTGCGGCCTCAAGTGGAATGGACACCGCGATGCCCTGACTCGAAATAAGGCCGGATATCCCTGCAGTGACTTGAATGCACGCTCGTCTTGCATCTCCCAAGAAGAAAGGATGTCTGAATCCCCTGTGGAGACCACAGAGAAACACCTAGTTCCCCACCTCATTGCGACCGGAGGCCTCACATCCTTTGAAAACTCCAGAGGTACGCGGAGATCAGTGCCTCCAAAGGAGACGATGCCTGACTCCTCGTGAAACTTGATAGGAGTCCCAGGATTCTTGTGGCACGTGGAAAGGGACCCTTGGTCTCCCGCCTCAGCTGGAGAGGCGTTCCAATTGCCCTGCCAAGCCTCGAGGAGAATCCCGAGTTGTCCCTCGCAACTAGGCAGGAGTCCTGACGTGGCTGAACAAACACGTGGGTGGAAGGGCCATCCCTGTCGTAACTCGAGAATATACCCCAGGTTCCCGCCGCAACTCGAGAAAAACCATGAGACTTCCCCCTCGATGCGAGATGAGGCCCGATTCCCCTGTACTGCGTGCAGAGCAATTCCGTCTTGCACATCACACATGAAAGGAGCCTTGATTTCCTTGATGGCACTCCAGAGAAACCCCAAGAACACTGTTTCAAGAATAGAGGGATCCTGAGGTCACTGTATCAACACGAAAGAACTCTGTGGACCAAAAATCAACTCGAAAAGAGAGGTTAGTCCCTGGATTCGTCTCCAGAGGAATACCACCTTACCACAAGCACCTCAAGAGGAGGCTTCTCTCAGCTCTAGGTATGTGAGAGGGACCCTGAGTTTGCGGCCTCAAGTGGAATGGACACCGCGATGCCCTGACTCGAAATAAGGCCGGCTATCCCTGCAGTGACTTCAATGCAGGCTCGTCTTGCATCTCCCAGGACGAAAGGATGTCTGAATCCCCTATGGAAAGCACAGAGAAAGACTTAGTTCCCACCTCATCGCGACCGATAGCCTCACATCCTTTGAAAATTCCAGAGGTACGCGGAGATCAGTGCCTCAAAAGGAGACGATGCCTGACTCCTCGTGAAACTTGATAGGAGTCCCAGGATTCCTGTGGCACTTGGAAAGGGACACTTGCTCTCCCGCCTCAGCTGGAGAGGCGTCCCAATTGCCCTGCCAAGCCTCGAGGAGAATCCCGAGTTGTCCCTCGCAACTAGGCAGGAGTCCTGACGTCGCTGAAGAAACACGTGGGTGGAAGGGCCATCCCCGTCGTAACTCGAGAATATACCCCAGGTTCCTGCCGCAACTCGAGAAAAACCATGAGACTTCCCCCTCGCCGCGAGATGAGGCCCGATTCCCCTGCACTGCGTGCAGAGCAATTCCGTGTTGCACATCACACATGAAAGGAGCCTTGATTTCCTTGATGGCACTCCAGAGAAACCCCAAGAACACTGTTTCAAGGCTAGAGGGATCCTGAGGTCACTGTAGCAACACGAAAGAGCTCCGTGGGCCAAAAATCAACTCGAGATGAGAGGTTAGTCCCTGGCTTCGACTCCAGAGGAATACCACCTTACCAGAAGCACCTCAAGAGGAGGCTTCTCTCAGCTCTAGGTATGTGAGAGGGACCCTGAGTTTGCGGCCTCAAGTGGAGTGGACACCGCGATGCCCTGACTCGAAATAAGGCCGGATATCCCTGCAGTGACTTGAATGCAGGCTCGTCTTGCATCTCCCAAGACGAAAGGGTGTCTGAATCCCCTGTGGAGACCACAGAGAAAGACCTAGTTCCCCACCTCATCGCGACAGGAGGCCTCAAATCCTTTGAAAACTCCAGAGGTATGCGGAGATCAGTGCCTCCAAAGGAGACGATGCCTGACTCCTCGTGAAACTTGATAGGAGACCCAGGATTCCTGTGGCACGTGGAAAGGGACACTTGGTCTCCCGCCTCAGCTGGAGAGGCGTCCCAATTGCCCTGCCAAGCCTCGAGGAGAATCCCGAGTTGTCCCTCGCAACTAGGCAGAGGTCCTGACGTGGCTGAACAAACACGTGGGTGGAAGGGCCATCCCCGTCGTAACTCGAGAATATACCCCAGGTTCCCGCCGCAACTCGAGAAAAACCATGAGACTTCCCCCTCGATGCGAGATGAGGCCCGATTCCCCTGTACTGCGTGCAGAGCAATTCCGTCTTGCACATCACACATGAAAGGAGCCTTGATTTCCTTGATGGCACTCCAGAGAAACCCCAAGAACACTGTTTCAAGGATAGAGGGATCCTGAGGTCACTGTAGCAACACGAAAGAACTCTGTGGACCAAAAATCAACTCGAAAAGTGAGGTTAGTCCCTGGAATCGTCTCCAGAGGAATACCACCTTACCACAAGCACCTCAAGAGGAGGCTTCTCTCAGCTCTAGGTATGTGAGAGGGACCCTGAGTTTGCGGCCTTAAGTGGAATGGACACCGCGATGCCCTGACTCGAAATAAGGCCGGATATCCCTGCAGTGACTTCAATACAGGCTCGTCTTGCATCTCCCAGGACGAAAGGATGTCTGAATCCCCTGTGGAAAGCACAGAGAAAGACTTCGTTCCCCACCTCATCGCGACCGATAGCCTCACATCCTTTGAAATTTCCAGAGGTACGCGGAGATCAGTGCCTCCAAAGGAGACGATGCCTGACTCCTCGTGAAACTTGATAGGAGTCCCAGGATTCCTGTGGCACTTGGAAAGGGACACTTGGTCTCCCGCCTCAGCTGGAGAGGCGTCCCAATTGCCCTGCCAAGCCTCGAGGAGAATCCACAGTTGTCCCTCGCAACTAGGCATGAGTCCTGACGTGGCTGAACAAACACGTGGGTGGAAGGGCCATCCCCGTCGTAACTCGAGAATATACCCCAGGTTCCCACCGCAACTCGAGAAAAACCATGAGACTTCCCCCTCGCCGCGAGATGAGGCCCGATTCCCCTGCACTGCGTGCAGAGCAATTCCGTGTTGCACATCACACATGAAAGGAGCCTTGATTTCCTTCATGGCACTCCAGAGAAACCCCAAGAACACTGTTTCAAGGCTAGAGGGATCCTGAGGTCACTGTAGCAACACGAAAGAGCTCCGTGGGCCAAAAATCAACTCGAGATGAGAGGTTAGTCCCTGGCTTCGACTCCAGAGGAATACCACCTTACCACAAGCACCTCAAGAGGAGGCTTCTCTCAGCTCTAGGTATGTGAGAGGGACCCTGAGTTTGCGGCCTCAAGTGGAATGGACACCGCGATGCCCTGACGCGAAATAAGGCTGGATATCCCTGCAGTGACTTGAATGCAGGCTCGTCTTGCATCTCCCAAGATGAAAGGATGTCTGAATCCCCTGTGGAGACCACAGAGAAAGACCTAGTTCCCCACCTCATCGCGACCGGAGGCCTCACATCCTTTGAAAATTCCAGAGGTATGCGGAGATCAGTGCCTCCAAAGGAGACGATGCCTGACTCCTCGTGAAACTTGATAGGAGTCCCAGGATTCCTGTGGCACGTGGAAAGGGACCCTTGGTCTCCCGCCTCAGCTGGAGAGGCGTCCCAATTGCCTTGCCAAGCCTCGAGGAGAATCCCGAGTTGTCCCTCGCAACTAGGCAGGAGTCCTGACGTGGCTGAACAAACACGTGTGTGGAAGGGCCATCCCCGTCGTAACTCGAGAATATACCCCAGGTTCCCGCCGCAACTCGAGAAAAACCATGAGACTTCCCCCTCGCCGCGAGATGAGGCCCGATTCCCCTGCACTGCGTGCAGAGCAATTCTGTGTTGCACATCACACATGAAAGGAGCCTTGATTTCCTTGATGGCACTCCAGAGAAACCCCAAGAACACTGTTTCAAGGCTAGAGGGATCCTGAGGTCACTGTAGCAACACGAAAGAGCTCCGTGGGCCAAAAATCAACTCGAGATGAGAGGTTAGTCCCTGGCTTCGACTCCAGAGGAATACCACCTTACCACAAGCACCTCAAGAGGAGGCTTCTCTCAGCTCTAGGTATGTGAGAGGGACCCTGAGTTTGCGGCCTCAAGTGGAATGGACACCGCGATGCCCTGACGCGAAATAAGGCTGGATATCCCTGCAGTGACTTGAATGCAGGCTCGTCTTGCATCTCCCAAGATGAAAGGATGTCTGAATCCCCTGTGGAGACCACAGAGAAAGACCTAGTTCCCCACCTCATCGCGACCGGAGGCCTCACATCCTTTGAAAACTCCAGAGGTACGCAGAGATCAGTGCCTCCAAAGGAGACGATGCCTGACTCCTCGTGAAACTTGATAGGAGTCCCAGGATTCCTGTGGCACGTGGAAAGGGACCCTTGGTCTCCCGCCTCAGCTGGAGAGGCGTCCCAATTGCCCTGCCAAGCCTCGAGGAGAATCCCGAGTTGTCCCTCGCAACTAGGCAGAGGTCCTGACGTGGCTGAACAAACACGTGGGTGGAAGGGCCATCCCCGTCGTAACTCGAGAATATACCCCAGGTTCCCGCCGCAACTCGAGAAAAACCATGAGACTTCCCCCTCGATGCGAGATGAGGCCCGATTCCCCTGTACTGCGTGCAGAGCAATTCCGTCTTGCACATCACACATGAAAGGAGCCTTGATTTCCTTGATGGCACTCCAGAGAAACCCCAAGAACACTGTTTCAAGGATAGAGGGATCCTGAGGTCACTGTAGCAACACGAAAGAACTCTGTGGACCAAAAATCAACTCGAAAAGTGAGGTTAGTCCCTGGAATCGTCTCCAGAGGAATACCACCTTACCACAAGCACCTCAAGAGGAGGCTTCTCTCAGCTCTAGGTATGTGAGAGGGACCCTGAGTTTGCGGCCTTAAGTGGAATGGACACCGCGATGCCCTGACTCGAAATAAGGCCGGATATCCCTGCAGTGACTTCAATACAGGCTCGTCTTGCATCTCCCAGGACGAAAGGATGTCTGAATCCCCTGTGGAAAGCACAGAGAAAGACTTCGTTCCCCACCTCATCGCGACCGATAGCCTCACATCCTTTGAAATTTCCAGAGGTACGCGGAGATCAGTGCCTCCAAAGGAGACGATGCCTGACTCCTCGTGAAACTTGATAGGAGTCCCAGGATTCCTGTGGCACTTGGAAAGGGACACTTGGTCTCCCGCCTCAGCTGGAGAGGCGTCCCAATTGCCCTGCCAAGCCTCGAGGAGAATCCACAGTTGTCCCTCGCAACTAGGCATGAGTCCTGACGTGGCTGAACAAACACGTGGGTGGAAGGGCCATCCCCGTCGTAACTCGAGAATATACCCCAGGTTCCCACCGCAACTCGAGAAAAACCATGAGACTTCCCCCTCGCCGCGAGATGAGGCCCGATTCCCCTGCACTGCGTGCAGAGCAATTCCGTGTTGCACATCACACATGAAAGGAGCCTTGATTTCCTTCATGGCACTCCAGAGAAACCCCAAGAACACTGTTTCAAGGCTAGAGGGATCCTGAGGTCACTGTAGCAACACGAAAGAGCTCCGTGGGCCAAAAATCAACTCGAGATGAGAGGTTAGTCCCTGGCTTCGACTCCAGAGGAATACCACCTTACCACAAGCACCTCAAGAGGAGGCTTCTCTCAGCTCTAGGTATGTGAGAGGGACCCTGAGTTTGCGGCCTCAAGTGGAATGGACACCGCGATGCCCTGACGCGAAATAAGGCTGGATATCCCTGCAGTGACTTGAATGCAGGCTCGTCTTGCATCTCCCAAGATGAAAGGATGTCTGAATCCCCTGTGGAGACCACAGAGAAAGACCTAGTTCCCCACCTCATCGCGACCGGAGGCCTCACATCCTTTGAAAATTCCAGAGGTATGCGGAGATCAGTGCCTCCAAAGGAGACGATGCCTGACTCCTCGTGAAACTTGATAGGAGTCCCAGGATTCCTGTGGCACGTGGAAAGGGACCCTTGGTCTCCCGCCTCAGCTGGAGAGGCGTCCCAATTGCCTTGCCAAGCCTCGAGGAGAATCCCGAGTTGTCCCTCGCAACTAGGCAGGAGTCCTGACGTGGCTGAACAAACACGTGTGTGGAAGGGCCATCCCCGTCGTAACTCGAGAATATACCCCAGGTTCCCGCCGCAACTCGAGAAAAACCATGAGACTTCCCCCTCGCCGCGAGATGAGGCCCGATTCCCCTGCACTGCGTGCAGAGCAATTCTGTGTTGCACATCACACATGAAAGGAGCCTTGATTTCCTTGATGGCACTCCAGAGAAACCCCAAGAACACTGTTTCAAGGCTAGAGGGATCCTGAGGTCACTGTAGCAACACGAAAGAGCTCCGTGGGCCAAAAATCAACTCGAGATGAGAGGTTAGTCCCTGGCTTCGACTCCAGAGGAATACCACCTTACCACAAGCACCTCAAGAGGAGGCTTCTCTCAGCTCTAGGTATGTGAGAGGGACCCTGAGTTTGCGGCCTCAAGTGGAATGGACACCGCGATGCCCTGACGCGAAATAAGGCTGGATATCCCTGCAGTGACTTGAATGCAGGCTCGTCTTGCATCTCCCAAGATGAAAGGATGTCTGAATCCCCTGTGGAGACCACAGAGAAAGACCTAGTTCCCCACCTCATCGCGACCGGAGGCCTCACATCCTTTGAAAACTCCAGAGGTACGCAGAGATCAGTGCCTCCAAAGGAGACGATGCCTGACTCCTCGTGAAACTTGATAGGAGTCCCAGGATTCCTGTGGCACGTGGAAAGGGACCCTTGGTCTCCCGCCTCAGCTGGAGAGGCGTCCCAATTGCCTTGCCAAGCCTCGAGGAGAATCCAGAGTTGTGTCTCGCAACTAGGCAAGAGTCCTGACGTGGCTGAACAAACACGTGTGTGGAAGGGCCATCCCCGTCGTAACTCGAGAATATACCCCAGGTTCCCGCCGCAACTCGAGAAAAACCATGAGACTTCCCCCTCGCCCCGAGATGAGGCCCGATTCCCCTGCACTGCGTGCACAGCAATTCTGTGTTGCACATCACACATGAAAGGAGCCTTGATTTCCTTGATGGCACTCCAGAGAAACCCCAAGAACACTGTTTCAAGGCTAGAGGGATCCTGAGGTCACTGTAGCAACACGAAAGAGTTCCGTGGACCAAAAATCAACTCGAGATGAGAGGTTAGTCCCTGGCTTCGACTCCAGAGGAATACCACCTTACCACAAGCACCTCAAGAGGAGGCTTTTCTCAGCTCTAGGTATGTGAGAGGGACCCTGAGTTTGCGGCCTCAAGTGGAATGGACACCACGATGCCCTGACTCGAAATAAGGCCGGATATCCCTTCAGTGACTGGAATGCAGGCTCGTCTTGCATCTCCCAAGACGAAAGGGTGTCTGAATCCCCTGTGGAGACCACAGAGAAAGACCTAGTTCCCCACCTCATCGCGACAGGAGGCCTCAAATCCTTTGAAAACTCCAGAGGTATGCGGAGATCAGTGCCTCCAAAGGAGACGATGCCTGACTCCTCGTGAAACTTGATAGGAGACCCAGGATTCCTGTGGCACGTGGAAAGGGACCCTTGGTCTCCCGTCTCAGCTGGAGAGGCGTCCCAATTGCACTGCAAACCCTCGAGGAGAATCCCGAGTTGTCCCTCGCAACTAGGCAGGAGTCCTGACATCGCTGAAGAAACACGTGTGTGGAAGGGCCATCCCCGTCGTAACTCGAGAATATACCCCAGGTTCCCGCCGCAACTCGAGAAAAACCATGAGACTTCCCCCTCGCCGCGAGATGAGGCCCGATTCCCCTGCACTGCGTGCAGAGCAATTCCGTGTTGCACATCACACATGAAAGGAGCCTTGATTTCCTTGATGGCACTCCAGAGAAACCCCAAGAACACTGTTTCAAGGCTAGAGGGATCCTGAGGTCACTGTAGCAACACGAAAGAGCTCCGTGGGCCAAAAATCAACTCGAGATGAGAGGTTAGTCCCTGGCTTCGACTCCAGAGGAATACCACCTTACCACAAGCACCTCAAGAGGAGGCTTCTCTCAGCTCTAGGTATGTGAGAGGGACCCTGAGTTTGCGGCCTCAAGTGGAATGGACACCGCGATGCCCTGACGCGAAATAAGGCTGGATATCCCTGCAGTGACTTGAATGCAGGCTCGTCTTGCATCTCCCAAGATGAAAGGATGTCTGAATCCCCTGTGGAGACCACAGAGAAAGACCTAATTCCCCACCTCATCGGGACCGGAGGCCTCACATCGTTTGAAAACTCCAGAGGTACGCGGAGATCAGTGCCTCCAAAGGAGACGATGCCTGACTCCTCGTGAAACTTGATAGGAGTCCCAGGATTCCTGTGGCACGTGGAAAGGGACCCTTGGTCTCCCGCCTCAGCTGGAGAGCTGTCCCAATTGCCTTGCCAAGCCTCGAGCAGAATCCCGAGTTGTGTCTCGCAACTAGGCAAGAGTCCTGACGTGGCTGAACAAACACGTGTGTGGAAGGGCCATCCCCGTCGTAACTCGAGAATATACACCAGGTTCCCGCCGCAACTCGAGAAAAACCATGAGACTTCCCCCTCGCCGCGAGATGAGGCCCGATTCCCCTGCACTGCGTGCAGAGCAATTCTGTGTTGCACATCACACATGAAAGGAGCCTTGATTTCCTTCATGGCACTCCAGAGAAACCCCAAGAACACTGTTTCAAGGCTAGAGGGATCCTGAGGTCACTGTAGCAACACGAAAGAGCTCCGTGGACCAAAAATCAACTCGAGATGAGAGGTTAGTCCCTGGCTTCGACTCCAGAGGAATACCACCTTACCACAAGCACCTCAAGAGGAGGCTTCTCTCAGCTCTAGGTATGTGAGAGGGACCCTGAGTTTGCGGCCTCAAGTGGAGTGGACACCGCGATGCCCTGACTCGAAATAAGGCCGGCTATCCCTGCAGTGACTTCAATGCAGGCTCGTCTTGCATCTCCCAGGACGAAAGGATGTCTGAATCCCCTATGGAAAGCACAGAGAAAGACTTAGTTCCCACCTCATCGCGACCGATAGCCTCACATCCTTTGAAAATTCCAGAGGTACGCGGAGATCAGTGCCTCCAAAGGAGACGATGCCTGACTCCTCGTGAAACTTGATAGGAGTCCCAGGATTCCTGTGGCACTTGGAAAGGGACACTTGCTCTCCCGCCTCAGCTGGAGAGGCGTCCCAATTGCCCTGCCAAGCCTCGAGGAGAATCCCGAGTTGTCCCTCGCAACTAGGCAGGAGTCCTGACGTCGCTGAAGAAACACGTGGGTGGAAGGGCCATCCCCGTCGTAACTCGAGAATATACCCCAGGTTCCTGCCGCAACTCGAGAAAAACCATGAGACTTCCCCCTCGCCGCGAGATGAGGCCCGATTCCCCTGCACTGCGTGCAGAGCAATTCCGTGTTGCACATCACACATGAAAGGAGCCTTGATTTCCTTGATGGCACTCCAGAGAAACCCCAAGAACACTGTTTCAAGGCTAGAGGGATCCTGAGGTCACTGTAGCAACACGAAAGAGCTCCGTGGGCCAAAAATCAACTCGAGATGAGAGGTTAGTCCCTGGCTTCGACTCCAGAGGAATACCACCTTACCAGAAGCACCTCAAGAGGAGGCTTCTCTCAGCTCTAGGTATGTGAGAGGGACCCTGAGTTTGCGGCCTCAAGTGGAGTGGACACCGCGATGCCCTGACTCGAAATAAGGCCGGATATCCCTGCAGTGACTTGAATGCAGGCTCGTCTTGCATCTCCCAAGACGAAAGGGTGTCTGAATCCCCTGTGGAGACCACAGAGAAAGACCTAGTTCCCCACCTCATCGCGACAGGAGGCCTCAAATCCTTTGAAAACTCCAGAGGTATGCGGAGATCAGTGCCTCCAAAGGAGACGATGCCTGACTCCTCGTGAAACTTGATAGGAGACCCAGGATTCCTGTGGCACGTGGAAAGGGACACTTGGTCTCCCGCCTCAGCTGGAGAGGCGTCCCAATTGCCCTGCCAAGCCTCGAGGAGAATCCCGAGTTGTCCCTCGCAACTAGGCAGAGGTCCTGACGTGGCTGAACAAACACGTGGGTGGAAGGGCCATCCCCGTCGTAACTCGAGAATATACCCCAGGTTCCCGCCGCAACTCGAGAAAAACCATGAGACTTCCCCCTCGATGCGAGATGAGGCCCGATTCCCCTGTACTGCGTGCAGAGCAATTCCGTCTTGCACATCACACATGAAAGGAGCCTTGATTTCCTTGATGGCACTCCAGAGAAACCCCAAGAACACTGTTTCAAGGATAGAGGGATCCTGAGGTCACTGTAGCAACACGAAAGAACTCTGTGGACCAAAAATCAACTCGAAAAGTGAGGTTAGTCCCTGGAATCGTCTCCAGAGGAATACCACCTTACCACAAGCACCTCAAGAGGAGGCTTCTCTCAGCTCTAGGTATGTGAGAGGGACCCTGAGTTTGCGGCCTTAAGTGGAATGGACACCGCGATGCCCTGACTCGAAATAAGGCCGGATATCCCTGCAGTGACTTCAATACAGGCTCGTCTTGCATCTCCCAGGACGAAAGGATGTCTGAATCCCCTGTGGAAAGCACAGAGAAAGACTTCGTTCCCCACCTCATCGCGACCGATAGCGTCACATCCTTTGAAATTTCCAGAGGTACGCGGAGATCAGTGCCTCCAAAGGAGACGATGCCTGACTCCTCGTGAAACTTGATAGGAGTCCCAGGATTCCTGTGGCACTTGGAAAGGGACACTTGGTCTCCCGCCTCAGCTGGAGAGGCGTCCCAATTGCCCTGCCAAGCCTCGAGGAGAATCCACAGTTGTCCCTCGCAACTAGGCATGAGTCCTGACGTGGCTGAACAAACACGTGGGTGGAAGGGCCATCCCCGTCGTAACTCGAGAATATACCCCAGGTTCCCACCGCAACTCGAGAAAAACCATGAGACTTCCCCCTCGCCGCGAGATGAGGCCCGATTCCCCTGCACTGCGTGCAGAGCAATTCCGTGTTGCACATCACACATGAAAGGAGCCTTGATTTCCTTCATGGCACTCCAGAGAAACCCCAAGAACACTGTTTCAAGGCTAGAGGGATCCTGAGGTCACTGTAGCAACACGAAAGAGCTCCGTGGGCCAAAAATCAACTCGAGATGAGAGGTTAGTCCCTGGCTTCGACTCCAGAGGAATACCACCTTACCACAAGCACCTCAAGAGGAGGCTTCTCTCAGCTCTAGGTATGTGAGAGGGACCCTGAGTTTGCGGCCTCAAGTGGAATGGACACCGCGATGCCCTGACGCGAAATAAGGCTGGATATCCCTGCAGTGACTTGAATGCAGGCTCGTCTTGCATCTCCCAAGATGAAAGGATGTCTGAATCCCCTGTGGAGACCACAGAGAAAGACCTAGTTCCCCACCTCATCGCGACCGGAGGCCTCACATCCTTTGAAAATTCCAGAGGTATGCGGAGATCAGTGCCTCCAAAGGAGACGATGCCTGACTCCTCGTGAAACTTGATAGGAGTCCCAGGATTCCTGTGGCACGTGGAAAGGGACCCTTGGTCTCCCGCCTCAGCTGGAGAGGCGTCCCAATTGCCTTGCCAAGCCTCGAGGAGAATCCCGAGTTGTCCCTCGCAACTAGGCAGGAGTCCTGACGTGGCTGAACAAACACGTGTGTGGAAGGGCCATCCCCGTCGTAACTCGAGAATATACCCCAGGTTCCCGCCGCAACTCGAGAAAAACCATGAGACTTCCCCCTCGCCGCGAGATGAGGCCCGATTCCCCTGCACTGCGTGCAGAGCAATTCTGTGTTGCACATCACACATGAAAGGAGCCTTGATTTCCTTGATGGCACTCCAGAGAAACCCCAAGAACACTGTTTCAAGGCTAGAGGGATCCTGAGGTCACTGTAGCAACACGAAAGAGCTCCGTGGGCCAAAAATCAACTCGAGATGAGAGGTTAGTCCCTGGCTTCGACTCCAGAGGAATACCACCTTACCACAAGCACCTCAAGAGGAGGCTTCTCTCAGCTCTAGGTATGTGAGAGGGACCCTGAGTTTGCGGCCTCAAGTGGAATGGACACCGCGATGCCCTGACGCGAAATAAGGCTGGATATCCCTGCAGTGACTTGAATGCACGCTCGTCTTGCATCTCCCAAGATGAAAGGATGTCTGAATCCCCTGTGGAGACCACAGAGAAAGACCTAGTTCCCCACCTCATCGCGACCGGAGGCCTCACATCCTTTGAAAACTCCAGAGGTACGCAGAGATCAGTGCCTCCAAAGGAGACGATGCCTGACTCCTCGTGAAACTTGATAGGAGTCCCAGGATTCCTGTGGCACGTGGAAAGGGACCCTTGGTCTCCCGCCTCAGCTGGAGAGGCGTCCCAATTGCCTTGCCAAGCCTCGAGGAGAATCCAGAGTTGTGTCTCGCAACTAGGCAAGAGTCCTGACGTGGCTGAACAAACACGTGTGTGGAAGGGCCATCCCCGTCGTAACTCGAGAATATACCCCAGGTTCCCGCCGCAACTCGAGAAAAACCATGAGACTTCCCCCTCGCCCCGAGATGAGGCCCGATTCCCCTGCACTGCGTGCACAGCAATTCTGTGTTGCACATCACACATGAAAGGAGCCTTGATTTCCTTGATGGCACTCCAGAGAAACCCCAAGAACACTGTTTCAAGGCTAGAGGGATCCTGAGGTCACTGTAGCAACACGAAAGAGTTCCGTGGACCAAAAATCAACTCGAGATGAGAGGTTAGTCCCTGGCTTCGACTCCAGAGGAATACCACCTTACCACAAGCACCTCAAGAGGAGGCTTTTCTCAGCTCTAGGTATGTGAGAGGGACCCTGAGTTTGCGGCCTCAAGTGGAATGGACACCACGATGCCCTGACTCGAAATAAGGCCGGATATCCCTTCAGTGACTGGAATGCAGGCTCGTCTTGCATCTCCCAAGACGAAAGGGTGTCTGAATCCCCTGTGGAGACCACAGAGAAAGACCTAGTTCCCCACCTCATCGCGACAGGAGGCCTCAAATCCTTTGAAAACTCCAGAGGTATGCGGAGATCAGTGCCTCCAAAGGAGACGATGCCTGACTCCTCGTGAAACTTGATAGGAGACCCAGGATTCCTGTGGCACGTGGAAAGGGACCCTTGGTCTCCCGTCTCAGCTGGAGAGGCGTCCCAATTGCACTGCAAAGCCTCGAGGAGAATTCCGAGTTGTCCCTCGCAACTAGGCAGGAGTCCTGACATCGCTGAAGAAACACGTGTGTGGAAGGGCCATCCCCGTCGTAACTCGAGAATATACCCCAGGTTCCCGCCGCAACTCGAGAAAAACCATGAGACTTCCCCCTCGCCGCGAGATGAGGCCCGATTCCCCTGCACTGCGTGCAGAGCAATTCCGTGTTGCACATCACACATGAAAGGAGCCTTGATTTCCTTGATGGCACTCCAGAGAAACCCCAAGAACACTGTTTCAAGGCTAGAGGGATCCTGAGGTCACTGTAGCAACACGAAAGAGCTCCGTGGGCCAAAAATCAACTCGAGATGAGAGGTTAGTCCCTGGCTTCGACTCCAGAGGAATACCACCTTACCACAAGCACCTCAAGAGGAGGCTTCTCTCAGCTCTAGGTATGTGAGAGGGACCCTGAGTTTGCGGCCTCAAGTGGAATGGACACCGCGATGCCCTGACGCGAAATAAGGCTGGATATCCCTGCAGTGACTTGAATGCAGGCTCGTCTTGCATCTCCCAAGATGAAAGGATGTCTGAATCCCCTGTGGAGACCACAGAGAAAGACCTAATTCCCCACCTCATCGGGACCGGAGGCCTCACATCGTTTGAAAACTCCAGAGGTACGCAGAGATCAGTGCCTCCAAAGGAGACGATGCCTGACTCCTCGTGAAACTTGATAGGAGTCCCAGGATTCCTGTGGCACGTGGAAAGGGACCCTTGGTCTCCCGCCTCAGCTGGAGAGCTGTCCCAATTGCCTTGCCAAGCCTCGAGCAGAATCCCGAGTTGTGTCTCGCAACTAGGCAAGAGTCCTGACGTGGCTGAACAAACACGTGTGTGGAAGGGCCATCCCCGTCGTAACTCGAGAATATACACCAGGTTCCCGCCGCAACTCGAGAAAAACCATGAGACTTCCCCCTCGCCGCGAGATGAGGCCCGATTCCCCTGCACTGCGTGCAGAGCAATTCTGTGTTGCACATCACACATGAAAGGAGCCTTGATTTCCTTCATGGCACTCCAGAGAAACCCCAAGAACACTGTTTCAAGGCTAGAGGGATCCTGAGGTCACTGTAGCAACACGAAAGAGCTCCGTGGACCAAAAATCAACTCGAGATGAGAGGTTAGTCCCTGGCTTCGACTCCAGAGGAATACCACCTTACCACAAGCACCTCAAGAGGAGGCTTCTCTCAGCTCTAGGTATGTGAGAGGGACCCTGAGTTTGCGGCCTCAAGTGGAATGGACACCACGATGCCCTGACTCGAAATAAGGCCGGATATCCCTGCAGTGACTGGAATGCAGGCTCGTCTTGCATCTCCCAAGACGAAAGGGTGTCTGAATCCCCTGTGGAGACCACAGAGAAAGACCTAGTTCCCCACCTCATCGCGACAGGAGGCCTCAAATCCTTTGAAAACTCCAGAGGTATGTGGAGATCAGTGCCTCCAAAGGAGACGATGCCTGACTCCTAGTGAAACTTGATAGGAGACCCAGGATTCCTGTGGCACGTGGAAAGGGACCCTTGGTCTCCCGTCTCAGCTGGAGAGGCGTCCCAATTGCCCTGCAAAGCCTCGAGGAGAATCCCGAGTTGTCCCTCGCAACTAGGCAGGAGTCCTGACATGGCTGAACACACACGTGTGTGGAAGGGCCATCCCCGTCGTAACTCGAGAATATACCCCAGGTTCCCACCGCAACTCGAGAAAAACCATGAGACTTCCCCCTTGCCGCGAGATGAGGCCCGATTCCCCTGCACTGCGTGCAGAGCAATTCCGTGTTGCACATCACACATGAAAGGAGCCTTGATTTCCTTGATGGCACTCCAGAGAAACCCCAAGAACACTGTTTCAAGGCTAGAGCGATCCTGAGGTCACTGTAGCAACACGAAAGAGCTCCGTGGACCAAGAATCAACACGAGATGAGAGGTTAGTCCCTGGCTTCGACTCCTGAGGAATACCACCTTACCACAAGCACCTCAAGAGGAGGCTTCTCTCAGCTCTAGGTATGTGAGAGGGATCCTGAGTTTGCGGCCTCAAGTGGAATGGACACCGCGATGCCCTGACTCGAAATAAGGCCGGATATCCCTGCAGTGACTTGAATGCACGCTCGTCTTGCATCTCCCAAGAAGAAAGGATGTCTGAATCCCCTGTGGAGACCACAGAGAAACACCTAGTTCCCCACCTCATCGCGACCGGAGGCCTCACATCCTTTGAAAACTCCAGAGGTTCGCGGAGATCAGTGCCTCCAAAGGAGACGATGCCTGACTCCTCGTGAAACTTGATAGGAGTCCCAGGATTCTTGTGGCACGTGGAAAGGGACCCTTGGTCTCCCGCCTCAGCTGGAGAGGCGTTCCAATTGCCCTGCCAAGCCTCGAGGAGAATCCCGAGTTGTCCCTCGCAACTAGGCAGGAGTCCTGACGTGGCTGAACAAACACGTGGGTGGAATGGCCATCCCTGTCGTAACTCGAGAATATACCCCAGGTTCCCGCCGCAACTCGAGAAAAACCATGAGACTTCCCCCTCGATGCGAGATGAGGCCCGATTCCCCTGTACTGCGTGCAGAGCAATTCCGTCTTGCACATAACACATGAAAGGAGCCTTGATTTCCTTGATGGCACTCCAGAGAAACCCCAAGAACACTGTTTCAAGAATAGAGGGATCCTGAGGTCACTGTATCAACACGAAAGAACTCTGTGGACCAAAAATCAACTCGAAAAGAGAGGTTAGTCCCTGGATTCGTCTCCAGAGGAATACCACCTTACCACAAGCACCTCAAGAGGAGGCTTCTCTCAGCTCTAGGTATGTGAGAGGGACCCTGAGTTTGCGGCCTCAAGTGGAATGGACACCGCGATGCCCTGACTCGAAATAAGGCCGGCTATCCCTGCAGTGACTTCAATGCAGGCTCGTCTTGCATCTCCCAGGACGAAAGGATGTCTGAATCCCCTATGGAAAGCACAGAGAAAGACTTAGTTCCCACCTCATCGCGACCGATAGCCTCACATCCTTTGAAAATTCCAGAGGTACGCGGGGATCAGTGCCTCCAAAGGAGACGATGCCTGACTCCTCGTGAAACTTGATAGGAGTCCCAGGATTCCTGTGGCACTTGGAAAGGGACACTTGCTCTCCCGCCTCAGCTGGAGAGGCGTCCCAATTGCCCTGCCAAGCCTCGAGGAGAATCCCGAGTTGTCCCTCGCAACTAGGCAGGAGTCCTGACGTCGCTGAAGAAACACGTGGGTGGAAGGGCCATCCCCGTCGTAACTCGAGAATATACCCCAGGTTCCTGCCGCAACTCGAGAAAAACCATGAGACTTCCCCCTCGCCGCGAGATGAGGCCCGATTCCCCTGCACTGCGTGCAGAGCAATTCCGTGTTGCACATCACACATGAAAGGAGCCTTGATTTCCTTGATGGCACTCCAGAGAAACCCCAAGAACACTGTTTCAAGGCTAGAGGGATCCTGAGGTCACTGTAGCAACACGAAAGAGCTCCGTGGGCCAAAAATCAACTCGAGATGAGAGGTTAGTCCCTGGCTTCGACTCCAGAGGAATACCACCTTACCAGAAGCACCTCAAGAGGAGGCTTCTCTCAGCTCTAGGTATGGGAGAGGGACCCTGAGTTTGCGGCCTCAAGTGGAGTGGACACCGCGATGCCCTGACTCGAAATAAGGTCGGATATCCCTGCAGTGACTGGAATGCAGGCTCGTCTTGCATCTCCCAAGACGAAAGGGTGTCTGAATCCCCTGTGGAGACCACAGAGAAAGACCTAGTTCCCCACCTCATCGCGACAGGAGGCCTCAAATCCTTTGAAAACTCCAGAGGTATGCGGAGATCAGTGCCTCCAAAGGAGACGATGCCTGACTCCTCGTGAAACTTGATAGGAGACCCAGGATTCCTGTGGCACGTGGAAAGGGACACTTGGTCTCCCGCCTCAGCTGGAGAGGCGTCCCAATTGCCCTGCCAAGCCTCGAGGAGAATCCCGAGTTGTCCCTCGCAACTAGGCAGGAGTCCTGACGTGGCTGAACAAACACGTGTGTGGAAGGGCCATCCCCGTCGTAACTCGAGAATATACCCCAGGTTCCCGCCGCAACTCGAGAAAAACCATGAGACTTCCCCCTCGCCGCGAGATGAGGCCCGATTACCCTGCACTGCGTGCAGAGCAATTCTGTGTTGCACATCACACATGAAAGGAGCCTTGATTTCCTTCATGGCACTCCAGAGAAACCCCAAGAACACTGTTTCAAGGCTAAAGGGATCCTGAGGTCACTGTAGCAACACGAAAGAACTCTGTGGACCAAAAATCAACTCGAGATGAGAGGTAAGTCCCTGGCTTCGACTCCAGAGGAATACCACCTTACCAGAAGCACCTCAAGAGGAGGCTTCTCTCAGCTCTAGGTATGTGAGAGGGACCCTGAGTTTGCGGCCTCAAGTGGAATGGACACCGCGATGCCCTGACTCGAAATAAGGCCGGATATCCCAGCAGTGACTGGAATGCAGGCTCGTCTTGCATCTCCCAAGACGAAAGGGTGTCTGAATCCCCTGTGGAGACCACAGAGAAAGACCTAGTTCCCCACCTCATCGCGACAGGAGGCCTCAAATCCTTTGAAAACTCCAGAGGTATGCGGAGATCAGTGCCTCCAAAGGAGACGATGCCTGACTCCTCGTGAAACTTGATAGGAGACCCAGGATTCCTGTGGCACGTGGAAAGGGACCCTTGGTCTCCCGCCTCAGCTGGAGAGGCGTCCCAATTGCCCTGCAAAGCCTCGAGGAGAATCCAGAGTTGTCCCTCGCAACTAGGCAGGAGTCCTGACATGGCTGAACAAACACGTGTGTGGAAGGGCCATCCCCGTCGTAACTCGAGAATATACCCCAGGTTCCCGCCGCAACTCGAGAAAAACCATGAGACTTCCCCCTCGCCGCGAGATGAGGCCCGATTCCCCTGTACTGCGTGCAGAGCAATTCCGTGTTGCACATCACACATGAAAGGAGCCTTGATTTCCTTGATGGCACTCCAGAGAAACCCCAAGAACACTGTTTCAAGGCTAGAGGGTTCCTGAGGTCACTGTAGCAACACGAAAGAGCTCCGTGGACCAAAAATCAACTCGAGATGAGAGGTTAGTCCCTGGCTTCGACTCCAGAGGAATACCACCTTACCACAAGCACCTCAAGAGGAGGCTTCTCTCAGCTCTAGGTATGTGAGAGGGACCCTGAGTTTGCGGCCTCAAGTGGAATGGACACGGCGATGCCCTGACTCGAAATAAGGCCGGATATCCCTGCAGTGACTGGAATGCAGGCTCGTCTTGCATCTCCCAAGACGAAAGGGTGTCTGAATCCCCTGTGGAGACCACAGAGAAAGACCTAGTTCCCCACCTCATCGCGACAGGAGGCCTCATATCATTTGAAAACTCGAGAGGTACGCGGAGATCAGTGCCTCCAAAGGAGACGATGCCTGACTCCTCGTGAAACTTGATAGGAGTCCCAGGATTCTTGTGGCACGTGGAAAGGGACCCTTGGTCTCCCGCCTCAGCTGGAGAGGCGTTCCAATTGCCCTGCCAAGCCTCGAGGAGAATCCCGAGTTGTCCCTCGCAACTAGGCAGGAGTCCTGACGTGGCTGAACAAACACGTGGGTGGAAGGGCCATCCCCGTCGAAACTCGAGAATATACCCCAGGTTCCCACCGCAACTCGAGAAAAAACATGAGACTTCCCCCTCGCCGCGAGATGAGGCCCGATTTCCCTGCACTGCGTGCAGAGCAATTCCGTGTTGCACATCACACATGAAAGGAGCCTTGATTTCCTTGATGGCACTCCAGAGAAACCCCAAGAACACTGTTTCAAGGATAGAGGGATCCTGAGGTCACTGTAGCAACACGACAAAGCTCCGTGGGCCAAAAATCAACTCGAGATGAGAGGTTAGTCCCTGGCTTCGACTCCTGAGGAATACCACCTTACCACAAGCCCCTCAAGAGGAGGCTTCTCTCAGCTCTAGGTATGTGAGAGGGACCCTGAGTTTGCGGCCTCAAGTGGAATGGACACCGCGATGCCCAGACGCGAAATAAGGCTGGATATCCATGCAGTGACTTGAATGCAGGCTCGTCTTGCATCTCCCAAGATGAAAGGATGTCTGAATCCCCTGTGGAGACCACAGAGAAAGACCTAGTTCCCCACCTCATCGCGACCGGAGGCCTCACATCCTTTGAAAACTCCAGAGGTACGCGGAGATCAGTGCCTCCAAAGGAGACGATGCCTGACTCCTCGTGAAACTTGATAGGAGTCCCAGGATTCCTGTGGCACGTGGAAAGGGACCCTTGGTCTCCCGCCTCAGCTGGAGAGCTGTCCCAATTGCCTTGCCAAGCCTCGAGGAGAATCCCAAGTTGTGTCTCGCAACTAGGCAAGAGTCGTGCCGTGGCTGAACAAACACATGTGTGGAAGGGCCAACCCGTCGTAACTCGAGAATATACCCCAGGTTCCCGCCGCAACTCGAGAAAAACCATGAGACTTCCCCCTCGCCGCGAGATGAGGCCCGATTCCCCTGCACTGCGTGCAGAGCAATTCTGTGTTGCACATCACACATGAAAGGAGCCTTGATTTCCTTCATGGCACTCCAGAGAAACCCCAAGAACACTGTTTCAAGGCTAGAGGGATCCTGAGGTCACTGTAGCAACACGAAAGAGCTCCGTGGACCAAAAATCAACTCGAGATGAGAGGTTAGTCCCTGGCTTCGACTCCAGAGGAATACCACCTTACCAGAAGCACCTCAAGAGGAGGCTTCTCTCAGCTCTAGGTATGTGAGAGGGACCCTGAGTTTGCGGCTCAAGTGGAATGGACACCGCGATGCCATGACTCGAAATAAGGCCGGATATCCCTGCAGTGACTGGAATGCAGGGTCGTCTTGCATCTCCCAAGACGAAAGTGTGTCTGAATCCCCTGTGGAGACCACAGAGAAAGACCTAGTTCCCCACCTCATCGCGACAGGAGGCCTCAAATCCTTTGAAAACTCCAGAGGTATGCGGAGATCAGTGCCTCCAAAGGAGACGATGCCTGACTCCTCGTGAAACTTGATAGGAGACCCAGGATTCCTGTGGCACGTGGAAAGGGACCCTTGGTCTCCCGTCTCAGCTGGAGAGGCGTCCCAATTGCCCTGCAAAGCCTCGAGGAGAATCCCGAGTTGTCCCTCGCAACTAGGCAGGAGTCCTGACATGGCTGAACACACACGTGTGTGGAAGGGCCATCCCCCTTGTAACTCGAGAATATACCCCAGGTTCCCGCCGCAACTCGAGAAAAACCATGAGACTTCCCCTTCGCCGCAAAATGAGGCACGATTCCCCTGCACTGCGTGCAGAGCAATTCCGTCTTGCACATCACACATGAAAGGAGCCTTGATTTCCTTGATGGCACTCCAGAGAAACCCCAAGAACACTGTTTCAAGGCTAGAGGGATCCTGAGGTCACAGTAGCAACACGAAAGAGCTCTGTGGACCAAGAATCAACATGAGATGAGAGGTTAGTCTCTGGCTTCGACTCCAGAGGAATACCACCTTACCAGAAGCACCTCAAGAGGAGGCTTCTCTCAGCTCTAGGTATGTGAGAGGGACCCTGAGTTTGCGGCCTCAAGTGGAGTGGACACCGCGATGCCCTGACTCGAAATAAGGCCGGATATCCCTGCAGTGACTGGAATGCAGGCTCGTCTTGCATCTCCCAAGACGAAAGGGTGTCTGAATCCCCTGTGGAGACCACAGAGAAAGACCTAGTTCCCCACCTCATCGCGACAGGAGGCCTCAAATCCTTTGAAAACTCCAGAGGTATGCGGAGATCAGTGCCTCCAAAGGAGACGATGCCTGACTCCTCGTGAAACTTGATAGGAGACCCAGGATTCCTGTGGCACGTGGAAAGGGACACTTGGTCTCCCGCCTCAGCTGGAGAGGCGTCCCAATTGCCCTGCCAAGCCTCGAGGAGAATCCCGAGTTGTCCCTCGCAACTAGGCAGAGGTCCTGACGTGGCTGAACAAACACGTGGGTGGAAGGGCCATCCCCGTCGTAACTCGAGAATATACCCCAGGTTCCCGCCGCAACTCGAGAAAAACCATAAGACTTCCCCCTCGATGCGAGATGAGGCCCGATTCCCCTGTACTGCGTGCAGAGCAATTCCGTGTTGCACATCACACATGAAAGGAGCCTTGATTTCCTTGATGGCACTCCAGAGAAACCCCAAGAACACTGTTTCAAGGATAGAGGGATCCTGAGGTCACTGTAGCAACACGAAAGAACTCTGTGGACCAAAAATCAACTCGAAAAGTGAGGTTAGTCCCTGGAATCGTCTCCAGAGGAATACCACCTTACCACAAGCACCTCAAGAGGAGGCTTCTCTCAGCTCTAGGTATGTGAGAGGGACCCTGAGTTTGCGGCCTTAAGTGGAATGGACACCGCGATGCCCTGACTCGAAATAAGGCCGGATATCCCTGCAGTGACTTCAATACAGGCTCGTCTTGCATCTCCCAGGACGAAAGGATGTCTGAATCCCCTGTGGAAAGCACAGAGAAAGACTTCGTTCCCCACCTCATCGCGACCGATAGCCTCACATCCTTTGAAATTTCCAGAGGTACGCGGAGATCAGTGCCTCCAAAGGAGACGATGCCTGACTCCTCGTGAAACTTGATAGGAGTCCCAGGATTCCTGTGGCACTTGGAAAGGGACACTTGGTCTCCCGCCTCAGCTGGAGAGGCGTCCCAATTGCCCTGCCAAGCCTCGAGGAGAATCCACAGTTGTCCCTCGCAACTAGGCATGAGTCCTGACGTGGCTGAACAAACACGTGGGTGGAAGGGCCATCCCCGTCGTAACTCGAGAATATACCCCAGGTTCCCACCGCAACTCGAGAAAAACCATGAGACTTCCCCCTCACCGCGAGATGAGGCCCGATTCCCCTGCACTGCGTGCAGAGCAATTCCGTGTTGCACATCACACATGAAAGGAGCCTTGATTTCCTTCATGGCACTCCAGAGAAACCCCAAGAACACTGTTTCAAGGCTAGAGGGATCCTGAGGTCACTGTAGCAACACGAAAGAGCTCCGTGGGCCAAAAATCAACTCGAGATGAGAGGTTAGTCCCTGGCTTCGACTCCAGAGGAATACCACCTTACCACAAGCACCTCAAGAGGAGGCTTCTCTCAGCTCTAGGTATGTGAGAGGGACCCTGAGTTTGCGGCCTCAAGTGGAATGGACACCGCGATGCCCTGACGCGAAATAAGGCTGGATATCCCTGCAGTGACTTGAATGCAGGCTCGTCTTGCATCTCCCAAGATGAAAGGATGTCTGAATCCCCTGTGGAGACCACAGAGAAAGACCTAGTTCCCCACCTCATCGCGACCGGAGGCCTCACATCCTTTGAAAATTCCAGAGGTATGCGGAGATCAGTGCCTCCAAAGGAGACGATGCCTGACTCCTCGTGAAACTTGATAGGAGTCCCAGGATTCCTGTGGCACGTGGAAAGGGACCCTTGGTCTCCCGCCTCAGCTGGAGAGGCGTCCCAATTGCCTTGCCAAGCCTCGAGGAGAATCCCGAGTTGTCCCTCGCAACTAGGCAGGAGTCCTGACGTGGCTGAACAAACACGTGTGTGGAAGGGCCATCCCCGTCGTAACTCGAGAATATACCCCAGGTTCCCGCCGCAACTCGAGAAAAACCATGAGACTTCCCCCTCGCCGCGAGATGAGGCCCGATTCCCCTGCACTGCGTGCAGAGCAATTCTGTGTTGCACATCACACATGAAAGGAGCCTTGATTTCCTTGATGGCACTCCAGAGAAACCCCAAGAACACTGTTTCAAGGCTAGAGGGATCCTGAGGTCACTGTAGCAACACGAAAGAGCTCCGTGGGCCAAAAATCAACTCGAGATGAGAGGTTAGTCCCTGGCTTCGACTCCAGAGGAATACCACCTTACCACAAGCACCTCAAGAGGAGGCTTCTCTCAGCTCTAGGTATGTGAGAGGGACCCTGAGTTTGCGGCCTCAAGTGGAATGGACACCGCGATGCCCTGACGCGAAATAAGGCTGGATATCCCTGCAGTGACTTGAATGCAGGCTCGTCTTGCATCTCCCAAGATGAAAGGATGTCTGAATCCCCTGTGGAGACCACAGAGAAAGACCTAGTTCCCCACCTCATCGCGACCGGAGGCCTCACATCCTTTGAAAACTCCAGAGGTACGCGGAGATCAGTGCCTCCAAAGGAGACGATGCCTGACTCCTCGTGAAACTTGATAGGAGTCCCAGGATTCCTGTGGCACGTGGAAAGGGACCCTTGGTCTCCCGCCTCAGCTGGAGAGGCGTCCCAATTGCCTTGCCAAGCCTCGAGGAGAATCCAGAGTTGTGTCTCGCAACTAGGCAAGAGTCCTGACGTGGCTGAACAAACACGTGTGTGGAAGGGCCATCCCCGTCGTAACTCGAGAATATACCCCAGGTTCCCGCCGCAACTCGAGAAAAACCATGAGACTTCCCCCTCGCCCCGAGATGAGGCCCGATTCCCCTGCACTGCGTGCACAGCAATTCTGTGTTGCACATCACACATGAAAGGAGCCTTGATTTCCTTGATGGCACTCCAGAGAAACCCCAAGAACACTGTTTCAAGGCTAGAGGGATCCTGAGGTCACTGTAGCAACACGAAAGAGTTCCGTGGACCAAAAATCAACTCGAGATGAGAGGTTAGTCCCTGGCTTCGACTCCAGAGGAATACCACCTTACCACAAGCACCTCAAGAGGAGGCTTTTCTCAGCTCTAGGTATGTGAGAGGGACCCTGAGTTTGCGGCCTCAAGTGGAATGGACACCACGATGCCCTGACTCGAAATAAGGCCGGATATCCCTTCAGTGACTGGAATGCAGGCTCGTCTTGCATCTCCCAAGACGAAAGGGTGTCTGAATCCCCTGTGGAGACCACAGAGAAAGACCTAGTTCCCCACCTCATCGCGACAGGAGGCCTCAAATCCTTTGAAAATTCCAGAGGTATGCGGAGATCAGTGCCTCCAAAGGAGACGATGCCTGACTCCTCGTGAAACTTGATAGGAGACCCAGGATTCCTGTGGCACGTGGAAAGGGACACTTGGTCTCCCGCCTCAGCTGGAGAGGCGTCCCAATTGCCCTGCCAAGCCTCGAGGAGAATCCCGAGTTGTCCCTCGCAACTAGGCAGAGGTCCTGACGTGGCTGAACAAACACGTGGGTGGAAGGGCCATCCCCGTCGTAACTCGAGAATATACCCCAGGTTCCCGCCGCAACTCGAGAAAAACCATGAGACTTCCCCCTCGCCGCGAGATGAGGCCCGATTCCCCTGCACTGCGTGCAGAGCAATTCCATGTTGCACATCACACATGAAAGGAGCCTTGATTTCCTTGATGGCACTCCAGAGAAACCCCAAGAACACTGTTTCAAGGCTAGAGGGATCCTGAGGTCACTGTAGCAACACGAAAGAGCTCCGTGGGCCAAAAATCAACTCGAGATGAGAGGTTAGTCCCTGGCTTCGACTCCAGAGGAATACCACCTTACCAGAAGCACCTCAAGAGGAGGCTTCTCTCAGCTCTAGGTATGTGAGAGGGACCCTGAGTTTGCGGCCTCAAGTGGAATGGACACCGCGATGCCCTGACGCGAAATAAGGCCGGATATCCCTGCAGTGACTGGAATGCAGGCTCGTCTTGCATCTCCCAAGACGAAAGGGTGTCTGAATCCCCTGTGGAGACCACAGAGAAAGACCTAGTTCCCCACCTCATCGCGACAGGAGGCCTCAAATCCTTTGAAAACTCCAGAGGTATGCGGAGATCAGTGCCTCCAAAGGAGACGATGCCTGACTCCTCGTGAAACTTGATAGGAGACCCAGGATTCCTGTGGCACGTGGAAAGGGACACTTGGTCTCCCGCCTCAGCTGGAGAGGCGTCCCAATTGCCCTGCAAAGCCTCGAGGAGAATCCAGAGTTGTCCCTCGCAACTAGGCAGGAGTCCTGACATGGCTGAACAAACACGTGTGTGGAAGGGCCATCCCCGTCGTAACTCGAGAATATACCCCAGGTTCCCGCCGCAACTCGAGAAAAACCATGAGACTTCCCCCTCGCCGCGAGATGAGGCCCGATTCCCCTGTACTGCGTGCAGAGCAATTCCGTGTTGCACATCACACATGAAAGGAGCCTTGATTTCCTTGATGGCACTCCAGAGAAACCCCAAGAACACTGTTTCAAGGCTAGAGGGATCCTGAGGTCACTGTAGCAACACGAAAGAGCTCCGTGGACCAAAAATCAACTCGAGATGAGAGGTTAGTCCCTGGCTTCGACTCCAGAGGAATACCACCTTACCACAAGCACCTCAAGAGGAGGCTTCTCTCAGCTCTAGGTATGTGAGAGGGACCCTGAGTTTGCGGCCTCAAGTGGAATGGACACGGCGATGCCCTGACTCGAAATAAGGCCGGATATCCCTGCAGTGACTGGAATGCAGGCTCGTCTTGCATCTCCCAAGACGAAAGGGTGTCTGAATCCCCTGTGGAGACCACAGAGAAAGACCTAGTTCCCCACCTCATCGCGACAGGAGGCCTCATATCATTTGAAAACTCGAGAGGTACGCGGAGATCAGTGCCTCCAAAGGAGACGATGCCTGACTCCTCGTGAAACTTGATAGGAGTCCCAGGATTCTTGTGGCACGTGGAAAGGGACCCTTGGTCTCCCGCCTCAGCTGGAGAGGCGTTCCAATTGCCCTGCCAAGCCTCGAGGAGAATCCCGAGTTGTCCCTCGCAACTAGGCAGGAGTCCTGACGTGGCTGAACAAACACGTGGGTGGAAGGGCCATCCCCGTCGAAACTCGAGAATATACCCCAGGTTCCCACCGCAACTCGAGAAAAAACATGAGACTTCCCCCTCGCCGCGAGATGAGGCCCGATTTCCCTGCACTGCGTGCAGAGCAATTCCGTGTTGCACATCACACATGAAAGGAGCCTTGATTTCCTTGATGGCACTCCAGAGAAACCCCAAGAACACTGTTTCAAGGATAGAGGGATCCTGAGGTCACTGTAGCAACACGACAAAGCTCCGTGGGCCAAAAATCAACTCGAGATGAGAGGTTAGTCCCTGGCTTCGACTCCTGAGGAATACCACCTTACCACAAGCACCTCAAGAGGAGGCTTCTCTCAGCTCTAGGTATGTGAGAGGGACCCTGAGTTTGCGGCCTCAAGTGGAATGGACACCGCGATGCCCAGACGCGAAATAAGGCTGGATATCCATGCAGTGACTTGAATGCAGGCTCGTCTTGCATCTCCCAAGATGAAAGGATGTCTGAATCCCCTGTGGAGACCACAGAGAAAGACCTAGTTCCCCACCTCATCGCGACCGGAGGCCTCACATCCTTTGAAAACTCCAGAGGTACGCGGAGATCAGTGCCTCCAAAGGAGACGATGCCTGACTCCTCGTGAAACTTGATAGGAGTCCCAGGATTCCTGTGGCACGTGGAAAGGGACCCTTGGTCTCCCGCCTCAGCTGGAGAGGCGTCCCAATTGCCTTGCCAAGCCTCGAGGAGAATCCCAAGTTGTGTCTCGCAACTAGGCAAGAGTCGTGCCGTGGCTGAACAAACACATGTGTGGAAGGGCCAACCCGTCGTAACTCGAGAATATACCCCAGGTTCCCGCCGCAACTCGAGAAAAACCATGAGACTTCCCCCTCGCCGCGAGATGAGGCCCGATTCCCCTGCACTGCGTGCAGAGCAATTCTGTGTTGCACATCACACATGAAAGGAGCCTTGATTTCCTTCATGGCACTCCAGAGAAACCCCAAGAACACTGTTTCAAGGCTAGAGGGATCCTGAGGTCACTGTAGCAACACGAAAGAGCTCCGTGGACCAAAAATCAACTCGAGATGAGAGGTTAGTCCCTGGCTTCGACTCCAGAGGAATACCACCTTACCACAAGCACCTCAAGCGGAGGCTTCTCTCAGCTCTAGGTATGTGAGAGGGACCCTGATTTTGCGGCTCAAGTGGAATGGACACCGCGATGCCATGACTCGAAATAAGGCCGGATATCCCTGCAGTGACTGGAATGCAGGCTCGTCTTGCATCTCCCAAGACGAAAGTGTGTCTGAATCCCCTGTGGAGACCACAGAGAAAGACCTAGTTCCCCACCTCATCGCGACAGGAGGCCTCAAATCCTTTGAAAACTCCAGAGGTATGCGGAGATCAGTGCCTCCAAAGGAGACGATGCCTGACTTCTCGTGAAACTTGATAGGAGACCCAGGATTCCTGTGGCACGTGGAAAGGGACCCTTGGTCTCCCGTCTCAGCTGGAGAGGCGTCCCAATTGCCCTGCAAAGCCTCGAGGAGAATCCCGAGTTGTCCCTCGCAACTAGGCAGGAGTCCTGACATGGCTGAACACACACGTGTGTGGAAGGGCCATCCCCCTTGTAACTCGAGAATATACCCCAGGTTCCCGCCGCAACTCGAGAAAAACCATGAGACTTCCCCTTCGCCGCAAAATGAGGCACGATTCCCCTGCACTGCGTGCAGAGCAATTCCGTCTTGCACATCACACATGAAAGGAGCCTTGATTTCCTTGATGGCACTCCAGAGAAACCCCAAGAACACTGTTTCAAGGCTAGAGGGATCCTGAGGTCACAGTAGCAACACGAAAGAGCTCCGTGGACCAAGAATCAACATGAGATGAGAGGTTAGTCTCTGGCTTCGACTCCTGAGAAATACCACCTTACCACAAGCACCTCAGGAGGAGGCTTCTCTCAGCTCTAGGTATGTGAGAGGGACCCTGAGTTTGCGGCCTTAAGTGGAATGGACACCGCGATGCCCTGATTCGAAATAAGGCCGGATTTCCCTGCAGTGACTTGAATGCAGTTTCGTCTTGCATCTCCCAAGAAGAAAGGATGTCTGAATCCCCTGTGGAGACCACAGAGAAACACCTATTTCCCCACCTCATCGCGACCGGAGGCCTCACATCCTTTGAAAACTCCAGAGGTATGCGGAGATCAGTGCCTCCAAAGGAGACGATGCCTGACTCCTCGTGAAACTTGATAGGAGTCCCAGGATTCTTGTGGCACGTGCAAAGGTACACTTGGTCTCCCGCCTCAGCTGGAGAGGCGTTCCAATTGCCCTGCCAAGCCTCGAGGAGAATCCCGAGTTGTCCATCGCAACTAGGCAGGAGTCCTGACGTGGCTGAACAAACACGTGTGTGGAAGGGCCATCCCCGTCGTAACTCGAGAATATACCCCAGGTTCCCGCCGCAACTCGAGAAAAACCATGAGACTTCCCCCTCGATGCGAGATGAGGCCCTATTCCCCTGTACTGCGTGCAGAGCAATTCCGTCTTGCACATCACACATGAAAGGAGCCTTGATTTCCTTGATGGCACTCCAGAGAAACCCCAAGAACACTGTTTCAAGGATAGAGGGATCCTGAGGTCACTGTAGCATCACGAAAGAACTCTGTGGACCAAAAATCAACTCGAAAAGAGAGGTTAGTCCCTGGATTCGTCTCCAGAGGAATACCACCTTACCACAAGCACCTCAAGAGGAGGCTTCTCTCAGCTCTAGGTATGTGAGAGGGACCCTGAGTTTGCGGCCTCAAGTGGAATGGACACCGCGATGCCCTGACGCGAAATAAGGCTGGATATTCCTGCAGTGACTTGAATGCAGGCTCGTCTTGCATCTCCCAAGATGAAAGGATGTCTGAATCCCCTGTGGAGACCACAGAGAAAGACCTAGTTCCCCACCTCATCGGGACCGGAGGCCTCACATCCTTTGAAAACTCCAGAGGTACGCGGAGATCAGTGCCTCCAAAGGAGACGATGCCTGACTCATCGTGAAACTTGATAGGAGACCCAGGATTCCTGTGGCACGTGGAAAGGGACCCTTGGTCTCCCGTCTCAGCTGGAGAGGCGTCCCAATTGCCCTGCAAAACCTCGAGGAGAATCCCGAGTTGTCCCTCACAACTAGGCAGGAGTCCTGACGTCGCTGAAGAAACACGTGGGTGGAAGGGCCATCCCCGTCGTAACTCGAGAATATACACCAGGTTCCCGCCGCAACTCGAGAAAAACCATGAGACTTCCCCCTCGCCGCGAGATGAGGCCCGATTCCCCTGCACTGCGTGCAGAGCAATTCCGTGTTGCACATCACACATGAAAGGAGCCTTGATTTCCTTGATGGCACTCCAGAGAAACCCCAAGAACACTGTTTCAAGGCTAGAGGGATCCTGAGGTCACTGTAGCAACATGAAAGAGCTCCGTGGGCCAAAAATCAACACGAGATGAGAGGTTAGTCCCTGGCTTCGACTCCTGAGGAATACCACCTTACCACAAGCACCTCAAGAGGAGGCTTCTCTCAGCTCTAGGTATGTGAGAGGGATCCTGAGTTTGCGGCCTCAAGTGGAATGGACACCGCGATTCCCTGACTCGAAATAAGGTCGGATATCCCTGCAGTGACTTGAATGCAGGCTCGTCTTGCATCTCCCAAGAAGAAAGGATGTCTGAATCCCCTGTGGAGACCACAGAGAAACACCTAGTTCCCCACCTCATCGCGACCGGAGGCCTCAAATCCTTTGAAAACTCCAGAGGTACGCGGAGATCAGTGCCTCCAAAGGAGACGATGCCTGACTCCTCGTGAAACTTAATAGGAGTCCCAGGATTCTTGTGGCACGTGGAAAGGGACCCTTGGTCTCCCGCCTCAGCTGGAGAGGCGTTCCAATTGCCCTGCCAAGCCTCGAGGAGAATCCCGAGTTGTCCCTCGCAACTAGGCAGGAGTCCTGACGTGGCTGAACAAACACGTGGGTGGAAGGGCCATCCCCGTCGTAACTCGAGAATATACCCCAGGTTCCCGCCGCAACTCGAGAAAAACCATGAGACTTCCCCCTCGATGCGAGATGAGGCCCGATTCCCCTGTACTGCGTGCAGAGCAATTCCGTCTTGCACATCACACATGAAAGGAGCCTTGATTTCCTTGATGGCACTCCAGAGAAACCCCAAGAACACTGTTTCAAGGATAGAGGGATCCTGAGGTCACTGTAGCAACACGAAAGAACTCTGTGGACCAAAAATCAACTCGAAAAGAGGGGTTAGTCCCAGGATTCGTCTCCAGAGGAATACCACCTTACCACAAGCACCTCAAGAGGAGGCTTCTCTCAGCTCTAGGTATGTGAGAGGGACCCTGAGTTTGCGGCCTCAAGTGGAATGGACACCGCGATGCCCTGACTCGAAATAAGGCCGGATATCCCTGCAGTGACTTCAATGCAGGCTCGTCTTGCATCTCCCAGGACGAAAGGATGTCTGAATCCCCTGTGGAAAGCAGAGAGAAAGACTTAGTTCCCCACCTCATCGCGACCGGAGGCCTCACATCCTTTGAAAACTCCAGAGGTACGCGGAGATCAGTGTCTCCAAAGGAGACGATGCCTGACTCCTCGTGAAACTTGATAGGAGTCCCAGGATTCCTGTGGCACTTGGAAAGGGACACTTGGTCTCCCGCCTCAGCTGGAGAGGCGTCCCAATTGCCCTGCCAAGCCTCGAGGAGAATCCAGAGTTGTCCCTCGCAACTAGGCAGGAGTCCTGACGTCGCTGAAGAAACACGTGGGTGGAAGGGCCATCCCCGTCGTAACTAGAGAATATACCCCAGATTCCCGCCGCAACTCGAGAAAAACCATGAGACTTCCCCCTCGCCGTGAGATGAGGCCCGATTCCCCTGCACTGCATGCAGAGCAATTCCGTGTTGCACATCACACATGAAAGGAGCCTTGATTTCCTTGATGGCACTCCAGAGAAACCCCAAGAACACTGTTTCAAGGCTAGAGGGATCCTGAGGTCACTGTAGCAACACGAAAGAGCTCCGTGGGCCAAAAATCACCTCGAGATGAGAGGTTAGTCCCTGGCTTCGACTCCAGAGGAATACCACCTTACCACAAGCACCTCAAGAGGAGGCTTCTCTCAGCTCTAGGTATGTGAGAGGGACCCTGAGTTTGCGGCCTCAAGTGGAATGGACACCGCGATGCCCTGACGTGAAATAAGGCTGGATATCCCTGCAGTGACTTGAATGCAGGCTCGTCTTGCATCTCCCAAGATGAAAGGATGTCTGAATACCCTGTGGAGACCACAGAGAAAGACCTAGTTCCCCACCTCATCGCGACCGGAGGCCTCACATCCTTTGAAAACTCCAGAGGTACGCGGAGATCAGTGCCTCCAAAGGAGACGATGCCTGACTCCTCGTGAAACTTGATAGGAGTCCCAGGATTCCTGTGGCACGTGGAAAGGGACACTTGGTCTCCCGCCTCAGCTGGAGAGGCGTCCCAATTGCCTTGCCAAGCCTCGAGGAGAATCCCGAGTTGTGTCTCGCAACTAGGCAGGAGTCCGGACATGGCTGAACAAACACGTGTGTGGAAGGGCCATCCCCGTCGTAACTCGAAACTATACCCCAGGTTCCCGCCGCAACTCGAGAACAACCATGAGACTTCCCCCTCGCCGCGAGATGTGGCCCGATTCCCCTACACTGCGTGCAGAGCAATTCCGTGTTGCACATCACACATGAAAGGAGCCTTAATTTCCTTGATGGCACTCCAGAGAAACCCCAAGAACACTGTTTCAAGGCTAGAGGGATCCTGAGGTCACTGTAGCAACACGAAAGAGCTCCGTGGACCAAGAATCAACACGAGATGAGAGGTTAGTCCCTGGCTTCGACTCCTGAGGAATACCACCTTACCACAAGCACCTCAAGAGGAGGCTTCTCTCAGCTCTAGGTATGTGAGAGGGATCCTGAGTTTGCGGCCTCAAGTGGAATGGACACCGCGATGCCCTGACTCGAAATAAGGCCGGATATCCCTGCAGTGACTTCAATGCAGGTTCGTCTTGCATCTCCCAAGAAGAAAGGATGTCTGAATCCCCTGTGGAGACCACAGAGAAACACCTAGTTCCCCACCTCATCGCGACCGGAGGCCTCACATCCTTTGAAAACTCCAGAGGTACGCGAAGATCAGTGCCTCCAAAGGAGACGATGCCTGACTCCTCGTGAAACTTGATAGGAGTCCCAGGATTCTTGTGGCACGTGGAAAGGGACCCTTGGCATCCCGCCTCAGCTGGAGAGGCATTCCAATTGCCCTGCCAAGCCTCGAGGAGAATCCCGAGTTGTCCCTCGCAACTAGGCAGGAGTCCTGACGTCGCTGAAGAAACACGTGGGTGGAAGGGCCATCCCCGTCGTAACTCGATAATATACCCCAGGTTCCCGCCGCAACTCGAGAAAAACCATGAGACTTCCCCCTCGCCGGGAGATGAGGCCCGATTCCCCTGCACTGCGTGCAGAGCAATTCCGTGTTGCACATCACACATGAAAGGAGCCTTGATTTCCTTGATGGCACTCCAGAGAAACCCCAAGAACACTGTTTCAAGGCTAGAGGGATCCTGAGGTCACTGTAGCAACATGAAAGAGCTCCGTGGGCCAAAAATCAACACGAGATGAGAGGTTAGTCCCTGGCTTCGACTCCTGAGGAATACCACCTTACCACAAGCACCTCAAGAGGAGGCTTCTCTCAGCTCTAGGTATGTGAGAGGGATCCTGAGTTTGCGGCCTCAAGTGGAATGGACACCGCGATTCCCTGACTCGAAATAAGGCCGGATATCCCTGCAGTGACTTGAATGCAGGCTCGTCTTGCATCTCCCAAGAAGAAAGGATGTCTGAATCCCCTGTGGAGACCACAGAGAAACACCTAGTTCCCCACCTCATCGCGACCGGAGGCCTCAAATCCTTTGAAAACTCCAGAGGTACGCGGAGATCAGTGCCTCCAAAGGAGACGATGCCTGACTCCTCGTGAAACTTAATAGGAGTCCCAGGATTCTTGTGGCACGTGGAAAGGGACCCTTGGTCTCCCGCCTCAGCTGGAGAGGCGTTCCAATTGCCCTGCCAAGCCTCGAGGAGAATCCCGAGTTGTCCCTCGCAACTAGGCAGGAGTCCTGACGTGGCTGAACAAACACGTGGGTGGAAGGGCCATCCCCGTCGTAACTCGAGAATATACCCCAGGTTCCCGCCGCAACTCGAGAAAAACCATGAGACTTCCCCCTCGATGCGAGATGAGGCCCGATTCCCCTGTACTGCGTGCAGAGCAATTCCGTGTTGCACATCACACATGAAAGGAGCCTTGATTTCCTTGATGGCACTCCAGAGAAACCCCAAGAACACTGTTTCAAGGATAGAGGGATCCTGAGGTCACTGTAGCAACACGAAAGAACTCTGTGGACCAAAAATCAACTCGAAAAGAGGGGTTAGTCCCAGGATTCGTCTCCAGAGGAATACCACCTTACCACAAGCACCTCAAGAGGAGGCTTCTCTCAGCTCTAGGTATGTGAGAGGGACCCTGAGTTTGCGGCCTCAAGTGGAATGGACACCGCGATGCCCTGACTCGAAATAAGGCCGGATATCCCTGCAGTGACTTCAATGCAGGCTCGTCTTGCATCTCCCAGGACGAAAGGATGTCTGAATCCCCTGTGGAAAGCAGAGAGAAAGACTTAGTTCCCCACCTCATCGCGACCGGAGGCCTCACATCCTTTGAAAACTCCAGAGGTACGCGGAGATCAGTGTCTCCAAAGGAGACGATGCCTGACTCCTCGTGAAACTTGATAGGAGTCCCAGGATTCCTGTGGCACTTGGAAAGGGACACTTGGTCTCCCGCCTCAGCTGGAGAGGCGTCCCAATTGCCCTGCCAAGCCTCGAGGAGAATCCAGAGTTGTCCCTCGCAACTAGGCAGGAGTCCTGACGTCGCTGAAGAACCACGTGGGTGGAAGGGCCATCCCCGTCGTAACTAGAGAATATACCCCAGATTCCCGCCGCAACTCGAGAAAAACCATGAGACTTCCCCCTCGCCGTGAGATGAGGCCCGATTCCCCTGCACTGCATGCAGAGCAATTCCGTGTTGCACATCACACATGAAAGGAGCCTTGATTTCCTTGATGGCACTCCAGAGAAACCCCAAGAACACTGTTTCAAGGCTAGAGGGATCCTGAGGTCACTGTAGCAACACGAAAGAGCTCCGTGGGCCAAAAATCACCTCGAGATGAGAGGTTAGTCCCTGGCTTCGACTCCAGAGGAATACCACCTTACCACAAGCACCTCAAGAGGAGGCTTCTCTCAGCTCTAGGTATGTGAGAGGGACCCTGAGTTTGCGGCCTCAAGTGGAATGGACACCGCGATGCCCTGACGTGAAATAAGGCTGGATATCCCTGCAGTGACTTGAATGCAGGCTCGTCTTGCATCTCCCAAGATGAAAGGATGTCTGAATACCCTGTGGAGACCACAGAGAAAGACCTAGTTCCCCACCTCATCGCGACCGGAGGCCTCACATCCTTTGAAAACTCCAGAGGTACGCGGAGATCAGTGCCTCCAAAGGAGACGATGCCTGACTCCTCGTGAAACTTGATAGGAGTCCCAGGATTCCTGTGGCACGTGGAAAGGGACACTTGGTCTCCCGCCTCAGCTGGAGAGGCGTCCCAATTGCCTTGCCAAGCCTCGAGGAGAATCCCGAGTTGTGTCTCGCAACTAGGCAGGAGTCCGGACATGGCTGAACAAACACGTGTGTGGAAGGGCCATCCCCGTCGTAACTCGAAACTATACCCCAGGTTCCCGCCGCAACTCGAGAACAACCATGAGACTCCCCCCTCGCCGCGAGATGTGGCCCGATTCCCCTACACTGCGTGCAGAGCAATTCCGTGTTGCACATCACACATGAAAGGAGCCTTAATTTCCTTGATGGCACTCCAGAGAAACCCCAAGAACACTGTTTCAAGGCTAGAGGGATCCTGAGGTCACTGTAGCAACACGAAAGAGCTCCGTGGACCAAGAATCAACACGAGATGAGAGGTTAGTCCCTGGCTTCGACTCCTGAGGAATACCACCTTACCACAAGCACCTCAAGAGGAGGCTTCTCTCAGCTCTAGGTATGTGAGAGGGATCCTGAGTTTGCGGCCTCAAGTGGAATGGACACCGCGATGCCCTGACTCGAAATAAGGCCGGATATCCCTGCAGTGACTTCAATGCAGGTTCGTCTTGCATCTCCCAAGAAGAAAGGATGTCTGAATCCCCTGTGGAGACCACAGAGAAACACCTAGTTCCCCACCTCATCGCGACCGGAGGCCTCACATCCTTTGAAAACTCCAGAGGTACGCGAAGATCAGTGCCTCCAAAGGAGACGATGCCTGACTCCTCGTGAAACTTGATAGGAGTCCCAGGATTCTTGTGGCACGTGGAAAGGGACCCTTGGCCTCCCGCCTCAGCTGGAGAGGCATTCCAATTGCCCTGCCAAGCCTCGAGGAGAATCCCGAGTTGTCCCTCGCAACTAGGCAGGAGTCCTGACGTCGCTGAAGAAACACGTGGGTGGAAGGGCCATCCCCGTCGTAACTCGATAATATACCCCAGGTTACCGCCGCAACTCGAGAAAAACCATGAGACTTCCCCCTCGCCGGGAGATGAGGCCCGATTCCCCTGCACTGCGTGCAGAGCAATTCCGTGTTGCACATCACACATGAAAGGAGCCTTGATTTCCTTGATTGCACTCCAGAGAAACCCCAAGAACACTGTTTCAAGGCTAGAGGGATCCTGAGGTCACTGTAGCAACACGAAAGAACTCTGTGGACCAAAAATCAACTCGAAAAGAGAGGTTAGTCCCTGGATTCGTCTCCAGAGGAATACCACCTTACCACAAGCACCTCAAGAGGAGTCTTCTCTCAGCTCTAGGTATGTGAGAGGGACCCTGAGTTTGCGGCCTCAAGTGGAATGGACACCGCGATGCCCTGACTCGAAATAAGGCCAGATATCCCTGCAGTGACTTCAATGCAGGCTCGTCTTGCATCTCCCACGACGAAAGGATGTCTGAATCCCCTGTGGAAAGCACAGAGAAAGACTTAGTTCCCCACCTCATCGCGACCGATAGCCTCACATCCTTTGAAAACTCCAGAGGTATGCGGAGATCAGTGCCTCCAAAGGAGACGATGCCTGACTCCTCGTGAAACTTGATAGGAGTCCCAGGATTCCTGTGGCACTTGGAAAGGGACACTTGGTCTCCCGCCTCAGCTGGAGAGGCGTCCCAATTGCCCTGCCAAGCATCGAGGAGAATCCAGAGTTGTCCCTCGCAACTAGGCAGGAGTCCTGACGTCGCTGAAGAAACACGTGGGTGGAAGGGCCATCCCCGTCGTAACTCGAGAATATACCCCAGGTTCCCGCCGCAACTCGAGAAAAACCATGAGACTTCCCCCTCGCCGCGAGATGAGGCCCGATTCCCCTGCACTGCATGCAGAGCAATTCCGTGTTGCACATCACACATGAAAGGAGCCTTGATTTCCTTGATGGCACTCCAGAGAAACCCCAAGAACACTGTTTCAAGGCTAGAGGGATCCTGAGGTCACTGTAGCAACACGAAAGAGATCCGTGGGCCAAAAATCAACTCGAGATGAGAGGTTAGTCCCTGGCTTCGACTCCAGAGGAATACCACCTTACCACAAGCACCTCAAGAGGAGGCTTCTCTCAGCTCTAGGTATGTGAGAGGGACCCTGAGTTTGCGGCCTCAAGTGGAATGGACACCGCGATGCCCTGACGCGAAATAAGGCCAGATATCCCTGCAGTGACTTGAATGCAGGCTCGTCTTGCATCTCCCAAGATGAAACGATGTCTGAATCCCCTGTGGAGACCTCAGAGAAAGACCTAGTTCCCCACCTCATCGCGACCGGAGGCCTCACATCCTTTGAAAACTCCAGAGGTACGCGGAGATCAGTGCCTCCAAAGGAGACGATGCCTGACTCCTCGTGAAACTTGATAGGAGACCCAGGATTCCTGTGGCACGTGGAAAGGGACCCTTGGTCTCCCGCCTCAGCTGGAGAGGCGTCCCAATTGCCCTGCCAAGCCTCAAGGAGAATCCCGAGTTGTCCCTCGCAACTAGGCAGAGGTCCTGACGTGGCTGAACAAACACGTGGGTGGAATGGCCATCCCCGTCGTAACTCGAGAATATACCCCAGGTTCCCGCCGCAACTCGAGAAAAACCATGAGACTTCCCCCTCGATGCGAGATGAGGCCCAATTCCCCTGTACTGCGTGCAGAGCAATTCCGTCTTGCACATCACACATGAAAGGAGCCTTGATTTCCTTGATGGCACTCCAGAGAAACCCCAAGAACACTGTTTCAAGGATAGAGGGATCCTGAGGTCACTGTAGCAACACGAAAGAACTCTGTGGACCAAAAATCAACTCGAAAAGTGAGGTTAGTCCCTGGAATCGTCTCCAGAGGAATACCACCTTACCACAAGCACCTCAAGAGGAGGCTTCTCTCAGCTCTAGGTATGTGAGAGGGACCCTGAGTTTGCGGCCTCAAGTGGAATGGACACCGCGATGCCCTGACTCGAAATAAGGCTGGATATCCCTGCAGTGACTTCAATACAGGTTCGTCTTGCATCTCCCAGGACGAAAGGATGTCTGAATCCCCTGTGGAAAGCACAGAGAAAGACTTCGTTCCCCACCTCATCGCGACCGATAGCCTCACATCCATTGAAATTTCCAGAGGTACGCGGAGATCAGTGCCTCCAAAGGAGACGATGCCTGACTCCTCGTGAAACTTGATAGGAGTCCCAGGATTCCTGTGGCACTTGGAAAGGGACACTTGGTCTCCCGCCTCAGCTGGAGAGGCGTCCCAATTGCCCTGCCAAGCCTCGAGGAGAATCCACAGTTGTCCCTCGCAACTAGGCATGAGTCCTGACGTGGCTGAACAAACACGTGGGTGGAAGGGCCATCCCCGTCGTAACTCGAGAATATACCCCAGGTTCCCACCGCAACTCGAGAAAAACCATGAGACTTCCCCCTCGCCGCGAGATGAGGCCCGATTCCCCTGCACTGCGTGCAGAGCAATTCCGTGTTGCACATCACACATGAAAGGAGCCTTGATTTCCTTGATGGCACTCCAGAGAAACCCCAAGAACACTGTTTCAAGGCTAGAGGGATCCTGAGGTCACTGTAGCAACACGAAAGAGCTCCGTGGGCCAAAAATCAACTCGAGATGAGAGGTTAGTCCCTGGCTTCGACTCCAGAGGAATACCACCTTACCACAAGCACCTCAAGAGGAGGCTTCTCTCAGCTCTAGGTATGTGAGAGGGACCCTGAGTTTGCGGCCTCAAGTGGAATGGACACCGCGATGCCCTGACGCGAAATAAGGCTGGATATCCCTGCAGTGACTTGAATGCAGGCTCGTCTTGCATCTCCCAAGATGAAAGGATGTCTGAATACCCTGTGGAGACCACAGAGAAAGACCTAGTTCCCCACCTCATCGCGACCGGAGGCCTCACATCCTTTGAAAATTCCAGAGGTACGCGGAGATCAGTGCCTCCAAAGGAGACGATGTCTGACTCCTCGTGAAACTTGATAGGAGTCCCAGGATTCCTGTGGCACGTGGAAAGGGACCCTTGGTCTCCCGCCTCAGCTGGAGAGGCGTCCCAATTGCCTTGCCAAGCCTCGAGGAGAATCCCGAGTTGTGTCTCGCAACTAGGCAAGAGTCCTGACGTGGCTGAACAAACACGTGTGTGGAAGGGCCATCCTCGTCGTAACTCGAGAATATACCCCAGGTTCCCGCTGCAACTCGAGAAAAACCATGAGACTTCCCCCTCGCCGCGAGATGAGGCCTGATTCCCCTGCACTGCGTGCACAGCAATTCTGTGTTGCACATCACACATGAAAGGAGCCTTGATTTCCTTCATGGCACTCCAGAGAAACCCCAAGAACACTGTTTCAAGGCTAAAGGGATCCTGAGGTCACTGTAGCAACACGAAAGAACTCTGTGGACCAAAAATCAACTCGAGATGAGAGGTAAGTCCCTGGCTTCGACTCCAGAGGAATACCACCTTACCAGAAGCACCTCAAGAGGAGGCTTCTCTCAGCTCTAGGTATGTGAGAGGGACCCTGAGTTTGCGGCCTCAAGTGGAATGGACACCGCGATGCCCTGACTCGAAATAAGGCCGGATATCCCTGCAGTGACTGGAATGCAGGCTCGTCTTGCATCTCCCAAGACGAAAGGGTGTCTGAATCCCCTGTGGAGACCACAGAGAAAGACCTAGTTCCCCACCTCATCGCGACAGGAGGCCTCAAATCCTTTGAAAACTCCAGAGGTATGCGGAGATCAGTGCCTCCAAAGGAGACGATGCCTGACTCCTCGTGAAACTTGATAGGAGACCCAGGATTCCTGTGGCACGTGGAAAGGGACCCTTGGTCTCCCGCCTCAGCTGGAGAGGCGTCCCAATTGCCCTGCAAAGCCTCGAGGAGAATCCAGAGTTCTCCCTCGCAACTAGGCAGGAGTCCTGACATGGCTGAACAAACACGTGTGTGGAAGGGCCATCCCCGTCGTAACTCGAGAATATACCCCAGGTTCCCGCCGCAACTCGAGAAAAACCATGAGACTTCCCCCTCGCCGCGAGATGTGGCCCGTTTCCCCTGCACTGCGTGCAGAGCAATTCCGTGTTGCACATCACACATGAAAGGAGCCTTGATTTCCTTGATGGCACTCCAGAGAAAACCCAAGAACATTGTTTCAAGGCTACAGGGATCCTGAGGTCACTGTAGCAACACGAAAGAGCTCCGTGGACCAAGAATCAACACGAGATGAGAGGTTAGTCCCTGGCTTCGACTCCTGAGGAATACCACCTTACCACAAGCACCTCAAGAGGAGGCTTCTCTCAGCTCTAGGTATGTGAGAGGGATCCTGAGTTTGCGGCCTCAAGTGGAATGGACACCGCGATGCCCTGACTCGAAATAAGGCCGGATATCCCTGCAGTGACTTGAATGCAGGCTCGTCTTGCATCTCCCAAGAAGAAAGGATGTCTGAATCCCCTGTGGAGACCACAGAGAAACACCTAGTTCCCCACTTCATCGCGACCGGAGGCCTCACATCCTTTGAAAACTCCAGAGGTACGCGGAGATCAGTGCCTCCAAAGGAGACGATGCCTGACTCCTCGTGAAACTTGATAGGAGTCCCAGGATTCTTGTGGCACGTGGAAAGGGACCCTTGGTCTCCCGCCTCAGCTGGAGAGGCGTTCCAATTGCCCTGCCAAGCCTCGAGGAGAATCCCGAGTTGTCCCTCGCAACTAGGCAGGAGTCCTGACGTGGCTGAACAAACACGTGGGTGGAAGGGCCATCCCCGTCGTAACTCGAGAATATACCCCAGGTTCCCGCCGCAACTCGAGAAAAACCATGAAACTTCCCCCTCGCCGCGAGATGAGGCCCGATTCCCCTGCACTGCGTGCAGAGCAATTCCGTGTTGCACATCACACATGAAAGGGGCCTTGATTTCCTTGATGGCACTCCAGAGAAACCCCAAGAACACTGTTTCAAGGCTAGAGGGATCCTGAGGTCACTTTAGCAAAACGAAAGAGCTCCGTGGGCCAAAAATCAACTCGAGATGAGAGGTTAGTCCCTGGCTTCGACTCCAGAGGAATACCACCTTACCACAGGCACCTCAAGAGGAGGCTTCTCTCAGCTCTAGGTATGTGAGAGGGACCCTGAGTTTGCGGCCTCAAGTGGAATGGACACCACGATGCCCTGACGCGAAATAAGGCTGGATATCCCTGCAGTGACTTGAATGCAGGCTCGTCTTGCATCTCCCAAGATGAAAGGATGTCTGAATCCCCTGTGGAGACCACAGAGAAAGACCTAGTTCCCCACCTCATCGCGACCGGAGGCCTCACATCCTTTGAAAACTCCAGAGGTACGCGGAGATCAGTGCCTCCAAAGGAGACGATGCCTGACTCCTCGTGAAACTTGATAGGAGTCCCAGGATTCCTGTGGCACGTGGAAAGGGACACTTGGTCTCCCGCCTCAGCTGGAGAGGCGTCCCAATTGCCTTGCCAAGCCTCGAGGAGAATCCCGAGTTGTGTCTCGCAACTAGGCAGGAGTCCTGACGTGGCTGAACAAACACGTGTGTGGAAGGGAGATCCCCGTCGTAACTCGAAACTATACCCCAGGTTCCCGCCGCAACTCGAGAACAACCATGAGACTTCCCCCTCGCCGCGAGATGTGGCCCGATTCCCCTACACTGCGTGCAGAGCAATTCCGTGTTGCACATCACACATGAAAGGAGCCTTAATTTCCTTGATGGCACTCCAGAGAAACCCCAAGAACACTGTTTCAAGGCTAGAGGGATCCTGAGGTCACTGTAGCAACACGAAAGAGCTCCGTGGACCAAGAATCAACACGAGATGAGAGGTTAGTCCCTGGCTTCGACTCCTGAGGAATACCACCTTACCACAAGCACCTCAAGAGGAGGCTTCTCTCAGCTCTAGGTATGTGAGAGGGATCCTGAGTTTGCGGCCTCAAGTGGAATGGACACCGCGATGCCCTGACTCGAAATAAGGCCGGATATCCCTGCAGTGACTTCAATGCAGGTTCGTCTTGCATCTCCCAAGAAGAAAGGATGTCTGAATCCCCTGTGGAGACCACAGAGAAACACCTAGTTCCCCACCTCATCGCGACCGGAGGCCTCACATCCTTTGAAAACTCCAGAGGTACGCGGAGATCAGTGCCTCCAAAGGAGACGATGCCTGACTCCTCGTGAAACTTGATAGGAGTCCCAGGATTCTTGTGGCACGTGGAAAGGGACCCTTGGCATCCCGCCTCAGCTGGAGAGGCATTCCAATTGCCCTGCCAAGCCTCGAGGAGAATCCCGAGTTGTCCCTCGCAACTAGGCAGGAGTCCTGACGTCGCTGAAGAAACACGTGGGTGGAAGGGCCATCCCCGTCGTAACTCGATAATATACCCCAGGTTCCCGCCGCAACTCGAGAAAAACCATGAGACTTCCCCCTCGCCGGGAGATGAGGCCCGATTCCCCTGCACTGCGTGCAGAGCAATTCCGTGTTGCACATCACACATGAAAGGAGCCTTGATTTCCTTGATGGCACTCCAGAGAAACCCCAAGAACACTGTTTCAAGGCTAGAGGGATCCTGAGGTCACTGTAGCAACATGAAAGAGCTCCGTGGGCCAAAAATCAACACGAGATGAGAGGTTAGTCCCTGGCTTCGACTCCTGAGGAATACCACCTTACCACAAGCACCTCAAGAGGAGGCTTCTCTCAGCTCTAGGTATGTGAGAGGGATCCTGAGTTTGCGGCCTCAAGTGGAATGGACACCGCGATTCCCTGACTCGAAATAAGGCCGGATATCCCTGCAGTGACTTGAATGCAGGCTCGTCTTGCATCTCCCAAGAAGAAAGGATGTCTGAATCCCCTGTGGAGACCACAGAGAAACACCTAGTTCCCCACCTCATCGCGACCGGAGGCCTCAAATCCTTTGAAAACTCCAGAGGTACGCGGAGATCAGTGCCTCCAAAGGAGACGATGCCTGACTCCTCGTGAAACTTAATAGGAGTCCCAGGATTCTTGTGGCACGTGGAAAGGGACCCTTGGTCTCCCGCCTCAGCTGGAGAGGCGTTCCAATTGCCCTGCCAAGCCTCGAGGAGAATCCCGAGTTGTCCCTCGCAACTAGGCAGGAGTCCTGACGTGGCTGAACAAACACGTGGGTGGAAGGGCCATCCCCGTCGTAACTCGAGAATATACCCCAGGTTCCCGCCGCAACTCGAGAAAAACCATGAGACTTCCCCCTCGATGCGAGATGAGGCCCGATTCCCCTGTACTGCGTGCAGAGCAATTCCGTCTTGCACATCACACATGAAAGGAGCCTTGATTTCCTTGATGGCACTCCAGAGAAACCCCAAGAACACTGTTTCAAGGATAGAGGGATCCTGAGGTCACTGTAGCAACACGAAAGAACTCTGTGGACCAAAAATCAACTCGAAAAGAGGGGTTAGTCCCAGGATTCGTCTCCAGAGGAATACCACCTTACCACAAGCACCTCAAGAGGAGGCTTCTCTCAGCTCTAGGTATGTGAGAGGGACCCTGAGTTTGCGGCCTCAAGTGGAATGGACACCGCGATGCCCTGACTCGAAATAAGGCCGGATATCCCTGCAGTGACTTCAATGCAGGCTCGTCTTGCATCTCCCAGGACGAAAGGATGTCTGAATCCCCTGTGGAAAGCAGAGAGAAAGACTTAGTTCCCCACCTCATCGCGACCGGAGGCCTCACATCCTTTGAAAACTCCAGAGGTACGCGGAGATCAGTGTCTCCAAAGGAGACGATGCCTGACTCCTCGTGAAACTTGATAGGAGTCCCAGGATTCCTGTGGCACTTGGAAAGGGACACTTGGTCTCCCGCCTCAGCTGGAGAGGCGTCCCAATTGCCCTGCCAAGCCTCGAGGAGAATCCAGAGTTGTCCCTCGCAACTAGGCAGGAGTCCTGACGTCGCTGAAGAAACACGTGGGTGGAAGGGCCATCCCCGTCGTAACTAGAGAATATACCCCAGATTCCCGCCGCAACTCGAGAAAAACCATGAGACTTCCCCCTCGCCGTGAGATGAGGCCCGATTCCCCTGCACTGCGTGCAGAGCAATTCCGTGTTGCACATCACACATGAAAGGAGCCTTGATTTCCTTGATGGCACTCCAGAGAAACCCCAAGAACACTGTTTCAAGGCTAGAGGGATCCTGAGGTCACTGTAGCAACACGAAAGAGCTCCGTGGGCCAAAAATCACCTCGAGATGAGAGGTTAGTCCCTGGCTTCGACTCCAGAGGAATACCACCTTACCACAAGCACCTCAAGAGGAGGCTTCTCTCAGCTCTAGGTATGTGAGAGGGACCCTGAGTTTGCGGCCTCAAGTGGAATGGACACCGCGATGCCCTGACGTGAAATAAGGCTGGATATCCCTGCAGTGACTTGAATGCAGGCTCGTCTTGCATCTCCCAAGATGAAAGGATGTCTGAATACCCTGTGGAGACCACAGAGAAAGACCTAGTTCCCCACCTCATCGCGACCGGAGGCCTCACATCCTTTGAAAACTCCAGAGGTACGCGGAGATCAGTGCCTCCAAAGGAGACGATGCCTGACTCCTCGTGAAACTTGATAGGAGTCCCAGGATTCCTGTGGCACGTGGAAAGGGACACTTGGTCTCCCGCCTCAGCTGGAGAGGCGTCCCAATTGCCTTGCCAAGCCTCGAGGAGAATCCCGAGTTGTGTCTCGCAACTAGGCAGGAGTCCGGACATGGCTGAACAAACACGTGTGTGGAAGGGCCATCCCCGTCGTAACTCGAAACTATACCCCAGGTTCCCGCCGCAACTCGAGAACAACCATGAGACTTCCCCCTCGCCGCGAGATGTGGCCCGATTCCCCTACACTGCGTGCAGAGCAATTCCGTGTTGCACATCACACATGAAAGGAGCCTTAATTTCCTTGATGGCACTCCAGAGAAACCCCAAGAACACTGTTTCAAGGCTAGAGGGATCCTGAGGTCACTGTAGCAACACGAAAGAGCTCCGTGGACCAAGAATCAACACGAGATGAGAGGTTAGTCCCTGGCTTCGACTCCTGAGGAATACCACCTTACCACAAGCACCTCAAGAGGAGGCTTCTCTCAGCTCTAGGTATGTGAGAGGGATCCTGAGTTTGCGGCCTCAAGTGGAATGGACACCGCGATGCCCTGACTCGAAATAAGGCCGGATATCCCTGCAGTGACTTCAATGCAGGTTCGTCTTGCATCTCCCAAGAAGAAAGGATGTCTGAATCCCCTGTGGAGACCACAGAGAAACACCTAGTTCCCCACCTCATCGCGACCGGAGGCCTCACATCCTTTGAAAACTCCAGAGGTACGCGAAGATCAGTGCCTCCAAAGGAGACGATGCCTGACTCCTCGTGAAACTTGATAGGAGTCCCAGGATTCTTGTGGCACGTGGAAAGGGACCCTTGGCCTCCCGCCTCAGCTGGAGAGGCATTCCAATTGCCCTGCCAAGCCTCGAGGAGAATCCCGAGTTGTCCCTCGCAACTAGGCAGGAGTCCTGACGTCGCTGAAGAAACACGTGGGTGGAAGGGCCATCCCCGTCGTAACTCGATAATATACCCCAGGTTCCCGCCGCAACTCGAGAAAAACCATGAGACTTCCCCCTCGCCGGGAGATGAGGCCCGATTCCCCTGCACTGCGTGCAGAGCAATTCCGTGTTGCACATCACACATGAAAGGAGCCTTGATTTCCTTGATTGCACTCCAGAGAAACCCCAAGAACACTGTTTCAAGGCTAGAGGGATCCTGAGGTCACTGTAGCAACACGAAAGAACTCTGTGGACCAAAAATCAACTCGAAAAGAGAGGTTAGTCCCTGGATTCGTCTCCAGAGGAATACCACCTTACCACAAGCACCTCAAGAGGAGTCTTCTCTCAGCTCTAGGTATGTGAGAGGGACCCTGAGTTTGCGGCCTCAAGTGGAATGGACACCGCGATGCCCTGACTCGAAATAAGGCCAGATATCCCTGCAGTGACTTCAATGCAGGCTCGTCTTGCATCTCCCACGACGAAAGGATGTCTGAATCCCCTGTGGAAAGCACAGAGAAAGACTTAGTTCCCCACCTCATCGCGACCGATAGCCTCACATCCTTTGAAAACTCCAGAGGTACGCGGAGATCAGTGCCTCCAAAGGAGACGATGCCTGACTCCTCGTGAAACTTGATAGGAGTCCCAGGATTCCTGTGGCACTTGGAAAGGGACACTTGGTCTCCCGCCTCAGCTGGAGAGGCGTCCCAATTGCCCTGCCAAGCATCGAGGAGAATCCAGAGTTGTCCCTCGCAACTAGGCAGGAGTCCTGACGTCGCTGAAGAAACACGTGAGTGGAAGGGCCATCCCCGTCGTAACTCGAGAATATACCCCAGGTTCCCGCCGCAACTCGAGAAAAACCATGAGACTTCCCCCTCGCCGCGAGATGAGGCCCGATTCCCCTGCACTGCATGCAGAGCAATTCCGTGTTGCACATCACACATGAAAGGAGCCTTGATTTCCTTGATGGCACTCCAGAGAAACCCCAAGAACACTGTTTCAAGGCTAGAGGGATCCTGAGGTCACTGTAGCAACACGAAAGAGATCCGTGGGCCAAAAATCAACTCGAGATGAGAGGTTAGTCCCTGGCTTCGACTCCAGAGGAATACCACCTTACCACAAGCACCTCAAGAGGAGGCTTCTCTCAGCTCTAGGTATGTGAGAGGGACCCTGAGTTTGCGGCCTCAAGTGGAATGGACACCGCGATGCCCTGACGCGAAATAAGGCTGGATATCCCTGCAGTGACTTGAATGCAGGCTCGTCTTGCATCTCCCAAGATGAAACGATGTCTGAATCCCCTGTGGAGACCTCAGAGAAAGACCTAGTTCCCCACCTCATCGCGACCGGAGGCCTCACATCCTTTGAAAACTCCAGAGGTACGCGGAGATCAGTGCCTCCAAAGGAGACGATGCCTGACTCCTCGTGAAACTTGATAGGAGACCCAGGATTCCTGTGGCACGTGGAAAGGGACCCTTGGTCTCCCGCCTCAGCTGGAGAGGCGTCCCAATTGCCCTGCCAAGCCTCGAGGAGAATCCCGAGTTGTCCCTCGCAACTAGGCAGAGGTCCTGACGTGGCTGAACAAACACGTGGGTGGAATGGCCATCCCCGTCGTAACTCGAGAATATACCCCAGGTTCCCGCCGCAACTCGAGAAAAACCATGAGACTTCCCCCTCGATGCGAGATGAGGCCCAATTCCCCTGTACTGCGTGCAGAGCAATTCCGTCTTGCACATCACACATGAAAGGAGCCTTGATTTCCTTGATGGCACTCCAGAGAAACCCCAAGAACACTGTTTCAAGGATAGAGGGATCCTGAGGTCACTGTAGCAACACGAAAGAACACTGTGGACCAAAAATCAACTCGAAAAGTGAGGTTAGTCCCTGGAATCGTCTCCAGAGGAATACCACCTTACCACAAGCACCTCAAGAGGAGGCTTCTCTCAGCTCTAGGTATGTGAGAGGGACCCTGAGTTTGCGGCCTCAAGTGGAATGGACACCGCGATGCCCTGACTCGAAATAAGGCCGGATATCCCTGCAGTGACTTGAATGCAGGCTCGTCTTGCATCTCCCAAGAAGAAAGGATGTCTGAATCCCCTGTGGAGACCACAGAGAAACACCTAGTTCCCCACTTCATCGCGACCGGAGGCCTCACATCCTTTGAAAACTCCAGAGGTACGCGGAGATCAGTGCCTCCAAAGGAGACGATGCCTGACTCCTCGTGAAACTTGATAGGAGTCCCAGGATTCTTGTGGCACGTGGAAAGGGACCCTTGGTCTCCCGCCTCAGCTGGAGAGGCGTTCCAATTGCCCTGCCAAGCCTCGAGGAGAATCCCGAGTTGTCCCTCGCAACTAGGCAGGAGTCCTGACGTGGCTGAACAAACACGTGGGTGGAAGGGCCATCCCCGTCGTAACTCGAGAATATACCCCAGGTTCCCGCCGCAACTCGAGAAAAACCATGAAACTTCCCCCTCGCCGCGAGATGAGGCCCGATTCCCCTGCACTGCGTGCAGAGCAATTCCGTGTTGCACATCACACATGAAAGGGGCCTTGATTTCCTTGATGGCACTCCAGAGAAACCCCAAGAACACTGTTTCAAGGCTAGAGGGATCCTGAGGTCACTTTAGCAAAACGAAAGAGCTCCGTGGGCCAAAAATCAACTCGAGATGAGAGGTTAGTCCCTGGCTTCGACTCCAGAGGAATACCACCTTACCACAAGCACCTCAAGAGGAGGCTTCTCTCAGCTCTAGGTATGTGAGAGGGACCCTGAGTTTGCGGCCTCAAGTGGAATGGACACCACGATGCCCTGACGCGAAATAAGGCTGGATATCCCTGCAGTGACTTGAATGCAGGCTCGTCTTGCATCTCCCAAGATGAAAGGATGTCTGAATCCCCTGTGGAGACCACAGAGAAAGACCTAGTTCCCCACCTCATCGCGACCGGAGGCCTCACATCCTTTGAAAACTCCAGAGGTACGCGGAGATCAGTGCCTCCAAAGGAGACGATGCCTGACTCCTCGTGAAACTTGATAGGAGTCCCAGGATTCCTGTGGCACGTGGAAAGGGACACTTGGTCTCCCGCCTCAGCTGGAGAGGCGTCCCAATTGCCTTGCCAAGCCTCGAGGAGAATCCCGAGTTGTGTCTCGCAACTAGGCAGGAGTCCTGACGTGGCTGAACAAACACGTGTGTGGAAGGGAGATCCCCGTCGTAACTCGAGAATATACCCCAGGTTCCCGCCGCAACTCGAGAAAAACCATGAGACTTGCCCCTCGCCGCGAGATGAGGCCCGATTCCCCTGCACTGCGTGCAGAGCAATTCTGTGTTGCACATCACACAAGAAAGGAGCCTTGATTTCCTTCATGGCACTCCAGAGAAACCCCAAGAACACTGTTTCAAGGCTAGAGGGATCCTGAGGTCACTGTAGCAACACGAAAGAGCTCCGTGTACCAAAAATCAACTCGAGATGAGAGGTTAGTCCCTGGCTTCGACTCCAGAGGAATACCACCTTACCACAAGCACCTCAAGAGGAGGCTTCTCTCAGCTCTAGGTATGTGAGAGGGACCCTGAGTTTGCGGCCTCAAGTGGAATGGACACCGCGATGCCCTGACTCGAAATAAGGCTGGATATCCCTGCAGTGACTGGAATGCAGGCTCGTCTTGCATCTCCCAAGACAAAAGGGTGTCTGATTCCCCTGTGGAGACCACAGAGAAAGACCTAGTTTCCCACCTCATCGCGACCGGAGGCCTCAAATCCTTTGAAAACTCCAGAGGTATGCGGAGATCAGTGCCTCCAAAGGAGACGATACCTGACTCCTCGTGAAACTTGATAGGAGACCCAGGATTCCTGTGGCACGTGGAAAGGGACACTTGGTCTCCCGCCTCAGCAGGAGAGGCGTTCCAATTGCCCTGCCAAGCCTCGAGGAGAATCCCGAGTTGTCCCTCGCAACTAGGCAGAGGTCCTGACGTGGCTGAACAAACACGTGGGTGGAAGGGCCATCCCCGTCGTAACTCGAGAATATACCCCAGGTTCCCGCCGCAACTCGAGAAAAACCATGAGACTTCCCCCTCGCCACGAGATGAGGCCCGATTCCCCTGCACTGCGTGCAGAGCACTTCCTTGTTGCACATCACACATGAAAGGAGCCTTGATTTCCTTGATGGCACTCCAGAGAAACCCCAAGAACACTGTTTCAAGGCTAGAGGGATCCTGAGGTCACTGTAGCAACACGAAAGAGCTCCGTGGGCCAAAAATCAACTCGAGATGAGAGGTTAGTCCCTGGCTTCGACTCCAGAGGAATACCACCTTACCACAAGCACCTCAAGAGGAGGCTTCTCTCAGCTCTAGGTATGTGAGAGGGACCCTGAGTTTGCGGCCTCAAGTGGAATGGACACCGCGATGCCCTGACGCGAAATAAGGCTGGATATCCCTGCAGTGACTTGAATGCAGGCTCGTCTTGCATCTCCCAAGATGAAAGGATGTCTGAATCCCCTGTGGAGACCACAGAGAAAGACCTAGTTCCCCACCTCATCGCGACCGGAGGCCTCACATCCTTTGAAAACTCCAGAGGTACGCGGAGATCAGTGCCTCCAAAGGAGACGATGCCTGACTCCTCGTGAAACTTGATAGGAGTCCCAGGATTCCTGTGGCACGTGGAAAGGGACCCTTGGTCTCCCGCCTCAGCTGGAGAGGCGTCCCAATTGCCTTGCCAAGCCTCGAGGAGAATCCCGAGTTGTGTCTCGCAACTAGGCAGGAGTCCTGACGTGGCTGAACAAACACGTGTGTGGAAGGGCCATCCCCGTCGTAACTCGAGAATATACCCCAGGTTCCCGCCGCAACTCGAGAAAAACCATGAGACTTGCCCCTCGCCGCGAGATGAGGCCCGATTCCCCTGCACTGCGTGCAGAGCAATTCTGTGTTGCACATCACACATGAAAGGAGCCTTGATTTCCTTCATGGCACTCCAGAGAAACCCCAAGAACACTGTTTCAAGGCTAGAGGGATCCTGAGGTCACTGTAGCAACACGAAAGAGCTCCGTGGACCAAAAATCAACTCGAGATGAGAGATTAGTCCCTGGCTTCGACTCCAGAGGAATACCACCTTACCACAAGCACCTCAAGAGGAGGCTTCTCTCAGCTCTAGGTATGTGAGAGGGATCCTGAGTTTGCGGCCTCAAGTGGAATGGACACCGCGATGCCCTGACTCGAAATAAGGCCGGATATCCCTGCAGTGACTGGAATGCAGGCTCGTCTTGCATCTCCCAAGAAGAAAGGATGTCTGAATCCCCTGTGGAGACCACAGAGAAAGACCTAGTTCCCCACCTCATCGCGACCGGAGGCCTCACATCCTTTGAAAACTCCAGAGGTATGCGGAGATCAGTGCCTCCAAAGGAGACGATGCCTGACTCCTCGTGAAACTTGATAGGAGACCCAGGATTCCTGTGGCACGTGGAAAGGGACCCTTGGTCTTCCGCCTCAGCTGGAGAGGCGTTCCAATTGCCCTGCCAAGCCTCGAGGAGAATCCCGAGTTGTCCCTCGCAACTAGGCAGAGGTCCTGACGTGGCTGAACAAACACGTGGGTGGAAGGGCCATCCCCGTCGTAACTCGAGAATATACCCCAGGTTCCCGCCACAACTCGAGAAAAACCATGAGACTGCCCCCTCGCCGCGAGATGAGGCCCGATTCCCCTGCACTGCGTGCAGAGCAATTCCGTGTTGCACATCACACATGAAAGGAGCCTTGATTTCCTTGATGGCACTCCAGAGAAACCCCAAGAACACTGTTTCAAGGCTAGAGGGATCCTGAGGTCACTGTAGCAACACGACAGAGCTCCGTGGACCAAGAATCAACACGAGATGAGAGGTTAGTCCCTGGCTTCGACTCCTGACGAATACCACCTTACCACAAGCACCTCAAGAGGAGGCTTCTCTCAGCTCTAGGTATGTGAGAGGGACCCTGAGTTTGCGGCCTCAAGTGGAATGGACACCGCGATGCCCTGACGCGAAATAAGGCTGGATATCCCTGCAGTGACTTGAATGCAGGCTCGTCTTGCATCTCCCAAGAAGAAAGGATGTCTGAATCCCCTGTGGAGACCACAGAGAAACACCTAGTTCCCCACCTCATCGCGACCGGAGGCCTCACATCCTTTGAAAACTCCAGAGGTACGCGGAGATCAGTGCCTCCAAAGGAGACGATGCCTGACTCCTCGTGAAACTTGATAGGAGTCCCAGGATTCTTGTGGCACGTGGAAAGGGACCCTTGGTCTCCCGCCTCAGCTGGAGAGGCGTTCCAATTGCCCTGCCAAGCCTCGAGGAGAATCCCGAGTTGTCCCTCGCAACTAGGCAGGAGTCCTGACGTGGCTGAACAAACACGTGGGTGGAAGGGCCATCCCCGTCGTAACTCGAGAATATACCCCAGGTTCCCGCCGCAACTCGAGAAAAACCATGAGACTTCCCCCTCGCCGCGAGATGAGGCCCGATTCCCCTTCACTGTGTGCACAGCAATTCTGTGTTGCACATCACACATGAAAGGAGCCTTGATTTCCTTCATGGCACTCCAGAGAAACCCCAAGAACACTGTTTCAAGGCTAGAGGGATCCTGAGGTCACTGTAACAACAAGAAAGAACTCTGTGGACCAAAAATCAACTCGAGATGAGAGGTAAGTCCCTGGCTTCGACTCCAGAGGAATACCACCTTACCAGAAGCACCTCAAGAGGAGGCTTCTCTCAGCTCTAGGTATGTGAGAGGGACCCTGAGTTTGCGGCCTCAAGTGGAATGGACACCGCGATGCTCTGACTCGAAATAAGGCCGGATATCCCTGCAGTGACTGGAATGCAGGCTCGTCTTGCATCTCCCAAGACGAAAGGGTGTCTGAATCCCCTGTGGAGACCACAGAGAAAGACCTAGTTCCCACCTCATCGCGACAGGAGGCCTCAAATCCTTTGAAAACTCCAGAGGTATGCGGAGATCAGTGCCTCCAAAGGAGACGATGCCTGACTCCTCGTGAAACTTGATAGGAGACCCAGGATTCCTGTGGCACGTGGAAAGGGACCCTTGGTCTCCCGCCTCAGCTGGAGAGGCGTCCCAATTGCCCTGCAAAGCCTCGAGGAGAATCCCGAGTTGTCCCTCGCAACTAGGCAGGAGTCCTGACATGGCTGAACACACACGTGTGTGGAAGGGCCATCCCCGTCGTAACTCGAGAATATACCCCAGGTTCCCGCCGCAACTCGAGAAAAACCATGAGACTTCCCCTCGCAGCGTGATGTGGCCGGTTTCCCCTGCACTGCGTGCAGAGCAATTCTGTGTTGCACATCACACATGAAAGGAGCCTTGATTTCCTTGATGGGACTCCAGAGAAACCCCAAGAACACTGTTTCAAGGCTAGAGGGATCCTGAGGTCACTGTAGCAACACGAAAGAGCTCCGTGGACCAAGAATCAACACGAGATGAGAGGTTAGTCCCTGGCTTCGACTCCTGAGGAATACCACCTTACCACAAGCACCTCAAGAGGAGGCTTCTCTCAGCTCTAGGTATGTGAGAGGGATCCTGAGTTTGCGGCCTCAAGTGGAATGGACACCGCGATGCCCTGACTCGAAATAAGGCCGGATATCCCTGCAGTGACTTGAATGCAGGCTCGTCTTGCATCTCGCAAGAAGAAAGGATGTCTGAATCCCCTGTGGAGACCACAGAGAAACACCAAGTTCCCCACCTCATCGCGACCGGAGGCCTCACATCCTTTGAAAACTCCAGAGGTACGCGGAGATCAGTGCCTCCAAAGGAGACGATGCCTGACTCCTCGTGAAACTTGATAGGAGTCCCAGGATTCTTGTGGCACGTGGAAAGGGACCCTTGGTCTCCCGCCTCAGCTGGAGAGGCGTTCCAATTGCCCTGCCAAGCCTCGAGGAGAATCCCGAGTTGTCCCTCGCAACTAGGCAGGAGTCCTGACGTGGCTGAACAAACACGTGGGTGGAAGGGCCATCCCCGTCGTAACTCGAGAATATACCCCAGGTTCCCGCTGCAACTCGAGAAAAATCATGAGACTTCCCCCTCGCCGCGAGATGAGGCCCGATTCCCCTGCACTGCGTGCAGAGCAATTCCGTGTTGCACATTACACATGAAAGGAGCCTTGATTTCCTTGATGGCACTCCAGAGAAACCCCAAGAACACTGTTTCAAGGCTAGAGGGATCCTGAGGTCACTGTAGCAAAACGAAAGAGCTCCGTGGGCCAAAAATCAACTCGAGATGAGAGGTTAGTCCCTGGCTTCGACTCCAGAGGAATACCACCTTACCACAAGCACCTCAAGAGGAGGCTTCTCTCAGCTCTAGGTATGTGAGAGGGACCCTGAGTTTGCGGCCTCAAGTGGAATAGACACCGCGATGCCCTGACGCGAAATAAGGCTGGATATCCCTGCAGTGACTGGAATGCAGGCTCGTCTTGTATCTCCCAAGACAAAAGGGTGTCTGAATCCCCTGTGGAGACCACAGAGAAAGACCTAGTTCCCCACCTCATCGCGACCGGAGGCCTCAAATCCTTTGAAAACTCCAGAGGTATGCGGAGATCAGTGCCTCCAAAGGAGACGATGCCTGACTCCTCGTGAAACTTGATAGGAGACCCAGGATTCCTGTGGCACGTGGAAAGGGACCCTTGGTCTCCCGCCTCAGCTGGAGAGGCGTTCCAATTGCCCTGCCAAGCCTCGAGGAGAATCCCGAGTTTCCCTCACAACTAGGCAGAGGTCCTGACGTGGCTGAACAAACACGTGGGTGGAAGGGCCATCCCCGTCGTAACTCGAGAATATAGCCCAGGTTCCCGCCGCAACTCGAGAAAAACCATGAGACTTCCCCCTCGCCGCGAGATGAGGCCCGATTCCCCTGCACTGCGTGCAGAGCAATTCCGTGTTGCACATCACACATGAAAGGAGCCTTGATTTCCTTGATGGCACTCCAGAGAAACCCCAAGAACACTGTTTCAAGGCTAGAGGGATCCTGAGGTCACTGTAGCAACACGAAAGAGCTCCGTGGGCCAAAAATCAACTCGAGATGAGAGGGTAGTCCCTGGCTTCGACTCCAGAGGAATACCACCTTACCACAAGCACCTCAAGAGGAGGCTTCTCTCAGCTCTAGGTATGTGAGAGGGACCCTGAGTTTGCGGCCTCAAGTGGAACGGACACCGCGATGCCCTGACGCGAAATAAGGCTGGATATCCCTGCAGTGACTTGAATGCAGGCTCGTCTTGCATCTCCCAAGATGAAAGGATGTCTGAATCCCCTGTGGAGACCACAGAGAAAGACCTAGTTCCCCACCTCATCGCGACCGGAGGCCTCACATCCTTTGAAAATTCCAGAGGTACGCGGAGATCAGTGCCTCCAAAGGAGACGATGCCTGACTCCTCGTGAAACTTGATAGGAGTCCCAGGATTCCTGTGGCACGTGGAAAGGGACACTTGGTCTCCCGCCTCAGCTGGAGAGGCGTCCCAATTGCCTTGCCAAGCCTCGAGGAGAATCCCGAGTTGTGTCTCGCAACTAGGCAAGAGTCCTGACGTGGCTGAACAAACACGTGTGTGGAAGGGCCATCCTCGTCGTAACTCGAGAATATACCCCAGGTTCCCGCTGCAAATCGAGAAAAACCATGAGACTTCCCCCTCGCCGCGAGATGAGGCCTGATTCCCCTGCACTGCGTGCACAGCAATTCTGTGTTGCACATCACACATGAAAGGAGCCTTGATTTCCTTCATGGCACTCCAGAGAAACCCCAAGAACACTGTTTCAAGGCTAAAGGGATCCTGAGGTCACTGTAGCAACACGAAAGAACTCTGTGGACCAAAAATCAACTCGAGATGAGAGGTAAGTCCCTGGCTTCGACTCCAGAGGAATACCACCTTACCAGAAGCACCTCAAGAGGAGGCTTCTCTCAGCTCTAGGTATGTGAGAGGGACCCTGAGTTTGCGGCCTCAAGTGGAATGGACACCGCGATGCCCTGACTCGAAATAAGGCCGGATATCCCTGCAGTGACTGGAATGCAGGCTCGTCTTGCATCTCCCAAGACGAAAGGGTGTCTGAATCCCCTGTGGAGACCACAGAGAAAGACCTAGTTCCCCACCTCATCGCGACAGGAGGCCTCAAATCCTTTGAAAACTCCAGAGGTATGCGGAGATCAGTGCCTCCAAAGGAGACGATGCCTGACTCCTCGTGAAACTTGATAGGAGACCCAGGATTCCTGTGGCACGTGGAAAGGGACCCTTGGTCTCCCGCCTCAGCTGGAGAGGCGTCCCAATTGCCCTGCAAAGCCTCGAGGAGAATCCAGAGTTCTCCCTCGCAACTAGGCAGGAGTCCTGACATGGCTGAACAAACACGTGTGTGGAAGGGCCATCCCCGTCGTAACTCGAGAATATACCCCAGGTTCCCGCCGCAACTCGAGAAAAACCATGAGACTTCCCCCTCGCCGCGAGATGTGGCCCGTTTCCCCTGCACTGCGTGCAGAGCAATTCCGTGTTGCACATCACACATGAAAGGAGCCTTGATTTCCTTGATGGCACTCCAGAGAAAACCCAAGAACATTGTTTCAAGGCTACAGGGATCCTGAGGTCACTGTAGCAACACGAAAGAGCTCCGTGGACCAAGAATCAACACGAGATGAGAGGTTAGTCCCTGGCTTCGACTCCTGAGGAATACCACCTTACCACAAGCACCTCAAGAGGAGGCTTCTCTCAGCTCTAGGTATGTGAGAGGGATCCTGAGTTTGCGGCCTCAAGTGGAATGGACACCGCGATGCCCTGACTCGAAATAAGGCCGGATATCCCTGCAGTGACTTGAATGCAGGCTCGTCTTGCATCTCCCAAGAAGAAAGGATGTCTGAATCCCCTGTGGAGACCACAGAGAAACACCTAGTTCCCCACTTCATCGCGACCGGAGGCCTCACATCCTTTGAAAACTCCAGAGGTACGCGGAGATCAGTGCCTCCAAAGGAGACGATGCCTGACTCCTCGTGAAACTTGATAGGAGTCCCAGGATTCTTGTGGCACGTGGAAAGGGACCCTTGGTCTCCCGCCTCAGCTGGAGAGGCGTTCCAATTGCCCTGCCAAGCCTCGAGGAGAATCCCGAGTTGTCCCTCGGAACTAGGCAGGAGTCCTGACGTGGCTGAACAAACACGTGGGTGGAAGGGCCATCCCCGTCGTAACTCGAGAATATACCCCAGGTTCCCGCCGCAACTCGAGAAAAACCATGAAACTTCCCCCTCGCCGCGAGATGAGGCCCGATTCCCCTGCACTGCGTGCAGAGCAATTCCGTGTTGCACATCACACATGAAAGGGGCCTTGATTTCCTTGATGGCACTCCAGAGAAACCCCAAGAACACTGTTTCAAGGCTAGAGGGATCCTGAGGTCACTTTAGCAAAACGAAAGAGCTCCGTGGGCCAAAAATCAACTCGAGATGAGAGGTTAGTCCCTGGCTTCGACTCCAGAGGAATACCACCTTACCACAAGCACCTCAAGAGGAGGCTTCTCTCAGCTCTAGGTATGTGAGAGGGACCCTGAGTTTGCGGCCTCAAGTGGAATGGACACCGCGATGCCCTGACGCGAAATAAGGCTGGATATCCCTGCAGTGACTTGAATGCAGGCTCGTCTTGCATCTCCCAAGATGAAAGGATGTCTGAATCCCCTGTGGAGACCACAGAGAAAGACCTAGTTCCCCACCTCATCGCGACCGGAGGCCTCACATCCTTTGAAAACTCCAGAGGTACGCGGAGATCAGTGCCTCCAAAGGAGACGATGCCTGACTCCTCGTGAAACTTGATAGGAGTCCCAGGATTCCTGTGGCACGTGGAAAGGGACACTTGGTCTCCCGCCTCAGCTGGAGAGGCGTCCCAATTGCCTTGCCAAGCCTCGAGGAGAATCCCGAGTTGTGTCTCGCAACTAGGCAGGAGTCCTGACGTGGCTGAACAAACACGTGTGTGGAAGGGAGATCCCCGTCGTAACTCGAGAATATACCCCAGGTTCCCGCCGCAACTCGAGAAAAACCATGAGACTTGCCCCTCGCCGCGAGATGAGGCCCGATTCCCCTGCACTGCGTGCAGAGCAATTCTGTGTTGCACATCACACAAGAAAGGAGCCTTGATTTCCTTCATGGCACTCCAGAGAAACGCCAAGAACACTGTTTCAAGGCTAGAGGGATCCTGAGGTCACTGTAGCAACTCGAAAGAGCTCCGTGGACCAAAAATCAACTCGAGATGAGAGGTTAGTCCCTGGCTTCGACTCCAGAGGAATACCACCTTACCACAAGCACTTCAAGAGGAGGCTTCTCTCAGCTCTAGGTATGTGAGAGGGACCCTGAGTTTGCGGCCTCAAGTGGAATGGACACCGCGATGCCCTGACTCGAAATAAGGCTGGATATCCCTGCAGTGACTGGAATGCAGGCTCGTCTTGCATCTCCCAAGACAAAAGGGTGTCTGATTCCCCTGTGGAGACCACAGAGTAAGACCTAGTTTCCCACCTCATCGCGACCGGAGGCCTCAAATCCTTTGAAAACTCCAGAGGTATGCGGAGATCAGTGCCTCCAAAGGAGACGATACCTGACTCCTCGTGAAACTTGATAGGAGACCCAGGATTCCTGTGGCACGTGGAAAGGGACACTTGGTCTCCCGCCTCAGCAGGAGAGGCGTTCCAATTGCCCTGCCAAGCCTCGAGGAGAATCCCGAGTTGTCCCTCGCAACTAGGCAGAGGTCCTGACGTGGCTGAACAAACACGTGGGTGGAAGGGCCATCCCCGTCGTAACTCGAGAATATACCCCAGGTTCCCGCCGCAACTCGAGAAAAACCATGAGACTTCCCCCTCGCCGCGAGATGAGGCCCGATTCCCCTGCACTGCGTGCAGAGCACTTCCGTGTTGCACATCACACATGAAAGGAGCCTTGATTTCCTTGATGGCACTCCAGAGAAACCCCAAGAACACTGTTTCAAGGCTAGAGGGATCCTGAGGTCACTGTAGCAACACGAAAGAGCTCCGTGGGCCAAAAATCAACTCGAGATGAGAGGTTAGTCCCTGGCTTCGACTCCAGAGGAATACCACCTTACCACAAGCACCTCAAGAGGAGGCTTCTCTCAGCTCTAGGTATGTGAGAGGGACCCTGAGTTTGCGGCCTCAAGTGGAATGGACACCGCGATGCCCTGACGCGAAATAAGGCTGGATATCCCTGCAGTGACTTGAATGCAGGCTCGTCTTGCATCTCCCAAGATGAAAGGATGTCTGAATCCCCTGTGGAGACCACAGAGAAAGAACTAGTTCCCCACCTCATCGCGACCGGAGGCCTCACATCCTTTGAAAACTCCAGAGGTACGCGGAGATCAGTGCCTCCAAAGGAGACGATGCCTGACTCCTCGTGAAACTTGATAGGAGACCCAGGATTCCTGTGGCACGTGGAAAGGGACCCTTGGTCTCCCGCCTCAGCAGGAGAGGCGTTCCAATTGCCCTGCCAAGCCTCGAGGAGAATCCCGAGTTGTCCCTCGCAACTAGGCAGAGGTCCTGACGTGGCTGAACAAACACGTGGGTGGAAGGGCCATCCCCGTCGTAACTCGAGAATATACCCCAGGTTCCCGCCGCAACTCGAGAAAAACCATGAGACTTCCCCTTCGCCGCGAGATGTGGCCCGTTTCCCCTGCACTGCGTGCAGAGCAATTCCGTGTTGCACATCACACATGAAAGGAGCCTTGATTTCCTTGATGGCACTCCAGAGAAACCCCAAGAACACTGTTTCAAGGATAGAGGGATCCTGAGGTCACTGTAGCAAAACGAAAGAGCTCCGTGGGCCAAAAATCAACTCGAGATGAGAGGTTAGTCCCTGGCTTCGACTCCAGAGGAATACCACCTTACCACAAGCACCTCAAGAGGAGGCTTCTCTCAGCTCTAGGTATGTGAGAGGGACCCTGAGTTTGCGGCCTCAAGTGGAATGGACACCGCGATGCCCTGACGCGAAATAAGGCTGGATATCCCTGCAGTGACTTGAATGCAGGCTCGTCTTGCATCTCCCAAGAAGAAAGGATGTCTGAATCCCCTGTGGAGACCACAGAGAAAGACCTAGTTCCCCACCTCATCGCGACCAGAGGCCTCACATCCTTTGAAAACTCCAGAGGTACGCGGAGATCAGTGCCTCCAAAGGAGACGATGCCTGACTCCTCGTGAAACTTGATAGGAGTCCCAGGATTCCTGTGGCACGTGGAAAGGGACACTTGGTCTCCCGCCTCAGCTGGAGAGGCGTCCCAATTGTCTTGCCAAGCCTCGAGGAGAATCCCGAGTTGTGTCTCGCAACTAGGCAGGAGTCCTGACGTGGCTGAACAAACACGTGTGTGGAAGGGAGATCCCCGTCGTAACTCGAGAATATACCCCAGGTTCCCGCCGCAACTCGAGAAAAACCATGAGACTTGCCCCTCGCCGCGAGATGAGGCCCGATTCCCCTGCACTGCGCGCAGAGCAATTCTGTGTTGCACATCACACATGAAAGGAGCCTTGATTTCCTTCATGGCACTCCAGAGAAACCCCAAGAACACTGTTTCAAGGCTAGAGGGATCCTGAGGTCACTGTAGCAACACGAAAGAGCTCCGTGGACCAAAAATCAACTCGAGATGAGAGGTTAGTCCCTGGCTTCGACTCCAGAGGAATACCACCTTACCACAAGCACCTCAAGAGGAGGCTTCTCTCAGCTCTAGGTATGTGAGAGGGATCCTGAGTTTGCGGCCTCAAGTGGAATGGACACCGCGATGCCCTGACTCGAAATAAGGCCGGATATCCCTGCAGTGACTGGAATGCAGGCTTGTCTTGCATCTCCCAAGAAGAAAGGATGTCTGAATCCCCTGTGGAGACCACAGAGAAAGACCTAGTTCCCCACCTCATCGCGACCGGAGGCCTCAAATCCTTTGAAAACTCCAGAGGTATGCGGAGATCAGTGCCTCCAAAGGAGACGATGCCTGACTCCTCGTGAAACTTGATAGGAGACCCAGGATTCCTGTGGCACGTGGAAAGGGACCCTTGGTCTCCCGCCTCAGCTGGAGAGGCGTTCCAATTGCCCTGCCAAGCCTCGAGGAGAATCCCGAGTTGTCCCTCGCAACTAGGCAGAGGTCCTGACGTGGCTGAACAAACACGTGGGTGGAAGGGCCATCCCCGTCGTAACTCGAGAATATACCCCAGGTTCCCGCCACAACTCGAGAAAAACCATGAGACTGCCCCCTCGCCGCGAGATGAGGCCCGATTCCCCTGCACTGCGTGCAGAGCAATTCCGTGTTGCACATCACACATGAAAGGAGCCTTGATTTCCTTGATGGCACTCCAGAGAAACCCCAAGAACACTGTTTCAAGGCTAGAGGGATCCTGAGGTCACTGTAGCAACACGACAGAGCTCCGTGGGCCAAAAATCAACTCAAGATGAGAGGTTAGTCCCTGACTTCGACTCCAGAGGAATACCACCTTACCACAAGCACCTCAAGAGGAGGCTTCTCTCAGCTCTAGGTATGTGAGAGGGACCCTGAGTTTGCGGCCTCAAGTGGAATGGACACCGCGACGCCCTGACGCGAAATAAGGCTGGATATCCCTGCAGTGACTTGAATGCAGGCTCGTCTTGCATCTCCCAAGACGAAAGGGTGTCTGAATCCCCTGTGGAGACCACAGAGAAAGACCTAGTTCCCCACCTCATCGCGACAGGAGGCCTCAAATCCTTTGAAAACTCCAGAGGTACGCGGAGATCAGTGCCTCCAAAGGAGACGATGCCTGACTCCTCGTGAAACTTGATAGGAGACCCAGGATTCCTGTGGCACGTGGAAAGGGACCCTTGGTCTCCCGTCTCAGCTGGAGAGGCGTCCCAATTGCCCTGCAAAGCCTCGAGGAGAATCCCGAGTTGTCCCTCGCAACTAGGCAGGAGTCCTGACATGGCTGAACACACACGTGTGTGGAAGGGCCATCCCCGTCGTAACTCGAGAATATACCCCAGGTTCCCGCCGCAACTCGAGAAAAACCATGAGACTTCTCCCTCGCCGCGAGATGAGGCCCGATTCCCCTGCACTGCGTGCAGAGCAATTCCGTGTTGCACATCACACATGAAAGGAGCCTTGATTTCCTTGATGGCACTCCAGAGAAACCCCAAGAACACTGTTTCAAGGCTAGAGGGATCCTGAGGTCACTGTAGCAACACGAAAGAGCTCCGTGGACCAAGAATCAACACGAGATGAGAGGTTAGTCCCTGGCTTCGACTCCTGACGAATACCACCTTACCACAAGCACCTCAAGAGGAGGCTTCTCTCAGCTCTAGGTATGTGAGAGGGACCCTGAGTTTGCGGCCTCAAGTGGAATGGACACCGCGATGCCCTGACGCGAAATAAGGCTGGATATCCCTGCAGTGACTTGAATGCAGGCTCGTCTTGCATCTCCCAAGAAGAAAGGATGTCTGAATCCCCTGTGGAGACCACAGAGAAAGACCTAGTTCCCCACCTCATCGCGACCGGAGGCCTCACATCCTTTGAAAACTCCAGAGGTACGCGGAGATCAGTGCCTCCAAAGGAGACGATGCCTGACTCCTCGTGAAACTTGATAGGAGTCCCAGGATTCTTGTGGCACGTGGAAAGGGACCCTTGGTCTCCCGCCTCAGCTGGAGAGGCGTTCCAATTGCCCTGCCAAGCCTCGAGGAGAATCCCGAGTTGTCCCTCGCAACTAGGCAGGAGTCCTGACGTGGCTGAACAAACACGTGGGTGGAAGGGCCATCCCCGTCGTAACTCGAGAATATACCCCAGGTTCCCGCCGCAACTCGAGAAAAACCATGAGACTTCCCCCTCGCCGCGAGATGAGGCCCGATTCCCCTTCACTGTGTGCACAGCAATTCTGTGTTGCACATCACACATGAAAGGAGCCTTGATTTCCTTCATGGCACTCCAGAGAAACCCCAAGAACACTGTTTCAAGGCTAGAGGGATCCTGAGGTCACTGTAGCAACACGAAAGAACTCTGTGGACCAAAAATCAACTCGAGATGAGAGGTAAGTCCCTGGCTTCGACTCCAGAGGAATACCACCTTACCAGAAGCACCTCAAGAGGAGGCTTCTCTCAGCTCTAGGTATGTGAGAGGGACCCTGAGTTTGCGGCCTCAAGTGGAATGGACACCGCGATGCTCTGACTCGAAATAAGGCCGGATATCCCTGCAGTGACTGGAATGCAGGCTCGTCTTTCATCTCCCAAGACGAAAGGGTGTCTGAATCCCCTGTGGAGACCACAGAGAAAGACCTAGTTCCCCACCTCATCGCGACAGGAGGCCTCAAATCCTTTGAAAACTCCAGAGGTATGCGGAGATCAGTGCCTCCAAAGGAGACGATGCCTGACTCCTCGTGAAACTTGATAGGAGACCCAGGATTCCTGTGGCACGTGGAAAGGGACCCTTGGTCTCCCGCCTCAGCTGGAGAGGCGTCCCAATTGCCCTGCAAAGCCTCGAGGAGAATCCCGAGTTGTCCCTCGCAACTAGGCAGGAGTCCTGACATGGCTGAACAAACACGTGTGTGGAAGGGCCATCCCCGTCGTAACTCGAGAATATACCCCAGGTTCCCGCCGCAACTCGAGAAAAACCATGAGACTTCCCCTCGCAGCGAGATGTGGCCGGTTTCCCCTGCACTGCGAGCAGAGCAATTCTGTGTTGCACATCACACGTGAAAGGAGCCTTGATTTCCTTGATGGGACTCCAGAGAAACCCCAAGAACACTGTTTCAAGGCTAGAGGGATCCTGAGGTCACTGTAGAAACACGAAAGAGCTCCGTGGACCAAGAATCAACACGAGATGAGAGGTTAGTCCCTGGCTTCGACTCCTGAGGAATACCACCTTACCACAAGCACCTCAAGAGGAGGCTTCTCTCAGCTCTAGGTATGTGAGAGGGATCCTGAGTTTGCGGCCTCAAGTGGAATGGACACCGCGATGCCCTGACTCGAAATAAGGCCGGATATCCCTGCAGTGACTTGAATGCAGGCTCGTCTTGCATCTCCCAAGAAGAAAGGATGTCTGAATCCCCTGTGGAGACCACAGAGAAACACCAAGTTCCCCACCTCATCGCGACCGGAGGCCTCACATCCTTTGAAAACTCCAGAGGTACGCGGAGATCAGTGCCTCCAAAGGAGACGATGCCTGACTCCTCGTGAAACTTGATAGGAGTCTCAGGATTCTTGTGGCACGTGGAAAGGGACCCTTGGTCTCCCGCCTCAGCTGGAGAGGCGTTCCAATTGCCCTGCCAAGCCTCGAGGAGAATCCCGAGTTGTCCCTCGCAACTAGGCAGGAGTCCTGACGTGGCTGAACAAACACGTGGGTGGAAGGGCCATCCCCGTCGTAACTCGAGAATATACCCCAGGTTCCCGCTGCAACTCGAGAAAAATCATGAGACTTCCCCCTCGCCGCGAGATGAGGCCCGATTCCCCTGCACTGCGTGCAGAGCAATTCCGTGTTGCACATTACACATGAAAGGAGCCTTGATTTCCTTGATGGCACTCCAGAGAAACCCCAAGAACACTGTTTCAAGGCTAGAGGGATCCTGAGGTCACTGTAGCAAAACGAAAGAGCTCCGTGGGCCAAAAATCAACTCGAGATGAGAGGTTAGTCCCTGGCTTCGACTCCAGAGGAATACCACCTTACCACAAGCACCTCAAGAGGAGGCTTCTCTCAGCTCTAGGTATGTGAGAGGGACCCTGAGTTTGCGGCCTCAAGTGGAATGGACACCGCGATGCCCTGACGCGAAATAAGGTTGGATATCCCTGCAGTGACTGGAATGCAGGCTCGTCTTGTATCTCCCAAGACAAAAGGGTGTCTGAATCCCCTGTGGAGACCACAGAGAAAGACCTAGTTCCCCACCTCATCGCGACCGGAGGCCTCAAATCCTTTGAAAACTCCAGAGGTATGCGGAGATCAGTGCCTCCAAAGGAGACGATGCCTGACTCCTCGTGAAACTTGATAGGAGACCCAGGATTCCTGTGGCACGTGGAAAGGGACCCTTGGTCTCCCGCCTCAGCTGGAGAGGCGTTCCAATTGCCCTGCCCAGCCTCGAGGAGAATCCCGAGTTTCCCTCGCAACTAGGCAGAGGTCCTGACGTGGCTGAACAAACACGTGGGTGGAAGGGCCATCCCCGTCGTAACTCGAGAATATAGCCCAGGTTCCCGCCGCAACTCGAGAAAAACCATGAGACTTCCCCCTCGCCGCGAGATGAGGCCCGATTCCCCTGCACTGCGTGCAGAGCAATTCCGTGTTGCACATCACACATGAAAGGAGCCTTGATTTCCTTGATGGCACTCCAGATAAACCCCAAGAACACTGTTTCAAGGCTAGAGGGATCCTGAGGTCACTGTAGCAACACGAAAGAGCTCCGTGGGCCAAAAATCAACTCGAGATGAGAGGGTAGTCCCTGGCTTCGACTCCAGAGGAATACCACCTTACCACAAGCACCTCAAGAGGAGGCTTCTCTCAGCTCTAGGTATGTGAGAGGGACCCTGAGTTTGTGGCCTCAAGTGGAATGGACACCGCGACGCCCTGACCCGAAATAAGGCTGGATATCCCTGCAGTGACTTGAATGCAGGCTCGTCTTGCATCTCCCAAGACGAAAGGGTGTCTGAATCCCCTGTGGAGACCACAGAGAAAGACCTAGTTCCCCACCTCATCACGACCGGAGGCCTCAAATCCTTTGAAAACTCCAGAGGTATGCGGAGATCAGTGCCTCCAAAGGAGACGATGCCTGATTCCTCGTGAAACTTGATAGGAGACCCAGGATTCCTGTGGCACGTGGAAAGGGACACTTGGTCTCCCGTCTCAGCTGGAGAGGCGTCCCAATTGCCCTGCAAAGCCTCGAGGAGAATCCCGAGTTGTCCCTCGCAACTAGGCAGGAGTCCTGACGTGGCTGAACAAACACGTGGGTGGAAGGGCCATCCCCGTCGTAACTCGAGAATATACCCCAGGTTCCCGCCGCAACTCGAGAAAAACCATGAGACTTCCCCCTCGCCGCGAGATGAGGCCCGATTCCCCTGCACTGCGTGCAGAGCAATTCCGTGTTGCACATCACACATGAAAGGAGCCTTGATTTCCTTGATGGCACTCCAGAGAAACCCAAAGAACACTGTTTCAAGGCTAGAGGGATCCTGAGGTCACTGTAGCAACACGAAAGAGCTCCGTGGACCAAGAATCAACACGAGATGAGAGGTTAGTCCCTGGCTTCGACTCCTGACGAATACCACCTTACCACAAGCACCTCAAGAGGAGGCTTCTCTCAGCTCTAGGTATGTGAGAGGGACCCTGAGTTTGCGGCCTCAAGTGGAATGGACACCGCGATGCCCTGACGCGAAATAAGGCCGGATATCCCTGCAGTGACTTGAATGCAGGCTCGTCTTGCATCTCCCAAGAAGAAAGGATGTCTGAATCCCCTGTGGAGACCACAGAGAAACACCTAGTTCCCCACCTCATCGCGACCGGAGGCCTCACATCCTTTGAAAACTCCAGAGGTACGCGGAGATCAGTGCCCCCAAAGGAGACGATGCCTGGCTCCTCGTGAAACTTGATAGGAGTCCCAGGATTCTTGTGGCACGTGGAAAGGGACCCTTGGTCTCCCGCCTCAGCTAGAGAGGCGTCCCAATTGCACTGCCAATCCTCGAGGAGAATCCGGAGTTGTCCCTCGCAACTAGGCAGGAGTCCTGACGTGGCTGAAGAAACACGTGGTGGAAGGGCCATCCCCGTCGTAACTCGAGAATATACCCCAGGTTCCCGCCGCAACTCGAGAAAAACCATGAGACTTCCCCCTCGCCGCGAGATGAGGCCCGATTTCCCTGCACTGCGTGCACAGCAATTCTGTGTTGCACATCACACATGAAAGGAGCCTTGATTTCCTTCATGGCACTCCAGAGAAACCCCAAGAACACTGTTTCAAGGCTAGAGGGATCCTGAGATCACTGTAGCAACACGAAAGAACTCTGTGGACCAAAAATCAACTCGAGATGAGAGGTAAGTCCCTGGCTTCGACTCCAGAGGAATACCACCTTACCAGAAGCACCTCAAGAGGAGGCTTCTCTCAGCTCTAGGTATGTGAGAGGGACCCTGAGTTTGCGGCCTCAAGTGGAATGGACACCGCGATGCTCTGACTCGAAATAAGGCCGGATATCCCTGCAGTGACTGGAATGCAGGCTCGTCTTGCATCTCCCAAGATGAAAGGGTGTCTGAATCACCTGGGGAGACCACAGAGAAAGACCTAGTTCCCCACCTCATCGCGACAGGAGGCCTCAAATCCTTTGAAAACTCCAGAGGTATGCGGAGATCAGTGCCTCCAAAGGAGACGATGCCTGACTCCTCGTGAAACTTGATAGGAGACCCAGGATTCCTGTGGCACGTGGAAAGGGACCCTTGGTCTCCCGCCTCAGCTGGAGAGGCGTCCCAATTGCCCTGCAAAGCCTCGAGGAGAATCCCGAGTTGTCCCTCGCAACTAGGCAGGAGTCCTGACGTGGCTGAACAAACACGTGTGTGGAAGGGCCATCCCCGTCGTAACTCGAGAATATACCCCAGGTTCCCGCCGCAACTCGAGAAAAACCATGAGACTTCCCCCTCGCCGCGAGATGTGGCCCGTTTCCCCTACACTGCGTGCAGAGCAATTCCGTGTTGCACATCACACATGAAAGGAGCCTTGATTTCCTTGATGGCACTCCAGAGAAACCCCAAGAACACTGTTTCAAGGCTAGAGGGATCCTGAGGTCACTGTAGAAACACGAAAGAGCTCCGTGGACCAAGAATCAACACGAGATGAGAGGTTAGTCCTGGCTTCGACTCCTGAGGAATACCACCTTACCACAAGCACCTCAAGAGGAGGCTTCTCTCAGCTCTAGGTATGTGAGAGGGATCCTGAGTTTGCGGCCTCAAGTGGAATGGACACCGCGATGCCCTGACTCGAAATAAGGCCGGATATCCCTGCAGTGACTGGAATGCAGGCTCGTCTTGCATCTCCCAAGAAGAAAGGATGTCTGAATCCCCTGTGGAGACCACAGAGAAAGACCTAGTTCCCCACCTCATCGCGACCGGAGGCCTCACATCCTTTGAAAACTCCAGAGGTACGCGGAGATCAGTGCCTCCAAAGGAGACGATGCCTGACTCCTCGTGAAACTTGATAGGAGTCCCAGGATTCTTGTGGCACGTGGAAAGGGACCCTTGGTCTCCCGCCTCAGCTGGAGAGGCGTTCCAATTGCCCTGCCAAGCCTCGAGGAGAATCCCGAGTTGTCCCTCGCAACTAGGCAGGAGTCCTGACGTGGCTGAAGAAACACGTGGGTGGAAGGGCCATCCCCGTCGTAACTCGAGAATATACCCCAGGTTCCCGCTGCAACTCGAGAAAAACCATGAGACTTCCCCCTCGCCGCGAGATGAGGCCCGATTCCCCTGCACTGCGTGCAGAGCAATTCCGTGTTGCACATCACACATGAAAGGAGCCTTGATTTCCTTGATGGCACTCCAGAGAAACCCCAAGAACACTGTTTCAAGGCTAGAGGGATCCTGAGGTCACTGTAGCAAAACGAAAGAGCTCCGTGGGCCAAAAATCAACTCGAGATGAGAGGTTAGTCCCTGGCTTCGACTCCAGAGGAATACCACCTTACCACAAGCACCTCAAGAGGAGGCTTCTCTCAGCTCTAGGTATGTGAGAGGGACCCTGAGTTTGCGGCCTCAAGTGGAATGGACACCGCGATGCCCTGACGTGAAATAAGGCTGGATATCCCTGCAGTGACTTGAATGCAGGCTCGTCTTGCATCTCCCAAGATGAAAGGATGTCTGAATCCCCTGTGGAGACCACAGAGAAAGACCTAGTTCCCCACCTCATCGCGACCGGAGGCCTCACATCCTTTGAAAACTCCAGAGGTACGCGGAGATCAGTGCCTCCAAAGGAGACGATGCCTGACTCCTCGTGAAACTTGATAGGAGTCCCAGGATTCCTGTGGCACGTGGAAAGGGACACTTGGTCTCCCGCCTCAGCTGGAGAGGCGTCCCAATTGCCTTGCCAAGCCTCGAGGAGAATCCCGAGTTGTGTCTCGCAACTAGGCAGGAGTCCTGACGTGGCTGAACAAACACGTGTGTGGAAGGGAGATCCCTGTCGTAACTCGAGAATATACCCCAGGTTCCCGCCGCAACTCGAGAAAAACCATGAGACTTGCCCCTCGCCGCGAGATGAGGCCCGATTCCCCTGCACTGCGTGCAGAGCAATTCTGTGTTGCACATCACACATGAAAGGAGCCTTGATTTCCTTCATGGCACTCCAGAGAAACCCCAAGAACGCTGTTTCAAGGCTAGAGGGATCCTGAGGTCACTGTAGCAACACGAAAGAGCTCCGTGGACCAAAAATCAACTCGAGATGAGAGGTTAGTCCCTGGCTTCGACTCCAGAGGAATACCACCTTACCACAAGCACCTCAAGAGGAGGCTTCTCTCAGCTCTAGGTATGTGAGAGGGACCCTGAGTTTGCGGCCTCAAGTGGAATGGACACCGCGATGCCCTGACTCGAAATAAGGCCGGATATCCCTGCAGTGACTGGAATGCAGGCTCGTCGTGCATCTCCCAAGACAAAAGGGTGTCTGAATCCCCTGTGGAGACCACAGAGAAAGACCTAGTTCCCAACCTCATCGCGACAGGAGGCCTCAAATCCTTTGAAAACTCAAGAGGTACGCGGAGATCAGTGCCTCCAAAGGAGACGATGCCTGACTCCTCGTGAAACTTGATAGGAGTCCCAGGATTCCTGTGGCACGTGGAAAGGGACCCTTGGTCTCCCGCCTCAGCTGTAGAGGCGTCCCAATTGCCTTGCCAAGCCTCGAGGAGAATCCCGAGTTGTGTCTCGCAACTAGGCAAGAGTCCTGACATGGCTGAACAAACACGTGTGTGGAAGGGCCATCCCCGTCGTAACTCGAGAATATACCCCAGGTTCCCGCCGCAACTCGAGAAAAACCATGAGACTTCCCCCTCGCCGCGAGATGAGGCCCGATTCCCCTGCACTGCGTGCACAGCAATTCTGTGTTGCACATCACACATGAAAGGAGCCTTGATTTCCTTCATGGCACTCCAGAGAAACCCCAAGAACACTGTTTCAAGGCTAGAGGGATCCTGAGGTCACTGTAGCAACACGAAAGAACTCTGTGGACCAAAAATCAACTCGAGATGAGAGGTAAGTCCCTGGCTTCGACTCCAGAGGAATACCACCTTACCAGAAGCACCTCAAGAGGAGGCTTCTCTCAGCTCTAGGTATGTGAGAGGGACCCTGAGTTTGCGGCCTCAAGTGGAATGGACACCGCGATGCTCTGACTCGAAATAAGGCCGGATATCCCTGCAGTGACTGGAATGCAGGCTCGTCTTGCATCTCCCAAGAAGAAAGGATGTCTGAATCCCCTGTGGAGACCACAGAGAAAGACCTAGTTCCCCACCTCATCGCGACCGGAGGCCTCACATCCTTTGAAAACTCCAGAGGTACGCGGAGATCAGTGCCTCCAAAGGAGACGATGCCTGACTCCTCGTGAAACTTGATAGGAGTCCCAGGATTCCTGTGGCACGTGGAAAGGGACACTTGGTCTCCCGCCTCAGCTGGAGAGGCGTCCCAATTGCCTTGCCAAGCCTCGAGGAGAATCCCGAGTTGTGTCTCGCAACTAGGCACGAGTCCTGACGTGGCTGCACAAACACGTGTGTGGAAGGGAGATCGCCGTCGTAACTCGAGAATATACCCCAGGTTCCCGCCGCAACTCGAGAAAAACCATGAGACTTGCCCCTCGCCGCGAGATGAGGCCCGATTCCCCTGCACTGCGGGCAGAGCAATTCTGTGTTGCACATCACACATGAAAGGAGCCTTGATTTCCTTCATGGCACTCCAGAGAAAACCCAAGAACACTGTTTCAAGGCTAGAGGGATCCTGAGGTCACTGTAGCAACACGAAAGAGCTCCGTGGACCAAAAATCAACTCGAGATGAGAGGTTAGTCCCTGGCTTCGACTCCAGAGGAATACCACCTTACCACAAGCACCTCAAGAGGAGGCTTCTCTCAGCTCTAGGTATGTGAGAGGGATCCTGAGTTTGCGGCCTCAAGTGGAATGGACACCGCGATGCCCTGACTCGAAATAAGGCCGGATATCCCTGCAGTGACTTGAATGCAGGCTCGTCTTGCATCTCCCAAGAAGAAAGGATGTCTGAATCCCCTGTGGAGACCACAGAGAAAGACCTAGTTCCCCACCTCATCGCGACCGGAGGCCTCACATCCTTTGAAAACTCCAGAGGTACGCGGAGATCAGTGCCTCCAAAGGAGACGATGCCTGACTCCTCGTGAAACTTGATAGGAGTCCCAGGATTCTTGTGGCACGTGGAAAGGGACCCTTGGTCTCCCGCCTCAGCTGGAGAGGCGTTCCAATTGCCCTGCCAAGCCTCGAGGAGAATCCCGAGTTGTCCCTCGCAACTAGGCAGGAGTCCTGACGTGGCTGAAGAAACACGTGGGTGGAAGGGCCATCCCCGTCGTAACTCGAGAATATACCCCAGGTTCCCGCTGCAACTCGAGAAAAACCATGAGACTTCCCCCTCGCCGCGAGATGAGGCCCGATTCCCCTGCACTGCGTGCAGAGCAATTCCGTGTTGCACATCACACATGAAAGGAGCCTTGATTTCCTTGATGGCACTCCAGAGAAACCCCAAGAACACTGTTTCAAGGCTAGAGGGATCCTGAGGTCACTGTAGCAAAACGAAAGAGCTCCGTGGGCCAAAAATCAACTCGAGATGAGAGGTTAGTCCCTGGCTTCGACTCCAGAGGAATACCACCTTACCACAAGCACCTCAAGAGGAGGCTTCTCTCAGCTCTAGGTATGTGAGAGGGACCCTGAGTTTGCGGCCTCAAGTGGAATGGACACCGCGATGCCCTGACGTGAAATAAGGCTGGATATCCCTGCAGTGACTTGAATGCAGGCTCGTCTTGCATCTCCCAAGATGAAAGGATGTCTGAATCCCCTGTGGAGACCACAGAGAAAGACCTAGTTCCCCACCTCATCGCGACCGGAGGCCTCACATCCTTTGAAAACTCCAGAGGTACGCGGAGATCAGTGCCTCCAAAGGAGACGATGCCTGACTCCTCGTGAAACTTGATAGGAGTCCCAGGATTCCTGTGGCACGTGGAAAGGGACACTTGGTCTCCCGCCTCAGCTGGAGAGGCGTCCCAATTGCCTTGCCAAGCCTCGAGGAGAATCCCGAGTTGTGTCTCGCAACTAGGCAGGAGTCCTGACGTGGCTGAACAAACACGTGTGTGGAAGGGAGATCCCTGTCGTAACTCGAGAATATACCCCAGGTTCCCGCCGCAACTCGAGAAAAACCATGAGACTTGCCCCTCGCCGCGAGATGAGGCCCGATTCCCCTGCACTGCGTGCAGAGCACTTCTGTGTTGCACATCACACATGAAAGGAGCCTTGATTTCCTTCATGGCACTCCAGAGAAACCCCAAGAACGCTGTTTCAAGGCTAGAGGGATCCTGAGGTCACTGTAGCAACACGAAAGAGCTCCGTGGACCAAAAATCAACTCGAGATGAGAGGTTAGTCCCTGGCTTCGACTCCAGAGGAATACCACCTTACCACAAGCACCTCAAGAGGAGGCTTCTCTCAGCTCTAGGTATGTGAGAGGGACCCTGAGTTTGCGGCCTCAAGTGGAATGGACACCGCGATGCCCTGACTCGAAATAAGGCCGGATATCCCTGCAGTGACTGGAATGCAGGCTCGTCGTGCATCTCCCAAGACAAAAGGGTGTCTGAATCCCCTGTGGAGACCACAGAGAAAGACCTAGTTCCCAACCTCATCGCGACAGGAGGCCTCAAATCCTTTGAAAACTCAAGAGGTACGCGGAGATCAGTGCCTCCAAAGGAGACGATGCCTGACTCCTCGTGAAACTTGATAGGAGTCCCAGGATTCCTGTGGCACGTGGAAAGGGACCCTTGGTCTCCCGCCTCAGCTGTAGAGGCGTCCCAATTGCCTTGCCAAGCCTCGAGGAGAATCCCGAGTTGTGTCTCGCAACTAGGCAAGAGTCCTGACATGGCTGAACAAACACGTGTGTGGAAGGGCCATCCCCGTCGTAACTCGAGAATATACCCCAGGTTCCCGCCGCAACTCGAGAAAAACCATGAGACTTCCCCCTCGCCGCGAGATGAGGCCCGATTCCCCTGCACTGCGTGCACAGCAATTCTGTGTTGCACATCACACATGAAAGGAGCCTTGATTTCCTTCATGGCACTCCAGAGAAACCCCAAGAACACTGTTTCAAGGCTAGAGGGATCCTGAGGTCACTGTAGCAACACGAAAGAACTCTGTGGACCAAAAATCAACTCGAGATGAGAGGTAAGTCCCTGGCTTCGACTCCAGAGGAATACCACCTTACCAGAAGCACCTCAAGAGGAGGCTTCTCTCAGCTCTAGGTATGTGAGAGGGACCCTGAGTTTGCGGCCTCAAGTGGAATGGACACCGCGATGCTCTGACTCGAAATAAGGCCGGATATCCCTGCAGTGACTGGAATGCAGGCTCGTCTTGCATCTCCCAAGAAGAAAGGATGTCTGAATCCCCTGTGGAGACCACAGAGAAAGACCTAGTTCCCCACCTCATCGCGACCGGAGGCCTCACATCCTTTGAAAACTCCAGAGGTACGCGGAGATCAGTGCCTCCAAAGGAGACGATGCCTGACTCCTCGTGAAACTTGATAGGAGTCCCAGGATTCCTGTGGCACGTGGAAAGGGACACTTGGTCTCCCGCCTCAGCTGGAGAGGCGTCCCAATTGCCTTGCCAAGCCTCGAGGAGAATCCCGAGTTGTGTCTCGCAACTAGGCACGAGTCCTGACGTGGCTGCACAAACACGTGTGTGGAAGGGAGATCGCCGTCGTAACTCGAGAATATACCCCAGGTTCCCGCCGCAACTCGAGAAAAACCATGAGACTTGCCCCTCGCCGCGAGATGAGGCCCGATTCCCCTGCACTGCGGGCAGAGCAATTCTGTGTTGCACATCACACATGAAAGGAGCCTTGATTTCCTTCATGGCACTCCAGAGAAAACCCAAGAACACTGTTTCAAGGCTAGAGGGATCCTGAGGTCACTGTAGCAACACGAAAGAGCTCCGTGGACCAAAAATCAACTCGAGATGAGAGGTTAGTCCCTGGCTTCGACTCCAGAGGAATACCACCTTACCACAAGCACCTCAAGAGGAGGCTTCTCTCAGCTCTAGGTATGTGAGAGGGATCCTGAGTTTGCGGCCTCAAGTGGAATGGACACCGCGATGCCCTGACTCGAAATAAGGCCGGATATCCCTGCAGTGACTTGAATGCAGGCTCGTCTTGCATCTCCCAAGAAGAAAGGATGTCTGAATCCCCTGTGGAGACCACAGAGAAAGACCTAGTTCCCCACCTCATCGCGACCGGAGGCCTCACATCCTTTGAAAACTCCAGAGGTACGCGGAGATCAGTGCCTCCAAAGGAGACGATGCCTGACTCCTCGTGAAACTTGATAGGAGTCCCAGGATTCTTGTGGCACGTGGAAAGGGACCCTTGGTCTCCCGCCTCAGCTGGAGAGGCGTTCCAATTGCCCTGCCAAGCCTCGAGGAGAATCCCGAGTTGTCCCTCGCAACTAGGCAGAGGTCCTGACGTGGCTGAACAAACACGTGGGTGGAAGGGCCATCCCCGTCGTAACTCGAGAATATACCCCAGGTTCCCACCACAACTCGAGAAAAACCATGAGACTTCCCCCTCGCCGCGAGATGAGGCCCGATTCCCCTGCACTGCGTGCAGAGCAATTCCGTCTTGCACATCACACATGAAAGGAGCCTTTATTTCCTTCATGGCACTCCAGAGAAACCCCAAGAACACTGTTTCAAGGCTAGAGGGATCCTGAGGTCACTGTAGCAACACGAAAGAGCTCCGTGGGCCAAAAATCAACTCGAGATGAGAGGTTAGTCCCTGGCTTCGACTCCTGACGAATACCACCTTACCACAAGCACCTCAAGAGGAGGCTTCTCTCAGCTCTAGGTATGTGAGAGGGACCCTGAGTTTGCGGCCTCAAGTGGAATGGACACCGCGATGCCCTGACGCGAAATAAGGCTGGATATCCCTGCAGTGACTTGAATGCAGGCTCGTCTTGCATCTCCCAAGACGAAAGGGTGTCTGAATCCCCTGTGGAGACCACAGAGAAAGACCTAGTTCCCCACCTCATCGCGACAGGAGGCCTCAAATCCTTTGAAAACTCCAGAGGAATGCGGAGATCAGTGCCTCCAAAGGAGACGATGCCTGACTCCTCGTGAAACTTGATAGGAGACCCAGGATTCCTGTGGCACGTGGAAAGGGACCCTTGGTCTCCCGCCTCAGCTGGAGAGGCGTCCCAATTGCCTTGCCAAGCCTCGAGGAGAATCCCGAGTTGTGTCTCGCAACTAGGCAAGAGTCCTGACGTGGCTGAACAAACACGTGTGTGGAAGGGCCATCCCCGTCGTAACTCGAGAATATACCCCAGGTTCCCGCCGCAACTCGAGAAAAACCATGAGACTTCCCCCTCGCCGCGAGATGAGGCCCGATTCCCCTGCACTGCGTGCACAGCAATTCTGTGTTGCACATCACACATGAAAGGAGCCTTGATTTCCTTGATGGCACTCCAGAGAAACCCCAAGAACACTGTTTCAAGGCTAGAGGGATCCTGAGGTCACTGTAGCAACACGAAAGAGCTCTGTGGACCAAAAATCAACTCGAGATGAGAGGTTAGTCCCTGGCTTCGACTCCAGAGGAATACCACCTTACCACAAGCACCTCAAGAGGAGGCTTCTCTCAGCTCTAGGTATGTGAGAGGGACCCTGAGTTTACGGCCTCAAGTGGAATGGACACCGCGATGCCCTGACTCGAAATAAGGCCGGATATCCCTCCAGTGTCTGGAATGCAGGCTCGTCTTGCATCTCCCAAGACGAAAGGGTGTCTGAATCCCCTGTGGAGACCACAGAGAAAGACCTAGTTCCCCACCTCATCGCGACAGGCGGCCTCAAATCCTTTGAAAACTCCAGAGGTATGCGGAGATCAGTGCCTCCAAAGGAGACGATGCCTGACTCCTCGTGAAACTTGATAGGAGACCCAGGATTCCTGTGGCACGTGGACAGGGACCCTTGGTCTCCCGTCTCAGCTGGAGAGGCGTCCCAATTGCCCTGCAAAGCCTCGAGGAGAATCCCGAGTTGTCCCTCGCAACTAGGCAGGAGTCCTGACGTCGCTGAACACACACGTGTGTGGAAGGGCCATCCCCGTCGTAACTCGAGAATATACCCCAGGTTCCCGCCGCAACTCGAGAAAAACCATGAGACTTCCCCCTCGCCGCGAGATGAGGCCCGATTCCCCTGCACTGCGTGCAGAGCAATTCCGTGTTGCACATCACACATGAAAGGAGCCTTGATTTCCTTGATGGCACTCCAGAGAAACCCCAAGAACACTGTTTCAAGGCTAGAGGGATCCTGAGGTCACTGTAGCAACACGGAAGAGCTCCGTGGACTAAGAATCAACACGAGATGAGAGGTTAGTCCCTGGCTTCGACTCCTGAGGAATACCACCTTACCACAAGCACCTCAAGAGGAGGCTTCTCTCAGCTCTAGGTATGTGAGAGGGATCCTGAGTTTGCGGCCTCAAGTGGAATGGACACCGCGATGCCCTGACTCGAAATAAGGCCGGATATCCCTGCAGTGACTTGAATGCAGGCTCGTCTTGCATCTCCCAAGAAGAAAGGATGTCTGAATCCCCTGTGGAGACCACAGAGAAACACCTAGGTCCCCACCTCATCGCGACCGCAGGCCTCACATCCTTTGAAAACTCCAGAGGTACGCGGAGATCAGTGCCTCCAAAGGAGACGATGCCTGACTCCTCGTGAAACTTGATAGGAGTCCCAGGATTCTTGTGGCACGTGGAAAGGGACCCTTGGTCTCCCGCCTCAGCTGGAGAGGCGTTCCAATTGCCCTGCCAAGCCTCGAGGAGAATCCCGAGTTGTCCCTCGCAACTAGGCAGAAGTCCTGACGTGGCTGAACAAACACGTGGGTGGAAGGGCCATCCCCGTCGTAACTCGAGAATATACCCCAGGTTCCCGCCGCAACTCGAGAAAAACCATGAGACTTCCCACTCGACGCGAGATGAGGCCCGATTCCCCTGTACTGCGTGCAGAGCAATTCCGTCTTGCACATCACACATGAAAGGAGCCTTGATTTCCTTGATTGCACTCCAGAGAAACCCAAAGAACACTGTTTCAAGGCTAGAGGGATCCTGAGGTCACTGTAGCAACACGAAAGAACTCTGTGGACCAAAAATCAACTCAAAAAGAGAGGTTAGTCCCTGGATTCGTCTCCAGAGGAATACCACCTTACCACAAGCACCTCAAGAGGAGGCTTCTCTCAGCTCTAGGTATGTGAAAGGGATCCTGAGTTTGCGGCCTCAAGTGGAATGGACACCGCGATGCCCTGACTCGAAATAAGGCCGGATATCCCTGCAGTGACTTCAATGCAGGCTCGTCTTGCATCTCCCAGGACGAAAGGATGTCTGCATCCCCTGTGGAAAGCACAGAGAAAGACTTAGTTCCCCTCCTCAACGCGACCGATAGCCTCACATCCTTTGAAAACTCCATAGGTACGCGGAGATCAGTGCCTCCAAAGGAGTCGATGCCTGACTCCTCGTGCAACTTAATAGGAGTCCCAGGATTCCTGTGGCACTTGGAAAGGGACACTTGGTCTCCCGCCTCAGCTGGAGAGGCGTTCCAATTGCCCTGCCAAGCTTCGAGGAGAATCCCGAGTTGTCCCACGCAACTAGGCAGGAGTCCTGACGTGGCTGAACAAACACGTGGGTGGAAGGTCCATCCCCGTCGTAACTCGAGAATATACCCCAGGTTCCCGCCGCAACTCGAGAAAAACCATGAGACTTCCCCCTCGCCGCGAGATGAGGCCCGATTCCCCTGCACTGCGTGCAGAGCAATTCCGTGTTGCACATCACACATGAAAGGAGCCTTGATTTCCTTGATGGCACTCCAGAGAAACCCCAAAAACACTGTTTCAAGGCTAGAGGGATCCTGAGGTCACTGTAGCAACACGAAAGAGCTCCGTGGGCCAAAAATCAACTCGAGATGAGAGGTTAGTCCCTGGCTTCGACTCCAGAGGCATACCACCTTACCACAAGCACCTCAAGAGGAGGCTTCTCTCAGCTCTAGGTATGTGAGAGGGACCCTGAGTTTGCGTCCTCAAGTGGAATGGACACCGCTATGCCCTGACGCGAAATAAGGCTGGATATCCCTGCAGTGACTTGAATGTAGGCTCGTCTTGCATCTCCCAAGATGAAAGGATGTCTGAATCCCCTGTTGAGACCACAGAGAAAGACCTAGTTCCCCACCTCATCGCGACCGGAGGCCTCACATCCTTTGAAAACTCCAGAGGTACGCGGAGATCAGTGCCTCCAAAGGAGACGATGCCTGACTCCTCGTGAAACTTGACAGGAGTCCGAGGATTCCTGTGGAACGTGGAAAGGGACCCTTGGTCTCCCGTCTCAGCTGGAGAGGCGTCCCAATTGCCCTGCAAAGCTTCGAGGAGAATCCCGAGTTGTCCCTCGCAACTAGGCAGGAGTCCTGACATGGCTGAACACACACGTGTGTGGAAGGGCCATCCCCGTCGTAACTCGAGAATATACACCAGGTTCCCGCCGCAACTCGAGAAAAACCATGAGACTTCCCCCTCGCCGCGAGATGAGGCCCGATTCCCCTGCACTGCGTGCAGAGCAATTCCGTGTTGCACATCACACATGAAAGGAGCCTTGATTTCCTTGATGGCACTCCAGAGAAACCCCAAGAACACTGTTTCAAGGCTAGAGGGATCCTGACGTCACTGTAGCAACACGAAAGAGCTCCGTGGACCAAGAATCAACACGAGATGAGAGGTTAGTCCCTGGCTTCGACTCCTGAGGAATACCACTTTACCACAAGCACCTCAAGAGGAGGCTTCTCTCAGCTCTATGTATGTGAGAGGGATCCTGAGTTTGCGGCCTCAAGTGGAATGGACACCGCGATGCCCTGACTCGAAATAAGGCCGGATATCCCTGCAGTGACTTGAATGCACGCTCGTCTTGCATCTCCCAAGAAGAAAGGATGTCTGAATCCCCTGTGGAGACCACAGAGAAACACCTAGTTCCCCACCTCATCGCGACCGCAGGCCTCACATCCTTTGAAAACTCCAGAGGTACGCGGAGATCAGTGCCTCCAAAGGAGACGATGCCTGACTCCTCGTGAAACTTGATAGGAGTCCCAGGATTCCTGTGGCACGTGGAAAGGGACCCTTGGTCTCCCGCCTCAGCTGGAGAGGCGTTCCAATTGCCCTGCCAAGCTTCGAGGAGAATCCCGAGTTGTCCCTCGCAACTAGGCAGGAGTCCTGACGTGGCTGAATAAACACGTGGGTGGAAGGTCCATCCCCGTCGTAACTCGAGAATATACCCCAGGTTCCCGCCGCAACTCGAGAAAAACCATGAGACTTCCCCCTCGCCGCGAGATGAGGCCCGATTCCCCTGCACTGCGTGCAGAGCAATTCCGTGTTGCACATCACACATGAAAGGAGCCTTGATTTCCTTGATGGCACTCCAGAGAAACCCCAAGAACACTGTTTCAAGGCTAGAGGGATCCTGAGGTCACTGTAGCAACACGAAAGAGCTCCGTGGACCAAGAATCAACACGAGATGAGAGGTTAGTCCCTGGCTTCGACTCCTGAGGAATACCACCTTACCACAAGCACCTCAAGAGGAGGCTTCTCTCAGCTCTAGGTATGTGAGAGGGTTCCTGAATTTGCGGCCTCAAGTGGAATGGACACCGCGATGCCCTGACTCGAAATAAGGCTGGATATCCCTGCAGTGACTTGAATGCAGGCTCGTCTTGCATCTCCCAAGAAGAAAGGATGTCTGAATCCCCTGTGGAGACCACAGAGAAACACCTAGTTCTCCACCTCATCGCGACCGGAGGCCTCACATCCTTTGAAAACTCCAGAGGTACGCGGAGATCAGTGCCTCCAAAGGAGACGATGCCTGACTCCTCGTGAAACTTGATAGGAGTCCCAGGATTCTTGTGGCACGTGGAAAGGGACCCTTGGTCTCCCGCCTCAACTGGAGAGGCGTTCCAATTGCCCTGCCAAGCCTCGAGGAGAATCCCGAGTTGTCCCTCGCAACTAGGCAGGAGTCCTGACGTCGCTGAAGAAACACTTGGTTGGAAGGGCCATCCCTGTCGTAACTCGAGAATATACCCCAGGTTCCCGCCGCAACTCGAGAAAAACCATGAGAATTCCCCCTCGATGCGAGATGAGGCCCGATTCCCCTGTACTGCGTGCAGAGCAATTCCGTGTTGCACATCACACATGAAAGGAGCCTTGATTTCCTTGATGGCACTCCAGAGAAACCCCAAGAACACTGTTTCAATGCTAGAGGGATCCTGAGGTCACTGTAGCAACACGAAAGAGCTCCGTGGACCAAGAATCAACACGAGATGAGAGGTTAGTCCCTGGCTTCGACTCCTGAGGAATACCACCTTACCACAAGCACCTCAAGAGGAGGCTTCTCTCAGCTCTAGGTATGTGAGAGGGATCCTGAGTTTGCGGCCTCAAGTGGAATGGACACCGCGATGCCCTGACTCGAAATAAGGCCGGATATCCCTGCAGTGACTTGAATGCAGGCTCGTCTTGCATCTCCCAAGAAGAAAGGATGTCTGAATCCCCTGTGGAGACCACAGAGAAACACCTAGGTCCCCACCTCATCGCGACCGCAGGCCTCACATCCTTTGAAAACTCCAGAGGTACGCGGAGATCAGTGCCTCCAAAGGAGACGATGCCTGACTCCTCGTGAAACTTGATAGGAGTCCCAGGATTCTTGTGGCACGTGGAAAGGGACCCTTGGTCTCCCGCCTCAGCTGGAGAGGCGTTCCAATTGCCCTGCCAAGCCTCGAGGAGAATCCCGAGTTGTCCCTCGCAACTAGGCAGAAGTCCTGACGTGGCTGAACAAACACGTGGGTGGAAGGGCCATCCCCGTCGTAACTCGAGAATATACCCCAGGTTCCCGCCGCAACTCGAGAAAAACCATGAGACTTCCCACTCGACGCGAGATGAGGCCCGATTCCCCTGTACTGCGTGCAGAGCATTCCGTCTTGCACATCACACATGAAAGGAGCCTTGATTTCCTTGATGGCACTCCAGAGAAACCCAAAGAACACTGTTTCAAGGCTAGAGGGATCCTGAGGTCACTGAAGCAACACGAAAGAACTCTGTGGACCAAAAATCAACTCGAAAAGAGAGGTTAGTCCCTGGATTCGTCTCCAGAGGAATACCACCTTACCACAAGCACCTCAAGAGGAGGCTTCTCTCAGCTCTAGGTATGTGAAAGGGATCCTGAGTTTGCGGCCTCAAGTGGAATGGACACCGCGATGCCCTGACTCGAAATAAGGCCGGATATCCCTGCAGTGACTTCAATGCAGGCTCGTCTTGCATCTCCCAGGACGAAAGGATGTCTGCATCCCCTGTGGAAAGCACAGAGAAAGACTTAGTTCCCCTCCTCAACGCGACCGATAGCCTCACATCCTTTGAAAACTCCAGAGGTACGCGGAGATCAGTGCCTCCAAAGGAGACGATGCCTGACTCCTCGTGCAACTTAATAGGAGTCCCAGGATTCCTGTGGCACTTGGAAAGGGACACTTGGTCTCCCGCCTCAGCTGGAGAGGCGTTCCAATTGCCCTGCCAAGCTTCGAGGAGAATCCCGAGTTGTTCCACGCAACTAGGCAGGAGTCCTGACGTGGCTGAACAAACACGTGGGTGGAAGGTCCATCCCCGTCGTAACTCGAGAATATACCCCAGGTTCCCGCCGCAACTCGAGAAAAACCATGAGACTTCCCCCTCGTCGCGAGATGAGGCCCGATTCCCCTGCACTGCGTGCAGAGCAATTCCGTGTTGCACATCACACATGAAAGGAGCCTTGATTTCCTTGATGGCACTCCAGAGAAACCCCAAGAACACTGTTTCAAGGCTAGAGGGATCCTGAGGTCACTGTAGCAACACGAAAGAGCTCCGTGGGCCAAAAATCAACTCGAGATGAGAGGTTAGTCCCTGGCTTCGACTCCAGAGGCATACCACCTTACCACAAGCACCTCAAGAGGAGGCTTCTCTCAGCTCTAGGTATGTGAGAGGGACCCTGAGTTTGCGGCCTCAAGTGGAATGGACACCGCGATGCCCTGACGCGAAATAAGGCTGGATATCCCTGCAGTGACTTGAATGTAGGCTCGTCTTGCATCTCCCAAGATGAAAGGATGTCTGAATCCCCTGTGTAGACCACAGAGAAAGACCTAGTTCCCCACCTCATCGCGACCGGAGGCCTCACATCCTTTGAAAACTCCAGAGGTACGCGGAGATCAGTGCCTCCAAAGGAGACGATGCCTGACTCCTCGTGAAACTTGACAGGAGTCCGAGGATTCCTGTGGCACGTGGAAAGGGACCCTTGGTCTCCCCTCTCAGCTGGAGAGGCGTCCCAATTGCCCTGCAAAGCTTCGAGGAGAATCCCGAGTTGTCCCTCGCAACTAGGCAGGAGTCCTGACATGGCTGAACACACACGTGTGTGGAAGGGCCATCCCCGTCGTAACTCGAGAATATACACCAGGTTCCCGCCGCAACTCGAGAAAAACCATGAGACTTCCCCCTCGCCGCGAGATGAGGCCCGATTCCCCTGCACTGCGTGCAGAGCAATTCCGTGTTGCACATCACACATGAAAGGAGCCTTGATTTCCTTGATGGCACTCCAGAGAAACCCCAAGAACACTGTTTCAATGCTAGAGGGATCCTGAGGTCACTGTAGCAACACGAAAGAGCTCCGTGGACCAAGAATCAACAGGAGATGAGAGGTTAGTCCCTGGCTTCGACTCCTGAGGAATACCACCTTACCACAAGCACCTCAAGAGGAGGCTTCTCTCAGCTCTAGGTATGTGAGAGGGATCCTGAGTTTGCGGCCTCAAGTGGAATGGACACCGCGATGCCCTGACTCGAAATAAGGCCGGATATCCCTGCAGTGACTTGAATGCAGGCTCGTCTTGCATCTCCCAAGAAGAAAGGATGTCTGAATCCCCTGTGGAGACCACAGAGAAACACCTAGGTCCCCACCTCATCGCGACCGCAGGCCTCACATCCTTTGAAAACTCCAGAGGTACGCGGAGATCAGTGCCTCCAAAGGAGACGATGCCTGACTCCTCGTGAAACTTGATAGGAGTCCCAGGATTCTTGTGGCACGTGGAAAGGGACCCTTGGTCTCCCGCCTCAGCTGGAGAGGCGTTCCAATTGCCCTGCCAAGCCTCGAGGAGAATCCCGAGTTGTCCCTCGCAACTAGGCAGAAGTCCTGACGTGGCTGAACAAACACGTGGGTGGAAGGGCCATCCCCGTCGTAACTCGAGAATATACCCCAGGTTCCCGCCGCAACTCGAGAAAAACCATGAGACTTCCCACTCGACGCGAGATGAGGCCCGATTCCCCTGTACTGCGTGCAGAGCATTCCGTCTTGCACATCACACATGAAAGGAGCCTTGATTTCCTTGATGGCACTCCAGAGAAACCCAAAGAACACTGTTTCAAGGCTAGAGGGATCCTGAGGTCACTGAAGCAACACGAAAGAACTCTGTGGACCAAAAATCAACTCGAAAAGAGAGGTTAGTCCCTGGATTCGTCTCCAGAGGAATACCACCTTACCACAAGCACCTCAAGAGGAGGCTTCTCTCAGCTCTAGGTATGTGAAAGGGATCCTGAGTTTGCGGCCTCAAGTGGAATGGACACCGCGATGCCCTGACTCGAAATAAGGCCGGATATCCCTGCAGTGACTTCAATGCAGGCTCGTCTTGCATCTCCCAGGACGAAAGGATGTCTGCATCCCCTGTGGAAAGCACAGAGAAAGACTTAGTTCCCCTCCTCAACGCGACCGATAGCCTCACATCCTTTGAAAACTCCAGAGGTACGCGGAGATCAGTGCCTCCAAAGGAGACGATGCCTGACTCCTCGTGCAACTTAATAGGAGTCCCAGGATTCCTGTGGCACTTGGAAAGGGACACTTGGTCTCCCGCCTCAGCTGGAGAGGCGTTCCAATTGCCCTGCCAAGCTTCGAGGAGAATCCCGAGTTGTTCCACGCAACTAGGCAGGAGTCCTGACGTGGCTGAACAAACACGTGGGTGGAAGGGCCATCCCCGTCGTAACTCGAGAATATACCCCAGGTTCCCGCCGCAACTCGAGAAAAACCATGAGACTTCCCCCTCGTCGCGAGATGAGGCCCGATTCCCCTGCACTGCGTGCAGAGCAATTCCGTGTTGCACATCACACATGAAAGGAGCCTTGATTTCCTTGATGGCACTCCAGAGAAACCCCAAGAACACTGTTTCAAGGCTAGAGGGATCCTGAGGTCACTGTAGCAACACGAAAGAGCTCCGTGGGCCAAAAATCAACTCGAGATGAGAGGTTAGTCCCTGGCTTCGACTCCAGAGGCATACCACCTTACCACAAGCACCTCAAGAGGAGGCTTCTCTCAGCTCTAGGTATGTGAGAGGGACCCTGAGTTTGCGGCCTCAAGTGGAATGGACACCGCGATGCCCTGACGCGAAATAAGGCTGGATATCCCTGCAGTGACTTGAATGTAGGCTCGTCTTGCATCTCCCAAGATGAAAGGATGTCTGAATCCCCTGTGTAGACCACAGAGAAAGACCTAGTTCCCCACCTCATCGCGACCGGAGGCCTCACATCCTTTGAAAACTCCAGAGGTACGCGGAGATCAGTGCCTCCAAAGGAGACGATGCCTGACTCCTCGTGAAACTTGACAGGAGTCCGAGGATTCCTGTGGCACGTGGAAAGGGACCCTTGGTCTCCCCTCTCAGCTGGAGAGGCGTCCCAATTGCCCTGCAAAGCTTCGAGGAGAATCCCGAGTTGTCCCTCGCAACTAGGCAGGAGTCCTGACATGGCTGAACACACACGTGTGTGGAAGGGCCATCCCCGTCGTAACTCGAGAATATACACCAGGTTCCCGCCGCAACTCGAGAAAAACCATGAGACTTCCCCCTCGCCGCGAGATGAGGCCCGATTCCCCTGCACTGCGTGCAGAGCAATTCCGTGTTGCACATCACACATGAAAGGAGCCTTGATTTCCTTGATGGCACTCCAGAGAAACCCCAAGAACACTGTTTCAATGCTAGAGGGATCCTGAGGTCACTGTAGCAACACGAAAGAGCTCCGTGGACCAAGAATCAACACGAGATGAGAGGTTAGTCCCTGGCTTCGACTCCTGAGGAATACCACCTTACCACAAGCACCTCAAGAGGAGGCTTCTCTCAGCTCTAGGTATGTGAGAGGGATCCTGAGTTTGCGGCCTCAAGTGGAATGGACACCGCGATGCCCTGACTCGAAATAAGGCCGGATATCCCTGCAGTGACTTGAATGCAGGCTCGTCTTGCATCTCCCAAGAAGAAAGGATGTCTGAATCCCCTGTGGAGACCACAGAGAAACACCTAGGTCCCCACCTCATCGCGACCGCAGGCCTCACATCCTTTGAAAACTCCAGAGGTACGCGGAGATCAGTGCCTCCAAAGGAGACGATGCCTGACTCCTCGTGAAACTTGATAGGAGTCCCAGGATTCTTGTGGCACGTGGAAAGGGACCCTTGGTCTCCCGCCTCAGCTGGAGAGGCGTTCCAATTGCCCTGCCAAGCCTCGAGGAGAATCCCGAGTTGTCCCTCGCAACTAGGCAGAAGTCCTGACGTGGCTGAACAAACACGTGGGTGGAAGGGCCATCCCCGTCGTAACTCGAGAATATACCCCAGGTTCCCGCCGCAACTCGAGAAAAACCATGAGACTTCCCACTCGACGCGAGATGAGGCCCGATTCCCCTGTACTGCGTGCAGAGCATTCCGTCTTGCACATCACACATGAAAGGAGCCTTGATTTCCTTGATGGCACTCCAGAGAAACCCAAAGAACACTGTTTCAAGGCTAGAGGGATCCTGAGGTCACTGAAGCAACACGAAAGAACTCTGTGGACCAAAAATCAACTCGAAAAGAGAGGTTAGTCCCTGGATTCGTCTCCAGAGGAATACCACCTTACCACAAGCACCTCAAGAGGAGGCTTCTCTCAGCTCTAGGTATGTGAAAGGGATCCTGAGTTTGCGGCCTCAAGTGGAATGGACACCGCGATGCCCTGACTCGAAATAAGGCCGGATATCCCTGCAGTGACTTCAATGCAGGCTCGTCTTGCATCTCCCAGGACGAAAGGATGTCTGCATCCCCTGTGGAAAGCACAGAGAAAGACTTAGTTCCCCTCCTCAACGCGACCGATAGCCTCACATCCTTTGAAAACTCCAGAGGTACGCGGAGATCAGTGCCTCCAAAGGAGACGATGCCTGACTCCTCGTGCAACTTAATAGGAGTCCCAGGATTCCTGTGGCACTTGGAAAGGGACACTTGGTCTCCCGCCTCAGCTGGAGAGGCGTTCCAATTGCCCTGCCAAGCTTCGAGGAGAATCCCGAGTTGTTCCACGCAACTAGGCAGGAGTCCTGACGTGGCTGAACAAACACGTGGGTGGAAGGGCCATCCCCGTCGTAACTCGAGAATATACCCCAGGTTCCCGCCGCAACTCGAGAAAAACCATGAGACTTCCCCCTCGTCGCGAGATGAGGCCCGATTCCCCTGCACTGCGTGCAGAGCAATTCCGTGTTGCACATCACACATGAAAGGAGCCTTGATTTCCTTGATGGCACTCCAGAGAAACCCCAAGAACACTGTTTCAAGGCTAGAGGGATCCTGAGGTCACTGTAGCAACACGAAAGAGCTCCGTGGGCCAAAAATCAACTCGAGATGAGAGGTTAGTCCCTGGCTTCGACTCCAGAGGCATACCACCTTACCACAAGCACCTCAAGAGGAGGCTTCTCTCAGCTCTAGGTATGTGAGAGGGACCCTGAGTTTGCGGCCTCAAGTGGAATGGACACCGCGATGCCCTGACGCGAAATAAGGCTGGATATCCCTGCAGTGACTTGAATGTAGGCTCGTCTTGCATCTCCCAAGATGAAAGGATGTCTGAATCCCCTGTGTAGACCACAGAGAAAGACCTAGTTCCCCACCTCATCGCGACCGGAGGCCTCACATCCTTTGAAAACTCCAGAGGTACGCGGAGATCAGTGCCTCCAAAGGAGACGATGCCTGACTCCTCGTGAAACTTGACAGGAGTCCGAGGATTCCTGTGGCACGTGGAAAGGGACCCTTGGTCTCCCGTCTCAGCTGGAGAGGCGTCCCAATTGCCCTGCAAAGCTTCGAGGAGAATCCCGAGTTGTCCCTCGCAACTAGGCAGGAGTCCTGACATGGCTGAACACACACGTGTGTGGAAGGGCCATCCCCGTCGTAACTCGAGAATATACACCAGGTTCCCGCCGCAACTCGAGAAAAACCATGAGACTTCCCCCTCGCCGCGAGATGAGGCCCGATTCCCCTGCACTGCGTGCAGAGCAATTCCGTGTTGCACATCACACATGAAAGGAGCCTTGATTTCCTTGATGGCACTCCAGAGAAACCCCAAGAACACTGTTTCAAGGCTAGAGGGATCCTGAGGTCACTGTAGCAACACGAAAGAGCTCCGTGGACCAAGAATCAACACGAGATGAGAGGTTAGTCCCTGGCTTCGACTCCTGAGGAATACCACTTTACCACAAGCACCTCAAGAGGAGGCTTCTCTCAGCTCTATGTATGTGAGAGGGATCCTGAGTTTGCGGCCTCAAGTGGAATGGACACCGCGATGCCCTGACTCGAAATAAGGCCGGATATCCCTGCAGTGACTTGAATGCAGGCTCGTCTTGCATCTCCCAAGAAGAAAGGATGTCTGAATCCCCTGTGGAGACCACAGAGAAACACCTAGTTCCCCACCTCATCGCGACCGCAGGCCTCACATCCTTTGAAAACTCCAGAGGTACGCGGAGATCAGTGCCTCCAAAGGAGACGATGCCTGACTCCTCGTGAAACTTGATAGGAGTCCCAGGATTCCTGTGGCACGTGGAAAGGGACCCTTGGTCTCCCGCCTCAGCTGGAGAGGCGTTCCAATTGCCCTGCCAAGCTTCGAGGAGAATCCCGAGTTGTCCCTCGCAACTAGGCAGGAGTCCTGACGTGGCTGAATAAACACGTGGGTGGAAGGTCCATCCCCGTCGTAACTCGAGAATATACCCCAGGTTCCCGCCGCAACTCGAGAAAAACCATGAGACTTCCCCCTCGCCGCGAGATGAGGCCCGATTCCCCTGCACTGCGTGCAGAGCAATTCCGTGTTGCACATCACACATGAAAGGAGCCTTGATTTCCTTGATGGCACTCCAGAGAAACCCCAAGAACACTGTTTCAAGGCTAGAGGGATCCTGAGGTCACTGTAGCAACACGAAAGAGCTCCATGGGCCAAAAATCAACTCAAGATGAGAGGTTAGTCCCTGGCTTCGACTCCAGAGGAATACCACCTTACCACAAGCACCTCAAGAGGAGGCTTCTCTCAGCTCTAGGTATGTGAGAGGGACCCTGAGTTTGCGGCCTCAAGTGGAATGGACACCGCGATGCCCTGACGCGAAATAAGGCTGGATATCCCTGCAGTGACTTGAATGCAGGCTCATCTTGCATCTTCCAAGATGAAAGGATGTCTGAATCCCCTGTGGAGACCACAGAGAAAGACCTAGTTCCCCACCTCATCGCGACCGGAGGCCTCACATCCTTTGAAAACTCCAGAGGTACGCGGAGATCAGTGCCTCCAAAGGAGACCATGCCTGACTCCTCGTGAAAATTAATAGGAGTCCCAGGATTCCTGTGGCACGTGGAAAGGGACCCTTGGTCTCCCGCCTCAGCTGGAGAGGCGTCCCAATTGCCTTGCCAAGCCTCGAGGAGAATCCCGAGTTGTGTCTCGCAACTAGGCAGGAGTCCTGACGTGGCTGAACAAACACGTGTGTGGAAGGGCCATCCCCGTCGTTACTCGAGAATATAACCCAGGTTCCCGCCGCAACTCGAGAAAAACCATGAGACTTCCCCCTCGCCGCGAGATGAGGCCCGATTCCCCTGCACTGCGTGCAGAGCAATTCTGTGTTGCACATCACACATGAAAGGAGCCTTGATTTCCTTCATGGCACTCCAGAGAAACCCCAAGAACACTGTTTCAAGGCTAGAGGGATCCTGAGGTCACTGTAGAAACACGAAAGAGCTCCGTGGACCAAAAATCAACTCGAGATGAGAGGTTAGTCCCTGGCTTCGACTCCAGAGGAATACCACCTTACCACAAGCACCTCAAGAGGAGGCTTCTCTCAGCTCTAGGTATGTGAGAGGGACCCTGAGTTTGCGGCCTCAAGTGGAATGGACACCGCGATGCCCTGACTCGAAATAAGGCCGGATATCCCTGCAGTGACTGGAATGCAGGCTCCTCTTGCATCTCCCAAGATGAAAGGGTGTCTGAACCCCCTGTGGAGACCACAGAGAAAGACCTAGTTCCCCACCTCATCGCGACAGGAGGCCTCAAATCCTTTGAAAACTCCAGAGGTATGCGGAGATCAGTGCCTCCAAAGGAGACGATGCCTGACTCCTCGTGAAACTTTATAGGTGACCCAGGATTCCTGTGGCACGTGGAAAGGGACCCTTGGTCTCCCGTCTCAGCTGGAGAGGCGTCCCAATTGCCCTGCAAGCCTCGAGGAGAATCCCGAGATGTCCCTCGCAACTAGGCAGGAGTCCTGACATGGCTGAACACACACGTGTGTGGAAGGGCCATCCCCGTCGTAACTCGAGAATATACCCCAGGTTCCCGCTGCAACTCGAGAAAAACCATGAGACTTCCCCCTCGCCACGAGATGAGGCCCGATTCCCCTGCACTGCGTGCAGAGCAATTCCGTGTTGCACATCACACATGAAATTAGCCTTGAGTTCCTTGATGGCACTCCAGAGAAACCCCAAGAATACTGTTTCAATGCTAGAGGGATCCTGAGGTCACTGTAGCAACACGAAAGAGCTCCGTGGACCAAGAATCAACACGAGATGAGAGGTTAGTCCCTGGCTTCGACTCCTGAGGAATACCACCTTACCACAAGCACCTCAAGAGGAGGCTTCTCTCAGCTCTAGGTATGTGAGAGGGATCCTGAGTTTGCGGCCTCAAGTGGAATGGACACCGCGATGCCCTGACTCGAAATAAGGCCGGATATCCCTGCAGTGACTTGAATGCAGGCTCGTCTTGCATCTCCCAAGAAGAAAGGATGTCTGAATCCCCTGTGGAGAAAACAGAGAAACACCTAGGTCCCCACCTCATCGCGACCGCAGGCCTCACATCCTTTGAAAACTCCAGAGGTACGCGGAGATCAGTGCCTCCAAAGGAGACGATGCCTGACTCCTCGTGAAACTTGATAGGAGTCCCAGGATTCTTGTGGCACGTGGAAAGGGACCCTTGGTCTCCCGCCTCAGCTGGAGAGGCGTTCCAATTGCCCTGCCAAGCCTCGAGGAGAATCCCGAGTTGTCCCTCGCAACTAGGCAGGAGTCCTGACGTGGCTGAACAAACACGTGGGTGGAAGGGCCATCCCCGTCGTAACTCGAGAATATACCCCAGGTTCCCGCCGCAACTCGAGAAAAACCATGAGACTTCCCACTCGACGCGAGATGAGGCCCGATTCCCCTGTACTGCGTGCAGAGCAATTCCGTCTTGCACATCACACATGAAAGGAGCCTTGATTTCCTTGATGGCACTCCAGAGAAACCCAAAGAACACTGTTTCAAGGCTAGAGGGATCCTGAGGTCACTGTAGCAACACGAAAGAACTCTGTGGACCAAAAATCAACTCGAAAAGAGAGGTTAGTCCCTGGATTCGTCTCCAGAGGAATACCACCTTACCACAAGCACCTCAAGAGGAGGCTTCTCTCAGCTCTAGGTATGTGAGAGGGATCCTGAGTTTGCGGCCTCAAGTGGAATGGACACCGCGATGCCCTGACTCGAAATAAGGCCGGATATCCCTGCAGTGACTTCAATGCAGGCTCTTCTTGCATCTCCCAATACGAAAGGATGTCTGAATCCCCTGTGGAAAGCACAGAGAAAGACTTAGTTCCCCTCCTCATCGCGACCGATAGCCTCACATCCTTTGAAAACTCCAGAGGTACGCGGAGATCAGTGCCTCCAAAGGAGACGATGCCTGACTCCTCGTGCAACTTGATAGGAGTCCCAGGATTCCTGTGGCACTTGGAAAGGGACACTTGGTCTCCCGCCTCAGCTGGAGAGGCGTCCCAATTGCCCTGCCAAGCCTCGAGGAGAATCCCGAGTTGTCCCTCGCAACTAGGCAGGAGTCCTGACGTCGCTGAAGAAACACGTGGGTGGAAGGGCCATCCCCGTCGTAACTCGAGAATATACCCAAGGTTCCCGCCGCAACTCGAGAAAAACCATGAGACTTCCCCCTCGCCGTGAGATGAGGCCCGATTCCCCTGCACTGCGTGCAGAGCAATTCCGTGTTGCACATCACACATGAAAGGAGCCTTGATTTCCTTGATGGCACTCCAGAGAAAACCCAAGAACACTGTTTCAAGGATAGAGGGATCCTGAGGTCACTGTAGCAACACGAAAGAGCTCCGTGGACCAAGAATCAACACGAGATGAGAGGTTAGTCCCTGGCGTCGACTCCTGAGGAATACCACCTTACCACAAGCACCTCAAGAGGAGGCTTCTCTCAGCTCGAGGTATGTGAGAGGGATCCTGAGTTTGCGGCCTCAAGTGGAATGGACACCGCGATGCCCTGACTCGAAATAAGGCCGGATATCCCTGCAGTGACTTGAATGCAGGCTCGTCTTGCATCTCCCAAGAAGAAAGGATGTCTGAATCCCCTGTGGAGACCACAGAGAAACACCTAGTTCCCCACCTCATCGCGACCGGAGGCCTCACATCCTTTGAAAACTCCAGAGGTACGCGGAGATCAGTGCCTCCAAAGGAGACGATGCCTGACTCCTCGTGAAACTTGATAGGAGTCCCAGGATTCTTGTGGCACGTGGAAAGGGACCCTTGGTCTCCCGCCTCAGCAGGAGAGGCGTTCCAATTGCCCTGCCAAGCCTCGAGGAGAATCCCGAGTTGTCCCTCGCAACTAGGCAGGAGTCCTGACGTCGGTGAAGAAACACGTGGATGGAAGGGACATCCCCGTCGTAACTCGAGAATATACCCCAGGTTCCCGCCGCAACTCGAGAAAAACCATGAGACTTCCCCCTCGCCGCTAGATGAGGCCCGATTCCCCTGCACTGCGTGCAGAGCAATTCCGTGTTGCACATCACACATGAAAGGAGCCTTGATTTCCTTGATGGCACTCCAGAGAAACCCCAAAAACACTGTTTCAAGGATAGAGGGATCCTGAGGTCACTGTAGCAACACGAAAGAGCTCCGTGGGCCAAAAATCAACTCGAGATGAGAGGTTAGTCCCTGGCTTCGACTCCAGAGGCATACCACCTTACCACAAGCACCTCAAGAGGAGGCTTCTCTCAGCTCTAGGTATGTGAGAGGGACCCTGAGTTTGCGGCCTCAAGTGGAATGGACACCGCGATGCCCTGACGCGAAATAAGGCTGGATATCCCTGCAGTGACTTGAATGTAGGCTCGTCTTGCATCTCCCAAGATGAAAGGATGTCTGAATCCCCTGTGGAGACCACAGAGAAAGACCTAGTTCCCCACCTCATCGCGACCGGAGGCCTCACATCCTTTGAAAACTCCAGAGGTACGCGGAGATCAGTGCCTCCAAAGGAGACGATGCCTGACTCCTCGTGAAACTTGACAGGAGTCCCAGGATTCCTGTGGCACGTGGAAATGGACCCTTGGTCTCCCGCCTCAGCTGGAGAGGCGTCCCAATTGCCTTGCCAAGCCTCGAAGAGAATCCCGAGTTGTGTCTCGCAACTAGGCAGGAGTCCTGACGTGGCTGAACAAACACGTGTGTGGAAGGGCCATCCCCGTCGTAACTCGAGAATATACCCCAGGATCCCGCCGCAACTCGAGAAAAACCATGAGACTTCCCCCTCGCCGCGAGATGAGGCCCGATTCCCCTGCACTGCGTGCAGAGCAATTCTGTGTTGCACATCACACATGAAAGGAGCCTTGATTTCCTTGATGGCACTCCAGAGAAACCCCAAGAACACTGTTTCAATGCTAGAGGGATCCTGAGGTCACTGTAGCAACACGAAAGAGCTCCGTGGACCAAGAATCAACACGAGATGAGAGGTTAGTCCCTGGCTTCGACTCCAGAGGAATACCACCTTACCACAAGCACCTCAAGAGGAGGCTTCTCTCAGCTCTAGGTATGTGAGAGGGACCCTGAGTTTGCGGCCTCAAGTGGAATGGACACCGCGATGCCCTGACTCGAAATAAGGCCGGATATCCCTGCAGTGACTTCAATGCAGGCTCGTCTTGCATCTCCCAGGACGAAAGGATGTCTGAATCCCCTGTGGAAAGCACAGAGAAAGACTTTGTTCCCCTCCTCATCGCGACCGATAGCCTCACATCCTTTGAAAACTCCAGAGGTACGCGGAGATCAGTGCCTCCAAAGGAGACGATGCCTGACTCCTCGTGCAACTTGATAGGATTCCCATGATTCCTGTGGCACTTGGAAAGGGACACTTGGTCTCCCGCCTCAGTTGGAGAGGCGTCCCAATTGCCCTGCCAAGCCTCGAGGAGAATCCAGAGTTGTCCCTCGCAACTAGGCAGGAGTCCAGACGTCGCTGAAGAAACACGTGGGTGGAAGGGCCATCCCCGTCGTAACTCGAGAATATACCCCAGGTTCCCGCCGCAACTCGAGAAAAACCATGAGACTTCCCCCTCGCCGCGAGATGAGGCCCGATTCCCCTGCACTGCGTGCAGAGCAATTCCGTGTTGCACATCACACATGAAAGGAGCCTTGATTTCCTTGATGGCACTCCAGAGAAACCCCAAGAACACTGTTTCAAGGATAGAGGGATCCTGAGGTCACTGTAGCAACACGAAAGAGCTCCGTGGGCCAAAAATCAACTCGAGATGAGAGGTTAGTCCCTGGCTTCGACTCCAGAGGAATACCACCTTACCACAAGCACCTCAAGAGGAGGCTTCTCTCAGCTCTAGGTATGTGAGAGGGACCCTGAGTTTGCGGCCTCAAGTGGAATGGACACCGCGATGCCCTGCCTCGAAATAAGGCTGGATATCCCTGCAGTGACTGGAATGCAGGCTCGTCTTGCATCTCCCAAGACGAAAGGGTGTCTGAATCCCCTGTGGAGACCACAGAGAAAGACCTAGTTCCCCACCTCATCGCGACAGGAGGCCTCAAATACTTTGAAAACTCCAGAGGTATGCGGAGATCAGTGCCTCCAAAGGAGACGATGCCTGACTCCTCGTGAAACTTGATAGGAGACCCAGGATTCCTGTGGCACGTGGAAAGGGACCCTTGGTCTCCCGTCTCAGCTGGAGAGGCGTCCCAATTGCCCTGCAAAGCCTCGAGGAGAATCCCGAGATGTCCCTCCCAACTAGGCAGGAGTCCTGACATGGCTGAACACACACGTGTGTGGAAGGGCCATCCCCGTCGTAACTCGAGAATATACCCCAGGTTCCCGCCGCAACTCGAGAAAAACCATGAGACTTCCCCCTGGCCGCGAGATGAGGCTCGATTCCCCTGCACTGCGTGCAGAGCAATTCTGTGTTGCACATCACACATGAAAGGAGCCTTGATTTCCTTGATGGCACTCCAGAGAAACCACAAGAACACTGTTTCAAGGCTAGAGGGATCCTGAGGTCACTGTAGCAACACGAAAGAGCTCCGTGGACCAAGAATCAACACGAGATGAGAGGTTAGTCCCTGGCTTCGACTCCTGAGGAATACCACCTTACCACAAGCACCTCAAGAGGAGGCTTCTCTCAGCTCTAGGTATGTGAGAGGGATCCTGAGTTTGCGGCCTCAAGTGGAATGGACACCGCGATGCCCTGACTCGAAATAAGGCCGGATATCCCTGCAGTGACTTGAATGCAGGCTCGTCTTGCATCTCCCAAGAAGAAAGGATGTCTGAATCCCCTGTGGAGACCACGGAGAAACACCTAGGTCCCCACCTCATCGCGACCGGAGGCCTCACATCCTTTGAAAACTCCAGAGGTACGCGGAGATCAGTGCCTCCAAAGGAGACGATGCCTGACTCCTCGTGAAACTTGATACGAGTCCCAGGATTCTTGTGGCACGTGGAAAGGGACCCTTGGTCTCCCGCCTCAGCTGGAGAGGCGTTCCAATTGCCCTGCCAAGCCTCGAGTAGAATCCCGAGTTGTCCCTCGCAACTAGGCAGGAGTCCTGATGTGGCTGAACAAACACGTGGATGGAAGGGCCATCCCCGTCGTAACTCGAGAATATAGCCCAGGTTCCCGCCGCAACTCGAGAAAAACCATGAGACTTCCCCCTCGATGCGAGATGAGGCCCGATTCCCCTGTACTGCGTGCAGAGCAATTCCGTCTTGCACATCACACATGAAAGGAGCCTTGATTTCCTTGATGGCACTCCAGAGAAACCCCAAGAACACTGTTTCAAGGATAGAGGGATCCTGAGGTCACTGTAGCAACACGAAAGAACTCTGTGGACCAAAAATCAACTCGAAAAGAGAGGTTAGTCCCTGGATTCGTCTCCAGAGGAATACCACCTTACCACAAGCACCTCAAGAGGAGGCTTCTCTCAGCTCTAGGTATGTGAGAGGGACCCTGAGTTTGCGGCCTCAAGTGGAATGGACACCGCGATGCCCTGACTCGAAATAAGGCCGGATATCCCTGCAGTGACTTCAATGCAGGCTCGTCTTGCATCTCCCAGGACGAAAGGATGTCTGAATCCCCTGTGGAAAGCACAGAGAAAGACTTAGTTCCCCACCTCATCGCGACCGATAGCCTCACATCCTTTGAAAACTCCAGAGGTACGCGGAGATCAGTGCCTCCAAAGGAGACGATGCCTGACTCCTCGTGAAACTTGATAGGAGTCCCAGGATTCCTGTGGCACGTGGAAAGGGACCCTTGGTCTCCCGCCTCAGCTGGAGAGGCGTCCCAATTGCCCTGCCAAGCCTCGAGGAGAATCCAGAGTTGTCCCTCGCAACTAGGCAGGAGTCCTGACGTGGCTGAAGAAACACGTGGGTGGAAGGGCCATCCCCGTCGTAACTCGAGAATATACCCCAGGTTCCCGCCGCAACTCGAGAAAAACCATGAGACTTCCCCCTCGCCGCGAGATGAGGCCCGATTCCCCTGCACTGCGTGCAGAGCAATTCCGTGTTGCACATCACACATGAAAGGAGCCTTGATTTCCTTGATGGCACTCCAGAGAAACCCCAAGAACACTGTTTCAAGGCTAGAGGGATCCTGAGGTCACTGTAGCAACACGAAAGAGCTCTGTGGGCCAAAAATCAACTCGAGATGAGAGGTTAGTCCCTGGCTTCGACTCCAGAGGAATACCACCTTACCACAAGCACCTCAAGAGGAGGCTTCTCTCAGCTCTAGGTATGTGAGAGGGACCCTGAGTTTGCGGCCTCAAGTGGAATGGACACCGCGATGCCCTGACGCGAAATAAGGCTGGATATCCCTGCAGTGACTTGAATGCAGGCTCGTCTTGCATCTCCCAAGATGAAAGGATGTCTGAATCCCCTGTGGAGACCACAGAGAAAGACCTAGTTCCCCACCTCATCGCGACCGGAGGCCTCACATCCTTTGAAAACTCCAGAGGTACGCGGAGATCAGTGCCTCCAAAGGAGACGATGCCTGACTCCTCGTGAAACTTGATAGGAGTCCCAGGATTCCTGTGGCACGTGGAAAGGGACCCTTGGTCTCCCGCCTCAGCTGGAGAGGCGTCCCAATTGCCTTGCCAAGCCTCGAGGAGAATCCTGAGTTGTGTCTCACAACTAGGCAAGAGTCCTGACGTGGCTGAACAAACACGGGTGTGGAAGGGCCATCCCCGTCGTAACTCGAGAATATACCCCAGGTTCCCGCCGCAACTCGAGAAAAACCATGAGACTTCCCCCTCGCCGCGAGATGAGGCCCGATTCCCCTGCACTGCGTGCACAGCAATTCTGTGTTGCACATCACACATGAAAGGAGCCTTGATTTCCTTCATGGCACTCCAGAGAAACCCCAAGAACACTGTTTCAAGGCTAGAGGGATCCTGAGGTCACTGTAGCAACACGAAAGAGCTCCGTGGACCAAAAATCAACTCGAGATGAGAGGTTAGTCCCTGGCTTCGACTCCAGAGGAATACCACTTTACCACAAGCACCTCAAGAGGAGGCTTCTCTCAGCTCTAGGTATGTGAGAGGGACCCTGAATTTGCGGCCTCAAGTGGAATGGACACCGCGATGCCCTGACTCGAAATAAGGCCGGATATCCCTGCAGTGACTTCAATGCAGGCTCGTCTTGCATCTCCCAGGACGAAAGGATGTCTGAATCCCCTGTGGAAAGCACAGAGAAAGACTTTGTTCCCCTCCTCATCGCGACCGATAGCCTCACATCCTTTGAAAACTCCAGAGGTACGCGGAGATCAGTGCCTCCAAAGGAGACGATGCCTGACTCCTCGTGCAACTTGATAGGATTCCCATGATTCCTGTGGCACTTGGAAAGGGACACTTGGTCTCCCGCCTCAGTTGGAGAGGCGTCCCAATTGCCCTGCCAAGCCTCGAGGAGAATCCAGAGTTGTCCCTCGCAACTAGGCAGGAGTCCTGACGTCGCTGAAGAAACACGTGGGTGGAAGGGCCATCCCCGTCGTAACTCGAGAATATACCCCAGGTTCCCGCCGCAACTCGAGAAAAACCATGAGACTTCCCCCTCGCCGCGAGATGAGGCCCGATTCCCCTGCACTGCGTGCAGAGCAATTCCGTGTTGCACATCACACATGAAAGGAGCCTTGATTTCCTTGATGGCACTCCAGAGAAACCCCAAGAACACTGTTTCAAGGATAGAGGGATCCTGAGGTCACTGTAGCAACACGAAAGAGCTCCGTGGGCCAAAAATCAACTCGAGATGAGAGGTTAGTCCCTGGCTTCGACTCCAGAGGAATACCACCTTACCACAAGCACCTCAAGAGGAGGCTTCTCTCAGCTCTAGGTATGTGAGAGGGACCCTGAGTTTGCGGCCTCAAGTGGAATGGACACCGCGATGCCCTGCCTCGAAATAAGGCTGGATATCCCTGCAGTGACTGGAATACAGGCTCGTCTTGCATCTCCCAAGACGAAAGGGTGTCTGAATCCCCTGTGGAGACCACAGAGAAAGACCTAGTTCCCCACCTCATCGCGACAGGAGGCCTCAAATACTTTGAAAACTCCAGAGGTATGCGGAGATCAGTGCCTCCAAAGGAGACGATGCCTGACTCCTCGTGAAACTTGATAGGAGACCCAGGATTCCTGTGGCACGTGGAAAGGGACCCTTGGTCTCCCGTCTCAGCTGGAGAGGCGTCCCAATTGCCCTGCAAAGCCTCGAGGAGAATCCCGAGATGTCCCTCGCAACTAGGCAGGAGTCCTGACATGGCTGAACACACACGTGTGTGGAAGGGCCATCCCCGTCGTAACTCGAGAATATACCCCAGGTTCCCGCCGCAACTCGAGAAAAACCATGAGACTTCCCCCTGGCCGCGAGATGAGGCTCGATTCCCCTGCACTGCGTGCAGAGCAATTCTGTGTTGCACATCACACATGAAAGGAGCCTTGATTTCCTTGATGGCACTCCAGAGAAACCACAAGAACACTGTTTCAAGGCTAGAGGGATCCTGAGGTCACTGTAGCAACACGAAAGAGCTCCGTGGACCAAGAATCAACACGAGATGAGAGGTTAGTCCCTGGCTTCGACTCCTGAGGAATACCACCTTACCACAAGCACCTCAAGAGGAGGCTTCTCTCAGCTCTAGGTATGTGAGAGGGATCCTGAGTTTGCGGCCTCAAGTGGAATGGACACCGCGATGCCCTGACTCGAAATAAGGCCGGATATCCCTGCAGTGACTTGAATGCAGGCTCGTCTTGCATCTCCCAAGAAGAAAGGATGTCTGAATCCCCTGTGGAGACCACGGAGAAACACCTAGGTCCCCACCTCATCGCGACCGGAGGCCTCACATCCTTTGAAAACTCCAGAGGTACGCGGAGATCAGTGCCTCCAAAGGAGACGATGCCTGACTCCTCGTGAAACTTGATACGAGTCCCAGGATTCTTGTGGCACGTGGAAAGGGACCCTTGGTCTCCCGCCTCAGCTGGAGAGGCGTTCCAATTGCCCTGCCAAGCCTCGAGTAGAATCCCGAGTTGTCCCTCGCAACTAGGCAGGAGTCCTGATGTGGCTGAACAAACACGTGGATGGAAGGGCCATCCCCGTCGTAACTCGAGAATATACCCCAGGTTCCCGCCGCAACTCGAGAAAAACCATGAGACTTCCCCCTCGATGCGAGATGAGGCCCGATTCCCCTGTACTGCGTGCAGAGCAATTCCGTCTTGCACATCACACATGAAAGGAGCCTTGATTTCCTTGATGGCACTCCAGAGAAACCCCAAGAACACTGTTTCAAGGATAGAGGGATCCTGAGGTCACTGTAGCAACACGAAAGAACTCTGTGGACCAAAAATCAACTCGAAAAGAGAGGTTAGTCCCTGGATTCGTCTCCAGAGGAATACCACCTTACCACAAGCACCTCAAGAGGAGGCTTCTCTCAGCTCTAGGTATGTGAGAGGGACCCTGAGTTTGCGGCCTCAAGTGGAATGGACACCGCGATGCCCTGACTCGAAATAAGGCCGGATATCCCTGCAGTGACTTCAATGCAGGCTCGTCTTGCATCTCCCAGGATGAAAGGATGTCTGAATCCCCTGTGGAAAGCACAGAGAAAGACTTAGTTCCCCACCTCATCGCGACCGATAGCCTCACATCCTTTGAAAACTCCAGAGGTACGCGGAGATCAGTGCCTCCAAAGGAGACGATGCCTGACTCCTCGTGAAACTTGATAGGAGTCCCAGGAATCCTGTGGCACGTGGAAAGGGACCCTTGGTCTCCCGCCTCAGCTGGAGAGGCGTCCCAATTGCCCTGCCAAGCCTCGAGGAGAATCCAGAGTTGTCCCTCGCAACTAGGCAGGAGTCCTGACGTGGCTGAAGAAACACGTGGGTGGAAGGGCCATCCCCGTCGTAACTCGAGAATATACCCCAGGTTCCCGCCGCAACTCGAGAAAAACCATGAGACTTCCCCCTCGCCGCGAGATGAGGCCCGATTCCCCTGCACTGCGTGCAGAGCAATTCCGTGTTGCACATCACACATGAAAGGAGCCTTGATTTCCTTGATGGCACTCCAGAGAAACCCCAAGAACACTGTTTCAAGGCTAGAGGGATCCTGAGGTCACTGTAGCAACACGAAAGAGCTCTGTGGGCCAAAAATCAACTCGAGATGAGAGGTTAGTCCCTGGCTTCGACTCCAGAGGAATACCACCTTACCACAAGCACCTCAAGAGGAGGCTTCTCTCAGCTCTAGGTATGTGAGAGGGACCCTGAGTTTGCGGCCTCAAGTGGAATGGACACCGCGATGCCCTGACGTGAAATAAGGCTGGATATCCCTGCAGTGACTTGAATGCAGGCTCGTCTTGCATCTCCCAAGATGAAAGGATGTCTGAATCCCCTGTGGAGACCACAGAGAAAGACCTAGTTCCCCACCTCATCGCGACCGGAGGCCTCACATCCTTTGAAAACTCCAGAGGTATGCGGAGATCAGTGCCTCCAAAGGAGACGATGCCTGACTCCTCGTGAAACTTGATAGGAGTCCCAGGATTCCTGTGGCACGTGGAAAGGGACCCTTGGTCTCCCGCCTCAGCTGGAGAGGCGTCCCAATTGCCTTGCCAAGCCTCGAGGAGAATCCTGAGTTGTGTCTCACAACTAGGCAAGAGTCCTGACGTGGCTGAACAAACACGGGTGTGGAAGGGCCATCCCCGTCGTAACTCGAGAATATACCCCAGGTTCCCGCCGCAACTCGAGAAAAACCATGAGACTTCCCCCTCGCCGCGAGATGAGGCCCGATTCCCCTGCACTGCGTGCACAGCAATTCTGTGTTGCACATCACACATGAAAGGAGCCTTGATTTCCTTCATGGCACTCCAGAGAAACCCCAAGAACACTGTTTCAAGGATAGAGGGATCCTGAGGTCACTGTAGCAACACGAAAGAGCTCCGTGGACCAAAAATCAACTCGAGATGAGAGGTTAGTCCCTGGCTTCGACTCCAGAGGAATACCACTTTACCACAAGCACCTCAACAGGAGGCTTCTCTCAGCTCTAGGTATGTGAGAGGGACCCTGAGTTTGCGGCCTCAAGTGGAATGGACACCGCGATGCCCTGACTCGAAATAAGGCCGGATATCCCTGCAGTGACTTCAATGCAGGCTCGTCTTGCATCTCCCAGGACGAAAGGATGTCTGAATCCCCTGTGGAAAGCACAGAGAAAGACTTAGTTCCCCACATCATCGCGACCGATAGCCTCACATCCTTTGAAAACTCCAGAGGTACGCGGAGATCAGTGCCTCCAAAGGAGACGATGCCTGGCTCCTCGTGAAACTTGATAGGAGTCCCAGGATTCCTGTGGCACTTGGAAAGGGACACTTGGTCTCCCGCCTCAGCTGGAGAGGCGTCCCAATTGCCCTGCCAAACCTCGAGGAGAATCCAGCGTTGTCCCTCGCAACTATGCAGGAGTCCTGACGTCGCTGAAGAAACACGTGGGTGGAAGGGCCATCCCCGTCGTAACTCGAGAATATACCCCAGGTTCCCGCCGCAACTCGAGAAAAACCATGAGACTTCCCCCTCGCCGCGAGATGAGGCCCGATTCCCCTGCACTGCGTGCAGAGCAATTCCGTGTTGCACATCACACATGAAAGGAGCCTTGATTTCCTTGATGGCACTCCAGAGAAACCCCAAGAACACTGTTTCAAGGATAGAGGGATCCTGAGGTCACTGTAGCAACACGAAAGAGCTCCGTGGGCCAAAAATCAACTCGAGATGAGAGGTTAGTCCCTGGCTTCGACTCCAGAGGAATACCACCTTACCACAAGCACCTCAAGAGGAGGCTTCTCTCAGCTCTAGGTATGTGAGAGGGACCCTGAGTTTGCGGCCTCAAGTGGAATGGACACCGTGATGCCCTGCCTCGAAATAAGGCTGGATATCCCTGCAGTGACTGGAATGCAGGCTCGTCTTGCATCTCCCAAGACGAAAGGGTGTCTGAATCCCCTGTGGAGACCACAGAGAAAGACCTAGTTCCCCACCTCATCGCGACAGGAGGCCTCAAATCCTTTGAAAACTCCAGAGGTATGCGGAGATCAGTGCCTCCAAAGGAGACGATGCCTGACTCCTCGTGAAACTTGATAGGAGACCCAGGATTCCTGTGGCACGTGGAAAGGGACCCTTGGTCTCCCGTCTCAGCTGGAGAGGCGTCCCAATTGCCCTGCAAAGCCTCGAGGAGAATCCCGAGATGTCCCTCGCAACTAGGCAGGAGTCCTGACATGGCTGAACACACACGTGTGTGGAAGGGCCATCCCCGTCGTAACTCGAGAATATACCCCAGGTTCCCGCCGCAACTCGAGAAAAACCATGAGACTTCCCCCTGGCCGCGAGATGAGGCTCGATTCCCCTGCACTGCGTGCAGAGCAATTCTGTGTTGCACATCACACATGAAAGGAGCCTTGATTTCCTTGATGGCACTCCAGAGAAACCACAAGAACACTGTTTCAAGGCTAGAGGGATCCTGAGGTCACTGTAGCAACACGAAAGAGCTCCGTGGACCAAGAATCAACACGAGATGAGAGGTTAGTCCCTGGCATCGACTCCTGAGGAATACCACCTTACCACAAGCACCTCAAGAGGAGGCTTCTCTCAGCTCTAGGTATGTGAGAGGGATCCTGAGATTGCGGCCTCAAGTGGAATGGACACCGCGATGCCCTGACTCGAAATAAGGCCGGATATGCCTGCAGTGACTTGAATGCAGGCTCGTCTTGCATCTCCCAAGAAGAAAGGATGTCTGAATCCCCTGTGGAGACCACGGAGAAACACCTAGGTCCCCACCTCATCGCGACCGGAGGCCTCACATCCTTTGAAAACTCCAGAGGTACGCGGAGATCAGTGCCTCCAAAGGAGACGATGCCTGACTCCTCGTGAAACTTGATACGAGTCCCAGGATTCTTGTGGCACGTGGAAAGGGACCCTTGGTCTCCCGCCTCAGCTGGAGAGGCGTTCCAATTGCCCTGCCAAGCCTCGAGTAGAATCCCGAGTTGTCCCTCGCAACTAGGCAGGAGTCCTGATGTGGCTGAACAAACACGTGGATGGAAGGGCCATCCCCGTCGTAACTCGAGAATATACCCCAGGTTCCCGCCGCAACTCGAGAAAAACCATGAGACTTCCCCCTCGATGCGAGATGAGGCCCGATTCCCCTGTACTGCGTGCAGAGCAATTCCGTCTTGCACATCACACATGAAAGGAGCCTTGATTTCCTTGATGGCACTCCAGAGAAACCCCAAGAACACTGTTTCAAGGCTAGAGGGATCCTGAGGTCACTGTAGCAACACGAAAGAACTCTGTGGACCAAAAATCAACTCGAAAAGAGAGGTTAGTCCCTGGATTCGTCTCCAGAGGAATACCACCTTACCACAAGCACCTCAAGAGGAGGCTTCTCTCAGCTCTAGGTATGTGAGAGGGACCCTGAGTTTGCGGCCTCAAGTGGAATGGACACCGCGATGCCCTGACTCGAAATAAGGCCGGATATCCCTGCAGTGACTTCAATGCAGGCTCGTCTTGCATCTCCCAGGACGAAAGGATGTCTGAATCCCCTGTGGAAAGCACAGAGAAAGACTTAGTTCCCCACCTCATCGCGACCGATAGCCTCACATCCTTTGAAAACTCCAGAGGTACGCGGAGATCAGTGCCTCCAAAGGAGACGATGCCTGACTCCTCGTGAAACTTGATAGGAGTCCCAGGAATCCTGTGGCACGTGGAAAGGGACCCTTGGTCTCCCGCCTCAGCTGGAGAGGCGTCCCAATTGCCCTGCCAAGCCTCGAGGAGAATCCAGAGTTGTCCCTCGCAACTAGGCAGGAGTCCTGACGTGGCTGAAGAAACACGTGGGTGGAAGGGCCATCCCCGTCGTAACTCGAGAATATACCCCAGGTTCCCGCCGCAACTCGAGAAAAACCATGAGACTTCCCCCTCGCCGCGAGATGAGGCCCGATTCCCCTGCACTGCGTGCAGAGCAATTCCGTGTTGCACATCACACATGAAAGGAGCCTTGATTTCCTTGATGGCACTCCAGAGAAACCCCAAGAACACTGTTTCAAGGCTAGAGGGATCCTGAGGTCACTGTAGCAACACGAAAGAGCTCTGTGGGCCAAAAATCAACTCGAGATGAGAGGTTAGTCCCTGGCTTCGACTCCAGAGGAATACCACCTTACCACAAGCACCTCAAGAGGAGGCTTCTCTCAGCTCTAGGTATGTGAGAGGGACCCTGAGTTTGCGGCCTCAAGTGGAATGGACACCGCGATGCCCTGACGTGAAATAAGGCTGGATATCCCTGCAGTGACTTGAATGCAGGCTCGTCTTGCATCTCCCAAGATGAAAGGATGTCTGAATCCCCTGTGGAGACCACAGAGAAAGACCTAGTTCCCCACCTCATCGCGACCGGAGGCCTCACATCCTTTGAAAACTCCAGAGGTACGCGGAGATCAGTGCCTCCAAAGGAGACGATGCCTGACTCCTCGTGAAACTTGATAGGAGTCCCAGGATTCCTGTGGCACGTGGAAAGGGACCCTTGGTCTCCCGCCTCAGCTGGAGAGGCGTCCCAATTGCCTTGCCAAGCCTCGAGGAGAATCCTGAGTTGTGTCTCACAACTAGGCAAGAGTCCTGACGTGGCTGAACAAACACGTGTGTGGAAGGGCCATCCCCGTCGTAACTCGAGAATATACCCCAGGTTCCCGCCGCAACTCGAGAAAAACCATGAGACTTCCCCCTCGCCGCGAGATGAGGCCCGATTCCCCTGCACTGCGTGCACAGCAATTCTGTGTTGCACATCACACATGAAAGGAGCCTTGATTTCCTTCATGGCACTCCAGAGAAACCCCAAGAACACTGTTTCAATGCTAGAGGGATCCTGAGGTCACTGTAGCAACACGAAAGAGCTCCGTGGACCAAAAATCAACTCGAGATGAGAGGTTAGTCCCTGGCTTCGACTCCAGAGGAATACCACCTTACCACAAGCACCTCAACAGGAGGCTTCTCTCAGCTCTAGGTATGTGAGAGGGACCCTGAGTTTGCGGCCTCAAGTGGAATGGACACCGCGATGCCCTGACTCGAAATAAGGCCGGATATCCCTGCAGTGACTTCAATGCAGGCTCGTCTTGCATCTCCCAGGACGAAAGGATGTCTGAATCCCCTGTGGAAAGCACAGAGAAAGACTTAGTTCCCCACATCATCGCGACCGATAGCCTCACATCCTTTGAAAACTCCAGAGGTACGCGGAGATCAGTGCCTCCAAAGGAGACGATGCCTGGCTCCTCGTGAAACTTGATAGGAGTCCCAGGATTCCTGTGGCACTTGGAAAGGGACACTTGGTCTCCCGCCTCAGCTGGAGAGGCGTCCCAATTGCCCTGCCAAGCCTCGAGGAGAATCCAGCGTTGTCCCTCGCAACTATGCAGGAGTCCTGACGTCGCTGAAGAAACACGTGGGTGGAAGGGCCATCCCCGTCGTAACTCGAGAATATACCCCAGGTTCCCGCCGCAACTCGAGAAAAACCATGAGACTTCCCCCTCGCCGCGAGATGAGGCCCGATTCCCCTGCACTGCGTGCAGAGCAATTCCGTGTTGCACATCACACATGAAAGGAGCCTTGATTTCCTTGATGGCACTCCAGAGAAACCCCAAGAACACTGTTTCAAGGCTAGAGGGATCCTGAGGTCACTGTAGCAACACGAAAGAGCTCCGTGGGCCAAAAATCAACTCGAGATGAGAGGTTAGTCCCTGGCTTCGACTCCAGAGGAATACCACCTTACCACAAGCACCTCAAGAGGAGGCTTCTCTCAGCTCTAGGTATGTGAGAGGGACCCTGAGTTTGCGGCCTCAAGTGGAATGGACACCGCGATGCCCTGACGCGAAATAAGGCTGGATATCCCTGCAGTGACTTGAATGCAGGCTCGTCTTGCATCTCCCAAGATGAAAGGATGTCTGAATCCCCTGTGGAGACCACAGAGAAAGACCTAGTTCCCCACCTCATCGCGACCGGAGGCCTCACATCCTTTGAAAACTCCAGAGGTACGCGGAGATCAGTGCCTCCAAAGGAGACGATGCCTGACTCCTCGTGAAACTTGATAGGAGTCCCAGGATTCCTGTGGCACGTGGAAAGGGACCCTTGGTCTCCCGCCTCAGCTGGAGAGGCGTCCCAATTGCCTTGCCAAGCCTCAAGGAGAATCCCGAGTTGTGTCTCGCAACTAGCAAGAGTCCTGACGTGGCTGAACAAACACATGTGTGGAAGGGCCATCCCCGTCGTAACTCGAGAATATACCCCAGGTTCCCGCCGCAACTGGAGAAAAACCATGAGACTTCCCCTTCGCCGCGAGATGAGGCCCGATTCCCCTGCACTGCGTGCAGAGCAATTCTGTGTTGCACATCACACATGAAAGGAGCCTTGATTTCCTTGATGGCACTCCAGAGAAACCCCAAGAACACTGTTTCAAGGCTAGAGGCATCCTGAGGTCACTGTAGCAACACGAAAGAGCTCCGTGGACCAAAAATCAACTCGAGATGAGAGGTTACTCCCTGGCTTCGACTCCAGAGGAATACTACCTTACCACAAGCACCTCAAGAGGAGGCTTCTCTCAGCTCTAGGTATGTGAGAGGGACCCTGAGTTTGCGGCCTCAAGTGGAATGGACACCGCGATGCCCTGACTCGAAATAAGGCCGGATATCCCTGCAGTGACTGGAATGCAGGCTCGTCTTGCATCTCCCAAGACGAAAGGGTGTCTGAATCCCCTGTGGAGACCACAGAGAAAGACCTAGTTCCCCACCTCATCGCGACAGAAGGCCTCAAATCCTTTGAAAAATCCAGAGGTATGCGGAGATCAGTGCCTCCAAAGGAGACGATGCCTGACTCCTCGTGAAACTTGATAGGAGTCCCAGGATTCCTGTGGCACTTGGAAAGGGACACTTGGTCTCCCGTCTCAGCTGGAGAAGCGTCCCAATTGCCCTGCAAAGCCTCGAGGAGAATCCCGAGTTGTCCCTCGCAACTAGGCAGGAGTCCTGACATGGCTGAACACACACGTGTGTGGAAGGGCCATCCCCGTCGTAACTCGAGAATATACCCCAGGTTCCCGCCGCAACTCGAGAAAAACCATGAGACTTCCCCCTCGCCGCGAGATGAGGCCTGATTCCCCTGCACTGCGTGCAGAGCAATTCCGTGTTGCACATCACACATGAAAGGAGCCTTGATTTCCTTGATGGCACTCCAGAGAAACCCCAAGAACACTGTTTCAAGGCTAGAGGGATCCTGAGGTCACTGTAGCAACACGAAAGAGCTCCGTGGACCAAGAATCAACACGAGATGAGACGTTAGTCCCTGGCTTCGACTCCTGAGGAATACCACCTTACCACAAGCACCTCAAGAGGAGGCTTCTCTCAGCTCTAGGTATGTGAGAGGGATCCTGAGTTTGCGGCCTCAAGTGGAATGGACACCGCGATGCCCTGACTCGAAATAAGGCCGGATATCCCTGCAGTGATTGAATGCAGGCTCGTCTTGCATCTCCCAAGAAGAAAGGATGTCTGAATCCCCTGTGGAGACCACAGAGAAACACCTAGTTCCCCACCTCATCGCGACCGGAGGCCTCACATCCTTTGAAAACTCCAGAGGTACGCGGAGATCAGTGCCTCCAAAGGAGACGATGCCTGACTCCTCGTGAAACTTGATAGGAGTCCCAGGATTCTTGTGGCACGTGGAAAGGGACACTTGGTCTCCCGCCTCAGCTGGAGAGGCGTTCCAATTGCCCTGATAAGCATCGAGGAGAATCCCGAGTTGTCCCTCGCAACTAGGCAGGAGTCCTGACGTGGCTGAACAAACACGTGGGTGGAAGGGCCATCCCCGTCGTAACTCGAGAATATACCCCAGGTTCCCGCCGCAACTCGAGAAAAACCATGAGACTTCCCCCTCGCCGCGAGATGAGGCCCGATTCCCCTGCACTGCGTGCAGAGCAATTCTGTGTTGCACATCACACATGAAAGGAGCCTTGATTTCCTTCATGGCACTCCAGAGAAAACCCAAGAACACTGTTTCAAGGCTAGAGGCATCCTGAGGTCACTGTAGCAACACGAAAGAGCTCCGTGGACCAAAAATCAACTCGAGATGAGAGGTTACTCCCTGGCTTCGACTCCAGAGGAATACCACCTTACCACAAGCACCTCAAGAGGAGGCTTCTCTCAGCTCTAGGTATGTGAGAGGGACCCTGAGTTTGCGGCCTCAAGTGGAATGGACACCGCGATGCCCTGACTCGAAATAAGGCCGGATATCCCTGCAGTGACTGGAATGCAGGCTCGTCTTGCATCTCCCAAGACGAAAGGGTGTCTGAATCCCCTGTGGAGACCACAGAGAAAGACCTAGTTCACCACCTCATCGCGACAGGAGGCCTCAAATCCTTTGAAAACTCCAGAGGTATGCGGAGATCAGTGCCTCCAAAGGAGACGATGCCTGACTCCTCGTGAAACTTGATAGGAGACCCAGGATTCCTGTGGCACGTGGAAAGGGACCCTTGGTCTCCCGTCTCAGCTGGAGAGGCGTCCCAATTGCCCTGCAAAGCCTCGAGGAGAATCCCGAGTTGTCCCTCGCAACTAGGCAGGAGTCCTGACATGGCTGAACACACACGTGTGTGGAAGGGCCATCCCCGTCGTAACTCGAGAATATACCCCAGGTTCCCGCCGCAACTCGAGAAAAACCATGAGACTTCCCCCTCGCCGCGAGATGAGGCCCGATTCCCCTGCACTGCGTGCAGAGCAATTCCGTGTTGCACATCACACATGAAAGGAGCCTTGATTTCCTTGATGGCACTCCAGAGAAACCCCAAGAACACTGTTTCAAGGCTAGAGGGATCCTGAGGTCACTGTAGCAACACGAAAGAGCTCCGTGGACCAAGAATCAACACGAGATGAGACGTTAGTCCCTGGCTTCGACTCCTGAGGAATACCACCTTACCACAAGCACCTCAAGAGGAGGCTTCTCTCAGCTCTAGGTATGTGAGAGGGATCCTGAGTTTGCGGCCTCAAGTGGAATGGACACCGCGATGCCCTGACTCGAAATAAGGCCGGATATCCCTGCAGTGATTGAATGCAGGCTCGTCTTGCATCTCCCAAGAAGAAAGGATGTCTGAATCCCCTGTGGAGACCACAGAGAAACACCTAGTTCCCCACCTCATCGCGACCGGAGGCCTCACATCCTTTGAAAACTCCAGAGGTACGCGGAGATCAGTGCCTCCAAAGGAGACGATGCCTGACTCCTCGTGAAACTTGATAGGAGTCCCAGGATTCCTGTGGCACTTGGAAAGGGACACTTGGTCTCCCGCCTCAGCTGGAGAGGCGTCCCAATTGCCCTGCCAAGCCTCGAGGAGAATCCAGAGTTGTCCCTCGCAACTAGGCAGGAGTCCTGACGTCGCTGAAGAAACACGTGGGTGGAAGGGCCATCCCCGTCGTAACTCGAGAATATACCCCAGGTTCCCGCCGCAACTCGAGAAAAACCATGAGACTTCCCCCTCGCCACGAGATGAGGCCCGATTCCCCTGAACTGCGTGCAGAGCAATTCCGTCTTGCACATCACACATGAAAGGAGCCTTGATTTCCTTCATGGCACTCCAGAGAAACCCCAAGAACACTGTTTCAAGGCTAGAGGGATCCTGAGGTCACTGTAGCAACACGAAAGAACTCTCTGGGCCAAAAATCAACTCGAGATGAGAGGTTAGTCCCTGGCTTCGACTCCAGAGGAATACCACCTTACCACAAGCACCTCAAGAGGAGGCTTCTCTCAGCTCTAGGTATGTGAGAGGGACCCTGAGTTTGCGGCCTCAAGTGGAATGGACACCGCGATGCCCTGACTCGAAATAAGGCCGGATATCCCTGCCGTGACTTGAATGCAGGCTCGTCTTGCATCTCCCAAGAAGAAAGGATGTCTGAATCCCCTGTGGAGACCACAGAGAAACACCTAGTTCCCCACCTCATCGCGACCGGAGGCCTCACATCCTTTGAAAACGCCAGAGGTACGCGGAGATCAGTGCCTCCAAAGGAGACGATGCCTGACTCCTCGTGAAACTTGATAGGAGTCCCAGGATTCCTGTGGCACGTGGAAAGGGACCCTTGGTCTCCCGCCTCAGCTGGAGAGGCGTTCCAATTGCCCTGCCAAGCCTCGAGGAGAATCCCGAGTTGTCCCTCGCAACTAGGCAGGAGTCCTGACGTGGCTGAACAAACACGTGGGTGGAAGGGCCATCCCCGTCGTAACTCGAGAATATACCCCAGGTTCCCGCCGCAACTCGAGAAAAACCATGAGACTTCCCCCTCGATGCGAGATGAGGCCCGATTCCCCTGTACTGCGTGCAGAGCAATTCCGTCTTGCACATCACACATGAAAGGAGCCTTGATTTCCTTGATGGCACTCCAGAGAAACCCCAAGAACACTGTTTCAAGGATAGAGGGATCCTGAGGTCACTGTAGCAACACGAAAGAACTCTGTGGACCAAAAATCAACTCGAAAAGAGAGGTTAGTCCCTGGATTCGTCTCCAGAGGAATACCACCTTACCACAAGCACCTCAAGAGGAGGCTTCTCTCAGCTCTAGGTATGTGAGAGGGACCCTGAGTTTGCGGCCTCAAGTGGAATGGACACCGCGATGCCCTGACTCAAAATAAGGCCGGATATCCCTGCAGTGACTTCAATGCAGGCTCGTCTTGCATCTCCCAGGACGAAAGGATGTCTGAATCCCCTGTGGAAAGCACAGAGAAAGACTTAGTTCCCCACCTCATCGCGACCGATAGCCTCACATCCTTTGAAAACTCCAGAGGTACGCGGAGATCAGTGCCTCCAAAGGAGACGATGCCTGACTCCTCGTGAAACTTGATAGGAGTCCCAGGATTCCTGTGGCACTTGGAAAGGGACACTTGGTCTCCCGCCTCAGCTGGAGAGGCGTCCCAATTGCCCTGTCAAGCCTCGAGGAGAATCCAGAGTTGTCCCTCGCAACTAGGCAGGAGTCCTGACGTCGCTGAAGAAACACGTGGGTGGAAGGGCCATCCCCGTCGTAACTCGAGAATATACCCCAGGTTCCCGCCGCAACTCGAGAAAAACCATGAGACTTCCCCCTCGCCGCGAGATGAGGCCCGATTCCCCTGCACTGCGTGCAGAGCAATTCCGTCTTGCACATCACACATGAAAGGAGCCTTGATTTCCTTCATGGCACTCCAGAGAAACCCCAAGAACACTGTTTCAAGGCTAGAGGGATCCTGAGGTCACTGTAGCAACATGAAAGAGCTCCGTGGGCCAAAAATCAACTCGAGATGAGAGGTTAGTCCCTGGCTTCGACTCCAGAGGAATACCACCTTACCACAAGCACCTCAAGAGGAGGCTTCTCTCAGCTCTAGGTATGTGAGAGGGACCCTGAGTTTGCGGCCTCAAGTGGAATGGACACCGCGATGCCCTGACGCAAAATAAGGCTGGATATCCCTGCAGTGACTTGAATGCAGGCTCGTCTTGCATCTCCCAAGATGAAAGGATGTCTGAATCCCCTGTGGAGACCACAGAGAAAGACCTAGTTCCCCACCTCATCGCGACCGGAGGCCTCACATCCTTTGAAAACTCCAGAGGTACGCGGAGATCAGTGCCTCCAAAGGAGACGATGCCTGACTCCTCGTGAAACTTGATAGGAGTCCCAGGATTCCTGTGGCACGTGGAAAGGGACCCTTGGTCTCCCGCCTCAGCTGGAGAGGCGTCCCAATTGCCTTGCCAAGCCTCGAGGAGAATCCCGAGTTGTGTCTCGCAACTAGGCAAGAGTCCTGACGTGGCTGAACACACACATGGGTGGAAGGGCCATCCCCGTCGTAACTCGAGAATATACCCCAGGTTCCCGCCGCAACTCGAGTAAAACCATGAGACTTCCTCCTCGCCGCGAGATGAGGCCCGATTCCCCTGCACTGCGTGCAGAGCAATTCCGTCTTGCACATCACACATGAAAGGAGCCTTGATTTCCTTGATGGCACTCCATAGAAACCCCAAGAACACTGTTTCAAGGCTAGAGGGATGCTGAGGTCACTGTAGCAACACGAAAGAACTCTGTGGGCCAAAAATCAACTCGAGATGAGAGGTTAGTCCCTGGCTTCGACTCCAGAGGAATACCACCTTACCACAAGCACCTCAAGAGGAGGCTTCTCTCAGCTCTAGGTATGTGAGAGGGATCCTGAGTTTGCGGCCTCAAGTGGAATGGACACCGCGATGCCCTGACTCGAAATAAGGCCGGATATCCCTGCAGTGACTGGAATGCAGGCTCGTCTTGCATCTCCCAAGATGAAAGGATGTCTGAATCCCCTGTGGAGACCACAGAGAAACACCTAGTTCCCCACCTCATCGCGACCGGAGGCCTCACATCCTTTGAAAACTCCAGAGGTACGCGGAGATCAGTGCCTCCAAAGGAGACGATGCCTGACTCCTCGTGAAACTTGATAGGAGTCCCAGGATTCTTGTGGCACGTGGAAAGGGACCCTTTGTCTCCCGCCTCAGCTGGAGAGGCGTTACAATTGCCGTGCCAAGCCTCGAGGAGAATCCCGAGTTGTGTCTCGCAACTAGGCCGGAGTCCTGATGTGGCTGAACAAACACGTGGGTGGAAGGGCCATCCCCGTCGTAACTCGAGAATATACCCCAGGTTCCCGCCGCAACTCGAGAAAAACCATGAGACTTCCCCCTCGATGCGAGATGAGGCCCGATTCCCCTGTACTGCGTGCAGAGCAATTCCGTCTTGCACATCACACATGAAAGGAGCCTTGATTTCCTTGATGGCACTCCAGAGAAACCCCAAGAACACTGTTTCAAGGATAGAGGGATCCTGAGGTCACTGTAGCAACACGAAAGAACTCTGTGGACCAAAAATCAACTCGAAAAGAGAGGTTAGTCCCTGGATTCGTCTCCAGAGGAATACCACCTTACCACAAGCACCTCAAGAGGAGGCTTCTCTCAGCTCTAGGTATGTGAGAGGGACCCTGAGTTTGCGGCCTCAAGTGGAATGGACACCGCGATGCCCTGACTCGAAATAAGGCCGGATATCCCTGCAGTGACTTCAATGCAGGCTCGTCTTGCATCTCCCAGGACGAAAGGATGTCTGAATCCCCTGGGGAAAGCACAGAGAAAGACTTAGTTCCCCACCTCATCGCGACCGGAGGCCTCACATCGTTTGAAAACTCCAGAGGTACGCGGAGATCAGTGCCTCCAAAGGAGACGATGCCTGACTCCTCGTGAAACTTGATAGGAGTCCCAGGATTCTTGTGGCACGTAGAAAGGGACCCTTGGTCTCCCGCCTCAGCTGGAGAGGCGTTCCAATTGCCCTGCCAAGCCTCGAGGAGAATCCCGAGTTGTCCCTCGCAACTAGGCAGGAGTCCTGACGTGGCTGAACAAACACGTGGGTGGAAGGGCCATCCCCGTCGAAACTCGAGAATATACCCCAGGTTCCCACCGCAACTCGAGAAAAACCATGAGACTTCCCCCTCGCCGCGAGATGAGGCCCGATTCCCCTGCACTGCGTGCAGAGCAATTCCGTGTTGCACATCTCACATGAAAGAGCCTTGATTTCCTTGATGGCACTCCAGAGAAACCCCAAGAACACTGTTTCAAGGATAGAGGGATCCTGAGGTCACTGTAGCAACACGACAAAGCTCCGTGGGCCAAAAATCAACTCGAGATGAGAGGTTAGTCCCTGGCTTCGACTCCAGAGGAATACCACCTTACCACAAGCACCTCAAGAGGAGGCTTCTCTCAGCTCTAGGTATGTGAGAGGGACCCTGAGTTTGCGGCCTCAAGTGGAATGGACACCGCGATGCCCTGACGCGAAATAAGGCTGGATATCCCTGCAGTGACTTGAATGCAGGCTCGTCTTGCATCTCCCAAGATGAAAGGATGTCTGAATCCCCTGTGGAGACCACAGAGAAAGACCTAGTTCCCCACCTCATCGCGACCGGAGGCCTCACATCCTTTGAAAACTCCAGAGGTACGCGGAGATCAGTGCCTCCAAAGGAGACGATGCCTGACTCCTCGTGAAACTTGATAGGAGTCCCAGGATTCCTGTGGCACGTGGAAAGGGACCCTTGGTCTCCCGCCTCAGCTGGAGAGGCGTTCCAATTGCCCTGCCAAGCCTCGAGGAGAATCCCGAGTTGTCCCTCGCAACTAGGCAGGAGTCCTGACGTGGCTGAACAAACACGTGGGTGGAAGGGCCATCCCCGTCGTAACTCGAGAATATACCCCAGGTTCCCGCCGCAACTCGAGAAAAACCATGAGACTTCCCCCTCGATGCGAGATGAGGCCCGATTCCCCTGTACTGCGTGCAGAGCAATTCCGTCTTGCACATCACACATGAAAGGAGCCTTGATTTCCTTGATGGCACTCCAGAGAAACCCCAAGAACACTGTTTCAAGGATAGAGGGATCCTGAGGTCACTGTAGCAACACGAAAGAACTCTGTGGACCAAAAATCAACTCGAAAAGAGAGGTTAGTCCCTGGATTCGTCTCCAGAGGAATACCACCTTACCACAAGCACCTCAAGAGGAGGCTTCTCTCAGCTCTAGGTATGTGAGAGGGACCCTGAGTTTGCGGCCTCAAGTGGAATGGACACCGCGATGCCCTGACTCAAAATAAGGCCGGATATCCCTGCAGTGACTTCAATGCAGGCTCGTCTTGCATCTCCCAGGACGAAAGGATGTCTGAATCCCCTGTGGAAAGCACAGAGAAAGACTTAGTTCCCCACCTCATCGCGACGGATAGCCTCACATCCTTTGAAAACTCCAGAGGTACGCGGAGATCAGTGCCTCCAAAGGAGACGATGCCTGACTCCTCGTGAAACTTGATAGGAGTCCCAGGATTCCTGTGGCACTTGGAAAGGGACACTTGGTCTCCCGCCTCAGCTGGAGAGGCGTCCCAATTGCCCTGCCAAGCCTCGAGGAGAATCCAGAGTTGTCCCTCGCAACTAGGCAGGAGTCCTGACGTCGCTGAAGAAACACGTGGGTGGAAGGGCCATCCCCGTCGTAACTCGAGAATATACCCCAGGTTCCCGCCGCAACTCGAGAAAAACCATGAGACTTCCCCCTCGCCGCGAGATGAGGCCCGATTCCCCTGCACTGCGTGCAGAGCAATTCCGTGTTGCACATCACACATGAAAGGAGCCTTGATTTCCTTCAAGGCACTCCAGAGAAACCCCAAGAACACTGTTTCAAGGCTAGAGGGATCCTGAGGTCACTGTAGCAACACGAAAGAGCTCCGTGGGCCAAAAATCAACTCGAGATGAGAGGTTAGTCCCTGGCTTCGACTCCAGAGGAATACCACCTTACCACAAGCACCTCAAGAGGAGGCTTCTCTCAGCTCTAGGTATGTGAGAGGGACCCTGAGTTTGCGGCCTCAAGTGGAATGGACACCGCGATGCCCTGACGCAAAATAAGGCTGGATATCCCTGCAGTGACTTGAATGCAGGCTCGTCTTGCATCTCCCAAGATGAAAGGATGTCTGAATCACCTGTGGAGACCACAGAGAAACACCTAGTTCCCCACCTCATCGCGACCGGAGGCCTCACATCCTTTGAAAACTCCAGAGGTACGCGGAGATCAGTGCCTCCAAAGGAGACGATGCCTGACTCCTCGTGAAACTTGATAGGAGTCCCAGGATTCCTGTGGCACGTGGAAAGGGACCCTTGGTCTCCCGCCTCAGCTGGAGAGGCGTCCCAATTGCCTTGCCAAGCCTCGAGGAGAATCCCGAGTTGTGTCTCGCAACTAGGCAAGAGTCCTGACGTGGCTGAACACACACATGGGTGGAAGGGCCATCCCCGTCGTAACTCGAGAATATACCCCAGGTTCCCGCCGCAACTCGAGTAAAACCATGAGACTTCCTCCTCGCCGCGAGAAGAGGCCCGATTCCCCTGCACTGCGTGCAGAGCAATTCTGTGTTGCACATCACACATGAAAGGAGCCTTGATTTCCTTGATGGCACTCCATAGAAACCCCAAGAACACTGTTTCAAGGCTAGAGGGATGCTGAGGTCACTGTAGCAACACGAAAGAACTCTGTGGGCCAAAAATCAACTCGAGATGAGAGGTTAGTCCCTGGCTTCGACTCCAGAGGAATACCACCTTACCACAAGCACCTCAAGAGGAGGCTTCTCTCAGCTCTAGGTATGTGAGAGGGACCCTGAGTTTGCGGCCACAAGTGGAATGGACACCGCGATGCCCTGACTCGAAATAAGGCCGGATATCCCTGCAGTGACTTGAATGCAGGCTCGTCTTGCATCTCCCAAGATGAAAGGATGTCTGAATCCCCTGTGGAGACCACAGAGAAACACCTAGTTCCCCACCTCCTCGCGACCGGAGGCCTCACATCCTTTGAAAACTCCAGAGGTACGCGGAGATCAGTGTCTCCAAAGGAGACGATGCCTGACTCCTCGTGAAACTTGATAGGAGTCCCAGGATTCTTGTGGCACGTGGAAAGGGACCCTTGGTCTCCCGCCTCAGCTGGAGAGGCGTTACAATTGCCGTGCCAAGCCTCGAGGAGAATCCCGAGTTGTCCCTCGCAACTAGGCAGGAGTCCTGACGTCGCTGAAGAAACACGTGGGTGGAAGGGCCATCCCCGTCGTAACTCGAGAATATACCCCAGGTTCCCGCCACAACTCGAGAAAAACCATGAGACTTCCCCCTCGCCGCGAGATGAGGCCCGATTCCCCTGCACTGCGTGCAGAGCAATTCCGTGTTGCACATCACACATGAAAGGAGCCTTGATTTCCTTGATGGCACTCCAGAGAAACCCCAAGAACACTGTTTCAAGGCTAGAGGGATCCTGAGGTCACTGTAGCAACACGAAAGAGCTCCGTGGGCCAAAAATCAACTCGAGATGCGAGGTTAGTCCCTGGCTTCGACTCCAGAGGAATACCACCTAACCACAAGCACCTCAAGAGGAGGCTTCTCTCAGCTCTAGGTATGTGAGAGGGACCCTGAGTTTGCGGCCTCAAGTGGAATGGACACCGCGATGCCCTGACTCGAAATAAGGCCAGATATCCCTGCAGTGACTTGAATGCAGGCTCGTCTTGCATCTCGCAAGAAGAAAGGATGTCTGCATCCCCTGTGGAGACCACTGAGAAACACCTAGTTCCCCACCTCATCGCGACCGGAGGCCTCACATCCTTTGAAAACTCCAGAGGTACGCGGAGATCAGTGCCTCCAAAGGAGACGATGCCTGACTCCTCGTGAAACTTGATAGGAGTCCCAGAATTCTTGTGGCACGTGGAAAGGGACCCTTGGTCTCCCGCCTCAGCTGGAGAGGCGTCCCAATTGCCCTGCCAAGCCTTGAGGAGAATCCCGAGTTGTCCCTCGCAACTAGGCAGGAGTCCTGATGTGGCTGAACAAACACGTGGGTGGAAGGGCCATCCCCGTCGTAACTCGAGAATATACCCCAGGTTCCCGCCGCAACTCGAGAAAAACCATGAGACTTCCCCCTCGATGTGAGATGAGGCCCGATTCCCCTGTACTGCGTGCAGAGCAATTCCGTCTTGCACATCACACATGAAAGGAACCTTGATTTTCTTGATGGCACTCCAGAGAAACCCCAAGAACACTGTTTCAAGGATAGAGGGATCCTGAGGTCACTGTAGCAACACGAAAGAACTCTGTGGACCAAAAATCAACTCGAAAAGAGAGGTTAGTCCCTGGATTCGTCTCCAGAGGAATACCACCTTACCACAAGCACCTGAAGAGGAGGCTTCTCTCAGCTCTAGGTATGTGAGAGGGACCCTGAGTTTGCGGCCTCAAGTGGAATGGACACCGCGATGCCCTGACTCGAAATAAGGCCGGATATCCCTGTAGTGACTTCAATGCAGGCTCCTCTTGCATCTCCCAGGACGAAAGGGTGTCTGAATCCCCTGTGGAAAGCACAGAGAAAGACTTAGTTCCCCACCTCATCGCGACCGATAGCCTCACATCCTTTGAAAACTCCAGAGGTACGCAGAGATCAGTGCCTCCAAAGGAGACGATGCCTGACTCCTCGTGAAACTTGATAGGAGTCCCAGGATTCCTGTGGCACTTGGAAAGGGACACTTGGTCTCCCGCCTCAGCTGGAGAGGCGTCCCAATTGCCCTGCCAAGCCTCGCGGAGAATCCAGAGTTGTCCCTCGCAACTAGGCAGGAGTCCTGACGTCGCTGAAGAAACACGTGGGTGGAAGGGCCATCCCCGTCGTAACTCGAGAATATACCCCAGGTTCCCACCACAACTCGAGAAAAACCATGAGACTTCCCTCTCGCCGCGAGATGAGGCCCGATTCCCCTGCACTGCGTGCAGAGCAATTCCGTGTTGCACATCACACATGACAGGAGCCTTGATTTCCTTGATGGCACTCCAGAGAAACCCCAAGAACACTGTTTCAAGGATAGAGGGATCCTGAGGTCACTGTAGCAACACGAAAGAGCTCCGTGGGCCAAAAATCAACACGAGATGAGAGGTTAGTCCCTGGCTTCGACTCCAGAGGAATACCACCTTACCACAAGCACCTCAAGAGGAGGCTTCTCTCAGCTCTAGGTATGTGAGAGGGACCCTGAGTTTGCGGCCTCAAGTGGAATGGACACCGCGATGCCCTGACTCGAAATAAGGCCGGATATCCCTGCAGTGACTGGAATGCAGGCTCGTCTTGCATCTCCCAAGACGAAAGGATGTCTGAATCCCCTGTGGAGACCACAGAGAAAGACCTAGTTCCCCACCTCATCGCGACCGGAGGCCTCACATCCTTTGAAAACTCCAGAGTTATGCGGAGATCAGTGCCTCCAAAGGAGACGATGCCTGACTCCTCGTGAAACATGATAGGAGACCCAGGATTACTGTGGCACGTGGAATGGGACCCTTGGTCTCCCGTCTCAGCTGGAGAGGCGTCCCAATTGCCCTGCCAAGCCTCGAGGAGAATCCCGAGTTGTGTCTCGCAACTAGGCAGGAGTCCTGACATGGCTGAACACACACGTGTGTGGAAGGGCCATCCCCGTCGGAACTCGAGAATATACCCCAGGTTCCCGCCGCAACTCGAGAAAAACCATGAGACTTCCCCCTCGCCGCGAGATGAGGCCCGATTCCCCTGCACTGCGTGCAGAGCAATTCCGTGTTGCACATCACACATGAAAGGAGCCTTGATTTCCTTCATGGCATTCCAGAGAAACCCCAAGAACACTGTTTCAAGGCTAGAGGGATCCTGAGGTCACTGTAGCAACACGAAAGAGCTCCGTGGACCAAGAATCAACACGAGATGAGAGGTTAGTCCCTGACTTCGACTCCTGAGGAATACCACCTTACCACAAGCACCTCAAGAGGAGGCTTCTCTCAGCTCTAGGTATGTGAGAGGGACCCTGAGTTTGCGGCCTCAAGTGGAATGGACACCGCGATGCCCTGACGCGAAATAAGGCTGGATATCCCTGCAGTGACTTGAATGCAGGCTCGTCTTGCATCTCCCAAGATGAAAGGATGTCTGAATCCCCTGTGGAGTCCACAGAGAAAGACCTAGTTCCCCACCTCATCGCGACCGGAGGCCTCACATCCTTTGAAAACTCCAGAGGTACGCGGAGATCAGTGCCTCCAAAGGAGACGATGCCTGACTCCTCGTGAAACTTGATAGAAGTCCCAGGATACCTGTGGCACGTGGAAAGGGACCCTTGGTCTCCTGCCTCAGCTGGAGAGGCGTCCCAATTGCCTTGCCAAGCCTCGAGGAGAATCCCGAGTTGTGTCTCGCAACTAGGCAAGAGTCCTGACGTGGCTTAACAAACACGTGTGTGGAAGGGCCATCCCCGTCATAACTCGAGAATATACCCCAGGTTCCCGCCGCAACTCGAGAAAAACCATGAGACTTCCCCCTCGCCGCGAGATGAGGCCCGATTCCCCTGCACTGCGTGCAGAGCAATTCTGTGTTGCATATCACACATGAAAGGAGCCTTGATTTCCTTCATGGCACTCCAGAGAAACCCCAAGAACACTGTTTCAAGGCTAGAGGGATCCTGAGGTCACTGTAGCAACACGAAAGAGCTCCGTGGACAAAAAATCAACTCGAGATGAGAGGTTAGTCCCTGGCTTCGTCTCCAGAGGAATACCACCTTACCACAAGCACCTCAAGAGGAGGCTTCTCTCAGCTCTAGGTATGTGAGAGGGACCCTGAGTTTGCGGCCTCAAGTGGAATGGACACCGCGATGCCCTGACTCGAAATAAGGCCGGATATCCATGCAGTGACTGGAATGCAGGCTCGTCTTGCATCTCCCAAGACGAAAGGGTGTCTGAATCCCCTGTGGAGACCACAGAGAAAGACCTAGTTCCCCACCTCATCGCGACCGATAGCCTCACATCCTTTGAAAACTCCAGAGGTATGCGGAGATCAGTGCCTCCAAAGGAGACGATGCCTGACTCCTCGTGAAACTTGATAGGAGACCCAGGATTCCTGTGGCACGTGGAAAGGGACCCTTGGTCTCCCGTCTCAGCTGGAGAGGCGTCCCAATTGCCCTGCAAAGCCTCGAGGAGAATCCCGAGTTGTCCCTCGCAACTAGGCAGGAGTCCTGACGTCGCTGAAGAAACACGTGGGTGGAAGGGCCATCCCCGTCGTAACTCGAGAATATACGCCAGGTTCTCGCTGCAACTCGAGAAAAACCATGAGTCTTCCCCTTCGCCTCGAGATGAGGCCCGATTCCCCTGCACTGCGTGCAGAGCAATTCCGTGTTGCACATCACACATGAAAGGAGCCTTGATTTCCTTGATGGCACTCCAGAGAAACCCCAAGAACACTGTTTCAAGGCTAGAGCGATCCTGAGGTCACTGTAGCAACACGAAAGAGCTCCGTGGACCAAGAATCAACACGAGATGAGAGGTTAGTCCCTGGCTTCGACTCCTGAGGAATACCACCTTACCACAAGCACCTCAAGAGGAGGCTTCTCTCAGCTCTAGGTATGTGAGAGGGATCCTGAGTTTTCGGCCTCAAGTGGAATGGACACCGCGATGCCCTGACTCGAAATAAGGCCGGATATCCCTGCAGTGACTTGAATGCAGGCTCGTCTTGCATCTCCCAAGAAGAAAGGATGTCTGAATCCCCTGTGGAGACCACAGAGAAACACCTAGTTCCCCACCTCATCGCGACCGGAGGCCTCACATCCTTTGAAAACTCCAGAGGTACGCGGAGATCAGTGCCTCCAAAGGAGACGATGCCTGACTCCTCGTGAAACTGGATAGGAGTCCCAGGATTCTTGTGGCACGTGGAAAGGGACCCTTGGTCTCCCGCCTCAGCTGGAAAGGCGTCCCAATTGCCCTGCCAAGCCTCGAGGAGAATCCCGAGTTGTCCCTCGCAACTAGGCAGGAGTCCTGACGTCGCTGAAGAAACACGTGGGTGGAAGGGCCATCCCCGTCGTAACTCGAGAATATACCCCAGGTTCCCGCCGCAACTCGAGAAAAACCATGAGACTTCCCCCTCGCCGCGAGATGAGGCCCGATTCCCCTGCACTGCATGCAGAGCAATTCCGTGTTGCACATCACACATGAAAGGAGCCTTGATTTCCTTGATGGCACTCCAGAGAAACCCCAAGAACACTGTTTCAAGGCTAGAGGGATCCTGAGGTCACTGTAGCAACACGAAAGAGCTCCGTGGGCCAAAAATCAACTCGAGATGAGAGGTTAGTCCCTGGCTTCGACTCCAGAGGAATACCACCTTACCACAAGCACCTCAAGAGGAGGCTTCTCTCAGCTCTAGGTATGTGAGAGGGACCCTGAGTTTGCGGCCTCAAGTGGAATGGACACCGCGATGCCCTGACGCGAAATAAGGCTGGATATCCCTGCAGTGACTTGAATGCAGGCTCGTCTTGCATCTCCCAGGACGAAAGGATGTCTGAATCCCCTGTGGAAAGCACAGAGAAAGACTTAGTTCCCCACCTCATCGCGACCGGAGGCCTCACATCCTTTGAAAACTCCAGAGGTACGCGGAGATCAGTGCCTCCAAAGGAGACGATGCCTGACTCCTCGTGAAACTTGATAGGAGTCCCAGGATTCTTGTGGCACGTGGAAAGGGACCCTTGGTCTCCCGCCTCAGCTGGAGAGGCGTTCCAATTGCCCTGCCAAGCCTCGAGGAGAATCCCGAGTTGTCCCTCGCAACTAGGCAGGGGTCCTGACGTGGCTGAACAAACACGTGGGTGGAAGGGCCATCCCCGTCGTAACTCGAGAATATACCCCAGGTTCCCGCCGCAACTCGAGAAAAACCATGAGACTTCCCCCTCGCCGCGAGATGAGGCCCGATTCCCCTGCACTGCGTGCAGAGCAATTCCGTCTTGCACATCACACATGAAAGGAGCCTTGATTTCCTTGATGGCACTCCAGAGAAACCCCAAGAACACTGTTTCAAGGCTAGAGGGATCCTGAGGTCACTGTAGCAACACGAAAGAGCTCCGTGGGCCAAAAATCAACTCGAGATGAGAGGTTAGTCCCTGGCTTCGACTCCAGAGGAATACCACCTTACCACAAGCACCTCAAGAGGAGGCTTCACTCAGCTCTAGGTATGTGAGAGGGACCCTGAGTTTGTGGCCTCAAGTGGAATGGACACCGCGATGCCCTGACGCGAAATAAGGCTGGATATCCCTGCAGTGACTTGAATGCAGGCTCGTCTTGCATCTCCCAGGACGAAAGGATGTCTGAATCCCCTGTGGAGACCACAGAGAAAGACCTAGTTCCCCAGCTCATCACGACTGGAGGCCTCACATCCTTTGAAAACTCCAGAGGTACGCGGAGATCAGTGCCTCCAAAGGAGACGATGCCTGACTCCTCGTGAAACTTGATAGGAGTCCCCGGATTCCTGTGGCACGTGGAAAGGGACCCTTGGTCTCCCGCCTCAGCTGGAGAGGCGTCCCAATTGCCTTGCCAAGCCTCGAGGAGAATCCCGAGTTGTGTCTCGCAACTAGGCAAGAGTCCTGACGTGGCTGAACAAACACGTGTGTGGAAGGGCCATCCCCGTCGTAACTCGAGAATATACCCCAGGTTCCCGCCGCAACTCGAGAAAAACCATGAGACTTCCCCCTCGATGCGAGATGAGGCCCGATTCCCCTGCACTGCGTGCAGAGCAATTCCGTGTTGCACATCACACATGAAAGGAGCCTTGATTTCCTTGATGGCACTCCAGAGAATCCCCAAGAACACTGTTTCAAGGCTAGAGGGATCCTGAGGTCACTGTAGCAACACGAAAGAGCTCCGTGGACCAAAAATCAACTCGAGATGAGAGATTAGTCCCTGGCTTCGACTCCTGAGGAATACCACCTTACCACAAGCACCTCAAGAGGAGGCTTCTCTCAGCTCTAGGTATGTGAGAGGGACCCTGAGTTTGCGGCCTCAAGTGGAATGGACACCGCGATGCCCTGACTCGAAATAAGGCCGGATATCCCTGCAGTGACTGGAATGCAGGCTCGTCTTGCATCTCCCAAGACGAAAGGGTGTCTGAATCCCCTGTGGAGACTACAGAGAAAGACCTAGTTCCCCACCTCATCGTGACAGGAGGCCTCAAATCCTTTGAAAACTCCAGAGGTATGCGGAGATCAGTGCCTCCAAAGGAGACGATGCCTGACTCCTCGTGAAACTTGATAGGAGACCCAGGATTCCTGTGGCACGTGGAAAGGGACCCTTGGTCTCCCGTCTCAGCTGGAGAGGCGTCCCAATTGCCCTGCAAAGCCTCGAGGAGAATCCCGAGTTGTCCCTCGCAACTAGGCAGGAGTCCTGACATGGCTGAACACACACGTGTGTGGAAGGGCCATCCCCGTCGTAACTCGAGAATATACCCCAGGTTCCCGCCGCAACTCGAGAAAAACCATGAGACTTCCCCCTCGCCGCGAGATGAGGCCCGATTCCCCTGCACTGCGTGCAGAGCAATTCCGTGTTGCACATCACACATGAAAGGAGCCTTGATTTCCTTGATGGCACTCCAGAGAAACCCCAAGAACACTGTTTCAAGGCTAGAGGAATCCTGAGGTCACTGTAGCAACACGAAAGAGCTCCGTGGACGAAGAATCAACACGAGATGAGAGGTTAGTCCCTGGCTTCGACTCCTGAGGAATACCACCTTACCACAAGCACCTCAAGAGGAGGCTTCTCTCAGCTCTAGGTATGTGAGAGGGACCCTGAGTTTGCGGCCTCAAGTGGAATGGACACCGCGATGCCCTGACTCGAAATAAGGCCGGATATCCCTGCAGTGACTGGAATGCAGGCTCGTCTTGCATCTCCCAAGACGAAAGGGTGTCTGAATCCCCTGTGGAGACCACAGAGAAAGACCTAGTTCCCCACCTCATCGCGACAGGAGGCCTCAAATCCTTTGAAAACTCCAGAGGTATGCGGAGATCAGTGCCTCCAAAGGAGACGATGCCTGACTCCTCGTGAAACTTGATAGGAGACCCAGGATTCCTGTGGCACGTGGAAAGGGACACTTGGTCTCCCGTCTCAGCTGGAGAGGCGTCCCAATTGCCCTGCAAAGCCTCGAGGAGAATCCCGAGTTGTCCCTCGCACTAGGCAGTCGTCCTGACATGGCTGAACACACACGTGTGTAGAAGGGCCATCCCCGTCGTAACTCGAGAATATACCTCAGGTTCCCGCCGCAACTCGAGAAAAACCATGAGACTTCCCCCTCGCCGCGAGATGAGGCCCGATTCCCCTGCACTGCGTGCAGAGCAATTCCGTGTTGCACATCACACATGAAAGGAGCCTTGATTTCCTTGATGGCACTCCATAGAAACCCCAAGAACACTGTTTCAAGGCTAGAGGGATCCTGAGGTCACTGTAGCAACACGAAAGAGCTCCGTGGACCAAGAATCAACTCGAGATGAGAGGTTAGTCCCTGGCTTCGACTCCTGAGGAATACCACCTTACCTCAAGCACCTCAAGAGGAGGCTTCTCTCAGCTCTAGGTATGTGAGAGGGACCCTGAGTTTGCGGCCTCAAGTGGAATGGACACCGCGATGCCCTGACTCGAAATAAGGCCGGATATCCCTGCAGTGACTTGAATGCAGGCTCGTCTTGCATCTCCCAAGACGAAAGGGTGTCTGAATCCCCTGTGGAGACCACGGAGAAACACCTAGGTCCCCACCTCATCGCGACCGGAGGCCTCACATCCTTTGAAAACTCCAGAGGTACGCGGAGATCAGTGCCTCCAAAGGAGACGATGCCTGACTCCTCGTGAAACTTGATACGAGTCCCAGGATTCTTGTGGCACGTGGAAAGGGACCCTTGGTCTCCCGCCTCAGCTGGAGAGGCGTTCCAATTGCCCTGCCAAGCCTCGAGGAGAATCCCGAGTTGTCCCTCGCAACTAGGCAGGAGTCCTGATGTGGCTGAACAAACACGTGGATGGAAGGGCCATCCCCGTCGTAACTCGAGAATATACCCCAGGTTCCCGCCGCAACTCGAGAAAAACCATGAGACTTCCCCCTCGATGCGAGATGAGGCCCGATTCCCCTGTACTGCGTGCAGAGCAATTCCGTCTTGCACATCACACATGAAAGGAGCCTTGATTTCCTTGATGGCACTCCAGAGAAACCCCAAGAACACTGTTTCAAGGCTAGAGGGATCCTGAGGTCACTGTAGCAACACGAAAGAACTCTGTGGACCAAAAATCAACTCGAAAAGAGAGGTTAGTCCCTGGATTCGTCTCCAGAGGAATACCACCTTACCACAAGCACCTCAAGAGGAGGCTTCTCTCAGCTCTAGGTATGTGAGAGGGACCCTGAGTTTGCGGCCTCAAGTGGAATGGACACCGCGATGCCCTGACTCGAAATAAGGCCGGATATCCCTGCAGTGACTTCAATGCAGGCTCGTCTTGCATCTCCCAGGACGAAAGGATGTCTGAATCCCCTGTGGAAAGCACAGAGAAAGACTTAGTTCCCCACCTCATCGCGACCGATAGCCTCACATCCTTTGAAAACTCCAGAGGTACGCGGAGATCAGTGCCTCCAAAGGAGACGATGCCTGACTCCTCGTGAAACTTGATAGGAGTCCCAGGAATCCTGTGGCACGTGGAAAGGGACCCTTGGTCTCCCGCCTCAGCTGGAGAGGCGTCCCAATTGCCCTGCCAAGCCTCGAGGAGAATCCAGAGTTGTCCCTCGCAACTAGGCAGGAGTCCTGACGTGGCTGAAGAAACACGTGGGTGGAAGGGCCATCCCCGTCGTAACTCGAGAATATACCCCAGGTTCCCGCCGCAACTCGAGAAAAACCATGAGACTTCCCCCTCGCCGCGAGATGAGGCCCGATTCCCCTGCACTGCGTGCAGAGCAATTCCGTGTTGCACATCACACATGAAAGGAGCCTTGATTTCCTTGATGGCACTCCAGAGAAACCCCAAGAACACTGTTTCAAGGCTAGAGGGATCCTGAGGTCACTGTAGCAACACGAAAGAGCTCTGTGGGCCAAAAATCAACTCGAGATGAGAGGTTAGTCCCTGGCTTCGACTCCAGAGGAATACCACCTTACCACAAGCACCTCAAGAGGAGGCTTCTCTCAGCTCTAGGTATGTGAGAGGGACCCTGAGTTTGCGGCCTCAAGTGGAATGGACACCGCGATGCCCTGACGTGAAATAAGGCTGGATATCCCTGCAGTGACTTGAATGCAGGCTCGTCTTGCATCTCCCAAGATGAAAGGATGTCTGAATCCCCTGTGGAGACCACAGAGAAAGACCTAGTTCCCCACCTCATCGCGACCGGAGGCCTCACATCCTTTGAAAACTCCAGAGGTACGCGGAGATCAGTGCCTCCAAAGGAGACGATGCCTGACTCCTCGTGAAACTTGATAGGAGTCCCAGGATTCCTGTGGCACGTGGAAAGGGACCCTTGGTCTCCCGCCTCAGCTGGAGAGGCGTCCCAATTGCCTTGCCAAGCCTCGAGGAGAATCCTGAGTTGTGTCTCACAACTAGGCAAGAGTCCTGACGTGGCTGAACAAACACGTGTGTGGAAGGGCCATCCCCGTCGTAACTCGAGAATATACCCCAGGTTCCCGCCGCAACTCGAGAAAAACCATGAGACTTCCCCCTCGCCGCGAGATGAGGCCCGATTCCCCTGCACTGCGTGCACAGCAATTCTGTGTTGCACATCACACATGAAAGGAGCCTTGATTTCCTTCATGGCACTCCAGAGAAACCCCAAGAACACTGTTTCAAGGCTAGAGGGATCCTGAGGTCACTGTAGCAACACGAAAGAGCTCCGTGGGCCAAAAATCAACTCGAGATGAGAGGTTAGTCCCTGGCTTCGACTCCAGAGGAATACCACCTTACCACAAGCACCTCAAGAGGAGGCTTCTCTCAGCTCTAGGTATGTGAGAGGGACCCTGAGTTTGCGGCCTCAAGTGGAATGGACACCGCGATGCCCTGACGCGAAATAAGGCTGGATATCCCTGCAGTGACTTGAATGCAGGCTCGTCTTGCATCTCCCAAGATGAAAGGATGTCTGAATCCCCTGTGGAGACCACAGAGAAAGACCTAGTTCCCCACCTCATCGCGACCGGAGGCCTCACATCCTTTGAAAACTCCAGAGGTACGCGGAGATCAGTGCCTCCAAAGGAGACGATGCCTGACTCCTCGTGAAACTTGATAGGAGTCCCAGGATTCCTGTGGCACGTGGAAAGGGACCCTTGGTCTCCCGCCTCAGCTGGAGAGGCGTCCCAATTGCCTTGCCAAGCCTCAAGGAGAATCCCGAGTTGTGTCTCGCAACTAGCAAGAGTCCTGACGTGGCTGAACAAACACATGTGTGGAAGGGCCATCCCCGTCGTAACTCGAGAATATACCCCAGGTTCCCGCCGCAACTGGAGAAAAACCATGAGACTTCCCCTTCGCCGCGAGATGAGGCCCGATTCCCCTGCACTGCGTGCAGAGCAATTCTGTGTTGCACATCACACATGAAAGGAGCCTTGATTTCCTTGATGGCACTCCAGAGAAACCCCAAGAACACTGTTTCAAGGCTAGAGGCATCCTGAGGTCACTGTAGCAACACGAAAGAGCTCCGTGGACCAAAAATCAACTCGAGATGAGAGGTTACTCCCTGGCTTCGACTCCAGAGGAATACTACCTTACCACAAGCACCTCAAGAGGAGGCTTCTCTCAGCTCTAGGTATGTGAGAGGGACCCTGAGTTTGCGGCCTCAAGTGGAATGGACACCGCGATGCCCTGACTCGAAATAAGGCCGGATATCCCTGCAGTGACTGGAATGCAGGCTCGTCTTGCATCTCCCAAGACGAAAGGGTGTCTGAATCCCCTGTGGAGACCACAGAGAAAGACCTAGTTCCCCACCTCATCGCGACAGAAGGCCTCAAATCCTTTGAAAAATCCAGAGGTATGCGGAGATCAGTGCCTCCAAAGGAGACGATGCCTGACTCCTCGTGAAACTTGATAGGAGACCAAGGATTCCTGTGGCACGTGGAAAGGGACACTTGGTCTCCCGCCTCAGCTGGAGAGGCGTCCCAATTGCCCTGCAAAGCCTCGAGGAGAATCCCGAGTTGTCCCTCGCAACTAGGCAGGAGTCCTGACATGGCTGAACACACACGTGTGTGGAAGGGCCATCCCCGTCGTAACTCGAGAATATACCCCAGGTTCCCGCCGCAACTCGAGAAAAACCATGAGACTTCCCCCTCGCCGCGAGATGAGGCCTGATTCCCCTGCACTGCGTGCAGAGCAATTCCGTGTTGCACATCACACATGAAAGGAGCCTTGATTTCCTTGATGGCACTCCAGAGAAACCCCAAGAACACTGTTTCAAGGCTAGAGGGATCCTGAGGTCACTGTAGCAACACGAAAGAGCTCCGTGGACCAAGAATCAACACGAGATGAGACGTTAGTCCCTGGCTTCGACTCCTGAGGAATACCACCTTACCACAAGCACCTCAAGAGGAGGCTTCTCTCAGCTCTAGGTATGTGAGAGGGATCCTGAGTTTGCGGCCTCAAGTGGAATGGACACCGCGATGCCCTGACTCGAAATAAGGCCGGATATCCCTGCAGTGATTGAATGCAGGCTCGTCTTGCATCTCCCAAGAAGAAAGGATGTCTGAATCCCCTGTGGAGACCACAGAGAAACACCTAGTTCCCCACCTCATCGCGACCGGAGGCCTCACATCCTTTGAAAACTCCAGAGGTACGCGGAGATCAGTGCCTCCAAAGGAGACGATGCCTGACTCCTCGTGAAACTTGATAGGAGTCCCAGGATTCTTGTGGCACGTGGAAAGGGACACTTGGTCTCCCGCCTCAGCTGGAGAGGCGTTCCAATTGCCCTGATAAGCATCGAGGAGAATCCCGAGTTGTCCCTCGCAACTAGGCAGGAGTCCTGACGTGGCTGAACAAACACGTGGGTGGAAGGGCCATCCCCGTCGTAACTCGAGAATATACCCCAGGTTCCCGCCGCAATTCGAGAAAAACCATGAGACTTCCCCCTCGCCGCGAGATGAGGCCCGATTCCCCTGCACTGCGTGCAGAGCAATTCTGTGTTGCACATCACACATGAAAGGAGCCTTGATTTCCTTCATGGCACTCCAGAGAAAACCCAAGAACACTGTTTCAAGGCTAGAGGCATCCTGAGGTCACTGTAGCAACACGAAAGAGCTCCGTGGACCAAAAATCAACTCGAGATGAGAGGTTACTCCCTGGCTTCGACTCCAGAGGAATACCACCTTACCACAAGCACCTCAAGAGGAGGCTTCTCTCAGCTCTAGGTATGTGAGAGGGACCCTGAGTTTGCGGCCTCAAGTGGAATGGACACCGCGATGCCCTGACTCGAAATAAGGCCGGATATCCCTGCAGTGACTGGAATGCAGGCTCGTCTTGCATCTCCCAAGACGAAAGGGTGTCTGAATCCCCTGTGGAGACCACAGAGAAAGACCTAGTTCACCACCTCATCGCGACAGGAGGCCTCAAATCCTTTGAAAACTCCAGAGGTATGCGGAGATCAGTGCCTCCAAAGGAGACGATGCCTGACTCCTCGTGAAACTTGATAGGAGAGCCAGGATTCCTGTGGCACGTGGAAAGGGACTCTTGGTCTCCCGTCTCAGCTGGAGAGGCGTCCCAATTGCCCTGCAAAGCCTCGAGGAGAATCCCGAGTTGTCCCTCGCAACTAGGCAGGAGTCCTGACATGGCTGAACACACACGTGTGTGGAAGGGCCATCCCCGTCGTAACTCGAGAATATACCCCAGGTTCCCGCCGCAACTCGAGAAAAACCATGAGACTTCCCCCTCGCCGCGAGATGAGGCCCGATTCCCCTGCACTGCGTGCAGAGCAATTCCGTGTTGCACATCACACATGAAAGGAGCCTTGATTTCCTTGATGGCACTCCAGAGAAACCCCAAGAACACTGTTTCAAGGCTAGAGGGATCCTGAGGTCACTGTAGCAACACGAAAGAGCTCCGTGGACCAAGAATCAACACGAGATGAGACGTTAGTCCCTGGCTTCGACTCCTGAGGAATACCACCTTACCACAAGCACCTCAAGAGGAGGCTTCTCTCAGCTCTAGGTATGTGAGAGGGATCCTGAGTTTGCGGCCTCAAGTGGAATGGACACCGCGATGCCCTGACTCGAAATAAGGCCGGATATCCCTGCAGTGATTGAATGCAGGCTCGTCTTGCATCTCCCAAGAAGACAGGATGTCTGAATCCCCTGTGGAGACCACAGAGAAACACCTAGTTCCCCACCTCATCGTGACCGGAGGCCTCACATCCTTTGAAAACTCCAGAGGTACGCGGAGATCAGTGCCTCCAAAGGAGACGATGCCTGACTCCTCGTGAAACTTGATAGGAGTCCCAGGATTCTTGTGGCACGTGGAAAGGGACACTTGGTCTCCCGCCTCAGCTGGAGAGGCGTTCCAATTGCCCTGATAAGCATCGAGGAGAATCCCGAGTTGTCCCTCGCAACTAGGCAGGAGTCCTGACGTGGCTGAACAAACACGTGGGTGGAAGGGCCATCCCCGTCGTAACTCGAGAATATACCCCAGGTTCCCGCCGCAACTCGAGAAAAACCATGAGACTTCCCCCTCGCCGCGAGATGAGGCCCGATTCCCCTGCACTGCGTGCAGAGCAATTCTGTGTTGCACATCACACATGAAAGGAGCCTTGATTTCCTTCATGGCACTCCAGAGAAAACCCAAGAACACTGTTTCAAGGCTAGAGGCATCCTGAGGTCACTGTAGCAACACGAAAGAGCTCCGTGGACCAAAAATCAACTCGAGATGAGAGGTTACTCCCTGGCTTCGACTCCAGAGGAATACCACCTTACCACAAGCACCTCAAGAGGAGGCTTCTCTCAGCTCTAGGTATGTGAGAGGGACCCTGAGTTTGCGGCCTCAAGTGGAATGGACACCGCGATGCCCTGACTCGAAATAAGGCCGGATATCCCTGCAGTGACTGGAATGCAGGCTCGTCTTGCATCTCCCAAGACGAAAGGGTGTCTGAATCCCCTGTGGAGACCACAGAGAAAGACCTAGTTCCCCACCTCATCGCGACAGGAGGCCTCAAATCCTTTGAAAACTCCAGAGGTATGCGGAGATCAGTGCCTCCAAAGGAGACGATGCCTGACTCCTCGTGAAACTTGATAGGAGACCCAGGATTCCTGTGGCACGTGGAAAGGGACTCTTGGTCTCCCGTCTCAGCTGGAGAGGCGTCCCAATTGCCCTGCAAAGCCTCGAGGAGAATCCCGAGTTGTCCCTCGCAACTAGGCAGGAGTCCTGACATGGCTGAACACACACGTGTGTGGAAGGGCCATCCCCGTCGTAACTCGAGAATATACCCCAGGTTCCCGCCGCAACTCGAGAAAAACCATGAGACTTCCCCCTCGCCGCGAGATGAGGCCCGATTCCCCTGCACTGCGTGCAGAGCAATTCCGTGTTGCACATCACACATGAAAGGAGCCTTGATTTCCTTGATGGCACTCCAGAGAAACCCCAAGAACACTGTTTCAAGGCTAGAGGGATCCTGAGGTCACTGTAGCAACACGAAAGAGCTCCGTGGGCCAAAAATCAACTCGAGATGAGAGGTTAGTCCCTGGCTTCGACTCCTGAAGAATACCACCTTACCACAAGCACCTCAAGAGGAGGCTTCTCTCAGCTCTAGGTATGTGAGAGGGATCCTGAGTTTGCGGCCTCAAGTGGAATGGACACCGCGATGCCCTGACTCGAAATAAGGCCGGCTATCCCTGCAGTGACTTCAATGCAGGCTCGTCTTGCATCTCCCAAGAAGAAAGGATGTCTGAATCCCCTGTGGAGACCACAGAGAAACACCTAGTTCCCCACCTCATCGCGACCGGAGGCCTCACATCCTTTAAAAACTCCAGAGGTACGCGGAGATCAGTGCCTCCAAAGGAGACGATGCCTGACTCCTCGTGAAACTTGATAGGAGTCCCAGGATTCCTGTGGCACTTGGAAAGGGACACTTGGTCTCCCGCCTCAGCTGGAGAGGCGTCCCAATTGCCCTGCCAAGCCTCGAGGAGAATCCAGAGTTGTCCCTCGCAACTAGGCAGGAGTCCTGACGTCGCTGAAAAAACACGTGGGTGGAAGGGCCATCCCCGTCGTAACTCGAGAATATACCCCAGGTTCCCGCCGCAACTCGAGAAAAACCATGAGACTTCCCCCTCGCCACGAGATGAGGCCCGATTCCCCTGAACTGCGTGCAGAGCAATTCCGTCTTGCACATCACACATGAAAGGAGCCTTGATTTCCTTCATGGCACTCCAGAGAAACCCCAAGAACACTGTTTCAAGGCTAGAGGGATCCTGAGGTCACTGTAGCAACACGAAAGAACTCTGTGGGCCAAAAATCAACTCGAGATGAGAGGTTAGTCCCTGGCTTCGACTCCAGAGGAATACCACCTTACCACAAGCACCTCAAGAGGAGGCTTCTCTCAGCTCTAGGTATGTGAGAGGGACCCTGAGTTTGCGGCCTCAAGTGGAATGGACACCGCGATGCCCTGACTCGAAATAAGGCCGGATATCCCTGCCGTGACTTGAATGCAGGCTCGTCTTGCATCTCCCAAGAAGAAAGGATGTCTGAATCCCCTGTGGAGACCACAGAGAAACACCTAGTTCCCCACCTCATCGCGACCGGAGGCCTCACATCCTTTGAAAACTCCAGAGGTACGCGGAGATCAGTGCCTCCAAAGGAGACGATGCCTGACTCCTCGTGAAACTTGATAGGAGTCCCAGGATTCTTGTGGCACGTGGAAAGGGACCCTTGGTCTCCCGCCTCAGCTGGAGAGGCGTTCCAATTGCCCTGCCAAGCCTCGAGGAGAATCCCGAGTTGTCCCTCGCAACTAGGCAGGAGTCCTGACGTGGCTGAACAAACAGGTGGGTGGAAGTGCCATCCCCGTCGTAACTCGAGAATATACCCCAGGTTCCCGCCGCAACTCGAGAAAAACCATGAGACTTCCCCCTCGATGCGAGATGAGGCCCGATTCCCCTGTACTGCGTGCACAGCAATTCCGTCTTGCACATCACACATGAAAGGAGCCTTGATTTCCTTGATGGCACTCCAGAGAAACCCCATGAACACTGTTTCAAGGATAGAGGGATCCTGAGGTCACTGTAGCAACACGAAAGAACTCTGTGGACCAAAAATCAACTCGAAAAGAGAGGTTAGTCCCTGGATTCGTCTCCAGAGGAATACCACCTTACCACAAGCACCTCAAGAGGAGGCTTCTCTCAGCTCTAGGTATGTGAGAGGGACCCTGAGTTTGCGGCCTCAAGTGGAATGGACACCGCGATGCCCTGACTCGAAATAAGGCCGGATATCCCTGCAGTGACTTCAATGCAGGCTCGTCTTGCATCTCCCAGGACGAAAGGATGTCTGAATCCCCTGTGGAAAGCACAGAGAAAGACTTAGTTCCCCACCTCATCGCGACCGATAGCCTCACATCCTTTGAAAACTCCAGAGGTACGCGGAGATCAGTGCCTCCAAAGGAGACGATGCCTGACTCCTCGTGAAACTTGATAGGAGTCCCAGGATTCCTGTGGCACTTGGAAAGGGACACTTGGTCTCCCGCCTCAGCTGGAGAGGCGTCCCAATTGCCCTGCCAAGCCTCGAGGAGAATCCAGAGTTGTCCCTGGCAACTAGGCAGGAGTCCTGACGTCGCTGAAGAAACACGTGGGTGGAAGGGCCATCCCCGTCGTAACTCGAGAATATACCCCAGGTTCCCGCCGCAACTCGAGAAAAACCATGAGACTTCCCCCTCGCCGCGAGATGAGGCCCGATTCCCCTGCACTGCGTGCAGAGCAATTCCGTGTTGCACATCACACATGAAAGGAGCCTTGATTTCCTTGATGGCACTCCAGAGAACCCCCAAGAACACTGTTTCAAGGATAGAGGGATGCTGAGGTCACTGTAGCAACACGAAAGAACTCTGTGGGCCAAAAATCAACTCGAGATGAGAGGTTAGTCCCTGGCTTCGACTCCAGAGGAATACCACCTTACCACAAGCACCTCAAGAGGAGGCTTCTCTCAGCTCTAGGTATGTGAGAGGGATCCTGAGTTTGCGGCCTCAAGTGGAATGGACACCGCGATGCCCTGACTCGAAATAAGGCCGGATATCCCTGCAGTGACTGGAATGCAGGCTCGTCTTGCATCTCCCAAGATGAAAGGATGTCTGAATCCCCTGTGGAGACCACAGAGAAACACCTAGTTCCCCACCTCCTCGCGACCGGAGGCCTCACATCCTTTGAAAACTCCAGAGGTACGCGGAGATCAGTGCCTCCAAAGGAGACGATGCCTGACTCCTCGTGAATCTTGATAGGAGTCCCAGGATTCTTGTGGCACGTGGAAAGGGACCCTTTGTCTCCCGCCTCAGCTGGAGAGGCGTTACAATTGCCGTGCCAAGCCTCGAGGAGAATCCCGAGTTGTGTCTCGCAACTAGGCCGGAGTCCTGATGTGGCTGAACAAACACGTGGGTGGAAGGGCCATCCCCGTCGTAACTCGAGAATATACCCCAGGTTCCCGCCGCAACTCGAGAAAAACCATGAGACTTCCCCCTCGATGCGAGATGAGGCCCGATTCCCCTGTACTGCGTGCAGAGCAATTCCGTCTTGCACATCACACATGAAAGGAGCCTTGATTTCCTTGATGGCACTCCAGAGAAACCCCAAGAACACTGTTTCAAGGATAGAGGGATCCTGAGGTCACTGTAGCAACACCAAAGAACTCTGTGGACCAAAAATCAACTCGAAAAGAGAGGTTAGTCCCTGGATTCGTCTCCAGAGGAATACCACCTTACCACAAGCACCTCAAGAGGAGGCTTCTCTCAGCTCTAGGTATGTGAGAGGGACCCTGAGTTTGCGGCCTCAAGTGGAATGGACACCGCGATGCCCTGACTCGAAATAAGGCCGGATATCCCTGCAGTGACTTCAATGCAGGCTCGTCTTGCATCTCCCAGGACGAAAGGATGTCTGAATCCCCTGGGGAAAGCACAGAGAAAGACTTAGTTCCCCACCTCATCGCGACCGGAGGCCTCACATCCTTTGAAAACTCCAGAGGTACGCGGAGATCAGTGCCTCCAAAGGAGACGATGCCTGACTCCTCGTGAAACTTGATAGGAGTCCCAGGATTCTTGTGGCACGTAGAAAGGGACCCTTGGTCTCCCGCCTCAGCTGGAGAGGCGTTCCAATTGCCCTGCCAAGCCTCGAGGAGAATCCCGAGTTGTCCCTCGCAACTAGGCAGGAGTCCTGACGTGGCTGAACAAACACGTGGGTGGAAGGGCCATCCCCGTCGAAACTCGAGAATATACCCCAGGTTCCCACCGCAACTCGAGAAAAACCATGAGACTTCCCCCTCGCCGCGAGATGAGGCCCGATTCCCCTGCACTGCGTGCAGAGCAATTCCGTGTTGCACATCTCACATGAAAGAGCCTTGATTTCCTTGATGGCACTCCAGAGAAACCCCAAGAACACTGTTTCAAGGATAGAGGGATCCTGAGGTCACTGTAGCAACACGACAAAGCTCCGTGGGCCAAAAATCAACTCGAGATGAGAGGTTAGTCCCTGGCTTCGACTCCAGAGGAATACCACCTTACCACAAGCACCTCAAGAGGAGGCTTCTCTCAGCTCTAGGTATGTGAGAGGGACCCTGAGTTTGCGGCCTCAAGTGGAATGGACACCGCGATGCCCTGACGCGAAATAAGGCTGGATATCCCTGCAGTGACTTGAATGCAGGCTCGTCTTGCATCTCCCAAGATGAAAGGATGTCTGAATCCCCTGTGGAGACCACAGAGAAAGACCTAGTTCCCCACCTCATCGCGACCGGAGGCCTCACATCCTTTGAAAACTCCAGAGGTACGCGGAGATCAGTGCCTCCAAAGGAGACGATGCCTGACTCCTCGTGAAACTTGATAGGAGTCCCAGGATTCCTGTGGCACGTGGAAAGGGACCCTTGGTCTCCCGCCTCAGCTGGAGAGGCGTTCCAATTGCCCTGCCAAGCCTCGAGGAGAATCCCGAGTTGTCCCTCGCAACTAGGCAGGAGTCCTGACGTGGCTGAACAAACACGTGGGTGGAAGGGCCATCCCCGTCGTAACTCGAGAATATACCCCAGGTTCCCGCCGCAACTCGAGAAAAACCATGAGACTTCCCCCTCGATGCGAGATGAGGCCCGATTCCCCTGTACTGCGTGCAGAGCAATTCCGTCTTGCACATCACACATGAAAGGAGCCTTGATTTCCTTGATGGCACTCCAGAGAAACCCCAAGAACACTGTTTCAAGGATAGAGGGATCCTGAGGTCACTGTAGCAACACGAAAGAACTCTGTGGACCAAAAATCAACTCGAAAAGAGAGGTTAGTCCCTGGATTCGTCTCCAGAGGAATACCACCTTACCACAAGCACCTCAAGAGGAGGCTTCTCTCAGCTCTAGGTATGTGAGAGGGACCCTGAGTTTGCGGCCTCAAGTGGAATGGACACCGCGATGCCCTGACTCAAAATAAGGCCGGATATCCCTGCAGTGACTTCAATGCAGGCTCGTCTTGTATCTCCCAGGACGAAAGGATGTCTGAATCCCCTGTGGAAAGCACAGAGAAAGACTTAGTTCCCCACCTCATCGCGACGGATAGCCTCACATCCTTTGAAAACTCCAGAGGTACGCGGAGATCAGTGCCTCCAAAGGAGACGATGCCTGACTCCTCGTGAAACTTGATAGGAGTCCCAGGATTCCTGTGGCACTTGGAAAGGGACACTTGGTCTCCCGCCTCAGCTGGAGAGGCGTCCCAATTGCCCTGCCAAGCCTCGAGGAGAATCCAGAGTTGTCCCTCGCAACTAGGCAGGAGTCCTGACGTCGCTGAAGAAACACGTGGGTGGAAGGGCCATCCCCGTCGTAACTCGAGAATATACCCCAGGTTCCCGCCGCAACTCGAGAAAAACCATGAGACTTCCCCCTCGCCGCGAGATGAGGCCCGATTCCCCTGCACTGCGTGCAGAGCAATTCCGTGTTGCACATCACACATGAAAGGAGCCTTGATTTCCTTCAAGGCACTCCAGAGAAACCCCAAGAACACTGTTTCAAGGCTAGAGGGATCCTGAGGTCACTGTAGCAACACGAAAGAGCTCCGTGGGCCAAAAATCAACTCGAGATGAGAGGTTAGTCCCTGGCTTCGACTCCAGAGGAATACCACCTTACCACAAGCACCTCAAGAGGAGGCTTCTCTCAGCTCTAGGTATGTGAGAGGGACCCTGAGTTTGCGGCCTCAAGTGGAATGGACACCGCGATGCCCTGACGCAAAATAAGGCTGGATATCCCTGCAGTGACTTGAATGCAGGCTCGTCTTGCATCTCCCAAGATGAAAGGATGTCTGAATCACCTGTGGAGACCACAGAGAAACACCTAGTTCCCCACCTCATCGCGACCGGAGGCCTCACATCCTTTGAAAACTCCAGAGGTACGCGGAGATCAGTGCCTCCAAAGGAGACGATGCCTGACTCCTCGTGAAACTTGATAGGAGTCCCAGGATTCCTGTGGCACGTGGAAAGGGACCCTTGGTCTCCCGCCTCACCTGGAGAGGCGTCCCAATTGCCTTGCCAAGCCTCGAGGAGAATCCCGAGTTGTGTCTCGCAACTAGGCAAGAGTCCTGACGTGGCTGAACACACACATGGGTGGAAGGGCCATCCCCGTCGTAACTCGAGAATATACCCCAGGTTCCCGCCGCAACTCGAGTAAAACCATGAGACTTCCTCCTCGCCGCGAGAAGAGGCCCGATTCCCCTGCACTGCGTGCAGAGCAATTCTGTGTTGCACATCACACATGAAAGGAGCCTTGATTTCCTTGATGGCACTCCATAGAAACCCCAAGAACACTGTTTCAAGGCTAGAGGGATGCTGAGGTCACTGTAGCAACACGAAAGAACTCTGTGGGCCAAAAATCAACTCGAGATGAGAGGTTAGTCCCTGGCTTCGACTCCAGAGGAATACCACCTTACCACAAGCACCTCAAGAGGAGGCTTCTCTCAGCTCTAGGTATGTGAGAGGGACCCTGAGTTTGCGGCCTCAAGTGGAATGGACACCGCGATGCCCTGACTCGAAATAAGGCCGGATATCCCTGCAGTGACTTGAATGCAGGCTCGTCTTGCATCTCCCAAGATGAAAGGATGTCTGAATCCCCTGTGGAGACCACAGAGAAACACCTAGTTCCCCACCTCCTCGCGACCGGAGGCCTCACATCCTTTGAAAACTCCAGAGGTACGCGGAGATCAGTGTCTCCAAAGGAGACGATGCCTGACTCCTCGTGAAACTTGATAGGAGTCCCAGGATTCTTGTGGCACGTGGAAAGGGACCCTTGGTCTCCCGCCTCAGCTGGAGAGGCGTTACAATTGCCGTGCCAAGCCTCGAGGAGAATCCCGAGTTGTCCCTCGCAACTAGGCCGGAGTCCTGATGTGGCTGAACAAACACGTGGGTGGAAGGGCCATCCCCGTCGGAACTCGAGAATATACCCCAGGTTCCCGCCGCAACTCGAGAAAAACCATGAGACTTCCCCCTCGATGCGAGATGAGGCCCGATTCCCCTGTACTGCGTGCAGAGTAATTCTGTCTTGCACATCACACATGAAAGGAGCCTTGATTTCCTTGATGGCACTCCAGAGAAACCCCAAGAACACTGTTTCAAGGATAGAGGGATCCTGAGGTCACTGTAGCAACACGAAAGAACTCTGTGGACCAAAAATCAACTCGAAAAGAGAGGTTAGTCCCTGGATTCGTCTCCAGAGGAATACCACCTTACCACAAGCACCTCAAGAGGAGGCTTCTCTCAGCTCTAGGTATGTGAGAGGGACCCTGAGTTTGCGGCCTCAGGTGGAATGGACACCGCGATGCCCTGACTCGAAATAAGGCCGGATATCCCTGCAGTGACTTGAATGCAGGCTCGTCTTGCATCTCCCAGGACGAAAGGATGTCTGAATCCCCAGGGGAAAGCACAGAGAAAGACTTAGTTCCCCACCTCATCGCGACCGGAGGCCTCACATCCTTTGAAAACTCCAGAGGTACGCGGAGATCAGTGCCTCCAAAGGAGACGATGCCTGACTCCTCGTGAAACTTGATAGGAGACCCAGGATTCCTGTGGCACGTGGAAAGGGACCCTTGGTCTCCCGTCTCAGCTGGAGAGGCGTCCAAATTGCCCTGCAAAGCCTCGAGGAGAATCCAGAGTTGTCCCTGGCAACTAGGCAGGAGTCCTGACGTCGCTGAAGAAACACGTGGGTGGAAGGGCCATCCCCGTCGTAACTCGAGAATATACCCCAGGTTCCCGCCACAACTCGAGAAAAACCATGAGACTTCCCCCTCGCCGCGAGATGAGGCCCGATTCCCCTGTACTGCGTGCAGAGCAATTCCGTGTTGCACATCACACATGAAAGGAGCCTTGATTTCCTTGATGGCACTCCAGAGAAACCCCAAGAACACTGTTTCAAGGCTAGAGGGATCCTGAGGTCACTGTAGCAACACGAAAGAGCTCCGTGGGCCAAAAATCAACTCGAGATGCGAGGTTAGTCCCTGGCTTCGACTCCAGAGGAATACCACCTTACCACAAGCACCTCAAGAGGAGGCTTCTCTCAGCTCTAGGTATGTGAGAGGGACCCTGAGTTTGCGGCCTCAAGTGGAATGGACACCGCGATGCCCTGACTCGAAATAAGGCCAGATATCCCTGCAGTGACTTGAATGCAGGCTCGTCTTGCATCTCGCAAGAAGAAAGGATGTCTGCATCCCCTGTGGAGACCACTGAGAAACACCTAGTTCCCCACCTCATCGCGACCGGAGGCCTCACATCCTTTGAAAACTCCAGAGGTACGCGGAGATCAGTGCCTCCAAAGGAGACGATGCCTGACTCCTCGTGAAACTTGATAGGAGTCCCAGAATTCTTGTGGCACGTGGAAAGGGACCCTTGGTCTCCCGTCTCAGCTGGAGAGGCGTCCCAATTGCCCTGCCAAGCCTTGAGGAGAATCCCGAGTTGTCCCTCGCAACTAGGCAGGAGTCCTGATGTGGCTGAACAAACACGTGGGTGGAAGGGCCATCCCCGTCGTAACTCGAGAATATACCCCAGGTTCCCGCCGCAACTCGAGAAAAACCATGAGACTTCCCCCTCGATGCGAGATGAGGCCCGATTCCCCTGTACTGCGTGCAGAGCAATTCCGTCTTGCACATCACACATGAAAGGAACCTTGATTTTCTTGATGGCACTCCAGAGAAACCCCAAGAACACTGTTTCAAGGATAGAGGGATCCTGAGGTCACTGTAGCAACACGAAAGAACTCTGTGGACCAAAAATCAACTCGAAAAGAGAGGTTAGTCCCTGGATTCGTCTCCAGAGGAATACCACCTTACCACAAGCACCTGAAGAGGAGGCTTCTCTCAGCTCTAGGTATGTGAGAGGGACCCTGAGTTTGCGGCCTCAAGTGGAATGGACACCGCGATGCCCTGACTCGAAATAAGGCCGGATATCCCTGTAGTGACTTCAATGCAGGCTCCTCTTGCATCTCCCAGGACGAAAGGGTGTCTGAATCCCCTGTGGAAAGCACAGAGAAAGACTTAGTTCCCCACCTCATCGCGACCGATAGCCTCACATCCTTTGAAAACTCCAGAGGTACGCGGAGATCAGTGCCTCCAAAGGAGACGATGCCTGACTCCTCGTGAAACTTGATAGGAGTCCCAGGATTCCTGTGGCACTTGGAAAGGGACACTTGGTCTCCCGCCTCAGCTGGAGAGGCGTCCCAATTGCCCTGCCAAGCCTCGCGGAGAATCCAGAGTTGTCCCTCGCAACTAGGCAGGAGTCCTGACGTCGCTGAAGAAACACGTGGGTGGAAGGGCCATCCCCGTCGTAACTCGAGAATATACCCCAGGTTCCCACCACAACTCGAGAAAAACCATGAGACTTCCCTCTCGCCGCGAGATGAGGCCCGATTCCCCTGCACTGCGTGCAGAGCAATTCCGTGTTGCACATCACACATGACAGGAGCCTTGATTTCCTTGATGGCACTCCAGAGAAACCCCAAGAACACTGTTTCAAGGGTAGAGGGATCCTGAGGTCACTGTAGCAACACGAAAGAGCTCCGTGGGCCAAAAATCAACACGAGATGAGAGGTTAGTCCCTGGCTTCGACTCCAGAGGAATACCACCTTACCACAAGCACCTCAAGAGGAGGCTTCTCTCAGCTCTAGGTATGTGAGAGGGACCCTGAGTTTGCGGCCTCAAGTGGAATGGACACCGCGATGCCCTGACGCGAAATAAGGCTGGATATCCCTGCAGTGACTTGAATGCAGGCTCGTCTTGCATCTCCCAAGATGAAAGGATGTCTGAATCCCCTGTGGAGACCACAGAGAAAGACCTAGTTCCCCACCTCATCGCGACCGGAGGCCTCACATCTTTTGAAAACTCCAGAGGTACGCGGAGATCAGTGCCTCCAAAGGAGACGATGCCTGACTCCTCGTGAAACTTGATAGGAGTCCCAGGATTCCTGTGGCACGTGGAAAGGGACCCTTGGTCTCCCGCCTCAGCTGGAGAGGCGTCCCAATTGCCTTGCCAAGCCTCGAGGAGAATCTCGAGTTGTGTCTCGCAACTAGGCAAGAGTCCTGACGTGGCTGAACAAACACGTGTGTGGAAGGGCCATCCCCGTCGTAACTCGAGAATATACCCCAGGTTCCCGCCGCAACTCGAGAAAAACCATGAGTCTTCCCCCTCGCCGCGAGATGAGGCCCGATTCCCCTGCACTGCGTGCAGAGCAATTCCGTGTTGCACATCACACATGAAAGGAGCCTTGATTTCCTTGATGGCACTCCAGAGAAACCCCAAGAACACTGTTTCAAGGCTAGAGGGATCCTGAGGTCACTGTAGCAACACGAAAGAGCTCCGTGGACCAAAAATCAACTCGAGATGAGAGGTGAGTCCCTGGCTTCGACTCCAGAGGAATACCACCTTACCACAAGCACCTCAAGAGGAGGCTTCTCTCAGCTCTAGGTATGTGAGAGGGACCCTGAGTTTGCGGCCTCAAGTGGAATGGACACGGCGATGCCCTGACTCGAAATAAGGCCGGATATCCCTGCAGTGACTTGAATGCAGGCTCGTCTTGCATCTCCCAAGACGAAAGGGTGTCTGAATCCCCTGTGGAGACCACAGAGAAATACCTAGTTCCCCACCTCATCGCGACAGGAGGCCTCACATCCTTTGAAAACTCCAGAGGTACGCGGAGATCAGTGCCTCCAAAGGAGACGATGCCTGACTCCTCGTGAAACTTGATAGGAGTCCCAGGATTCCTGTGGCACTTGGAAAGGGACACTTGGTCTCCTGCCTCAGCTGGAGAGGCGTCCCAATTGCCCTGCCAAGCCTCGAGGAGAATCCAGAGTTGTCCCTCGCAACTAGGCAGGAGTCCTGACGTCGCTGAAGAAACACGTGGGTGGAAGGGCCATCCCCGTCGTAACTCGAGAATATACCCCAGGTTCCCGCCGCAACTCGAGAAAAACCATGAGACTTCCCCCTCGCCGCGAGATGAGGCCCGATTCCCCTGCACTGCGTGCAGAGCAATTCCGTGTTGCACATCACACATGAAAGGAGCCTTGATTTCCTTGATGGCACTCCAGAGAAACCCCAAGAACACTGTTTCAAGGCTAGAGGGATCCTGAGGTCACTGTAGCAACACGAAAGAGCTCCGTGGGCCAAAAATCAACTCGAGATGAGAGGTTAGTCCCTGGCTTCGACTCCAGAGGTATACCACCTTACCACAAGCACCTCAAGAGGAGGCTTCTCTCAGCTCTAGGTATGTGAGAGGGACCCTGAGTATGCGGCCTCAAGTGGAATGGACACCGTGATGCCCTGACGCGAAATAAGGCTGGATATCCCTGCAGTGACTTGAATGCAGGCTCGTCTTGCATCTCCCAAGATGAAAGGATGTCTGAATCCCCTGTGGAGACCACAGAGAAAGACCTAGTTCCCCACCTCATCGCGACCGCAGGCCTCACATCCTTTGAAAACTCCAGAGGTATGCGGAGATCAGTGCCTCCAAAGGAGACGATGCCTGACTCCTCGTGAAACTTGATAGGAGACCCAGGATTCCTGTGGCACGTGGAATGGGACCCTTGGTCTCCCGTCTCAGCTGGAGAGGCGTCCCAATTGCCCTGCCAAGCCTCGAGGAGAATCCAGAGTTGTCCCTCGCAACTAGGCAGGAGTCCTGACATGGCTGAACACACACGTGTGTGGAAGGGCCTTCCCCGTCGGAACTCGAGAATATACCCCAGGTTCCCGCCGCAACTCGAGAAAAACCATGAGACTTCCCCCTCGCCGCGAGATGAGGCCCGATTCCCCTGCACTGCGTGCAGAGCAATTCCGTGTTGCACATCACACATGAAAGGAGCCTTGATTTCTTGATGGCACTCCAGAGAAACCGCAAGAACACTGTTTCAAGGCTAGAGGGATCCTGAGGTCACTGTAGCAACACGAAAGAGCTCCGTGGACCAAGAATCAACACTAGATGAGAGGTTAGTCCCTGACTTCGACTCCTGAGGAATACCACCTTACCACAAGCACCTCAAGAGGAGGCTTCTCTCAGCTCTAGGTATGTGAGAGGGACCCTGAGTTTGCGGCCTCAAGTGGAATGGACACCGCGATGCCCTGACGCGAAATAAGGCTGGATATCCCTGCAGTGACTTGAATGCAGGCTCGTCTTGCATCTCCCAAGATGAAAGGATGTCTGAATCCCCTGTGGAGTCCACAGAGAAAGACCTAGTTCCCCAGCTCATCGCGACCGGAGGCCTCACATCCTTTGAAAACTCCAGAGGTACGCGGAGATCAGTGCCTCCAAAGGAGACGATGCCTGACTCCTCGTGAAACTTGATAGGAGTCCCAGGATTCCTGTGGCACGTGGAAAGGGACCCTTGGTCTCCCGCCTCAGCTGGAGAGGCGTCCCAATTGCCTTGGCAAGCCTCGAGGAGAATCCCGAGTTGTGTCTCGCAACTAGGCAAGAGTCCTGACGTGGCTGAACAAACACGTGTGTGGAAGGGCCATCCCCGTCATAACTCGAGAATATACCCCAGGTTCCCGCCGCAACTCGAGAAAAACCATGAGACTTCCCCCTCGCCGCGAGATGAGGCCCGATTCCCCTGCACTGCGTGCAGAGCAATTCTGTGTTGCATATCACACATGAAAGGAGCCTTGATTTCCTTCATGGCACTCCAGAGAAACCCCAAGAACACTGTTTCAAGGCTAGAGGGATCCTGAGGTCACTGTAGCAACATGAAAGAGCTCCGTGGACCCAAAATCAACTCGAGATGAGAGGTTAGTCCCTGGCTTCGTCTGCAGAGGAATACCACCTTACCACAAGCACCTCAAGAGGAGGCTTCTCTCAGCTCTAGGTATGTGAGAGGGACCCTGAGTTTGCGGCCTCAAGTGGAATGGACACCGCGATGCCCTGACTCGAAATAAGGCCGGATATCCCTGCAGTGACTGGAATGCAGGCTCGTCTTGCATCTCCCAAGAAGAAAGGGTGTCTGAATCCCCTGTGGAGACCACAGAGAAAGACCTAGTTCCCCACCTCATCGCGACAGGAGGCCTCAAATCCTTTGAAAACTCCAGAGGTATGCGGAGATCAGTGCCTCCAAAGGAGACGATGCCTGACTCCTCGTGAAACTTGAGAGGAGACCCAGGATTCCTGTGGCACGTGGAAAGGTACACTTGGTCTCCCGTCTCAGCTGGAGAGGCGTCCCAATTGCCCTGCAAAGCCTCGAGGAGAATCCCGAGTTGTCCCTGGCATCTAGGCGGGAGTCCTGACGTCGCTGAAGAAACACGTGGGTGGAAGGGCCATCCCCGTCGTAACTCGAGAATATACCCCAGGTTCCCGCCGCAACTCGAGAAAAACCATGAGACTTCCCCCTCGCCGCGAGATGAGGCCCGATTCCCCTGCACTGCGTGCAGAGCAATTCCGTGTTGCACATCACACATGAAAGGAGCCTTGATTTCCTTGATGGCACTCCAGAGAAACCCCAAGAACACTGTTTCAAGGCTAGAGGGATCCTGAGGTCACTGTAGCAACACGAAAGAGCTCCGTGGACCAAGAATCAACACGAGATGAGAGGTTAGTCCCTGGCTTCGACTCCTGAGGAATACCACCTTACCACAAGCACCTCAAGAGGAGGCTTCTCTCAGCTCTAGGTATGTGAGAGGGACCCGGAGTTTGCGACCTCAAGTGGAATAGACACCGCGATGCCCTGACTCGAAATAAGGCCGGATATCCCTGCAGTGACTGGAATGCAGGCTCGTCTTGCATCTCCCAAGACGAAAGGGTGTCTGAATCCCCTGTGGAGACCACAGAGAAAGACCTAGTTCCCCACCTCATCGCGACCGCAGGCCTCACATCCTTTGAAAACTCCAGAGTTATGCGGAGATCAGTGCCTCCAAAGGAGACGATGCCTGACTCCTCGTGAAACTTGATAGAAGTTCCAGGATACCTGTGGAACGTGGAAAGGGACCCTTGGTCTCCCGCCTCAGCTGGAGAGGCGTCCCAATTGCCTTGCCAAGCCTCGAGGAGAATCCCGAGTTGTGTCTCGCAACTAGGCAAGAGTCCTGACGTGGCTTAACAAACACGTGTGTGGAAGGGCCATCCCCGTCATAACTCGAGAATATACCCCAGGTTCCCGCCGCAACTCGAGAAAAACCATGAGACTTCCCCCTCGCCGCGAGATGAGGCCCGATTCCCCTGCACTGCATGCAGAGCAATTCTGTGTTGCATATCACACATGAAAGGAGCCTTGATTTCCTTCATGGCACTCCAGAGAAACCCCAAGAACACTGTTTCAAGGCTAGAGGGATCCTGAGGTCACTGTAGCAACACGAAAGAGCTCCGTGGACCCAAAATCAACTCGAGATGAGAGGTTAGTCCCTGGCTTCGTCTCCAGAGGAATACCACCTTACCACAAGCACCTCAAGAGGAGGCTTCTCTCAGCTCTAGGTATGTGAGAGGGACCCTGAGTTTGCGGCCTCAAGTGGAATGGACACCGCGATGCCCTGACTCGAAATAAGGCCGGATATCCATGCAGTGACTGGAATGCAGGCTCGTCTTGCATCTCCCAAGACGAAAGGGTGTCTGAATCCCCTGTGGAGACCACAGAGAAAGACCTAGTTCCCCACCTCATCGCGACCGATAGCCTCACATCCTTTGAAAACTCCAGAGGTATGCGGAGATCAGTGCCTCCAAAGGAGACGATGCCTGACTCCTCGTGAAACTTGATAGGAGACCCAGGATTCCTGTGGCACGTGGAAAGGGACCCTTGGTCTCCCGTCTCAGCTGGAGAGGCGTCCCAATTGCCCTGCAAAGCCTCGAGGAGAATCCCGAGTTGTCCCTCGCAACTAGGCAGGAGTCCTGACGTCGCTGAAGAAACACGTGGGTGGAAGGGCCATCCCCGTCGTAACTCGAGAATATACGCCAGGTTCTCGCTGCAACTCGAGAAAAACCATGAGTCTTCCCCTTCGCCTCGAGATGAGGCCCGATTCCCCTGCACTGCGTGCAGAGCAATTCCGTGTTGCACATCACACATGAAAGGAGCCTTGATTTCCTTGATGGCACTCCAGAGAAACCCCAAGAACACTGTTTCAAGGCTAGAGCGATCCTGAGGTCACTGTAGCAACACGAAAGAGCTCCGTGGACCAAGAATCAACACGAGATGAGAGGTTAGTCCCTGGCTTCGACTCCTGAGGAATACCACCTTACCACAAGCACCTCAAGAGGAGGCTTCTCTCAGCTCTAGGTATGTGAGAGGGACCCTGAGTTTGCGGCCTCAAGTGGAATGGACACCGCGATGCCCTGACTCGAAATAAGGCCGGATATCCCTGCAGTGACTTGAATGCAGGCTCGTCTTGCATCTCCCAAGAAGAAAGGATGTCTGAATCCCCTGTGGAGACCACAGAGAAACACCTAGTTCCCCACCTCATCGCGACCGGAGGCCTCACATCCTTTGAAAACTCCAGAGGTACGCGGAGATCAGTGCCTCCAAAGGAGACGATGCCTGACTCCTCGTGAAACTGGATAGGAGTCCCAGGATTCTTGTGGCACGTGGAAAGGGACCCTTGGTCTCCCGCCTCAGCTGGAGAGGCGTCCCAATTGCCCTGCCAAGCCTCGAGGAGAATCCCGAGTTGTCCCTCGCAACTAGGCAGGAGTCCTGACGTCGCTGAAGAAACACGTGGGTGGAAGGGCCATCCCCGTCGTAACTCGAGAATATACCCCAGGTTCCCGCCGCAACTCGAGAAAAACCATGAGACTTCCCCCTCGCCGCGAGATGAGGCCCGATTCCCCTGCACTGCATGCAGAGCAATTCCGTGTTGCACATCACACATGAAAGGAGCCTTGATTTCCTTGATGGCACTCCAGAGAAACCCCAAGAACACTGTTTCAAGGCTAGAGGGATCCTGAGGTCACTGTAGCAACACGAAAGAGCTCCGTGGACCAAAAATCAACTCGAGATGAGAGGTTAGTCCCTGGCTTCGACTCCAGAGGAATACCACCTTACCACAAGCACCTCAAGAGGAGGCTTCTCTCAGCTCTAGGTATGTGAGAGGGACCCTGAGTTTGCGGCCTCAAGTGGAATGGACACCGCGATGCCCTGACGCGAAATAAGGCTGGATATCCCTGCAGTGACTTGAATGCAGGCTCGTCTTGCATCTCCCAGGACGAAAGGATGTCTGAATCCCCTGTGGAAAGCACAGAGAAAGACTTAGTTCCCCACCTCATCGCGACCGGAGGCCTCACATCCTTTGAAAACTCCAGAGGTACGCGGAGATCAGTGCCTCCAAAGGAGACGATGCCTGACTCCTCGTGAAACTTGATAGGAGTCCCAGGATTCTTGTGGCACGTGGAAAGGGACCCTTGGTCTCCCGCCTCAGCTGGAGAGGCGTTCCAATTGCCCTGCCAAGCCTCGAGGAGAATCCCGAGTTGTCCCTCGCAACTAGGCAGGGGTCCTGACGTGGCTGAACAAACACGTGGGTGGAAGGGCCATCCCCGTCGTAACTCGAGAATATACCCCAGGTTCCCGCCGCAACTCGAGAAAAACCATGAGACTTCCCCCTCGCCGCGAGATGAGGCCCGATTCCCCTGCACTGCGTGCAGAGCAATTCCGTCTTGCACATCACACATGAAAGGAGCCTTGATTTCCTTGATGGCACTCCAGAGAAACCCCAAGAACACTGTTTCAAGGCTAGAGGGATCCTGAGGTCACTGTAGCAACACGAAAGAGCTCCGTGGGCCAAAAATCAACTCGAGATGAGAGGTTAGTCCCTGGCTTCGACTCCAGAGGAATACCACCTTACCACAAGCACCTCAAGAGGAGGCTTCACTCAGCTCTAGGTATGTGAGAGGGACCCTGAGTTTGCGGCCTCAAGTGGAATGGACACCGCGATGCCCTGACGCGAAATAAGGCTGGATATCCCTGCAGTGACTTGAATGCAGGCTCGTCTTGCATCTCCCAGGACGAAAGGATGTCTGAATCCCCTGTGGAGACCACAGAGAAAGACCTAGTTCCCCAGCTCATCACGACCGGAGGCCTCACATCCTTTGAAAACTCCAGAGGTACGCGGAGATCAGTGCCTCCAAAGGAGACGATGCCTGACTCCTCGTGAAACTTGATAGGAGTCCCCGGATTCCTGTGGCACGTGGAAAGGGACCCTTGGTCTCCCGCCTCAGCTGGAGAGGCGTCCCAATTGCCTTGCCAAGCCTCGAGGAGAATCCCGAGTTGTGTCTCGCAACTAGGCAAGAGTCCTGACGTCGCTGAACAAACACGTGTGTGGAAGGGCCATCCCCGTCGTAACTCGAGAATATACCCCAGGTTCCCGCCGCAACTCGAGAAAAACCATGAGACTTCCCCCTCGATGCGAGATGAGGCCCGATTCCCCTGCACTGCGTGCAGAGCAATTCCGTGTTGCACATCACACATGAAAGGAGCCTTGATTTCCTTGATGGCACTCCAGAGAATCCCCAAGAACACTGTTTCAAGGCTAGAGGGATCCTGAGGTCACTGTAGCAACACGAAAGAGCTCCGTGGACCAAAAATCAACTCGAGATGAGAGATTAGTCCCTGGCTTCGACTCCTGAGGAATACCACCTTACCACAAGCACCTCAAGAGGAGGCTTCTCTCAGCTCTAGGTATGTGAGAGGGACCCTGAGTTTGCGGCCTCAAGTGGAATGGACACCGCGATGCCCTGACTCGAAATAAGGCCGGATATCCCTGCAGTGACTGGAATGCAGGCTCGTCTTGCATCTCCCAAGACGAAAGGGTGTCTGAATCCCCTGTGGAGACTACAGAGAAAGACCTAGTTCCCCACCTCATCGTGACAGGAGGCCTCAAATCCTTTGAAAACTCCAGAGGTATGCGGAGATCAGTGCCTCCAAAGGAGACGATGCCTGACTCCTCGTGAAACTTGATAGGAGACCCAGGATTCCTGTGGCACGTGGAAAGGGACCCTTGGTCTCCCGTCTCAGCTGGAGAGGCGTCCCAATTGCCCTGCAAAGCCTCGAGGAGAATCCCGAGTTGTCCCTCGCAACTAGGCAGGAGTCCTGACATGGCTGAACACACACGTGTGTGGAAGGGCCATCCCCGTCGTAACTCGAGAATATACCCCAGGTTCCCGCCGCAACTCGAGAAAAACCATGAGACTTCCCCCTCGCCGCGAGATGAGGCCCGATTCCCCTGCACTGCGTGCAGAGCAATTCCGTGTTGCACATCACACATGAAAGGAGCCTTGATTTCCTTGATGGCACTCCAGAGAAACCCCAAGAACACTGTTTCAAGGCTAGAGGAATCCTGAGGTCACTGTAGCAACACGAAAGAGCTCCGTGGACGAAGAATCAACACGAGATGAGAGGTTAGTCCCTGGCTTCGACTCCTTAGGAATACCACCTTACCACAAGCACCTCAAGAGGAGGCTTCTCTCAGCTCTAGGTATGTGAGAGGGACCCTGAGTTTGCGGCCTCAAGTGGAATGGACACCGCGATGCCCTGACTCGAAATAAGGCCGGATATCCCTGCAGTGACTGGAATGCAGGCTCGTCTTGCATCTCCCAAGACGAAAGGGTGTCTGAATCCCCTGTGGAGACCACAGAGAAAGACCTAGTTCCCCACCTCATCGCGACAGGAGGCCTCAAATCCTTTGAAAACTCCAGAGGTATGCGGAGATCAGTGCCTCCAAAGGAGACGATGCCTGACTCCTCGTGAAACTTGATAGGAGACCCAGGATTCCTGTGGCACGTGGAAAGGGACACTTGGTCTCCCGTCTCAGCTGGAGAGGCGTCCCAATTGCCCTGCAAAGCCTCGAGGAGAATCCCGAGTTGTCCCTCGCACTAGGCAGTCGTCCTGACATGGCTGAACACACACGTGTGTAGAAGGGCCATCCCCGTCGTAACTCGAGAATATACCTCAGGTTCCCGCCGCAACTCGAGAAAAACCATGAGACTTCCCCCTCGCCGCGAGATGAGGCCCGATTCCCCTGCACTGCGTGCAGAGCAATTCCGTGTTGCACATCACACATGAAAGGAGCCTTGATTTCCTTGATGGCACTCCATAGAAACCCCAAGAACACTGTTTCAAGGCTAGAGGGATCCTGAGGTCACTGTAGCAACACGAAAGAGCTCCGTGGACCAAGAATCAACTCGAGATGAGAGGTTAGTCCCTGGCTTCGACTCCTGAGGAATACCACCTTACCTCAAGCACCTCAAGAGGAGGCTTCTCTCAGCTCTAGGTATGTGAGAGGGACCCTGAGTTTGCGGCCTCAAGTGGAATGGACACCGTGATGCCCTGACTCGAAATAAGGCCGGATATCCCTGCAGTGACTTCAATTCAGGCTCGTCTTGCCTCTCCCAGGACGAAAGGATGTCTGAATCCCCTGTGGAGACCACAGAGAAAGACTTAGTTCCCCACCTCATCGCGACCGATAGCCTCACATCCTTTGAAAACTCCAGAGGTACGCGGAGATCAGTGCCTCCAAAGGAGACGATGCCTGACTCCTCGTGAAACTTGATAGGAGTCCCAGGATTCCTGTGGCACGTGGAAAGGGACCCTTGGTCTCCCGCCTCAGCTGGAGAGGCGTTCCAATTGCCCTGCCAAGCCTCGAGGAGAATCCCGAGTTGTCCCTCGCAACTAGGCAGGACTCCTGACGTGGCTGAACAAACACGTGGGTGGAAGGGCCATCCCCGTCGTAACTCGAGAATATACCCCAGGTTCCCGCCGCAACTCGAGAAAAACCATGAGACTTCCCCCTCGATGCGAGATGAGGCACGATTCCCCTGTACTGCGTGCAGAGCAATTCCGTCTTGCACATCACACATGAAAGGAGCCTTGATTTCCTTGATGGCACTCCAGAGAAACCCCAAGAACACTGTTTCAAGGATAGAGGGATCCTGAGGTCACTGTAGCAACACGAAAGAACTCTGTGGACCAAAAATCAACTCGAAAAGAGAGGTTAGTCCCTGGATTCGTCTCCAGAGGAATACCACCTTACCACAAGCACCTCAAGAGGAGGCTTCTCTCAGCTCTAGGTATGTGAGAGGGACCCTGAGTTTGCGGCCTCAAGTGGAATGGACACCGCGATGCCCTGACTCGAAATAAGGCCGGGTATCCCTGCAGTGACTTCAATGCAGGCTCGTCTTGCATCTCCGAGGATGAAAGGATGTCTGAATCCCCTGTGGAGACCACAGAGAAAGACCTAGTTCCCCACCTCATCGCGACCGGAGGCCTCACATCCTTTGAAAACTCCAGAGGTACGCGGAGATCAGTGCCTCCAAAGGAGACGATGCCTGACTCCTCGTGAAACTTGATAGGAGTCCCAGGATTCCTGTGGCACGTGGAAAGGGACACTTGGTCTCCCGCCTCAGCTGGAGAGGCGTCCCAATTGCCCTGCCAAGCCTCGAGGAGAATCCAGAGTTGTCCCTCGCAACTAGGCAGGAGTCCTGACGTCGCTGAAGAAACACGTGGGTGGAAGGGCCATCCCCGTCGTAACTCGAGAATATACCCCAGGTTCCCGCCGCAACTCGAGAAAAACCATGAGACTTCCCCCTCGCCGCGAGATGAGGCCCGATTCCCCTGCACTGCGTGCAGAGCAATTCTGTGTTGCACATCACACATGAAAGGAGCCTTGATTTCCTTGATGGCACTCCAGAGAAACCCCAAGAACACTGTTTCAAGGATAGAGGGATCCTGCGGTCACTGTAGCAACACGAAAGAGCTCCGTGGGCCAAAAATCAACTCGAGATGAGAGGTTAGTCCCTGGCTTCGACTCCAGAGGAATACCACCTTACCACAAGCACCTCAAGAGGAGGCTTCTCTCAGCTCTAGGTATGTGAGAGGGACCCTGAGTTTGCGGCCTCAAGTGGAAAGGACACCGCGATGCCCTGACTCGAAATAAGGCCGGATATCCCTGCAGTGACTGGAATGCAGGCTCGTCTTGCATCTCCCAAGACGAAAGGGTGTCTGAATCCCCTGTGGAGACCACAGAGAAAGACCTAGTTCCCCACCTCTTCGCGACAGGAGGCCTCAAATCCTTTGAAAACTCCAGAGGTATGCGGAGATCAGTGCCTCCAAAGGAGACGATGCCTGACTCCTCGTGAAACTTGATAGGAGACCCAGGATTCCTGTGGCACGTGGAAAGGGACACTTGGTCTCCCGTCTCAGCTGGAGAGGGGTCCCAATTGCCCTGCAAAGCCTCGAGGAGAATCCCGAGTTGTTCCTCGCAACTAGGCAGGAGTCCTGACATGGCTGAACACACACGTGTGTAGAAGGGCCATCCCCGTCGTAACTCGAGAATATACCCCAGGTTCCCGCCGCAACTCGAGAAAAACCATGAGACTTCCCCCTCGCCGCGAGATGAGTCCCGATTCCCCTGCACTGCGTGCAGAGCAATTCCGTGTTGCACATCACACATGAAAGGAGCCTTGATTTCCTTGATGGCACTCCATAGAAACCCCAAGAACACTGTTTCAAGGCTAGAGGGATCCTGAGGTCACTGTAGCAACACGAAAGAGCTCCGTGGACCAAGAATTAACACGAGATGAGAGGTTAGTCCCTGGCTTCGACTCCTGAGGAATACCTCCTTACCTCAAGCACCTCAAGAGGAGGCTTCTCTCAGCTCTAGGTATGTGAGAGGGACCCTGAGTTTGCGGCCTCAAGTGGAATGGACACCGTGATGCCCTGACTCGAAATAAGGACGGATATCCCTGCAGTGACTTCAATTCAGGCTCGTCTTGCCTCTCCCAGGACGAAAGGATGTCTGAATCCCCTGTGGAGACCACAGAGAAAGACTTAGTTCCCCACCTCATCGCGACCGATAGCCTCACATCCTTTGAAAACTCCAGAGGTACGCGGAGATCAGTGCCTCCAAAGGAGACGATGCCTGACTCCTCGTGAAACTTGATAGGAGTCCCAGGATTCCTGTGGCACGTGGAAAGGGACCCTTGGTCTCCCGCCTCAGCTGGAGAGGCGTTCCAATTGCCCTGCCAAGCCTCGAGGAGAATCCCGAGTTGTCCCTGGCAACTAGGCAGGAGTCCTGACGTGGCTGAACAAACACGTGGGTGGAAGGGTCATCCCCGTCGTAACTCGAGAATATACCCCAGGTTCCCGCCGCAACTCGAGAAAAACCATGAGACTTCCCCCTCGATGCGAGATGAGGCCCGATTCCCCTGTACTGCGTGCAGAGCAATTCCGTCTTGCACATCACACATGAAAGGAGCCTTGATTTCCTTGATGGCACTCCAGAGAAACCCCAAGAACACTGTTTCAAGGATAAAGGGATCCTGAGGTCACTGTAGCAACACGAAAGAACTCTGTGGACCAAAAATCAACTCGAAAAGAGAGGTTAGTCCCTGGATTCGTCTCCAGAGGAATACCACCTTACCACAAGCACCTCAAGAGGAGGCTTCTCTCAGCTCTAGGTATGTGAGAGGGACCCTGAGTTTGCGGCCTCAAGTGGAATGGACACCGCGATGCCCTGACTCGAAATAAGGCCGGATATCCCTGCAGTGACTTCAATGCAGGTTCGTCTTGCATCTCCCAGGACGAAAGGATGTCTGAATCCCCTGTGGAAAGCACAGAGAAAAACTTAGTTCCCCACCTCATCGCGACCAATAGCCTCACATCCTTTGAAAACTCCAGAGGTACGCGGAGATCAGTGCCTCCAAAGGAGACGATGCCTGACTCCTCGTGAAACTTGATACGAGTCCCAGGATTCCTGTGGCACTTGGAAAGGGACACTTGGTCTCCCGCCTCAGCTGGAGAGGCGTCCCAATTGCCCTGCCAAGCCTCGAGGAGAATCCAGAGTTGTCCCTCGCAACTAGGCAGGAGTCCTGACGTCCCTGAAGAAACACGTGGGTGGAAGGGCCATCCCCGTCGTAACTCGAGAATATACCCCAGGTTCCCGCCGCAACTCGAGAAAAACCATGAGACTTCCCCCTCGCCGCGAGATGAGGCCCGATTCCCCTGCACTGCGTGCAGAGCAATTCCGTGTTGCACATCACACATGAACGGAGCCGTGATTTCCTTGATGGCACTCCAGAGAAACCCCAAGAACACTGTTTCAAGGCTAGAGGGATCCTGAGGTCACTGTAGCAACACGAAAGAGCTCCGTGGGCCAAAAATCAACTCGAGATGAGAGGTTAGTCCCTGGCTTCGACTCCAGAGGAATACCACCTTACCACAAGCACCTCAAGAGGAGGCTTCTCTCAGCTCTAGGTATGTGAGAGGGACCCTGAGTTTGCGGCCTCAAGTGGAATGGACACCGCGATGCCCTGACTCGAAATAAGGCCGGATATCCCTGCAGTGACTTGAATGCAGGCTCGTCTTGCATCTCCCAAGAAGAAAGGATGTCTGAATCCCCTGTGGAGACCACAGAGAAACACCTAGTTCCCCACCTCATCGCGACCGGAGGCCTCACATCCTTTGAAAACTCCAGAGGTACGCGGAGATCAGTGCCTCCAAAGGAGACGATGCCTGACTCCTCGTGAAACTTGATAGGAGTCCCAGGATTCCTGTGGCACGTGGAAAGGGACCCTTGGTCTCCCGCCTCAGCTGGAGAGGCGTTCCAATTGCCCTGCAAAGCCTCGAGTAGAATCCCGAGTTGTCCCTCGCAACTAGGCAGGAGTCCTGACGTGGCTGAACAAACACGTGGGTGGAAGGGCCATCCCCGTCGTAACTCGAGAATATACCCCAGGTTCCCGCCGCAACTCGAGAAAAACCATGAGACTTCCCCCTCGATGCGAGATGAGGCCCGATTCCCCTGTACTGCGTGCAGAGCAATTCCGTCTTGCACATCACACATGAAAGGAGCCTTGATTTTCTTGATGGCACTCCAGAGAAACCCCAAGAACACTGTTTCAAGGATAGAGGGATCCTGAGGTCACTGTAGCAACACGAAAGAACTCTGTGGACCAAAAATCAACTCGAAAAGAGAGGTTAGTCCCTGGATTCGTCTCCAGAGGAATACCACCTTACCACAAGCACCTCAAGAGGAGGCTTCTCTCAGCTCTAGGTATGTGAGAGGGACCCTGAGTTTGCGGCCTCATGTGGAATGGACACCGCGATGCCCTGACTCGAAATAAGGCTGGATATCCCTGCAGTGACTTGAATGCAGGCTCGTCTTGCATCTCCCAAGATGAAAGGATGTCTGAATCCCCTGTGGAGACCACAGAGAAACACCTAGTTCCCCACCTCATCGCGACCGCAGGCCTCACATCCTTTGAAAACTCCAGAGGTACGCGGAGATCAGTGCCTCCAAAGGAGACGATGCCTGACTCCTCGTGAAACTTGATAGGAGTCCCAGGATTCCTGTGGCACGTGGAAAGGGACCCTTGGTCTCCCGCCTCAGCTGGAGAGGCGTTCCAATTGCCCTGCCAAGCCTCGAGGAGAATCCCGAGTTGTCCCTCGCAACTAGGCAGGAGTCCTGACGTGGCTGAACAAACACGTGGGTGGAAGTGCCATCCCCGTCGTAACTCGAGAATATACCCCAGGTTCCCGCCGCAACTAGAGAAAAACCATGAGACTTCCCCCTCGATGCGAAATGAGGCCCGATTCCCCTGTACTGCGTGCAGAGCAATTCCGTCTTGCACATCACACATGAAAGGAGCCTTGATTTCCTTGATGGCACTCCAGAGAAACCCCAAGAACACTGTTTCAAGGATAGAGGGATCCTGAGGTCACTGTAGCAACACGAAAGAACTCTGTGGACCAAAAATCAACTCGAAAAGAGAGGTTAGTCCCTGGATTCGTCTCCAGAGGAATACCACCTTACCACAAGCACCTCAAGAGGAGGCTTCTCTCAGCTCTAGGTATGTGAGAGGGACCCTGAGTTTGCGGCCTCAAGTGGAATGGACACCGCGATGCCCTGACTCGAAATAAGGCCGGATATCCCTGCAGTGACTTCAATGCAGGCTCGTCTTGCATCTCCCAGGACGAAAGGATGTCTGAATCCCCTGTGGAAAGCACAGAGAAAAACTTAGTTCCCCACCTCATCGCGACCAATAGCCTCACATCCTTTGAAAACTCCAGAGGTACGCGGAGATCAGTGCCTCCAAAGGAGACGATGCCTGACTCCTCGTGAAACTTGATAGGAGTCCCAGGATTCCTGTGGCACTTGGAAAGGGACACTTGGTCTCCCGCCTCAGCTGGAGAGGCGTCCCAATTGCCCTGCCAAGCCTCGAGGAGAATCCAGAGTTGTCCCTCGAAACTAGGCAGGAGTCCTGACGTTGCTGAACAAACACGTGGGTGGAAGGGCCATCCCCGTCGTAACTCGAGAATATACCCCAGGTTCCCGCCGCAACTCGAGAAAAACCATGAGACTTCCCCCTCGATGCGAGATGAGGCCCGATTCCCCTGCACTGCGTGCAGAGCAATTCCGTGTTGCATATCACACATGAAAGGAGCCTTGATTTCCTTGATGGCACTCCAGAGAAACCGCAAGAACACTGCTTCAAGGCTAGAGGGATCCTGAGGTCACTGTAGCAACACGAAAGAGCTCCGTGGGCCAAAAATCAACTCGAGATGAGAGGTTAGTCCCTGGCTTCGACTCCAGAGGAATACCACCTTACCACAAGCACCTCAAGAGGAGGCTTCTCTCAGCTCTAGGTATGTGAGAGGGACCCTGAGTTTGCGGCCTCAAGTGGAATGGACACCGCGATGCCCTGACGCGAAATAAGGCTGGATATCCCTGCAGTGACTTGAATGCAGGCTCGTCTTGCATCTCCCAAGATGAAAGGATGTCTGAATACCCTGTGGAGACCACAGAGAAAGACCTAGTTCCCCACCTCATCGCGACCGGAGGCCTCACATCCTTTGAAAACTCCAGAGGTACGCGGAGATCAGTGCCTCCAAAGGAGACGATGCCTGACTCCTCGTGAAACTTGATAGGAGTCCCAGGATTCCTGTGGCACGTGGAAAGGGACCCTTGGTCTCCCGCCTCAGCTGGAGAGGCGTTCCAATTGCCCTGCCAAGCCTCGAGGAGAATCCCGAGTTGTGTCTCGCAACTAGGCAAGAGTCCTGACGTGGCTGAACAAACACGTGTGTGGAAGGGCCATCCCCGTCGTAACTCGAGAATATACCCCAGGTTCCCGCCGCAACTCGAGAAAAACCATGAGACTTCCCCCTCGATGCGAGATGAGGGCCGATTCCCCTGTACTGCGTGCAGAGCAATTCCGTCTTGCACATCACACATGAAAGGAGCCTTGATTTCCTTGATGGCAAGCCAGAGAAACCCCAAGAACACTGTTTCAAGGATAGAGGAATCCTGAGGTCACTGTAGCAATACGAAAGAACTCTGTGGACCAAAAATCAACTCGAAAAGAGAGGTTAGTCCCTGGATTCGTCTCCAGAGAAATACCACCTTACCACAAGCACCTCAAGAGGAGGCTTCTCTCAGCTCTAGGTATGTGAGAGGGACCCTGAGTTTGCGGCCTCAAGTGGAATGGACACCGCGATGCCCTGACTCGAAATAAGGCCGGATATCCCTGCAGTGACTTGAATGCAGGCTCGTCTTGCATCTCCCAAGAAGAAAGGATGTCTGAATCCCCTGTGGAGACCACAGAGAAACACCTAGTTCCCCACCTCATCGCGACCGGAGGCCTCACATCCTTTGAAAACTCCAGAGGTACGCGGAGATCAGTGCCTCCAAAGGTGACGATGCCTGACTCCTCGTGAAACTTGATAGGAGTCCCAGGATTCCTGTGGCACGTGGAAAGGGACCCTTGGTCTCCCGCCTCAGCTGGAGAGGCGTTCCAATTGCCCTGCCAAGCCTCGAGGAGAATCCCGAGTTGTCCCTCGCAACTAGGCAGGAGTCCTGACGTGGCTGAACAAACATGTGGGTGGAAGGGCTATCCCCGTCGTAACTCGAGAATATACCCCAGGTTCCCGCCGCAACTCGAGAAAAACCATGAGACTTCCCCCTCGATGCGAGATGAGGCCCGATTCCCCTGTACTGCGTGCAGAGCAATTCCGTCTTGCACATCACACATGAAAGGAGCCTTGATTTCCTTGATGGCACTCCAGAGAAACCCCAAGAACACTATTTCAAGGATAGAAGGATCCTGAGGTCACTGAAGCAACACGAAAGAACTCTGTGGACCAAAAATCAACTCGAAAAGAGAGGTTAGTCCCTGGATTCGTCTCCAGAGGAATACCACCTTACCACAAGCACCTCAAGAGGAGGCTTCTCTCAGCTCTAGGTATGTGAAAGGGACCCTGAGTTTGCGGCCTCAAGTGGAATGGACACCGCGATGCCCTGACTCGAAATAAGGCCGGATATCCCTGCAGTGACTTGAATGCAGGGTCGTCTTGCATCTCCCAGGACGAAAGGATGTCTGAATCCCCTGGGGAAAGCACAGAGAAAGACTTAGTTCCCCACCTCATCGCGACCGATAGCCTCACATCCTTTGAAAACTCCAGAGGTACGCGGAGATCAGTGCCTCCAAAGGAGACGATGCCTGACTCCTCGTGAAACTTGATAGGAGTCCCAGGATTCCTGTGGCACTTGGAAAGGGACACTTGGTCTCCCGCATCAGCTGGAGAGGCATCCCAATTGCACTGCCAAGCCTCGAGGAGAATCCAGAGTTGTCCCTCACAACTAGGCAGGAGTCCTGACGTCGCTGAAGAAACACGTGGGTGGAAGGGCCATCCCCGTCGTAACTCGAGAATATACCCCAGGTTCCCGCCGCAAATCGAGAAAAACCATGAGACTTCCCCCTCGCCGCGAGATGAGGCCCGATTCCCCTGCACTGTGTGCAGAGCAATTCCGTGTTGCACATCACACATGAAAGGAGCCTTGATTTCCTTGATGGCACTCCAGAGAAACCCCAAGAACACTGTTTCAAGGCTAGAGGGATCCTGAGGTCACTGTAGCAACACGAAAGAGCTCCGTGGGCCAAAAATCAACTCGAGATGAGAGGTTAGTCCCTGGCTTCGACTCCAGAGAAATACCACCTTACCACAAGCACCTCAAGAGGAGGCTTCTCTCAGCTCTAGGTATGTGAGAGGGACCCTGAGTTTGCGGCCTCAAGTGGAATGGACACCGCGATGCCCTGACGCGAAATAAGGCTGGATATCCCTGCAATGACTTGAATGCAGGCTCGTCTTGCATCTCCCAAGATAAAAGGATGTCTGAATCCCCTGTGGAGACCACAGAGAAAGACCTAGTTCCCCACCTCATCGCGATCGGAGGCCTCACATACTTTGAAAACTCCAGAGGTACGCGGAGATCAGTGCCTCCAAAGGAGACGATGCCTGACTCCTCGTGAAACTTGATAGGAGTCCCAGGATTCCTGTGGCACGTGGAAAGGGACCCTTGGTCTCCCGCCTCAGCTGGAGAGGCGTCCCAATTGCCTTGCCAAGCCTCGAGGAGAATCCCGAGTTGTGTCTCGCAACTAGGCAAGAGTCCTGACGTGGCTGAACAAACACGTGTGTGGAAGGGCCATCCCCGTCGTAACTCGAGAATATACCCCAGGTTCCCGCCGCAACTCGAGAAAAACCATGAGACTCCCCCTCGCCGCGAGATGAGGCCCGATTCCCCTGCACTGTGTGCAGAGCATTTCTGTGTTGCACATCACACATGAAAGGAGCCTTGATTTCCTTCATGGCACTCCAGAGAAACCCCAAGAACACTGTTTCAAGGCTAGAGGGATCCTGAGGTCACTGTAGCAACACGAAAGAGCTTCGTGGACCAAAAATCAACTCGAGATGAGAGGTTAGTCCCTGGCTTCGACTCCAGAGGAATACCACCTTACCACAAGCACCTCAAGAGGAGGCTTCTCTCAGCTCTAGGTATGTGAGAGGGACCCTGAGTTTGCGGCCTCAAGTGGAATGGACACCGCGATGCCCTGACTCGAAATAAGGCCGGATATCCCTGCAGTGACTGGAATGCAGGCTCGTCTTGCATCTCCCAAGACGAAAGGGTGTCTGAATCCCCTGTGGAGACCACAGAGAAAGACCTAGTTCCCCACCTCATCGCGACAGGAGGCCTCAAATCCTTTGAAAACTCCAGAGGTATGCGGAGATCAGTGCCTCCAAAGGAGACGATGCCTGATTCCTCGTGAAACTTGATAGGAGACCCAGGATTCCTGTGGCACATGGAAAGGGACCCTTGGTCTCCCGTCTCAGCTGGAGAGGCGTCCCAATTGCCCTGCAAAGCCTCGAGGAGAATCCCGAGTTGTCCCTCGCAACTAGGCAGGAGTCCTGACATGGCTGAACAAACACGTGTGTGGAAGGGCCATCCCCGTCGTAACTCGAGAATATACCCCAGGTTCCCGCTGCAACTCGAGAAAAACCATGAGACTTCCCCCTCGCCGCGAGATGAGGCCCGATTCCCCTGCACTGCGTGCAGAGCAATTCCGTCTTGCACATCACACATGAAAGGAGCCTTGATTTCCTTGATGGCACTCCAGAGAAACCCCAAGAACACTGTTTCAAGGCTAGAGGGATCCTGAGGTCACTGTAGCAACAAGAAAAAGCTCCGTGGACCAAGAATCAACACGAGATGAGAGGTTAGTCCCTGGCTTCGACTCCAGAGGAATACCACCTTACCACAAGCACCTCAAGAGGAGGCTTCTCTCATCTCTAGGTATGTGAGAGGGACCCTGAGTTTGCGGCCTCAAGTGGAATGGACACCGCGATGCCCTGACTCGAAATAAGGCCGGATATCCCTGCAGTGACTTGAATGCAGGCTCGTCTTGCATCTCCAAAGAAGAAAGGATGTCTGAATCCCCTGTGGAGACCACAGAGAAAGACCTAGTTCCCCACCTCATCGCGACCGGAGGCCTCACATCCTTTGAAAACTCCAGAGGTACGCGGAGATCAGTGCCTCCAAAGGAGATGATGCCTGACTCCTCGCGAAACTTGTTAGGAGTCCCAGGATTCTTGTGGCACGTGGAAAGGGACACTTGGTCTCCCGCCTCAGCTGGAGAGGCGTTCCAATTGCCCTGCCAAGCCTCGAGGAGAATCCCGAGTTGTCCCTCGCAACTAGGCAGGAGTCCTGACGTGGCTGAACAAACACGTGGGTGGAAGGGCCATCCCCGTCGTAACTCGAGAATATACCCCAGGTTCCCGCCGCAACTCGACAAAAACCATGAGACTTCCCCCTCGATGCGAGATGAGGCCCGATTCCCCTGTACTGCGTGCAGAGCAATTCCGTCTTGCACATCACACATGAAAGGAGCCTTGATTTCCTTGATGGCACTCCAGAGAAACCCCAAGAACACTGTTTCAAGGATAGAGGGATCCTGAGGTCACTGTAGCAACACGAAAGAACTCTGTGGACCAAAAATCAACTCGAAAAGAGAGGTTAGTCCCTGGATTCGTCTCCAGAGGAATACCACCTTACCACAAGCACCTCAAGAAGAGGCTTCTCTCAGCTCTAGGTATGTGAGAGGGACCCTGAGTTTGCGGCCTCAAGTGGAATGGACACCGCGATGCCCTGACTCGAAATAAGGCCGGGTATCCCTGCAGTGACTTCAATGCAGGCTCGTCTTGCATCTCCCAGGACGAAAGGATGTCTGAATCCCCTGTGGAAAGCACAGAGAAAGACTTAGTTCCCCACCTCATCGCGACCGATAGCCTCACATCCTTTGAAAACTCCAGAGGTACGCGGAGATCAGTGCCTCCAAAGGAGACAATGCCTGACTCCTTGTGAAACTTGATAGGAGTCCCAGGATTCCTGTGGCATTTGGATAGGGACACTTGGTCTCCCGCCTCAGCTGGAGAGGCGTCCCAATTGCCCTGCCAAGCCTCGAGGAGAATCCAGAGTTGTCCCTCGCAACTAGGCAGGAGTCCTGACGTCGCTGAAGAAACACGTGGGTGGAAGGGCCATCACCGTCGTAACTCGAGAATATACCCCAGGTTCCCGCCGCAACTCGAGAAAAACCATGAGACTTCCCCCTCGCCGCGAGATGAGGCCCGATTCCCCTGCACTGCGTGCAGAGCAATTCCATGTTGCACATCACACATGAAAGGAGCCTTGATTTCCTTGATGGCACTCCAGAGAAACCCCAAGAACACTGTTTCAAGGCTAGAGGGATCCTGAGGTCACTGTAGCAACACGAAAGAGCTCCGTGGACCAAAAATCAACTCGAGATGAGAGGTTAGTCCCTGGCTTCGACTCCAGAGGAATACCACCTTACCACAAGCACCTCAAGAGGAGGCTTCTCTCAGCTCTAGGTATGTGAGAGGGACCCTGAGTTTGTGGCCTCAAGTGGAATGGACACCGCGATGCCCTGACGCGAAATAAGGCTGGATATCCCTGCAGTGACTTGAATACAGGCTCGTCTTGTATCTCCAAAGAAGAAAGGATGTCTGAATCCCCTGTGGAGCCAACAGAGAAACACCTAGTTCCCCACCTCATCGCGACCGGAGGCCTCACATCCTTTGAAAACTCCAGAGGTACGCGGAGATCAGTGCCTCCAAAGGAGACGATGCCTGACTCCTCGTGAAACTTGATAGGAGTCCCAGGATTCCTGTGGCACGTGGAAAGGGACACTTGGTCTCCCGCTTCAGCTGGAGAGGCATTCCAATTGGCCTGCCAAGCCTCGAGGAGAATCCCGAGTTGTCCCTCGCAACTAGGCAGGAGTCCTGACGTGGCTGAGCAAACACGTGGGTGGAAGGGCCATCCCCGTCGTAACTCGAGAATATACCCCAGGTTCCCGCCGCAACTCGAGAGAAACCATGAGACTTCCCCCTCGATGCGAGATGAGGCCCGATTCTCCTGTACTGCATGCAGAGCAATTCCGTCTTGCACATCACACATGAAAGGAGCCTTTATTTCCTTGATGGCACTCCAGAGAACCCCCAAGAAAACTGTTTCAAGGATAGAGGGATCCTGAGGTCACTGTAGCAACACGAAAGAACTCTGTGGACCAAAAATCAACTCGAAAAGAGAGGTTAGTCCCTGGATTCGTCTCCAGAGGAATACCACCTTACCACAAGCACCTCAAGAGGAGGCTTCTCTCAACTCTAGGTATGTGAGAGGGACCCTGAGTTTGCGGCCTCAAGTGGAATGGAAACCGCGATGCCCTGACGCGAAATAAGGCTGGATATCCCTGCAGTGACTTGAATGCAGGCTCGTCTTGCATCTCCCAAGATGAAAGGATGTCTGAATCCCCTGTGGAGACCACAGAGAAAGACCTATTTCCCCACCTCATCGCGACCGGAGGCCTCACATCCTTTGAAAACTCCAGAGGTACGCGGAGATCAGTGCCTCCAAAGGAGATGATGCCTGACTCCTCGTGAAACTTGATAGGAGTCCCAGGATTCCTGTGGCACGTGGAAAGGGACCCTTGGTCTCCCGCCTCAGCTGGAGAGGCGTCCCAATTGCCTTGCCAAGCCTCGTGGAGAATCCCGAGTTGTGTCTCGCAACTAGGCAAGAGTCCTGACGTCGCTGAACAAACACGTGTGTGGAAGGGCCATCCCCGTCGTAACTCGAGAATATACCCCAGGTTCCCGCCGCAACTCGAGAAAAACCATGAGACTTCCCCCTCGCCGCGAGATGAGGCCCGATTCCCCTGCACTGCGTGCAGAGCAATTCTGTGTTGCACATCACACATGAAAGGAGCCTTGATTTCCTTCATGGCACTCCAGAGAAACCCCAAGAACACTGTTTCAAGGCTAGAGGGATCCTGAGGTCACTGTAGCAACACGAAAGAGCTCCGTGGACCAAAAATCACCTCGAGATGAGAGGTTAGTCCCTGGCTTCGACTCCAGAGGAATACCACCTTACCACAAGCACCTCAAGAGGAGGCTTCTCTCAGCTCTAGGTATGTGAGAGGAATCCTGAGTTTGCGGTCTCAAGTGGAATGGACACCGCGATGCCCTGACTCGAAATAAGGCCGGATATCCCTGCAGTGACTGGAATGCAGGCTCGTCTTGCATCTCCCAAGACGAAAGGGTGTCTGAATCCCCTGTGGAGACCACAGAGAAAGACCTAGTTCCCCACCTCATCGCGACAGGAGGCCTCAAATCCTTTGAAAACTCCAGAGGTATGCGGAGATCAGTGCCTCCAAAGGAGACGATGCCTGACTCCTCATGAAACTTGATAGGAGACCCAGGATTCCTGTGGAACGTGGAAAGGGACCCTTGGTCTCCCGTCTCAGCTGGAGAGGCGTCCCAATTGCCCTGCCAAGCCTCGAGGAGAATCCAGAGTTGTCCCTCACAACTAGGCAGGAGTCCTGACATGGCTGAACACACACGTGTGTGGAAGGGCCATCCCCGTCGTAACTCGAGAATATACCCCAGGTTCCCGCCGCAACTCGAGAAAAACCATGAGACTTCCCCCTCGCCGCGAGATGAGGCCCGATTCCCCTGCACTGCGTGCAGAGCAATTCCGTGTTGCACATCACACATGAAAGGAGCCTTGATTTCCTTGATGGCACTCCAGAGAAAGCCCAGGAACAGTGTTTCAAGGCTAGAGGGATCCTGAGGTCACTGTAGCAACACGAAAGAGCTCCGTGGACCAAGAATCAACACGAGATGAGAGGTTAGTCCCTGGCTTCGACTCCTGAGGAATACCACCTTACCACAAGCACCTCAAGAGGAGGCTTCTCTCAGCTCTAGGTATGTGAGAGGGATCCTGAGTTTGCGGCCTCAAGTGGAATGGACACCGCGATGCCCTGACTCGAAATAAGGCCGGGTATCCCTGCAGTGACTTCAATGCAGGCTCGTCTTGCATCTCCCAGGACGAAAGGATGTCTGAATCCCCTGTGGAAAGCACAGAGAAAGACTTAGTTCCCCACCTCATCGCGACCGATAGCCTCACATCCTTTGAAAACTCCAGAGGTACGCGGAGATCAGTGCCTCCAAAGGAGACGATGCCTGACTCCTCGTGAAACTTGATAGGAGTCCCAGGATTCCTGTGGCATTTGGATAGGGACACTTGGTCTCCCGCCTCAGCTGGAGAGGCGTCCCAATTGCCCTGCCAAGCCTCGAGGAGAATCCAGAGTTGTCCCTCGCAACTAGGCAGGAGTCCTGACGTCGCTGAAGAAACACGTGGGTGGAAGGGCCATCACCGTCGTAACTCGAGAATATACCCCAGGTTCCCGCCGCAACTCGAGAAAAACCATGAGACTTCCCCCTCGCCGCGAGATGAGGCCCGATTCCCCTGCACTGCGTGCAGAGCAATTCCATGTTGCACATCACACATGAAAGGAGCCTTGATTTCCTTGATGGCACTCCAGAGAAACCCCAAGAACACTGTTTCAAGGCTAGAGGGATCCTGAGGTCACTGTAGCAACACGAAAGAGCTCCGTGGACCAAAAATCAACTCGAGATGAGAGGTTAGTCCCTGGCTTCGACTCCAGAGGAATACCACCTTACCACAAGCACCTCAAGAGGAGGCTTCTCTCAGCTCTAGGTATGTGAGAGGGACCCTGAGTTTGTGGCCTCAAGTGGAATGGACACCGCGATGCCCTGACGCGAAATAAGGCTGGATATCCCTGCAGTGACTTGAATACAGGCTCGTCTTGTATCTCCAAAGAAGAAAGGATGTCTGAATCCCCTGTGGAGCCAACAGAGAAACACCTAGTTCCCCACCTCATCGCGACCGGAGGCCTCACATCCTTTGAAAACTCCAGAGGTACGCGGAGATCAGTGCCTCCAAAGGAGACGATGCCTGACTCCTCGTGAAACTTGATAGGAGTCCCAGGATTCCTGTGGCACGTGGAAAGGGACACTTGGTCTCCCGCTTCAGCTGGAGAGGCATTCCAATTGGCCTGCCAAGCCTCGAGGAGAATCCCGAGTTGTCCCTCGCAACTAGGCAGGAGTCCTGACGTGGCTGAGCAAACACGTGGGTGGAAGGGCCATCCCCGTCGTAACTCGAGAATATACCCCAGGTTCCCGCCGCAACTCGAGAGAAACCATGAGACTTCCCCCTCGATGCGAGATGAGGCCCGATTCCCCTGTACTGCATGCAGAGCAATTCCGTCTTGCACATCACACATGAAAGGAGCCTTTATTTCCTTGATGGCACTCCAGAGAACCCCCAAGAACACTGTTTCAAGGATAGAGGGATCCTGAGGTCACTGTAGCAACACGAAAGAACTCTGTGGACCAAAAATCAACTCGAAAAGAGAGGTTAGTCCCTGGATTCGTCTCCAGAGGAATACCACCTTACCACAAGCACCTCAAGAGGAGGCTTCTCTCAACTCTAGGTATGTGAGAGGGACCCTGAGTTTGCGGCCTCAAGTGGAATGGACACCGCGATGCCCTGACGCGAAATAAGGCTGGATATCCCTGCAGTGACTTGAATGCAGGCTCGTCTTGCATCTCCCAAGATGAAAGGATGTCTGAATCCCCTGTGGAGACCACAGAGAAAGACCTATTTCCCCACCTCATCGCGACCGGAGGCCTCACATCCTTTGAAAACTCCAGAGGTACGCGGAGATCAGTGCCTCCAAAGGAGATGATGCCTGACTCCTCGTGAAACTTGATAGGAGTCCCAGGATTCCTGTGGCACGTGGAAAGGGACCCTTGGTCTCCCGCCTCAGCTGGAGAGGCGTCCCAATTGCCTTGCCAAGCCTCGAGGAGAATCCCGAGTTGTGTCTCGCAACTAGGCAAGAGTCCTGACGTCGCTGAACAAACACGTGTGTGGAAGGGCCATCCCCGTCGTAACTCGAGAATATACCCCAGGTTCCCGCCGCAACTCGAGAAAAACCATGAGACTTCCCCCTCGCCGCGAGATGAGGCCCGATTCCCCTGCACTGCGTGCAGAGCAATTCTGTGTTGCACATCACACATGAAAGGAGCCTTGATTTCCTTCATGGCACTCCAGAGAAACCCCAAGAACACTGTTTCAAGGCTAGAGGGATCCTGAGGTCACTGTAGCAACACGAAAGAGCTCCGTGGACCAAAAATCACCTCGAGATGAGAGGTTAGTCCCTGGCTTCGACTCCAGAGGAATACCACCTTACCACAAGCACCTCAAGAGGAGGCTTCTCTCAGCTCTAGGTATGTGAGAGGAATCCTGAGTTTGCGGTCTCAAGTGGAATGGACACCGCGATGCCCTGACTCGAAATAAGGCCGGATATCCCTGCAGTGACTGGAATGCAGGCTCGTCTTGCATCTCCCAAGACGAAAGGGTGTCTGAATCCCCTGTGGAGACCACAGAGAAAGACCTAGTTCCCCACCTCATCGCGACAGGAGGCCTCAAATCCTTTGAAAACTCCAGAGGTATGCGGAGATCAGTGCCTCCAAAGGAGACGATGCCTGACTCCTCATGAAACTTGATAGGAGACCCAGGATTCCTGTGGAACGTGGAAAGGGACCCTTGGTCTCCCGTCTCAGCTGGAGAGGCGTCCCAATTGCCCTGCCAAGCCTCGAGGAGAATCCCGAGTTGTCCCTCGCAACTAGGCAGGAGTCCTGACATGGCTGAACACACACGTGTGTGGAAGGGCCATCCCCGTCGTAACTCGAGAATATACCCCAGGTTCCCGCCGCAACTCGAGAAAAACCATGAGACTTCCCCCTCGCCGCGAGATGAGGCCCGATTCCCCTGCACTGCGTGCAGAGCAATTCCGTGTTGCACATCACACATGAAAGGAGCCTTGATTTCCTTGATGGCACTCCAGAGAAAGCCCAGGAACAGTGTTTCAAGGCTAAAGGGATCCTGAGGTCACTGTAGCAACACGAAAGAGCTCCGTGGACCAAGAATCAACACGAGATGAGAGGTTAGTCCCTGGCTTCGACTCCTGAGGAATACCACCTTACCACAAGCACCTCAAGAGGAGGCTTCTCTCAGCTCTAGGTATGTGAGAGGGATCCTGAGTTTGCGGCCTCAAGAGGAATGGACACCGCGATGCCCTGACTCGAAATAAGGCCGGATATCTCTGCAGTGACTGGAATGCAGGCTTGTCTTGCATCTCCCAAGATGAAAGGATGTCTGAATCCCCTGTGGAGACCACAGAGAAACCCCTAGTTCCCCACCTCATCGCGACCGGAGGCCTCACATCCTTTGAAAATTCCAGAGGTACGTGGAGATCAGTGCCTCCAAAGGAGACGATGCCTGACTCCTCGTGAAACTTGATAGGAGTCCCAGGATTCTTGTGGCACATGGAAAGGGACCCTTGGTCTCCCGCCTCAGCTGGAGAGGCGTCCCAATTGCCTTGCCAAGCCTCGAGGAGAATCCCGAGTTGTCCCTCGCAACTAGGCAGGACTCCTGACGTGGCTGAACAAACACGTGGGTGGAAGGGCCATCCCCGTCGTAACTCGAGAATATACCCCAGGTTCCCGCCGCAACTCGAGAAAAACCATGAGACTTCCCCCTCGATGCGAGATGAGGCACGATTCCCCTGCACTGCGTGCAGAGCAATTCCGTGTTGCACATCACACATGAAAGGAGCCTTGATTTCCTTGATGGCACTCCAGAGAAACCCCAAGAACACTGTTTCAAGGATAGAGGGATCCTGAGGTCACTGTAGCAACACGAAAGAACTCTGTGGACCAAAAATCAACTCGAAAAGAGAGGTTAGTCCCTGGATTCGTCTCCAGAGGAATACCACCTTACCACAAGCACCTCAAGAGGAGGCTTCTCTCAGCTCTAGGTATGTGAGAGGGACCCTGAGTTTGCGGCCTCAAGTGGAATGGACACCGCGATGCCCTGACTCGAAATAAGGCCGGATATCCCTGCAGTGACTTCAATGCAGGCTCGTCTTGCATCTCCCAGGACGAAAGGATGTCTGAATCCCCTGTGGAAAGCACAGAGAAAGACTTAGTTCCCCACCTCATCGCGACCGGAGGCCTTACATCCTTTGAAAACTCCAGAGGTACGCGGAGATCAGTGCCTCCAAAGGAGACGATGCCTGACTCCTCGTGAAACTTGATAGGAGTCCCAGGATTCCTGTGGCACTTGGAAAGGGACACTTGGTCTCCCGCCTCAGCTGGAGAGGCGTTCCAATTGCCCTGCCAAGATTCGAGGAGAATCCCGAGTTGTCCCTCGCAACTAGGCAGGAGTCCTGACGTTGCTGAACAAACACGTGGGTGGAAGGGCCATCCCCGTCGTAACTTGAGAATATACCCCAGGTTCCCGCCGCAACTCGAGAAAAACCATGAGACTTCCCCCTCGCCGCGAGATGAGGCCCGATTCCCCTGCACTGCGTGCAGAGCAATTCTGTGTTGCACATCACACATGAAAGGAGCCTTGATTTCCTTGATGGCACTCCAGAGAAACCCCAAGAACACTGTTTCAAGGCTAGAGGGATCCTGAGGTCACTGTAGCAACACGAAAGAGCTCCGTGGGCCAAAAATCAACTCGAGATGAGAGGTTAGTCCCTGGCTTCGACTCCAGAGGAATACCACCTTACCACAAGCACCTCAAGAGGAGGCTTCTCTCAGCTCTAGGTATGTGAGAGGGACCCTGAGTTTGCGGCCTCAAGTGGAAAGGACACCGCGATGCCCTGACTCGAAATAAGGCCGGATATCCCTGCAGTGACTGGAATGCAGGCTCGTCTTGCATCTCCCAAGACGAAAGGGTGTCTGAATCCCCTGTGGAGACCACAGAGAAAGACCTAGTTCCCCACTTCATTGCGACAGGAGGCCTCAAATCCTTTGAAAACTCCAGAGGTATGCGGAGATCAGTGCCTCCAAAGGAGACGATGCCTGACTCCTCGTGAAACTTGATAGGAGACCCAGGATTCCTGTGGCACGTGGAAAGGGACCCTTGGTCTCCCGTCTCAGCTGGAGAGGCGTCCCAATTGCCCTGCAAAGCCTCGAAGAGAATCCCGAGTTGTCCCTCGCAACTAGGCAGGAGTCCTGACATGGCTGAACACACAAGTGTGTAGAAGGGCCATCCCCGTCGTAACTCGAGAATATACCCCAGGTTCCCGCCGCAACTCGAGAAAAACCATGAGACTTCCCCCTCGCCGCGAGATGAGGCCCGATTCCCCTGCACTGCGTGCAGAGCAATTCCGTGTTGCACATCACACATGAAAGGAGCCTTGATTTCCTTGATGGCACTCCAGAGAAACCCCAAGAACACTGTTTCAAGGCTAGAGGGATCCTGAGGTCACTGTAGCAACACGAAAGAGCTCCGTGGACCAAGAATCAACACGAGATGAGAGGTTAGTCCCTGGCTTCGACTCCTGAGGAATACCACCTTACCACAAGCACTTCAAGAGGAGGCTTCTCTCAGCTCTAGGTATGTGAGAGGGATCCTGAGTTTGCGGCCTCAAGTGGAATGGACACCGCGATGCCCTGACTCGAAATAAGGCCGGATATCCCTGCAGTGACTTGAATGCAGGCTCGTCTTGCATCTCCCAAGAAGAAAGGATGTCTGAATCCCCTGTGGAGACCACAGAGAAACACCTAGTTCCCCACCTCATCGCGACCGGAGGCCTCACATCCTTTGAAAACTCCAGAGGTACGCGGAGATCAGTGTCTCCAAAGGAGACGATGCCTGACTCCTCGTGAAACTTGATAGGAGTCCCAGGATTCTTGTGGCACGTGAAAGGGACCCTTGGTCTCCCGCCTCAGCTGGAGAGGCGTTCCAATTGCCCTGCCAAGCCTCGAGGAGAATCCCGAGTTGTCCCTCGCAACTAGGCAGGAGTCCTGACGTGGCTGAACAAACACGTGGGGGGAAGGGCCATCCCCGTCGTAACTCGAGAATATACCCCAGGTTCCCGCCGCAACTCGAGAAAACCCATGAGATTTCCCCCTCGATGCGAGATGAGGCCCGATTCCCCTGTACTGCGTGCAGAGCAATTCCGTCTTGCACATCACACATGCAAGGAGCCTTGATTTCCTTGATGGCACTCCAGAGAAACCCCAAGAACACTGTTTCAAGGATAGAGGGATCCTGAGGTCACTGTAGCAACACGAAAGAACTCTGTGGACCAAAAATCAACTCGAAAAGAGAGGTTAGTCCCTGGATTCGTCTCCAGAGGAATACCACCTTACCACAAGCACCTCAAGAGGAGGCTTCTCTCAGCTCTAGGTATGTGAGAGGGACCCTGAGTTTGCGGCCTCAAGTGGAATGGACACCGCGATGCCCTGACTCGAAATAAGGCCGGATATCCCTGCAGCGACTTCAATGCAGGCTCGTCTTGCATCTCCCAGGACGAAAGGATGTCTGAATCCCCTGTGGAAAGCACAGAGAAAGACTTAGTTCCCCACCTCATCGCGACCGATAGCCTCACATCCTTTGAAAACTCCAGAGGTACTCGGAGATCAGTGCCTCCAAAGGAGACGATGCCTGACTCCTCGTGAAACTTGATAGGAGTCCCAGGATTCCTGTGGCACTTGGAAAGGGACTCTTGGTCTCCCGCCTCAGCTGGAGAGGCGTCCCAATTGCCCTGCCAAGCCTCGAGGAGAATCCAGAGTTGTCCCTCGCAACTAGGCAGGAGTCCTGACGTGGCTGAAGAAACACGTGGGTGGAAGGGCCATCCCCGTCGTAACTCGAGAATATACCCCAGGTTCCCGTCGCAACTCGAGAAAAACCATGAGACTTCCCCCTCGCCGCGAGATGAGGCCCGATTCCCCTGCACTGCGTGCAGAGCAATTCCGTGTTGCACATCACACATGAACGGAGCCTTGATTTCCTTGATGGCACTCCAGAGAAACCCCAAGAACACTGTTTCAAGGCTAGAGGGATCCTGAGGTCACTGTAGCAACACGAAAGAGCTCCGTGGGCCAAAAAACAACTCGAGATGAGAGGTTAGTCCCTGGCTTCGACTCCAGAGGAATACCACCTTACCACAAGCAACTCAAGAGGAGGCTTCTCTCAGCTCTAGGTATGTGAGAGGGACCCTGAGTTTGCGGCCTCAAGTGGAATGGACACCGCGATGCCCTGACGCGAAATAAGGCTGGATATCCCTGCAATGACTTGAATGCAGGCTCATCTTGCATCTCCCAAGATGAAAGGATGTCTGAATCCCCTGTGGAGACCACAGAGAAAGACCTAGTTCCCCACCTCATCGCGACCGGAGGTCTCACATCCTTTGAAAACTCCAGAGGTACGCGGAGATCAGTGCCTCCAAAGGAGACGATGCCTGACTCCTCGTGAAACTTGATAGGAGTCCCAGGATTACTGTGGCACGTGGAAAGGGACACTTGGTCTCCCGCCTCAGCTGGAGAGGCGTCCCAATTGCCTTGCCAAGCCTCGAGGAGAATCCCGAGTTGTGTCTCGCAACTAGGCAAGAGTCCTGACCTGGCTGAACAAACACGTGTGTGGAAGGGCCATCCCCGTCGTAACTCGAGAATATACCTCAGGTTCCCGCCGCAACTCGAGAAAAACCATGAAACGTCCCCCTCGCCGCGAGATGAGGCCCGATTCCCCTGCACTGCGTGCAGAGCAATTCCGTGTTGCACATCACACATGAAAGGAGCCTTGATTTCCTTGATGGCACTCCAGAGAAACCCCAAGAACACTGTTTCAAGGCTAGAGGGATCCTGAGGTCACTGTAGCAACACGAAAGAGCTCCGTGGACCAAAAATCAACTCGAGATGAGAGGTTAGTCCCTGGCTTCGACTCCTGAGGAATACCACCTTACCACAAGCACCTCAAGAGGAGGCTTCTCTCAGCTCTAGGTATGTGAGAGGGACCCTGAGTTTGCGGCCTCAAGTGGAATGGACACCGTGATGCCCTGACTCGAAATAAGGCCGGATATCCCTGCAGTGACTTGAATGCAGGCTCGTCTTGCATCTCCCAAGAAGAAAGGATGTCTGAATCCCCTGTGGAGACCACAGAGAAACACCTAGTTCCCCACCTCATCGCGACCGGAGGCCTCACATCCTTTGAAAACTCCAGAGGTACGCGGAGATCAGTGCCTCCAAAGGAGACGATGCCTGACTCCTCGTGAAATTTGATAGGAGTCCCAGGATTCCTGTGGCACGTGGAAAGGGACCCTTGGTCTCCCGCCTCAGCTGGAGAGGCGTTCCAATTGCCCTGCCAAGCCTCGAGGAGAATCCCGAGTTGTCCCTCGCAACTAGGCAGGAGTACTGACGTGGCTGAACAAACACGTGGGTGGAAGGGCCATCCCCGTCGTAACTCGAGAATATACCCCAGGTTCCCGCCGCAACTCGAGAAAAACCATGAGACTTCCCCCTCGATGCGAGATGAGGCCCGATTCCCCTGTACTGCGTGCAGAGCAATTCCGTCTTGCACATCACACATGAAAGGAGCCTTGATTTCCTTGATGGCACTCCAGAGAAACCCCAAGAACACTGTTTCAAGGATAGAGGGATCCTGAGGTCACTGTAGCAACACGAAAGAACTCTGTGGACCAAAAATCAACTCGAAAAGAGAGGTTAGTCCCTGGATTCGTCTCCAGAGGAATACCACCTTACCACAAGCACCTCAAGAGGAGGCTTCTCTCAGCTCTAGGTATGTGAGAGGGACCCTGAGTTTGCGGCCTCAAGTGGAATGGACACCGCGATGCCCTGACTCGAAATAAGGCCGGATATCCCTGCAGTGACTTGAATGCAGGCTCGTCTTGCATCTCCCAAGAAGAAAGGATGTCTGAATCCCCTGTGGAGACCACAGAGAAACACCTAGTTCCCCACCTCATCGCGACCGGAGGCCTCACATCCTTTGAAAACTCCAGAGGTACGCGGAGATCAGTGCCTCCAAAGGAGACGATGCCTGACTCCTCGTGAAACTTGATAGGAGACCCAGGATTCCTGTGGCACGTGGAAAGGGACCCTTGGTCTCCCGCCTCAGCTGGAGAGGCGTTCCAATTGCCCTGCCAAGCCTCGAGGAGAATCCCGAGTTGTCCCTCGCAACTAGGCAGGAGTCCTGACGTGGCTGAACAAACACGTGGGTGGAAGGGCCATCCCCGTCGTAACTCGAGAATATACCCCAGGTTCCCGCCGCAACTCGAGAAAAACCATGAGACTTCCCCCTCGATGCGAGATGAGGCCCGATTCCCCTGTACTGCGTGCAGAGCAATTCCGTCTTGCACATCACACATGAAAGGAGCCTTGATTTCCTTGATGGCACTCCAGAGAAACCCCAAGAACACTGTTTCAAGGATAGAGGGATCCTGAGGTCACTGTAGCAACACGAAAGAACTCTGTGGACCAAAAATCAACTCGAAAAGAGAGGTTAGTCCCTGGATTCGTCTCCAGAGGAATACCACCTTACCACAAGCACCTCAAGAGGAGGCTTCTCTCAGCTCTAGGTATGTGAGAGGGACCCTGAGTTTGCGGCCTCAAGTGGAATGGACACCGCGATGCCCTGACTCGAAATAAGGCCGGATATCCCTGCAGTGACTTGAATGCAGGCTCGTCTTGCATCTCCCAAGAAGAAAGGATGTCTGAATCCCCTGTGGAGACCACAGAGAAACACCTAGTTCCCCACCTCATCGCGACCGGAGGCCTCACATCCTTTGAAAACTCCAGAGGTACGCGGAGATCAGTGCCTCCAAAGGAGACGATGCCTGACTCCTCGTGAAACTTGATAGGAGTCCCAGGATTCCTGTGGCACGTGGAAAGGGACCCTTGGTCTCCCGCCTCAGCTGGAGAGGCGTTCCAATTGCCCTGCCAAGCCTCGAGGAGAATCCCGAGTTGTCCCTCGCAACTAGGCAGGAGTCCTGACGTGGCTGAACAAACACGTGGGTGGAAGGGCCATCCCCGTCGTAACTCGAGAATATACCCCAGGTTCCCGCCGCTACTCGAGAAAAACCATGAGACTTCCCCCTCGATGCGAGATGAGGCCCGATTCCCCTGTACTGCGTGCAGAGCAATTCCGTCTTGCACATCACACATGAAAGGAGCCTTGATTTCCTTGATGGCACTCCAGAGAAACCCCAAGAACACTGTTTCAAGGATAGAGGGATCCTGAGGTCACTGTAGCAACACGAAAGAACTCTGTGGACCAAAAATCAACTCGAAAAGAGAGGTTAGTCCCTGGATTCGTCTCCAGAGGAATACCACCTTACCACAAGCACCTCAAGAGGAGGCTTCTCTCAGCTCTAGGTATGTGAGAGGGACCCTGAGTTTGCGGCCTCAAGTGGAATGGACACCGCGATGCCCTGACTCGAAATAAGGCCGGATATCCCTGCAGTGACTTCAATGCAGGCTCGTCTTGCATCTCCCAGGACGAAAGGATGTCTGAATCCCCTGTGGAAAGCACAGAGAAAAACTTAGTTCCCCACCTCATCGCGATCGATAGCCTCACATCCTTTGAAAACTCCAGAGGTACGCGGAGATCAGTGCCTCCAAAGGAGACGATGCCTGACTCCTCGTGAAACTTGATAGGAGTCCCAGGATTCCTGTGGCACTTGGAAAGGGACTCTTGGTCTCCCGCCTCAGCTGGAGAGGCGTCCCAATTGCCCTGCCAAGCCTCGAGGAGAATCCAGAGTTGTCCCTCGCAACTAGGCAGGAGTCCTGACGTGGCTGAAGAAACACGTGGGTGGAAGGGCCATCCCCGTCGTAACTCGAGAATATACCACAGGTTCCCGCCGCAACTCGAGAAAAACCATGAGACTTCCCCCTCGCCGCGAGATGAGGCCCGATTCCCCTGCACTGCGTGCAGAGCAATTCCGTGTTGCACATCACACATGAACGGAGCCTTGATTTCCTTGATGGCACTCCAGAGAAACCCCAAGAACACGGTTTCAAGGCTAGAGGGATCCTGAGGTCACTGTAGCAACACGAAAGAGCTCCGTGGGCCAAAAATCAACTCGAGATGAGAGGTTAGTCCCTGGCTTCGACTCCAGAGGAATACCACCTTACCACAAGCAGCTCAAGAGGAGGCTTCTCTCAGCTCTAGGTATGTGAGAGGGACCCTGAGTTTGCGGCCTCAAGTGGAATGGACACCGCGATGCCCTGACGCGAAATAAGGCTGGATATCCCTGCAGTGACTTGAATGCAGGCTCGTCTTGCATCTCCCAAGATGAAAGGATGTCTGAATCCCCTGTGGAGACCACAGAGAAAGACCTAGTTCCCCACCTCATCGCGACCGGAGGCCTCACATCCTTTGAAAACTCCAGAGGTACGCGGAGATCAGTGCCTCCAAAGGAGACGATGCCTGACTCCTCGTGAAACTTGATACGAGTCCCAGGATTCCTGTGGCACGTGGAAAGGGACCCTTGGTCTCCTGCCTCAGCTGGAGAGGCGTCCCAATTGCCTTGCCAAGCCTCGAGGAGAATCCCGAGTTGTGTCTCGCAACTAGGCAAGAGTCCTGACCTGGCTGAACAAACACGTGTGTGGAAGGGCCATCCCCGTCGTAACTCGAGAATATACCTCAGGTTCCCGCCGCAACTCGAGAAAAACCATGAGACTTCCCCCTCGCCGCGAGATGAGGCCCGATTCCCCTGCACTGCGTGCAGAGCAATTCCGTGTTGCACATCACACATGAAAGGAGCCTTGATTTCCTTGATGGCACTCCAGAGAAACCCCAAGAACACTGTTTCAAGGCTAGAGGGATCCTGAGGTCACTGTAGCAACACGAAAGAGCTCCGTGGACCAAAAATCAACTCGAGATGAGAGGTTAGTCCCTGGCTTCGACTCCTGAGGAATACCACCTTACCACAAGCACCTCAAGAGGAGGCTTCTCTCAGCTCTAGGTATGTGAGAGGGACCCTGAGTTTGCGGCCTCAAGTGGAATGGACACCGCGATGCCCTGACTCGAAATAAGGCCGGATATCCCTGCAGTGACTTGAATGCAGGCTCGTCTTGCATCTCCCAAGAAGAAAGGATGTCTGAATCCCCTGTGGAGACCACAGAGAAACACCTAGTTCCCCACCTCATCGCGACCGGAGGCCTCACATCCTTTGAAAACTCCAGAGGTACGCGGAGATCAGTGCCTCCAAAGGAGACGATGCCTGACTCCTCGTGAAACTTGATAGGAGTCCCAGGATTCCTGTGGCACGTGGAAAGGGACCCTTGGTCTCCCGCCTCAGCTGGAGAGGCGTTCCAATTGCCCTGCCAAGCCTCGAGTAGAATCCCGAGTTGTCCCTCGCAACTAGGCAGGAGTCCTGACGTGGCTGAACAAACACGTGGGTGGAAGGGCCATCCCCGTCGTAACTCGAGAATATACCCCAGGTTCCCGCCGCAACTCGAGAAAAACCATGAGACTTCCCCCTCGATGCGAGATGAGGCCCGATTCCCCTGTACTGCGTGCAGAGCAATTCCGTCTTGCACATCACACATGAAAGGAGCCTTGATTTTCTTGATGGCACTCCAGAGAAACCCCAAGAACACTGCTTCAGGGATAGAGGGATCCTGAGGTCACTGTAGCAACACGAAAGAGCTCCGTGGACCAAGAATGAACACGAGATGAGAGGTTAGTCCCTGGCTTCGACTCCTGAGGAATACCACTTTACAACAAGCACTTCAAGAGGAGGCTTCTCTCAGCTCTAGGTATGTGAGAGGGATCCTGAGTTTGCGGCCTCAAGTGGAATGGACACCGCGATGCCCTGACTCGAAATAAGGCCGGATATCCCTGCAGTGACTTGAATGCAGGCTCGTCTTGCATCTCCCAAGAAGAAAGGATGTCTGAATCCCCTGTGGAGACCACAGAGAAACACCTAGTTCCCCACCTCATCGCGACCGGAGGCCTCACATCCTTTGAAAACTCCAGAGGTACGCGGAGATCAGTGCCTCCAAAGGAGACGATGCCTGACTCCTCGTGAAACTTGATAGGAGTCCCAGGATTCCTGTGGCACGTGGAAAGGGACCCTTGGTCTCCCGCCTCAGCTGGAGAGGCGTTCCAATTGCCCTGCCAAGCCTCGAGGAGAATCCCGAGTTGTGTCTCGCAACTAGGCAAGAGTCCTGACGTGGCTGAACAAACACGTGGGTGGAAGGGCCATCCCCGTCGTAACTCGAGAATATACCCCAGGTTCCCGCCGCAACTCGAGAAAAACCATGAGACTTCCCCCTCGATGCGAGATGAGGCCCGATTCCCCTGTACTGCGTGCAGAGCAATTCCGTCTTGCACATCACACATGAAAGGAGCCTTGATTTCCTTGATGGCACTCCAGAGAAACCCCAAGAACACTGTTTCAAGGATAGAGGGATCCTGAGGTCACTGTAGCAACACGAAAGAACTCTGTGGACCAAAAATCAACTCGAAAAAAGAGGTTAGTCCCTGGATTCGTCTCCAGAGAAATACCACCTTACCACAAGCACCTCAAGAGGAGGCTTCTCTCAGCTCTAGGTATGTGAGAGGGACCCTGAGTTTGCGGCCTCAAGTGGAATGGACACCGCGATGCCCTGACTCGAAATAAGGCCGGATATCCCTGCAGTGACTTGAATGCAGGCTCGTCTTGCATCTCCCAAGAAGAAAGGATGTCTGAATCCCCTGTGGAGACCACAGAGAAACACCTAGTTCCCCACCTCATCGCGACCGGAGGCCTCACATCCTTTGAAAACTCCAGAGGTACGCGGAGATCAGTGCCTCCAAAGGTGACGATGCCTGACTCCTCGTGAAACTTGATAGGAGTCCCAGGATTCCTGTGGCACGTGGAAAGGGACCCTTGGTCTCCCGCCTCAGCTGGAGAGGCGATCCAATTGCCCTGCCAAGCCTCGAGGAGAATCCCGAGTTGTCCCTCGCAACTAGGCAGGAGTCCTGACGTGGCTGAACAAACACGTGGGTGGAAGGGCTATCCCCGTCGTAACTCGAGAATATACCCCAGGTTCCCGCCGCAACTCGAGAAAAACCATGAGACTTCCCACTCGATGCGAGATGAGGCCCGATTCCCCTGTACTGCGTGCAGAGCAATTCCGTCTTGCACATCACACATGAAAGGAGCCTTGATTTCCTTGATGGCACTCCAGAGAAACCGCAAGAACACTGTTTCAAGGATAGAGGGATCCTGAGGTCACTGAAGCAACACGAAAGAACTCTGTGGACCAAAAATCAACTCGAGATGAGACGTTAGTCCCTGGATTCGTCTCCAGAGGAATACCACCTTACCACAAGCACCTCAAGAGGAGGCTTCTCCCAGCTCTAGGTATGTGAAAGGGACCCTGAGTTTGCGGCCTCAAGTGGAATGGACACCGCGATGCCCTGACTCGAAATAAGGCCGGATATCCCTGCAGTGACTTGAATGCAGGCTCGTCTTGCATCTCCCAGGACGAAAGGATGTCTGAATCCCCTGGGGAAAGCACAGAGAAAGACTTAGTTCCCCACCTCATCGCGACCGATAGCCTCACATCCTTTGAAAACTCCAGAGGTACGCGGAGATCAGTGCCTCCAAAGGAGACGATGCCTGACTCCTCGTGAAACTTGATAGGAGTCCCAGGATTCCTGTGGCACGTGGAAAGGGACCCTTGGTCTCCCGCCTCAGCTGGAGAGGCGTCCCAATTGCCTTGCCAAGCCTCGAGGAGAATCCCGAGTTGTGTCTCGCAACTAGGCAAGAGTCCTGACCTGGCTGAACAAACACGTGTGTGGAAGGGCCATCCCCGTCGTAACTCGAGAATATACCTCAGGTTCCCGCCGCAACTCGAGAAAAACCATGAGACTTCCCCCTCGCCGCGAGATGAGGCCCGATTCCCCTGCACTGCGTGCAGAGCAATTCCGTGTTGCACATCACACATGAAAGGAGCCTTGATTTCCTTGATGGCACTCCAGAGAAACCCCAAGAACACTGTTTCAAGGCTAGAGGGATCCTGAGGTCACTGTAGCAACACGAAAGAGCTCCGTGGACCAAAAATCAACTCGAGATGAGAGGTTAGTCCCTGGCTTCGACTCCTGAGGAATACCACCTTACCACAAGCACCTCAAGAGGAGGCTTCTCTCAGCTCTAGGTATGTGAGAGGGACCCTGAGTTTGCGGCCTCAAGTGGAATGGACACCGCGATGCCCTGACTCGAAATAAGGACGGATATCCCTGCAGTGACTTGAATGCAGGCTCGTCTTGCATCTCCCAAGAAGAAAGGATGTCTGAATCCCCTGTGGAGACCACAGAGAAACACCTAGTTCCCCACCTCATCGCGACCGGAGGCCTCACATCCTTTGAAAACTCCAGAGGTACGCGGAGATCAGTGCCTCCAAAGGAGACGATGCCTGACTCCTCGTGAAACTTGATAGGAGTCCCAGGATTCCTGTGGCACGTGGAAAGGGACCCTTGGTCTCCCGCCTCAGCTGGAGAGGCGTTCCAATTGCCCTGCCAAGCCTCGAGGAGAATCCCGAGTTGTCCCTCGCAACTAGGCAGGAGTCCTGACGTGGCTGAACAAACACGTGGGTGGAAGGGCCATCCCCGTCGTAACTCGAGAATATACCCCAGGTTCCCGCCGCAACTCGAGAAAAACCATGAGACTTCCCCCTCGATGCGAGATGAGGCCCGATTCCCCTGTACTGCGTGCAGAGCAATTCCGTCTTGCACATCACACATGAAAGGAGCCTTGATTTCCTTGATGGCACTCCAGAGAAACCCCAAGAACACTGTTTCAAGGATAGAGGGATCCTGAGGTCACTGTAGCAACACGAAAGAACTCTGTGGACCAAAAATCAACTCGAAAAGAGAGGTTAGTCCCTGGATTCGTCTCCAGAGGAATACCACCTTACCACAAGCACCTCAAGAGGAGGCTTCTCTCAGCTCTAGGTATGTGAGAGGGACCCTGAGTTTGCGGCCTCAAGTGGAATGGACACCGCGATGCCCTGACTCGAAATAAGGCCGGATATCCCTGCAGTGACTTGAATGCAGGCTCGTCTTGCATCTCCCAGGATGAAAGGATGTCTGAATCCCCTGTGGAAAGCACAGAGAAAAACTTAGTTCCCCACCTCATCGCGATCGATAGCCTCACATCCTTTGAAAACTCCAGAGGTACGCGGAGATCAGTGCCTCCAAAGGAGACGATGCCTGACTCCTCGTGAAACTTGATAGGAGTCCCAGGATTCCTGTGGCACTTGGAAAGGGACTCTTGGTCTCCCGCCTCAGCTGGAGAGGCGTTCCAATTGCCCTGCCAAGCCTCGAGGAGAATCCAGAGTTGTCCCTCGCAACTAGGCAGGAGTCCTGACGTGGCTGAAGAAACACGTGTGTGGAAGGGCCATCCCCGTCGTAACTCGAGAATATACCCCAGGTTCCCGCCGCAACTCGAGAAAAACCATGAGACTTCCCCCTCGCCGCGAGATGAGGCCCGATTCCCCTGCACTGCGTGCAGAGCAATTCCGTGTTGCACATCACACATGAACGGAGCCTTGATTTCCTTGATGGCACTCCAGAGAACCCCCAAGAACACTGTTTCAAGGATAGAGGGATCCTGAGGTCACTGTAGCAACACGAAAGAACTCTGTGGACCAAAAATCAACTCGAAAAGAGAGGTTAGTCCCTGGATTCGTCTCCAGAGGAATACCACCTTACCACAAGCACCTCAAGAGGAGGCTTCTCTCAACTCTAGGTATGTGAGAGGGACCCTGAGTTTGCGGCCTCAAGTGGAATGGACACCGCGATGCCCTGACGCGAAATAAGGCTGGATATCCCTGCAGTGACTTGAATGCAGGCTCGTCTTGCATCTCCCAAGAAGAAAGGATGTCTGAATCCCCTGTGGAGACCACAGAGAAACTCCTAGTTCCCCACCTCATCGCGACCGGAGGCCTCACATCCTTTGAAAACTCCAGAGGTACGCGGAGATCAGTGCCTCCAAAGGAGACGATGCCTGACTCCTCGTGAAACTTGATAGGAGTCCCAGGATTCCTGTGGCACGTGGAAAGGGACCCTTGGTCTCCCGCCTCAGCTGGAGAGGCGTTCCAATTGCCCTGCCAAGCCTCGAGGAGAATCCCGAGTTGTCCCTCGCAACTAGGCAGGAGTCCTGACGTGGCTGAACAAACACGTGGGTGGAAGGGCCATCCCCGTCGTAACTCGAGAATATACCCCAGGTTCCCGCCGCAACTCGAGAAAAACCATGAGACTTCCCCCTCGATGCGAGATGAGGCCCGATTCCCCTGTACTGCGTGCAGAGCAATTCCGTCTTGCACATCACACATGAAAGGAGCCTTGATTTTCTTGATGGCACTCCAGAGAAACCCCAAGAACACTGTTTCAAGGATAGAGGGATCCTGAGGTCACTGTAGCAACACGAAAGAACTCTGTGGACCAAAACTCAACTCGAAAAGAGAGGTTAGTCCCTGGATTCGTCTCCAGAGGAATACCACCTTACCACAAGCACCTCAAGAGGAGGCTTCTCTCAGCTCTAGGTATGTGAGAGGGACCCTGAGTTTGCGGCCTCAAGTGGAATGGACACCGCGATGCCCTGACTCGAAATAAGGCCGGATATCCCTGCAGTGACTTGAATGCAGGCTCGTCTTGCATCTCGCAAGAAGAAAGGATGTCTGAATCCCCTGTGGAGACCACAGAGAAACACCTAGTTCCCCACCTCATCGCGACCGGAGGCCTCACATCCTTTGAAAACTCCAGAGGTACGCGGAGATCAGTGCCTCCAAAGGAGACGATGCCTGACTCCTCGTGAAACTTGATAGGAGTCCCAGGATTCCTGTGGCACGTGGAAAGGGACCCTTGGTCTCCCGCCTCAGCTGGAGAGGCGTTCCAATTGCCCTGCCAAGCCTCGAGGAGAATCCCGAGTTGTCCCTCGCAACTAGGCAGGAGTCCTGACGTGGCTGAACAAACACGTGGGGGGAAGTGCCATCCCCGTCGTAACTCGAGAATATACCCCAGGTTCCCGCCGCAACTCGAGAAAAACCATGAGACTTCCCCCTCGATGCGAGATGAGGCCCGATTCCCCTGTACTGCGTGCAGAGCAATTCCGTCTTGCACATCACACATGAAAGGAGCCTTGATTTCCTTGATGGCACTCCAGAGAAACCCCAAGAACACTGTTTCAAGGATAGAGGGATCCTGAGGTCACTGTAGCAACACGAAAGAACTCTGTGGACCAAAAATCAACTCGAAAAGAGAGGTTAGTCCCTGGATTCGTCTCCAGAGGAATACCACCTTACCACAAGCACCTCAAGAGGAGGCTTCTCTCAGCTCTAGGTATGTGAGAGGGACCCTGAGTTTGCGGCCTCAAGTGGAATGGACACCGCGATGCCCTGACTCGAAATAAGGCCGGATATCCCTGCAGTGACTTCAATGCAGGCTCGTCTTGCATCTCCCAGGACGAAAGGATGTCTGAATCCCCTATGGAAAGCACAGAGAAAAACTTAGTTCCCCACCTCATCGCGACCAATAGCCTCACATCCTTTGAAAACTCCAGAGGTACGCGGAGATCAGTGCCTCCAAAGGAGACGATGCCTGACTCCTCGTGAAACTTGATAGGAGTCCCAGGATTCCTGTGGCACTTGGAAAGGGACACTTGGTCTCCCGCCTCAGCTGGAGAGGCGTCCCAATTGCCCTGCCAAGCCTCGAGGAGAATCCAGAGTTGTCCCTCGCAACTAGGCAGGAGTCCTGACGTCCCTGAACAAACACGTGGGTGGAAGGGCCATCCCCGTCGTAACTCGAGAATATACCCCAGGTTCCCGCCGCAACTCGAGAAAAACCATGAGACTTCCCCCTCGCCGCGAGATGAGGCCCGATTCCCCTGCACTGCGTGCAGAGCAATTCCGTGTTGCATATCACAGATGAAAGGAGCCTTGATTTCCTTGATGGCACTCCAGAGAAACCCCAAGAACACTGCTTCAAGGCTAGAGGGATCCTGAGGTCACTGTAGCAACACGAAAGAGCTCCGTGGGCCAAAAATCAACTCGAGATGAGAGGTTAGTCCCTGGCTTCGACTCCTGAGGAATACCACCTTACCACAAGCACCTCAAGAGGAGGCTTCTCTCAGCTCTAGGTATGTGAGAGGGACCCTGAGTTTGTGGCCTCAAGTGGAATGGACACCGCGATGCCCTGACGCGAAATAAGGCTGGATATCCCTGCAGTGACTTGAATGCAGGCTCGTCTTGCATCTCCCAAGATGAAAGGATGTCTGAATCCCCTGTGGAGACCACAGAGAAAGACCTAGTTCCCCACCTCATCGCGACCGGAGGCCTCACATCCTTTGAAAACTCCAGAGGTACGCGGAGATCAGTGCCTCCAAAGGAGACGATGCCTGACTCCTCGTGAAACTTGATACGAGTCCCAGGATTCCTGTGGCACGTGGAAAGGGACCCTTGGTCTCCCGCCTCAGCTGGAGAGGCGTCCCAATTGCCTTGCCAAGCCTCGAGGAGAATCCCGAGTTGTGTCTCGCAACTAGGCAAGAGTCCTGACCTGGCTGAACAAACACGTGTGTGGAAGGGCCATCCCCGTCGTAACTCGAGAATATACCTCAGGTTCCCGCCGCAACTCGAGAAAAACCATGAGACTTCCCCCTCGCCGCGAGATGAGGCCCGATTCCCCTGCACTGCGTGCAGAGCAATTCCGTGTTGCACATCACACATGAAAGGAGCCTTGATTTCCTTGATGGCACTCCAGAGAAACCCCAAGAACACTGTTTCAAGGCTAGAGGGATCCTGAGGTCACTGTAGCAACACGAAAGAGCTCCGTGGACCAAAAATCAACTCGAGATGAGAGGTTAGTCCCTGGCTTCGACTCCTGAGGAATACCACCTTACCACAAGCACCTCAAGAGGAGGCTTCTCTCAGCTCTAGGTATGTGAGAGGGACCCTGAGTTTGCGGCCTCAAGTGGAATGGACACCGCGATGCCCTGACTCGAAATAAGGCCGGATATCCCTGCAGTGACTTGAATGCAGGCTCGTCTTGCATCTCCCAAGAAGAAAGGATGTCTGAATCCCCTGTGGAGACCACAGAGAAACACCTAGTTCCCCACCTCATCGCGACCGGAGGCCTCACATCCTTTGAAAACTCCAGAGGTACGCGGAGATCAGTGCCTCCAAAGGAGACGATGCCTGACTCCTCGTGAAACTTGATAGGAGTCCCAGGATTCCTGTGGCACGTGGAAAGGGACCCTTGGTCTCCCGCCTCAGCTGGAGAGGCGTTCCAATTGCCCTGCCAAGCCTCGAGGAGAATCCCGAGTTGTCCCTCGCAACTAGGCAGGAGTCCTGACGTGGCTGAACAAACACGTGGGTGGAAGGGCCATCCCCGTCGTAACTCGAGAATATACCCCAGGTTCCCGCCGCAACTCGAGAAAAACCATGAGACTTCCCCCTCGATGCGAGATAGGCCCGATTCCCCTGTACTGCGTGCAGAGCAATTCCGTCTTGCACATCACACATGAAAGGAGCCTTGATTTCCTTGATGGCACTCCAGAGAAACCCCAAGAACACTGTTTCAAGGATAGAGGGATCCTGAGGTCACTGTAGCAACACGAAAGAACTCTGTGGACCAAAAATCAACTCGAAAAGAGAGGTTAGTCCCTGGATTCGTCTCCAGAGGAATACCACCTTACCACAAGCACCTCAAGAGGAGGCTTCTCTCAGCTCTAGGTATGTGAGAGGGACCCTGAGTTTGCGGCCTCAAGTGGAATGGACACCGCGATGCCCTGACTCAAAATAAGGCCGGATATCCCTGCAGTGACTTGAATGCAGGCTCATCTTGCATCTCCCAAGAAGAAAGGATGTCTGAATCCCCTGTGGAGACCACAGAGAAACACCTAGTTCCCCACCTCATCGCGACCGGAGGCCTCACATCCTTTGAAAACTCCAGAGGTACGCGGAGATCAGTGCCTCCAAAGGTGACGATGCCTGACTCCTCGTGAAACTTGATAGGAGTCCCAGGATTCCTGTGGCACGTGGAAAGGGACCCTTGGTCTCCCGCCTCAGCTGGAGAGGCGATCCAATTGCCCTGCCAAGCCTCGAGGAGAATCCCGAGTTGTCCCTCGCAACTAGGCAGGAGTCCTGACGTGGCTGAACAAACACGTGGGTGGAAGGGCTATCCCCGTCGTAACTCGAGAATATACCCCAGGTTCCCGCCGCAACTCGAGAAAAACCATGAGACTTCCCCCTCGATGCGAGATGAGGCCCGATTCCCCTGTACTGCGTGCAGAGCAATTCCGTCTTGCACATCACACATGAAAGGAGCCTTGATTTCCTTGATGGCACTCCAGAGAAACCCCAAGAACACTGTTTCAAGGATAGAGGGATCCTGAGGTCACTGAAGCAACACGAAAGAACTCTGTGGACCAAAAATCAACTCGAAAAGAGAGGTTAGTCCCTGGATTCGTCTCCAGAGGAATACCACCTTACCACAAGCACCTCAAGAGGAGGCTTCTCTCAGCTCTAGGTATGTGAAAGGGACCCTGAGTTTGCGGCCTCAAGTGGAATGGACACCGCGATGCCCTGACTCGAAATAAGGCCGGATATCCCTGCAGTGACTTGAATGCAGGCTCGTCTTGCATCTCCCAGGACGAAAGGATGTCTGAATCCCCTGGGGAAAGCACAGAGAAAGACTTCGTTCCCCACCTCATCGCGACCGATAGCCTCACATCCTTTGAAAACTCCAGAGGTACGCGGAGATCAGTGCCTCCAAAGGAGACGATGCCTGACTCCTCGTGAAACTTGATCGGAGTCCCAGGATTCCTGTGGCACTTGGAAAGGGACACTTGGTCTCCCGCATCAGCTGGAGAGGCATCCCAATTGCACTGCCAAGCCTCGAGGAGAATCCAGAGTTGTCCCTCGCAACTAGGCAGGAGTCCTGACGTCGCTGAAGAAACACGTGGGTGGAATGGCCATTCCCGTCGTAACTCGAGAATATACCCCAGGTTCCCTCCGCAAATCGAGAAATACCATGAGACTTCCCCCTCGCCGCGAGATGAGGCCCGATTCCCCTGCACTGCGTGCAGAGCAATTCCGTGTTGCACATCACACATGAAAGGAGCCTTGATTTCCTTGATGGCACTCCAGAGAAACCCCAAGAACACTGTTTCAAGGCTAGAGGGATCCTGAGGTCACTGTAGCAACACGAAAGAGCTCCGTGGGCCAAAAATCAACTCGAGATGAGAGGTTAGTCCCTGGCTTCGACTCCAGAGAAATACCACCTTACCACAAGCACCTCAAGAGGAGGCTTCTCTCAGCTCTAGGTATGTGAGAGGGACCCTGAGTTTGCGGCCTCAAGTGGAATGGACACCGCGATGCCCTGACGCGAAATAAGGCTGGATATCCCTGCAATGACTTGAATGCAGGCTCGTCTTGCATCTCCCAAGATAAAAGGATGTCTGAATCCCCTGTGGAGACCACAGAGAAAGACCTAGTTCCCCACCTCATCGCGACCGGAGGCCTCACATCCTTTGAAAACTCCAGAGGTACGCGGAGATCAGTGCCTCCAAAGGAGACGATGCCTGACTCCTCGTGAAACTTGATAGGAGTCCCAGGATTCCTGTGGCACGTGGAAAGGGACCCTTGGTCTCCCGCCTCAGCTGGAGAGGCGTCCCAATTGCCTTGCCAAGCCTCGAGGAGAATCCCGAGTTGTGTCTCGCAACTAGGCAAGAGTCCTGACCTGGCTGAACAAACACGTGTGTGGAAGGGCCATCCCCGTCGTAACTCGAGAATATACCTCAGGTTCCCGCCGCAACTCGAGAAAAACCATGAGACTTCCCCCTCGCCGCGAGATGAGGCCCGATTCCCCTGCACTGCGTGCAGAGCAATTCCGTGTTGCACATCACACATGAAAGGAGCCTTGATTTCCTTGATGGCACTCCAGAGAAACCCCAAGAACACTGTTTCAAGGCTAGAGGGATCCTGAGGTCACTGTAGCAACACGAAAGAGCTCCGTGGACCAAAAATCAACTCGAGATGAGAGGTTAGTCCCTGGCTTCGACTCCTGAGGAATACCACCTTACCACAAGCACCTCAAGAGGAGGCTTCTCTCAGCTCTAGGTATGTGAGAGGGACCCTGAGTTTGCGGCCTCAAGTGGAATGGACATCGCGATGCCCTGACTCGAAATAAGGCCGGATATCCCTGCAGTGACTTGAATGCAGGCTCGTCTTGCATCTCCCAAGAAGAAAGGATGTCTGAATCCCCTGTGGAGACCACAGAGAAACACCTAGTTCCCCACCTCATCGCGACCGGAGGCCTCACATCCTTTGAAAACTCCAGAGGTACGCGGAGATCAGTGCCTCCAAAGGAGACGATGCCTGACTCCTCGTGAAACTTGATAGGAGTCCCAGGATTCCTGTGGCACGTGGAAAGGGACCCTTGGTCTCCCGCCTCAGCTGGAGAGGCGTTCCAATTGCCCTGCCAAGCCTCGAGGAGAATCCCGAGTTGTCCCTCGCAACTAGGCAGGAGTCCTGACGTGGCTGAACAAACACGTGGGTGGAAGGGCCATCCCCGTCGTAACTCGAGAATATACCCCAGGTTCCCGCCGCAACTCGAGAAAAACCATGAGACTTCCCCCTCGATGCGAGATGAGGCCCGATTCCCCTGTACTGCGTGCAGAGCAATTCCGTCTTGCACATCACACATGAAAGGAGCCTTGATTTCCTTGATGGCACTCCAGAGAAACCCCAAGAACACTGTTTCAAGGATAGAGGGATCCTGAGGTCACTGTAGCAACACGAAAGAACTCTGTGGACCAAAAATCAACTCGAAAAGAGAGGTTAGTCCCTGGATTCGTCTCCAGAGGAATACCACCTTACCACAAGCACCTCAAGAGGAGGCTTCTCTCAGCTCTAGGTATGTGAGAGGGACCCTGAGTTTGCGGCCTCAAGTGGAATGGACACCGCGATGCCCTGACTCGAAATAAGGCCGGATATCCCTGCAGTGACTTCAATGCAGGCTCGTCTTGCATCTCCCAGGATGAAAGGATGTCTGAATCCCCTGTGGAAAGCACAGAGAAAAACTTAGTTCCCCACCTCATCGCGATCGATAGCCTCACATCCTTTGAAAACTCCAGAGGTACGCGGAGATCAGTGCCTCCAAAGGAGACGATGCCTGACTCCTCGTGAAACTTGATAGGAGTCCCAGGATTCCTGTGGCACTTGGAAAGGGACTCTTGGTCTCCCGCCTCAGCTGGAGAGGCGTCCCAATTGCCCTGCCAAGCCTCGAGGAGAATCCAGAGTTGTCCCTCGCAACTAGGCAGGAGTCCTGACGTGGCTGAACAAACACGTGGGTGGAAGGGCCATCCCCGTCGTAACTCGAGAATATACCCCAGGTTCCCGCCGCAACTCGAGAAAAACCATGAGACTTCCCCCTCGCCGCGAGATGAGGCCCGATTCCCCTGCACTGCGTGCAGAGCAATTCCGTGTTGCACATCACACATGAACGGAGCCTTGATTTCCTTGATGGCACTCCAGAGAACCCCCAAGAACACTGTTTCAAGGATAGAGGGATCCTGAGGTCACTGTAGCAACACGAAAGAACTCTGTGGACCAAAAATCAACTCGAAAAGAGAGGTTAGTCCCTGGATTCGTCTCCAGAGGAATACCACCTTACCACAAGCACCTCAAGAAGAGGCTTCTCTCAACTCTAGGTATGTGAGAGGGACCCTGAGTTTGCGGCCTCAAGTGGAATGGACACCTTGATGCCCTGACGCGAAATAAGGCTGGATATCCCTGCAGTGACTTGAATGCAGGCTCGTCTTGCATCTCCCAAGAAGAAAGGATGTCTGAATCCCCTGTGGAGACCACAGAGAAACACCTAGTTCCCCACCTCATCGCGACCGGAGGCCTCACATCCTTTGAAAACTCCAGAGGTACGCGGAGATCAGTGCCTCCAAAGGAGACGATGCCTGACTCCTCGTGAAACTTGATAGGAGTCCCAGGATTCCTGTGGCACGTGGAAAGGGACCCTTGGTCTCCCGCCTCAGCTGGAGAGGCGTTCCAATTGCCCTGCCAAGCCTCGAGGAGAATCCCGAGTTGTCCCTCGCAACTAGGCAGGAGTCCTGACATGGCTGAACACACAAGTGTGTGGAAGGGCCATCCCCGTCGTAACTCGAGAATATACCCCAGGTTCCCGCCGCAACTCGAGAAAAACCATGAGACTTCCCCCTCGATGCGAGATGAGGCCCGATTCCCCTGTACTGCGTGCAGAGCAATTCCGTCTTGCACATCACACATGAAAGGAGCCTTGATTTTCTTGATGGCACTCCAGAGAAACCCCAAGAACACTGTTTCAAGGATAGAGGGATCCTGAGGTCACTGTAGCAACACGAAAGAACTCTGTGGACCAAAACTCAACTCGAAAAGAGAGGTTAGTCCCTGGATTCGTCTCCAGAGGAATACCACCTTACCACAAGCACCTCAAGAGGAGGCTTCTCTCAGCTCTAGGTATGTGAGAGGGACCCTGAGTTTGCGGCCTCAAGTGGAATGGACACCGCGATGCCCTGACTCGAAATAAGGCCGGATATCCCTGCAGTGACTTGAATGCAGGCTCGTCTTGCATCTCGCAAGAAGAAAGGATGTCTGAATCCCCTGTGGAGACCACAGAGAAACACCTAGTTCCCCACCTCATCGCGACCGGAGGCCTCACATCCTTTGAAAACTCCAGAGGTACGCGGAGATCAGTGCCTCCAAAGGAGACGATGCCTGACTCCTCGTGAAACTTGATAGGAGTCCCAGGATTCCTGTGGCACGTGGAAAGGGACCCTTGGTCTCCCGCCTCAGCTGGAGAGGCGTTCCAATTGCCCTGCCAAGCCTCGAGGAGAATCCCGAGTTGTCCCTCGCAACTAGGCAGGAGTCCTGACGTGGCTGAACAAACACGTGGGGGGAAGTGCCATCCCCGTCGTAACTCGAGAATATACCCCAGGTTCCCGCCGCAACTCGAGAAAAACCATGAGACTTCCCCCTCGATGCGAGATGAGGCCCGATTCCCCTGTACTGCGTGCAGAGCAATTCCGTCTTGCACATCACACATGAAAGGAGCCTTGATTTCCTTGATGGCACTCCAGAGAAACCCCAAGAACACTGTTTCAAGGATAGAGGGATCCTGAGGTCACTGTAGCAACACGAAAGAACTCTGTGGACCAAAAATCAACTCGAAAAGAGAGGTTAGTCCCTGGATTCGTCTCCAGAGGAATACCACCTTACCACAAGCACCTCAAGAGGAGGCTTCTCTCAGCTCTAGGTATGTGAGAGGGACCCTGAGTTTGCGGCCTCAAGTGGAATGGACACCGCGATGCCCTGACTCGAAATAAGGCCGGATATCCCTGCAGTGACTTCAATGCAGGCTCGTCTTGCATCTCCCAGGACGAAAGGATGTCTGAATCCCCTGTGGAAAGCACAGAGAAAAACTTAGTTCCCCACCTCATCGCGACCAATAGCCTCACATCCTTTGAAAACTCCAGAGGTACGCGGAGATCAGTGCCTCCAAAGGAGACGATGCCTGACTCCTCGTGAAACTTGATAGGAGTCCCAGGATTCCTGTGGCACTTGGAAAGGGACACTTGGTCTCCCGCCTCAGCTGGAGAGGCGTCCCAATTGCCCTGCCAAGCCTCGAGGAGAATCCAGAGTTGTCCCTCGCAACTAGGCAGGAGTCCTGACGTCCCTGAACAAACACGTGGGTGGAAGGGCCATCCCCGTCGTAACTCGAGAATATACCCCAGGTTCCCGCCGCAACTCGAGAAAAACCATGAGACTTCCCCCTCGCCGCGAGATGAGGCCCGATTCCCCTGCACTGCGTGCAGAGCAATTCCGTGTTGCATATCACACATGAAAGGAGCCTTGATTTCCTTGATGGCACTCCAGAGAAACCCCAAGAACACTGCTTCAAGGCTAGAGGGATCCTGAGGTCACTGTAGCAACACGAAAGAGCTCCGTGGGCCAAAAATCAACTCGAGATGAGAGATTAGTCCCTGGCTTCGACTCCTGAGGAATACCACCTTACCACAAGCACCTCAAGAGGAGGCTTCTCTCAGCTCTAGGTATGTGAGAGGGACCCTGAGTTTGCGGCCTCAAGTGGAATGGACACCGCGATGCCCTGACGCGAAATAAGGCTGGATATCCCTGCAGTGACTTGAATGCAGGCTCGTCTTGCATCTCCCAAGATGAAAGGATGTCTGAATCCCCTGTGGAGACCACAGAGAAAGACCTAGTTCCCCACCTCATCGCGACCGGAGGCCTCACATCCTTTGAAAACTCCAGAGGTACGCGGAGATCAGTGCCTCCAAAGGAGACGATGCCTGACTCCTCGTGAAACTTGATACGAGTCCCAGGATTCCTGTGGCACGTGGAAAGGGACCCTTGGTCTCCCGCCTCAGCTGGAGAGGCGTCCCAATTGCCTTGCCAAGCCTCGAGGAGAATCCCGAGTTGTGTCTCGCAACTAGGCAAGAGTCCTGACCTGGCTGAACAAACACGTGTGTGGAAGGGCCATCCCCGTGGTAACTCGAGAATATACCTCAGGTTCCCGCCGCAACTCGAGAAAAACCATGAGACTTCCCCCTCGCCTCGAGATGAGGCCCGATTCCCCTGCACTGCGTGCAGAGCAATTCCGTGTTGAACATCACACATGAAAGGAGCCTTGATTTCCTTGATGGCACTCCAGAGAAACCCCAAGAACACTGTTTCAAGGCTAGAGGGATCCTGAGGTCACTGTAGCAACACGAAAGAGCTCCGTGGACCAAAAATCAACTCGAGATGAGAGGTTAGTCCCTGGCTTCGACTCCTGAGGAATACCACCTTACCACAAGCACCTCAAGAGGAGGCTTCTCTCAGCTCTAGGTATGTGAGAGGGACCCTGAGTTTGCGGCCTCAAGTGGAATGGACACCGCGATGCCCTGACTCGAAATAAGGACGGATATCCCTGCAGTGACTTGAATGCAGGCTCGTCTTGCATCTCCCAAGAAGAAAGGATGTCTGAATCCCCTGTGGAGACCACAGAGAAACACCTAGTTCCCCACCTCATCGCGACCGGAGGCCTCACATCCTTTGAAAACTCCAGAGGTACGCGGAGATCAGTGCCTCCAAAGGAGACGATGCCTGACTCCTCGTGAAACTTGATAGGAGTCCCAGGATTCCTGTGGCACGTGGAAAGGGACCCTTGGTCTCCCGCCTCAGCTGGAGAGGCGTTCCAATTGCCCTGCCAAGCCTCGAGGAGAATCCCGAGTTGTCCCTCGCAACTAGGCAGGAGTCCTGACGTGGCTGAACAAACACGTGGGTGGAAGGGCCATCCCCGTCGTAACTCGAGAATATACCCCAGGTTCCCGCCGCAACTCGAGAAAAACCATGAGACTTCCCCCTCGATGCGAGATGAGGCCCGATTCCCCTGTACTGCGTGCAGAGCAATTCCGTCTTGCACATCACACATGAAAGGAGCCTTGATTTCCTTGATGGCACTCCAGAGAAACCCCAAGAACACTGTTTCAAGGATAGAGGGATCCTGAGGTCACTGTAGCAACACGAAAGAACTCTGTGGACCAAAAATCAACTCGAAAAGAGAGGTTAGTCCCTGGATTCGTCTCCAGAGGAATACCACCTTACCACAAGCACCTCAAGAGGAGGCTTCTCTCAGCTCTAGGTATGTGAGAGGGACCCTGAGTTTGCGGCCTCAAGTGGAATGGACACCGCGATGCCCTGACTCGAAATAAGGCCGGATATCCCTGCAGTGACTTGAATGCAGGCTCGTCTTGCATCTCGCAAGAAGAAAGGATGTCTGAATCCCCTGTGGAGACCACAGAGAAACACCTAGTTCCCCACCTCATCGCGACCGGAGGCCTCACATCCTTTGAAAACTCCAGAGGTACGCGGAGATCAGTGCCTCCAAAGGAGACGATGCCTGACTCCTCGTGAAATTTGATAGGAGTCCCAGGATTCCTGTGGCACGTGGAAAGGGACCCTTGGTCTCCCGCCTCAGCTGGAGAGGCGTTCCAATTGCCCTGCCAAGCCTCGAGGAGAATCCCGAGTTGTCCCTCGCAACTAGGCAGGAGTCCTGACGTGGCTGAACAAACACGTGGGGGGAAGTGCCATCCCCGTCGTAACTCGAGAATATACCCCAGGTTCCCGCCGCAACTCGAGAAAAACCATGAGACTTCCCCCTCGATGCGAGATGAGGCCCGATTCCCCTGTACTGCGTGCAGAGCAATTCCGTCTTGCACATCACACATGAAAGGAGCCTTGATTTCCTTGATGGCACTCCAGAGAAACCCCAAGAACACTGTTTCAAGGATAGAGGGATCCTGAGGTCACTGTAGCAACACGAAAGAACTCTGTGGACCAAAAATCAACTCGAAAAGAGAGGTTAGTCCCTGGATTCGTCTCCAGAGGAATACCACCTTACCACAAGCACCTCAAGAGGAGGCTTCTCTCAGCTCTAGGTATGTGAGAGGGACCCTGAGTTTGCGGCCTCAAGTGGAATGGACACCGCGATGCCCTGACTCGAAATAAGGCCGGATATCCCTGCAGTGACTTCAATGCAGGCTCGTCTTGCATCTCCCAGGACGAAAGGATGTCTGAATCCCCTGTGGAAAGCACAGAGAAAAACTTAGTTCCCCACCTCATCGCGACCAATAGCCTCACATCCTTTGAAAACTCCAGAGGTACGCGGAGATCAGTGCCTCCAAAGGAGACGATGCCTGACTCCTCGTGAAACTTGATAGGAGTCCCAGGATTCCTGTGGCAGTTGGAAAGGGACACTTGGTCTCCCGCCTCAGCTGGAGAGGCGTCCCAATTGCCCTGCCAAGCCTCGAGGAGAATCCAGAGTTGTCCCTCGCAACTAGGCAGGAGTCCTGACGTCCCTGAACAAACACGTGGGTGGAAGGGCCATCCCCGTCGTAACTCGAGAATATACCCCAGGTTCCCGCCGCAACTCGAGAAAAACCATGAGACTTCCCCCTCGCCGCGAGATGAGGCCCGATTCCCCTGCACTGCGTGCAGAGCAATTCCGTGTTGCATATCACACATGAAAGGAGCCTTGATTTCCTTGATGGCACTCCAGAGCAACCCCAAGAACACTGCTTCAAGGCTAGAGGGATCCTGAGGTCACTGTAGCAACACGAAAGAGCTCCGTGGGCCAAAAATCAACTCGAGATGAGAGGTTAGTCCCTGGCTTCGACTCCAGAGGAATACCACCTTACCACAAGCACCTCAAGAGGAGGCTTCTCTCAGCTCTAGGTATGTGAGAGGGACCCTGAGTTTGCGGCCTCAAGTGGAATGGACACCGCGATGCCCTGACGCGAAATAAGGCTGGATATCCCTGCAGTGACTTGAATGCAGGCTCGTCTTGCATCTCCCAAGATGAAAGGATGTCTGAATCCCCTGTGGAGACCACAGAGAAAGACCTAGTTCCCCACCTCATCGCGACCGGAGGCCTCACATCCTTTGAAAACTCCAGAGGTACGCGGAGATCAGTGCCTCCAAAGGAGACGATGCCTGACTCCTCGTGAAACTTGATAGGAGTCCCAGGATTCCTGTGGCACGTGGAAAGGGACCCTTGGTCTCCCGCCTCAGCTGGAGAGGCGTTCCAAATGCCTTGCCAAGCCTCGAGGAGAATCCCGAGTTGTCCCTCGCAACTAGGCAGGAGTCCTGACGTGGCTGAACAAACACGTGTGTGGAAGGGCCATCCCCGTCGTAACTCGAGAATATACCCCAGGTTCCTGCCGCAACTCGAGAAAAACCATGAGACTCCCCCTCGCCGCGAGATGAGGCCCGATTCCCCTGCACTGTGTGCAGAGCATTTCTGTGTTGCACATCACACATGAAAGGAGCCTTGATTTCCTTCATGGCACTCCAGAGAAACCCCAAGAACACTGTTTCAAGGCTAGAGGGATCCTGAGGTCACTGTAGCAACACGAAAGAGCTTCGTGGACAAAAAATCAACTCGAGATGAGAGGTTAGTCCCTGGCTTCGACTCCAGAGGAATACCACCTTACCACAAGCACCTCAAGAGGAGGCTTCTCTCAGCTCTAGGTATGTGAGAGGGACCCTGAGTTTGCGGCCTCAAGTGGAATGGACACCGCGATGCCCTGACTCGAAATAAGGCCGGATATCCCTGCAGTGACTGGAATGCAGGCTCGTCTTGCATCTCCCAAGACGAAAGGGTGTCTGAATCCCCTGTGGAGACCACAGAGAAAGACCTAGTTCCCCACCTCATCGCGACAGGAGGCCTCAAATCCTTTGAAAACTCCAGAGGTATGCGGAGATCATTGCCTCCAAAGGAGACGATGCCTGACTCCTCGTGAAACTTGATAGGAGACCCAGGATTCCTGTGGCACATGGAAAGGGACCCTTGGTCTCCCGTCTCAGCTGGAGAGGCGTCCCAATTGCCCTGCAAAGCCTCGAGGAGAATCCCGAGTTGTCCCTCGCAACTAGGCAGGAGTCCTGACATGGCTGAACACACACGTGTGTGGAAGGGCCATCCCCGTCGTAACTCGAGAATATACCCCAGGTTCCCGCTGCAACTCGAGAAAAACCATGAGACTTCCCCCTCGCCGCGAGATGACGCCCGATTCCCCTGCACTGCGTGCAGAGCAATTCCGTCTTGCACATCACACATGAAAGGAGCCTTGATTTCCTTGATGGCACTCCAGAGAAACCCCAAGAACACTGTTTCAAGGCTAGAGGGATCCTGAGGTCACTGTAGCAACAAGAAAAAGCTCCGTGGACCAAGAATCAGCACGAGATGAGAGGTTAGTCCCTGGCTTCGACTCCTGAGGAATACCACCTTACCACAAGCACCTCAAGAGGAGGCTTCTCTCAGCTCTAGGTATGTGAGAGGGACCCTGAGTTTGCGGCCTCAAGTGGAATGGACACCGCGATGCCCTGACGCGAAATAAGGCCGGATATCCCTGCAGTGACTTGAATGCAGGCTCGTCTTGCATCTCCAAAGAAGAAAGGATGTCTGAATCCCCTGTGGAGACCACAGAGAAAGACCTAGTTCCCCACCTCATCGCGACCGGAGGCCTCACATCCTTTGAAAACTTCAGAGGTACGCGGAGATCAGTGCCTCCAAAGGAGACGATGCCTGACTCCTCGCGAAACTTGATAGGAGTCCCAGGATTCTTGTGGCACGTGGAAAGGGACACTTGGTCTCCCGCCTCAGCTGGAGAGGCGTTCCAATTGCCCTGCCAAGCCTCGAGGAGAATCCCGAGTTGTCCCTCGCAACTAGGCAGGAGTCCTGACGTGGCTGAACAAACACGTGGGTGGAAGGGCCATCCCCGTCGTAACTCGAGAATATACCCCAGGTTCCCGCCGCAACTCGACAAAAACCATGAGACTTCCCCCTCGATGCGAGATGAGGCCCGATTCCCCTGTACTGCGTGCAGAGCAATTCCGTCTTGCACATCACACATGAAAGGAGCCTTGATTTCCTTGATGGCACTCCATAGAAACCCCAAGAACACTGTTTCAAGGATAGAGGGATCCTGAGGTCACTGTAGCAACACGAAAGAACTCTGTGGACCAAAAATCAACTCGAAAAGAGAGGTTAGTCCCTGGATTCGTCTCCAGAGGAATACCACCTTACCACAAGCACCTCAAGAGGAGGCTTCTCTCAGCTCTAGGTATGTGAGAGGGACCCTGAGTTTGCGGCCTCAAGTGGAATGGACACCGCGATGCCCTGACTCGAAATAAGGCCGGCTATCCCTGCAGTGACTTCAATGCAGGCTCGTCTTACATCTCCCAGGACGAAAGGATGTCTGAATCCCCTGTGGAAAGCACAGAGAAAGACTTAGTTCCCCACCTCATCGCGACCGATAGCCTCACATCCTTTGAAAACTCCAGAGGTACGCGGAGATCAGTGCCTCCAAAGGAGACGATGCCTGACTCCTCGTGAAACTTGATAGGAGTCCCAGGATTCCTGGGGCATTTGGATAGGGACACTTGGTCTCCCGCCTCAGCTGGAGAGGCGTCCCAATTGCCCTGCCAAGCCTCGAGGAGAATCCAGAGTTTTCCCTCGCAACTAGGCAGGAGTCCTGACGTCGCTGAAGAAACACGTGGGTGGAAGGGCCATCCCCGTCGTAACTCGAGAATATACCCCAGGTTCCCGCCGCAACTCGAGAAAAACCATGAGACTTCCCCCTCGCCGCGAGATGAGGCCCGATTCCCCTGCACTGCGTGCAGAGCAATTCCGTGTTGCACATCACACATGAAAGGAGCCTTGATTTCCTTGATGGCACTCCAGAGAAACCCCAAGAACACTGTTTCAAGGCTAGAGGGATCCTGAGGTCACTGTAGCAACACGAAAGAGCTCCGTGGACCAAAAATCAACTCGAGATGAGAGGTTAGTCCCTGGCTTCGACTCCAGAGGAATACCACCTTACCACAAGCACCTCAAGAGGAGGCTTCTCTCAGCTCTAGGTATGTGAGAGGGACCCTGAGTTTGTGGCCTCAAGTGGAATGGACACCGCGATGCCCTGACGCGAAATAAGGCTGGATATCCCTGCAGTGACTTGAATACAGGCTCGTCTTGTATCTCCAAAGAAGAAAGGATGTCTGAATCCCCTGTGGAGCCCACAGAGAAACACCTAGTTCCCCACCTCATCGCGACCGGAGGCCTCACATCCTTTGAAAACTCCAGAGGTACGCGGAGATCAGTGCCTCCAAAGGAGACGATGCCTGACTCCTCGTGATACTTGATAGGAGTCCCAGGATTCCTGTGGCACGTGGAAAGGGACCCTTGGTCTCCCGCTTCAGCTGGAGAGGCATTCCAATTGGCCTGCCAAGCCTCGAGGAGAATCCCGAGTTGTCCCTCGCAACTAGGCAGGAGTCCTGACGTGGCTGAGCAAACACGTGGGTGGAAGGGCCATCCCCGTCGTAACTCGAGAATATACCCCAGGTTCCCGCCGCAACTCGAGAGAAACCATGAGACTTCCCCCTCGATGCGAGATGAGGCCCGATTCCCCTGTACTGCATGCAGAGCAATTCCGTCTTGCACATCACACATGAAAGGAGCCTTTATTTCCTTGATGGCACTCCAGAGAACCCCCAAGAACACTGTTTCAAGGATAGAGGGATCCTGAGGTCACTGTAGCAACACGAAAGAACTCTGTGGACCAAAAATCAACTCGAAAAGAGAGGTTAGTCCCTGGATTCGTCTCCAGAGGAATACCACCTTACCACAAGCACCTCAAAAGGAGGCTTCTCTCAACTCTAGGTATGTGAGAGGGACCCTGAGTTTGCGGCCTCAAGTGGAATGGACACCGCGATGCCCTGACGCGAAATAAGGCCGGATATCCCTGCAGTGACTTGAATGCAGGCTCGTCTTGCATCTCCCAAGATGAAAGGATGTCTGAATCCCCTGTGGAGACCACAGAGAAAGACCTATTTCCCCACCTCATCGCGACCGGAGGCCTCACATCCTTTGAAAACTCCAGAGGTACGCGGAGATCAGTGCCTCCAAAGGAGATGATGCCTGACTCCTCGTGAAACTTGATAGGAGTCCCAGGATTCATGTGGCACGTGGAAAGGGACCCTTGGTCTCCCGCCTCAGCTGGAGAGGCGGCCCAATTGCCTTGCCAAGCCTCGAGGAGAATCCCGAGTTGTGTCTCGCAACTAGGCAAGAGTCCTGACGTGGCTGAACAAACACGTGTGTGGAAGGGCCATCCCCGTCGTAACTCGAGAATATACCCCAGGTTCCCGCCGCAACTCGAGAAAAACCATGAGACTTCCCCCTCGCCGCGAGATGAGGCCCGATTCCCCTGCACTGCGTGCAGAGCAATTCTGTGTTGCACATCACACATGAAAGGAGCCTTGATTTCCTTCATGGCACTCCAGAGAAACCCCAAGAACACTGTTTCAAGGCTAGAGGGATCCTGAGGTCACTGTAGCAACACGAAAGAGCTCCGTGGACCAAAAATCACCTCGAGATGAGAGGTTAGTCCCTGGCTTCGACTCCAGAGGAATACCACCTTACCACAAGCATCTCAAGAGGAGGCTTCTCTCAGCTCTAGGTATGTGAGAGGAATCCTGAGTTTGCGGTCTCAAGTGGAATGGACACCGCGAAGCCCTGACTCGAAATAAGGCCGGATATCCCTGCAGTGACTGGAAAGCAGGCTCGTCTTGCATCTCCCAAGACGAAAGGGTGTCTGAATCCCCTGTGGAGACCACAGAGAAAGACCTAGTTCCCCACCTCATCGCGACAGGAGGCCTCAAATCCTTTGAAAACTCCAGAGGTATGCGGAGATCAGTGCCTCCAAAGGAGACGATGCCTGACTCCTCATGAAACTTGATAGGAGACCCAGGATTCCTGTGGAACGTGGAAAGGGACCCTTGGTCTCCCGCCTCAGCTGGAGAGGCGTCCCAATTGCCCTGCCAAGCCTCGAGGAGAATCCCGAGTTGTCCCTCGCAACTAGGCAGGAGTCCTGACATGGCTGAACACACACGTGTGTGGAAGGGCCATCCCCGTCGTAACTCGAGAATATACCCCAGGTTCCCGCCGCAACTCGAGAAAAACCATGAGACTTCCCCCTCGCCGCGAGATGAGGCCCGATTCCCCTGCACTGCGTGCAGAGCAATTCCGTGTTGCACATCACACATGAAAGGAGCCTTGATTTCCTTGATGGCACTCCAGAGAAACCCCAGGAACAGTGTTTCAAGGCTAAAGGGATCCTGAGGTCACTGTAGCAACACGAAAGAGCTCCGTGGACCAAGAATCAACACGAGATGAGAGGTTAGTCCCTGGCTTCGACTCCTGAGGAATACCACCTTACCACAAGCACCTCAAGAGGAGGCTTCTCTCAGCTCTAGGTATGTGAGAGGGATCCTGAGTTTGCGGCCTCAAGTGGAATGGACACCGCGATGCCCTGACTCGAAATAAGGCCGGATATCCCTGCAGTGACTGGAAAGCAGGCTTGTCTTGCATCTCCCAAGATGAAAGGATGTCTGAATCCCCTGTGGAGACCACAGAGAAACCCCTAGTTCCCCACCTCATCGCGACCGGAGGCCTCACATCCTTTGAAAACTCCAGAGGTACGTGGAGATCAGTGCCTCCAAAGGAGACGATGCCTGACTCCTCGTGAAACTTGATAGGAGTCCCAGGATTCTTGTGGCACATGGAAAGGGACCCTTGGTCTCCCGCCTCAGCTGGAGAGGCGTCCCAATTGCCTTGCCAAGCCTCGAGGAGAATCCCGAGTTGTCCCTCGCAACTAGGCAGGAGTCCTGACGTGGCTGAACAAACACGTGGGTGGAAGGGCCATCCCCGTCGTAACTCGAGAATATACCCCAGGTTCCCGCCGCAACTCGAGAAAAACCATGAGACTTCCCCCTCGATGCGAGATGAGGCACGATTCCCCTGCACTGCGTGCAGAGCAATTCCGTGTTGCACATCACACATGAAAGGAGCCTTGATTTCCTTGATGGCACTCCAGAGAAACCCCAAGAACACTGTTTCAAGGATAGAGGGATCCTGAGGTCACTGTAGCAACACGAAAGAACTCTGTGGACCAAAAATCAACTCGAAAAGAGAGGTTAGTCCCTGGATTCGTCTCCAGAGGAATACCACCTTACCACAAGCACCTCAAGAGGAGGCTTCTCTCAGCTCTAGGTATGTGAGAGGGACCCTGAGTTTGCGGCCTCAAGTGGAATGGACACCGCGATGCCCTGACTCGAAATAAGGCCGGATATCCCTGCAGTGACTTCAATGCAGGCTCGTCTTGCATCTCCCAGGACGAAAGGATGTCTGAATCCCCTGTGGAAAGCACAGAGAAAGACTTAGTTCCCCACCTCATCGCGACCGGAGGCCTTACATCCTTTGAAAACTCCAGAGGTACGCGGAGATCAGTGCCTCCAAAGGAGACGATGCCTGACTCCTCGTGAAACTTGATAGGAGTCCCAGGATTCCTGTGGCACTTGGAAAGGGACACTTGGTCTCCCGCCTCAGCTGGAGAGGCGTTCCAATTGCCCTGCCAAGCTTCGAGGAGAATCCCGAGTTGTCCCTCGCAACTAGGCAGGAGTCCTGACGTTGCTGAACAAACACGTGGGTGGAAGGGCCATCCCCGTCGTAACTCGAGAATATACCCCAGGTTCCCGCCGCAACTCGAGAAAAACCATGAGACTTCCCCCTCGCCGCGAGATGAGGCCCGATTCCCCTGCACTGCGTGCAGAGCAATTCTGTGTTGCACATCACACATGAAAGGAGCCTTGATTTCCTTGATGGCACTCCAGAGAAACCCCAAGAACACTGTTTCAAGGATAGAGGGATCCTGAGGTCACTGTAGCAACACGAAAGAGCTCCGTGGGCCAAAAATCAACTCGAGATGAGAGGTTAGTCCCTGGCTTCGACTCCAGCGGAATACCACCTTACCACAAGCACCTCAAGAGGAGGCTTCTCTCAGCTCTAGGTATGTGAGAGGGACCCTGAGTTTGCGGCCTCAAGTGGAAAGGACACCGCGATGCCCTGACTCAAAATAAGGCCGGATATCCCTGCAGTGACTGGAATGCAGGCTCGTCTTGCATCTCCCAAGACGAAAGGGTGTCTGAATCCCCTGTGGAGACCACAGAGAAAGACCTAGTTCCCCACCTCATCGCGACCGGAGGCCTCAAATCCTTTGAAAACTCCAGAGGTATGCGGAGATCAGTGCCTCCAAAGGAGACGATGCCTGACTCCTCGTGAAACTTGATAGGAGACCCAGGATTCCTGTGGCACGTGGAAAGGGACCCTTGGTCTCCCGTCTCAGCTGGAGAGGCGTCCCAATTGCCCTGCAAAGCCTCGAGGAGAATCCCGAGTTGTCCCTCGCAACTAGGCAGGAGTCCTGACATGGCTGAACACACAAGTGTGTAGAAGAGCCATCCCCGTCGTAACTCGAGAATATACCCCAGGTTCCCGCCGCAACTCGAGAAAAACCATGAGACTTCCCCCTCGCCGCGAGATGAGGCCCGATTCCCCTGCACTGCGTGCAGAGCAATTCCGTCTTGCACATCACACATGAAAGGAGCCTTGATTTCCTTGATGGCACTCCAGAGAAACCCCAAGAACACTGTTTCAAGGCTAGAGGGATCCTGACGTCACTGTAGCAACACGAAAGAGCTCCGTGGACCAAGAATCAACACGAGATGAGAGGTTAGTCCCTGGCTTCGACTCCTGAGGAATACCACTTTACAACAAGCACTTCAAGAGGAGGCTTCTCTCAGCTCTAGGTATGTGAGAGGGATCCTGAGTTTGCGGCCTCAAGTGGAATGGACACCGCGATGCCCTGACGCGAAATAAGGCCGGATATCCCTGCAGTGACTTGAATGCAGGCTCGTCTTGCATCTCCCAAGAAGAAAGGATGTCTGAATCCCCTGTGGAGACCACAGAGAAACACCTACTTCCCCACCTCATCGCGACCGGAGGCCTCACATCCTTTGAAAACTCCAGAGGTACGCGGAGATCAGTGTCTCCAAAGGAGACGATGCCTGACTCCTCGTGAAACTTGATAGGAGTCCCAGGATTCTTGTGGCACGTGGAAAGGGACCCTTGGTCTCCCGCCTCAGCTGGAGAGGCGTTCCAATTGCCCTGCCAAGCCTCGAGGAGAATCCCGAGTTGTCCCTCGCAACTAGGCAGGAGTCCTGACGTGGCTGAACAAACACGTGGGTGGAAGGGCCATCCCCGTCGTAACTCGAGAATATACCCCAGGTTCCCGCCGCAACTCGAGAAAACCCATGAGATTTCCCCCTCGATGCGAGATGAGGCCCGATTCCCCTGTACTGCGTGCAGAGCAATTCCGTCTTGCACATCATACATGAAAGGAGCCTTGATTTCCTTGATGGCACTCCAGAGAAACCCCAAGAACACTGTTTCAAGGATAGAGGGATCCTGAGGTCACTGTAGCAACACGAAAGAACTCTGTGGACCAAAAATCAACTCGAAAAGAGAGGTTAGTCCCTGGATTCGTCTCCAGAGGAATACCACCTTACCACAAGCACCTCAAGAGGAGGCTTCTCTCAGCTCTAGGTATGTGAGAGGGACCCTGAGTTTGCGGCCTCAAGTGGAATGGACACCGCGATGCCCTGACTCGAAATAAGGCCGGATATCCCTGCAGTGACTTCAATGCAGGCTCGTCTTGCATCTCCCAGGACGAAAGGATGTCTGAATCCCCTGTGGAAAGCACAGAGAAAGACTTAGTTCCCCACCTCATCGCGACCGGAGGCCTTACATCCTTGGAAAACTCCAGAGGTACGCGGAGATCAGTGCCTCCAAAGGAGACGATGCCTGACTCCTCGTGAAACTTGATAGGAGTCCCAGGATTCCTGTGGCACTTGGAAAGGGACACTTGGTCTCCCGCCTCAGCTGGAGAGGCGTTCCAATTGCCCTGCCAAGCCTCGAGGAGAATCCCGAGTTGTCCCTCGCAACTAGGCAGGAGTCCTGACGTTGCTGAACAAACACGTGGGTGGAAGGGCCATCCCCGTCGTAACTCGAGAATATACCCCAGGTTCCCGCCGCAACTCGAGAAAAACCATGAGACTTCCCCCTCGCCGCGAGATGAGGCCCGATTCCCCTGCACTGCGTGCAGAGCAATTCTGTGTTGCACATCACACATGAAAGGAGCCTTGATTTCCTTGATGGCACTCCAGAGAAACCCCAAGAACACTGTTTCAAGGATAGAGGGATCCTGAGGTCACTGTAGCAACACGAAAGAGCTCCGTGGGCCAAAAATCAACTCGAGATGAGAGGTTAGTCCCTGGCTTCGACTCCAGCGGAATACCACCTTACCACAAGCACCTCAAGAGGAGGCTTCTCTCAGCTCTAGGTATGTGAGAGGGACCCTGAGTTTGCGGCCTCAAGTGTAAAGGACACCGCGATGCCCTGACTCGAAATAAGGCCGGATATCCCTGCAGTGACTTGAATGCAGGCTCGTCTTGCATCTCCCAAGAAGAAAGGATGTCTGAATCCCCTGTGGAGACCACAGAGAAACACCTAGTTCCCCACCTCATCGCGACCGGAGGCCTCACATCCTTTGAAAACTCCAGAGGTACGCGGAGATCAGTGCCTCCAAAGGAGACGATGCCTGACTCCTCGTGAAACTTGATAGGAGTCCCAGGATTCCTGTGGCACGTGGAAAGGGACCCTTGGTCTCCCGCCTCAGCTGGAGAGGCGTTCCAATTGCCCTGCCAAGCCTCTAGGAGAATCCCGAGTTGTCCCTCGCAACTAGGCAGGAGTCCTGACGTGGCTGAACAAACACGTGGGTGGAAGGGCCATCCCCGTCGTAACTCGAGAATATACCCCAGGTTCCCGCCGCAACTCGAGAAAAACCATGAGACTTCCCCCTCGATGCGAGATGAGGCCCGATTCCCCTGTACTGCGTGCAGAGCAATTCCGTCTTGCACATCACACATGAAAGGAGCCTTGATTTCCTTGATGGCACTCCAGAGAAACCCCAAGAACACTGTTTCAAGGATAGAGGGATCCTGAGGTCACTGTAGCAACACGAAAGAACTCTGTGGACCAAAAATCAACTCGAAAAGAGAGGTTAGTCCCTGGATTCGTCTCCAGAGGAATACCACCTTACCACAAGCACCTCAAGAGGAGGCTTCTCTCAGCTCTAGGTATGTGAGAGGGACCCTGAGTTTGCGGCCTCAAGTGGAATGGACACCGCGATGCCCTGACTCGAAATAAGGCCGGATATCCCTGCAGTGACTTCAATGCAGGCTCGTCTTGCATCTCCCAGGACGAAAGGATGTCTGAATCCCCTGTGGAAAGCACAGAGAAAAACTTAGTTCCCCACCTATCGCGACCAATAGCCTCACATCCTTTGAAAACTCCAGAGGTACGCGGAGATCAGTGCCTCCAAAGGAGACGATGCCTGACTCCTCGTGAAACTTGATAGGAGTCCCAGGATTCCTGTGGCACTTGGAAAGGGACACTTGGTCTCCCGCCTCAGCTGGAGAGGCGTCCCAATTGCCCTGCCAAGCCTCGAGGAGAATCCAGAGTTGTCCCTCGCAACTAGGCAGGAGTCCTGACGTCCCTGAACAAACACGTGGGTGGAAGGGCCATCCCCGTCGTAACTCGAGAATATACCCCAGGTTCCCGCCGCAACTCGAGAAAAACCATGAGACTTCCCCCTCGCCGCGAGATGAGGCCCGATTCCCCTGCACTGCGTGCAGAGCAATTCCGTGTTGCATATCACACATGAAAGGAGCCTTGATTTCCTTGATGGCACTCCAGAGAAACCCCAAGAACACTGCTTCAAGGCTAGAGGGATCCTGAGGTCACTGTAGCAACACGAAAGAGCTCCGTGGGCCAAAAATCAACTCGAGATGAGAGGTTAGTCCCTGGCTTCGACTCCAGAGGAATACCACCTTACCACAAGCACCTCAAGAGGAGGCTTCTCTCAGCTCTAGGTATGTGAGAGGGACCCTGAGTTTGCGGCCTCAAGTGGAATGGACACCGCGATGCCCTGACTCGAAATAAGGCTGGATATCCCTGCAGTGACTTGAATGCAGGCTCGTCTTGCATCTCCCAAGATGAAAGGATGTCTGAATCCCCTGTGGAGACCACAGAGAAACACCTAGTTCCCCACCTCATCGCGACCGGAGGCCTCACATCCTTTGAAAACTCCAGAGGTACGCGGAGATCAGTGCCTCCAAAGGAGACGATGCCTGACTCCTCGTGAAACTTGATACGAGTCCCAGGATTCCTGTGGCACGTGGAAAGGGACCCTTGGTCTCCCGCCTCAGCTGGAGAGGCGTCCCAATTGCCTTGCCAAGCCTCGAGGAGAATCCCGAGTTGTGTCTCACAACTAGGCAAGAGTCCTGACCTGGCTGAACAAACACGTGTGTGGAAGGGCCATCCCCGTCGTAACTCGAGAATATACCTCAGGTTCCCGCCGCAACTCGAGAAAAACCATGAGACTTCCCCGTCGCCGCGAGATGAGGCCCGATTCCCCTGCACTGCGTGCAGAGCAATTCTGTGTTGCACATCACACATGAAAGGAGCCTTGATTTCCTTGATGGCACTCCAGAGAAACCCCAAGAACACTGTTTCAAGGCTACAGGGATCCTGAGGTCACTGTAGCAACACGAAAGAGCTCCGTGGACCAAAAATCAACACGAGATGAGAGGTTAGTCCCTGGCTTCGACTCCTGAGGAATACCACCTTACCACAAGCACCTCAAGAGGAGGCTTCTCTCAGCTCTAGGTATGTGAGAGGGACCCTGAGTTTGCGGCCTCAAGTGGAATGGACACCGCGATGCCCTGACTCGAAATAAGGCCGGATATCCCTGCAGTGACTTGAATGCAGGCTCGTCTTGCATCTCCCAAGAAGAAAGGATGTCTGAATCCCCTGTGGAGACCACAGAGAAACACCTAGTTCCCCACCTCATCGCGACCGGAGGCCTCACATCCTTTGAAAACTCCAGAGGTACGCGGAGATCAGTGCCTCCAAAGGAGAGGATTCCTGACTCCTCGTGAAACTTGATAGGAGTCCCAGGATTCCTGTGGCACGTGGAAAGGGACCCTTGGTCTCCCGCCTCAGCTGGAGAGGCGTTCCAATTGCCCTGCCAAGCCTCGAGTAGAATCCCGAGTTGTCCCTCGCAACTAGGCAGGAGTCCTTACGTGGCTGAACAAACACGTGGGTGGAAGGGCCATCCCCGTCGTAACTCGAGAATATACCCCAGGTTCCCGCCGCAACTCGAGAAAAACCATGAGACTTCCCCCTCGATGCGAGATGAGGCCCGATTCCCCTGTACTGCGTGCAGAGCAATTCCGTCTTGCACATCACACATGAAAGGAGCCTTGATTTTCTTGATGGCACTCCAGAGAAACCCCAAGAACACTGTTTCAAGGATAGAGGGATCCTGAGGTCACTGTAGCAACACGAAAGAACTCTGTGGACCAAAAATCAACTCGAGATGAGACGTTAGTCCCTGGATTCGTCTGCAGAGGAATACCACCTTACCACAAGCACCTCAAGAGGAGGCTTCTCTCAGCTCTAGGTATGTGAGAGGGACCCTGAGTTTGCGGCCTCAAGTGGAATGGACACCGCGATGCCCTGACTCGAAATAAGGCCGGATATCCCTGCAGTGACTTGAATGCAGGCTCGTCTTGCATCTCCCAAGAAGAAAGGATGTCTGAATCCCCTGTGGAGACCACAGAGAAACACCTAGTTCCCCACCTCATCGCGACCAATAGCCTCACATCCTTTGAAAACTCCAGAGGTATGCGGAGATCAGTGCCTCCAAAGGAGACGATGCCTGACTCCTCGTGAAACTTGATAGGAGTCCCAGGATTCCTGTGGCACGTGGAAAGGGACCCTTGGTCTCCCGCCTCAGCTGGAGAGGCGTTCCAATTGCCCTGCCAAGCCTCGAGGAGAATCCCGAGTTGTCCCTCGCAACTAGGCAGGAGTCCTGACGTGGCTGAACAAACACGTGGGTGGAAGTGCCATCCCCGTCGTAACTCGAGAATATACCCCAGGTTCCCGCCGCAACTCGAGAAAAACCATGAGACTTCCCCCTCGATGCGAGATGAGGCCCGATTCCCCTGTACTGCGTGCAGAGCAATTCCGTCTTGAACATCACACATGAAAGGAGCCTTGATTTCCTTGATGGCACTCCAGAGAAACCCCAAGAACACTGTTTCAAGGATAGAGGGATCCTGAGGTCACTGTAGCAACACTAAAGAACTCTGTGGACCAAAAATCAACTCGAAAAGAGAGGTTAGTCCCTGGATTCGTCTCCAGAGGAATACCACCTTACCACAAGCACCTCAAGAGGAGGCTTCTCTCAGCTCTAGGTATGTGAGAGGGACCCTGAGTTTGCGGCCTCAAGTGGAATGGACACCGCGATGCCCTGACTCGAAATAAGGCCGGATATCCCTGCAGTGACTTCAATGCAGGCTCGTCTTGCATCTCCCAGGACGAAAGGATGTCTGAATCCCCTGTGGAAAGCACGGAGAAAAACTTAGTTCCCCACCTCATCGCGACCAATAGCCTCACATCCTTTGAAAACTCCAGAGGTACGCGGAGATCAGTGCCTCCAAAGGAGACGATGCCTGATTCCTCGTGAAACTTGATAGGAGTCCCAGGATTCCTGTGGCACTTGGAAAGGGACCCTTGGTCTCCCGCCTCAGCTGGAGAGGCGTCCCAATTGCCCTGCCAAGCCTCGAGGAGAATCCAGAGTTGTCCCTCGCAACTAGGCAGGAGTCCTGACGTCCCTGAACAAACACGTGTGTGGAAGGGCCATCCCCGTCGTAACTCGAGAATATACCCCAGGTTCCCGCCGCAACTCGAGAAAAACCATGAGACTTCCCCCTCGCCGCGAGATGAGGCCCGATTCCCCTGCACTGCGTGCAGAGCAATTCCGTGTTGCATATCACACATGAAAGGAGCCTTGATTTCCTTGATGGCACTCCAGAGAAACCCCAAGAACACTGCTTCAAGGCTAGAGGGATCCTGAGGTCACTGTAGGAACACGAAAGAGCTCCGTGGGCCAAAAATCAACTCGAGATGAGAGGTTAGTCCCTGGCTTCGACTCCAGAGGAATACCACCTTACCACAAGCACCTCAAGAGGAGGCTTCTCTCAGCTCTAGGTATGTGAGAGGGACCCTGAATTTGCGGCCTCAAGTGGAATGGACACCGCGATGCCCTGACGCGAAATAAGGCTGGATATCCCTGCAGTGACTTGAATGCAGGCTGGTCTTGCATCTCCCAAGATGAAAGGATGTCTGAATACCCTGTGGAGACCACAGAGAAAGACCTAGTTCCCCACCTCATCTCGACCGGAGGCCTCACATTCTTTGAAAACTCCAGAGGTACGCGGAGATCAGTGCCTCCAAAGGAGACGATGCCTGACTCCTCGTGAAACTTGATAGGAGTCCCAGGATTCCTGTGGCACGTGGAAAGGGACCCTTGGTCTCCCGCCTCAGCTGGAGAGGCGTTCCAATTGCCCTGCCAAGCCTCGAGGAGAATCCCGAGTTGTGTCTCGCAACTAGGCAAGAGTCCTGACGTGGCTGAACAAACACGTGGGTGGAAGGGCTATCCCCGTCGTAACTCGAGAATATACCCCAGGTTCCCGCCGCAACTCGAGAAAAACCATGAGACTTCCCCCTCGATGCGAGATGAGGCCCGATTCCCCTGTACTGCGTGCAGAGCAATTCCGTCTTGCACATCACACATGAAAGGAGCCTTGATTTCCTTGATGGCACTCCAGAGAAACCCCAAGAACACTGTTTCAAGGATAGAGGGATCCTGAGGTCACTGAAGCAACACGAAAGAACTCTGTGGACCAAAAACCAACTCGAAAAGAGAGGTTAGTCCCTGGATTCGTCTCCAGAGGAATACCACCTTACCACAAGCACCTCAAGAGGAGGCTTCTCTCAGCTCTAGGTATGTGAGAGGGACCCTGAGTTTGTGGCCTCAAGTGGAATGGACACCGCGATGCCCTGACGCGAAATAAGGCTGGATATCCCTGCAGTGACTTGAATACAGGCTCGTCTTGCATGTCCCAAGAAGAAAGGATGTCTGAATCCCCTGTGGAGCCCACAGAGAAACACCTAGTTCCCCACCTCATCGCGACCGGAGGCCTCACATCCTTTGAAAACTCCAGAGGTACGCGGAGATCAGTGCCTCCAAAGGAGACGATGCCTGACTCCTCGTGAAACTTGATAGGAGTCCCAGGATTCCTGTGGCACGTGGAAAGGGACCCTTGGTCTCCCGCTTCAGCTGGAGAGGCATTCCAATTGGCCTGCCAAGCCTCGAGAAGAATCCCGAGTTGTCCCTCGCAACTAGGCAGGAGTCCTGACGTGGCTGAGCAAACACGTGGGTGGAAGGGCCATCCCCGTCGTAACTCGAGAATATACCCCAGGTTCCCGCCGCAACTCGAGAGAAACCATGAGACTTCCCCCTCGATGCGAGATGAGGCCCGATTCCCCTGTACTGCATGCAGAGCAATTCCGTCTTGCACATCACACATGAAAGAAGCCTTTATTTCCTTGATGGCTCTCCAGAGAACCCCCAAGAACACTGTTTCAAGGATAGAGGGATCCTGAGGTCACTGTAGCAACATGAAAGAACTCTGTGGACCAAAAATCAACTCGAAAAGAGAGGTTAGTCCCTGGATTCGTCTCCAGAGGAATACCATCTTACCACAAGCACCTCAAGAGGAGGCTTCTCTCAACTCTAGGTATGTGAGAGGGACCCTGAGTTTGCGGCCTCAAGTGGAATGGACACCGCGATGCCCTGACGCGAAATAAGGCTGGATATCCCTGCAGTGACTTGAATGCAGGCTCGTCTTGCATCTCCCAAGATGAAAGGATGTCTGAATCCCCTGTGGAGACCACAGAGAAAGACCTATTTCCCCACCTCATCGCGACCGGAGGCCTCACATCCTTTGAAAACTCCAGAGGTACGCGGAGATCAGTGCCTCCAAAGGAGATGATGCCTGACTCCTCGTGAAACTTGATAGGAGTCCCAGGATTCCTGTGGCACGTGGAAAGGGACCCTTGGTCTCCCGCCTCAGCTGGAGAGGCGTCCCAATTGCCTTGCCAAGCCTCAAGGAGAATCCCGAGTTGTGTCTCGCAACTAGGCAAGAGTCCTGACGTCGCTGAACAAACACGTGTGTGGAAGGGCCATCCCCGTCGTAACTCGAGAATATACCCCAGGTTCCCGCCGCAACTCGAGAAAAACCATGAGACTTCCCCCTCGCCGCGAGATGAGGCCCGATTCCCCTGCACTGCGTGCAGAGCAATTCTGTGTTGCACATCACACATGAAAGGAGCCTTGATTTCCTTCATGGCACTCCAGAGAAACCCCAAGAACACTGTTTCAAGGCTAGAGGGATCCTGAGGTCACTGTAGCAACACGAAAGAGCTCCGTGGACCAAAAATCACCTCGAGATGAGAGGTTAGTCCCTGGCTTCGACTCCAGAGGAATACCACCTTACCACAAGCACCTCAAGAGGAGGCTTCTCTCAGCTCTAGGTATGTGAGAGGAATCCTGAGTTTGCGGCTTCAAGTGGAATGGACACCGCGATGCCCTGACTCGAAATAAGGCCGGATATCCCTGCAGTGACTGGAATGCAGGCTCGTCTTGCATCTCCCAAGACGAAAGGGTGTCTGAATCCCCTGTGGAGACCACAGAGAAAGACCTAGTTCCCCACCTCAACGCGACAGGAGGCCTCAAATCCTTTGAAAACTCCAGAGGTATGCGGAGATCAGTGCCTCCAAAGGAGACGATGCCTGACTCCTCATGAAACTTGATAGGAGACCCAGGATTCCTGTGGAACGTGCAAAGGGACCCTTGGTCTCCCGTCTCAGCTGGAGAGGCGTCCCAATTGCCCTGCCAAGCCTCGAGGAGAATCCCGAGTTGTGTCTCGCAACTAGGCAGGAGTCCTGACATGGCTGAACACACACGTGTGTGGAAGGGCCATCCCCGTCGTAACTCGAGAATATACCCCAGGTTCCCGCCGCAACTCGAGAAAAACCATGAGACTTCCCCCTCGCCGCGAGATGAGGCCCGATTCCCCTGCACTGCGTGCAGAGCAATTCCGTGTTGCACATCACACATGAAAGGAGCCTTGATTTCCTTGATGGCACTCCAGAGAAACCCCAGGAACAGTGTTTCAAGGCTAAAGGGATCCTGAGGTCACTGTAGCAACACGAAAGAGCTCCGTGGACCAAGAATCAACACGAGATGAGAGGTTAGTCCCTGGCTTCGACTCCTGAGGAATACCACCTTACCACAAGCACCTCAAGAGGAGGCTTCTCTCAGCTCTAGGTATGTGAGAGGGATCCTGAGTTTGCGGCCTCAAGTGGAATGGACACCGCGATGCCCTGACTCGAAATAAGGCCGGATATCCCTGCAGTGACTGGAATGCAGGCTTGTCTTGCATCTCCCAAGATGAAAGGATGTCTGAATCCCCTGTGGAGACCACAGAGAAACCCCTAGTTCCCCAGCTCTCGCGACCGGAGGCCTCACATCCTTTGAAAACTTCAGAGGTACGCGGACATCAGTGCCTCCAAAGGAGACGATGCCTGACTCCTCGTGAAACTTGATAGGAGTCCCAGGATTCTTGTGGCACATGGAAAGGGACCCTTGGTCTCCCGCCTCAGCTGGAGAGGCGTTCCAATTGCCCTGCCAAGCCTCTAGGAGAATCCCGAGTTGTCCCTCGCAACTAGGCAGGAGTCCTAACGTGGCTGAACAAACACGTGTGTGGAAGGGCCATCCCCGTCGTAACTCGAGAATATACCCAGGTTCCCGCCGCAACTCGAGTAAAACCATGAGACTTCCCCCTCGCCGCGAGATGAGGCCCGATTCCCCTGCACTGCGTGCAGAGCAATTCCGTGTTGCACATCACACATGAAAGGAGCCTTGATTTCCTTGATGGCACTCCAGAGAAACCCCAAGAACACTGTTTCAAGGCTAGAGGGATCCTGAGGTCACTGTAGCAACACGAAAGAGCTCCGTGGACCAAGAATCAACACGAGATGAGAGGTTAGTCCCTGGCTTCGACTCCTGAGGAATACCACCTTACCACAAGCACCTCAAGAGGAGGCTTCTCTCAACTCTAGGTATGTGAGAGGGACCCTGAGTTTGCGGCCTCAAGTGGAATGGACACCGCGATGCCCTGACTCGAAATAAGGCCGGATATCCTTGCAGTGACTTCAATGCAGGCTCGTCTTGCATCTCCCAGGACGAAAGGATGTCTGAATCCCCTGTGGAAAGCACAGAGAAAGACTTAGTTCCCCACCTCATCGCGACCTATATCCTCACATCCTTTGAAAACTCCAGAGGTACGTGGAGATCAGTGCCTCCAAAGGAGACGATGCCTGACTCCTCGTGAAACTTGATAGGAGTCCCAGGATTCCTGTGGCACTTGGAAAGGGACCCTTGGTCTCCCGCCTCAGCTGGAGAGGCGTCCCAATTGCCCTGCCAAGCCTCGAGAAGAATCCAGAGTTGTCCCTCGCAACTAGGCAGGAGTCCTGACATGGCTGAACACACACGTGGGTGGAAGGGCCATCCCCGTCGTAACTCGAGAATATACCCCAGGTTCCCGCCGCAACTCGAGAAAAACCATGAGACTCCCCCCTCGCCGCGAGATGAGGCCCGATTCCCCTGCACTGCGTGCAGAGCAATTCCGTGTTGCACATCACACATGAAAGGAGCCTTGATTTCCTTGATGGCACTCCAGAGAAACCCCAAGAACACTGTTTCAAGGCTAGAGGGATCCTGAGGTCACTGTAGCAACACGAAAGCGCTCCGTGGACCAAAAATCAACTCGAGATGAGAGGTTAGTCCCTGGCTTCGACTCCAGAGGAATACCACCTTACCACAAGCACCTCAAGAGGAGGCTTCTCTCAGCTCTAGGTATGTGAGAGGGACCCTGAGTTTGCGGCCTCAAGTGGAATGGACACCACGATGCCCTGACTCGAAATAAGACCGGATATCCCTGCAGTGACTGGAATGCAGGCTCGTCTTGCATCTCCCAAGACGAAAGGGTGTCTGAATCCCCTGTGGAGACCACAGAGAAAGACCTAGTTCCCCACCTCATCGCGACCGGAGGCCTCACATCCTTTAAAAACTCCAGAGGTACGCGGAGATCAGTGCCTCCAAAGGAGACGATGCCTGACTCCTCGTGAAACTTGGTAGGAGTCCCAGGATACCTGTGGCACGTGGAAAGGGACCCTTGGTCTCCCGTCTCAGCTGGAGAGGCGATCCAATTGCCCTGCCAAGCCTCGAGGAGAATCCCGAGTTGTCCCTCGCAACTAGGCAGGAGTCCTGACGTGGCTGAACACACACGTGTGTGGAAGGGCCATCCCCGTCGTAACTCGAGAATATACCCCAGGTTCCCGCCGCAACTCGAGAAAAACCATGAGACTTCCCCCTCGCCCTGAGATGAGGCCCGATTCCCCTGCACTGCGTGCAGAGCAATTCCGTGTTGGACATCACACATGAAAGGAGCCTTGATTTCCTTGATGGCACTCCAGAGAAACCCCAAGAACACTGTTTCAAGGATAGAGGGATCCTGAGGTCACTGTAGCAACACGAAAGAGCTCCGTGGACCAAGAATCAACACGAGATGAGAGGTTAGTCCCTGGCTTCGACTCCTGAGGAATACCACCTTACCACAAGCACCTCAAGAAGAGGCTTCTCTCAGCTCTAGGTATGTGAGAGGGATCCTGAGTTTGCGGCCTCAAGTGGAATGGACACCGCGATGCCCTGACTCGAAATAAGGCCGGATATCCCTGCAGTGACTTGAATGCAGGCTCATCTTGCATCTCCCAAGATGAAAGGATGTCTGAATCCCCTGTGGAGACCACAGAGAAACACCTAGTTCCCCACCTCATCGCGACCGGAGGCCTCACATCCTTTAAAAACTCCAGAGGTACGCGGAGATCAGTGCCTCCAAAGGAGACGATGCCTGACTCCTCGTGAAAATTGATAGGAGTCCCAGGATTCCTTTGGCACTTGGAAAGGGACACCAGTTCTCAAGCCTCAGCTGGAGAGGCGTCCCAATTGCCCTGCCAAGCCTCGAGGAGAATCCAGAGTTGTCCCTCGCAACTAGGCAGGAGTCCTGACATGGCTGAACACACACGTGTGTGGAAGGGCCATCCCCGTCGTAACTCGAGAGTATACCCCAGGTTTCCGCCGCAACTCGAGAAAAACCATGAGACTTCCCCCTCGCCGCGAGATGAGGCCCGATTCCCCTGCACTGCGTGCAGAGCAATTCCGTGTTGCACATCACACATGAAAAGAGCCTTGATTTCCTTGATGGCACTCCATAGAAACCCCAGAACACTCTTTCAAGGCTAGAGGGATCCTGAGGTCACTGTAGCAACACGAAAGAGCTCCGTGGACCAAGAATCAACACGAGATGAGAGGTTAGTCCCTGTCTTCGACTCCTGAGGAATACCACCTTACCACAAGCACCTAAAGAGGAGGCTTCTCTCAGCTCTAGGTATGTGAGAGGGATCCTGAGTTTGCGGCCTCAAGTGGAATGGACACCGCGATGCCCTGACTCGAAATAAGGCCGGATATCCCTGCAGTGACTTGAATGCAGGCTCGTCTTGCATCTCCCAAGAAGAAAGGATGTCTGAATCCCCTGTGGAGACCACAGAGAAAGACCTAGTTCCCCACCTCATCGCGACCGGAGGCCTCACATCCTTTGAAAACTCCAGAGGTACGCGGAGATCAGTGCCTCCAAAGGAGACGATGCCTGACTCCTCGTGAAACTTGATAGGACTCCCAGGATTCTTGTGGCACGTGGAAAGGGACCCTTGGTCTCCCGCCTCAGCTGGAGAGGCGTTCCAATTGCCCTGCCAAGCCTCGAGGAGAATCCCGAGTTGTCCCTCGCAACTAGGCAGGAGTCCTGACGTGGCTGAACAAACACGTGGGTGGAAGGGCCATCCCCGTCGTAACTCGAGAATATACCCCAGGTTCCCGCCGCAACTCGAGAAAAACCATGAGACTTCCCCCTCGATGCGAGTTGAGGCCCGATTGCCCTGTACTGCGTGCACAGCAATTCCGTCTTGCACATCACACATGAAAGGAGCCTTGATTTCCTTGATGGCACTCCAGAGAAACCCCAAGAACACTGTTTCAAGGCTAGAGGGATCCTGAGGTCACTGTAGCAACACGAAAGAACTCTGTGGACCAAAAATCAACTCGAAAAGAGAGGTTAGTACCTGGATTCGTCTCCAGAGGAATACCACCTTACCACAAGCAACTCAAGAGGAGGCTTCTCTCAGCTCTAGGTATGTGAGAGGGACCCTGAGTTTGCGGCCTCAAGTGGAATGGACACCGCGATGCCCTGACTCGAAATAAGGCCTGATATCCCTGCAGTGACTTCAATGCAGGCTCGTCTTGCATCTCCCAAGACGAAAGGATGTCTGAATCCCCTGTGGAAAGCACAGAGAAAGACTTAGTTCCCACCTCATCGCGACCGATAGCCTCACATCCTTTGAAAACTCCAGAGGTACGCGGAGATCAGTGCCTCCAAAGGAGACGATGCCTGACTCCTCGTGAAACTTGATAGGAGTCCCAGGATTCCTGTGGCACTTGGAAAGGGACACTTGGTCTCCCGCCTCAGCTGGAGAGGCGTCCCAATTGCCCTGCAAAGCCTCGAGGAGAATCCCGAGTTGTCCCTCGCAACTAGGCAGGAGTCCTGACATGGCTGAACACACACGTGTGTGGAAGGGTCATCCCCGTCGTAACTCGAGAATATACCCCAGGTAACCGCCGCAACTCGAGAAAAACCATGAGACTTCCCCCTCGCCGCGAGATGAGGCCCGATTCCCCTGCACTGCGTGCAGAGCAATTCCGTGTTGCACATCACACATGATAGGAGCCTTGATTTCCTTGATGGCACTCCAGAGAAACCCCAAGAACACTGTTTCAAGGCTAGAGGGATCCTGAGGTCACTGTAGCAACACGAAAGAGCTCCGTGGGCCAAAAATCAACTCGAGATGAGAGGTTAGTCCCTGGCTTCGACTCCAGAGGAATACCACCTTACCACAAGCACCTCAAGAGGAGGCTTCTCTCAGCTCTAGGTATGTGAGAGGGACCCTGAGTTTGCGGCCTCAAGTGGAATGGACACCGCAATGCCCTGACGCGAAATAAGGCTGGATATCCCTGCAGTGACTTGAATGCAGGCTTGTCTTGCATCTCCCAAGATGAAAGGATGTCTGAATCCCCTGTGGAGACCACAGAGAAAGAGCTAGTTCCCCACCTCATCGCGACCGGAGGCCTCACATCCTTTGAAAACTCCAGAGGTACGCGGAGATCAGTGCCTCCAAAGGAGACGATGCCTGACTCCTCGTGAAACTTGATAGGAGTCCCAGGATTCCTGTGGCACGTCGAAAGGGACCCTTGGTCTCCCGCCTCAGCTGGAGAGGCGTCCCAATTGCCTTGCCAAGCCTCGAGGAGAATCCCGAGTTGTGTCTCGCAACTAGGCAAGAGTCCTGACGTGGCTGAACAAACACGTGTGTGGAAGGGCCATCCCCATCGTAACTCGAGAATATACCCCAGGTTCCCGCCGCAACTCGAGAAAAACCATGAGACTTCCCCCTCGCCGCGAGATGAGGCCCGATTCCCCTGCACTGCGTGCAGAGCAATTCTGTGTTGCACATCACACATGAAAGGAGCCTTGATTTCCTTGATGGCACTCCAGAGAAACCCCAAGAACACTGTTTCAAGGATAGAGGGATCCTGAGGTCACTGTAGCAACACGAAAGAGCTCCGTGGACCAAAAATCAACTCGAGATGAGAGGTTAGTCCCTGGCTTCGACTCCAGAGGAATACCACCTTACCACAAGCACCTCAAGAGGAGGCTTCTCTCAGCTCTAGGTATGTGAGAGGGACCCTGAGTTTGCGGCCTCAAGTGGAATGGACACCGCGATGCCCTGACTCGAAATAAGGCCGGATATCCCTGCAGTGACTTCAATGCAGGCTCGTCTTGCATCTCCCAGGACGAAAGGATGTCTGAATCCCCTGTGGAAAGCACAGAGAAAGACTTAGTTCCCCACCTCATCGCGACCGATAGCCTCACATCCTTTGAAAACTCCAGAGGTACGGGGAGATCAGTGCCTCCAAAGGAGATGATGCCTGACTCCTCGTGAAACTTGATAGGAGTCCCATGATTCCTGTGGCACTTGGAAAGGGACACTTGGTCTCCCGCCTCAGCTGGAGAGGCGTCCCAATTGCCCTGCCAAGCCTCGAGGAAAATCCAGAGTTGTCCCTCGCAACTAGGCAGGAGTCCTGACGTCGCTGAGGAAACACGTGGGTGGAAGGGTCATCCCCGTCGTAACTCGAGAATATACCCCAGGTAACCGCCGCAACTCGAGAAAAACCATGAGACTTCCCCCTGGCCGCGAGATGAGGCCCGATTCCCCTGCACTGCGTGCAGAGCAATTCCGTGTTGCACATCACACATGATAGGAGCCTTGATTTCCTTGATGGCACTCCAGAGAAACCCCAAGAACACTGTTTCAAGGCTAGAGGGATCCTGAGGTCACTGTAGCAACACGAAAGAGCTCCGTGGGCCAAAAATCAACTCGAGATGAGAGGTTAGTCCCTGGCATCGACTCCTGAGGAATACCACCTTACCACAAGCACCTCAAGAGGAGGCTTCTCTCAGCTCTAGGTATGTGAGAGGGACCCTGAGTTTGCGGCCTCAAGTGGAATGGACACCGCGATGTCCTGACGCGAAATAAGGCTGGATATCCCTGCAGTGACTTGAATGCAGGCTCGTCTTGCATCTCCCAAGATGAAAGGATGTCTGAATCCCCTGTGGAGACTACAGAGAAAGACCTAGTTCCCCACCTCATCGCGACCGGAGGCCTCACATCCTTTGTAAACTCCAGAGGTACGCGGAGATCAGTGCCTCCAAAGGAGACGATGCCTGAGTCCTCGTGAAACTTGATAGGAGTCCCAGGATTCCTGTGGCACGTGGAAAGGGACACTTGGTCTCCCGCCTCAGCTGGAGAGGCGTCCCAATTGCCTTGCCAAGCCTCGAGGAGAATCCCGAGTTCTGTCTAGCAACTAGGCAAGAGTCCTGACGTGGCTGAACAAACACGTGTGTGGAAGGGCCATCCCCGTCGTAACTCAAGAATATACCCCAGGTTCCCGCCGCAACTCGAGAAAAACCATGAGACTTCCCCCTCGCCACGAGATGAGGCCCGATTCCCCTGCACTGTGTGCAGAGCAATTCTGTGTTGCACATCACACATGAAAGGAGCCTTGATTTCCTTGATGGCACTCCAGAGAAACCCCAAGAACACTGTTTCAAGGCTAGAGGGATCCTGAGGTCACTGTAGCAACACGAAAGAGCTCCGTGGACCAAGAATCAACACGAGATGAGAGGTTAGTCCCTGGCTTCGAATCCAGAGGAATACCACCTTACCACAAGCACCTCAAGAGGAGGCTTCTCTCAGCTCTAGGTATGTGAGAGGGACCCTGAGTTTGCGGCCTCAAGTGGAATGGACACCGCGATGCCCTGACTCGACATAAGGCCGGATATCCCTGCAGTGACTGGAATGCAGGCTCGTCTTGCATCTCCCAAGACGAAAGGGTGTCTGAATCCCCTGTGGAGACCACAGAGAAAGACCTAGTTCCCCACCTCATCGCGACAGGAGGCCTCAAATCCTTTGAAAACTCCAGAGGTATGCGGAGATCAGTGCCTCCAAAGGAGACGATGCCTGACTCCTCGTGAAACTTGATAGGAGACCCAGGATTCCTGTGGCACGTGGAAAGGGACCCTTGGTCTCCCGCCTCAGCTGGAGAGGCGTCCCAATTGCCCTGCAAAGCCTCGAGGAGAATCCCGAGTTGTCCCTTGCAACCAGGCAGGAGTCCTGACATGGCTGAACACACACGTGGGTGGAAGGGCCATCCCCGTCGTAACTCGAGAATATACCCCAGGTTCCCGCCGCAACTCGAGAAAAACCATGAGACTTCCCCCTCGCCGCGAGATGAGGCCCGATTCCCCTGCACTGCGTGCAGAGCAATTCCGTGTTGCACATCACACATGAAAGGAGCCTTGATTTCCTTGATGGCACTCCAGAGAAACCCCAAGAACACTGTTCCAAGGATCGAGGGATCCTGAGGTCACTGTAGCAACACGAAAGAGCTCCGTGGACCAAGAATCAACACGAGATGAGAGGTTAGTCCCTGTCTTCGACTCCTGAGGAATACCACCTTACCACAAGCACCTCAAGAGGAGGCTTCTCTCAGCTCTAGGTATGTGAGAGGGATCCTGAGTTTGCGGCCTCAAGTGGAATGGACACCGCGATGCCCTGACTCGAAATAAGGCCGGATATCCCTGCAGTGACTTGAATGCAGGCTCGTCTTGCATCTCCCAAGAAGAAAGGATGTCTGAATCCCCTGTGGAGACCACAGAGAAAGACCTAGTTCCCCACCTCATCGCGACCGGAGGCCTCACATCCTTTGAAAACTCCAGAGGTACGCGGAGATCAGTGCCTCCAAAGGAGACGATGCCTGATTCCTCGTGAAACTTGATAGGAGTCCCAGGATTCCTGTGGCACGTGGAAAGGGACCCTTGGTCTCCCGCCTCAGCTGGAGAGGCGTTCCAATTGCCCTGCCAAGCCTCGAGGAGAATCCCGAGTTGTCCCTCGCAACTAGGCAGGAGTCCTGACGTGCTGAGCAAACACGTGGGTGGAAGGGCCATCCCCGTCGTAACTCGAGAATATACCCCAGGTTCCCGCCGCAACTCGAGAAAAACCATGAGACTTCCCCTCGATGCGAGATGAGGCCCGATTCCGCTGTACTGCGTGCAGAGCAATTCCGTCTTGCACATCACACATGAAAGGAGCCTTGATTTCCTTGATGGCACTCCAGAGAAACCCCAAGAACACTGTTTCAAGGCTAGAGGGATCCTGAGGTCACTGTAGCAACACGAAAGAACTCTGTGGACCAAAAATCAACTCGAAAAGAGAGGTTAGTCCCTGGATTCGTCTCCAGAGGAATACCACCTTACCACAAGCACCTCAAGAGGAGGCTTCTCTCAGCTCTAGGTATGTGAGAGGGACCCTGAGTTTGCGGCCTCAAGTGGAATGGACACCGCGATGCCCTGACTCGAAATAAGGCCTGATATCCCTGCAGTGACTTCAATGCAGGCTCGTCTTGCATCTCCCAAGACGAAAGGATGTCTGAATCCCCTGTGGAAAGCACAGAGAAAGACTTAGTTCCCCACCTCATCGCGACCGATAGCCTCACATCCTTTGAAAACTCCAGAGGTACGCGGAGATCAGTGCCTCCAACGGAGACGATGCCTGACTCCTCGTGAAACTTGATAGGAGTCCCAGGATTCTTGTGGCACGTGGAAAGGGACCCTTGGTCTCCCGCCTCAGCTGGAGAGGCATTCCAATTGCCCTGCCAAGCCTCGAGGAGAATCCCGAGTTGTCCCTCGCAACTAGGCAGGAGTCCTGACGTGGCTGAACAAACACGTGGGTGGAAGGGCCATCCCCGTCGTAACTCGAGAATATACCCCAGGTTCCCGCCGCAACTCGAGAAAAACCATGAGACTTCCCCCTCGATGCGAGATGAGGCCCGATTCCCCTGTACTGCGTGCAGAGCAATTCCGTCTTGCACATCACACATGAAAGGAGCCTTGATTTCCTTGATGGCACTCCAGAGAAACCCCAAGAACACTGTTTCAAGGATAGAGGGATCCTGAGGTCACTGTAGCAACACAAAAGAACTCTGTGGACCAAAAATCAACTCGAAAAGAGAGGTTAGTCCCTGGATTCGTCTCCAGAGGAATACCACCTTACCACAAGCACCTCAAGAGGAGGCTTCTCTCAGCTCTAGGTATGTGAGAGGGACCCTGAGTTTGCGGCCTCAAGTGGAATGGACACCGCGATGCCCTGACTCGAAATAAGGCCGGATATCCCTGCAGTGACTTCAATGCAGGCTCGTCTTGCATCTCCCAGGACGAAAGGATGTCTGAATCCCCTGTGGAAAGCACAGAGAAAAACTTAGTTCCCCACCTCATCGCGACCGATAGCCTCACATCCTTTGAAAACTCCAGAGGTACGCGGAGATCAGTGCCTCCAAAGGAGACGATGCCTGACTCCTCGTGAAACTTGATAGGAGTCCCAGGATTCCTGTGGCACTTGGAAAGGGACCCTTGGTCTCCCGCCTCAGCTGGAGAGGCTTTCCAATTGCCCTGCCAAGCCTCGAGGAGAATCCCGAGTTGTCCCTCGCAACTAGGCAGGAGTCCTGACGTGGCTGAACAAACACGTGGGTGGAAGGGCCATCCCCGTCGTAACTCGAGAATATACCCCAGGTTCCCGCCGCAACTCGAGAAAAACCATGAGACTTCCCCCTCGATGCGAGTTGAGGCCCGATTCCCCTCTACTGCGTGCACAGCAATTAAGTCTTGCACATCACACATGAAAGGAGCCTTGATTTCCTTGATGGCACTCCAGAGAAACCCCAAGAACACTGTTTCAAGGATAGAGGGATCCTGAGGTCACTGTAGCAACACGAAAGAACTCTGTGGACCAAAAATCAACTCGAAAAGAGAGGTTAGTCCCTGGATTCGTCTCCAGAGGAATACCACCTTACCACAAGCACCTCAAGAGGAGGCTTCTCTCAGCTCTAGGTATGTGAGAGGGACCCTGAGTTTGCGGCCTCAAGTGGAATGGACACCGCGATGCCCTGACTCGAAATAAGGCCGGATATCCCTGCAGTGACTTCAATGCAGGCTCGTCTTGCATCTCCCAGGACGAAAGGATGTCTGAATCCCCTGTGGAGACCACAGAGAAAGACCTAGTTCCCCACCTCATCGCGACCGGAGGCCTCACATCCTTTGAAAACTCCAGAGGTACGCGGAGATCAGTGCCTCCAACGGAGACGATGCCTGACTCCTCGTGAAACTTGATAGGAGTCCCAGGATTCTTGTGGCACGTGGAAAGGGACCCTTGGTCTCCCGCCTCAGCTGGAGAGGCGTTCCAATTGCCCTGCCAAGCCTCGGGGAGAATCCCGAGTTGTCCCTCGCAACTAGGCAGGAGTCCTGACGTGGCTGAACAAACACGTGTGTGGAAGGGCCATCCCCGTCGTAACTCGAGAATATACCCCAGGTTCCCGCCGCAACTCGAGAAAAACCATGAGACTTCCCCCTCGATGCGAGATGAGGCCCGATTCCCCTGTACTGCGTGCAGAGCAATTCCGTCTTGCACATCACACATGAAAGGAGCCTTGATTTCCTTGATGGCACTCCAGAGAAACCCCAAGAACACTGTTTCAAGGATAGAGGGATCCTGAGGTCACTGTAGCAACACAAAAGAACTCTGTGGACCAAAAATCAACTCGAAAAGAGAGGTTAGTCCCTGGATTCGTCTCCAGAGGAATACCACCTTACCACAAGCACCTCAAGAGGAGGCTTCTCTCAGCTCTAGGTATGTGAGAGGGACCCTGAGTTTGCGGCCTCAAGTGGAATGGACACCGCGATGCCCTGACTCGAAATAAGGCCGGATATCCCTGCAGTGACTTCAATGCAGGCTCGTCTTGCATCTCCCAGGACGAAAGGATGCCTGAATCCCCTGTGGAAAGCACAGAGAAAGACTTAGTTCCCCACCTCATCGCGACCGATAGCCTCACATCCTTTGAAAACTCCAGAGGTACGCGGAGATCAGTGCCTCCAAAGGAGACGATGCCTGACTCCTCGTGAAACTTGATAGGAGTCCCAGGATTCCTGTGGCACTTGGAAAGGGACCCTTGGTCTCCCGCCTCAGCTGGAGAGGCGTCCCAATTGCCCTGCCAAGCCTCGAGGAGAATCCCGAGTTGTCCCTCGCAACTAGGCAGGAGTCCTGACATCGCTGAAGAAACACGTGGGTGGAAGGGCCATCCCCGTCGTAACTCGAGAATATACCCCAGGTTCCCGCCGCAACTCGAGAAAAACCATGAGACTTCCCCCTCGGCGCGAAATGAGGCCCGATTCCCCTGCACTGCGTGCAGAGCAATTCCGTGTTGCACATCACACATGAAAGGAGCCTTGATTTCCTTGATGGCACTCCAGAGGAACCCCAAGAACACTGTTTCAAGGCTAGAGGGATCCTGAGGTCACTGTAGCAACACGAAAGAGCTCCGTGGGCCAAAAATCAACTCGAGATGAGAGGTTAGTCCCTGGCTTCGACTCCAGAGGAATACCACCTTACCACAAGCACCTCAAGAGGAGGCTTCTCTCAGCTCTAGGTATGTGAGAGGGACCCTGAGTTTGCGACCTCAAGTGGAATGGACACCGCGATGCCCTGACTCGAAATAAGGCCGGATATCCCTGCAGTGACTTGAATGCAGGCTCGTCTTGCATCTCCCAAGATGAAAGGATGTCTGAATCCCCTGTGGAGACCACAGAGAAACACCTAGTTGCCCACCTCATCGCGACCGGAGGCCTCAAATCCTTTGAAAACTCCAGAGGTATGCGGAGATCAGTGCCTCCAAAGGAGACGATGCCTGACTCCTCGTGAAACTTGATAGGAGACCCAGGATTCCTGTGGCACGTGGAAAGGGACCCTTGGTCTCCCGCCTCAGCTGGAGAGGCGTCCCAATTGCCCTGCAAAGCCTCGAGGAGAATCCCGAGTTGTCCCTCGCAACTAGGCAGGAGTCCTGACATGGCTGAACACACACGTGTGTGGAAGGGCCATCCCCGTCGTAACTCGAAAATATACCCCAGGTTCCCGCCGCAACTCGAGAAAAACCATGAGACTTCCCCCTCGCCACGAGATGAGGCCCGATTCCCCTGCACTGCGTGCAGAGCAATTCCATGTTGCACATCACACATGAAAAGAGCCTTGATTTCCTTGATGGCACTCCATAGAAACCCCAAGAACACTATTTCAAGGCTAGAGGGATCCTGAGGTCACTGTAGCAACACGAAAGAGCTCCGTGGACCAAGAATCAACACGAGATGAGAGGTTAGTCCCTGTCTTCGACTCCTGAGGAATACCACCTTACCACAAGCACCTCAAGAGGAGGCTTCTCTCAGCTCTAGGTATGTGAGAGGGATCCTGAGTTTGCGGCCTCAAGTGGAATGGACACCGCGATGCCCTGACTCGAAATAAGGCCGGATACCCCTGCAGTGACTTGAATGCAGGCTCGTCTTGCATCTCCCAAGAAGAAAGGATGTCTGAATCCCCAGTGGAGACTACAGAGAAAGACCTAGTTCCCCACCTCATCGTGACCGGAGGCCTCACATCCTTTGAAAACTCCAGAGGTACGCGGAGATCAGTGCCTCCAAAGGAGACGATGCCTGACTCCTCGTGAAACTTGATAGGAGTCCCAGGATTCTTGTGGCACGTGGAAAGGGACCCTTGGTCTCCCGCCTCAGCTGGAGAGGCGTTCCAATTGCCCTGCCAAGCCTCGAGGAGAATCCCGAGTTGTCCCTCGCAACTAGGCAGGAGTCCTGACGTGGCTGAACAAACACGTGGGTGGAAGGGCCATCCCCGGCGTAACTCGAGAATATACCCCAGGTTCCCGCCGCAACTCGAGAGAAACCATGAGACTTCCCCCTCGATGCGAGTTGAGGCCCGATTCCCCTGTACTGCGTGCACAGCAATTAAGTCTTGCATATCACACATGAAAGGAGCCTTGATTTCCTTGATGGCACTCCAGAGAAACCCCAAGAACACTGTTTCAAGGATAGAGGGATCCTGAGGTCACTGTAGCAACACGAAAGAACTCTGTGGACCAAAAATCAACTCGAAAAGAGAGGTTAGTCCCTGGATTCGTCTCCAGAGGAATACCACCTTACCACAAGCACCTCAAGAGGAGGCTTCTCTCAGCTCTAGGTATGTGAGAGGGACCCTGAGTTTGCGGCCTCAAGTGGAATGGACACCGCGATGCCCTGACTCGAAATAAGGCCGGATATCCCTGCAGTGACTTCAATGCAGGCTCGTCTTGCATCTCCCAGGACGAAAGGATGTCTGAATCCCCTGTGGAGACCACAGAGAAAGACCTAGTTCCCCACCTCATCGCGACCGGAGGCCTCACATCCTTTGAAAACCCCAGAGGTACGCGGGGATCAGTGCTTCCAAAGGAGACGATGCCTGACTCCTCGTGAAACTTGATAGGAGTCCCAGGATTCCTGTGGCACTTGGAAAGGGACACTTGGTCTCCCGCCTCAGCTGGAGAGGCGTCCCAATTGCCCTGCCAAGCCTCGACGAGAATCCAGAGTTGTCCCTCGCAACTAGGCAGGAGTCCTGACATGGCTGAACACACACGTGTGTGGAAGGGCCATCCCCGTCGTAACTCGAAAATATACCCCAGGTTCCCGCCGCAACTCGAGAAAAACCATGAGACTTCCCCCTCGCCACGAGATGAGGCCCGATTCCCCTGCACTGCGTGCAGAGCAATTCCATGTTGCACATCACACATGAAAAGAGCCTTGATTTCCTTGATGGCACTCCATAGAAACCCCAAGAACACTATTTCAAGGCTAGAGGGATCCTGAGGTCACTGTAGCAACACGAAAGAGCTCCGTGGACCAAGAATCAACACGAGATGAGAGGTTAGTCCCTGTCTTCGACTCCTGAGGAATACCACCTTACCACAAGCACCTCAAGAGGAGGCTTCTCTCAGCTCTAGGTATGTGAGAGGGATCCTGAGTTTGCGGCCTCAAGTGGAATGGACACCGCGATGCCCTGACTCGAAATAAGGCCGGATACCCCTGCAGTGACTTGAATGCAGGCTCGTCTTGCATCTCCCAAGAAGAAAGGATGTCTGAATCCCCAGTGGAGACTACAGAGAAAGACCTAGTTCCCCACCTCATCGTGACCGGAGGCCTCACATCCTTTGAAAACTCCAGAGGTACGCGGAGATCAGTGCCTCCAAAGGAGACGATGCCTGACTCCTCGTGAAACTTGATAGGAGTCCCAGGATTCTTGTGGCACGTGGAAAGGGACCCTTGGTCTCCCGCCTCAGCTGGAGAGGCGTTCCAATTGCCCTGCCAAGCCTCGAGGAGAATCCCGAGTTGTCCCTCGCAACTAGGCAGGAGTCCTGACGTGGCTGAACAAACACGTGGGTGGAAGGGCCATCCCCGGCGTAACTCGAGAATATACCCCAGGTTCCCGCCGCAACTCGAGAGAAACCATGAGACTTCCCCCTCGATGCGAGTTGAGGCCCGATTCCCCTGTACTGCGTGCACAGCAATTAAGTCTTGCATATCACACATGAAAGGAGCCTTGATTTCCTTGATGGCACTCCAGAGAAACCCCAAGAACACTGTTTCAAGGATAGAGGGATCCTGAGGTCACTGTAGCAACACGAAAGAACTCTGTGGACCAAAAATCAACTCGAAAAGAGAGGTTAGTCCCTGGATTCGTCTCCAGAGGAATACCACCTTACCACAAGCACCTCAAGAGGAGGCTTCTCTCAGCTCTAGGTATGTGAGAGGGACCCTGAGTTTGCGGCCTCAAGTGGAATGGACACCGCGATGCCCTGACTCGAAATAAGGCCGGATATCCCTGCAGTGACTTCAATGCAGGCTCGTCTTGCATCTCCCAGGACGAAAGGATGTCTGAATCCCCTGTGGAGACCACAGAGAAAGACCTAGTTCCCCACCTCATCGCGACCGGAGGCCTCACATCCTTTGAAAACCCCAGAGGTACGCGGGGATCAGTGCTTCCAAAGGAGACGATGCCTGACTCCTCGTGAAACTTGATAGGAGTCCCAGGATTCCTGTGGCACTTGGAAAGGGACACTTGGTCTCCCGCCTCAGCTGGAGAGGCGTCCCAATTGCCCTGCCAAGCCTCGACGAGAATCCAGAGTTGTCCCTCGCAACTAGGCAGGAGTCCTGACATGGCTGAACACACACGTGTGTGGAAGGGCCATCCCCGTCGTAACTCGAAAATATACCCCAGGTTCCCGCCGCAACTCGAGAAAAACCATGAGACTTCCCCCTCGCCACGAGATGAGGCCCGATTCCCCTGCACTGCGTGCAGAGCAATTCCATGTTGCACATCACACATGAAAAGAGCCTTGATTTCCTTGATGGCACTCCATAGAAACCCCAAGAACACTATTTCAAGGCTAGAGGGATCCTGAGGTCACTGTAGCAACACGAAAGAGCTCCGTGGACCAAGAATCAACACGAGATGAGAGGTTAGTCCCTGTCTTCGACTCCTGAGGAATACCACCTTACCACAAGCACCTCAAGAGGAGGCTTCTCTCAGCTCTAGGTATGTGAGAGGGATCCTGAGTTTGCGGCCTCAAGTGGAATGGACACCGCGATGCCCTGACTCGAAATAAGGCCGGATACCCCTGCAGTGACTTGAATGCAGGCTCGTCTTGCATCTCCCAAGAAGAAAGGATGTCTGAATCCCCAGTGGAGACCACAGAGAAAGACCTAGTTCCCCACCTCATCGTGACCGGAGGCCTCACATCCTTTGAAAACTCCAGAGGTACGCGGAGATCAGTGCCTCCAAAGGAGACGATGCCTGACTCCTCGTGAAACTTGATAGGAGTCCCAGGATTCTTGTGGCACGTGGAAAGGGACCCTTGGTCTCCCGCCTCAGCTGGAGAGGCGTTCCAATTGCCCTGCCAAGCCTCGAGGAGAATCCCGAGTTGTCCCTCGCAACTAGGCAGGAGTCCTGACGTGGCTGAACAAACACGTGGGTGGAAGGGCCATCCCCGGCGTAACTCGAGAATATACCCCAGGTTCCCGCCGCAACTCGAGAGAAACCATGAGACTTCCCCCTCGATGCGAGTTGAGGCCCGATTCCCCTGTACTGCGTGCACAGCAATTAAGTCTTGCATATCACACATGAAAGGAGCCTTGATTTCCTTGATGGCACTCCAGAGAAACCCCAAGAACACTGTTTCAAGGATAGAGGGATCCTGAGGTCACTGTAGCAACACGAAAGAACTCTGTGGACCAAAAATCAACTCGAAAAGAGAGGTTAGTCCCTGGATTCGTCTCCAGAGGAATACCACCTTACCACAAGCACCTCAAGAGGAGGCTTCTCTCAGCTCTAGGTATGTGAGAGGGACCCTGAGTTTGCGGCCTCAAGTGGAATGGACACCGCGATGCCCTGACTCGAAATAAGGCCGGATATCCCTGCAGTGACTTCAATGCAGGCTCGTCTTGCATCTCCCAGGACGAAAGGATGTCTGAATCCCCTGTGGAGACCACAGAGAAAGACCTAGTTCCCCACCTCATCGCGACCGGAGGCCTCACATCCTTTGAAAACCCCAGAGGTACGCGGGGATCAGTGCTTCCAAAGGAGACGATGCCTGACTCCTCGTGAAACTTGATAGGAGTCCCAGGATTCCTGTGGCACTTGGAAAGGGACACTTGGTCTCCCGCCTCAGCTGGAGAGGCGTCCCAATTGCCCTGCCAAGCCTCGAGGAGAATCCCGAGTTGTCCCTCGCAACTAGGCAGGAGTCCTGACATGGCTGAACACACACGTGTGTAGAAGGGCCATCCCCGTCGGAACTCGAGAATATACCCCAGGTTCCCGCCGCAACTCGAGAAAAACCATGAGACTTCCCCCTCTCCGCAAAATGAGGCCCGATTCCCCTGCGCTGCGTGCAGAGCAATTCCGTGTTGCACATCACACATGAAAGGAGCCTTGATTTCCTTGATGGCACTCCAGAGAAACGCCAAGAACACTGTTTCAAGGCTAGAGGGATCCTGAGGTCACTGTAGCAACACGAAAGAGCTCCGTGGACCAAGAATCAACACGAGATGAGAGGTTAGTCCCTGGCTTCGACTCCTGAGGAATACCACCTTACCACAAGCACCTCAAGAGGAGGCTTCTCTCAGCTCTAGGTATGTGAGAGGGACCCTGAGTTTGCGGCCTCAAGTGGAATGGACACCGCGATGCCCTGACGCGAAATAAGGCTGGATATCCCTGCAGTGACTTGAATGCAGGCTCGTCTTGCATCTCCCAAGATGAAAGGATGTCTGAATCCCCTGTGGAGACCACAGAGAAAGACCTAGTTCCCCACCTCATCGCGACCGGAGGCCTCACATCCTTTGAAAACTCCAGAGGTACGCGGAGATCAGTGCCTCCAAAGTAGACGATGCCTGACTCCTCGTGAAACTTGATAGGAGTCCCAGGATTCCTGTGGCACTTGGAAAGGGACCCTTGGTCTCCCGCCTCAGCTGGAGAGGCGTCCCAATTGCCTTGCCAAGCCTCGAGGAGAATCCCGAGTTGTGTCTCGCAACTAGGCAAGAGTCCTGACGTGGCTGAACAAACACGTGTGTGGAAGGGCCATCCCCATCGTAACTCGAGAATATACCCCAGGTTCCCGCTGCAACTCGAGAAAAACCATGAGACTTCCCCCTCGCCGCGAGATGAGGCCCGATTCCCCTGCACTGCGTGCAGAGCAATTCTGTGTTGCACATCACACATGAAAGGAGCCTTGATTTCCTTGATGGCACTCCAGAGAAACCCCAAGAACACTGTTTCAAGGCTAGAGGGATCCTGAGGTCACTGTAGCAACATGAAAGAACTCTGTGGACCAAAAATCAACTCGAAAAGAGAGGTTAGTCCCTGGATTCGTCTCCAGAGGAATACCACGTTACCACAAGCACCTCAAGAGGAGGCTTCTCTCAGCTCTAGGTATGTGAGAGGGACCCTGAGTTTGCGGCCTCAAGTGGAATGGACACCGCGATGCCCTGACTCGAAATAAGGCCTGATATCCCTGCAGTGACTTCAATGCAGGCTCGTCTTGCATCTCCCAAGACGAAAGGATGTCTGAATCCCCTGTGGAAAGCACAGAGAAAGACTTAGTTCCCCACCTCATCGCGACCGATAGCCTCACATCCTTTGAAAACTCCAGAGGTACGCGGAGATCAGTGCCTCCAACGGAGACGATGCCTGACTCCTCGTGAAACTTGATAGGAGTCCCAGGATTCTTGTGGCACGTGGAAAGGGACCCTTGGTCTCCCGCCTCAGCTGGAGAGGCGTTCCAATTGCCCTGCCAAGCCTCGAGGAGAATCCCGAGTTGTCCCTCGCAACTAGGCAGGAGTCCTGACGTGGCTGAACAAACACGTGGGTGGAAGGGCCATCCCCGTCGTAACTCGAGAATATACCCCAGGTTCCCGCCGCAACTCGAGAAAAACCATGAGACTTCCCCCTCGATGCGAGATGAGGCCCGATTCCCCTGTACTGCGTGCAGAGCAATTCCGTCTTGCACATCACACATGAAAGGAGCCTTGATTTCCTTGATGGCACTCCAGAGAAACCCCAAGAACACTGTTTCAAGGATAGAGGGATCCTGAGGTCACTGTAGCAACACAAAAGAACTCTGTGGACCAAAAATCAACTCGAAAAGAGAGGTTAGTCCCTGGATTCGTCTCCAGAGGAATACCACCTTACCACAAGCACCTCAAGAGGAGGCTTCTCTCAGCTCTAGGTATGTGAGAGGGACCCTGAGTTTGCGGCCTCAAGTGGAATGGACACCGCGATGCCCTGACTCGAAATAAGGCCGGATATCCCTGCAGTGACTTCAATGCAGGCTCGTCTTGCATCTCCCAGGACGAAAGGATGTCTGAATCCCCTGTGGAAAGCACAGAGAAAGACTTAGTTCCCCACCTCATCGCGACCGATAGCCTCACATCCTTTGAAAACTCCAGAGGTACGCGGAGATCAGTGCCTCCAAAGGAGACGATGCCTGACTCCTCGTGAAACTTGATAGGAGTCCCAGGATTCCTGTGGCACTTGGAAAGGGACCCTTGGTCTCCCGCCTCAGCTGGAGAGGCGTCCCAATTGCCCTGCCAAGCCTCGAGGAGAATCCCGAGTTGTCCCTCGCAACTAGGCAGGAGTCCTGACATCGCTGAAGAAACACGTGGGTGGAAGGGCCATCCCCGTCGTAACTCGAGAATATACCCCAGGTTCCCGCCGCAACTCGAGAAAAACCATGAGACTTCCCCCTCGGCGCGAAATGAGGCCCGATTCCCCTGCACTGCGTGCAGAGCAATTCCGTGTTGCACATCACACATGAAAGGAGCCTTGATTTCCTTGATGGCACTCCAGAGGAACCCCAAGAACACTGTTTCAAGGCTAGAGGGATCCTGAGGTCACTGTAGCAACACGAAAGAGCTCCGTGGGCCAAAAATCAACTCGAGATGAGAGGTTAGTCCCTGGCTTCGACTCCAGAGGAATACCACCTTACCACAAGCACCTCAAGAGGAGGCTTCTCTCAGCTCTAGGTATGTGAGAGGGACCCTGAGTTTGCGACCTCAAGTGGAATGGACACCGCGATGCCCTGACTCGAAATAAGGCCGGATATCCCTGCAGTGACTTGAATGCAGGCTCGTCTTGCATCTCCCAAGATGAAAGGATGTCTGAATCCCCTGTGGAGACCACAGAGAAACACCTAGTTGCCCACCTCATCGCGACCGGAGGCCTCAAATCCTTTGAAAACTCCAGAGGTATGCGGAGATCAGTGCCTCCAAAGGAGACGATGCCTGACTCCTCGTGAAACTTGATAGGAGACCCAGGATTCCTGTGGCACGTGGAAAGGGACCCTTGGTCTCCCGCCTCAGCTGGAGAGGCGTCCCAATTGCCCTGCAAAGCCTCGAGGAGAATCCCGAGTTGTCCCTCGCAACTAGGCAGGAGTCCTGACATGGCTGAACACACACGTGTGTGGAAGGGCCATCCCCGTCGTAACTCGAGAATATACCCCAGGTTCCCGCCGCAACTCGAGAAAAACCATGAGACTTCCCCCTCGCCACGAGATGAGGCCCGATTCCCCTGCACTGCGTGCAGAGCAATTCCATGTTGCACATCACACATGAAAAGAGCCTTGATTTCCTTGATGGCACTCCATAGAAACCCCAAGAACACTATTTCAAGGCTAGAGGGATCCTGAGGTCACTGTAGCAACACGAAAGAGCTCCGTGGACCAAGAATCAACACGAGATGAGAGGTTAGTCCCTGTCTTCGACTCCTGAGGAATACCACCTTACCACAAGCACCTCAAGAGGAGGCTTCTCTCAGCTCTAGGTATGTGAGAGGGATCCTGAGTTTGCGGCCTCAAGTGGAATGGACACCGCGATGCCCTGACTTGAAATAAGGCCGGATATCCCTGCAGTGACTTGAATGCAGGCTCGTCTTGCATCTCCCAAGAAGAAAGGATGTCTGAATCCCCAGTGGAGACCACAGAGAAAGACCTAGTTCCCCACCTCATCGTGACCGGAGGCCTCACATCCTTTGAAAACTCCAGAGGTACGCGGAGATCAGTGCCTCCAAAGGAGACGATGCCTGACTCCTCGTGAAACTTGATAGGAGTCCCAGGATTCTTGTGGCACGTGGAAAGGGACCCTTGGTCTCCCGCCTCAGCTGGAGAGGCGTTCCAATTGCCCTGCCAAGCCTCGAGGAGAATCCCGAGTTGTCCCTCGCAACTAGGCAGGAGTCCTGACGTGGCTGAACAAACACGTGGGTGGAAGGGCCATCCCCGGCGTAACTCGAGAATATACCCCAGGTTCCCGCCGCAACTCGAGAGAAACCATGAGACTTCCCCCTCGATGCGAGTTGAGGCCCGATTCCCCTGTACTGCGTGCACAGCAATTAAGTCTTGCATATCACACATGAAAGGAGCCTTGATTTCCTTGATGGCACTCCAGAGAAACCCCAAGAACACTGTTTCAAGGATAGAGGGATCCTGAGGTCACTGTAGCAACACGAAAGAACTCTGTGGACCAAAAATCAACTCGAAAAGAGAGGTTAGTCCCTGGATTCGTCTCCAGAGGAATACCACCTTACCACAAGCACCTCAAGAGGAGGCTTCTCTCAGCTCTAGGTATGTGAGAGGGACCCTGAGTTTGCGGCCTCAAGTGGAATGGACACCGCGATGCCCTGACTCGAAATAAGGCCGGATATCCCTGCAGTGACTTCAATGCAGGCTCGTCTTGCATCTCCCAGGACGAAAGGATGTCTGAATCCCCTGTGGAGACCACAGAGAAAGACCTAGTTCCCCACCTCATCGCGACCGGAGGCCTCACATCCTTTGAAAACCCCAGAGGTACGCGGGGATCAGTGCTTCCAAAGGAGACGATGCCTGACTCCTCGTGAAACTTGATAGGAGTCCCAGGATTCCTGTGGCACTTGGAAAGGGACACTTGGTCTCCCGCCTCAGCTGGAGAGGCGTCCCAATTGCCCTGCCAAGCCTCGAGGAGAATCCCGAGTTGTCCCTCGCAACTAGGCAGGAGTCCTGACATGGCTGAACACACACGTGTGTGGAAGGTCCATCCCCGTCGGAACTCGAGAATATACCCCAGGTTCCCGCCGCAACTCGAGAAAAACCATGAGACTTCCCCCTCTCCGCAAAATGAGGCCCGATTCCCCTGCGCTGCGTGCAGAGCAATTCCGTGTTGCACATCACACATGAAAGGAGCCTTGATTTCCTTGATGGCACTCCAGAGAAACGCCAAGAACACTGTTTCAAGGCTAGAGGGATCCTGAGGTCACTGTAGCAACACGAAAGAGCTCCGTGGACCAAGAATCAACACGAGATGAGAGGTTAGTCCCTGGCTTCGACTCCTGAGGAATACCACCTTACCACAAGCACCTCAAGAGGAGGCTTCTCTCAGCTCTAGGTATGTGAGAGGGACCCTGAGTTTGCGGCCTCAAGTGGAATGGACACCGCGATGCCCTGACGCGAAATAAGGCTGGATATCCCTGCAGTGACTTGAATGCAGGCTCGTCTTGCATCTCCCAAGATGAAAGGATGTCTGAATCCCCTGTGGAGACCACAGAGAAAGACCTAGTTCCCCACCTCATCGCGACCGGAGGCCTCACATCCTTTGAAAACTCCAGAGGTACGCGGAGATCAGTGCCTCCAAAGGAGACGATGCCTGACTCCTCGTGAAACTTGATAGGAGTCCCAGGATTGCTGTGGCACTTGGAAAGGGACCCTTGGTCTCCCGCCTCAGCTGGAGAGGCGTCCCAATTGCCTTGCCAAGCCTCGAGGAGAATCCCGAGTTGTGTCTCGCAACTAGGCAAGAGTCCTGACGTGGCTGAACAAACACGTGTGTGGAAGGGCCATCCCCATCGTAACTCGAGAATATACCCCAGGTTCCCGCTGCAACTCGAGAAAAACCATGAGACTTCCCCCTCGCCGCGAGATGAGGCCCGATTCCCCTGCACTGCGTGCAGAGCAATTCTGTGTTGCACATCACACATGAAAGGAGCCTTGATTTCCTTGATGGCACTCCAGAGAAACCCCAAGAACACTGTTTCAAGGCTAGAGGGATCCTGAGGTCACTGTAGCAACACGAAAGAACTCTGTGGACCAAAAATCAACTCGAAAAGAGAGGTTAGTCCCTGGATTCGTCTCCAGAGGAATACCACCTTACCACAAGCACCTCAAGAGGAGGCTTCTCTCAGCTCTAGGTATGTGAGAGGGACCCTGAGTTTGCGGCCTCAAGTGGAATGGACACCGCGATGCCCTGACTCGAAATAAGGCCGGATATCCCTGCAGTGACTTGAATGCAGGCTCATCTTGCATCTCCCAAGAAGAAAGGATGTCTGAATCCCCAGTGGAGACCACAGAGAAAGACCTAGTTCCCCACCTCATCGTGACCGGAGGCCTCACATCCTTTGAAAACTCCAGAGGTACGCGGAGATCAGTGCCTCCAAAGGAGACGATGCCTGACTCCTCGTGAAACTTGATAGGAGTCCCAGGATTCTTGTGGCACGTGGAAAGGGACCCTTGGTCTCCCGCCTCAGCTGGAGAGGCGTTCCAATTGCCCTGCCAAGCCTCGAGGAGAATCCCGAGTTGTCCCTCGCAACTAGGCAGGAGTCCTGACGTGGCTGAACAAACACGTAGGTGGAAGGGCCATCCCCGTCGTAACTCGAGAATATACCCCAGGTTCCCGCCGCAACTCGAGAAAAACCATGAGACTTCCCCCTCGATGCGAGATGAGGCCCGATTCCCCTGTACTGCGTGCAGAGCAATTCCGTCTTGCACATCACACATGAAAGGAGCCTTGATTTCCTTGATGGCACTCCAGAGAAACCCCAAGAACACTGTTTCAAGGATAGAGGGATCCTGAGGTCACTGTAGCAACACAAAAGAACTCTGTGGACCAAAAATCAACTCGAAAAGAGAGGTTAGTCCCTGGATTCGTCTCCAGAGGAATACCACCTTACCACAAGCACCTCAAGAGGAGGCTTCTCTCAGCTCTAGGTATGTGAGAGGGACCCTGAGTTTGCGGCCTCAAGTGGAATGGACACCGCGATGCCCTGACTCGAAATAAGGCCGGATATCCCTGCAGTGACTTCAATGCAGGCTCGTCTTGCATCTCCCAGGACGAAAGGATGTCTGAATCCCCTGTGGAAACCACAGAGAAAGACTTAGTTCCCCACCTCATCGCGACCGATAGCCTCACATCCTTTGAAAACTCCAGAGGTACGCGGAGATCAGTGCCTCCAAAGGAGACGATGCCTGACTCCTCGTGAAACTTGATAGGAGTCCCAGGATTCCTGTGGCACTTGGAAAGGGACCCTTGGTCTCCCGCCTCAGCTGGAGAGGCGTCCCAATTGCCCTGCCAAGCCTCGAGGAGAATCCCGAGTTGTCCCTCGCAACTAGGCAGGAGTCCTGACATCGCTGAAGAAACACGTGGGTGGAAGGGCCATCCCCGTCGTAACTCGAGAATATACCCCAGGTTCCCGCCGCAACTCGAGAAAGACCATGAGACTTCCCCCTCGGCGCGAAATGAGGCCCGATTCCCCTGCACTGCGTGCAGAGCAATTCCGTGTTGCACATCACACATGAAAGGAGCCTTGATTTCCTTGATGGCACTCCAGAGAAACACCAAGAACACTGTTTCAAGGCTAGAGGGATCCTGAGGTCACTGTAGCAACACGAAAGAGCTCCGTGGGCCAAAAATCAACTCGAGATGAGAGGTTAGTCCCTGGCTTCGACTCCAGAGGAATACCACCTTACCACAAGCACCTCAAGAGGAGGCTTCTCTCAGCTCTAGGTATGTGAGAGGGACCCTGAGTTTGCGACCTCAAGTGGAATGGACACCGCGATGCCCTGACTCGAAATAAGGCCGGATATCCCTGCAGTGACTTGAATGCAGGCTCGTCTTGCATCTCCCAAGATGAAAGGATGTCTGAATCCCCTGTGGAGACCACAGAGAAACACCTAGTTGCCCACCTCATCGCGACCGGAGGCCTCAAATCCTTTGAAAACTCCAGAGGTATGCGGAGATCAGTGCCTCCAAAGGAGACGATGCCTGACTCCTCGTGAAACTTGATAGGAGACCCAGGATTCCTGTGGCACGTGGAAAGGGACCCTTGGTCTCCCGTCTCAGCTGGAGAGGCGTCCCAATTGCCCTGCAAAGCCTCGAGGAGAATCCCGAGTTGTCCCTCGCAACTAGGCAGGAGTCCTGACATGGCTGAACACACACGTGTGTGGAAGGGCCATCCCCGTCGTAACTCGAGAATATACCCCAGGTTCCCGCCGCAACTCGAGAAAAACCATGAGACTTCCCCCTCGCCACGAGATGAGGCCCGATTCCCCTGCACTGCGTGGAGAGCAATTCCGTGTTGCACATCACACATGAAAAGAGCCTTGATTTCCTTGATGGCACTCCATAGAAACCCCAAGAACACTATTTCAAGGCTAGAGGGATACTGAGGTCACTGTAGCAACACGAAAGAGCTCCGTGGACCAAGAATCAACACGAGATGAGAGGTTAGTCCCTGTCTTCGACTCCTGAGGAATACCACCTTACCACAAGCACCTCAAGAGGAGGCTTCTCTCAGCTCTAGGTATGTGAGAGGGATCCTGAGTTTGCGGCCTCAAGTGGAATGGACACCGCGATGCCCTGACTCGAAATAAGGCCGGATATCCCTGCAGTGACTTGAATGCAGGCTCGTCTTGCATCTCCCAAGAAGAAAGGATGTCTGAATCCCCAGTGGAGACCACAGAGAAAGACCTAGTTCCCCACCTCATCGTGACCGGAGGCCTCACATCCTTTGAAAACTCCAGAGGTACGCGGAGATCAGTGCCTCCAAAGGAGACGATGCCTGACTCCTCGTGAAACTTGATAGGAGTCCCAGGATTCTTGAGGCACGTGGAAAGGGACCCTTGGTCTCCCGCCTCAGCTGGAGAGGCGTTCCAATTGCCCTGCCAAGCCTCGAGGAGAATCCCGAGTTGTCCCTCGCAACTAGGCAGGAGTCCTGACGTGGCTGAACAAACACGTGGGTGGAAGGGCCATCCCCGTCGTAACTCGAGAATATACCCCAGGTTCCCGCCGCAACTCGAGAAAAACCATGAGACTTCCCCCTCGATGCGAGTTGAGGCCCGATTCCCCTGTACTGCGTGCACAGCAATTAAGTCTTGCACATCACACATGAAAGGAGCCTTGATTTCCTTGATGGCACTCCAGAGAAACCCCAAGAACACTGTTTCAAGGATAGAGGGATCCTGAGGTCACTGTAGCAACACGAAAGAACTCTGTGGACCAAAAATCAACTCGAAAAGAGAGGTTAGTCCCTGGATTCGTCTCCAGAGGAATACCACCTTACCACAAGCACCTCAAGAGGAGGCTTCTCTCAGCTCTAGGTATGTGAGAGGGACCCTGAGTTTGCGGCCTCAAGTGGAATGGACACCGCGATGCCCTGAGTCGAAATAAGGCTGGATATCCCTGCAGTGACTTGAATGCAGGCTCGTCTTGCATCTCCCAAGATGAAAGGATGTCTGAATCCCCTGTGGAGACCACAGAGAAAGACGTAGTTCCCCACCTCACCGCGACCGGAGGCCTCACATCCTTTGAAAACTCCAGAGGTACGCGGAGATCAGTGCCTCCAAAGGAGACGATGCCTGACTCCTCGTGAAACTTGGTAGGAGTCCCAGGATTCCTGTGGCACGTGGAAAGGGACCCTTGGTCTCCCGCCTCAGCTGGAGAGGCGTCCCAATTGCCTTGCCAAGCCTCGAGGAGAATCCCGAGTTGTGTCTCGCAAATAGGTAAGAGTCCTGACGTCGTTGAACAAACACGTGTGTGGAAGGGCCATCCCCGTCGTAACTCGAGAATATACCCCAGGTTCCCGCCGCAACTCGAGAAAAACCATGAGACTTCCCCCTCGCCGCGAGATGAGGCCCGATTCCCCTGCACTGCGTGCAGAGCAATTCTGTGTTGCACATCACACATGAAAGGAGCCTTGATTTCCTTCATGGCACTCCAGAGAAACCCCAAGAACACTGTTTCAAGGCTAGAGGGATCCTGAGGTCACTGTAACAACACGAAAGCGCTCCGTGGACCAAAAATCAACTCGAGATGAGAGGTTAGTCCCTGGCTTCGACTCCAGAGGAATACCACCTTACCACAAGCACCTCAAGAGGAGGCTTCTCTCAGCTCTAGGTATGTGAGAGGGACCCTGAGTTTGCGGCCTCAAGTGGAATGGACACCACGATGCCCTGACTCGAAATAAGGCCGGATATCCCTGCAGTGACTGGAATGCAGGCTCGTCTTGCATCTCCCAAGACGAAAGGGTGTCTAAATCCCCTGTGGAGACCACAGAGAAAGACCTAGTTCCCCACCTCATCGCGACAGGAGGCCTCAAATCCTTTGAAAACTCCAGAGGTACGCGGAAATCAGTGCCTCCAAAGGAGACGATGCCTGACTCCTCATGAAACTTGATAGGAGACCCAGGATTCCTGTGGCACGTGGAAAGGGACCCTTGGTCTCCCGTCTCAGCTGGAGAGGCGTCCCAATTGCCCTGCAAAGCCTCGAGGAGAATCCCGAGTTGTCCCTCGCAACTAGGCAGGAGTCCTGACATGGCTGAACACACACGTGGGTGGAAGGGCCATCCCCGTCGTAACTCGAGAATATACCCCAGGTTCCCGCCGCAACTCGAGAAAAACCATGAGACTTCCCCCTCGCCCTGAGATGAGGCCCGATTCCCCTGCACTGCGTGCAGAGCAATTCCGTGTTGCACATCACACATGAAAGGAGCCTTGATTTCCTTGATGGCACTCCAGAGAAACCCCAAGAACACTGTTTCAAGGCTAGAGGGATCCTGAGGTCACTGTAGCAACACGAAAGAGCTCCGTGGACCAAGAATCAACACGAGATGAGAGGTTAGTCCCTGTCTTCGACTCCTGAGGAATACCACCTTACCACAAGCACCTCAAGAGGAGGCTTCTCTCAGCTCTAGGTATGTGAGAGGGATCCTGAGTTTGCGGCCTCAAGTGGAATGGACACCGCGACGCCCTGACTCGAAATAAGGCCGGATATCCCTGCAGTGACTTGAATGCAGGCTTGTCTTGCATCTCCCAAGATGAAAGGATGTCTGAATCCCCTGTGGAGACCACAGAGAAACACCTAGTTCCCCACCTCATCGCGACCGGAGGCCTCACATCCTTTGAAAACTCCAGAGGTACGCGGAGATCAGTGCCTCCAAAGGAGACGATGCCTGACTCCTCGTGAAAATTGATAGGAGTCCCAGGATTCCTTTGGCACTTGGAAAGGGACACCTGTTCTCCAGCCTCAGCTGGAGAGGCGTTCCAATTGCCCTGCCAAGCCTCGAGGAGAATCCAGAGTTGTCCCTCGCAACTAGGCAGGAGTCCTGACATGGCTGAACACACACGTGTGTGGAAGGGCCATCCCCGTCGTAACTCGAGAATATACCCCAGGTTCCCGCCGCAACTCGAGAAAAACCATGAGACTTCCCCCTCGCCGCGAGATGAGGCCCGATTCCCCTGCACTGCGTGCAGAGCAATTCCGTGTTGCACATCACACATGAAAAGAGCCTTGATTTCCTTGATGGCACTCCATAGAAACCCCAAGAACACTGTTTCAAGGCTAGAGGGATCCTGAGGTCACTGTAGCAACACGAAGGAGCTCCGTGGACCAAGAATCAACACGACATGAGAGGTTAGTCCCTGTCTTCGACTCCTGAGGAATACCACCTTACCACAAGCACCTCAAGAGGAGGCTTCTCTCAGCTCTAGGTATGTGAGAGGGATCCTGAGTTTGCGGCCTCAAGTGGAATGGACACCGCGATGCCCTGACTCGAAATAAGGCCGGATATCCCTGCAGTGACTTGAATGCAGGCTCGTCTTGCATCTCCCAAGAAGAAAGGATGTCTGGATCCCCTGTGGAGACCACAGAGAAAGACCTAGTTCCCCACCTCATCGCGACCGGAGGCCTCACATCCTTTGAAAACTCCAGAGGTACGCGGAGATCAGTGCCTCCAAAGGAGATGATGCCTGACTCCTCGTGAAACTTGATAGGACTCCCAGGATTCTTGTGGCACGTGGAAAGGGACCCTTGGTCTCCCGCCTCAGCTGGAGAGGCGTTCCAATTGCCCTGCCAAGCCTCGAGGAGAATCCCAAGTTGTCCCCCGCAACTAAGCAGGAGTCCTGACGTGGCTGAACAAACACGTGGGTGGAAGGGCCATCCCCGTCGTAACTCGAGAATATACCCCAGGTTCCCGCCGCAACTCGAGAAAAACCATGAGACTTCCCCCTCGATGCGAGTTGAGGCCCGATTCCCCTGTACTGCGTGCACAGCAATTCCGTCTTGCACATCACACATGAAAGGAGCCTTGATTTCCTTGATGGCACTCCAGAGAAACCCCAAGAACACTGTTTCAAGGATAGAGGGATCCTGAGGTCACTGTAGCAACACGAAAGAACTCTGTGGACCAAAAATCAACTCGAAAAGAGAGGTTAGTCCCTGGATTCGTCTCCAGAGGAATACCACCTTACCACAAGCACCTCAAGAGGAGGCTTCTCTCAGCTCTAGGTATGTGAGAGGGATCCTGAGTTTGCGGCCTCAAGTGGAATGGACACCGCGATGCCCTGACTCGAAATAAGGCCGGATATCCCTGCAGTGACTTCAATGCAGGCTCGTCTTGCATCTCCTAGGACGAAAGGATGTCTGAATCCCCTGTGGAGACCACAGAGAAAGACCTAGTTCCCCACCTCATCGCGACCGGAGGCCTCACATCGTTTGAAAACTCCAGAGGTACGCGGAGATCAGTGCCTCCAAAGGAGACGATGCCTGACTCCTCGTGAAACTTGATAGGAGTCCCAGGATTCCTGTGGCACTTGGAAAGGGACACTTGGTCTCCCGCCTCAGCTGGAGAGGCGTCCCAATTGCCCTGCCAAGCCTCGAGGAGAATCCAGAGTTGTCCCTCGCAACTAGGCAGGAGTCCTGACGTCGCTGAAGAAACACGTGGGTGGAAGGGCAATCCCCGTCGTAACTCGAGAATATACCCCAGGTTCCCGCCGCAACTCGAGAAAAACCATGAGACTTCCCCCTCGCCACGAGATGAGGCCCGATTCCCCTGCACTGCATGCAGAGAAATTCCGTGTTGCACATCACACTTGAAAGGAGCCTTGATTTCCTTGATGGCACTCCAGAGAAACCCCAAGAACACTGTTTCAAGGCTAGAGGGATCCTGAGGTAACTGTAGCAACACGAAAGAGCTCCGTGGGCCAAAAATCAACTCGAGATGAGAGGTTAGTCCCTGGCTTCGACTCCTGAGGAATACCACCTTACCACAAGCACCTCAAGAGGAGGCTTCTCTCAGCTCTAGGTATGTGAGAGGGACCCTGAGTTTGCGGCCTCAAGTGGAATGGACACCGCGATGCCCTGACGCGAAATAAGGCTGGATATCCCTGCAGTGACTTGAATACAGGCTCGTCTTGCATCTCCCAAGATGAAAGGATGTCTGAATCCCCTGTGGAGACCACAGAGAAAGACCTAGTTCCCCACCTCATCGCGACCGGAGGCCTCACATCCTTTGAAAACTCCAGAGGTAAGCGGAGATCAGTGCCTCCAAAGGAGACGATGCCTGACTCCTCGTGAAACTTGATAGGAGTCCCAGGATTCCTGTGGCTCGTGGAAAGGGACCCTTGGTCTCCCGCCTCAGCTGGAGAGGCGTCCCAATTGCCTTGCCAAGCCTCGAGGAGAATCCCGAGTTGTGTCTCGCAACTAGGCAAGAGTCCTGACGTGGCTGAACAAACACGTGTGTGGAAGGGCCATCCCCATCGTAACTCGAGAATATACCCCAGGTTCCCGCCGCAACTCGAGAAAAACCATGAGACTTCCCCCTCGCCGCGAGATGAGGCCCGATTCCCCTGCACTGCGTGCAGAGCAATTCTGTGTTGCACATCACACATGAAAGGAGCCTTGATTTCCTTGATGGCACTCCAGAGAAACCCCAAGAACACTGTTTCAAGGATAGAGGGATCCTGAGGTCACTGTAGCAACACGAAAGAGCTCCGTGGACCAAAAATCAACTCGAGATGAGAGGTTAGTCCCTGGCTTCGAATCCAGAGGAATACCACCTTACCACAAGCACCTCAAGAGGAGGCTTCTCTCAGCTCTAGGTATGTGAGAGGGACCCTGAGTTTGCGGCCTCAAGTGGAATGGACACCGCGATGCCCTGACTCGAAATAAGGCCGGATATCCCTGCAGTGACTTCAATGCAGGCTCGTCTTGCATCTCCCAGGACGAAAGGATGTCTGAATCCCCTGTGGAAAGCACAGAGAAAGACTTAGTTCCCCACCTCATCGCGACCGATAGCCTCACATCCTTTGAAAACTCCAGAGGTACGGGGAGATCAGTGCCTCCAAAGGAGACGATGCCTGACTCCTCGTGAAACTTGATAGGAGTCCCATGATTCCTGTGGCACTTGGAAAGGGACACTTGGTCTCCCGCCTCAGCTGGAGAGGCGTCCCAATTGCCCTGCCAAGCCTCGAGGAGAATCCCGAGTTGTCCCTCGGAACTAGGCAGGAGTCCTGACGTCGCTGAGGAAACACGTGGGTGGAAGGGTCATCCCCGTCGTAACTCGAGAATATACCCCAGGTAACCGCCGCAACTCGAGAAAAACCATGAGACTTCCCCCTCGCCGCGAGATGAGGCCCGATTCCCCTGCACTGCGTGCAGAGCAATTCCGTGTTGCACATCACACATGATAGGAGCCTTGATTTCCTTGATGGCACTCCAGAGAAACCCCAAGAACACTGTTTCAAGGCTAGAGGGATCCTGAGGTCACTGTAGCAACACGAAAGAGCTCCGTGGGCCAAAAATCAACTCGAGATGAGAGGTTAGTCCCTGGCTTCGACTCCAGAGGAATACCACCTTACCACAAGCACCTCAAGAGGAGGCTTCTCTCAGCTCTAGGTATGTGAGAGGGACCCTGAGTTTGCGGCCTCAAGTGGAATGGACACCGCGATGTCCTGACGCGAAATAAGGCTGGATATCCCTGCAGTGACTTGAATGCAGGCTCGTCTTGCATCTCCCAAGATGAAAGGATGTCTGAATCCCCTGTGGAGACTACAGAGAAAGACCTAGTTCCCCACCTCATCGCGACCGGAGGCCTCACATCCTTTGAAAACTCCAGAGGTACGCGGAGATCAGTGCCTCCAAAGGAGACGATGCCTGACTCCTCGTGAAACTTGATAGGAGTCCCAGGATTCCTGTGGCACGTGGAAAGGGACCCTTGGTCTCCCGCCTCAGCTGGAGAGGCGTCCCAATTGCCTTGCCAAGCCTCGAGGAGAATCCCGAGTTGTGTCTAGCAACTAGGCAAGAGTCCTGACGTGGCTGAACAAACACGTGTGTGGAAGGGCCATCCCCGTCGTAACTCAAGAATATACCCCAGGTTCCCGCCGCAACTCGAGAAAAACCATGAGACTTCCCCCTCGCCACGAGATGAGGCCCGATTCCCCTGCACTGTGTGCAGAGCAATTCTGTGTTGCACATCACACATGAAAGGAGCCTTGATTTCCTTGATGGCACTCCAGAGAAACCCCAAGAACACTGTTTCAAGGCTAGAGGGATCCTGAGGTCACTGTATCAACACGAAAGAGCTCCGTGGACCAAAAATCAACTCGAGATGAGAGGTTAGTCCCTGGCTTCGAATCCAGAGGAATACCACCTTAACACAAGCACCTCAAGAGGAGGCTTCTCTCAGCTCTAGGTATGTGAGAGGGACCCTGAGTTTGCGGCCTCAAGTGGAATGGACACCGCGATGCCCTGACTCGAAATAAGGCCGGATATCCCTGCAGTGACTTGAATGCAGGCTCGTCTTGCATCTCCCAAGACGAAAGGGTGTCTGAATCCCCTGTGGAGACCACAGAGAAAGACCTAGTTCCCCACCTCATCGCGACAGGAGGCCTCAAATCCTTTGAAAACTCCAGAGGTATGCGGAGATCAGTGCCTCCAAAGGAGACGATGCCTGACTCCTGGTGAAACTTGATAGGAGACCCAGGATTCCTGTGGCACGTGGAAAGGGACCCTTGGTCTCCCGCCTCAGCTGGAGAGGCGTCCCAATTGCCCTGCAAAGCCTCGAGGAGAATCCCGAGTTGTCCCTTGCAACTAGGCAGGAGTCCTGACATGGCTGAACACACACGTGGGTGGAAGGGCCATCCCCGTCGTAACTCGAGAATATACCCCAGGTTCCCGCCGCAACTCGAGAAAAACCATGAGACTTCCCCCTCGCCGCGAGATGAGGCCCAATTCCCCTGCACTGCGTGCAGAGCAATTCCGTGTTGCACATCACACATGAAAGGAGCCTTGATTTCCTTGATGGCACTCCAGAGAAACCCCAAGAACACTGTTTCAAGGATAGAGGGATCCTGAGGTCACTGTAGCAACACGAAAGAGCTCCGTGGACCAAGAATCAACACGAGATGAGAGGTTAGTCCCTGTCTTCGACTCCTGAGGAATACCACCTTACCACAAGCACCTCAAGAGGAGGCTTCTCTCAGCTCTAGGTATGTGAGAGGGATCCTGAGTTTTCGGCCTCAAGTGGAATGGACACCGCGATGCCCTGACTCGAAATAAGGCCGGATATCCCTGCAGTGACTTGAATGCAGGCTCGTCTTGCATCTCCCAAGAAGAAAGGATGTCTGAATCCCCTGTGGAAAGCACAGAGAAAGACTTAGTTCCCCACCTCATCGCGACCGATAGCCTCACATCCTTTGAAAACTCCAGAGGTACGGGGAGATCAGTGCCTCCAAAGGAGACGATGCCTGACTCCTCGTGAAACTTGATAGGAGTCCCATGATTCCTGTGGCACTTGGAAAGGGACACTTGGTCTCCCGCCTCAGCTGGAGAGGCGTCCCAATTGCCCTGCCAAGCCTCGAGGAGAATCCAGAGTTGTCCCTCGCAACTAGGCAGGAGTCCTGACGTCGCTGAGGAAACACGTGGGTGGAAGGGTCATCCCCGTCGTAACTCGAGAATATACCCCAGGTAACCGCCGCAACTCGAGAAAAACCATGAGACTTCCCCCTCGCCGCGAGATGAGGCCCGATTCCCCTGCACTGCGTGCAGAGCAATTCCGTGTTGCACATCACACATGATAGGAGCCTTGATTTCCTTGATGGCACTCCAGAGAAACCCCAAGAACACTGTTTCAAGGCTAGAGGGATCCTGAGGTCACTGTAGCAACACGAAAGAGCTCCGTGGGCCAAAAATCAACTCGAGATGAGAGGATAGTCCCTGGCTTCGACTCCAGAGGAATACCACCTTACCACAAGCACCTCAAGAGGAGGCTTCTCTCAGCTCTAGGTATGTGAGAGGGACCCTGAGTTTGCGGCCTCAAGTGGAATGGACACCGCGATGTCCTGACGCGAAATAAGGCTGGATATCCCTGCAGTGACTTGAATGCAGGCTCGTCTTGCATCTCCTAAGATGAAAGGATGTCTGAATCCCCTGTGGAGACTACAGAGAAAGACCTAGTTCCCCACCTCATCCCGACCGGAGGCCTCACATCCTTTGAAAACTCCACAGGTACGCGGAGATCAGTGCCTCCAAAGGAGACGATGCCTGAGTCCTCGTGAAACTTGATAGGAGTCCCAGGATTCCTGTGGCACGTGGAAAGGGACCCTTGGTTTCCCGCCTCAGCTGGAGAGGCGTCCCAATTGCCTTGCCAAGCCTCGAGGAGAATCCCGAGTTGTGTCTAGCAACTAGGCAAGAGTCCTGACGTGGCTGAACAAACACGTGTGTGGAAGGGCCATCCCCGTCGTAACTCAAGAATATACCCCAGGTTCCCGCCGCAACTCGAGAAAAACCATGAGACTTCCCCCTCGCCACGAGATGAGGCCCGATTCCCCTGCACTGTGTGCAGAGCAATTCTGTGTTGCACATCACACATGAAAGGAGCCTTGATTTCCTTGATGGCACTCCAGAGAAACCCCAAGAACACTGTTTCAAGGCTAGAGGGATCCTGAGGTCACTGTAGCAACACGAAAGAGCTCCGTGGACCAAAAATCAACTCGAGATGAGAGGTTAGTCCCTGGCTTCGAATCCAGAGGAATACCACCTTAACACAAGCACCTCAAGAGGAAGCTTCTCTCAGCTCTAGGTATGTGAGAGGGACCCTGAGTCTGCGGCCTCAAGTGGAATGGACACCGCGATGCCCTGACTCGAAATAAGGCCGGATATCCCTGCAGTGACTTGAATGCAGGCTCGTCTTGCATCTCCCAAGACGAAAGGGTGTCTGAATCCCCTGTGGAGACCACAGAGAAAGACCTAGTCCCCACCTCATCGCGATAGGAGGCCTCAAATCCTTTGAAAACTCCAGAGGTATGCGGAGATCAGTGCCTCCAAAGGAGACGATGCCTGACTCCTCGTGAAACTTGATAGGAGACCCAGGATTCCTGTGGCACGTGGAAAGGGACCCTTGGTCTCCCGCCTCAGCTGGAGAGGAGTCCCAATTGCCCTGCAAAGCCTCGAGGAGAATCCCGAGTTGTCCCTTGCAACTAGGCAGGAGTCCTGACATGGCTGAACACACACGTGGGTGGAAGGGCCATCCCCGTCGTAACTCGAGAATATACCCCAGGTTCCCGCCGCAACTCGAGAAAAACCATGAGACTTCCCCCTCGCCGCGAGATGAGGCCCGATTCCCCTGCACTGCGTGCAGAGCAATTCCGTGTTGCACATCACACATGAAAGGAGCCTTGATTTCCTTGATGGCACTCCAGAGAAACCCCAAGAACACTGTTTCAAGGATAGAGGGATCCTGAGGTCACTGTAGCAACACGAAAGAGCTCCGTGGACCAAGAATCAACACGAGATGAGAGGTTAGTCCCTGGCTTCGACTCCTGAGGAATACCACCTTACCACAAGCACCTCAAGAGGAGGCTTCTCTCAGCTCTAGGTATGTGAGAGGGATCCTGAGTTTTCGGCCTCAAGTGGAATGGACACCGCGATGCCCTGACTCGAAATAAGGCCGGATATCCCTGCAGTGACTTGAATGCAGGCTCGTCTTGCATCTCCCAAGAAGAAAGGATGTCTGAATCCCCTGTGGAGACCACAGAGAAAGACCTAGTTCCCCACCTCATCGCGACCGGAGGCCTCACATCCTTTGAAAACTCCAGAGGTACGCGGAGATCAGTGCCTCCAAAGGAGACGATGCCTGACTCCTCGTGAAACTTGATAGGATACCCAGGATTCCTGTGGCACGTGGAAAGGGACCCTTGGTCTCCCGTCTCAGCTGGAGAGGCGTCCCAATTGCCCTGCAAAGCCTCGAGGAGAATCCCGAGTTGTCCCTCGCAACTAGGCAGGAGTCCTGAGGTGGCTGAACACACACGTGTGTGGAAGGGCCATCCCCGTCGTAACTCGAGAATATACCCCAGGTTCCCGCCGCAACTCGAGAAAAACCATGAGACTTCCCCCTCGCCGCGAGATGAGGCCCGATTCCCCTGCACTGCGTGCAGAGCAATTCCGTGTTGCACATCACACATGAAAGGAGCCTTGATTTCCTTGATGGCACTCCAGAGAAACCCCAAGAACACTGTTTCAAGGCTAGAGGGATCCTGAGGTCACTGTAGCAACACGAAAGAGCTCCCTGGACCAAGAATCAACACGAGATGAGAGGTTAGTCCCTGGCTTCGACTCCTGAGGAATACCACCTTACCACAAGCACCTCAAGAGGAGGCTTCTCTTAGCTCTAGGTATGTGAGAGGGACCCTGAGTTTGCGGCCTCAAGTGGAATGGACACCGCGATGCCCTGACTCGAAATAAGGCCGGATATCCCTGCAGTGACTGGAATGCAGGCTCGTCTTGCATCTCCCAGGACGAAAGGATGTCTGAATCCCCTGTGGAAAGCACAGAGAAAGACTTAGTTCCCCACCTCATCGCGACCGATAGCCTCACATCCTTTGAAAACTCCAGAGGTACGCGGAGATCAGTGCCTCCAAAGGAGACGATGCCTGACTCCTCGTGAAACTTGATAGGAGTCCCAGGATTCCTGTGGCACTTGGAAAGGGACCCTTGGTCTCCCGCCTCAGCTGGAGAGGCGTCCCAATTGCCCTGCCAAGCCTCGAGGAGAATCCCGAGTTGTCCCTCGCAACTAGGCAGGAGTCCTGACATCGCTGAAGAAACACGTGGGTGGAAGGGCCATCCCCGTCGTAACTCGAGAATATACCCCAGGTTCCCGCCGCAACTCGAGAAAAACCATGAAACTTCCCCCTCGGCGCGAAATGAGGCCCGATTCCCCTGCACTGCGTGCAGAGCAATTCCGTCTTGCACATGACACATGAAAGGAGCCTTGATTTCCTTGATGGCATTCCAGAGAAACCCCAAGAACACTGTTTCAAGGCTAGAGGGATCCTGAGGTCACTGTAGCAACACGAAACAGCTCCGTGGGCCAAAAATCAACTCGAGATGAGAGGTTAGTCCCTGGCTTCGACTCCAGAGGAATACCACCTTACCACAAGCACCTCAAGAGGAGGCTTCTCTCAGCTCTAGGTATGTGAGAGGGACCCTGAGTTTGCGACCTCAAGTGGAATGGACACCGCGATGCCCTGACTCGAAATAAGGCCGGATATCCCTGCAGTGACTTGAATGCAGGCTCGTCTTGCATCTCCCAAGATGAAAGGATGTCTGAATCCCCTGTGGAGACCACAGAGAAAGACCTAGTTGCCCACCTCATCGCGACCGGAGGCCTCAAATCCTTTGAAAACTCCAGAGGTATGCGGAGATCAGTGCCTCCAAAGGAGACGATGCCTGACTCCTCGTGAAACTTGATAGGAGACCCAGGATTCCTGTGGCACGTGGAAAGGGACACTTGGTCTCCCGTCTCAGCTGGAGAGGCGTCCCAATTGCCCTGCAAAGCCTCGAGGAGAATCCCGAGTTGTCCCTCGCAACTAGGCAGGAGTCCTGACATGGCTGAACACACACGTGTGTGGAAGGGCCATCCCCGTCGTAACTCGAGAATATACCCCAGGTTCCCGCCGCAACTCGAGAAAAACCATGAGACTTCCCCCTCGCCACGAGATGAGGCCCGATTCCCCTGCACTGCGTGCAGAGCAATTCCGTGTTGCACATCACACATGAAAAGAGCCTTGATTTCCTTGATGGCACTCCATAGAAACCCCAAGAACACTATTTCAAGGCTAGAGGGATCCTGAGGTCACTGTAGCAACACGAAAGAGCTCCGTGGACCAAGAATCAACACGAGATGAGAGGTTAGTCCCTGTCTTCGACTCCTGAGGAATACCACCTTACCACAAGCACCTCAAGAGGAGGCTTCTCTCAGCTCTAGGTATGTGAGAGGGATCCTGAGTTTGCGGCCTCAAGTGGAATGGACACCGCGATGCCCTGACTCGAAATAAGGCCGGATATCCCTGCAGTGACTTGAATGCAGGCTCGTCTTGCATCTCCCAAGAAGAAAGGATGTCTGAATCCCCTGTGGAGACCACTGAGAAACACCTAGTTCCCCACCTCATCGTGACCGGAGGCCTCACATCCTTTGAAAACTCCAGAGGTACGCGGAGATCAGTGCCTCCAAAGGAGACGATGCCTGACTCCTCGTGAAACTTGATAGGAGTCCCAGGATTCTTGTGGCACGTGGAAAGGGACACTTGGTCTCCCGCCTCAGCTGGAGAGGCGTTCCAATTGCCCTGCCAAGCCTCGAGGAGAATCCCGAGTTGTCCCTCGCAACTAGGCAGGAGTCCTGACGTGGCTGAACAAACACGTGGGTGGAAGGGCCATCCCCGTCGTAACTCGAGAATATACCCCAGGTTCCCGCCGCAACTCGAGAAAAACCATGAGACTTCCCCCTCGATGCGAGATGAGGCCCGATTCCCCTGTACTGCGTGCGGAGCAATTCCGTCTTGCACATCACACATGAAAGGAGCCTTGATTTCCTTGATGGCACTCCAGAGAAACCCCAAGAACACTGTTTCAAGGATAGAGGGATCCTGAGGTCACTGTAGCAACACGAAAGAGCTCTGTGGACCAAAAATCAACTCGAAAAGAGAGGTTAGTCCCTGGATTCGTCTCCAGAGGAATACCACCTTACCACAAGCACCTCAAGAGGAGGCTTCTCTCAGCTCTAGGTATGTGAGAGGGACCCTGAGTTGGCGGCCTCAAGTGGAATGGACACCGCGATGCCCTGACTCGAAATAAGGACAGATATCCCTGCAGTGACTTCAATGCAGGCTCGTCTTGCATCTCCCAGGACGAAAGGATGTCTGAATCCCCTGTGGAAAGCACAGAGAAAGACTTAGTTCCCCACCTCATCGCGACCGATAGCCTCACATCCTTTGAAATCTCCAGAGGTACGCGGAGATCAGTGCCTCCAAAGGAGACGATGCCTGACTCCTCGTGAAACTTGATAGGAGTCCCAGGATTCCTGTGGCACTTGGAAAGGGACACTTGGTCTCCCGCCTCAGCTGGAGAGGCGTCCCAATTGCCCTGCCAAGCCTCGAGGAGAATCCCGAGTTGTCCCTCGCAACTAGGCAGGAGTCCTGACGTGGCTGAACAAACACGTGGGTGGAAGGGCCATCCCCGTCGTAACTCGAGAATATACCCCAGGTTCCCGCCGCAGCTCGAGAAAAACCATGAGACTTCCCCTTCGCCGCGAGATGAGGCCCGATTCCCCTGCACTGCGTGCAGAGCAATTCCGTGTTGCACATCACACATGAAAGGAGCCTTGATTTCCTTGATGGCACTCCAGAGAAACCCCAAGAACACTGTTTCAAGGATAGAGGGATCCTGAGGTCACTGTAGCAACACGAAAGAGCTCCGTGGACCAAGAATCAACACGAGATGAGAGGTTAGTCCCTGGCTTCGACTCCTGAGGAATACCACCTTACCACAAGCACCTCAAGAGGAGGCTTCTCTCAGCTCTAGGTATGTGAGAGGGATCCTGAGTTTTCGGCCTCAAGTGGAATGGACACCGCGATGCCCTGACTCGAAATAAGGCCGGATATCCCTGCAGTGACTTGAATGCAGGCTCGTCTTGCATCTCCCAAGAAGAAAGGATGTCTGAATCCCCTGTGGAGACCACAGAGAAAGACCTGGTTCCCCACCTCATCGCGACCGGAGGCCTCACATCCTTTGAAAACTCCAGAGGTACGCGGAGATCAGTGCCTCCAAAGGAGACGATGCCTGACTCCTCGTGAAACTTGATAGGATACCCAGGATTCCTGTGGCACGTGGAAAGGGACCCTTGGTCTCCCGTCTCAGCTGGAGAGGCGTCCCAATTGCCCTGCAAAGCCTCGAGGAGAATCCCGAGTTGTCCCTCGCAACTAGGCAGGAGTCCTGAGGTGGCTGAACACACACGTGTGTGGAAGGGCCATCCCCGTCGTAACTCGAGAATATACCCCAGGTTCCCGCCGCAACTCGAGAAAAACCATGAGACTTCCCCCTCGCCGCGAGATGAGGCCCGATTCCCCTGCACTGCGTGCAGAGCAATTCCGTGTTGCACATCACACATGAAAGGAGCCTTGATTTCCTTGATGGCACTCCAGAGAAACCCCAAGAACACTGTTTCAAGGCTAGAGGGATCCTGAGGTCACTGTAGCAACACGAAAGAGCTCCCTGGACCAAGAATCAACACGAGATGAGAGGTTAGTCCCTGGCTTCGACTCCTGAGGAATACCACCTTACCACAAGCACCTCAAGAGGAGGCTTCTCTCAGCTCTAGGTATGTGAGAGGGACCCTGAGTTTGCGGCCTCAAGTGGAATGGACACCGCGATGCCCTGACTCGAAATAAGGCCGGATATCCCTGCAGTGACTGGAATGCAGGCTCGTCTTGCATCTCCCAGGACGAAAGGATGTCTGAATCCCCTGTGGAAAGCACAGAGAAAGACTTAGTTCCCCACCTCATCGCGACCGATAGCCTCACATCCTTTGAAAACTCCAGAGGTACGCGGAGATCAGTGCCTCCAAAGGAGACGATGCCTGACTCCTCGTGAAACTTGATAGGAGACCCAGGATTCCTGTGGCACTTGGAAAGGGACCCTTGGTCTCCCGCCTCAGCTGGAGAGGCGTCCCAATTGCCCTGCCAAGCCTCGAGGAGAATCCCGAGTTGTCCCTCGCAACTAGGCAGGAGTCCGGACATCGCTGAAGAAACACGTGGGTGGAAGGGCCATCCCCGTCGTAACTCGAGAATATACCCCAGGTTCCCGCCGCAACTCGAGAAAAACCATGAAACTTCCCCCTCGGCGCGAAATGAGGCCCGATTCCCCTGCACTGCGTGCAGAGCAATTCCGTCTTGCACATGACACATGAAAGGAGCCTTGATTTCCTTGATGGCATTCCAGAGAAACCCCAAGAACACTGTTTCAAGGCTAGAGGGATCCTGAGGTCACTGTAGCAACACGAAACAGCTCCGTGGGCCAAAAATCAACTCGAGATGAGAGGTTAGTCCCTGGCTTCGACTCCAGAGGAATACCACCTTACCACAAGCACCTCAAGAGGAGGCTTCTCTCAGCTCTAGGTATGTGAGAGGGACCCTGAGTTTGCGACCTCAAGTGGAATGGACACCGCGATGCCCTGACTCGAAATAAGGCCGGATATCCCTGCAGTGACTTGAATGCAGGCTCGTCTTGCATCTCCCAAGATGAAAGGATGTCTGAATCCCCTGTGGAGACCACAGAGAAAGACCTAGTTGCCCACCTCATCGCGACCGGAGGCCTCAAATCCTTTGAAAACTCCAGAGGTATGCGGAGATCAGTGCCTCCAAAGGAGACGATGCCTGACTCCTCGTGAAACTTGATAGGAGACCCAGGATTCCTGTGGCACGTGGAAAGGGACCCTTGGTCTCCCGTCTCAGCTGGAGAGGCGTCCCAATTGCCCTGCAAAGCCTCGAGGAGAATCCCGAGTTGTCCCTCGCAACTAGGCAGGAGTCCTGACATGGCTGAACACACACGTGTGTGGAAGGGCCATCCCCGTCGTAACTCGAGAATATACCCCAGGTTCCCACCGCAACTCGAGAAAAACCATGAGACTTCCCCCTCGCCACGAGATGAGGCCCGATTCCCCTGCACTGCGTGCAGAGCAATTCCGTGTTGCACATCACACATGAAAAGAGCCTTGATTTCCTTGATGGCACTCCATAGAAACCCCAAGAACACTATTTCAAGGCTAGAGGGATCCTGAGGTCACTGTAGCAACACGAAAGAGCTCCGTGGACCAAGAATCAACACGAGATGAGAGGTTAGTCCCTGTCTTCGACTCCTGAGGAATACCACCTTACCACAAGCACCTCAAGAGGAGGCTTCTCTCAGCTCTAGGTATGTGAGAGGGATCCTGAGTTTGCGGCCTCAAGTGGAATGGACACCGCGATGCCCTGACTCGAAATAAGGCCGGATATCCCTGCAGTGACTTGAATGCAGGCTCGTCTTGCATCTCCCAAGAAGAAAGGATGTCTGAATCCCCTGTGGAGACCACAGAGAAACACCTAGTTCCCCACCTCATCGTGACCGGAGGCCTCACATCCTTTGAAAACTCCAGAGGTACGCGGAGATCAGTGCCTCCAAAGGAGACGATGCCTGACTCCTCGTGAAACTTGATAGGAGTCCCAGGATTCTTGTGGCACGTGCAAAGGGACACTTGGTCTCCCGCCTCAGCTGGAGAGGCGTTCCAATTGCCCTGCCAAGCCTCGAGGAGAATCCCGAGTTGTCCCTCGCAACTAGGCAGGAGTCCTGACGTGGCTGAACAAACACGTGGGTGGAAGGGCCATCCCCATCGTAACTCGAGAATATACCCCAGGTTCCCGCCGCAACTCGAGAAAAACCATGAGACTTCCCCCTCGATGCGAGATGAGGCCCGATTCCCCTGTACTGCGTGCGGAGCAATTCCGTCTTGCACATCACACATGAAAGGAGCCTTGATTTCCTTGATGGCACTCCAGAGAAACCCCAAGAACACTGTTTCAAGGATAGAGGGATCCTGAGGTCACTGTAGCAACACGAAAGAACTCTGTGGACCAAAAATCAACTCGAAAAGAGAGGTTAGTCCCTGGATTCGTCTCCAGAGGAATACCACCTTACCACAAGCACCTCAAGAGGAGGCTTCTCTCAGCTCTAGGTATGTGAGAGGGACCCTGAGTTTGCGGCCTCAAGTGGAATGGACACCGCGATGCCCTGACTCGAAATAAGGCCGGAAATCCCTGCAGTGACTTCAATGCAGGCTCGTCTTGCATCTCCCAGGACGAAAGGATGTCTGAATCCCCTGTGGAGACCACAGAGAAAGACCTAGTTCCCCACCTCATCGCGACCGGAGGCCTCACATCCTTTGAAAACCCCAGAGGTACGCGGGGATCATTGCTTAGAAAGGAGACGATGCCTGACTCCTCGTGAAACTTGATAGGAGTCCCAGGATTCCTGTGGCACTTGGAAAGGGACACTTGGTCTCCCGCCTCAGCTGGAGAGGCGTCCCAATTGCCCTGCCAAGCCTCGAGGAGAATCCAGAGTTGTCCCTCGCAACTAGGCAGGAGTCCTGACGTCGCTGAAGAAACACGTGGGTGGAAGGGCCATCCCCGTCGTAACTCGAGAATATACTCCAGGTAACCGCCGCAACTCGAGAAAAACCATGAGACTTCCCCCTCGCCGCGAGATGAGGCCCGATTCCCCTGCACTGCGTGCAGAGCAATTCCGTCTTGCACATCACACATGATAGGAGCCTTGATTTCCTTGATGGCACTCCAGAGAAACCCCAAGAACACTGTTTCAAGGCTAGAGGGATCCTGAGGTCACTGTAGCAACACGAAAGAGCTCCGTGGGCCAAAAATCAACTCGAGATGAGAGGTTAGTCCCTAGCTTCGACTCCTGAGGAATACCACCTTACCACAAGCACCTCAAGAGGAGGCTTCTCTCAGCTCTAGGTATGTGAGAGGGACCCTGAGTTTGCGGCCTCAAGTGGAATGGACACCGCGATGCCCTGACGCGAAATAAGGCTGGATATCCCTGCAGTGACTTGAATGCAGGCTCGTCTTGCATCTCCCAAGATGAAAGGATGTCTGAATCCCCTGTGGAGACCACAGAGAAAGACCTAGTTCCCCACCTCATCGCGACCGGAGGCCTCACATCCTTTGAAAACTCCAGAGGTACGCGGAGATCAGTGCCTCCAAAGGAGACGATGCCTGAGTCCTCGTGAAACTTGATAGGAGTCCCAGGATTCCTGTGGCACGTGGAAAGGTACCCTTGGTCTCCCGCCTCAGCTGGAGAGGCGTCCCAATTGCCTAGCCAAGCCTCGAGGAGAATCCCGAGTTGTGTCTCGCAACTAGGCAAGAGTCCTGACGTGGCTGAACAAACACGTGTGTGGAAGGGCCATCCCCGTCGTAACTCGAGAATATACCCCAGGTTCCCGCCGCAAGTCGAGAAAAACCATGAGACTTCCCCCTCGCCGCGAGATGAGGCCCGATTCCCCTGCACTGTGTGCAGAGCAATTCTGTGTTGCACATCACACATGAAAGGAGCCTTGATTTCCTTGATGGCACTCCAGAGAAACCCCAAGAACACTGTTTCAAGGCTAGAGGGATCCTGAGGTCACTGTAGCAACACGAAAGAGCTCCGAGGACCAAAAATCAACTCGAGATGAGAGGTTAGTCCCTGGCTTCGACTCCAGAGGAATACCACCTTACCACAAGCACCTCAAGAGGAGGCTTCTCTCAGCTCTAGGTATGTGAGAGGGACCCTGAGTTTGCGGCCTCAAGTGGAATGGACACCGCGATGCCCTGACTCGAAATAAGGCCGGATATCCCTGCAGTGACTGGAATGCAGGCTCGTCTTGCATCTCCCAAGACGAAAGGGTGTCTGAATCCCCTGTGGAGACCACAGAGAAACACCTAGTTCCCCACCTCATCGCGACCGGAGGCCTCACATTCTTTGAAAACTCCAGAGGTACGCGGAGATCAGTGCCTCCAAAGGAGACGATGCCTGACTCCTCGTGAAACTTGATAGGAGTCCCAGGATTCTTGTGGCACGTGGAAAGGGACCCTTGGTCTCCCGCCTCAGCTGGAGAGGCGTCCCAATTGCCCTGCCAAGCCTCGAGGAGAATCCCGAGTTGTCCCTCGCAACTAGGCAGGAGTCCTGACGTGGCTGAACAAACACGTGGGTGGAAGGGCCATCCCCGTCGTAACTCGAGAATATACCCCAGGTTCCCGCCGCAGCTCGAGAAAAACCATGAGACTTCCCCTTCGCCGCGAGATGAGGCCCGATTCCCCTGCACTGCGTGCAGAGCAATTCCGTGTTGCACATCACACATGAAAGGAGCCTTGATTTCCTTGATGGCACTCCAGAGAAACCCCAAGAACACTGTTTCAAGGCTAGAGGGATCCTGAGGTCACTGTAGCAACACGAAAGAGCTCCGTGGGCCAAAAATCAACTCGAGATGAGAGGTTAGTCCCTGGCTTCGACTCCAGAGGACTACCACCTTACCACAAGCACCTCAAGAGGAGGCTTCTCTCAGCTCTGGGTATGTGAGAGGGACCCTGAGTTTGCGGCCTCAAGTGGAATGGACACCGAGATGCCCTGACTCGAAATAAGGCCGGATATCCCTGCAGTGACTTGAATGCAGGCTCGTCTTGCATCTCCCAAGATGAAAGGATGTTTGAATCCCCTGTGGAGACCACAGAGAAAGACCTAGTTCCCCACCTCATCGCGACCGGAGGCCTCACATCCTTTGAAAACTCCAGAGGTATGCGGAGATCAGTGCCTCCAAAGGAGACGATGCCTGACTCCTCGTGAAACTTGATAGGAGACACAGGATTCCTGTGGCACGTGAAAAGGGACCCTTGGTCTCCCGTCTCAGCTGGAGAGGCGTCCCAATTGCCCTGCCAAGCCTCGAGGAGAATCCCGAGTTGTCCCTCGCAACTAGGCAGGAGTCCTGACATGGCTGAATACACACGTGTGTGGAAGGGCCATCCCCGTCGTAACTCGAGAATATACCCCAGGTTCCCGCCGCAACTCGAGAAAAACCATGAGACTTCCCCCTCGCCGCGAGATGAGGCCCGATTCCCCTGCACTGCGTGCATTCCGTGTTGCACATCACACATGAAAGGAGCCTTGATTTCCTTGATGGCACTCCAGAGAAACCCCAAGAACACTGTTTCAAGGCTAGAGGGATCCTGAGGTCACTGTAGCAACACGAAAGAGCTCCGTGGACCAAGAATCAACACGAGATGAGAGGTTAGTCCCTGGCTTCGACTCCTGAGGAATACCACCTTACCACAAGCACCTCAAGAGGAGGCTTCTCTCAGCTCTAGGTATGTGAGAGGGACCCTGAGTTTGCGGCCTCTAGTGGAATGGACACCGCGATGCCCTGACGCGAAATAAGGCCGGATATCCCTGCAGTGACTTGAATGCAGGCTGTCTTGCATCTCCCAAGATGAAAGGATGTCTGAATCCCCTGTGGAGACCACAGAGAAAGACCTAGTTCCCCACCTCATCGCGACCGGAGGCCTCACATCCTTTGAAAACTCCAGAGGTACGCGGAGATCAGTGCCTACAAAGGAGACGATGCCTGACTCCTCGTGAAACTTGATAGGAGTCCCAGGATTCTTGTGGCACGTGGGAATGGGACCCTTGGTCTCCCCGCCTCAGCTGGAGAGGCGTTCCAATTGCCCTGCCAAGCCTCGAGGAGAATCCCGAGTTGTCCCTCGCAACTAGGCAGGAGTCCTGACGTGGCTGAACAAACACGTGTGTGGAAGGGCCATCCCCGTCGTAACTCGAGTATATACCCCAGGTTCCCGCCGCAACTCGAGAAAAAACCATGAGACTTCCCCCTTCCTGCGAGATGAGGCCCGATTAACCTGTACTGCGTGCAGAGCAATTCCGTCTTGCACATCACACATGAAAGGAGCCTTGATTTCCTTGATGGCACTCCAGAGAAACCCCAAGAACACTGTTTCAAGGATAGAGGGATCCTGAGGTCACTGTAGCAACAAGAAAGAACTCTGTGGACCAAAAATCAACTCGAAAAGAGAGGTTAGTCCCTGGATTCGTCTCCAGAGAAATACCACCTTACCACAAGCACCTCAAGAGGAGGCTTCTCTCAGCTCTTGGTATGTGAGAGGGACCCTGAGTTTGCCGCCTCAAGTGGAATGGACACCGCGATGCCCTGACTCGAAATAAGGCCGGATATCCCTGCAGTGACTTCAATGCAGGCTCGTCTTGCATCTCCCAGGACGAAAGGATGTCTGAATCCCCTGTGGGAAAGCACAGAGAAAGACTTAGTTCCCCACCTCATCGCGACCGATAGCCTCACATCCTTTGAAAACTCCAGAGGTACGCGGAGATCAGTGCCTCCAAAGGAGACGATGCCTGACTCCTCGTGAAACTTGATAGGAGACCCAGGATTCCTGTGGCACTTGGAAAGGGACACTTGGTCTCCAGCCTCAGCTGGAGAGGCGTCCCAATTGCCCTGCCAAGCCTCGAGGAGAATCCAGAGTTGTCCCTTGCAACTAGGCAGGAGTCCTGACGTCGCTGAAGAAACACGTGGGGTGGAAAGGGCCATCCCCGTCGTAACTCGAGAATATACCCCAGGTTCCCGCCGCAACTCGAGAAAAACCATGAGACTTCCCCCTCGCCGCGAGATGAGGCCCGATTCCCCTGCACTGCGTGCAGAGCAATTCCGTGTTGCACATCACACATGAAAGGAGCCTTGATTTCCCTTGATGGCACTCCAGAGAAACCCCAAGAACACTGTTTCAAGGATAGAGGGATCCTGAGGTCACTGTAGCAACACGAAAGAGCTCCGTGGGCCAAAAATCAACTCGAGATGAGAGGTTAGTCCCTGGCTTCGACTCCAGAGGAATACCACCTTACCACAAGCACCTCAAGAGGAGGCTTCTCTCAGCTCTAGGTATGTGAGAGGGACCCTGAGTTTGCGGCCTCAAGTGGAATGGACACCGCGATGCCCTGACGCGAAATAAGGCTGGATATCCCTGCACTGGCTTGAATGCAGGCTCGTCTTGCATCTCCCAAGATGAAAGGATGTCTGAATCCCCTGTGGAGACCACAGAGAAAGACCTAGTTCCCTACCTCATCGCGACCGGAGGCCTCACATCCTTTGAAAACTCCAGAGGTACGCGGAGATCAGTGCCTCCAAAGGAGACGATGCCTGACTCCTCGTGAAACTTGATAGGAGTCCCAGGATTCCTGTGGCACGTGGAAAGGGACCCTTGGTCTCCCGCCTCAGCTGGAGAGGCGTCCCAATTGCCTTGCCAAGCCTCGAGGAGAATCCCGAGTTGTGTCTCGCAACTAGGCAAGAGTCCTGACGTGGCTGAACAAACACGTGTGTGGAAGGGCCATCCCCGTCGTAACTCGAGAATATATCCCAGGTTCCCGCCGCAACTCGAGAAAAACCATGAGACTTCCCCGTCGCCGCGAGATGAGGCCCGATTCCCCTGCACTGCGTGCAGAGCAATTCTGTGTTGCACATCACACATGAAAGGAGCCTTGATTTCCTTCATGGCACTCCAGAGAAACCCCAAGAACACTGTTTCAAGGCTAGAGGGATCCTGAGGTCACTGTAGCAACACGAAAGAGCTCCGTCGGCCAAAAATCAACTCGAGATGAGAGGTTAGTCCCTGGATTCGTCTCCAGAGGAATACCACCTTACCAAAAGCACCTCAAGAGGAGGCTTCTCTCAGCTCTAGGTATGTGAGAGGGACCCTGAGTTTGCGGCCTCAAGTGGAATGGACACCGCGATGCCCTGACTCGAAATAAGACCGGATATTCCTGCACTGACTGGAATGCAGGCTCGTCTTGCATCTCCCAAGACGAAAGGGTGTCTGAATCCCCTGTGGAGACCACAGAGAAAGACCTAGTTCCCCACCTCATCGCGACAGGAGGCCTCAAATCCTTTGAAAACTCCAGAGGTATGCGGAGATCAGTGCCTACAAAGGAGACGATGCCTGACTCCTCGTGAAATTTGATAGGAGACCCAGGATTCCTGTGGCACGTGGAAAGGGACCCTTGGTCTCCCGTCTCAGCTGGAGAGGCGTCCCAATTGCCCTGCCAAGCCTCGAGGAGAATCCCGAGTTGTCCCTCGCAACTAGGCAGGAGTCCTGACATGGCTGAACACACACGTGTGTGGAAGGGGCCATCCCCGTCGTAACTCGAGAATATACCCCAGGTTCCCGCCGCAACTCGAGAAAAACCATGAGACTTCCCCCTCACCGGCGAGATGAGGCCCGATTCCCCTGCACTGCGTGCAGAGCAATTCCGTGTTGCACATCACACATGAAAGGAGCCTTGATTTCCTTGATGGCACTCCAGAGAAAACCCAAGAACACTGTTTCAAGGCTAGAGGGATCCTGAGGTCACTGTAGCAACACGAAAGAGCTCCGTGGACCAAGAATCAACACGAGATGAGAGGTTAGTCCCTGGCTTCGACTCCTGAGGAATACCACCTTACCACAAGCACCTCAAGAGGAGGCTTCTCTCAGCTCTATGTATGTGAGAGGGATCCTGAGTTTGCGGCCTCAAGTGGAATGGACACCGCGATGCCCTGACTCGAAATAAGGCCGGATATCCCTGCAGTGACTTGAATGCAGGCTTGTCTTGCATCTCCCAAGAAGAAAGGATGTCTGAATCCCCTGTGGAGACCACAGAGAAAGACCTAGTTCCCCACCTCATCGCGACCGAGGCCTCACATCCTTTGAAAACTCCAGAGGTACGCGGAGATCAGTGCCTCCAAAGGAGACGATGCCTGACTCCTCGTGAAACTTGATAGGAGTCCCAGGATTCTTGTGGCACGTGGAAAGGGACCCTTGGTCTCCCGCCTCAGCTGAAGAGGCGTTCCAATTGCCCTGCCAAGCCTCGAGGAGAATCCCGAGTTGTCCCTCGCAACTAGGCAGGAGTCCTGACGTGGCTGAACAAACACGTGGGTGGAAGGGCCATCCCCGTCGTAACTCGAGAATATACCCCAAGTTCCCGCCGCAACTCGAGAAAAACCATGAGACTTCCCCCTCGATGCGAGATGAGGCCCGATTCCCCTGTACTGCGTGCAGAGCAATTCCGTCTTGCACATCACACATGAAAGGAGCCTTGATTTCCTTGATGGCACTCCAGAGAAACCCCAAGAACACTGTTTCAAGGCTAGAGGGATCCTGAGGTCACTGTAGCAACACGAAAGAACTCTGTGGACCAAAAATCAACTCGAAAAGAGAGGTTAGTCCCTGGATTCGTCTCCAGAGGAATACCACCTTACCACAAGCACCTCAAGAGGAGGCTTCTCTCAGCTCTAGGTATGTGAGAGGGACCCTGAGTTTGCGGCCTCAAGTGGAATGGACACCGCGATGCCCTGACTCGAAATAAGGCCGGATATCCCTGCAGTGACTTCAATGCAGGCTCGTCTTGCATCTCCCAGGACGAAAGGATGTCTGAATCCCCTGTGGAAAGCACAGAGAAAGACTTAGTTCCCCACCTCATCGCGACCGATAGCCTCACATCCTTTGAAAACTCCAGAGGTGCGCGGAGATCAGTGCCTCCAAAGGAGACGATGCCTGACTCCTCGTGAAACTTGATAGGAGACCCAGGATTCCTGTGGCACTTGGAAAGGGACCCTTGGTCTCCCGCCTCAGCTGGAGAGGCGTCCCAATTGCCCTGCCAAGCCTCGAGGAGAATCCCGAGTTGTCCCTCGCAACTAGGCAGGAGTCCTGACATCGCTGAAGAAACACGTGGGTGGAAGGGCCATCCCCGTCGTAACTCGAGAATATACCCCAGGTTCCCGCCGCAACTCGAGAAAAACCATGAGACTTCCCCCTCGCCGCGAGATGAGGCCCGATTCCCCTGCACTGCGTGCAGAGCAATTCCGTGTTGCACATCACACATGAAAGGAGCCTTGATTTCCTTGATGGCACTCCAGAGAAACCCCAAGAACACTGTTTCAAGGCTAGAGGGATCCTGAGGTCACTGTAGCAACACGAAAGAGCTCCGTGGGCCAAAAATCAACTCGAGATGAGAGGTTAGTCCCTGGCTTCGACTCCAGAGGAATACCACCTTACCACAAGCACCTCAAGAGGAGGCTTCTCTCAGCTCTAAGTATGTGAGAGGGACCCTGAGTTTGCGGTCTCAAGTGGAATGGACACCGCGATGCCCTGACTCGAAATAAGGCCGGATATCCCTGCAGTGACTTGAATGCAGGCTCGTCTTGCATCTCCCAAGATGAAAGGATGTCTGAATCCCCTGTGGAGACCACAGAGAAAGACCTAGTTCCCCACCTCATCGCGACCGGAGGCCTCAAATCCTTTGAAAACTCCAGAGGTATGCGGAGATCAGTGCCTCCAAAGGAGACGATGCCTGACTCCTCGTGAAACTTGATAGGAGACCCAGGATTCCTGTGGCACGTGGAAAGGGACCCTTGGTCTCCCGTCTCAGCTGGAGAGGCGTCCCAATTGCCCTGCAAAGCCTCGAGGAGAATCCCGAGTTGTCCCTCGCAACTAGGCAGGAGTCCTGACATGGCTGAACACACACGTGTGTGGAAGGGCCATCCCCGTCGTAACTCGAGAATATACCCCAGGTTCCCGCCGCAACTCGAGAAAAACCATGAGACTTCCCCCTCGCCGCGAGATGAGGCCCGATTCCCCTGCACTGCGTGCAGAGCAATTCCGTGTTGCACATCACACATGAAAGGAGCCTTGATTTCCTTGATGGCACTCCAGAGAAACCCCAAGAACACTGTTTCAAGGCTAGAGGGATCCTGAGGTCACTGTAGCAACACGAAAGAGCTCCGTGGACCAAGAAACAACACGAGATGAGAGGTTAGTCCCTGGCTTCGACTCCTGAGGAATACCACCTTACCACAAGCACCTCAAGAGGAGGCTTCTCTCAGCTCTAGGTATGTGAGAGGGACCCTGAGTTTGCGGCCTCAAGTGGAATGGACACCGCGATGCCCTGACGCGAAATAAGGCCGGATATCCCTGCAGTGACTTGAATGCAGGCTTGTCTTGCATCTCCCAAGATGAAAGGATGTCTGAATCCCCTGTGGAGACCACAGAGAAAGACCTAGTTCCCCACCTCATCGCGACCGGAGGCCTCACATCCTTTGAAAACTCCAGAGGTACGCGGAGATCAGTGCCTACAAAGGAGACGATGCCTGACTCCTCGTGAAACTTGATAGGAGTCCCAGGATTCTTGTGGCACGTGGAATGGGACCCTTGGTCTCCCGCCTCAGCTGGAGAGGCGTTCCAATTGCCCTGCCAAGCCTCGAGGAGAATCCCGAGTTGTCCCTCGCAACTAGGCAGGAGTCCTGACGTGGCTGAACAAACACGTGTGTGGAAGGGCCATCCCCGTCGTAACTCGAGTATATACCCCAGGTTCCCGCCGCAACTCGAGAAAAACCATGAGACTTCCCCCTTCCTGCGAGATGAGGCCCGATTAACCTGTACTGCGTGCAGAGCAATTCCGTCTTGCACATCACACATGAAAGGAGCCTTGATTTCCTTGATGGCACTCCAGAGAAACCCCAAGAACACTGTTTCAAGGATAGAGGGATCCTGAGGTCACTGTAGCAACAAGAAAGAACTCTGTGGACCAAAAATCAACTCGAAAAGAGAGGTTAGTCCCTGGATTCGTCTCCAGAGAAATACCACCTTACCACAAGCACCTCAAGAGGAGGCTTCTCTCAGCTCTTGGTATGTGAGAGGGACCCTGAGTTTGCCGCCTCAAGTGGAATGGACACCGCGATGCCCTGACTCGAAATAAGGCCGGATATCCCTGCAGTGACTTCAATGCAGGCTCGTCTTGCATCTCCCAGGACGAAAGGATGTCTGAATCCCCTGTGGAAAGCACAGAGAAAGACTTAGTTCCCCACCTCATCGCGACCGATAGCCTCACATCCTTTGAAAACTCCAGAGGTACGCGGAGATCAGTGCCTCCAAAGGAGACGATGCCTGACTCCTCGTGAAACTTGATAGGAGACCCAGGATTCCTGTGGCACTTGGAAAGGGACACTTGGTCTCCAGCCTCAGCTGGAGAGGCGTCCCAATTGCCCTGCCAAGCCTCGAGGAGAATCCAGAGTTGTCCCTTGCAACTAGGCAGGAGTCCTGACGTCGCTGAAGAAACACGTGGGTGGAAGGGCCATCCCCGTCGTAACTCGAGAATATACCCCAGGTTCCCGCCGCAACTCGAGAAAAACCATGAGACTTCCCCCTCGCCGCGAGATGAGGCCCGATTCCCCTGCACTGCGTGCAGAGCAATTCCGTGTTGCACATCACACATGAAAGGAGCCTTGATTTCCTTGATGGCACTCCAGAGAAACCCCAAGAACACTGTTTCAAGGATAGAGGGATCCTGAGGTCACTGTAGCAACAGGAAAGAGCTCCGTGGGCCAAAAATCAACTCGAGATGAGAGGTTAGTCCCTGGCTTCGACTCCAGAGGAATACCACCTTACCACAAGCACCTCAAGAGGAGGCTTCTCTCAGCTCTAGGTATGTGAGAGGGACCCTGAGTTTGCGGCCTCAAGTGGAATGGACACCGCGATGCCCTGACGCGAAATAAGGCTGGATATCCCTGCACTGGCTTGAATGCAGGCTCGTCTTGCATTTCCCAAGATGAAAGGATGTCTGAATCCCCTGTGGAGACCACAGAGAAAGACCTAGTTCCCTACCTCATCGCGACCGGAGGCCTCACATCCTTTGAAAACTCCAGAGGTACGCGGAGATCAGTGCCTCCAAAGGAGACGATGCCTGACTCCTCGTGAAACTTGATAGGAGTCCCAGGATTCCTGTGGCACGTGGAAAGGGACCCTTGGTCTCCCGCCTCAGCTGGAGAGGCGTCCCAATTGCCTTGCCAAGCCTCGAGGAGAATCCCGAGTTGTGTCTCGCAACTAGGCAAGAGTCCTGACGTGGCTGAACAAACACGTGTGTGGAAGGGCCATCCCCGTCGTAACTCGAGAATATATCCCAGGTTCCCGCCGCAACTCGAGAAAAACCATGAGACTTCCCCGTCGCCGCGAGATGAGGCCCGATTCCCCTGCACTGCGTGCAGAGCAATTCTGTGTTGCACATCACACATGAAAGGAGCCTTGATTTCCTTCATGGCACTCCAGAGAAACCCCAAGAACACTGTTTCAAGGCTAGAGGGATCCTGAGGTCACTGTAGCAACACGAAAGAGCTCCGTCGGCCAAAAATCAACTCGAGATGAGAGGTTAGTCCCTGGATTCGTCTCCAGAGGAATACCACCTTACCAAAAGCACCTCAAGAGGAGGCTTCTCTCAGCTCTAGGTATGTGAGAGGGACCCTGAGTTTGCGGCCTCAAGTGGAATGGACACCGCGATGCCCTGACTCGAAATAAGACCGGATATTCCTGCACTGACTGGAATGCAGGCTCGTCTTGCATCTCCCAAGACGAAAGGGTGTCTGAATCCCCTGTGGAGACCACAGAGAAAGACCTAGTTCCCCACCTCATCGCGACAGGAGGCCTCAAATCCTTTGAAAACTCCAGAGGTATGCGGAGATCAGTGCCTACAAAGGAGACGATGCCTGACTCCTCGTGAAATTTGATAGGAGACCCAGGATTCCTGTGGCACGTGGAAAGGGACCCTTGGTCTCCCGTCTCAGCTGGAGAGGCGTCCCAATTGCCCTGCAAAGCCTCGAGGAGAATCCCGAGTTGTCCCTCGCAACTAGGCAGGAGTCCTGACATGGCTGAACACACACGTGTGTGGAAGGGCCATCCCCGTCGTAACTCGAGAATATACCCCAGGTTCCCGCCGCAACTCGAGAAAAACCATGAGACTTCCCCCTCACCGCGAGATGAGGCCCGATTCCCCTGCACTGCGTGCAGAGCAATTCCGTGTTGCACATCACACATGAAAGGAGCCTTGATTTCCTTGATGGCACTCCAGAGAAAACCCAAGAACACTGTTTCAAGGCTAGAGGGATCCTGAGGTCACTGTAGCAACACGAAAGAGCTCCGTGGACCAAGAATCAACACGAGATGAGAGGTTAGTCCCTGGCTTCGACTCCTGAGGAATACCACCTTACCACAAGCACCTCAAGAGGAGGCTTCTCTCAGCTCTATGTATGTGAGAGGGATCCTGAGTTTGCGGCCTCAAGTGGAATGGACACCGCGATGCCCTGACTCGAAATAAGGCCGGATATCCCTGCAGTGACTTGAATGCAGGCTTGTCTTGCATCTCCCAAGAAGAAAGGATGTCTGAATCCCCTGTGGAGACCACAGAGAAAGACCTAGTTCCCCACCTCATCGCGACCGGAGGCCTCACATCCTTTGAAAACTCCAGAGGTACGCGGAGATCAGTGCCTCCAAAGGAGACGATGCCTGACTCCTCGTGAAACTTGATAGGAGTCCCAGGATTCTTGTGGCACGTGGAAAGGGACCCTTGGTCTCCCGCCTCAGCTGAAGAGGCGTTCCAATTGCCCTGCCAAGCCTCGAGGAGAATCCCGAGTTGTCCCTCGCAACTAGGCAGGAGTCCTGACGTGGCTGAACAAACACGTGGGTGGAAGGGCCATCCCCGTCGTAACTCGAGAATATACCCCAAGTTCCCGCCGCAACTCGAGAAAAACCATGAGACTTCCCCCTCGATGCGAGATGAGGCCCGATTCCCCTGTACTGCGTGCAGAGCAATTCCGTCTTGCACATCACACATGAAAGGAGCCTTGATTTCCTTGATGGCACTCCAGAGAAACCCCAAGAACACTGTTTCAAGGATAGAGGGATCCTGAGGTCACTGTAGCAACACGAAAGAACTCTGTGGACCAAAAATCAACTCGAAAAGAGAGGTTAGTCCCTGGATTCGTCTCCAGAGGAATACCACCTTACCACAAGCACCTCAAGACGAGGCTTCTCTCAGCTCTAGGTATGTGAGAGGGACCCTGAGTTTGCGGCCTCAAGTGGAATGGACACCGCGATGCCCTGACTCGAAATAAGGCCGGATATCCCTGCAGTGACTTCAATGCAGGCTCGTCTTGCATCTCCCAGGACGAAAGGATGTCTGAATCCCCTGTGGAAAGCACAGAGAAAGACTTAGTTCCCCACCTCATCGCGACCGATAGCCTCACATCCTTTGAAAACTCCAGAGGTGCGCGGAGATCAGTGCCTCCAAAGGAGACGATGCCTGACTCCTCGTGAAACTTGATAGGAGACCCAGGATTCCTGTGGCACTTGGAAAGGGACCCTTGGTCTCCCGCCTCAGCTGGAGAGGCGTCCCAATTGCCCTGCCAAGCCTCGAGGAGAATCCCGAGTTGTCCCTCGCAACTAGGCAGGAGTCCTGACATCGCTGAAGAAACACGTGGGTGGAAGGGCCATCCCCGTCGTAACTCGAGAATATACCCCAGGTTCCCGCCGCAACTCGAGAAAAACCATGAGACTTCCCCCTCGCCGCGAGATGAGGCCCGATTCCCCTGCACTGCGTGCAGAGCAATTCCGTGTTGCACATCACACATGAAAGGAGCCTTGATTTCCTTGATGGCACTCCAGAGAAACCCCAAGAACACTGTTTCAAGGCTAGAGGGATCCTGAGGTCACTGTAGCAACACGAAAGAGCTCCGTGGGCCAAAAATCAACTCGAGATGAGAGGTTAGTCCCTGGCTTCGACTCCAGAGGAATACCACCTTACCACAAGCACCTCAAGAGGAGGCTTCTCTCAGCTCTAAGTATGTGAGAGGGACCCTGAGTTTGCGGTCTCAAGTGGAATGGACACCGCGATGCCCTGACTCGAAATAAGGCCGGATATCCCTGCAGTGACTTGAATGCAGGCTCGTCTTGCATCTCCCAAGATGAAAGGATGTCTGAATCCCCTGTGGAGACCACAGAGAAAGACCTAGTTCCCCACCTCATCGCGACCGGAGGCCTCAAATCCTTTGAAAACTCCAGAGGTATGCGGAGATCAGTGCCTCCAAAGGAGACGATGCCTGACTCCTCGTGAAACTTGATAGGAGACCCAGGATTCCTGTGGCACGTGGAAAGGGACCCTTGGTCTCCCGTCTCAGCTGGAGAGGCGTCCCAATTGCCCTGCAAAGCCTCGAGGAGAATCCCGAGTTGTCCCTCGCAACTAGGCAGGAGTCCTGACATGGCTGAACACACACGTGTGTGGAAGGGCCATCCCCGTCGTAACTCGAGAATATACCCCAGGTTCCCGCCGCAACTCGAGAAAAACCATGAGACTTCCCCCTCGCCGCGAGATGAGGCCCGATTCCCCTGCACTGCGTGCAGAGCAATTCCGTGTTGCACATCACACATGAAAGGAGCCTTGATTTCCTTGATGGCACTCCAGAGAAACCCCAAGAACACTGTTTCAAGGCTAGAGGGATCCTGAGGTCACTGTAGCAACACGAAAGAGCTCCGTGGACCAAGAAACAACACGAGATGAGAGGTTAGTCCCTGGCTTCGACTCCTGAGGAATACCACCTTACCACAAGCACCTCAAGAGGAGGCTTCTCTCAGCTCTAGGTATGTGAGAGGGACCCTGAGTTTGCGGCCTCTAGTGGAATGGACACCGCGATGCCCTGACGCGAAATAAGGCCGGATATCCCTGCAGTGACTTGAATGCAGGCTTGTCTTGCATCTCCCAAGATGAAAGGATGTCTGAATCCCCTGTGGAGACCACAGAGAAAGACCTAGTTCCCCACCTCATCGCGACCGGAGGCCTCACATCCTTTGAAAACTCCAGAGGTACGCGGAGATCAGTGCCTACAAAGGAGACGATGCCTGACTCCTCGTGAAACTTGATAGGAGTCCCAGGATTCTTGTGGCACGTGGAATGGGACCCTTGGTCTCCCGCCTCAGCTGGAGAGGCGTTCCAATTGCCCTGCAAAGCCTCGAGGAGAATCCCGAGTTGTCCCTCGCAACTAGGCAGGAGTCCTGACGTGGCTGAACAAACACGTGTGTGGAAGGGCCATCCCCGTCGTAACTCGAGTATATACCCCAGGTTCCCGCCGCAACTCGAGAAAAACCATGAGACTTCCCCCTTCCTGCGAGATGAGGCCCGATTAACCTGTACTGCGTGCAGAGCAATTCCGTCTTGCACATCACACATGAAAGGAGCCTTGATTTCCTTGATGGCACTCCAGAGAAACCCCAAGAACACTGTTTCAAGGATAGAGGGATCCTGAGGTCACTGTAGCAACAAGAAAGAACTCTGTGGACCAAAAATCAACTCGAAAAGAGAGGTTAGTCCCTGGATTCGTCTCCAGAGAAATACCACCTTACCACAAGCACCTCAAGAGGAGGCTTCTCTCAGCTCTTGGTATGTGAGAGGGACCCTGAGTTTGCCGCCTCAAGTGGAATGGACACCGCGATGCCCTGACTCGAAATAAGGCCGGATATCCCTGCAGTGACTTCAATGCAGGCTCGTCTTGCATCTCCCAGGACGAAAGGATGTCTGAATCCCCTGTGGAAAGCACAGAGAAAGACTTAGTTCCCCACCTCATCGCGACCGATAGCCTCACATCCTTTGAAAACTCCAGAGGTACGCGGAGATCAGTGCCTCCAAAGGAGACGATGCCTGACTCCTCGTGAAACTTGATAGGAGTCCCAGGATTCCTGTGGCACGTGGAAAGGGACCCTTGGTCTCCCGCCTCAGCTGGAGAGGCGTCCCAATTGCCTTGCCAAGCCTCGAGGAGAATCCCGAGTTGTGTCTCGCAACTAGGCAAGAGTCCTGACGTGGCTGAACAAACACGTGTGTGGAAGGGCCATCCCCGTCGTAACTCGAGAATATACCCCAGGTTCCCGCCGCAACTCGAGAAAAACCATGAGACTTCCCCCTCGCCGCGAGATGAGGCCCGATTCCCCTGCACTGCGTGCAGAGCAATTCTGTGTTGCACATCACACATGAAAGGACCCTTGATTTCCTTCATGGCACTTCAGAGAAACCCCAAGAACACTGTCTCAAGGCTAGAGGGATCCTGAGGTCACTGTAGCAACACGAAAGAACTCCGTGGACCAAAAATCAACTCGAGATGAGAGGTTAGTCCCTGGCTTCGACTCCAGAGGAATACCACCTTACCACAAGCACCTCAAGAGGAGGCTTCTCTCAGCTCTAGGTATGTGAGAGGGACCCTGAGTTTGCGGCCTCAAGTGGAATGGACACCGCGATGCCCTGACTCGAAATAAGGCCGGATATCCCTGCAGTGACTGGAATGCAGGCTCGTCTTGCATCTCCCAAGACGAAAGGGTGTCTGAATCCCCTGTGGAGACCACAGAGAAAGACCTAGTTCCCCACCTCATCGCGACAGGAGGCCTCAAATCCTTTGAAAACTCCAGAGGTACGCGGAGATCAGTGCCTCCAAAGGAGACGATGCCTGACTCCTCGTGAAACTTGATAGGAGACCCAGGATTCCTGTGGCACGTTGAAAGGGACACTTGGTCTCCCGTCTCAGCTGGAGAGGCGTCCCAATTGCCCTGCCAAGCCTCGAGGAGAATCCAGAGTTGTTCCTTGCAACTAGGCAGGAGTCCTGACGTCGCTGAAGAAACACGTGGGTGGAAGGGCCATCCCCGTCGTAACTCGAGAATATACCCCAGGTTCCCGCCGCAACTCGAGAAAAACCATGAGACTTCCCCCTCGCCGCGAGATGAGGCCCGATTCCCCTGCACTGCGTGCAGAGCAATTCCGTGTTGCACATCACACATGAAAGGAGCCTTGATTTCCTTGATGGCACTCCAGAGAAACCCCAAGAACACTGTTTCAAGGATAGAGGGATCCTGAGGTCACTGTAGCAACACGAAAGAGCTCCGTGGGCCAAAAATCAACTCGAGATGAGAGGTTAGTCCCTGGCTTCGACTCCTGAGGAATACCACCTTACCACAAGCACCTCAAGAGGAGGCTTCTCTCAGCTCTAGGTATGTGAGAGGGACCCTGAGTTTGCGGCCTCAAGTGGAATGGACACCGCGATGCCCTGACGCGAAATAAGGCTGGATATCCCTGACGGGACTTGAATGCAGGCTCGTCTTGCATCTCCCAAGATGAAAGGATGTCTGAATCCCCTGTGGAGACCACAGAGAAAGACCTAGTTCCCTACCTCATCGCGACCGGAGGCCTCACATCCTTTGAAAACTCCAGAGGTACGCGGAGATCAGTGCATCCAAAGGAGACGATGCCTGACTCCTCGTGAAACTTGATAGGAGTCCCAGGATTCCTGTGGCACGTGGAAAGGGACCCTTGGTCTCCCGCCTCAGCTGGAGAGGCGTCCCAATTGCCTTGCCAAGCCTCGAGGAGAATCCCGAGTTGTGTCTCGCAACTAGGCAAGAGTCCTGACGTGGCTGAACAAACACGTGTGTGGAAGGGCCATCCCCGTCGTAACTCGAGAATATACCCCAGGTTCCCGCCGCAACTCGAGAAAAACCATGAGATTTCCCCCTCGCCGCGAGATGAGGCCCGATTCCCCTGCACTGCGTGCAGAGCAATTCTGTGTTGCACATCACACATGAAAGGAGCCTGGATTTCCTTCATGGCACTCCAGAGAAACCCCAAGAACACTGTTTCAAGGCTAGAGGGATCCTGAGGTCACTGTAGCAACACGAAAGAGCTCCGTCGGCCAAAAATCAACTCGAGATGAGAGGTTAGTCCCTGGCTTCGACTCCAGAGGAATACCACCTTACCAAAAGCACCTCAAGAGGAGGCTTCTCTCAGCTCTAGGTATGTGAGAGGGACCCTGAGTTTGCGGCCTCAAGTGGAATGGACACCGCGATGCCCTGACTCGAAATAAGACCGGATATTCCTGCACTGACTGGAATGCAGGCTCGTCTTGCATCTCCCAAGACGAAAGGGTGTCTGAATCCCCTGTGGAGACCACAGAGAAAGACCTAGTTCCCCACCTCATCGCGACAGGAGGCCTCAAATCCTTTGAAAACTCCAGAGGTATGCGGAGATCAGTGCCTCCAAAGGAGACGATGCCTGACTCCTCGTGAAACTTGATAGGAGACCCAGGATTCCTGTGGCACGTGGAAAGGGACCCTTGGTCTCCCGTCTCAGCTGGAGAGGCGTCCCAATTGCCCTGCAAAGCCTCGAGGAGAATCCCGAGTTGTCCCTCGCAACTAGGCAGGAGTCCTGACATGGCTGAACACACACGTGTGTGGAAGGGCCATCCCCGTCGTAACTCGAGAATATACCCCAGGTTCCCGCCGCAACTCGAGAAAAACCATGAGACTTCCCCCTCACCGCGAGATGAGGCCCGATTCCCCTGCACTGCTTGCAGAGCAATTCCGTGTTGCACATCACACATGAAAGGAGCCTTGATTTCCTTGATGGCACTCCAGAGAAACCCCAAGAACACTGTTTCAAGGCTAGAGGGATCCTGAGGTCACTGTAGCAACACGAAAGAGCTCCGTGGACCAAGAATCAACACGAGATGAGAGGTTAGTCCCTGGCTTCGACTCCTGAGGAATACCACCTTACCACAAGCACCTCAAGAGGAGGCTTCTCTCAGCTCTAGGTATGTGAGAGGGATCCTGAGTTTGCGGCCTCAAGTGGAATGGACACCGCGATGCCCTGACTCGAAATAAGGCCGGATATCCCTGCAGTGACTTGAATGCAGGCTCGTCTTGCATCTCCCAAGAAGAAAGGATGTCTGAATCCCCTGTGGAGGCCACAGAGAAAGACCTAGTTCCCCACCTCATCGCGACCGGAGGCCTCACATCCTTTGAAAACTCCAGAGGTACGTGGAGATCAGTGCCTCCAAAGGAGACGACGCCTGACTCCTCGTGAAACTTGATAGGAGTCCCAGGATTCTTGTGGCACGTGGAAAGGGACCCTTGGTCTCCCGCCTCAGCTGGAGAGGCGTTCCAATTGCCCTGCCAAGCCTCGAGGAGAATCCCGAGTTGTCCCTCGCAACTAGGCAGGAGTCCTGACGTGGCTGAACACACACGTGGGTGGAAGGGCCATCCCCGTCGTAACTCGAGAATATACCCCAGGTTCCCGCCGCAACTCGAGAAAAACCATTAGACTTCCCCCTCGATGCGAGATGAGGCCCGATTCCCCTGTACTGCGTGCACAGCAATTCCGTCTTGCACATCACACATGAAAGGAGCCTTGATTTCCTTGATGGCACTCCAGAGAAACCCCAAGAACACTGTTTCAAGGATAGAGGGATCCTGAGGTCACTGTAGCAACACGAAAGAACTCTGTGGACCAAAAATCAACTCGATAAGAGAGGTTAGTCCCTGGATTCGTCTCCAGAGGAATACCACCTTACCACAAGCACCTCAAGAGGAGGCTTCTCTCAGCTCTAGGTATGTGAGAGGGACCCTGAGTTTGCGGCCTCAAGTGGAATGGACACCACGATGCCCTGATTCGAAATAAGGCCGGATATCCCTGCCGTGACTTCAATGCAGGCTCGTTTTGCATCTCCCAGGACGAAAGGATGTCTGAATCCCCTGTGGAAAGCACAGAGAAAGACTTAGTTCCCCACCTCATCGCGACCGATAGCCTCACATCCTTTGAAAACTCCAGAGGTACGCGGAGATCAGTGCCTCCAAAGGAGACGATGCCTGACTCCTCGTGAAACTTGATAGGAGTCCCAGGATTCCTGTGGCACTTGGAAAGGGACACTTGGTCTCCCGCCTCAGCTGGAGAGGCGTCCCAATTGCCCTGCCAAGCCTCGAGGAGAATCCAGAGTTGTCCCTCGCAACTAGGCAGGAGTCCTGACGTCGCTGAGGAAACACGTGGGTGGAAGGGCCAACCCCGTCGTAACTCGAGAATATACCCCAGGTTCCCGCCGCAACTCGAGAAAAACCATGAGACTTCCCCTCGATGCGAGATGAGGCCCGATTCCCCTGCACTGCGTGCAGAGCAATTCCGTGTTGCACATCACACATGAAAAGAGCCTTGATTTCCTTGATGGCACTCCATAGAAACCCCAAGAACACTATTTCAAGGCTAGAGGGATCCTGAGGTCACTGTAGCAACACGAAAGAGCTCCGTGGGCCAAAAATCAACTCGAGATGAGAGGTTAGTCCCTGGCTTCGACTTCAGAGGAATACCACCTTACCACAAGAACCGCAAGAGGAGGCTTCTCTCAGCTCTAGGTATGTGAGAGGGACCCTGAGTTTGCGGCCTCAAGTGGAATGGACACCGCGATGCCCTGACGCGAAATAAGGCTGGATATTCCTGCAGGGACTTGAATGCAGGCTCGTCTTGCATCTCCCAAGATGAAAGGATGTCTGAATCCCCTGTGGAGACCACAGAGAAAGACCTAGTTCCCCACCTCATCGCGACCGGAGGCCTCACATCCTTTGAAAACTCCAGAGGTACGCGGAGATCAGTGCCTCCAAAGGAGACGATGCCTGACTCCTCGTGAAACTTGATAAGAGTCCCAGGATTCCTGTGGCACGTGGAAAGGGACCCTTGGTCTCCCGCCTCAGCTGGAGAGGCGTCCCAATTGCCTTGCCAAGCCTCGAGGAGAATCCCGAGTTGTGTCTCGCAACTAGGCAAGAGTCCTGACGTGGCGGAACAAACACGTGTGTTGAAGGGCCATCCCCGTCGTAACTCGAGAATATACCCCAGGTTCCCGCCGCAACTCGAGAAAAACCATGAGACTTCCCCCTCGCCGCGAGATGAGGCCCGATTCCCCTGCACTGCGTGCAGAGCAATTCCGTGTTGCACATCACACATGAAAGGAGCCTTGATTTCCTTGATGGCACTCCAGAGAAACCCCAAGAACACTGTTTCAAGGCTAGAGGGATCCTGAGGTCACTGTAGCAACACGAAAGAGCTCCGTGGACCAAGAATCAACACGAGATGAGAGGTTAGTCCCTGGCTTCGACTCCTGAGGAATACCACCTTACCACAAGCACCTCAAGAGGAGGCTTCTCTCAGCTCTAGGTATGTGAGAGGGATCCTGAGTTTGCGGCCTCAAGTGGAATGGACACCGCGATGCCCTGACGCGAAATAAGGCCGGATATCCCTGCAGTGTCTTGAATGCAGGCTCGTCTTGCATTTCCCAAGAAGGAAGGATGTCTGAATCCCCTGTGGAGACCACAGAGAAACACCTAGTTCCCCACCTCATCGCGACCGGAGGCCTCACATCCTTTGAAAACTCCAGAGGTACGCGGAGATCAGTGCCTCCAAAGGAGACGATGCCTGACTCCTCGTGAAACTTGATAGGAGTCCCAGGATTCCTGTGGCACGTGGAAAGGGACCCTTGGTCTCCCGCCTCAGCTGGAGAGGCGTCCCAATTGCCTTGCCAAGCCTCGAGGAGAATCCCGAGTTGTGTCTCGCAACTAGGCAAGAGTCCTGACGTGGCTGAACAAACACGTGTGTGGAAGGGCCATCCCCGTCGTAACTCGAGAATATACCACAGGTTCCCGCCGCAACTCGAGAAAAACCATGAGACTTCCCCCTCGCCGCGAGATGAGGCCCGATTCCCCTGCACTGCGTGCAGAGCAATTCCGTGTTGCACATCACACATGAAAGGAGCCTTGATTTCCTTCATGGCACTCCAGAGAAACCCCAAGAACACTGTTTCAAGGCTAGAGGGATCCTGAGGTCACTGTAGCAACACGAAAGAGCTCCGTGGACCAAAAATCAACTCGAGATGAGAGGTTAGTCCCTGACTTCGACTCCAGAGGAATACCACCTTACCACAAGCACCTCAAGAGGAGGCTTCTCTCAGCTCTAGGTATGTGAGAGGGACCCTGAGTTTGCGGCCTCAAGTGGAATGGACACCGGGATGCCCTGACTCGAAATAAGGCCGGATATCCCTGCAGTGACTGGAATGCAGGCTCGTCTTGCATCTCCCAAGACGAAAGGGTGTCTGAATCCCCTGTGGAGACCACAGAGAAAGACCTAGTTCTCCACCTCATCGCGACAGGAGGCCTCAAATCCTTTGAAAATTCCAGAGGTATGCGGAGATCAGTGCCTCCAAAGGAGACGATGCCTGACTCCTCGTGAAACTTGATAGGAGACCCAGGATTCCTGTGGCACGTGGAAAGGGACCCTTGGTCTCCCGTCTCAGCTGGAGAGGCGTCCCAATTGCCCTGCAAAGCCTCGAGGAGAATCCCGAGTTGTCCCTCGCAACTAGGCAGGAGTCCTGACATGGCTGAACACACACGTGTGTGGAAGGGCCATCCCCGTCGTAACTCGAGAATATACCCCAGGTTCCCGCCGCAACTCGAGAAAAACCATGAGACTTCCCCCTCGCCGCGAGATGAGGCCCGATTCCCCTGCACTGCGTGCAGTGCAATTCCGTGTTGCACATCACACATGAAAGGAGCCTTGATTTCCTTGATGGCACTCCAGAGAAACCCCAAGAACACTGTTTCAAGGCTAGAGGGGTCCTGAGGTCACTGTAGCAACACGAAAGAGCTCCGTGGACCAAGAATCAACATGAGATGAGAGGTTAGTCCCTGTCTTCGACTCCTGAGTAATACCACCTTACCACAAGCACCTCAAGAGGAGGCTTCTCTCAGCTCTAGGTATGTGAGAGGGATCCTGAGTTTGCGGCCTCAAGTGGAATGGACACCGCGAAGCCCTGACTCGAAATAAGGCCGGATATCCCTGCAGTGACTGGAATGCAGGCTCGTCTTGCATCTCCCAAGAAGAAAGGATGTCTGAATCCCTTGTGGAGACCACAGAGAAAGACCTAGTTCCCCACCTCATCGCGACCGGAGGACTCACATCTTTTGAAAACTCCAGAGGTACGTGGAGATCAGTGCCTCCAAAGGAGACGATGCCTGACTCCTCGTGAAACTTGATAGGAGTCCCAGGATTTTGGTGGCACGTGGAAAGGGACTCTTGGTCTCCCGCCTCAGCTGGAGAGGCGTTCCAATTGCCCTGCCAAGCCTCGAGGAGAATCCCGAGTTGTCCCTCGCAACTAGGCAGGTGTCCTGACGTGGCTGAACAAACACGTGGGTGGAAGGGCCATCCCCGTCGTAACTCGAGAATATACCCCAGGTTCCCGCCGCAACTCGAGAAAAACCATGAGACTTCCCCCTCGATGCGAGATGGGGCCCGATTCCCCTGTACTGCGTGCAGAGCAATTCCGTCTTGCACATCACACATGAAAGGAGCCTTGATTTCCCTGATGGCACTCCAGAGAAACCCCAAGAACACTGTTTCAAGGATAGAGGGATCCTGAGGTCACTGTAGCAACACGAAAGAACTCTGTGAACCAAAAATCAACTCGAAAAGAGAGGTTAGTCCCTGGATTCGTCTCCAGAGGAATACCATCTTACCACAAGCACCTCAAGAGGAGGCTTCTCTCAGCTCTAGGTATGTGAGAGGGACCCTGAGTTTGCGGCCTCAAGTGGAATGGACACCGCGATGCCCTGACTCGAAAAAAGGCCGGATATCCCTGCAGTGACTTCAATGCAGGCTCGTCTTGCATCTCCCAGGACGAAAGGGTGTCTGAATCCCCTGTGGAAAGCACAGAGAAAGACTTAGTTCCCCACCTCATCGCGACCGATAGCCTCACATCCTTTGAAAACTCCAGAGGTACGCGGAGATCAGTGCCTCCAAAGGAGACGATGCCTGACTCCTCGTGAAACTTGATAGGAGTCCCAGGATTCCTGTGGCACTTGGAAAGGGACACTTGGTCTCCCGCCTCAGCTGGAGAGGCGTCCCAATTGCCCTGCCAAGCCTCGAGGAGAATCCAGAGTTGTCCCTCGCAACTAGGCAGGAGTCCTGACGTGGCTGAAGAAACACGTGGGTGGAAGGGCCATCCCCGTCGTAACTCGAGAATATACCCCAGGTTCCCACCGCAACTCGAGAAAAACCATGAGACTTCCCCCTCGCCGCGAGATGAGGCCCGATTCCCCTGCACTGCGTGCAGAGCAATTCCGTGTTGCACATCACACATGAAAGGAGCCTTGATTTCCTTGATGGCACTCCAGAGAAACCCCAAGAACACTGTTTCAAGGCTAGAGGGATCCTGAGGTCACTGTAGCAACACGAAAGAGCTCCGTGGGCCAAAAATCAACTCGAGATGAGAGGTTATTCCCTGGCTTCGACTCCAGAGGAATACCACCTTACCACAAGCACCTCAAGAGGAGGCTTCTCTCAGCTCTAGGTATGTGAGAGGGACCCTGAGTTTGCGGCCTCAAGTGGAATGGACACCGTGATGCCCTGACTCGAAATAAGGCCGGATATCCCTGCAGTGACTGGAATGCAGGCTCGTCTTGCATCTCCCAAGACGAAAGGGTGTCTGAATCCCCTGTGGAGACCACAGAGAAAGACCTAGTTCCCCACCTCATCGCGACCGGAGGCCTCACATCCTTTGAAAACTCCAGAGGTACGCGGAGATCAGTGCCTCCAAAGGAGACGATGCCTGACTCCTCGTGAAACTTGATAGGAGTCCCAGGGTTCCTGTGGCACGTGGAAAGGGACACTTGGTCTCCCGCCTCAGCTGGAGAGGCGTTCCAATTGCCTTGCCAAGCCTCGAGGAGAATCCCGAGTTGTCCCTCGCAACTAGGCAAGAGTCCTGACCTGGCTGAACAAACACGTGTGTGGAAGGGCCATCCCCGTCGTAACTCGAGAATATACCCCAGGTTCCCGTCGCAACTCGAGAAAAACCATGAGACTTCCCCCTCGCCGCGAGATGAGGCCCGATTCCCCTGCACTGCGTGCAGAGCAATTCTGTGTTGCACATCACACATGAAAGGAGCCTTGATTTCCTTCATGGCACTCCAGAGAAACCCCAAGAACACTGTTTCAAGGCTAGAGGGATCCTGAGGTCACTGTAGCAACACGAAAGAGCTCCGTGGACCAAAAATCAACTCGAGATGAGAGGTTAGTCCCTGGCTTCGACTCCAGAGGTATACCACCTAACCACAAGCACCTCAAGAGGAGGCTTCTCTCAGCTCTAGGTATGTGAGAGGGACCCTGAGTTTGCGGCCTCAAGTGGAATGGACACCGCGATGCCCTGACTCGAAATAAGGCCGGATATCCCTGCAGTGACTGGAATGCAGGCTCGTCTTGCATCTCCCAAGACGAAAGGGTGTCTGAATCCCCTGTGGAGACCACAGAGAAAGACCTAGTTCCCCACCTCATCGCGACAGGAGGCCTCAAATCCTTTGAAAACTCCAGAGGTATGCGGAGATCAGTGCCTCCAAAGGAGACGATGCCTGACTCCTCATGAAACTTGATAGGAGACCCAGGATTCCTGTGGCACGTGGAAAGGGACCCTTGGTCTCCCGTCTCAGCTGGAGAGGCGTCCCAATTGCCCTGCCAAGCCTCGAGGAGAATCCAGAGTTGTCCCTCGCAACTAGGCAGGAGTCCTGACATGGCTGAACACACACGTGTGTGGAAGGGCCATCCCCGTCGTAACTCGAGAATATACCCCAGGTTCCCACCGCAACTCGAGAAAAACCATGAGACTTCTCCCTCGCCGCGAGATGAGGCCCGATTCCCCTGCACTGCGTGCAGAGCAATTCTGTGTTGCACATCACACATGAAAGGAGCCTTGATTTCCTTGATGGCACTCCAGAGAAACCCCAAGAACACTGTTTCAAGGCTAGAGGGATCCTGAGGTCACTGTAGCAACACGAAAGAGCTCCGTGGACCAAGAATCAACACGAGAAGAGAGGTTAGTCCCTGGCTTCGACTCCTGAGGAATACCACCTTACCACAAGCACCTCAAGAGGAGGGTTCTCTCAGCTCTAGGTATGTGAGAGGGACCCTGAGTTTGCGGCCTCAAGTGGAATGGACACCGCGATGCCCTGACTCGAAATAAGGCCGGATATCCCTGCAGTGACTGGAATGCAGGCTCGTCTTGCATCTCCCAAGACGAAAGGGTGTCTGAATCCCCTGTGGAGACCACAGAGAAAGACCTCGTTCCCCACCTCATCGCGACAGGAGGCCTCAAATCCTTTGAAAACTCCAGAGGTATGCGGAGATCAGTGCCTCCAAAGAAGACGATGCCTGACTCCTCGTGAAACTTGATAGGAGACCCAGGATTCCTGTGGCACGTGGAAAGGGACACTTGGTCTCCCGCCTCAGCTGGAGAGGCGTTCCAATTGCCCTGCCAAGCCTCGAGGAGAATCCCGAGTTGTCCCTCGCAACTAGGCAGGAGTCCTGACGTGGCTGAACAAACACGTGGGTGGAAGGGACATCCCCGTCGTAACTCGAGAATATACCCCAGGTTCCCGCCGCAACTCGAGAAAAACCATGAGACTTCCCCCTCGATGCGAGATGAGGCCCGATTCCCGTGTACTGCGTGCGGAGCAATTCCGTCTTGCACATCACACATGAAAGGAGCCTTGATTTCCTTGATGGCACTCCAGAGAAACCCCAAGAACACTGTTTCAAGGATAGAGGGATCCTGAGGTCACTGTAGCAACACGAAAGAACTCTGTGGACCAAAAATCAACTCGAAAAGAGAGGTTAGTCCCTGGATTCGTCTCCAGAGGAATACCACCTTACCACAAGCACCTCAAGAGGAGGCTTCTCTCAGCTCTAGGTATGTGAGAGGGACCCTGAGTTTGCGGCCTCAAGTGGAATGGACACCGCGATGCCCTGACTCGAAATAAGGCCGGATATCCCTGCAGTGACTTCAATGCAGGCTCGTCTTGCATCTCCCAGGACGAAAGGATGTCTGAATCCCCTGTGGACAGCACAGAGAAAGACTTAGTTCCCCACCTCATCGCGACCGATAGCCTCACATCCTTTGAAAACTCCAGAGGTATGCGGAGATCAGTGCCTCCAAAGGAGACGATGCCTGACTCCTCGTGAAACTTGATAGGAGTCCCAGGATTCCTGTGGCACTTGGAAAGGGACACTTGGTCTCCCGCCTCAGCTGGAGAGGCGTCCCAGTTGCCCTGCCAAGCCTCGAGGAGAATCCAGAGTTGTCCCTCGCAACTAGGCAGGAGTCCTGACGTCGCTGAAGAAACACGTGGGTGGAAGGGCCATCCCCGTCGTAACTCGAGAATATACCCCAGGTTCCCGCCGCAACTCGAGAAAAACCATGAGACTTCCCCCTCGCCGCGAGATGAGGCCCGATTCCCCTGCACTGCGTGCAGAGCAATTCTGTGTTGCACATCACACATGAAAGGAGCCTTGATTTCCTTGATGGCACTCCAGAGAAACCCCAAGAACACTGTTTCAAGGCTAGAGGGATCCTGAGGTCACTGTAGCAACACGAAAGAGCTCCGTGGACCAAAAATCAACTCGAGATGAGAGGTTAGTCCCTGGCTTCGACTCCAGAGGAATACCACCTTACCACAAGCACCTCAAGAGGAGGCTTCTCTCAGCTCTAGGTATGTGAGAGGGACCCTGAGTTTGCGGCCTAAAGTGGAATGGGCATCGCGATGCCCTGACTCGAAATAAGGCCGGATATCCCTGCAGTGACTGGAATGCAGGCTCGTCTTGCATCTCCCAAGACGAAAGGGTGTCTGAATCCCCTTTGGAGACCACAGAGAAAGACCTAGTTCCCCACCTCATCGCGACAGGAGGCCTCACATCCTTTGAAAACTACAGAGGTATGTGGAGATCAGTGCCTCCAAAGGAGACGATGCCTGACTCCTCGTGAAACTTGATAGGAGACCCAGGATTCCTGTGGCAATTGGAAAGGGACCCTTGGTCTCCCGTCTCAGCTGGAGTGGCGTCCCAATTGCCCTGCCAAGCCTCGAGGAGAATCCCGAGTTGTCCCTCGCAACTAGGCAGGAGTCCTGACGTCGCTGAAGAAACACGTGGGTGGAAGGGCCATCCCCGTCATAACTCGAGAATATACCCCAGGTTCCCACCGCAACTCGAGAAAAACCATGAGACTTCCCCCTCGATGCGAGATGAGGCCCGATTCCCCTGCACTGCGTGCAGAGCAATTCCGTGTTGCACATCACACATGAAAGGAACTTTGATTTCCTTGATGGCACTCCAGAGAAACCCCAAGAACACTGTTTCAAGGCTAGAGGGATCCTGAGGTCACTGTAGCAACAGGAAAGTGCTCCGTGGACCAAGAATCAACACGAGATGAGAGGTTAGTCCCTGGCTTCGACTCCTGAGGAATACCACCTTACCACAAGCACCTCAAGAGGAGGCTTCTCTCAGCTCTAGGTATGTGAGAGGGATCCTGAGTTTGCGGCCTCAAGTGGAATGGACACCGCGATGCCCTGACTCGAAATAAGGCCCGATATCCCTGCAGTGACTGGAATGCAGGCTCGTCTTGCATCTCCCAAGACGAAAGGGTGTCTGAGTCCCCTGTGGAGACCACAGAGAAAGACCTAGTTCCCCACCTCATCGCGACAGGAGGCCTCAAATCCTTTGAAAACTCCAGAGGTATGCGGAGATCAGTGCCTCCAAAGCAGACGATGCCTGACTCCTCGCGAAACTTGATAGGAGACCCAGGATTCCTGTGGCACGTGGAAAGGGACCCTTGGTCTCCCGTCTCAGCTGGAGAGGCGTTCCAATTGCCCTGCCAAGCCTCGAGGAGAATCCCGAGTTGTCCCTCGCAACTAGGCAGGAGTCCTGACATGGCTGAACACACACGGGTGTGGAAGGGCCATCCCCGTCGTAACTCGAGAATATACCCCAGGTTCCCGCCGCAACTCGAGAAAAACCATGAGACTTCCCCCTCGCCGCGAGATGAGGCCCGATTCCCCTGCACTGCGTGCAGTGCAATTCCGTGTTGCACATCACACATGAAAGGAGCCTTGATTTCCTTGATGGCACTCCAGAGAAACCCCAAGAACACTGTTTCAAGGCTAGAGGGATCCTGAGGTCACTGTAGCAACACGAAAGAGCTCCGTGGACCAAGAATCAACATGAGATGAGAGGTTAGTCCCTGGCTTCGACTCCTGAGGAATACCACCTTACCACAAGCACCTCAAGAGGAGGCTTCTCTCAGCTCTAGGTATGTGAGAGGGATCCTGAGTTTGCGGCCTCAAGTGGAATGGACACCGCGATGCCCTGACTCGAAATAAGGCCGGATATCCCTGCAGTGACTGGAATGCAGGCTCGTCTTGCATCTCCCAAGAAGAAAGGATGTCTGAATCCCTTGTGGAGACCACAGAGAAAGACCTAGTTCCCCACCTCATCGCGACCGGAGGACTCACATCTTTTGAAAACTCCAGAGGTACGTGGAGATCAGTGCCTCCAAAGGAGACGATGCCTGACTCCTCGTGAAACTTGATAGGAGTCCCAGGATTTTGGTGGCACGTGGAAAGGAACTCTTGGTCTCCCGCCTCAGCTGGAGAGGCGTTCCAATTGCCCTGCCAAGCCTCGAGGAGAATCCCGAGTTGTCCCTCGCAACTAGGCAGGTGTCCTGACGTGGCTGAACAAACACGTGGGTGGAAGGGCCATCCCCATCGTAACTCGAGAATATACCCCAGGTTGCCGCCGCAACTCGAGAAAAACCATGAGACTTCCCCCTCGATGCGAGATGGGGCCCGATTCCCCTGTACTGCGTGCAGAGCAATTCCGTCTTGCACATCACACATGAAAGGAGCCTTGATTTCCTTGATGGCACTCCAGAGAAACCCCAAGAACACTGTTTCAAGGCTAGAGGGATCCTGAGGTCACTGTAGCAACACGAAAGAACTCTGCGAACCAAAAATCAACTCGAAAAGAGAGGTTAGTCCCTGGATTCGTCTCCAGAGGAATACCATCTTACCACAAGCACCTCAAGAGGAGGCTTCTCTCAGCTCTAGGTATGTGAGAGGGACCCTGAGTTTGCGGCCTCAAGTGGAATGGACACCGCGATGCCCTGACTCGAAATAAGGCCGGATATCCCTGCAGTGACTTCAATGCAGGCTCGTCTTGCATCTCCCAGGACGAAAGGATGTCTGAATCCCCTGTGGAAAGCACAGAGAAAGACTTAGTTCCCCACCTCATCGCGACCGATAGCCTCACATCCTTTGAAAACTCCAGAGGTACGCGAAGATCAGTGCCTCCAAAGGAGACGATGCCTGACTCCTCGTGAAACTTGATAGGAGTCCCAGGATTCCTGTGGCACTTGGAAAGGGACACTTGGTCTCCCGCCTCAGCTGGTGAGGCGTCCCAATTGCCCTGCCAAGCCTCGAGGAGAATACCGAGTTGTCCCTCGCAACTAGGCAGGAGTCCTGACGTCGCTGAAGAAACACGTGGGTGGAAGGGCCATCCCCGTCGTAACTCGAGAATATACCCCAGGTTCCCGCCGCAACTCGAGAAAAACCATGAGACTTCCCCCTCGCCGCGAGATGAGGCCCGATTCCCCTGCACTGCGTGCAGAGCAATTCCGTGTTGCACATCACACATGAAAGGAGCCTTGATTTCCTTGATGGCACTCCAGAGAAACCCCAAGAACACTGTTTCAAGGCTAGAGGGATCCTGAGGTCACTGTAGCAACACGAAAGAGCTCCGTGGGCCAAAAATCAACTCGAGATGAGAGGTTATTCCCTGGCTTCGACTCCAGAGGAATACCACCTTACCACAAGCACCTCAAGAGGAGGCTTCTCTCAGCTCTAGGTATGTGAGAGGGACCCTGAGTTTGCGGCCTCAAGTGGAATGGACACCGCGATGCCCTGACTCGAAATAAGGCCGGATATCCCTGCAGTGACTGGAATGCAGGCTCGTCTTGCATCTCCCAAGACGAAAGGGTGTCTGAATCCCCTGTGGAGACCACAGAGAAAGACCTAGTTCCCCACCTCATCGCGACCGGAGGCCTCACATCCTTTGAAAACTCCAGAGGTACGCGGAGATCAGTGCCTCCAAAGGAGACGATGCCTGACTCCTCGTGAAACTTGATAGGAGTCCCAGGATTCCTGTGGCACGTGGAAAGGGACACTTGGTCTCCCGCCTCAGCTGGAGAGGCGTTCCAATTGCCTTGCCAAGCCTCGAGGAGAATCCCGAGTTGTCCCTCGCAACTAGGCAAGAGTCCTGACCTGGCTGAACAAACACGTGTGTGGAAGGGCCATCCCCGTCGTAACTCGAGAATATACCCCAGGTTCCCGTCGCAACTCGAGAAAAACCATGAGACTTCCCCCTCGCCGCGAGATGAGGCCCGATTCCCCTGCACTGCGTGCAGAGCAATTCTGTGTTGCACATCACACATGAAAGGAGCCTTGATTTCCTTCATGGCACTCAAGAGAAACCCCAAGAACACTGTTTCAAGGCTAGAGGGATCCTGAGGTCACTGTAGCAACACGAAAGAGCTCCGTGGACCAAAAATCAACTCGAGATGAGAGGTTAGTCCCTGGCTTCGATTCCAGAGGTATACCACCTAACCACAAGCACCTCAAGAGGAGGCTTCTCTCAGCTCTAGGTATGTGAGAGGGACCCTGAGTTTGCGGCCTCAAGTGGAATGGACACCGCGATGCCCTGACTCGAAATAAGGCCGGATATCCCTGCAGTGACTGGAATGCAGGCTCGTCTTGCATCTCCCAAGACGAAAGGGTGTCTGAATCCCCTGTGGAGACCACAGAGAAAGACCTAGTTCCCCACCTCATCGCGACAGGAGGCCTCAAATCCTTTGAAAACTCCAGAGGTATGCGGAGATCAGTGCCTCCAAAGGAGACGATGCCTGACTCCTCATGAAACTTGATAGGAGACCCAGGATTCCTGTGGCACGTGGAAAGGGACCCTTGGTCTCCCGTCTCAGCTGGAGAGGCGTCCCAATTGCCCTGCCAAGCCTCGAGGAGAATCCAGAGTTGTCCCTCGCAACTAGGCAGGAGTCCTGATATGGCTGAACACACACGTGTGTGGAAGGGCCATCCCCGTCGTAACTCGAGAATATACCCCAGGTTCCCACCGCAACTCGAGAAAAACCATGAGACTTCTCCCTCGCCGCGAGATGAGGCCCGATTCCCCTGCACTGCGTGCAGAGCAATTCCGTGTAGCACATCACACATGAAAGGAGCCTTGATTTCCTTGATGGCACTCCAGAGAAACCCCAAGAACACTGTTTCAAGGCTAGAGGGATCCTGAGGTCACTGTAGCAACACGAAAGAGCTCCGTGGACCAAGAATCAACACGAGAAGAGAGGTTAGTCCCTGGCTTCGACTCCTGAGGAATACCACCTTACCACAAGCACCTCAAGAGGAGGCTTCTCTCAGCTCTAGGTATGTGAGAGGGATCCTGAGTTTGCGGCCTCAAGTGGAATGGACACCGCGATGCCCTGACTCGAAATAAGGCCGGATATCCCTGCAGTGACTTGAATGCAGGCTCGTCTTGCATCTCCCAAGAAGAAAGGATTTCTGAATCCCCTGTGGAGACCACAGAGAAACACCTAGTTCCCCAGCTCATCGCGACCGGAGGCCTCACATCCTTTGAAAACTCCAGAGGTACGCGGAGATCAGTGCCTCCAAAGGAGACGATGCCTGACTCCTCGTGAAACTTGATAGGAGTCCCAGGATTCTTGTGGCACGTGGAAAGGGACCCTTGGTCTCCCGACTCAGCTGGAGAGGCGGTCCAATTGCCCTGCCAAGCCTCGAGGAGAATCCAGAGTTGTCCCTTGCAACTAGGCAGGATTCCTGACGTGGCTGAACAAACACGTGGGTGGAAGGGCCATCCCCGTCGTAACTCGAGAATATACCCCAGGTTCCCGCCGCAACTCGAGAAAAACCATGAGACTTGCCCCTCGATGCGAGATGAGGCCCGATTCCCCTGTACTGCGTGCAGAGCAATTCCGTGTTGCACATCACACATGAAAGGAGCCTTGATTTCCTTGATGGCACTCCAGAGAAACCCCAAGAACACTGTTTCAAGGATAGAGGGATCCTGAGGTCACTGTAGCAACACGAAAGAACTCTGTGGACCAAAAATCAACTCGAAAAGAGAGGTTAGTCCCTGGATTCGTCTCCAGAGGAATACCACCTTACCACAAGCACCTCAAGAGGAGGCTTCTCTCAGCTCTAGGTATGTGAGAGGGACCCTGAGTTTGCGGCCTCAAGTGGAATGGACACCGCGATGCCCTGACTCGAAATAAGGCCGGATATCCCTGCAGTGACTTCAATGCAGGCTCGTCTTGCATCTCCCAGGACGAAAGGATGTCTGAATCCCCTGTGGAAAGCACAGAGAAAGACTTAGTTCCCCACCTCATCGCGACCAATAGCCTCACATCCTTTGAAAACTCCAGAGGTACGCGGAGATGAGTGCCTCCAAAGGAGACGATGCCTGACTCCTCGTGAAACTTGATAGGAGTCCCAGGATTCCTGTGGCACTTGGAAAGGGACAGTTGGTCTCCCGCCTCAGCTGGAGAGGCGTCCCAATTGCCCTGCCAAGCCTCGAGGAGAATCCAGAGTTGTCCCTCGCAACTAGGCAGGAGTCTTGACGTCGCTGAAGAAACACGTGTGTGGAAGGGCCATCCTCGTCGTAACTCGAGAATATACCCCAGGTTCCCGCCGCAACTCGAGAAAAACCATGAGACTTCCCCCTCGCCGCGAGATGAGGCCCGATTGCCCTGCACTGCGTGCAGAGCAATTCCGTCTTGCACATCACACATGAAAGGAGCCTTGATTTCCTTGATGGTACTCCAGAGAAACCCCAAGAACACTGTTTCAAGGCTAGAGGGATCCTGAGGTCACTGTAGCAACACGAAAGAGCTCCGTGGGCCAAAAATCAACTCTAGATGAGAGGTTAGTCCCTGGCTTCGACTCCAGAGGAATACCACCTTACCACAAGCACCTCAAGAGGAGGCTTCTCTCAGCTCTAGGTATGTGAGAGGGACCCTGAGTTTGCGGCCTCAAGTGGAATGGACACCGCGATGCCCTGACGCGAAATAAGGCTGGATATCCCTGCAGTGACATGAATGCAGGCTCGTCTTGCATCTCCCAAGATGAAAGGATGTTTGAATCCCCTGTGGAGACCACAGAGAAAGACCTAGTTCCCCACCTCATCGCGACCGGAGGCCTCACATCCTTTGAAAACTCCAGAGGTACGCGGAGATCAGTGCCTCCAAAGGAGACGATGCCTGACTCCTCGATAAACTTGATAGGAGTCCCAGGATTCCTGTGGCACGTGGAAAGGGACCCTTGGTCTCCCGCCTCAGCTGCAGAGGCGTCCCAATTGCCTTGCCAAGCCTCGAGGAGAATCCCGAGTTGTGTCTCGCAACTAGGCAAGAGTCCTCAAGTGGCTGAACAAACACGTGTGTGGAAGGGCCATCCCCGTCGTAACTCGAGAATATATCCCAGGTTCCCGCCGCAACTCGAGAAAAACCATGAGACTTCCCCCTCGCCGCGAGATGAGGCCCGATTCCCCTGCACTGCGTGCAGAGCAATTCTGTGTAGCACATCACACATGAAAGGAGCCTTGATTTCCTTTATGGAACTCCAGAGAAACCTCAAGAACACTGTTTCAAGGCTAGAGGGATCCTGAGGTCACTGTAGCAACACGAAAGAGCTCCGTGGACCAAAAATCAACTCGAGATGAGAGGTTAGTCCCTGGCTTCGTCTCCAGAGGAATACCACCTTACCACAAGCACCTCAAGAGGAGGCTTCTCTCAGCTCTAGGTATGTGAGAGGGACCCTGAGTTTGCGGCCTCAAGTGGAATGGACACCGCGATGCCCTGACTCGAAATAAGGCCGGATATCCCTGCAGTGACTGGAATGCAGGCTCGTCTTGCATCTCCCAAGACGAAAGGGTGTCTGAATCCCCTGTGGAGACCACAGAGAAAGACCTCGTTCCCCACCTCATCGCGACAGGAGGCCTCAAATCCTTTGAAAACCCCAGAGGTATGCGGAGATCAGTGCCTCCAAAGTAGACGATGCCTGACTCCTCGTGAAACTTGATAGGAGACCCAGGATTCCTGTGGCACGTGGAAAGGGACCCTTGGTCTCCCGCCTCAGCTGGAGAGGCGTCCCAATTGCCCTGCAAAGTCTCGATGAGAATCCCGAGTTGTCCCTCGCAACTAGGCAGGAGTCCTGACGTCGCTGAAGAAACACGTGGGTGGAAGGGCCATCCCCGTCGTAACTCGAGAATATACCCCAGGTTCCCGCCGCAACTCGAGAAAAACCATGAGACTTCCCCCTCGCCGCGAGATGAGGCCCGATTCCCCTGCACTGCGTGCAGAGCAATTCCGTGTTGCACATCACACATGAAAGGAGCCTTGATTTCCTTGATGGCACTCCAGAGAAACCCCAAGAACACTGTTTCAAGGCTAGAGGGATCCTGACGACACTGTAGCAACACGAAAGAGCTCCGTGGGCCAAAAATCAACTCGAGATGAAAGGTTAGTCCCTGGCTTCGACTCCAGAGGAATACCACCTTACCACAAGCACCTCAAGAGGAGGCTTCTCTCAGCTCTAGGTATGTGAGAGGGACCCTGAGTTTGCGGCCTCAAGTGGAATGGACACCGCGATGCCCTCACTCGAAATAAGGCCGGATATCCCTGCAGTGACTTCAATGCAGGCTCATCTTGCATCTCCCAGGACGAAAGGATGTCTGAATCCCCTGTGGAAAGCACAGAGAAAGACTTAGTTCCCCACCTCATCGCGACCGATAGCCTCACATCCTTTGAAAACTCCAGAGGTACGCGGAGATGAGTGCCTCCAAAGGAGACGATGCCTGACTCCTCGTGAAACTTGATAGGAGTCCCAGGATTCCTGTGGCACTTGGAAAGGGACAGTTGGTCTCCCGCCTCAGCTGGAGAGGCGTCCCAATTGCCCTGCCAAGCCTCGAGGAGAATCCAGAGTTGTCCCTCGCAACTAGGCAGGAGTCCTGACGTCGCTGAAGAAACACGTGTGTGGAAGGGCCATCCCCGTCGTAACTCGAGAATATATCCCAGGTTCCCGCCGCAACTCGAGAAAAACCATGAGAATTCCCCCTCGCCGCGAGATGAGGCCCGATTCCCCTGCACTGCGTGCAGAGCAATTCCGTGTTGCACATCACACATGAAAGGAGCCTTGATTTCCTTGATGGCACTCCAGAGAAACCCCAAGAACACTGTTTCAAGGCTAGAGGGATCCTGAGGTCACTGTAGCAACACGAAAGAGCTCCGTGGGCCAAAAATCAACTCGAGATGAGAGGTTAGTCCCTGGCTTCGACTCCAGAGGAATACCACCTTACCACAAGCACCTCAAGAGGAGGCTTCTCTCAGCTCTAGGTATGTGAGAGGGACCCTGAGTTTGCGGCCTCAAGTGGAATGGACACCGCGGTGCCCTGACGCGAAATAAGGCTGGATATCCCTGCAGTGACTTGAATGCAGGCTCGTCTTGCATCTCCCAAGATGAAAGGATGTCTGAATCCCCTTTGGAGACCACAGAGAAAGACCTACTTCCCCACCTCATCCCGACCGGAGGCCTCACATCCTTTGAAAACTCCAGAGGTACGCGGAGATCAGTTCCTCCAAAGGAGACGATGCCTGACTCCTCGTGAAACTTGATAGGAGTCCCAGGATTCCTGTGGCACGTGGAAAGGGACCCTTGGTCTCCCGCCTCAGCTGGAGAGGCGTCCCAATTGCCTTGCCAAGCCTCGAGGAGAATCCCGAGTTGTGTCTCGCAACTAGGCAAGAGTCCTGACGTCGCTGAAGAAACACGTGGGTGGAAGGGCCATCCCCGTCGTAACTCGAGAATATACCCCAGGTTCCCGCCGCAACTCGAGAAACACCATGAGACTTCCCCCTCGCCGCGAGATGAGGCCCGATTCCCCTGCACTGCGTGCAGAGCAATTCCGTGTTGCACATCACACATGAAAGCAGCCGTGATTTCCTTGATGGCACTCCAGAGAAACCCCAAGAACACTGTTTCAAGGCTAGAGGGATCCTGAGGTCACTGTAGCAACACGAAAGAGCTCCGTGGGCCAAAAATCAACTCTAGATGAGAGGTTAGTCCCTGGCTTCGAATCCAGAGGAATACCACCTTACCACAAGCACCTCAAGAGGAGGCTTCTCTCAGCTCTAGGTATGTGAGAGGGACCCTGAGTTTGCGGCCTCAAGTGGAATGGACACCGCGATGCCCTGACTCGAAATAAGGCCGGATATCCCTGCAGTGACTTGAATGCAGGCTCGTCTTGCATCTCCCAAGATGAAAGGATGTCTGAATCCCCTGTGGAGACCACAGAGAAAGACCTAGTTCCCCACCTCATCGCGACCGGAGGCCTCACATCCTTTGAAAACTCCAGAGGTATGCGGAGATCAGTGCCTCCAAAGGAGACGATGCCTGACTCCTCGTGAAACTTGATAGGAGACCCAGGATTCCTGTGGCACGTGGAAAGGGACCCTTGGTCTCCCGTCTCAGCTGGAGAGGCGTCCCAATTGCCCTGCAAAGCCTCGAGGAGAATCCCGAGTTTTCGCTCGCAACTAGGCAGGAGTCCTGACATGGCTGAACACACACGTGTGTGGAAGGGCCATCCCCATCGTAACTCGAGAATATACCCCAGGTTCCCGCCGCAACTCGAGAAAAACCATGAGACTTCCCCCTCGATGCGAGATGAGGCCCGATTCCCCTGCACTGCGTGCAGAGCAATTCCGTGTTGCACATCACACATGAAAGGAGCCTTAATTTCCTTGATGGCACTCCAGAGAAACCCCAAGAACACTGTTTCAAGGATAGAGGGATCCTGAGGTCACTGTAGCAACACGAAAGAGCTCCGTGGACCAAGAATGAACACGAGATGAGAGGTTAGTCCCTGGCTTCGACTCCTGAGGAATACCACCTTACCACAAGCACCTCAAGAGGAGGCTTCTCTCAGCTCTAGGTATGTGAGAGGGATCCTGAGTTTGCGGCCTCAAGTGGAATGGACACCGCGATGCTCTGACGCGAAATAAGGCCGGATATCCCTGCAGTGACTTGAATGCAGGCTCGTCTTGCATCTCCCAAGAAGAAAGGATGTCTGAATCCCCTGTGGAGACCACAGAGGAACACCTAGTTCCCCACCTCATCGCGACCGGAGGCCTCACATCCTTTGAAAACTCCAGAGGTACGCGGAGATCAGTGCCTCCAAAGGAGACGATGCCTGACTCCTCGTGAAACTTGATAGGAGTCCCAGGATTCTTGTGGCACGTGGAAAGGGACCCTTGGTCTCCCGCCTTAGCTGGAGAGGCGTTCCAATTGCCCTGCCAAGCCTCGAGGAGAATCCCGAGTTGTCCCTCGCAACTAGGCAGGAGTCCTGACGTGGCTGAACAAACACGTGGGTGGAAGGGCCATCCCCGTCGTAACACGAGAATATACCCCAGATTCCCGTCGCAACTCGAGAAAAACCATGAGACTTCCCCCTCGATGCGAGATGAGGCCCGATTCCCCTGTACTGCGTGCACAGCAATTCCGTCTTGCACATCACACATGAAAGGAGCCTTGATTTCCTTGATGGCACTCCAGAGAAACCCCAAGAACACTGTTTCAAGGATAGAGGGATCCTGAGGTCACTGTAGCAACACGAAAGAACTCTGTGGACCAAAAATCAACTCGAAAAGAGAGGTTAGTCCCTGGATTCGTCTCCAGAGGAATACCACCTTACCACAAGCACCTCAAGAGGAGGCTTCTCTCAGCTCTAGGTATGTGAGAGGGACCCTGAGTTTGCGGCCTCAAGTGGAATGGACACCGCGATGCCCTGACTCGAAATAAGGCCGGATATCCCTGCAGTGACTTCAATGCAGGCTCGTCTTGCATCTGCCAGGACGAAAGGATGTCTGAATCCCCTGTGGAAAGCACAGAGAAAGACTTAGTTCCCCACCTCATCGCGACCGATAGCCTCACATCCTTTGAAAACTCCAGAGGTACGCGGAGATCAGTGCCTCCAAAGGAGACGATGCCTGACTCCTCGTGAAACTTGATAGGAGTCCCAGGATTCCTGTGGCATTTGGAAAGGGACACTTGGTCTTCTGCCTCAGTTGGAGAGGCGTCCCAATTGCCTTGCCAAGCCTCGAGGAGAATCCCGAGTTGTCCCTCGCAACTAGGCAGGAGTCCTGACGTCGCTGAAGAAACACGTGGGTGGAATGGCCATCCCCGTCGTAACTCGAGAATATACCCCAGGTTCCCGCCGCAACTCGAGAAAAACGATGAGACTTCCCCCTCACCGCGAGATGAGGCCCGATTCCCCTGCACTGCGTGCAGAGCAATTCCGTGTTGCACATCACACATGAAAGCAGCCGTGATTTCCTTGATGGCACTCCAGAGAAACCCCAAGAACACTGTTTCAAGGCTAGAGGGATGCTGAGGTCACTGTAGCAACACGAAAGAGCTCCGTGGACCAAGAATCAACATGAGATGAGAGGTTAGTCCCTGGCTTCGACTCATGAGGAATACCACCTTACCACAAGCACCTCAAGAGGAGGCTTCTCTCAGCTCTAGGTATGTGAGAGGGACCCTGAGTTTGCGGCCTCAAGTGGAATGGACACCGCGATGCCCTGACTCAAAATAAGGCCGGATATCCCTGCAGTGACTTGAATGCAGGCTCGTCTTGCATCTCCCAAGAAGAAAGGATGTCTGAATCCCCTGTGGAGACCACAGAGAAAGACCTAGTTCCCCACCGCATCGCGACCGGAGGCCTCACATCCTTTGAAAACTCCAGAGGTACGCGGAGATCAGTGCCTCCAAAGGAGACGATGCCTGACTCCTCGTGAAACTTGATAGGAGTCCCAGGATTCTTGTGGCACGTGGAAAGGGACACTTGGTATCCCGTCTCAGCTGGAGAGGCGTTCCAATTGCCCTGCCAAGCCTCGAGGAGAATCCCGAGTTGTCCCTCGAAACTAGGCAGGAGTCCTGACGTGGCTGAACAAACACGTGGGTGGAAGGGCCATCCCCGTCGTAACTCGAGAATATACCCCAGGTTCCCGCCGCAACTCGAGAAAAACCATGAGACTTCCCCCTCGATGCGAGTTGAGGCCCGATTCCCCTGTACTGCGTGCACAGCAATTCCGTCTTGCACATCACACATGAAAGGAGCCTTGATTTCCTTGATGGCACTCCAGAGAAACCCCAAGAACACTGTTTCAAGGATAGAGGGATCCTGAGGTCACTGTAGCAACACGAAAGAACTCTGTGGACCAAAAATCAACTCGAAAAGAGAGGTTAGTCCCTGGATTCGTCTCCAGAGGAATACCACCTTACCACAAGCACCTCAAGAGGAGGCTTCTCTCAGCTCTAGGTAGGTGAGAGGTACCCTGAGTTTGCGGCCTCAAGTGGAATGGACACCGCGATGCACTGACTCGAAATAAGGCCGGATTTCCCTGCAGTGACTTCAATGCAGGCTCGTCTTGCATCTCCCAGGACGAAAGGATGTCTGAATCCCCTGTGGAAAGCACAGAGAAAGACTTAGTTCCCCACCTCATCGCGACCGATAGCCTCACATCCTTTGAAAACTCCAGAGGTACGCGGAGATCAGTGCCTCCAAAGGAGACGATGCCTGACTCCTCGTGAAACTTGATAGGAGTCCCAGGATTCCTGTGGCACTTGGAAAGGGACACTTGGTCGCCCGCCTCAGCTGGAGAGGCGTCCCAATTGCCCTGCAAAGCCTCCAGGAGGATCCCGAGTTGTCCCTCGCAACTAGGCAGGAGTCCTGACGTGGCTGAACAAACACGTGGGTGGAAGGGCCATCCCCGTCGTAACTCGAGAATATACCCCAGGTTCCCGCCGCAACTCGAGAAAAACCATGAGACTTCCCCCTCGCCGCGAGATGAGGCCCGATTCCCCTGCACTGCGTGCAGAGCAATTCTGTGTTGCACATCACACAAGAAAGGAGCCTTGATTTCCTTCATGGCACTCCAGAGAAACCCCAAGAACACTGTTTCAAGGCTAGAGGGATCCTGAGGTCACTGTAGCAACACGAAAGAGCTCCGTGGACCAAAAATCAACTCGAGATGAGAGGTTAGTCCCTGACTTCGACTCCAGAGGAATACCACCTTACCACAAGCATCTCAAGAGGAGGCTTCTCTCAGCTCTAGGTATGTGAGAGGGACCCTGAGTTTGCGGCCTCAAGTGGAATGGACACCGCGATGCCCTGACTCGAAATAAGGCCGGATATCCCTGCAGTGACTGGAATGCAGGCTCGTCTTGCATCTCCCAAGACGAAAGGGTGTCTGAATCCCCTGTGGAGACCACAGAGAAAGACCTAGTTCCCCACCTCATCGCGACATGAGGCCTCAAATCCTTTGAAAATTCCAGAGGTATGCGGAGATCAGTGCCTCCAAAGGAGACGATGCCTGACTCCTCGTGAAACTTGATAGGAGACCCAGGATTCCTGTGGCACGTGGAAAGGGACCCTTGGTCTCCCGTCTCAGCTGGAGAGGCGTCCCAATTGCCCTGCAAAGCCTCGAGGAGAATCCCGAGTTGTCCCTCGCAACTAGGCAGGAGTCCTGACATGGCTGAACACACACGTGTGTGGAAGGGCCATCCCCGTCGTAACTCGAGGATATACCCCAGGTTCCCGCCGCAACTCGAGAAAAACCATGAGACTTCCCCCTCGCCGCGAGATGAGGCCCGATTCCCCTGCACTGCGTGCAGAGCAATTCCGTGTTGCACATCACACATGAAAGGAGCCTTGATTTCCTTGATGGCACTCCAGAGAAACCCCAAGAACACTGTTTCAAGGCTAGAGGGATCCTGAGGTCACTGTAGCAACACGAAAGAGCTCCGTGGACCAAGAATCAACACGAGATGAGAGGTTAGTCCCTGGCTTCGACTCCTGAGGAATACCACCTACCACAAGCACCTCAAGAGGAGGCTTCTCTCAGCTCTAGGTATGTGAGAGGGATCCTGAGTTTGCGGCCTCAAGTGGAATGGACACCGCGATGCCCTGACTCGAAATAAGGCCGGATATCCCTGCAGTGACTTGAATGCAGGCTCGTCTTGCATCTCCCAAGAAGAAAGGATGTCTAAATCCCCTGTGGAGACCACAGAGAAACACCTAGTTCCCCACCTCATCGCGACCGGAGGCCTCACATCCTTTGAAAACTCCAGAGGTACGCGGAGATCAGTGCCTCCAAAGGAGACGATGCCTGACTCCTCGTGAAACTTGATAGGAGTCCCAGGGTTCTTGTGGCACGTGGAAAGGGACCCTTGGTCTCCCGCCTCAGCTGGAGAGGCGTTCCAATTGCCCTGCCAAGCCTCGAGGAGAATCCCGAGTTGTCCCTCGCAACTAGGCAGGAGTCCTGACGTGGCTGAACAAACACGTGGGTGGAAGGGCCATCCCCGTCGTAACTCGAGAATATACCCCAGGTTCCCGCCGCAACTCGAGAAAAACCATGAGACTTCCCCCTCGCCGCAAGATGAGGCCCGATTCCCCTGCACTGCGTGCAGAGCAATTCCGTCTTGCACATCACACATGAAAGGAGCCTTGATTTCCTTGATGGCACTCCAGAGAAACCCCAAGAACACTGTTTCAAGGATAGAGGGATCCTGAGGTCACTGTAGCAACACGAAAGAACTCTGTGGACCAAAAATCAACTCGAAAAGAGAGGTTAGTCCCTGGATTCGTCTCCAGAGGAATACCACCTTACCACAAGCACCTCAAGAGGAGGCTTCTCTCAGCTCTAGGTATGTGAGAGGGACCCTGAGTTTGCGGCCTCAAGTGGAATGGACACCGCGATGCACTGACTCGAAATAAGGCCGGATATCCCTTCAGTGACTTCAATGCAGGCTCGTCCTGCATCTCCCCGGACGAAAGGATGTCTGAATCCCCTGTGGAAAGCACAGAGAAAGACTTAGTTCCCCACCTCATCGCGACCGATAGCCTCACATCCTTTGAAAACTCCGGAGGTACGCAGAGATCAGTGCCTCCAAAGGAGACGATGCCTGACTCCTCGTGAAACTTGATAGGAGTCCCAGGATTCCTGTGGCACTTGGAAAGGGACACTTGGTCTCCCGCCTCAGCTGGAGAGGCGTCCCAATTGCCCTGCCAAGCCTCGAGGAGAATCCAGAGTTGTCCCTCGCAACTAGGCAGGAGTTATGACGTCGCTGAAGAAACACGTGGGTGGAAGGGCCATCCCCGTCGTAACTCGAGAATATACCCCAGGTTCCCGCCGCAACTCGAGAAAAACCATGAGACTTCCCCCTCGCCGCGAGATGAGGCCCGATTCCCCTGCACTGCGTGCAGAGCAATTCCGTGTTGCACATCACACATGAAAGGAGCCTTGATTTCCTTGATGGCACTCCAGAGAAACCCCAAGAACACTGTTTCAAGGATAGAGGGATCCTGAGGTCACTGTAGCAACACGAAAGAGCTCCGTGGGCCAAAAATCAACTCGAGATGAGAGGTTAGTCCCTGGCTTCGACTCCAGAGGAATACCACCATACCACAAGCACCTCAAGAGGAGGCTTCTCTCAGCTCTAGGTATGTGAGAGGGACCCTGAGTTTGCGGCCTCAAGTGGAATGGACACCGCGATGCCCTGACTCGAAATAAGGCCGGATATCCCTGCAGTGACTGGAATGCAGGCTCGTCTTGCATCTCCCAAGAAGAAAGGATGTCTGAATCCCCTGTGGAGACCACAGAGAAACACCTAGTTCCCCACCTCATCGCGACCGGAGGCCTCACATCCTTTGAAAACTCCAGAGGTACGCGGAGATCAGTGCCTCCAAAGGAGACGATGCCTGACTCCTCGTGAAACTTGATAGGAGTCCCAGGATTCTTGTGGCACGTGGAAAGGGACACTTAGTCTCCCGCCTCAGCTGGAGAGGCGTTCCAATTGCCCTGCCAAGCCTCGAGGAGAATCCCGAGTTGTCCCTCGCAACTAGGCAGGAGTCCTGACGTGGCTGAACAAACACGTGGGTGGAAGGGCCATCCCCGTCGTAACTCGAGAATATACCCCAGGTTCCCGCCGCAACTCGAGAAAAACCATGAGACTTCCCCCTCGATGCGAGATGAGGACCGATTCCCCTGTACTGCGTGCGGAGCAATTGCGTCTTGCACATCACACATGAAAGGAGCCTTGATTTCCTTGATGGCACTCCAGAGAAACCCCAAGAACACTGTTTCAAGAATAGAGGGATCCTGAGCTCACTGTAGCAACATGAAAGAACTCTGTGGACCAAAAATCAACTCGAAAAGAGAGGTTAGTCCCTGGATTCGTCTCCAGAGGAATACCACCTTACCACAAGCACCTCAAGAGGAGGCTTCTCTCAGCTCTAGGTATGTGAGAGGGACCCTGAGTTTGCGGCCTCAAGTGGAATGGACACCGCGATGCCCTGACTCGAAATAAGGCCGGATATCCCTGCAGTGACTTCAATGCAGGCTCTTCTTGCATCTCCCAGGACGAAAGGATGTCTGAATCCCCTGTGGAAAGCACAGAGAAAGACTTAGTTCCCCACCTCATCGCGACCGATAGCCTCACATCCTTTGAAAACTCCAGAGGTATGCGGAGATCAGTGCCTCCAAAGGAGACGATGCCTGACTCCTCGTGAAACTTGATAGGAGACCCAGGATTCCTGTGGCACTTGGAAAGGGACACTTGGTCTCCCGCCTCAGCTGGAGAGGCGTCCCAGTTGCCCTGCCAAGCCTCGAGGAGAATCCAGAGTTGTCCCTCGCAACTAGGCAGGAGTCCTGACGTCGCTGAAGAAACACGTGGGTGGAAGGGCCATCCCCGTCGTAACTCGAGAATATACCCCAGGTTCCCGCCGCAACTCGAGAAAAACCATGAGACTTCCCCCTCGCCGCGAGATGAGGCCCGATTCCCCTGCACTGCGTGCAGAGCAATTCCGTGTTGCACATCACACATGAAAGGAGCCTTGATTTCCTTGATGGCACTCCAGAGAAACCCCAAGAACACTGTTTCAAGGCTAGAGGGATCCTGAGGTCACTGTAGCAACACGAAAGAGCTCCGTGGGCCAAAAATCAACTCGAGATGAGAGGTTAGTCCCTGGCTTCGACTCCAGAGGAATACCACCTTACCACAAGCACCTCAAGAGGAGGCTTCTCTCAGCTCTAGGTATGTGAGAGGGACCCTGAGTTTGCGGCCTCAAGTGGAATGGGCACCGCGATGCCCTGACTCGAAATAAGGCCGGATATCCCTGCAGTGACTGGAATGCAGGCTCGTCTTGCATCTCCCAATACGAAAGGGTGTCTGAATCCCCTGTGGAAACCACAGAGAAAGACCTAGTTCCCCACCTCATCGCGACAGGAGGCCTCAAATCCTTTGAAAACTCCAGAGGTATGCGGAGATCAGTGCCTCCAAAGGAGACGATGCCTGACTCCTCGTGAAACTTGATAGGAGACCCAGGATTCCTGTGGCACGTGGAAAGGGACCCTTGGTCTCCCGTCTCAGCTGGAGAGGCGTCCCAATTGCCCTGCAAAGCCTCGAGGAGAATCCCGAGTTGTCCCTCGCAACTAGGCAGGAGTCCTGACATGGCTGAACACACACGTGTGTGGAAGGGCCATCCCCGTCGTAACTCGAGGATATACCCCAGGTTCCCGCCGCAACTCGAGAAAAACCATGAGACTTCCCCCTCGCCGCGAGATGAGGCCCGATTCCCCTGCACTGCGTGCAGAGCAATTCCGTGTTGCACATCACACATGAAAGGAGCCTTGATTTCCTTGATGGCACTCCAGAGAAACCCCAAGAACACTGTTTCAAGGCTAGAGGGATCCTGAGGTCACTGTAGCAACACGAAAGAGCTCCGTGGACCAAGAATCAACACGAGATGAGAGGTTAGTCCCTGTCTTCGACTCCTGAGGAATACCACCTTACCACAAGCACCTCAAGAGGAGGCTTCTCTCAGCTCTAGGTATGTGAGAGGGATCCTGAGTTTGCGGCCTCAAGTGGAATGGACACCGCGATGCCCTGACTCGAAATAAGGCCGGATATCCCTGCAGTGACTTGAATGCAGGCTCGTCTTGCATCTCCCAAGAAGAAAGGATGTCTAAATCCCCTGTGGAGACCACAGAGAAACACCTAGTTCCCCACCTCATCGCGACCGGAGGCCTCACATCCTTTGAAAACTCCAGAGGTACGCGGAGATCAGTGCCTCCAAAGGAGACGATGCCTGACTCCTCGTGAAACTTGATAGGAGTCCCAGGGTTCTTGTGGCACGTGGAAAGGGACCCTTGGTCTCCCGCCTCAGCTGGAGAGGCGTTCCAATTGCCCTGCCAAGCCTCGAGGAGAATCCCGAGTTGTCCCTCGCAACTAGGCAGGAGTCCTGACGTGGCTGAACAAACACGTGGGTGGAAGGGCCATCCCCGTCGTAACTCGAGAATATACCCCAGGTTCCCGCCGCAACTCGAGAAAAACCATGAGACTTCCCCCTCGCCGCAAGATGAGGCCCGATTCCCCTGCACTGCGTGCAGAGCAATTCCGTCTTGCACATCACACATGAAAGGAGCCTTGATTTCCTTGATGGCACTCCAGAGAAACCCCAAGAACACTGTTTCAAGGATAGAGGGATCCTGAGGTCACTGTAGCAACACGAAAGAACTCTGTGGACCAAAAATCAACTCGAAAAGAGAGGTTAGTCCCTGGATTCGTCTCCAGAGGAATACCACCTTACCACAAGCACCTCAAGAGGAGGCTTCTCTCAGCTCTAGGTATGTGAGAGGGACCCTGAGTTTGCGGCCTCAAGTGGAATGGACACCGCGATGCACTGACTCGAAATAAGGCCGGATATCCCTTCAGTGACTTCAATGCAGGCTCGTCCTGCATCTCCCCGGACGAAAGGATGTCTGAATCCCCTGTGGAAAGCACAGAGAAAGACTTAGTTCCCCACCTCATCGCGACCGATAGCCTCACATCCTTTGAAAACTCCGGAGGTACGCAGAGATCAGTGCCTCCAAAGGAGACGATGCCTGACTCCTCGTGAAACTTGATAGGAGTCCCAGGATTCCTGTGGCACTTGGAAAGGGACACTTGGTCTCCCGCCTCAGCTGGAGAGGCGTCCCAATTGCCCTGCCAAGCCTCGAGGAGAATCCAGAGTTGTCCCTCGCAACTAGGCAGGAGTTATGACGTCGCTGAAGAAACACGTGGGTGGAAGGGCCATCCCCGTCGTAACTCGAGAATATACCCCAGGTTCCCGCCGCAACTCGAGAAAAACCATGAGACTTCCCCCTCGCCGCGAGATGAGGCCCGATTCCCCTGCACTGCGTGCAGAGCAATTCCGTGTTGCACATCACACATGAAAGGAGCCTTGATTTCCTTGATGGCACTCCAGAGAAACCCCAAGAACACTGTTTCAAGGATAGAGGGATCCTGAGGTCACTGTAGCAACACGAAAGAGCTCCGTGGGCCAAAAATCAACTCGAGATGAGAGGTTAGTCCCTGGCTTCGACTCCAGAGGAATACCACCATACCACAAGCACCTCAAGAGGAGGCTTCTCTCAGCTCTAGGTATGTGAGAGGGACCCTGAGTTTGCGGCCTCAAGTGGAATGGACACCGCGATGCCCTGACTCGAAATAAGGCCGGATATCCCTGCAGTGACTGGAATGCAGGCTCGTCTTGCATCTCCCAAGAAGAAAGGATGTCTGAATCCCCTGTGGAGACCACAGAGAAACACCTAGTTCCCCACCTCATCGCGACCGGAGGCCTCACATCCTTTGAAAACTCCAGAGGTACGCGGAGATCAGTGCCTCCAAAGGAGACGATGCCTGACTCCTCGTGAAACTTGATAGGAGTCCCAGGATTCTTGTGGCACGTGGAAAGGGACACTTAGTCTCCCGCCTCAGCTGGAGAGGCGTTCCAATTGCCCTGCCAAGCCTCGAGGAGAATCCCGAGTTGTCCCTCGCAACTAGGCAGGAGTCCTGACGTGGCTGAACAAACACGTGGGTGGAAGGGCCATCCCCGTCGTAACTCGAGAATATACCCCAGGTTCCCGCCGCAACTCGAGAAAAACCATGAGACTTCCCCCTCGATGCGAGATGAGGACCGATTCCCCTGTACTGCGTGCGGAGCAATTGCGTCTTGCACATCACACATGAAAGGAGCCTTGATTTCCTTGATGGCACTCCAGAGAAACCCCAAGAACACTGTTTCAAGAATAGAGGGATCCTGAGCTCACTGTAGCAACATGAAAGAACTCTGTGGACCAAAAATCAACTCGAAAAGAGAGGTTAGTCCCTGGATTCGTCTCCAGAGGAATACCACCTTACCACAAGCACCTCAAGAGGAGGCTTCTCTCAGCTCTAGGTATGTGAGAGGGACCCTGAGTTTGCGGCCTCAAGTGGAATGGACACCGCGATGCCCTGACTCGAAATAAGGCCGGATATCCCTGCAGTGACTTCAATGCAGGCTCTTCTTGCATCTCCCAGGACGAAAGGATGTCTGAATCCCCTGTGGAAAGCACAGAGAAAGACTTAGTTCCCCACCTCATCGCGACCGATAGCCTCACATCCTTTGAAAACTCCAGAGGTATGCGGAGATCAGTGCCTCCAAAGGAGACGATGCCTGACTCCTCGTGAAACTTGATAGGAGACCCAGGATTCCTGTGGCACTTGGAAAGGGACACTTGGTCTCCCGCCTCAGCTGGAGAGGCGTCCCAGTTGCCCTGCCAAGCCTCGAGGAGAATCCAGAGTTGTCCCTCGCAACTAGGCAGGAGTCCTGACGTCGCTGAAGAAACACGTGGGTGGAAGGGCCATCCCCGTCGTAACTCGAGAATATACCCCAGGTTCCCGCCGCAACTCGAGAAAAACCATGAGACTTCCCCCTCGCCGCGAGATGAGGCCCGATTCCCCTGCACTGCGTGCAGAGCAATTCCGTGTTGCACATCACACATGAAAGGAGCCTTGATTTCCTTGATGGCACTCCAGAGAAACCCCAAGAACACTGTTTCAAGGCTAGAGGGATCCTGAGGTCACTGTAGCAACACGAAAGAGCTCCGTGGACCAAAAATCAACTCGAGATGAGAGGTTAGTCCCTGGCTTCGACTCCAGAGGAATACCACCTTACCACAAGCACCTCAAGAGGAGGCTTCTCTCAGCTCTAGGTATGTGAGAGGGACCCTGAGTTTGCGGCCTCAAGTGGAATGGGCACCGCGATGCCCTGACTCGAAATAAGGCCGGATATCCCTGCAGTGACTGGAATGCAGGCTCGTCTTGCATCTCCCAATACGAAAGGGTGTCTGAATCCCCTGTGGAAACCACAGAGAAAGACCTAGTTCCCCACCTCATCGCGACAGGAGGCCTCAAATCCTTTGAAAACTCCAGAGGTATGCGGAGATCAGTGCCTCCAAAGGAGACGATGCCTGACTCCTCGTGAAACTTGATAGGAGACCCAGGATTCCTGTGGCACGTGGAAAGGGACCCTTGGTCTCCCGTCTCAGCTGGAGAGGCGTTCCAATTGCCCTGCCAAGCCTCGAGGAGAATCCCGAGTTGTCCCTCGCAACTAGGCAGGAGTCCTGACATGGCTGAACACACACGTGTGTGGAAGGGCCATCCCCGTCGTAACTCGAGAATATACCCCAGGTTCCCGCCGCAACTCGAGAAAAACCATGAGACTTCCCCCTCGCCGCGAGATGAGGCCCGATTCTCCTGCACTGCGTGCAGTGCAATTCCGTGTTGCACATCACACATGAAAGGAGCCTTGATTTCCTTGATGGCACTCCAGAGAAACCCCAAGAACACTGTTTCAAGGCTAGAGGGATCCTGAGGTCACTGTAGCAACACGAAAGAGCTCCGTGGACCAAGAATCAACATGAGATGAGAGGTTAGTCCCTGGCTTCGACTCCTGAGGAATACCACCTTACCACAAGCACCTCAAGAGGAGGCTTCTCTCAGCTCTAGGTATGTGAGAGGGATCCTGAGTTTGCGGCCTCAAGTGGAATGGACACCGCGATGCCCTGACTCGAAATAAGGCCGGATATCCCTGCAGTGACTGGAATGCAGGCTCGTCTTGCATCTCCCAAGAAGAAAGGATGTCTGAATCCCCTGTGGAGACCACAGAGAAAGACCTAGTTCCCCACCTCATCGCGACCTGAGGCCTCACATCTTTTGAAAACTCCAGAGGTACGTGGAGATCAGTGCCTCCAAAGGAGACGATGCCTGACTCCTCGTGAAACTTGATAGGAGTCCGAGGATTCCTGTGGCACGTTGAAAGGGACCCTTGGTCTCCCGCCTCAGCTGGAGAGGCATCCCAATTGCCTTGCCACGCCTCGAGGAGAATCCCGAGTTCTGTCTCGCAACTAGGCAAGAGTCCTGACGTGGCTGAACAAACACGTGGGTGGAAGGGCCATCCCCGTCGTAACTCGAGAATATACCCCAGGTTCCCGCCGCAACTCGAGAAAAACCATGAGACTTCCCCCTCGCCGCGAGATGAGGCCCGATTCCCCTGCACTGCGTGCAGAGCAATTCTGTGTTTCACATCACACATGAAAGGAGCCTTGATTTCCTTGATGGCACTCCAGAGAAACCCCAAGAACACTGTTTCAAGGCTAGAGGGATCCTGAGGTCACTGTAGCAACACGAAAGAACTCTGTGGACCAAAAATCAACTCGAAAAGAGAGGTTAGTCCCTGGATTCGTCTCCAGAGGAATACCACCTTACCACAAGCACCTCAAGAGGAGGCTTCTCTCAGCTCTAGGTATGTGAGAGGGATCCTGAGTTTGCGGCCTCAAGTGGAATGGACACCGTGATGCCCTGACTCGAAATAAGGCCGGATATCCCTACAGTGACCTGAATGCAGGCTCGTCTTGCATCTCCCAAGAAGAAAGGATGTCTGAATCCCCTGTGGAGACCACAGAGAAACACCTAGTTCCCCACATCATCCCGACAGCAGGCCTCACATCCTTTGAAAACTCCAGAGGTACGCGGAGATCAGTGCCTCCAAAGGAGACGATGCCTGACTCCTCGTGAAACTTGATAGGAGTCCCAGGATTCCTGTGGCACTTGGAAAGGGACACTTGGTCTCCCGCCTCAGCTGGAGAGGCGTCCCAATTGCCCTGCCAAGCCTCGAGGAGAATCCAGAGTTGTCCCTCGCAACTAGGCAGGAGTCCTGACGTCGCTGAAGAAACACGTGGGTGGAAGGGCCATCCCCGTCGTAACTCGAGAATATACCCCAGGTTCCCGCCGCAACTCGAGAAAAACCATGAGACTTCCCCCTCGCTGCGAGATGAGGCCCGATTCCCCTGCACTGCGTGCAGAGCAATTCCGTGTTGCACATCACACATGAAAGGAGCCTTGATTTCCTTGATGGCACTCCAGAGAAACCCCAAGAACACTGTTCAAGGCTAGAGGGATCCTGAGGTCACTGTAGCAACACGAAAGAGCTCCGTGGGCCAAAAATCAACTCGAGATGAGAGGTTAGTCCCTGGATTCGACTCCAGAGGAATACCACCTTACCACAAGCACCTCAAGAGGAGGCTTCTCTCAGCTCTAGGTATGTGAGAGGGACCCTGAGTTTGCAGCCTCAAGTGGAATGGACACCGCGATGCCCTGACGCGAAATAAGGCTGGATATCCCTGCAGTGACTTGAATGCAGGCTCGTCTTGCATCGCCCAAGATGAAAGGATGTCTGAATCCCCTGTGGAGACCACAGAGAAAGACCTAGTTCCCCACCTCATCGCGACTGGAGGCCTCACATCCTTTGAAAACTCCAGAGGTACGCGGAGATCAGTGCCTCCAAAGGAGACGATGCCTGACTCCTCGTGAAACTTGATAGGAGTCCGAGGATTCCTGTGGCACGTGGAAAGGGACCCTTGGTCTCCCGCCTCAGCTGGAGAGGCATCCCAATTGCCCTGCCAAGCCTCGAGGAGAATCCCGAGTTGTGTCTCGCAACTAGGCAAGAGTCCTGACGTGGCTGAACACACACGTGGGTGGAAGGGCCATCCCCGTCGTAACTCGAGAATATACCCCAGGTTCCCGCCGCAACTCGAGAAAAACCATGAGACTTCCCCATCGCCGCGAGATGAGGCCCGATTCCCCTGCACTGCGTGCAGAGCAATTCTGTGTTGCACATCACACATGAAAGGAGCCTTGATTTCCTTGATGGCACTCCAGAGAAACCCCAAGAACACTGTTTCAAGGCTAGAGGGATCCTGAGGTCACTGTAGCAACACGAAAGATCTCTGTGGACCAAAAATCAACTCGAGATGAGAGGTTAGTCCGTGGCTTCGACTCCAGAGGAATACCACCTTACCACAAGCACCTCAAGAGGAGGCTTCTCTCAGCTCTAGGTATGTGAGAGGGACCCTGAGTTTGCGGCCTCAAGTGGAATGGACACTGCGATGTCCTGACTCGAAATAAGGCCAGATATCCCTGCAGTGACTGGAATGCAGGCTCGTCTTGCATCTCCCAAGAAGAAAGGGTGTCTGAATCCCCTGTGGAGACCACAGACAAAGACCTAGTTCCCCACCTCATCGCGACAGGAGGCCTCAAATCCTTTGAAAATTCCAGAGGTATGCGGAGATCAGTGCCTCCAAAGGAGACGATGCCTGACTCCTCGTGAAACTTGATAGGAGACCCAGGATTCTTGTGGCACGTGGAAAGGGACCCTTGGTCTCCCGCCTCAGCTGGAGAGGCGTTCCAATTGCCCTGCCAAGCCTCGAGGAGAATCCCGAGTTGTCCCTCGCAAGTAGGCAGGAGTCCTGACGTGGCTGAACAAACACGTGGTGGAAGGGCCATCCCCGTCGTAACTCGAGAATATACCCCAGGTTCCCGCCGCAACTCGAGAAAAACCATGAGACTTCCCCCTCGATGCGAGATGAGGCCCGATTCCCCTGTACTGCGTGCAGAGCAATTCCGTCTTGCACATCACACATGAATGGAGCCTTGATTTCCTTGATGGCACTCCAGAGAAACCCCAAGAACACTGTTTCAAGGCTAGAGGGATCCTGAGGTCACTGTAGCAACACGAAAGAACTCTGTGGACCAAAAATCAACTCGAAAAGAGAGGTTAGTCCCTGGATTCGTCTCCAGAGGAATACCACCTTACCACAAGCACCTCAAGAGGAGGCTTCTCTCAGCTCTAGGTATGAGAGAGGGACCCTGAGTTTGCGGCCTCAAGTGGAATGGACACCGCTATGCCCTGACTCGAAATAAGGCCAGATATCCCTGCAGTGACTGGAATGCAGGCTCGTCTTGCATCTCCCAAGAAGAAAGGGTGTCTGAATCCCCTGTGGAGACCACAGAGAAAGGCCTAGTTCCCCACCTCATCGCGACCGGAGGCCTCACATCCTTTGAAAACTCCAGAGGTACGCGGAGATCAGTGCCTCCAAAGGAGACGATGCCTGACTCCTCGTGAAAATTGATAGGAGTCCCAGGATTCTTGTGGCACGTGGAAAGGGACACTTGGTCTCCCGCCTCAGCTGGAGAGGCGTTCCAATTGCCCTGCCAAGCCTCGAGGAGAATCCCGAGTTGTCCCCCGCAACTAGGCAGGAGTCCTGACGTGGCTGAACAAACACGTGGGTGGAAGGGCCATCCCCGTCGTAACTCGAGAATATACCCCAGGTTCCCGCCGCAACTCGAGAAAAACTATGAGACTTGCCCCTCGATGCGAGATGAGGCCCGATTCCCCTGTACTGGGTGCAGAGCAATTCCGTCTTGCACATCACACATGAAAGGAGCCTTGATTTCCTTGATGGCACTCCAGAGAAACCCCAAGAACACTGTTTCAAGGCTAGAGGGATCCTGAGGTCACTGTAGCAACACGAAAGAACTCTGTGGACCAAAAATCAACTCGAAAAGAGAGGTTAGTCCCTGGATTCGTCTCCAGAGGAATACCACCTTACCACAAGCACCTCAAGAGGAGGCTTCTCTCAGCTCTAGGTATGTGAGAGGGATCCTGAGTTTGCAGCCTCAAGTGGAATGGACACCGCGAGGCCCTGACTCGAAATAAGGCCGGATATCCCTGCAGTGACTTCAATGCAGGCTCGTCTTGCATCTCCCAGGACGAAAGGATGTCTGAATCCCCTGTGGAAAGCACAGAGAAAGACTTAGTTCCCCACCTCATCGCGACCGATAGCCTCACATCCTTTGAAAACTCCAGAGGTACGTGGAGATCAGTGCCTCCAAAGGAGACGATGCCTGACTCCTCGTGAAACTTGATAGGAGTCCCAGGATACCTGTGGCACTTGGAAAGGGATACTTGGTCTCCCGCCTCAGCTGGAGAGGCGTTCCAATTGCCCTGCCAAGCCTCGAGGAGAATCCCGAGTTGTCCCCCGCAACTAGGCAGGAGTCCTGACGTGGCTGAACAAACACGTGGGTGGAAGGGCCATCCCCGTCGTAACTCGAGAATATACCCCAGGTTCCCGCCGCAACTCGAGAAAAACTATGAGACTTGCCCCTCGATGCGAGATGAGGCCCGATTCCCCTGTACTGCGTGCAGAGCAATTCCGTCTTGCACATCACACATGAAAGGAGCCTTGATTTCCTTGATGGCACTCCAGAGAAACCCCAAGAACACTGTTTCAAGGCTAGAGGGATCCTGAGGTCACTGTAGCAACACGAAAGAACTCTGTGGACCAAAAATCAACTCGAAAAGAGAGGTTAGTCCCTGGATTCGTCTCCAGAGGAATACCACCTTACCACAAGCACCTCAAGAGGAGGCTTCTCTCAGCTCTAGGTATGTGAGAGGGACCCTGAGTTTGCAGCCTCAAGTGGAATGGACACCGCGATGCCCTGACTCGAAATAAGGCCGGATATCCCTGCAGTGACTTGAATGCAGGCTCGTCTTGCATCTCCCAGGACGAAAGGATGTCTGAATCCCCTGTATAAAGCACAGAGAAAGACTTAGTTCCCCACCTCATCGCGACCGATAGCCTCACATCCTTTGAAAACTCCAGAGGTACGTGGAGATCAGTGCCTCCAAAGGAGACGATGCCTGACTCCTCGTGAAACTTGATAGGAGTCCCAGGATACCTGTGGCACTTGGAAAGGGACACTTGGTCTCCCGCCTCAGCTGGAGAGGCGTCCCAATTGCCCTGCCAAGCCTCGAGGAAAATCCAGAGTTGTCCCTCGCAACTAGGCAGGAGTCCTGACGTCGCTGAAGAAACACGTGGGTGGAAGGGCCATCCCCGTCGTAACTCGAGAATATACCCCAGGTTCCCGCCGCAACTCGAGAAAAACCATGAGACTTCCCCCTCGCCGCGAGATGAGGCCCGATTCCCCTGCACTGCGTGCAGAGCAATTCCGTGTTGCACATCACACATGAAAGGAGCCTTGATTTCCTTCATGGCACTCCAGAGAAACCCCAAGAACACTGTTTCAAGGCTAGAGGGATCCTGAGGTCACTGTAGCAACACGAAAGAGCTCCGTGGGCCAAAAATCAACTCGAGATGAGAGGTTAGTCCTGGCTTCGACTCCAGAGGAATACCACCTTACCACAAGCACCTCAAGAGGAGGCTTCTCTCAGCTCTAGGTATGTGAGAGGGACCCTGAGTTTGCGGCCTCAAGTGGAATGGACACCGCGATGCCCTGACTCGAAATAAGGCCGGATATCCCTGCAGTGACTGGAATGCAGGCTCGTCTTGCATCTACCAAGACGAAAGGGTGTCTGAATCCCCTGTGGAGACCACAGAGAAAGACCTAGTTCCCCACCTCATCGCGACAGGAGGCCTCAAATCCTTTGAAAACTCCAGAGGTATGCGGAGATCAGTGCCTCCAAAGGAGACGATGCCTGACTCCTCGTGAAACTTGATAGGAGACCCAGGATTCCTGTGGCATGTGGAAAGGGACGCTTGGTCTCCCGTCTCAGCTGGAGAGGCGTCCCAATTGCCCTGCCAAGCCTCGAGGAGAATCCCGAGTTGTCCCTCGCAACTAGGCAGGAGTCCTGACGTCGCTGAAGAAACACGTGTGTGGAAGGGCCATCCGGGTCGTAACTCGAGAATATACCCCAGGTTCCCGCCGCAACTCGAGAAAAACCATGAGTCTTCCCCCTCGCCGCGTGATGAGGCCCGATTCCCCTGCACTGCGTGCAGAGCAATACCGTGTTGCACATCACACATGAAAGGAGCCTTGATTTCCTTGATGGCACTCCAGAGAAACCCCAAGAACACTGTTTCAAGGCTAGAGGGATCCTGAGGTCACTGTAGCAACACGAAAGAGCTCCGTGGACCAAGAATCAACACGAGATGAGAGGTTAGTCCCTGGCTTCGACTCCAGAGGAATACCACCTTACCACAAGCACCTCAAGAGGAGGCTTCTCTCAGCTCTAGGTATGTGAGAGGGATCCTGAGTTTGCGGCCTCAAGTGGAATGGACACCGCGATGCCCTGACTCGAAATAAGGCCGGATATCCCTGCAGTGACTTGAATGCAGGCTCGTGTTGCATCTCCCAAGAAGAAAGGATGTCTGAATCCCCTGTGGAGACCACAGAGAAACACCTAGTTCCCCACCTCATCGCGACCGGTTGCCTCACATCCTTTGAAAACTCCAGAGGTACGCGGAGATCAGTGCCTCCAAAGGAGACGATGCCTGACTCCTCGTGAAACTTGATAGGAGTCCCAGGATTCTTGTGGCACGTGGAAAGAGACCCTTGGTCTCCCGCCTCAGCTGGAGAGGCGTTCCAATTGCCCTGCCAAGCCTCGAGGAGAATCCCGAGTTGTCCCTCGCAACTAGGCAGGAGTCCTGACGTGGCTGAACAAACACGTGGGTGGAAGGGCCATCCCCGTCGTAACTCGAGAATATACCCCAGGTTCCCGCCGCAACTCGAGAAAAACCATGAGACTTCCCCCTCGCCGCGAGATGAGGCCCGATTCCCCTGTACTGCGTGCAGAGCAATTCCGTCTTGCACATCACACATGAAAGGAGCCTTGATTTCCTTGATGGCACTCCAGAGAAACCCCAAGAACACTGTTTCAAGGATAGAGGGATCCTGAGGTCACTGTAGCAACACGAAAGAACTCTGTGGACCAAAAATCAACTCGAAAAGAGAGGTTAGTCCCTGGCTTCGACTCCAGAGGAATACCACCTTACCACAAGCACCTCAAGAGGAGGCTTCTCTCAGCTCTAGGTATGTGAGAGGGACCCTGAGTTTGCGGCCTAAAGTGGAATGGACACCGCGATGCCCTGACTCGAAATAAGGCCGGATATCCCTGCAGTGACTTCAATGCAGGCTCGTCTTGCATCTCCCAGGACGAAAGGATGTCTGAATCCCCTGTGGAAAGCACAGAGAAAGACTTAGTTCCCCACCTCATCGCGACCGATAGCCTCACATCCTTTGAAAACTCCAGAGGTACGCGGAGATCAGTGCCTCCAAAGGAGACGATGCCTGACTCCTCGTGAAACTTGATAGGAGTCCCAGGATTCCTGTGGCACTTGGAAAGGGACACTTGGTCTCCCGCCTCAGCTGGAGAGGCGTCCCAATTGCCCTGCCAAGCCTCGAGGAGAATCCCGAGTTGTCCCTCGCAACTAGGCAGGAGTCCTGACGTCGCTGAAGAAACACGTGGGTGGAAGGGCCATCCCCGTCGTAACTCGAGAATATACCCCAGGTTCCCGCCGCAACTCGAGAAAAACCATGAGACTTCCCCCTCGCCGCGAGATGAGGCCCGATTCCCCTGCACTGCGTGCAGAGCAATTCCGTGTTGCACATCACACATGAAAGGAGCCTTGATTTCCTTGATGGCACTCCAGAGAAACCCCAAGAACACTCTTTCAAGGCTAGAGGGATCCTGAGGTCACTGTAGCAACACGAAAGAGCTCCGTGGACCAAAAATCAACTCGAGATGAGAGGTTAGTCCCTGGCTTCGACTCCAGAGGAATACCACCTTACCACAAGCACCTCAAGAGGAGGCTTCTCTCAGCTCTAGGTATGTGAGAGGGATCCTGAGTTTGTGGCCTCAAGTGGAATGGACACCGCGATGCCCTGACTCGAAATAAGGCCGGATATCCCTGCAGTGACTGGAATGCAGGCTCGTCTTGCATCTCCCAAGAAGAAAGGATGTCTGAATCCCCTGTGGAGACCACAGAGAAACACCTAGTTCCCCACCTCATCACGACCGGAGGCCTCACATCCTTTGAAAACTCCAGAGGTACGCGGAGATCAGTGCCTCCAAAGGAGACGATGCCTGACTCCTCGTGAAAATTGATAGGAGTCCCAGGATTCTTGTGGCACGTGAAAGGGACCCTTGGTCTCCCGCCTCAGCTGGAGAGGCGTTCCAATTGCCCTGCCAAGCCTCGAGGAGAATCCCGAGTTGTCCCTCGCAACTAGGCAGGAGTCCTGACGTGGCTGAACAAACACGTGGGTGGAAGGGCCATCCCCGTCGTAACTCGAGAATATACCCCAGGTTCCCGCCGCAACTCGAGAAAAACCATGAGACTTCCCCCTCGATGCGAGATGAGGCCCGATTCCCCTGTACTGCGTGCAGAGCAATTCCGTCTTGCACATCACACATGAAAGGAGCCTTGATTTCCTTGATGGCACTCCAGAGAAACCCCAAGAACACTGTTTCAAGGCTAGAGGGATCCTGAGGTCACTGTAGCAACACGAAAGAGCTCCGTGGACCAAAAATCAACTCAAGATGAGAGGTTAGTCCCTGGCTTCGACTCCAGAGGAATACCACCTTACCACAAGCACCTCAAGAGGAGGATTCTCTCAGCTCTAGGTATGTGAGAGGGACCCTGAGTTTGCGGCCTCAAGTGGAATGGACACCGCGATGCCCTGACTCGAAATAAGGCCGGATATCCCTGCAGTGACTGGAATGTAGGCTCGTCTTGAATCTTCCAAGACGAAAGGGTGTCTGATTCCCCTGTGGAGACCACAGAGAAAGACCTAGTTCCCCACCTCATCGCGACAGGAGGCCTCAAATCCTTTGAAAACTCCAGAGGTACGCGGAGATCAGTGCCTCCAAAGGAGACGATGCCTGACTCCTCGTGAAACTTGATAGGAGACCCAGGATTCCTGTGGCACGTGGAAAGGGACCCTTGGTCTCCCGTCTCAGCTGGAGAGGCGTCCCAATTGCCCTGCAAAGCCTCGAGGAGAATCCCGAGTTGTCCCTCGCAACTAGGCAGTAGTTCTGACGTCGCTGAAGAAACACGTGTGTGGAAGGGCCATCCCGCGTCGTAACTCGAGAATATCCCCCAGGTTCCCGCCGCAACTCGAGAAAAACCATGAGTCTTCCCCCTCGCCGCGTGATGAGGCCCGATTCCCCTGCACTGCGTGCAGAGCAATTCCGTGTTGCACATCACACATGAAAGGAGCCTTGATTTCCTTGATGGCACTCCAGAGAAACCCCAAGAACACTGTTTCAAGGCTAGAGGGATCCTGAGGGCACTGTAGCAACACGAAAGAGCTCCGTGGACCAAGAATCAACACGAGATGAGAGGTTAGTCCCTGGCTTCGACTCCAGAGGAATACCACCTTACCACAAGCACCTCAAGAGGAGGCTTCGCTCAGCTCTACGTATGTGAGAGGGATCCTGAGTTTGCGGCCTCAAGTGGAATGGACAGCGCGATGCCCTGACTCGAAATAAGGCCGGATATCCCTGCAGTGACTTGAATGCAGGCTCGTCTTGCATCTCCCAAGAAGAAAGGATGTCTGAATCCCCTGTGGAGACCACAGAGAAACACCTAGTTCCCACCTCATCGCGACCGGAGGCCTCACATCCTTTGAAAACTCCAGAGGTACGCGGAGATCAGTGCCTCCAAAGGAGACGATGCCTGACTCCTCGTGAAAATTGATAGGAGTCCCAGGATTCTTGTGGCACGTGGAAAGAGACCCTTGGTCTCCCGCCTCAGCTGGAGTAGGCGTTCCAATTGCCCCTGCCAAGCCTCGAGGAGAATCCCGAGTTTTCCCTCGCAACTAGGCAGGAGTCCTGACGTGGCTGAACAAACACGTGGGTGGAAGGGCCATCCCGTCGTAACTCGAGAATATACCCCAGGTTCCCGCCGCAACTCGAGAAAAACCATGAGACTTCCCCCTCGATGCGAGATGAGGCCCGATTCCCCTGTACTGCGTGCAGAGCAATTCCGTCTTGCACATCACACATGAAAGGAGCCTTGATTTCCTTGATGGCACTCCAGAGAAACCCCAAGAACACTGTTTCAAGGATAGAGGGATCCTGAGGTCACTGTAGCAACACGAAAGAACTCTGTGGACCAAAAATCAACTCGAAAAGAGAGGTTAGTCCCTGGCTTCGACTCCAGAGGAATACCACCTTACCACAAGCACCTCAAGAGAAGGCTTCTCTCAGCTCTAGGTATGTGAGAGGGACCCTGAGATTGCGGCCTCAAGTGGAATGGACACCGCGATGCCCTGACTCGAAATAAGGCCGGATATCCCTGCAGTGACTTCAATGCAGGCTCGTCCTGCATCTCCCAGGACGAAAGGATGTCTGAATCCCCTGTGGAAAGCACAGAGAAAGACTTAGTTCCCCACCTCATCGCGACCGATAGCCTCACATCTTTGAAAACTCCAGAGGTACGCGGAGATCAGTGCCTCCAAAGGAGACGATGCCTGACTCCTCGTGAGACTTGATAGGAGTCCCAGGATTCCTGTGGCACTTGGAAAGGGACACTTGGTTTCCCGCCTCAGCTGGAGAGGCGTCCCAATTGCCCTGCCAAGCCTCGAGGAGAATCCCGAGTTGTCCCTCGCAACTAGGCAGGAGTCCTGACGTCGCTAAAGAAACACGTGGGTGGAAGGGCCATCCCCGTCGTAACTCGAGATTATACCCCAGGTTCCCGCCGCAACTCGAGAAAAACCATGAGACTTCCCCCTCGCCGCGAGATGAGGCCCGATTCCCCTGCACTGCGTGCAGAGCAATTCCGTGTTGCACATCACACATGAAAGGAGCCTTGATTTCCTTGATGGCACTCCAGAGAAACCCCAAGAACACTGTTTCAAGGCTAGAGGGATCCTGAGGTCACTTGTAGCAACACGAAAGAGCTCCGTGGGCCAAAAATCAAACTCGAGATGAGAGGTTAGTCCCTGGCTTCGACTCCAGAGGAATAGCACCTTATCACAAGCACCTCAAGCGGAGGCTTCTCTCAGCTCTAGGTATGTGAGAGGGCCCTGAGTTTGCGGCCTCAAGTGAAATGGACACCCGCGATGCCCTGACTCGAAATAAGGGCCGGATATCCCTGCAGTGACTTGAATGCAGGCTCGTCTTGCATCTCCCAAGACGAAAGGGTGTCTGAATCCCCTGTGGAGACCACAGAGAAAGACCTAGTTCCCCACCTCATCGCGACAGGAGGCCTCAAATCCTTTGAAAACTCCAGAGGTATGCGGAGATCAGTGCCTCCAAAGGAGACGATGCCTGACTCCTCGTGAAACTTGATAGGAGACCCAGGATTCCTGTGGCACGTGGAAAGGGACCCTTCGTCTCCCGTCTCAGCTGGAGAGGCGTCCCAATTGCCCTGCAAAGCCTCGAGGAGAATCCCGAGTTGTGTCTCGCAACTAGGCAGGAGTCCTGACATGGCTGAACACACACGTGTGTGGAAGGGCCATCCCCGTCGTAACTCGAGAATATACCCCAGGTTCCCGCCGCAACTCGAGAAAAACCATGAGACTTCCCCCTCGCCGCGTGATGAGGCCCGATTCCCCTGCACTGCGTGCAGAGCAATTCTGTGTTGCACATCACACATGAAAGGAGCCTTGATTTCCTTGATGGCACTCCAGAGAAACCCCAAGAACACTGTTTCAAGGCTAGAGGGATCCTGAGGTCACTGTAGCAACACGAAAGAGCTCCGTGGACCAAGAATCAACACGAGATGAGAGGTTAGTCCCTGGCTTCGACTCCAGAGGAATACCACTTTACCACAAGCACCTCAAGAGGAGGCTTCTCTCAGCTCTAGGTATGTGAGAGGGATCCTGAGTTGCGGCCTCAAGTGGAATGGACACCGCGATGCCCTGACTCGAAATAAGGCCGGATATCGCTGCAGTGACTTGAATGCAGGCTCGTCTTGCATCTCCCAAGAAGAAAGGATGTCTGAATCCCCTGTGGAGACCACAGAGAAACACCTAGTTCCCCACCTCATCGCGACCGGAGGCCTCACATCCTTTGAAAACTCCAGAGGTACGCGGAGATCAGTGCCTCCAAAGGAGACGATGCCTGACTCCTCGTGAAACTTGATAGGAATCCCAGGATTCTTGTGGCACGTGGAAAGAGACCCTTGGTCTCCCGCCTCAGCTGGAGAGGCGTTCCAATTGCCCTGCCAAGCCTCGAGGAGAATCCCGAGTTGTCCCTCGCAACTAGGCAGGAGTCCTGACGGGGCTGAACAAACACGTGGGTGTAAGTGCCATCCCCGTCGTAACTCGAGAATATACCCCAGGTTCCCGCCGCAACTCGAGAAAAACCATGAGACTTCCCCCTCGATGCGAGATGAGGCCCGATTCCCCTGTACTGCGTGCAGAGCAATTCCGTGTTGCACATCACACATGAAAGGAGCCTTGATTTCCTTGATGGCACTCCAGAGAAACCCCAAGAACACTGTTTCAAGGATAGAGGGATCCTGAGGTCACTGTAGCAACACGAAAGAACTCTGTGGATCAAAAATCAACTCGAAAAGAGAGGTTAGTCCCTGGCTTCGACTACAGAGGAATACCACCTTACCACAAGCACCTCAAGAGGAGGCTTCTCTCAGCTCTAGGTATGTGAGAGGGACCCTGAGTTTGCGGCCTCAAGTGGAATGGACACCGCGAAGCCCTGACTCGAAATAAGGCCGGATATCCCTGCAGTGACTTTAATGCAGTCTCGTCTTGCATCTCCCAGGACGAAAGGATGTCTGAATCCCCTGTGGAAAGCACAGAGAAAGACTTAGTTCCCCACCTCATCGCGACCGATAGCCTCACATCCTTTGAAAACTCCAGAGGTACGCGGAGATCAGTGCCTCCAAAGGAGACGATGCCTGACTCCTCGTGAAACTTGATAGGAGTCCCAGGATTCCTGTGGCACTTGGAAAGGGACACTTGGTCTCCCGCCTCAGCTGGAGAGGCGTCCCAATTGCCCTGCCAAGCCTCGAGGAGAATCCAGAGTTGTCCCTCCCAACTAGGCAGGAGTCCTGACGTCGCTGAAGAAACACGTAGGTGGAAGGGCCATCCCCGTCGTAACTCGAGAATATACCCCAGGTTCCCGCCGCAACTCGAGAAAAACCATGAGACTTCCCCCTCGCCGCGAGATGAGGCCCGATTCCCCTGCACTGCGTGCAGAGCAATTCCGTGTTGCACATCACACATGAAAGGAGCCTTGATTTCCTTGATGGCACTCCAGAGAACCCCCAAGAACACTGTTTCAAGGATAGAGGGATCCTGAGGTCACTGTAGCAACACGAAAGAGCTCCGTGGGCCAAAAATCAACTCGAGATGAGAGGTTAGTCCCTGGCTTCGACTCCAGAGGAATACCACCTTACCACAAGCACCTCAAGAGGAGGCTTCTCTCAGCTCTAGGTATGTGAGAGGGACCCTGAGTTTGCGGCCTCAAGTGGAATGGACACCGCGATGCCCTGACGCGAAATAAGGCTGGATATCCCTGCAGTGGCTTGAATACAGGCTCGTCTTGCATCTCCCAAGATGAAAGGATGTCTGAATCCCCTGTGGAGACCACAGAGAAAGACCTAGTTCCCCACCTCATCGCGACAGGAGGCCTCAAATCCTTTGAAAACTCCAGAGGTATGCGGAGATCAGTGCCTCCAAAGGAGACGATGCCTGACTCCTCGTGAAACTTGATAGCAGACCCAGGATTCCTGTGGCACGTGGAAAGGGACCCTTGGTCTCCCGTCTCAGCTGGAGAGGCGTCCCAATTGCCCTGCAAAGCCTCGAGGAGAATCCCGAGTTGTGTCTCGTAACTAGGCAGGAGTCCTGACATGGCTGAACACACACGTGTGTGGAAGGGCCATCCCCGTCGTAACTCGAGAATATACCCCAGGTTCCCGCCGCAACTCGAGAAAAACCATGAGACTTCCCCATCGATGTGAGATGAGGCCCGATTCCCCTGTACTGCGTGCAGAGCAATTCCGTCTTGCACATCACACATGAAAGGAGCCTTGATTTCCTTGATGGCACTCCAGAGAAACCCCAAGAACACTGTTTCAAGGCTAGAGGGATCCTGAGGTCACTGTAGCAACACGAAAGAACTCTGTGGACCAAAATTCAACTCGAAAAGAGAGGTTAGTCCCTGGATTCGTCTCCAGAGGAATACCACCTTACCACAAGCACCTCAAGAGGAGGCTTCTCTCAGCTCTAGGTATGTGAGAGGGACCCTGAGTTTGCGGCCTCAAGTGGAATGGACACCGCGATGCCCTGACGCGAAATAAGGCTGGATATCCCTGCAGTGGCTTGAATACAGGCTCGTCTTGCATCTCCCAAGATGAAAGGATGTCTGAATCCCCTGTGGAGACCACAGAGAAAGACCTAGTTCCCCACCTCATCGCGACAGGAGGCCTCAAATCCTTTGAAAAATCTAGAGGTATGCGGAGATCAGTGCCTCCAAAGGAGACGATGCCTGACTCCTCGTGAAACTTGATAGCAGACCCAGGATTCCTGTGGCACGTGGAAAGGGACCCTTGGTCTCCCGTCTCAGCTGGAGAGGCGTCCCAATTGCCCTGCAAAGCCTCGAGGAGAATCCCGAGTTGTGTCTCGTAACTAGGCAGGAGTCCTGACATGGCTGAACACACACGTGTGTGGAAGGGCCATCCCCGTCGTAACTCGAGAATATACCCCAGGTTCCCGCCGCAACTCGAGAAAAACCATGAGACTTCCCCATCGATGTGAGATGAGGCCCGATTCCCCTGTACTGCGTGCAGAGCAATTCCGTCTTGCACATCACACATGAAAGGAGCCTTGATTTCCTTGATGGCACTCCAGAGAAACCCCAAGAACACTGTTTCCAGGCTAGAGGGATCCTGAGGTCACTGTAGCAACACGAAAGAACTCTGTGGACCAAAATTCAACTCGAAAAGAGAGGTTAGTCCCTGGATTCGTCTCCAGAGGAATACCACCTTACCACAAGCACCTCAAGAGGAGGCTTCTCTCAGCTCTAGGTATGTGAGAGGGACCCTGAGTTTGCGGCCTCAAGTGGAATGGACACCGCGATGCCCTGACTCGAAATAAGGCCGGATATCCCTGCAGTGACTTCAATGCAGGCTCGTCTTGCATCTCCCAGGACGAAAGGATGTCTGAATCCCCTGTGGAAAGCACAGAGAAAGATTTAGTTCCCCACCTCATCGCGACCGATAGCCTCACATCCTTTGAAAACTCCAGAGGTACGCGGAGATCAGTGCCTCCAAAGGAGATGATGCCTGACTCCTCGTGAAACTTGATAGGAGTCCCAGGATTCCTGTGGCACTTGGAAAGGGACACTTAGTCTCCCGCCTCAGCTGGAGAGGCGTCCCAATTGCCCAGCCAAGCCTCGAGGAGAATCCAGAGTTGTCCCTCGCAACTAGGCAGGAGTCCTGACGTCGCTGAAGAAACACGTGGGTGGAAGGGCCATCCCCGTCGTAACTCGAGAATATACCCCAGGTTCCCGCCGCAACTCGAGAAAAACCATGAGACTTCCCCCTCGCCGCGAGATGAGGCCCGATTCCCCTGCACTGCGTGCAGAGCAATTCCGTGTTGCACATCACACATGAAAGGAGCCTTGATTTCCTTCATGGCACTCCAGAGAAACCCCAAGAACACTGTTTCAAGGCTAGAGGGATCCTGAGGTCACTGTAGCAACACGAAAGAGCTCCGTGGGCCAAAAATCAACTCGAGATGAGAGGTTAGTCCCTGGCTTCGAATCCAGAGGAATACCACCTTACCACAAGCACCTCAAGAGGAGGCTTCTCTCAGCTCTAGGTATGTGAGAGGGACCCTGAGTTTGCGGCCTCAAGTGGAATGGACACCGCGATGCCCTGACGCGAAATAAGGCTGGATATCCCTGCAGTGACTTGAATGCAGGCTCGTCTTGCATCTCCCAAGATGAAAGGATGTCTGAATCCCCTGTGGAGACCACAGAGAAAGACCTAGTTCCCCACCTCATCGCGACCGGAGGCCTCACATCCTTTGAAAACTCCAGAGGTACGCGGAGATCAGTGCCTCCAAAGGAGACGATGCCTGACTCCTCGTGAAACTTGATAGGAGTCCCAGGATTCCTGTGGCACGTGGAAAGGGACCCTTGGTCTCCCGCCTCAGCTGGAGAGGCGTCCCAATTGCCTTGCCAAGCCTCGAGGAGAATCCCGAGTTGTGTCTCGCAACTAGGCAAGAGTCCTGACGTCGCTGAACAAACACGTGTGTGGAAGGGCCATCCCCGTCGTAACTCGAGAATATACCCCAGGTTCCCGCCGCAACTCGAGAAAAACCATGAGACTTCCCCCTCGCCGCGAGATGAGGCCCGATTCCCCTGCACTGCGTGCAGAGCAATTCTGTGTTGCACATCACACATGAAAGGAGCCTTGATTTCCTTCATGGCACTCCAGAGAAACCCCAAGAACACTGTTTCAAGGCTAGAGGGATCCTGAGGTCACTGTAGCAACACGAAAGAGCTCCGTGGACCAAAAATCAACTCGAGATGAGAGGTTAGTCCCTGGCTTCGACTCCAGAGGAATACCACCTTACCACAAGCACCTCAAGAGGAGGCTTCTCTCAGCACTAGGTATGTGAGAGGGACCCTGAGTTTGCGGCCTCAAGTGGAATGGACACCGCGATGCCCTGACTCGAAATAAGGCCGGATATCCCTGCAGTGACTGGAATGCAGGCTCGTCTTGCATCTCCCAAGAAGAAAGGATGTCTGAATCCCCTGTGGAGACCACAGAGAAACACCTAGTTCCCCACCTCATCGCGACCGGGGGCCTCAAATCCTTTGAAAACTCCAGAGGTACGCGGAGATCAGTGCCTCCAAAGGAGACGATGCCTGACTCCTCGTGAAACTTGATAGGAGTCCCAGGATTCTTGTGGCACGTGGAAAGGGACCCTTGGTCTCCCGCCTCAGCTGGAGAGGCGTTCCAATTTCCCTGCCAAGCCTCGAGGAGAATCCCGAGTTTTCCCTCGCAACTAGGCAGGAGTCCTGACGTGGCTGAACAAACACGTGGGTGGAAGGGCCATCCCCGTCTTAACTCGAGAATATACCCCAGGTTCCCGCCGCAACTCGAGAAAAACCATGAGACTTCCCCCTCGATGCGAGATGAGGCCCGATTCCCCTGTCCTGCGTGTAGAGCAATTCCGTCTTGCACATCACACATGAAAGGAGCCTTGATTTCCTTGATGGCACTCCAGAGAAACCCCAAGAACACTGTTTCAAGGATAGAGGGATCCTGAGGTCACTGTAGCAACACGAAAGAACTCTGTGGACCAAAAATCAACTCGAAAAGAGAGGTTAGTCCCTGGATTCGTCTCCAGAGGAATACCACCTTACCACAAGCACCTCAAGCGGAGGCTTCTCTCAGCTCTAGGTATGTGAGAGGGACCCTGAGTTTGCGGCCTCAAGTGGAATGGACACCGCGATGCCCTGACTCGAAATAAGGCCGGATATCCCTGCAGTGACTTCAATGCAGGCTCGTCTTGCATCTCCCAGGACGAAAGGATGTCTGAATCCCCTGTGGAAAGCACAGAGAAAGACTTAGTTCCCCACCTCATCGAGACCGATAGCCTCACACCCTTTGAAAACTCCAGAGGTACGCGGAGATCAGTGCCTCCAAAGAAGACGATGCCTGACTCCTCGTGAAACTTGATAGGAGTCCCAGGATTCCTGTGGCACGTGGAAAGGGACCCTTGGTCTCCCGCCTCAGCTGGAGAGGCGTCCCAATTGCCTTGCCAAGCCTCGAGGAGAATCCCGAGTTGTGTCTCGCAACTAGGCAAGAGTCCTGACGTGGTTGAACAAACACTTGTGTGGAAGGGCCATCCCCGTCGTAACTCGAGAATATACCCCAGGTTCCCGCCGCAACTCGAGAAAAACCATGAGACTTCCCCCTCGCCGCGAGATGAGGCCCGATTCCCCTGCACTGCGTGCAGAGCAATTCTGTGTTGCACATCACACATGAAAGGAGCTTTGATTTCCTTCATGGCACTCCAGAGAAACCCCAAGAACACTCTTTCAAGGCTAGAGGGATCCTGAGGTCACTGTAGCAACACGAAAGAGCTCCGTGGACCAAAAATCAACTCGAGATGAGAGGTTAGTCCCTGGCTTCGACTCCAGAGGAATACCACCTTACCACAAGCACCTCAAGAGGAGGCTTCTCTCAGCACTAGGTATGTGAGAGGGACCCTGAGTTTGCGGCCTCAAGTGGAATGGACACCGCGATGCCCTGATTCGAAATAAGGCCGGATATCCCTGCAGTGACTGGAATGCAGGCTCGTCTTGCATCTCCCAAGAAGAAAGGATGTCTGAATCCCCTGTGGAGACCACAGAGAAAGACCTAGTTCCCCACCTCATCGCGACCGGAGGCCTCAAATCCTTTGAAAACTCCAGAGGTACGCGGAGATCAGTGCCTCCAAAGGAGACGATGCCTGACTCCTCGTGAAACTTGATAGGAGTCCCAGGATTCTTGTGGCACGTGGAAAGGGACCCTTGGTCTCCCGCCTCAGCTGGAGAGGCGTTCCAATTGCCCTGCCAAGCCTCGAGGAGAATCCCGAGTTTTCCCTCGCAACTAGGCAGGAGTCCTGACGTGGCTGAACAAACACGTGGGTGGAAGGGCCATCCCCGTCTTAACTCGAGAATATACCCCAGGTTCCCGCCGCAACTCGAGAAAAACCATGAGACTTCCCCCTCGATGCGAGATGAGGCCCGATTCCCCTGTCCTGCGTGTAGAGCAATTCCGTCTTGCACATCACACATGAAAGGAGCCTTGATTTCCTTGATGGCACTCCAGAGAAACCCCAAGAACACTGTTTCAAGGATAGAGGGATCCTGAGGTCACTGTAGCAACACGAAAGAACTCTGTGGACCAAAAATCAACTCGAAAAGAGAGGTTAGTCCCTGGATTCGTCTCCAGAGGAATACCACCTTACCACAAGCACCTCAAGCGGAGGCTTCTCTCAGCTCTAGGTATGTGAGAGGGACCCTGAGTTTGCGGCCTCAAGTGGAATGGACACCGCGATGCCCTGACTCGAAATAAGGCCGGATATCCCTGCAGTGACTTCAATGCAGGCTCGTCTTGCATCTCCCAGGACGAAAGGATGTCTGAATCCCCTGTGGAAAGCACAGAGAAAGACTTAGTTCCCCACCTCATCGCGACCGATAGCCTCACACCCTTTGAAAACTTCAGAGGTACGCGGAGATCAGTGCCTCCAAAGGAGACGATGCCTGACTCCTCGTGAAACTTGATAGGAGTCCCAGGATTCCTGTGGCACGTGGAAAGGGACCCTTGGTCTCCCGCCTCAGCTGGAGAGGCGTCCCAATTGCCTTGCCAAGCCTCGAGGAGAATCCCGAGTTGTGTCTCGCAACTAGCCAAGAGTCCTGACGTGGTTGAACAAACACTTGTGTGGAAGGGCCATCCCCGTCGTAACTCGAGAATATACCCCAGGTTCCCGCCGCAACTCGAGAAAAACCATGAGACTTCCCCCTCGCCGCGAGATGAGGCCCGATTCCCCTGCACTGCGTGCAGAGCAATTCTGTGTTGCACATCACACATGAAAGGAGCTTTGATTTCCTTCATGGCACTCCAGAGAAACCCCAAGAACACTCTTTCAAGGCTAGAGGGATCCTGAGGTCACTGTAGCAACACGAAAGAGCTCCGTGGACCAAAAATCAACTCGAGATGAGAGGTTAGTCCCTGGCTTCGACTCCAGAGGAATACCACCTTACCACAAGCACCTCAAGAGGAGGCTTCTCTCAGCTCTAGGTATGTGAGAGGGACCCTGAGTTTGCGGCCTCAAGTGGAATGGACACCGCGATGCCCTGACTCGAAATAAGGCCGGATATCCCTGCAGTGACTGGAATGCAGGCTCGTCTTGCATCTCCCAGGACGAAAGGATGTCTGAATCCCCTGTGGAAAGCACAGAGAAAGACTTAGTTCCCCACCTCATCGCGACCGATAGCCTCACATCCTTTGAAAACTCCAGAGGTACGCGGAGATCAGTGCCTCCAAAGGAGATGATGCCTGACTCCTCGTGAAACTTGATAGGAGTCCCAGGATTCCTGTGGCACTTGGAAAGGGACACTTAGTCTCCCGCCTCAGCTGGAGAGGCGTCCCAATTGCCCTGCCAAGCCTCGAGGAGAATCCAGAGTTGTCCCTCGCAACTAGGCAGGAGTCCTGACGTCGCTGAAGAAACACGTGGGTGGAAGGGCCATCCCCGTCGTAACTCGAGAATATACCCCAGGTTCCCGCCGCAACTCGAGAAAAACCATGAGACTTCCCCCTCGCCGCGAGATGAGGCCCGATTCCCCTGCACTGCGTGCAGAGCAATTCTGTGTTGCACATCACACATGAAAGGAGCCTTGATTTCCTTGATGGCACTCCAGAGAAACCCCAAGAACACTGTTTCAAGGCTAGAGGGATCCTGAGGTCACTGTAGCAACACGAAAGAGCTCCGTGGACCAAAAATCAACTCGAGATGAGAGGTTAGTCCCTGGCTTCGAATCCAGAGGAATACCACCTTAACACAAGCACCTCAAGAGGAGGCTTCTCTCAGCTCTAGGTATGTGAGAGGGACCCTGAGTTTGCGGCCTCAAGTGGAATGGACACCGCGATGCCCTGACTCGAAATAAGGCCGGATATCCCTGCAGTGACTGGAATGCAGGCTCGTCTTGCATCTACCAAGACGAAAGGGTGTCTGAATCCCCTGTGGAGACCACAGAGAAAGACCTAGTTCCCCACCTCATCGCGACAGGAGGCCTCAAATCCTTTGAAAACTCCAGAGGTATGCGGAGATCAGTGCCTCCAAAGGAGACGATGCCTGACTCCTCGTGAAACTTGATAGGAGACCCAGGATTCCTGTGGCATGTGGAAAGGGACGCTTGGTCTCCCGTCTCAGCTGGAGAGGCGTCCCAATTGCCCTGCCAAGCCTCGAGGAGAATCCCGAGTTGTCCCTCGCAACTAGGCAGGAGTCCTGACGTCGCTGAAGAAACACGTGTGTGGAAGGGCCATCCGGGTCGTAACTCGAGAATATACCCCAGGTTCCCGCCGCAACTCGAGAAAAACCATGAGTCTTCCCCCTCGCCGCGTGATGAGGCCCGATTCCCCTGCACTGCGTGCAGAGCAATACCGTGTTGCACATCACACATGAAAGGAGCCTTGATTTCCTTGATGGCACTCCAGAGAAACCCCAAGAACACTGTTTCAAGGCTAGAGGGATCCTGAGGTCACTGTAGCAACACGGAAGAGCTCCGTGGACCAAGAATCAACACGAGATGAGAGGTTAGTCCCTGGCTTCGACTCCAGAGGAATACCACCTTACCACAAGCACCTCAAGAGGAGGCTTCTCTCAGCTCTAGGTATGTGAGAGGGATCCTGAGTTTGCGGCCTCAAGTGGAATGGACACCGCGATGCCCTGACTCGAAATAAGGCCGGATATCCCTGCAGTGACTTGAATGCAGGCTCGTGTTGCATCTCCCAAGAAGAAAGGATGTCTGAATCCCCTGTGGAGACCACAGAGAAACACCTAGTTCCCCACCTCATCGCGACCGGAGGCCTCATATCCTTTGAAAACTCCAGAGGTACGCGGAGATCAGTGCCTCCAAAGGAGACGATGCCTGACTCCTCGTGAAACTTGATAGGAGTCCCAGGATTCTTGTGGCACGTGGAAAGAGACCCTTGGTCTCCCGCCTCAGCTGGAGAGGCGTTCCAATTGCCCTGCCAAGCCTCGAGGAGAATCCCGAGTTGTCCCTCGCAACTAGGCAGGAGTCCTGACGTGGCTGAACAAACACGTGGGTGGAAGGGCCATCCCCGTCGTAACTCGAGAATATACCCCAGGTTCCCGCCGCAACTCGAGAAAAACCATGAGACTTCCCCCTCGATGCGAGATGAGGCCCGATTCCCCTGTACTGCGTGCAGAGCAATTCCGTCTTGCACATCACACATGAAAGGAGCCTTGATTTCCTTGATGGCACTCCAGAGAAACCCCAAGAACACTGTTTCAAGGATAGAGGGATCCTGAGGTCACTGTAGCAACACGAAAGAACTCTGTGGACCAAAAATCAACTCGAAAAGAGAGGTTAGTCCCTGGCTTCGACTCCAGAGGAATACCACCTTACCACAAGCACCTCAAGAGGAGGCTTCTCTCAGCTCTAGGTATGTGAGAGGGACCCTGAGTTTGCGGCCTAAAGTGGAATGGACACCGCGATGCCCTGACTCGAAATAAGGCCGGATATCCCTGCAGTGACTTCAATGCAGGCTCGTCTTGCATCTCCCAGGACGAAAGGATGTCTGAATCCCCTGTGGAAAGCACAGAGAAAGACTTAGTTCCCCACCTCATCGCGACCGATAGCCTCACATCCTTTGAAAACTCCAGAGGTACGCGGAGATCAGTGCCTCCAAAGGAGACGATGCCTGACTCCTCGTGAAACTTGATAGGAGTCCCAGGATTCCTGTGGCACTTGGAAAGGGACACTTGGTCTCCCGCCTCAGCTGGAGAGGCGTCCCAATTGCCCTGCCAAGCCTCGAGGAGAATCCCGAGTTGTCCCTCGCAACTAGGCAGGAGTCCTGACGTCGCTGAAGAAACACGTGGGTGGAAGGGCCATCCCCGTCGTAACTCGAGAATATACCCCAGGTTCCCGCCGCAACTCGAGAAAAACCATGAGACTTCCCCCTCGCCGCGAGATGAGGCCCGATTCCCCTGCACTGCGTGCAGAGCAATTCCGTGTTGCACATCACACATGAAAGGAGCCTTGATTTCCTTCATGGCACTCCAGAGAAACCCCAAGAACACTCTTTCAAGGCTAGAGGGATCCTGAGGTCACTGTAGCAACACGAAAGAGCTCCGTGGGCCAAAAATCAACTCGAGATGAGAGGTTAGTCCCTGGCTTCGACTCCAGAGGAATACCACCTTACCACAAGCACCTCAAGAGGAGGCTTCTCTCAGCTCTAGGTATGTGAGAGGGATCCTGAGTTTGCGGCCTCAAGTGGAATGGACACCGCGATGCTCTGACTCGAAATAAGGCCGGATATCCCTGCAGTGACTGGAATGCAGGCTCGTCTTGCATCTCCCAAGAAGAAAGGATGTCTGAATCCCCTGTGGAGACCACAGAGAAACACCTAGTTCCCCACCTCATCACGACCGGAGGCCTCACATCCTTTGAAAACTCCAGAGGTACGCGGAGATCAGTGCCTCCAAAGGAGACGATGCCTGACTCCTCGTGAAAATTGATAGGAGTCCCAGGATTCTTGTGGCACGTGAAAGGGACCCTTGGTCTCCCGCCTCAGCTGGAGAGGCGTTCCAATTGCCCTGCCAAGCCTCGAGGAGAATCCCGAGTTGTCCCTCGCAACTAGGCAGGAGTCCTGACGTGGCTGAACAAACACGTGGGTGGAAGGGCCATCCCCGTCGTAACTCGAGAATATACCCCAGGTTCCCGCCGCAACTCGAGAAAAACCATGAGACTTCCCCCTCGATGCGAGATGAGGCCCGATTCCCCTGTACTGCGTGCAGAGCAATTCCGTCTTGCACATCACACATGAAAGGAGCCTTGATTTCCTTGATGGCACTCCAGAGAAACCCCAAGAACACTGTTTCAAGGCTAGAGGGATCCTGAGGTCACTGTAGCAACACGAAAGAGCTCCGTGGACCAAAAATCAACTCAAGATGAGAGGTTAGTCCCTGGCTTCGACTCCAGAGGAATACCACCTTACCACAAGCACCTCAAGAGGAGGATTCTCTCAGCTCTAGGTATGTGAGAGGGACCCTGAGTTTGCGGCCTCAAGTGGAATGGACACCGCGATGCCCTGACTCGAAATAAGGCCGGATATCCCTGCAGTGACTGGAATGTAGGCTCGTCTTGAATCTTCCAAGACGAAAGGGTGTCTGATTCCCCTGTGGAGACCACAGAGAAAGACCTAGTTCCCCACCTCATCGCGACAGGAGGCCTCAAATCCTTTGAAAACTCCAGAGGTACGCGGAGATCAGTGCCTCCAAAGGAGACGATGCCTGACTCCTCGTGAAACTTGATAGGAGACCCAGGATTCCTGTGGCACGTGGAAAGGGACCCTTGGTCTCCCGTCTCAGCTGGAGAGGCGTCCCAATTGCCCTGCAAAGCCTCGAGGAGAATCCCGAGTTGTCCCTCGCAACTAGGCAGTAGTTCTGACGTCGCTGAAGAAACACGTGTGTGGAAGGGCCATCCGCGTCGTAACTCGAGAATATACCCCAGGTTCCCGCCGCAACTCGAGAAAAACCATGAGTCTTCCCCCTCGCCGCGTGATGAGGCCCGATTCCCCTGCACTGCGTGCAGAGCAATTCCGTGTTGCACATCACACATGAAAGGAGCCTTGATTTCCTTGATGGCACTCCAGAGAAACCCCAAGAACACTGTTTCAAGGCTAGAGGGATCCTGAGGGCACTGTAGCAACACGAAAGAGCTCCGTGGACCAAGAATCAACACGAGATGAGAGGTTAGTCCCTGGCTTCGACTCCAGAGGAATACCACCTTACCACAAGCACCTCAAGAGGAGGCTTCGCTCAGCTCTACGTATGTGAGAGGGATCCTGAGTTTGCGGCCTCAAGTGGAATGGACAGCGCGATGCCCTGACTCGAAATAAGGCCGGATATCCCTGCAGTGACTTGAATGCAGGCTCGTCTTGCATCTCCCAAGAAGAAAGGATGTCTGAATCCCCTGTGGAGACCACAGAGAAACACCTAGTTCCCACCTCATCGCGACCGGAGGCCTCACATCCTTTGAAAACTCCAGAGGTACGCGGAGATCAGTGCCTCCAAAGGAGACGATGCCTGACTCCTCGTGAAAATTGATAGGAGTCCCAGGATTCTTGTGGCACGTGGAAAGAGACCCTTGGTCTCCCGCCTCAGCTGGAGAGGCGTTCCAATTGCCCTGCCAAGCCTCGAGGAGAATCCCGAGTTTTCCCTCGCAACTAGGCAGGAGTCCTGACGTGGCTGAACAAACACGTGGGTGGAAGGGCCATCCCCGTCGTAACTCGAGAATATACCCCAGGTTCCCGCCGCAACTCGAGAAAAACCATGAGACTTCCCCCTCGATGCGAGATGAGGCCCGATTCCCCTGTACTGCGTGCAGAGCAATTCCGTCTTGCACATCACACATGAAAGGAGCCTTGATTTCCTTGATGGCACTCCAGAGAAACCCCAAGAACACTGTTTCAAGGATAGAGGGATCCTGAGGTCACTGTAGCAACACGAAAGAACTCTGTGGACCAAAAATCAACTCGAGATGAGAGGTTAGTCCCTGGCTTCGACTCCAGAGGAATACCACCTTACCACAAGCACCTCAAGAGAAGGCTTCTCTCAGCTCTAGGTATGTGAGAGGGACCCTGAGATTGCGGCCTCAAGTGGAATGGACACCGCGATGCCCTGACTCGAAATAAGGCCGGATATCCCTGCAGTGACTTGAATGCAGGCTCGTCTTGCATCTCCCAAGACGAAAGGGTGTCTGAATCCCCTGTGGAGACCACAGAGAAAGACCTAGTTCCCCACCTCATCGCGACAGGAGGCCTCAAATCCTTTGAAAACTCCAGAGGTATGCGGAGATCAGTGCCTCCAAAGGAGACGATGCCTGACTCCTCGTGAAACTTGATAGGAGACCCAGGATTCCTGTGGCACGTGGAAAGGGACCCTTCGTCTCCCGTCTCAGCTGGAGAGGCGTCCCAATTGCCCTGCAAAGCCTCGAGGAGAATCCCGAGTTGTGTCTCGCAACTAGGCAGGAGTCCTGACATGGCTGAACACACACGTGTGTGGAAGGGCCATCCCCGTCGTAACTCGAGAATATACCCCAGGTTCCCGCCGCAACTCGAGAAAAACCATGAGACTTCCCCCTCGCCGCGTGATGAGGCCCGATTCCCCTGCACTGCGTGCAGAGCAATTCTGTGTTGCACATCACACATGAAAGGAGCCTTGATTTCCTTGATGGCACTCCAGAGAAACCCCAAGAACACTGTTTCAAGGCTAGAGGGATCCTGAGGTCACTGTAGCAACACGAAAGAGCTCCGTGGACCAAGAATCAACACGAGATGAGAGGTTAGTCCCTGGCTTCGACTCCAGAGGAATACCACCTTACCACAAGCACCTCAAGAGGAGGCTTCTCTCAGCTCTAGGTATGTGAGAGGGATCCTGAGTTGCGGCCTCAAGTGGAATGGACACCGCGATGCCCTGACTCGAAATAAGGCCGGATATCGCTGCAGTGACTTGAATGCAGGCTCGTCTTGCATCTCCCAAGAAGAAAGGATGTCTGAATCCCCTGTGGAGACCACAGAGAAACACCTAGTTCCCCACCTCATCGCGACCGGAGGCCTCACATCCTTTGAAAACTCCAGAGGTATGCGGAGATCAGTGCCTCCAAAGGAGACGATGCCTGACTCCTCGTGAAACTTGATAGGAATCCCAGGATTCTTGTGGCACGTGGAAAGAGACCCTTGGTCTCCCGCCTCAGCTGGAGAGGCGTTCCAATTGCCCTGCCAAGCCTCGAGGAGAATCCCGAGTTGTCCCTCGCAACTAGGCAGGAGTCCTGACGTGGCTGAACAAACACGTGGGTGTAAGGGCCATCCCCGTCGTAACTCGAGAATATACCCCAGGTTCCCGCCGCAACTCGAGAAAAACCATGAGACTTCCCCCTCGATGCGAGATGAGGCCCGATTCCCCTGTACTGCGTGCAGAGCAATTCCGTCTTGCACATCACACATGAAAGGAGCCTTGATTTCCTTGATGGCACTCCAGAGAAACCCCAAGAACACTGTTTCAAGGATAGAGGGATCCTGAGGTCACTGTAGCAACACGAAAGAACTCTGTGGATCAAAAATCAACTCGAAAAGAGAGGTTAGTCCCTGGCTTCGACTACAGAGGAATACCACCTTACCACAAGCACCTCAAGAGGAGGCTTCTCTCAGCTCTAGGTATGTGAGAGGGACCCTGAGTTTGCGGCCTCAAGTGGAATGGACACCGCGATGCCCTGACTCGAAATAAGGCCGGATATCCCTGCAGTGACTTTAATGCAGTCTCGTCTTGCATCTCCCAGGACGAAAGGATGTCTGAATCCCCTGTGGAAAGCACAGAGAAAGACTTAGTTCCCCACCTCATCGCGACCGGAGGCCTCACATCCTTTGAAAACTCCAGAGGTACGCGGAGATCAGTGCCTCCAAAGGAGACGATGCCTGACTCCTCGTGAAATTTGATAGGAGTCCCAGGATTCCTGTGGCACTTGGAAAGGGACACTTGGTCTCCCGCCTCAGCTGGAGAGGCGTCCCAATTGCCCTGCCAAGCCTCGAGGAGAATCCCGAGTTGTCCCTCCCAACTAGGCAGGAGTCCTGACGTCGCTGAAGAAACACGTAGGTGGAAGGGCCATCCCCGTCGTAACTCGAGAATATACCCCAGGTTCCCGCCGCAACTCGAGAAAAACCATGAGACTTCCCCCTCGCCGCGAGATGAGGCCCGATTCCCCTGCACTGCGTGCAGAGCAATTCCGTGTTGCACATCACACATGAAAGGAGCCTTGATTTCCTTGATGGCACTCCAGAGAACCCCCAAGAACACTGTTTCAAGGATAGAGGGATCCTGAGGTCACTGTAGCAACACGAAAGAGCTCCGTGGGCCAAAAATCAACTCGAGATGAGAGGTTAGTCCCTGGCTTCGACTCCAGAGGAATACCACCTTACCACAAGCACCTCAAGTGGAGGCTTCTCTCAGCTCTAGGTATGTGAGAGGGACCCTGAGTTTGCGGCCTCAAGTGGAATGGACACCGCGATGCCCTGACGCGAAATAAGGCTGGATATCCCTGCAGTGGCTTGAATACAGGCTCGTCTTGCATCTCCCAAGATGAAAGGATGTCTGAATCCCCTGTGGAGACCACAGAGAAAGACCTAGTTCCCCACCTCATCGCGACAGGAGGCCTCAAATCCTTTGAAAACTCCAGAGGTATGCGGAGATCAGTGCCTCCAAAGGAGACGATGCCTGACTCCTCGTGAAACTTGATAGCAGACCCAGGATTCCTGTGGCACGTGGAAAGGGACCCTTGGTCTCCCGTCTCAGCTGGAGAGGCGTCCCAATTGCCCTGCAAAGCCTCGAGGAGAATCCCGAGTTGTGTCTCGTAACTAGGCAGGAGTCCTGACATGGCTGAACACACACGTGTGTGGAAGGGCCATCCCCGTCGTAACTCGAGAATATACCCCAGGTTCCCGCCGCAACTCGAGAAAAACCATGAGACTTCCCCCTCGATGCGAGATGAGGCCCGATTCCCCTGTCCTGCGTGTAGAGCAATTCCGTCTTGCACATCACACATGAAAGGAGCCTTGATTTCCTTGATGGCACTCCAGAGAATCCCCAAGAACACTGTTTCAAGGATAGAGGGATCCTGAGGTCACTGTAGCAACACGAAAGAACTCTGTGGACCAAAAATCAACTCGAAAAGAGAGGTTAGTCCCTGGATTCGTCTCCAGAGGAATACCACCTTACCACAAGCACCTCAAGCGGAGGCTTCTCTCAGCTCTAGGTATGTGAGAGGGACCCTGAGTTTGCGGCCTCAAGTGGAATGGACACCGCGATGCCCTGACTCGAAATAAGGCCGGATATCCCTGCAGTGACTTCAATGCAGGCTCGTCTTGCATCTCCCAGGACGAAAGGATGTCTGAATCCCCTGTGGAAAGCACAGAGAAAGACTTAGTTCCCCACCTCATCGCGACCGATAGCCTCACACCCTTTGAAAACTTCAGAGGTACGCGGAGATCAGTGCCTCCAAAGGAGACGATGCCTGACTCCTCGTGAAACTTGATAGGAGTCCCAGGATTCCTGTGGCACGTGGAAAGGGACCCTTGGTCTCCCGCCTCAGCTGGAGAGGCGTCCCAATTGCCTTGCCAAGCCTCGAGGAGAATCCCGAGTTGTGTCTCGCAACTAGGCAAGAGTCCTGACGTGGTTGAACAAACACTTGTGTGGAAGGGCCATCCCCGTCGTAACTCGAGAATATACCCCAGGTTCCCGCCGCAACTCGAGAAAAACCATGAGACTTCCCCCTCGCCGCGAGATGAGGCCCGATTCCCCTGCACTGCGTGCAGAGCAATTCTGTGTTGCACATCACACATGAAAGGAGCTTTGATTTCCTTCATGGCACTCCAGAGAAACCCCAAGAACACTCTTTCAAGGCTAGAGGGATCCTGAGGTCACTGTAGCAACACGAAAGAGCTCCGTGGACCAAAAATCAACTCGAGATGAGAGGTTAGTCCCTGGCTTCGACTCCAGAGGAATACCACCTTACCACAAGCACCTCAAGAGGAGGCTTCTCTCAGCTCTAGGTATGTGAGAGGGACCCTGAGTTTGCGGCCTCAAGTGGAATGGACACCGCGATGCCCTGACTCGAAATAAGGCCGGATATCCCTGCAGTGACTGGAATGCAGGCTCGTCTTGCATCTCCCAGGACGAAAGGATGTCTGAATCCCCTGTGGAAAGCACAGAGAAAGACTTAGTTCCCCACCTCATCGCGACAGGAGGCCTCAAATCCTTTGAAAACTCCAGAGGTACGCGGAGATCAGTGCCTCCAAAGGAGACGATGCCTGACTCCTCGTGAAACTTGATAGGAGTCCCAGGATTCCTGTGGCACTTGGAAAGGGACACTTAGTCTCCCGCCTCAGCTGGAGAGGCGTCCCAATTGCCCTGCCAAGCCTCGAGGAGAATCCAGAGTTGTCCCTCGCAACTAGGCAGGAGTCCTGACGTCGCTGAAGAAACACGTGGGTGGAAGGGCCATCCCCGTCGTAACTCGAGAATATACCCCAGGTTCCCGCCGCAACTCGAGAAAAACCATGAGACTTCCCCCTCGCCGCGAGATGAGGCCCGATTCCCCTGCACTGCGTGCAGAGCAATTCCGTGTTGCACATCACACATGAAAGGAGCCTTGATTTCCTTCATGGCACTCCAGAGAAACCCCAAGAACACTGTTTCAAGGCTAGAGGGATCCTGAGGTCACTGTAGCAACACGAAAGAGCTCCGTGGGCCAAAAATCAACTCGAGATGAGAGGTTAGTTCCTGGCTTCGACTCCAGAGGAATACCACCTTACCACAAGCACCTCAAGAGGAGGCTTCTCTCAGCTCTAAGTATGTGAGAGGGACCCTGAGTTTGCGGCCTCAAGTGGAATGGACACCGCGATGCCCTGACGCGAAATAAGGCTGGATATCCCTGCAGTGACTTGAATGCAGGCTCGTCTTGCATCTCCCAAGATGAAAGGATGTCTGAATCCCCTGTGGAGACCACAGAGAAAGACCTAGTTCCCCACCTCATCGCGACCGGAGGCCTCACATCCTTTGAAAACTCCAGAGGTACGCGGAGATCAGTGCCTCCAAAGGAGACGATGCCTGACTCCTCGTGAAACTTGATAGGAGTCCCAGGATTCCTGTGGCACGTGGAAAGGGACCCTTGGTCTCCCGCCTCAGCTGGAGAGGCGTCCCAATTGCCTTGCCAAGCCTCGAGGAGAATCCCGAGTTGTTTCTCGCAACTAGGCAAGAGTCCTGACGTCGCTGAACAAACACGTGTGTGGAAGGGCCATCCCCGTCGTAACTCGAGAATATACCCCAGGTTCCCGCCGCAACTCGAGAAAAACCATGAGACTTCCCCCTCGCCGCGAGATGAGGCCCGATTCCCCTGCACTGCGTGCAGAGCAATTCTGTGTTGCACATCACACATGAAAGGAGCCTTGATTTCCTTCATGGCACTCCAGAGAAACCCCAAGAACACTGTTTCAAGGCTAGAGGGATCCTGAGGTCACTGTAGCAACACGAAAGAGCTCCGTGGACCAAAAATCAACTCGAGATGAGAGGTTAGTCCCTGGCTTCGACTCCAGAGGAATACCACCTTACCACAAGCACCTCAAGAGGAGGCTTCTCTCAGCACTAGGTATGTGAGAGGGACCCTGAGTTTGCGGCCTCAAGTGGAATGGACACCGCGATGCCCTGACTCGAAATAAGGCCGGATATCCCTGCAGTGACTGGAATGCAGGCTCGTCTTGCATCTCCCAAGAAGAAAGGATGTCTGAATCCCCTGTGGAGACCACAGAGAAAGACCTAGTTCCCCACCTCATCGCGACCGGACGCCTCAAATCCTTTGAAAACTCCAGAGGTACGCGGAGATCAGTGCCTCCAAAGGAGACGATGCCTGACTCCTCGTGAAACTTGATAGGAGTCCCAGGATTCTTGTGGCACGTGGAAAGGGACCCTTGGTCTCCCGCCTCAGCTGGAGAGGCGTTCCAATTGCCCTGCCAAGCCTCGAGGAGAATCCCGAGTTTTCCCTCGCAACTAGGCAGGAGTCCTGACGTGGCTGAACAAACACGTGGGTGGAAGGGCCATCCCCGTCTTAACTCGAGAATATACCCCAGGTTCCCGCCGCAACTCGAGAAAAACCATGAGACTTCCCCCTCGATGCGAGATGAGGCCCGATTCCCCTGTACTGCGTGTAGAGCAATTCCGTCTTGCACATCACACATGAAAGGAGCCTTGATTTCCTTGATGGCACTCCAGAGAAACCCCAAGAACACTGTTTCAAGGATAGAGGGATCCTGAGGTCACTGTAGCAACACGAAAGAACTCTGTGGACCAAAAATCAACTCGAAAAGAGAGGTTAGTCCCTGGATTCGTCTCCAGAGGAATACCACCTTACCACAAGCACCTCAAGCGGAGGCTTCTCTCAGCTCTAGGTATGTGAGAGGGACCCTGAGTTTGCGGCCTCAAGTGGAATGGACACCGCGATGCCCTGACTCGAAATAAGGCCGGATATCCCTGCAGTGACTTGAATGCAGGCTCGTCTTGCATCTCCCAGGACGAAAGGATGTCTGAATCCCCTGTGGAAAGCACAGAGAAAGACTTAGTTCCCCACCTCATCGCGACCGATAGCCTCACACCCTTTGAAAACTCCAGAGGTACGCGGAGATCAGTGCCTCCAAAGGAGATGATGCCTGACTCCTCGTGAAACTTGATAGGAGTCCCAGGATTCCTGTGGCACTTGGAAAGGGACACTTGGTCTCCCGCCTCAGCTGGAGAGGCATCCCAATTGCCCTGCCAAGCCTCGAGGAGAATCCAGAGTTGTCCCTCGCAACTAGGCAGGAGTCCTGACGTCGCTGAAGAAACACGTGGGTGGAAGGGCCATCCCCGTCGTAACTCGAGAATATACCCCAGGTTCCCGCCGCAACTCGAGAAAAACCATGAGACTTCCCCCTCGCCGCGAGATGAGGCCCGATTCCCCTGCACTGCGTGCAGAGCAATTCCGTGTTGCACATCACACATGAAAGGAGCCTTGATTTCCTTGATGGCACTCCAGAGAAACCCCAAGAACACTGTTTCAAGGCTAGAGGGATCCTGAGGTCACTGTAGCAACACGAAAGAGCTCCGTGGGCCAAAAATCAACTCGAGATGAGAGGTTAGTCCCTGGCTTCGACTCCAGAGGAATACCACCTTACCACAAGCACCTCAAGAGGAGGCTTCTCACAGCTCTAGGTATGTGAGAGGGACCCTGAGTTTGCGGCCACAGGTGGAATGGACACCGCGATGCCCTGACGCGAAATAAGGCTGGATATCCCTGCAGTGACTTGAATGCAGGCTCGTCTTGCATCTCCCAAGATGAAAGGATGTCTGAATCCCCTGTGGAGACCACAGAGAAAGACCTAGTTCCCCACCTCATCGCGACCGGAGGCCTCACATCCTTTGAAAACTCCAGAGGTACGCGGAGATCAGTGCCTCCAAAGAAGACGATGCCTGACTCCTCGTGAAACTTGATAGGAGTCCCAGGATTCCTGTGGCACGTGGAAAGGGACCCTTGGTCTCCCGCCTCAGCTGGAGAGGCGTCCCAATTGCCTTGCCAAGCCTCGAGGAGAATCCCGAGTTGTGTCTCGCAACTAGGCAAGAGTCCTGACGTGGTTGAACAAACACTTGTGTGGAAGGGCCATCCCCGTCGTAACTCGAGAATATACCCCAGGTTCCCGCCGCAACTCGAGAAAAACCATGAGACTTCCCCCTCGCCGCGAGATGAGGCCCGATTCCCCTGCACTGCGTGCAGAGCAATTCTGTGTTGCACATCACACATGAAAGGAGCTTTGATTTCCTTCAAGGCACTCCAGAGAAACCCCAAGAACACTCTTTCAAGGCTAGAGGGATCCTGAGGTCACTGTAGCAACACGAAAGAGCTCCGTGGACCAAAAATCAACTCGAGATGAGAGGTTAGTCCCTGGCTTCGACTCCAGAGGAATACCACCTTACCACAAGCACCTCAAGAGGAGGCTTCTCTCAGCTCTAGGTATGTGAGAGGGACCCTGAGTTTGCGGCCTCAAGTGGAATGGACACCGCGATGCCCTGACTCGAAATAAGGCCGGATATCCCTGCAGTGACTGGAATGCAGGCTCGTCTTGCATCTCCCAAGACGAAAGGGTGTCTGAATCCCCTGTGGAGACCACAGAGAAAGACCTAGTTCCCCACCTCATCGCGACAGGAGGCCTCACATCCTTTGAAAACTCCAGAGGTACGCGGAGATCAGTGCCTCCAAAGGAGACGATGCCTGACTCCTCGTGAAACTTGATAGGAGTCCCAGGATTCCTGTGGCACTTGGAAAGGGACACTTGGTCTCCCGCCTCAGCTGGAGAGGCGTCCCAATTGCCCTGCCAAGCCTCGAGGAGAATCCAGAGTTGTCCCTCGCAACTAGGCAGGAGTCCTGACGTCGCTGAAGAAACACGTGGGTGGAAGGGCCATCCCCATCGTAACTCGAGAATATACCCCAGGTTCCCGCCGCAACTCGAGAAAAACCATGAGACTTTCCCCTCGCCGCGAGATGAGGCCCGATTCCCCTGCACTGCGTGCAGAGCAATTCCGTGTTGCACATCACACATGAAAGGAGCCTTGATTTCCTTGATGGCACTCCAGAGAAACCCCAAGAACACTGTTTCAAGGCTAGAGGGATCTTGAGGTCACTGTAGCAACACGAAAGAGCTCCGTGGGCCAAAAATCAACTCGAGATGAGAGGTTAGTCCCTGGCTTCGACTCCTGAGGAATACCACCTTACCACAAGCACCTCAAGAGGAGGCTTCTCTCAGATCTAGGTATGTGAGAGGGACCCTGAGTTTGCGGCCTCAAGTGGAATGGACACCGCGATGCCCTGACGCGAAATAAGGCTGGATATCCCTGCAGTGACTTGAATGCAGGCTCGTCTTGCATCTCCCAAGATGAAAGGATGTCTGAATCCCCTGTGGAGACCACAGAGAAAGACCTAGTTCCCCACCTCATCGCGACCGGAGGCCTCACATCCTTTGAAAACTCCAGAGGTACGCGGAGATCAGTGCCTCCAAAGGAGACGATGCCTGACTCCTCGTGAAACTTGATAGGAGTGCCAGGATTCCTGTGGCACGTGGAAAGGGACCCTTGGTTTCCCGTCTCAGCTGGAGAGGCGTCCCAATTGCCCTGCAAAGCCTCGAGGAGAATCCCGAGTTGTCCCTCGCAACTAGGCAGGAGTCCTGACATGGCTGAACACACAAGTGTGTGGAAGGGCCATCCCCGTCGTAACTCGAGAATATACCCCAGGTTCCCGCCGCAACTCGAGAAAAACCATGAGACTTCCCCCTCGCCGCGAGATGAGGCCCGATTCCCCTGCACTGCGTGCAGAGCAATTCCGTGTTGCACATCACACATGAAAGGAGCCTTGATTTCCTTGATGGCACTCCAGAGAAACCCCAAGAACACTGTTTCAAGGCTAGAGGGATCCTGAGGTCACTGTAGCAACACGAAAGAGCTCCGTGGACCAAGAATCAACACGAGATGAGAGGTTAGTCCCTGGCTTCGACTCCTGAGGAATACCACCTTACCACAAGCACCTCAAGAGGAGGCTTCTCTCAGCTCTAGGTATGTGAGAGGGATCCTGAGTTTGCGGCCTCAAGTGGAATGGACACCGCGATGCCCTGAGTCGAAATAAGGCCGGATATCCCTGCAGTGACTTGAATGCAGGCTCGTCTTGCATCTCCCAAGAAGAAAGGATGTCTGAATCCCCTGTGGAGACCACAGAGAAACACCTAGTTCCCCACCTCATCGCGACTGGAGGCCTCACATCCTTTGAAAACTCCAGAGGTACGCGGAAATCAGTGCCTCCAAAGGAGACGATGCCTGACTCCTCGTGAAACTTGATAGGAGTCCCAGGATTCTTGTGGCACGTGGAAAGGGACCCTTGGTCTCCCGCCTCAGCTGGAGAGGCGTTCCAATTGCCCTGCCAAGCCTCGAGGAGAATCCCGAGTTGTCCCTCGCAACTAGGCAGGAGTCCTGACGTGGCTGAACAAACACGTGGGTGGAAGGGCCATCCCCGTCGTAACTCGAGAATATACCCCAGGTTCCCGCCGCAACTCGAGAAAAACCATGAGACTTCCCCCTCGATGCGAGATGAGACCCGATTCCCCTGTACTGCGTGCAGAGCAATTCCGTCTTGCACATCACACATGAAAGGAGCCTTGATTTCCTTGATGGCACTCCAGAGAAACCCCAAGAACACTGTTTCAAGGATAGAGGGATCCTGAGGTCACTGTAGCAACACGAAAGAACTCTGTGGACCAAAAATCAACTCGAAAAGAGAGGTTAGTCCCTGGATTCGTCTCCAGAGGAATACCACCTTACCACAAGCACCTCAAGAGGAGGCTTCTCTCAGCTCTAGGCATGTGAGAGGGACCCTGAGTTTGCGGCCTCAAGTGGAATGGACACCGCTATGCCCTGACTCGAAATAAGGCCGGATATCCCTGCAGTGACTTCAATGCAGGCTCGTCTTGCATCTCCCAGGACGAAAGGATGTCTGAATCCCCTGTGGAAAGCACAGAGAAAGACTTAGTTCCCCACCTCATCGCGACCGATAGCCTCACATCCTTTGAAAACTCCAGAGGTACGCGGAGATCAGTGTCTCCAAAGGAGACGATGCCTGACTCCTCGTGAAACTTGATAGGAGTCCCAGGATTCCTGTGGCACTTGGAAAGGGACACTTGGTCTCCCGCCTCAGCTGGAGAGGCGTCCCAATTGCCCTGCCAAGCCTCGAGGAGAATCCAGAGTTGTCCCTCGCAACTAGGCAGGAGTCCTGACGTCGCTGAAGAAACACGTGGGTGGAAGGGCCATCCCCGTCGTAACTCGAGAATATACCCCAGGTTCCCGCCGCAACTCGAGAAAAACCATGAGACTTCCCCCTCGCCGCGAGATGAGGCCCGATTCCCCTGCACTGCGTGCAGAGCAATTCCGTGTTGCACATCACACATGAAAGGAGCCTTGATTTCCTTGATGGCACTCCAGAGAAACCCCAAGAACACTGTTTCAAGGCTAGAGGGATCCTGAGGTCACTGTAGCAACACGAAAGAGCTCCGTGGGCCAAAAATCAACTCGAGATGAGAGGTTAGTCCCTGGCTTCGACTCCAGAGGAATACCACCTTACCACAAGCACCTCAAGAGGAGGCTTCTCTCAGCTCTAGGTATGTGAGAGGGACCCTGAGTTTGCGGCCTCAAGTGGAATGGACACCGCGATGCCCTGAGTCGAAATAAGGCCGGATATCCCTGCAGTGACTGGAATGCAGGCTCGTCTTGCATCTCCCAAGAAGAAAGGATGTCTGAATCCCCTGTGGAGACCACAGAGAAACACCTAGTTCCCCACCTCATCGCGACCGGAGGCCTCTCATCCTTTGAAAACTCCAGAGGTACGCGGAGATCAGTGCCTCCAAAGGAGACGATGCCTGACTCCTCGTGAAACTTGATAGGAGTCCCAGGATTCTTGTGGCACATGGAAAGGGACCCTTGGTTTCCCGTCTCAGCTGGAGAGGCGTCCCAATTGCCCTGCAAAGCCTCGAGGAGAATCCCGAATTGTCCCTCGCAACTAGGCAGGAGTCCTGACGTGGCTGAACAAACACGTAGGTGGAAGGGCCATCCCCGTCGTAACTCGAGAATATACCCCAGGTTCCCGCCGCAACTCGAGAAAAACCATGAGACTTCCCCCTCGATGCGAGATGAGGCCCGATTCCCCTGTACTGCGTGCAGAGCAATTCCGTCTTGCACATCACACATGAAAGGAGCCTTGATTTCCTTGATGGCACTCCAGAGAAACCCCAAGAACACTGTTTCAAGGATAGAGGGATCCTGAGGTCACTGTAGCAACACGAAAGAACTCTGTGGACCAAAAATCAACTCGAAAAGAGAGGTTAGTCCCTGGATTCGTCTCCAGAGGAATACCACCTTACCACAAGCACCTCAAGAGGAGGCTTCTCTCAGCTCTAGGTATGTGAGAGGGACCCTGAGTTTGCGGCCTCAAGTGGAATGGACACCGCGATGCCCTGACTCGAAATAAGGCCGGATATCCCTGCAGTGACTTCAATGCAGGCTCGTCTTGCATCTCCCAGGACGAAAGGATGTCTGAATCCCCTGTGGAAAGCACAGAGAAAGACTTAGTTCCCCACCTCATCGCGACCGATAGCCTCACATCCTTTGAAAACTCCAGAGGTACGCGGAGATCAGTGCCTCCAAAGGAGACGATGCCTGACTCCTCGTGAAACTTGATAGGAGTCCCAGGATTCCTGTGGCACTTGGAAAGGGACACTTGGTCTACCGCCTCAGCTGGAGAGGCGTCCCAATTGCCCTGCCAAGCCTCGAGGAGAATCCAGAGTTGTCCCTCGCAACTAGGCAGGAGTCCTGACGTCGCTGAAGAAACACGTGGGTGGAAGGGCCATCCCCGTCGTAACTCGAGAATATACCCCAGGTTCCCGCCGCAACTCGAGAAAAACCATGAGACTTCCCCCTCGCCGCGAGATGAGGCCCGATTCCCCTGCACTGCGTGCAGAGCAATTCCGTGTTGCACATCACACATGAAAGGAGCCTTGATTTCCTTGATGGCACTCCAGAGAAACCCCAAGAACACTGTTTCAAGGCTAGAGGGATCCTGAGGTCACTGTAGCAACACGAAAGAGCTCCGTGGGCCAAAAATCAACTCGAGATGAGAGGTTAGTCCCTGGCTTCGACTCCAGAGGAATACCACCTTACCACAAGCACCTCAAGAGGAGGCTTCTCTCAGCTCTAGGTATGTGAGAGGGACCCTGAGTTTGCGGCCTCAAGTGGAATGGACACCGCGATGCCCTGACGCGAAATAAGGCTGGATATCCCTGCAGTGACTTGAATGCAGGCTCGTCTTGCATCTCCCAAGATGAAAGGATGTCTGAATCCCCTGTGGAGACCACAGAGAAAGACCTAGTTCCCCACCTCATCGCGACCGGAGGCCTCACATCCTTTGAAAACTCCAGAGTTACGCGGAGATCAGTGCCTCCAAAGGAGACGATGTCTGACTCCTCGTGAAACTTGTTAGGAGTCCCAGGATTCTTGTGGCACGTGGAAAGGGAACCTTGGTCTCCCGCCTCAGCTGGAGAGGCGTTCCAATTGCCCTGCCAAGCCTCGAGGAGAATCCCGAGTTGTCCCTCGCAACTAGGCAGGAGTCCTGACGTGGCTGAACAAACACGTGGGTGGAAGGGCCATCCCCGTCGTAACTCGAGAATATACCCCAGGTTCCCGTCGCAACTCGAGAAAAACCATGAAACTTCCCCCTCGATGCGAGATGAGGCCCGATTCCCCTGTACTGCGTGCAGAGCAATTCCGTCTTGCACATCACACATGAAAGGAGCCTTGATTTCCTTGATGGCACTCCAGAGAAACCCCAAGAACACTGTTTCAAGGATAGAGGGATCCTGAGGTCACTGTAGCAACACGAAAGAACTCTGTGGACCAAAAATCAACTCGAAAAGAGAGGTTAGTCCCTGTATTCGTCTCCAGAGGAATACCACCTTACCACAAGCACCTCAAGAGGAGGCTTTTCTCAGCTCTAGGTATGTGAGAGGGACCCTGAGTTTGCGGCCTCAAGTGGAATGGACACCGCGATGCCCTGACTCGAAATAAGGCCGGATATCCCTGCAGTGACTTCAATGCAGGCTCGTCTTGCATCTCCCAGGACGAAAGGATGTCTGAATCCCCTGTGGAAAGCACAGAGAAAGACTTAGTTCCCCACCTCATCGCGACCGATAGCCTCACATCCTTTGAAAACTCCAGAGGTACGCGGAGATCAGTGTCTCCAAAGGAGACGATGCCTGACTCCTCGTGAAACTTGATAGGAGTCCCAGGATTCCTGTGGCACTTGGAAAGGGACACTTGGTCTCCCGCCTCAGCTGGAGAGGCGTCCCAATTGCCCTGCCAAGCCTCGAGGAGAATCCAGAGTTGTCCCTCGCAACTAGGCAGGAGTCCTGACGTCGCTGAAGAAACACGTGGGTGGAAGGGCCATCCCCGTCGTAACTCGAGAATATACCCCAGGTTCCCGCCGCAACTCGAGAAAAACCATGAGACTTCCCCCTCGCCGCGAGATGAGGCCCGATTCCCCTGCACTGCGTGCAGAGCAATTCCGTGTTGCACATCACACATGAAAGGAGCCTTGATTTCCTTGATGGCACTCCAGAGAAACCCCAAGAACACTGTTTCAAGGCTAGAGGGATCCTGAGGTCACTGTAGCAACACGAAAGAGCTCCGTGGGCCAAAAATCAACTCGAGATGAGAGGTGAGTCCCTGGCTTCGACTCCAGAGGAATACCACCTTACCACAAGCACCTCAAGAGGAGGCTTCTCTCAGCTCTAGGTATGTGAGAGGGACCCTGAGTTTGCGGCCTCAAGTGGAATGGACACCGCGATGCCCTGACTCGAAATAAGGCCGGATATCCCTGCAGTGACTTGAATGCAGGCTCGTCTTGCATCTCCCAAGAAGAAAGGATGTCTGAATCCCCTGTGGAGACCACAGAGAAACACCTAGTTCCCCACCTCATCGTGACCGGAGGCCTCACATCCTTTGAAAACTCCAGAGGTACGCGGAGATCAGTACCTCCAAAGGAGACGATGCCTGACTCCTCGTGAAACTTGATAGGAGTCCCAGGATTCTTGTGGCACGTGGAAAGGGACCCTTGGTCTCCCGCCTCAGCTGGAGAGGCGTTCCAATTGCCCTGCCAAGCCTCGAGGAGAATCCCGAGTTGTCCCTCGCAACTAGGCAGGAGTCCTGACGTGGCTGAACAAACACGTGGGTGGAAGGGCCATCCCCGTCGTAACTCGAGAATATACCCCAGGTTCCCGCCGCAACTCGAGAAAAACCATGAGACTTCCCCCTCGATGCGAGATGAGGCCCGATTCCCCTGTACTGCGTGCAGAGCAATTCCGTCTTGCACATCACACATGAAAGGAGCCTTGATTTCCTTGATGGCACTCCAGAGAAACCCCAAGAACACTGTTTCAAGGATAGAGGGATCCTGAGGTCACTGTAGCAACAGGAAAGAACTCTGTGGACCAAAAATCAACTCGAAAAGAGAGGTTAGTCCCTGGATTCGTCTCCAGAGGAATACCACCTTACCACAAGCACCTCAAGAGGAGGCTTCTCTCAGCTCTAGGTATGTGAGAGGGACCCTGAGTTTGCGGCCTCAAGTGGAATGGACACTGCGATGCCCTGACTCGAAATAAGGCCGGATATCCCTGCAGTGACTTCAATGCAGGCTCGTCTTGCATCTCCCAGGACGAAAGGATGTCTGAATCCCCTGTGGAAAGCACAGAGAAAGACTTAGTTCCCCACCTCATCGCGACCGAGAGCCTCACATCCTTTGAAAACTCCAGAGGTACGCGGAGATCAGTGCCTCCAAAGGAGACGATGCCTGACTCCTTGTGAAACTTGATAGGAGTCCCAGGATTCCTGTGGCACTTGGAAAGGGACACTTGGTCTCCCGCCTCAGCTGGAGAGGCGTCCCAATTGCCCTGCCAAGCCTCGAGGAGAATCCAGAGTTGTCCCTCGCAACTAGGCAGGAGTCCTGACGTCGCTGAAGAAACACGTGGGTGGAAGGGCCATCCCCGTCGTAACTCGAGAATATACCCCAGGTTCCCGCCGCAACTCGAGAAAAACCATGAGACTTCCCCCTCGCCGCGAGATGAGGCCCGATTCCCCTGCACTGCGTGCAGAGCAATTCCGTGTTGCACATCACACATGAAAGGAGCCTTGATTTCCTTGATGGCACTCCAGAGAAACCCCAAGAACACTGTTTCAAGGCTAGAGGGATCCTGAGGTCACTGTAGGAACACGAAAGAGCTCCGTGGGCCAAAAATCAACTCGAGATGAGAGGTTAGTCCCTGGCTTCGACTCCAGAGGAATACCACCTTACCAGAAGCACCTCAAGAGGAGGCTTCTCTCAGCTCTAGGTATGTGAGAGGGACCCTGAGTTGGCGGCCTCAAGTGGAATGGACACCGCGATGCCCTGACGCGAAATAAGGCTGGATATCCCTGCAGTGACTTGAATGCAGGCTCGTCTTGCATCTCCCAAGATGAAAGGATGTCTGAATCCCCTGTGGAGACCACAGAGAAAGACCTAGTTCCCCACCTCATCGCGACCGGAGGCCTCACATCCTTTGAAAACTCCAGAGGTACGCGGAGATCAGTGCCTCCAAAGGAGACGATGTCTGACTCCTCGTGAAACTTGATAGGAGTCCCAGGATTCTTGTGGCACGTGGAAAGGGACCCTTGGTCTCCCGCCTCAGCTGGAGAGGCGTTCCAATTGCCCTGCCAAGCCTCGAGGAGAATCCCGAGTTGTCCTTCGCAACTAGGCAGGAGTCCTGACGTGGCTGAACAAACACGTGGGTGGAAGGGCCATCCCCGTCGTAACTCGAGAATATACCCCAGGTTCCCGCCGCAACTCGAGAAAAACCATGAGACTTCCCCCTCGATGCGAGATGAGGCCCGATTCCCCTGTACTGCGTGCAGAGCAATTCCGTCTTGCACATCACACATGAAAGGAGCCTTGATTTCCTTGATGGCACTCCAGAGAAACCCCAAGAACACTGTTTCAAGGCTAGTGGGATCCTGAGGTCACTGTAGCAACACGAAAGAACTCTGTGGACCAAAAATCAACTCGAAAAGAGAGGTTAGTCCCTGGATTCGTCTCCAGAGGAATACCACCTTACCACAAGCACCTCAAGAGGAGGCTTCTCTCAGCTCTAGGTATGTGAGAGGGACCCTGAGTTTGCGGCCTCAAGTGGAATGGACACCGCGATGCCCTGACTCGAAATAAGGCCGGATATCCCTGCAGTGACTGGAATGCAGGCTCGTCTTGCATCTCCCAGGACGAAAGGATGTCTGAATCCCCTGTGGAAAGCACAGAGAAAGACTTAGTTCCCCACCTCATCGCGACCAATAGCCTCACATCCTTTGAAAACTCCAGAGGTACGCGGAGATCAGTGCCTCCAAAGGAGATGATGCCTGACTCCTCGTGAAACTTGATAGGAGTCCCAGGATTCCTGTGGCACTTGGAAAGGGACACTTGGTCTCCCGCCTCAGCTGGAGAGGCGTCCCAATTGCCTTGCCAAGCCTCGAGGAGAATCCCGAGTTGTGTCTCGCAACTAGGCAAGAGTCCTGACGTGGCTGAACAAACACGTGTGTGGAAGGGCCATCCCCGTCGTAACTCGAGAATATACCCCAGGTTCCCGCCGCAACTCGAGAAAAACCATGAGACTTCCCCGTCGCCGCGAGATGAGGCCCGATTCCCCTGCACTGCGTGCAAAGCAATTCTGTGTTGCACATCACACATGAAAGGAGCCTTGATTTCCTTGATGGCACTCCAGAGAAACCCCAAGAACACTGTTTCAAGGCTAGAGGGATCCTGAGGTCACTGTAGCAACACGAAAGAGCTCCGTGGACCAAAAATCAACTCGAGATGAGAGGTTAGTCCCTGGCTTCGACTCCAGAGGAATACCACCTTACCACAAGCACCTCAAGAGGAGGCTTCTCTCAGCTCTAGGTATGTGAGAGGGACCCTGAGTTTGCGGCCTCAAGTGGAATGGACACCGCGATGCCCTGACTCGAAATAAGGCCGGATATCCCTGCAGTGACTGGAATGCAGGCTTGTCTTGCATCTCCCAAGACGAAAGGGTGTCTGAATCCCCTGTGGAGACCACAGAGAAAGACCTAGTTCCCCACCTCATCGCGACAGGAGGCCTCAAATCCTTTGAAAACTCCAGAGGTATGCGGAGATCAGTGCCTCCAAAGGAGACGATGCCTGACTCCTCGTGAAACTTGATAGGAGACCCAGGATTCCTGTGGCACGTGGAAAGGGACCCATGGTCTCCCGTCTCAGCTGGAGAGGCGTCCCAATTGCACTGCAAAGCCTCGAGGAGAATCCCGAGTTGTCCCTCGCAACTAGGCAGGAGTCCTGACATGGCTGAAAACACACGTGTGTGGAAGGGCCATCCCCGTCGTAACTCGAGAATATACCCCAGGTTCCCGCCGCAACTCGAGAAAAACCATGAGACTTCCCCCTTGCCGCAAGATGAGGCCCGATTCCCCTGCACTGCGTGCAGAGCAATTCCGTGTTGCACATCACACATGAAAGGAGCCTTGATTTCCTTGATGGCACTCCAGAGAAACGCCAAGAACACTGTTTCAAGGCTAGAGGGATCCTGAGGTCACTGTAGCAACACGAAAGAGCTCCGTGGACCAAGAATCAACACGAGATGAGAGGTTAGTCCCTGGCTTCGACTCCTGAGGAATACCACTTTACCACAAGCACCTCAAGAGGAGGCTTCTCTCAGCTCTAGGTATGTGAGAGGGATCCTGAGTTTGCGGCCTCAAGTGGAATGGACACCGCGATGCCCTGAGTCGAAATAAGGCCGGATATCCCTGCAGTGACTTGAATGCAGGCTCGTCTTGCATCTCCCAAGAAGAAAGGATGTCTGAATCCCCTGTGGAGACCACAGAGAAACACCTAGTTCCCCACCTCATCGCGACCGGAGGCCTCACATCCTTTGAAAACTCCAGAGGTACGCGGAGATCAGTGCCTCCAAAGGAGACGATGCCTGACTCCTCGTGAAAATTGATAGGAGTCCCAGGATTCTTGTGGCACGTGGAAAGGGAACCTTGGCCTCCCACCTCAGCTGGAGAGGCGTTCCAATTGCCCTGCCAAGCCTCGAGGAGAATCCCGAGTTGTCCCTCCCAACTAGGCAGGAGTCCTGACGTGGCTGAACAAACACGTGGATGGAAGGGCCATCCCCGTCGTAACTCGAGAATATACCCCAGGTTCCCGCCGCAACTCGAGAAAAACCATGAGACTTCCCCCTCGATGCGAGATGAGGCCCGATTCCCCTGTACTGCGTGCAGAGCAATTCCGTCTTGCACATCACACATGAAAGGAGCCTTGATTTCCTTGATGGCACTCCAGAGAAACCCCAAGAACACTGTTTCAAGGATAGAGGGATCCTGAGGTCACTGTAGCAACACGAAAGAACTCTGTGGACCAAAAATCAACTCGAAAAGAGAGGTTAGTCCCTGGATTCGTCTCCAGAGGAATACCACCTTACCACAAGCACCTCAAGAGGAGGCTTCTCTCAGCTCTAGGTATGTGAGAGGGACCCTGAGTTTGCGGCCTCAAGTGGAATGGACACCGCGATGCCCTGACTCGAAATAAGGCCGGATATCCCTGCAGTGACTTCAATGCAGGCTCGTCTTGCATCTCCCAGGACGAAAGGATGTCTGAATCCCCTGTGGAAAGCACAGAGAAAGACCTAGTTCCCCACCTCATCGCGACAGGAGGCCTCAAATCCTTTGAAAACTCCAGAGGTACGCGGAGATCAGTGCCTCCAAAGGAGAGGATTCCTGACTCCTCATGAAACTTGATAGGAGTCCCAGGATTCCTGTGGCACGTGGAAAGGGACCCTTGGTCTCCCGCCTCAGCTGGAGAGGCGTTCCAATTGCCCTGCCAAGCCTCGAGGAGAATCCCGAGTTGTCCCTCGCAACTAGGCAGGAGTCCTGACGTGGCTGAACAAACACGTGGGTGGAAGGGCCATCCCCGTCGTAACTCGAGAATATACCCCAGGTTCCCGCCGCAACTCGAGAAAAACCACGAGACTTCCCCCTCGATGCGAGATGAGGCCCGATTCCCCTGAACTGCGTGCAGAGCAATTCTGTCTTGCACATCACACATGAAAGGAGCCTTGATTTCCTTGATGGCACTCCAGAGAAACCCCAAGAACACTGTTTCAAGGATAGAGGGATCCTGAGGTCACTGTAGCAACACGAAAGAACTCTGTAGACCAAAAATCAACTCGAAAGGAGAGGTTAGTCCCTGGATTCGTCTCCAGAGGAATACCACCTTACCACAAGCACCTCAAGAGGAGGCTTCTCTCAGCTCTAGGTATGTGAGAGGGACCCTGAGTTTGCGGCCTCAAGTGGAATGGACACCGCGATGCCCTGACGCGAAATAAGGCTGGATATCCCTGCAGTGACTTGAATGCAGGCTCGTCTTGCATCTCCCAAGATGAAAGGATGTCTGAATCCCCTGTGGAGACCACAGAGAAAGACCTAGTTCCCCACCTCATCGCGACCGGAGGCCTCACATCCTTTGAAAACTCCAGAGGTACGCGGAGAGCAGTGCCTCCAAAGGAGACGATGCCTGACTCCTCGTGAAACTTGATAGGAGTCCCAGGATTCCTGTGGCACGTGGAAAGGGACCCTTGGTCTCCCGCCTCAGCTGGAGAGGCGTCCCAATTGCCTTGCCAAGCCTCGAGGAGAATCCCGAGTTGTCCCTCGCAACTAGGCAAGAGTCCTGACCTGGCTGAACAAACACGTGTGTGGAAGGGCCATCCCCGTCGTAACTCGAGAATATACCCCAGGTTCCCGCCGCAACTCGAGAAAAACCATGAGACTTCCCCCTCGCCGCGAGATGAGGCCCGATTCCCCTGCACTGCGTGCAGAGCAATTCTGTGTTGCACATCACACATGAAAGGAGCCTTGATTTCCTTCATGGCACTCCAGAGAAACCCCAAGAACACTGTTTCAATGCTAGAGGGATCCTGAGGTCACTGTAGCAACACGAAAGAGCTCCGTGGACCAAGAATCAACACGAGATGAGAGGTTAGTCCCTGGCTTCGACTCCTGAGGAATACCACCTTACCACAAGCACCTCAAGAGGAGGCTTCTCTCAGCTCTAGGTATGTGAGAGGGATCCTGAGTTTGCGGCCTCAAGTGGAATGGACACCGCGATGCCCTGACTCGAAATAAGGCCGGATATCCCTGCAGTGACTTGAATGCAGGCTCGTCTTGCATCTCCCAAGAAGAAAGGATGTCTGAATCCCCTCTGGAGACCACAGAGAAACACCTAGTTCCCCACCTCATCGCGACCGGAGGCCTCACATCCTTTGAAAACTCCAGAGGTACGCGGAGATCAGTGCCTCCAAAGGAGACGATGCCTGACTCCTCGTGAAACTTGATAGGAGTCCCAGGATTCTTTTGGCACGTGGAAAGCGACCCTTGGTCTCCCGCCTCAGCTGGAGAGGCGTTCCAATTGCCCTGCCAAGCCTCGAGGAGAATCCCGAGTTGTCCCTCGCAACTAGGCAGGAGTCCTGACGTGGCTGAACAAACACGTGGGTGCAAGGGCCATCCCCGTCGTAACTCGAGAATATACCCCAGGTTCCCCCCGCAACTCGAGAAAAACCATGAGACGTCCCCCTCGCCGCGAGATGAGGCCCGATTCCCCTGCACTGCGTGCAGAGCAATTCCGTGTTGCATATCACACATGACAGGAGCCTTGATTTCCTTGATGGCACTCCAGAGAAACCCCAAGAACACTGTTTCAAGGATAGAGGGATCCTGAGGTCACTGTAGTAACACGAAAGAATTCTGTGAACCAAAAATCAACTCGAAAAGAGAGGTTAGTCCCTGGATTCGTCTCCAGAGGAATACCACCTTACCACAAGCACCTCAAGAGGAGGCTTCTCTCAGCTCTAGGTATGTGAGAGGGACCCTGAGTTTGCGGCCTCAAGTGGAATGGACACCGCGATGCCCTGACTCGAAATAAGGCCGGATATCCCTGCAGTGACTTGAATGCAGGCTCGTCTTGCATCTCCCAAGATGAAAGGATGTCTGAATCCCCTGTGGAGACCACAGAGAAAGACCTAGTTCCCCACCTCATCGCGACCGGAGGCCTCACATCCTTTGAAAACTCCAGAGGTACGCGGAGATCAGTGCCTCCAAAGGAGACGATGCCTGACTCCTCGTGAAACTTGATAGGAGTCCCAGGATTCCTGTGGCACGTGGAAAGGGACCCTTGGTCTCCCGCCTCAGCTGGATGGGCGTCCCAATTGCCTTGCCAAGCCTCGAGGAGAATCCGGAGTTGTGTCTCGCAACTAGGCAAGAGTCCTGACGTGGCTGAACAAACACGTGTGTGGATGGGCCATCCCCGTCGTAACTCGAGAATATACCCCAGGTTCCTGCCGCAACTCGAGAAAAACCATGAGACGTCCCCCTCGCCGCGAGATGAGGCCCGATTCCCCTGCACTGCGTGCAGAGCAATTCCGTGTTGCACATCACACAGGAAAGGAGCCTTGATTTCCTTGATGGCACTCCAGAGAAACCCCAAGAACACTGTTTCAAGGCTAGAGGGATCCTGAGGTCACTGTAGCAACACGAAAGAGCTCCGTGGACCAAGAATCAACACGAGATGAGAGGTTAGTCCCTGGCTTCGACTCCTGAGGAATACCACCTTACCACAAGCACCTCAAGAGGAGGCTTCTCTCAGCTCTAGGTATGTGAGAGGGATCCTGAGTTTGCGGCCTCAAGTGGAATGGACACCGCGATGCCCTGACTCGAAATAAGGCCGGATATCCCTGCAGTGACTTGAATGCAGGCTCGTCTTGCATCTCCCAAGAAGAAAGGATGTCTGAATCCCCTCTGGAGACCACAGAGAAACACCTAGTTCCCCACCTCATCGCGACTGGAGGCCTCACATCCTTTGAAAACTCCAGAGGTACGCGGAGATCAGTGCCTCCAAAGGAGACGATGCCTGACTCCTCGTGAAACTTGATAGGAGTCCCAGGATTCTTGTGGCACGTGGAAGGCGACCCTTGGTCTCCCGCCTCAGCTGGAGAGGCGTTCCAATTGCCCTGCCAAGCCTCGAGGAGAATCCCGAGTTGTCCCTCGCAACTAGGCAGGAGTCCTGACGTGGCTGAACAAACACGTGGGTGCAAGGGCCATACCCGTCGTAACTCGAGAATATACCCCAGGTTCCCGCCGCAACTCGAGAAAAACCATGAGACTTCCCCCTCGCCGCGAGATGAGGCCCGATTCCCCTGCACTGCGTGCAGAGCAATTCCGTGTTGCATATCACACATGACAGGAGGCTTGATTTCCTTGATGGCACTCCAGAGAAACCCCAAGAACACTGTTTCAAGGATAGAGGGATCCTGAGGTCACTGTAGTAACACGAAAGAATTCTGTGGACCAAAAATCAACTCGAAAAGAGAGGTTAGTCCCTGGATTCGTCTCCAGAGGAATACCACCTTACCACAAGCACCTCAAGAGGAGGCTTCTCTCAGCTCTAGGTATGTGAGAGGGACCCTGAGTTTGCGGCCTCAAGTGGAATGGACACCGCGATGCCCTGACTCGAAATAAGGCCGGATATCCCTGCAGTGACTTCAATGCAGGCTCGTCTTGCATCTCCCAGGACGAAAGGATGTCTGAATCCCCTGTGGAAAGCACAGAGAAAGACTTAGTTCCCCACCTCATCGCGACCGATAGCCTCACATCCTTTGAAAACTCCAGAGGTACGCGGAGATCAGTGCCTCCAAAGGAGACGATGCCTGACTCCTCGTGAAACTTGATAGGAGTCCCAGGATTCCTGTGGCACTTGGAAAGGGACACTTGGTCTCCCGCCTCAGCTGGAGAGGCGTCCCAATTGCCCTGCCAAGCCTCGCGGAGAATCCAGAGTTGTCCCTCGCAACTAGGCAGGAGTCCTGACGTCGCTGAAGAAACACGTGGGTGGAAGGGCCATCCCCGTCGTAACTCGAGAATATACCCCAGGTTCCCGCCGCAACTCGAGAAAAACCATGAGACTTCCCCCTCGCCGCGAGATGAGGCCCGATTCCCCTGCACTGCGTGCAGAGCAATTCCGTGTTGCACATCACACATGAAAGGAGCCTTGATTTCCTTGATGGCACTCCAGAGAAACCCCAAGAACACTGTTTCAAGGCTAGAGGGAACCTGAGGTCACTGTAGCAACACAAAAGAGCTCCATGGGCCAAAAATCAACTTGAGATGAGAGGTTAGTCCCTGGCTTCGACTCCAGAGGAATACCACCTTACCACAAGCACCTCAAGAGGAGGCTTCTCTCAGCTCTAGGTATGGGAGAGGGACCCTGAGTTTGCGGCCTCAAGTGGAATGGACACCGCGATGCCCTGACGCGAAATAAGGCTGGATATCCCTGCAGTGACTGCAATGCAGGCTCGTCTTGCATCTCCCAAGACGAAAGGGTGTCTGAATCCCCTGTGGAGACCACAGAGAAAGACCTAGTTCTCCACCTCATCGCGACAGGAGGCCTCAAATCCTTTGAAAAGTCCAGAGGTACGCGGAGATAAGTGCCTCCAAAAGAGACGATGCCTGACTCCTCGTGAAACTTGATAGGAGACCCAGGATTCCTGTGGCACGTGGAAAGGGACACTTGGTCTCCCGTCTCAGCTGGAGAGGCGTCCCAATTGCCCTGCAAAGCCTCGAGGAGAATCCCGAATTGTCCCTCGCAACTAGGCAGGAGTCCTGACATGGCTGAACACACACGTGTGTGGAAGGGCCATCCCCGTCGGAACTCGAGAATATACCCCAGGTTCCCGCCGCAACTCGAGAAAAACCATGAGACTTCCCCCTCGCCGCGAGATGAGGCCCGATTCCCCTGCACTGCGTGCAGAGCAATTCTGTGTTGCACATCACACATGAAAGGAGCCTTGATTTCCTTCATGGCACTCCAGAGAAACCCCAAGAACACTGTTTCAAGCCTAGAGGGATCCTGAGGTCACTGTAGCAACACGAAAGAGCTCCGTGGACCAAAAATCAACTCGAGATGAGAGGTTAGTCCCTGGCTTCGACTCCAGAGGAAAACCACCTTACCACAAGCACCTCAAGAGGAGGCTTCTCTCAGCTCTAGGTATGTGAGAGGGACCCTGAGTTTGCGGCCTCAAGTGGAATGGACACCGCGAAGCCCTGACTCGAAATAAGGCCGGATATCCCTGCAGTGACTGGAATGCAGCCTCGTCTTGCATCTCCCAAGACGAAAGGGTGTCTGAATCCCCTGTGGAGACCACAGAGAAACACCTAGTTCCCCACCTCATCGCGACCGGAGGCCTCACATCCTTTGAAAACTCCAGAGGTACGCGGAGATCAGTGCCTCCAAAGGAGACGATGCCTGACTCCTCGTGAAACTTGATAGGAGACCCAGGATTCCTGTGGCACGTGGAAAGGGACCCTTGGTCTCCCGTCTCAGCTGGAGAGGCGTCCCAATTGCCCTGCCAAGCCTCGAGGAGAATCCCGAGTTGTCCCTCGCAACTAGGCAGGAGTCCTGACATGGCTGAACACACACGTGTGTGGAAGGGCCATCCCCGTCGGAACTCGAGAATATACCCCAGGTTCCCGCCGCAACTCGAGAAAAACCATGAGACTTCCCCCTCTCCGCAAAATGAGGCCCGATTCCCCTGCGCTGCGTGCAGAGCAATTCCGTGTTGCACATCACACATGAAAGGAGCCTTGATTTCCTTGATGGCACTCCAGAGAAACGCCAAGAACACTGTTTCAAGGCTAGAGGGATCCTGAGGTCACTGTAGCAACACGAAAGAGCTCCGTGGACCAAGAATCAACACGAGATGAGAGGTTAGTCCCTGGCTTCGACTCCAGAGGAATACCACCTTACCACAAGCACCTCAAGAGGAGGCTTCTCTCAGCTCTAGGTATGTGAGAGGGACCCTGAGTTTGCGGCCTCAAGTGGAATGGACACCGCGATGCCCTGACTCGAAATAAGGCCAGATATCCCTGCAGTGACTTGAATGCAGGCTCGTCTTGCATCTCCCAAGAAGAAAGGATGTCTGAATCCCCTGTGGAGACCACAGAGAAAGACCTAGTTCCCCACCTCATCGCGACCGGAGGCCTCACTTCCTTTGAAAACTCCAGAGGTACGCGGAGATCAGTGCCTCCAAAGGAGACGATGCCTGACTCCTCGTGAAACTTGATAGGAGTCCCAGGATTCCTGTGGCACTTGGAAAGGGACACTTGGTCTCCCGCCTCAGCTGGAGAGGCGTCCCAATTGCCCTGCCAAGCCTCGAGGAGAATCCAGAGTTGTCCCTCGCAACTAGGCAGGAGTCCTGACGTCGCTGAAGAAACACGTGGGTGGAAGGGCCATCCCCGTCGTAACTCGAGAATATACCCCAGGTTCCCGCCGCAACTCGAGAAAAACCATGAGACTTCCCCCTCGCTGCGAGATGAGGCCCAATTCCCCTGCACTGCGTGCAGAGCAATTCCGTGTTGCACATCACACATGAAAGGAGCCTTGATTTCCTTGATGGCACTCCAGAGAAACCCCAAGAACACTGTTTCAAGGCTAGAGGGATCCTGAGGTCACTGTAGCAACACGAAAGAGCTCCGTGGGCCAAAAATCAACTCGAGATGAGAGGTTAGTCCCTGGCTTCGACTCCAGAGAAATACCACCTTACCACAAGCACCTCAAGAGGAGGCTTCTCTCAGCTCTAGGTATGTGAGAGGGACCCTGAGTTTGTGGCCTCAAGTGGAATGGACACCGCGATGCCCTGACTCGAAATAAGGCCGGATATCCCTGCAGTGACTGGAATGCAGGCTTGTCTTGCATCTCCGAAGACGAAAGAGTGTCTGAATCCCCTGTGGAGACCACAGAGAAAGACCTAGTTCCCCACCTCATCGCGACCGGAGGCCTCACATCCTTTGAAAACTCCAGAGGTACGCGGAGATCAGTGCCTCCAAAGGAGACGATGTCTGACTCCTCGTGAAACTTGATAGGAGTCCCAGGATTCTTGTGGCACGTGGAAAGGGAACCTTGGTCTCCCGCCTCAGCTGGAGAGGCGTTCCAATTGCCCTGCCAAGCCTCGAGGAGAATCCCGTGTTGTCCTTCGCAACTAGGCAGGAGTCCTGACGTGGCTGAACAAACACGTGGGTGGAAGGGCCATCCCCGTCGTAACTCGAGAATATACCCCAGGTTCCCGCCGCAACTCGAGAAAAACCATGAGACTTCCCCCTCGATGCGAGATGAGGCCCGATTCCCCTGTACTGCGTGCAGAGCAATTCCGTCTTGCACATCACACATGAAAGGAGCCTTGATTTCCTTGATGGCACTCCAGAGAAACCCCAAGAACACTGTTTCAAGGCTAGAGGGATCCTGAGGTCACTGTAGCAACACGAAAGAACTCTGTGGACCAAAAATCAACTCGAAAAGAGAGGTTAGTCCCTGGATTCGTCTCCAGAGGAATACCACCTTACCACAAGCACCTCAAGAGGAGGCTTCTCTCAGCTCTAGGTATGTGAGAGGGACCCTGAGTTTGCGGCCTCAAGTGGAATGGACACCGCGATGCCCTGACTCGAAATAAGGCCGGATATCCCTGCAGTGACTGGAATGCAGGCTCGTCTTGCATCTCCCAGGACGAAAGGATGTCTGAATCCCCTGTGGAAAGCACAGAGAAAGACTTAGTTCCCCACCTCATCGCGACCAATAGCCTCACATCCTTTGAAAACTCCAGAGGTACGCGGAGATCAGTGCCTCCAAAGGAGATGATGCCTGACTCCTCGTGAAACTTGATAGGAGTCCCAGGATTCCTGTGGCACTTGGAAAGGGACACTTGGTCTCCCGCCTCAGCTGGAGAGGCGTCCCAATTGCCTTGCCAAGCCTCGAGGAGAATCCCGAGTTGTGTCGCGCAACTAGGCAAGAGTCCTGACGTGGCTGAACAAACACGTGTGTGGAAGGGCCATCCCCGTCGTAACTCGAGAATATACCCCAGGTTCCCGCCGCAACTCGAGAAAAACCATGAGACTTCCCCCTCGCCGCGAGATGAGGCCCGATTCCCCTGCACTGCGTGCAGAGCAATTCTGTGTTGCACATCACACATGAAAGGAGCCTTGATTTCTTGATGGCACTCCAGAGAAACCCCAAGAACACTGTTTCAAGGCTAGAGGGATCCTGAGGTCACTGTAGCAACACGAAAGAGCTCCGTGGACCAAAAATCAACTCGAGATGAGAGGTTAGTCCCTGGCTTCGACTCCAGAGGAATACCACCTTACCACAAGCACCTCAAGAGGAGGCTTCTCTCAGCTCTAGGTATGTGAGAGGGACCCTGAGTTTGCGGCCTCAAGTGGAATGGACACCGCGATGCCCTGACTCGAAATAAGGCCGGATATCCCTGCAGTGACTGGAATGCAGGCTTGTCTTGCATCTCCCAAGACGAAAGGGTGTCTGAATCCCCTGTGGAGACCACAGAGAAAGACCTAGTTCCCCACCTCATCGCGACAGGAGGCCTCAAATCCTTTGAAAACTCCAGAGGTATGCGGAGATCAGTGCCTCCAAAGGAGACGATGCCTGACTCCTCGTGAAACTTGATAGGAGACCCAGGATTCCTGTGACACGTGGAAAGGGACCCTTGGTCTCCCGTCTCAGCTGGAGAGGCGTCCCAATTGCACTGCAAAGCCTCGAGGAGAATCCCGAGTTGTCCCTCGCAACTAGGCAGGAGTCCTGACATGGCTGAAAACACACGTGTGTGGAAGGGCCATCCCCGTCGTAACTCGAGAATATACCCCAGGTTCCCGCCGCAACTCGAGAAAAACCATGAGACTTCCCCCTTGCCGCAAGATGAGGCCCGATTCCCCTGCACTGCGTGCAGAGCAATTCCGTGTTGCACATCACACATGAAAGGAGCCTTGATTTCCTTGATGGCACTCCAGAGAAACGCCAAGAACACTGTTTCAAGGCTAGAGGGATCCTGAGGTCACTGTAGCAACACGAAAGAGCTCCGTGGACCAAGAATCAACACGAGATGAGAGGTTAGTCCCTGGCTTCGACTCCTGAGGAATACCACTTTACCACAAGCACCTCAAGAGGAGGCTTCTCTCAGCTCTAGGTATGTGAGAGGGATCCTGAGTTTGCGGCCTCAAGTGGAATGGACACCGCGATGCCCTGAGTCGAAATAAGGCCGGATATCCCTGCAGTGACTTGAATGCAGGCTCGTCTTGCATCTCCCAAGAAGAAAGGATGTCTGAATCCCCTCTGGAGACCACAGAGAAACACCTAGTTCCCCACCTCATCGCGACCGGAGGCCTCACATCCTTTGAAAACTCCAGAGGTACGCGGAGATCAGTGCCTCCAAAGGAGACGATGCCTGACTCCTCGTGAAAATTGATAGGAGTCCCAGGATTCTTGTGGCACGTGGAAAGGGAACCTTGGTCTCCCACCTCAGCTGGAGAGGCGTTCCAATTGCCCTGCCAAGCCTCGAGGAGAATCCCGAGTTGTCCCTCCCAACTAGGCAGGAGTCCTGACGTGGCTGAACAAACACGTGGATGGAAGGGCCATCCCCGTCGTAACTCGAGAATATACCCCAGGTTCCCGCCGCAACTCGAGAAAAACCATGAGACTTCCCCCTCGATGCGAGATGAGGCCCGATTCCCCTGTACTGCGTGCAGAGCAATTCCGTGTTGCACATCACACATGAAAGGAGCCTTGATTTCCTTGATGGCACTCCAGAGAAACCCCAAGAACACTGTTTCAAGGATAGAGGGATCCTGAGGTCACTGTAGCAACACGAAAGAACTCTGTGGACCAAAAATCAACTCGAAAAGAGAGGTTAGTCCCTGGATTCGTCTCCAGAGGAATACCACCTTACCACAAGCACCTCAAGAGGAGGCTTCTCTCAGCTCTAGGTATATGAGAGGGACCCTGAGTTTGCGGCCTCAAGTGGAATGGACACCGCGATGCCCTGACTCGAAATAAGGCCGGATATCCCTGCAGTGACTTCAATGCAGGCTCGTCTTGCATCTCCCAGGACGAAAGGATGTCTGAATCCCCTGTGGAAAGCACAGAGAAAGACCTAGTTCCCCACCTCATCGCGACCGATAGCCTCACATCCTTTGAAAACTCCAGAGGTACGCGGAGATCAGTGCCTCCAAAGGAGAGGATTCCTGACTCCTCATGAAACTTGATAGGAGTCCCAGGATTCCTGTGGCACGTGGAAAGGGACCCTTGGTCTCCCGCCTCAGCTGGAGAGGCGTTCCAATTGCCCTGCCAAGCCTCGAGGAGAATCCCGAGTTGTCCCTCGCAACTAGGCAGGAGTCCTGACGTGGCTGAACAAACACGTGGGTGGAAGGGCCATCCCCGTCGTAACTCGAGAATATACCCCAGGTTCCCGCCGCAACTCGAGAAAAACCACGAGACTTCCCCCTCGATGCGAGATGAGGCCCGATTCCCCTGAACTGCGTGCAGAGCAATTCTGTCTTGCACATCACACATGAAAGGAGCCTTGATTTCCTTGATGGCACTCCAGAGAAACCCCAAGAACACTGTTTCAAGGATAGAGGGATCCTGAGGTCACTGTAGCAACACGAAAGAACTCTGTAGACCAAAAATCAACTCGAAAGGAGAGGTTAGTCCCTGGATTCGTCTCCAGAGGAATACCACCTTACCACAAGCACCTCAAGAGGAGGCTTCTCTCAGCTCTAGGTATGTGAGAGGGACCCTGAGTTTGCGGCCTCAAGTGGAATGGACACCGCGATGCCCTGACTCGAAATAAGGCCGGATATCCCTGCAGTGACTTCAATGCAGGCTCGTCTTGCATCTCCCAGGACGAAAGGATGTCTGAATCCCCTGTGGAAAGCACAGAGAAAGACTTAGTTCCCCACCTCATCGCGACCGATAGCCTCACATCCTTTGAAAACTCCAGAGGTACGCGGAGATCAGTTCCTCCAAAGGAGACGATGCCTGACTCCTCGTGAAACTTGATAGGAGTGCCAGGATTCCTGTGGCACTTGAAAAGGGACACTTGGTCTCCCGCCTCAGCTGGAGAGGCGTCCCAATTGCCCTGCCAAGCCTCGAGGAGAATCCAGAGTTGTCCCTCGCAACTAAGCAGGAGTCCTGACGTCGCTGAAGAAACACGTGGGTGGAAGGGCCATCCCCGTCGTAACTCGAGAATATACCCCAGGTTCCCACCGCAACTCGAGAAAAACCATGAGACTTCCCCCTCGCCGCGAGATGAGGCCCGATTCCCCTGCACTGCGTGCAGAGCAATTCTGTCTTGTACATCACACATGAAAGGAGCCTTGATTTCCTTGATGGCACTCCAGAGAAACCCCAAGAACACTGTTTCAAGGATAGAGGGATCCTGAGGTCACTGTAGCAACACGAAAGAACTCTGTGGACCAAATATCAACTCGAAAAGAGAGGTTAGTCCCTGGATTCGTCTCCAGAGGAATACCACCTTACCACAAGCACCTCAAGAGGAGGCTTCTCTCAGCTCTAGGTATGTGAGAGGGACCCTGAGTTTGCGGCCTCAAGTGGAATGGACACCGCGATGCCCTGACGCGAAATAAGGCTGGATATCCCTGCAGTGACTTGAATGCAGGCTCGTCTTGCATCTCCCAAGATGAAAGGATGTCTGAATCCCCTGTGGAGACCACAGAGAAAGACCTAGTTCCCCACCTCATCGCGACCGGAGGCCTCACATCCTTTGAAAACTCCAGAGGTACGCGGAGAGCAGTGCCTCCAAAGGAGACGATGCCTGACTCCTCGTGAAACTTGATAGGAGTCCCAGGATTCCTGTGGCACGTGGAAAGGGACCCTTGGTCTCCCGCCTCAGCTGGAGAGGCGTCCCAATTGCCTTGCCAAGCCTCGAGGAGAATCCCGAGTTGTCCCTCGCAACTAGGCAAGAGTCCTGACCTGGCTGAACAAACACGTGTGTGGAAGGGCCATCCCCGTCGTAACTCGAGAATATACCCCAGGTTCCCGCCGCAACTCGAGAAAAACCATGAGACTTCCCCCTCGCCGCGAGATGAGGCCCGATTCCCCTGCACTGCGTGCAGAGCAATTCTGTGTTGCACATCACACATGAAAGGAGCCTTGATTTCCTTCATGGCACTCCAGAGAAACCCCAAGAACACTGTTTCAATGCTAGAGGGATCCTGAGGTCACTGTAGCAACACGAAAGAGCTCCGTGGACCAAGAATCAACACGAGATGAGAGGTTAGTCCCTGGCTTCAACTCCTGAGGAATACCACCTTACCACAAGCACCTCAAGAGGAGGCTTCTCTCAGCTCTAGGTATGTGAGAGGGATCCTGAGTTTGCGGCCTCAAGTGGAATGGACACCGCGATGCCCTGACTCGAAATAAGGCCGGATATCCCTGCAGTGACTTGAATGCAGGCTCGTCTTGCATCTCCCAAGAAGAAAGGATGTCTGAATCCCCTCTGGAGACCACAGAGAAACACCTAGTTCCCCACCTCATCGCGACCGGAGGCCTCACATCCTTTGAAAACTCCAGAGGTACGCGGAGATCAGTGCCTCCAAAGGAGACGATGCCTGACTCCTCGTGAAACTTGATAGGAGTCCCAGGATTCTTTTGGCACGTGGAAAGCGACCCTTGGTCTCCCGCCTCAGCTGGAGAGGCGTTCCAATTGCCCTGCCAAGCCTCGAGGAGAATCCCGAGTTGTCCCTCGCAACTAGGCAGGAGTCCTGACGTGGCTGAACAAACACGTGGGTGCAAGGGCCATCCCCGTCGTAACTCGAGAATATACCCCAGGTTCCCCCCGCAACTCGAGAAAAACCATGAGACGTCCCCCTCGCCGCGAGATGAGGCCCGATTCCCCTGCACTGCGTGCAGAGCAATTCCGTGTTGCATATCACACATGACAGGAGCCTTGATTTCCTTGATGGCACTCCAGAGAAACCCCAAGAACACTGTTTCAAGGATAGAGGGATCCTGAGGTCACTGTAGTAACACGAAAGAATTCTGTGAACCAAAAATCAACTCGAAAAGAGAGGTTAGTCCCTGGATTCGTCTCCAGAGGAATACCACCTTACCACAAGCACCTCAAGAGGAGGCTTCTCTCAGCTCTAGGTATGTGAGAGGGACCCTGAGTTTGCGGCCTCAAGTGGAATGGACACCGCGATGCCCTGACTCGAAATAAGGCCGGATATCCCTGCAGTGACTTGAATGCAGGCTCGTCTTGCATCTCCCAAGATGAAAGGATGTCTGAATCCCCTGTGGAGACCACAGAGAAAGACCTAGTTCCCCACCTCATCGAGACCGGAGGCCTCACATCCTTTGAAAACTCCAGAGGTACGCGGAGATCAGTGCCTCCAAAGGAGACGATGCCTGACTCCTCGTGAAACTTGATAGGAGTCCCAGGATTCCTGTGGCACGTGGAAAGGGACCCTTGGTCTCCCGCCTCAGCTGGATGGGCGTCCCAATTGCCTTGCCAAGCCTCGAGGAGAATCCCGAGTTGTGTCTCGCAACTAGGCAAGAGTCCTGACGTGGCTGAACAAACACGTGTGTGGATGGGCCATCCCCGTCGTAACTCGAGAATATACCCCAGGTTCCCACCGCAACTCGAGAAAAACCATGAGACGTCCCCCTCGCCGCGAGATGAGGCCCGATTCCCCTGCACTGCGTGCAGAGCAATTCCGTGTTGCACATCACACATGAAAGGAGCCTTGATTTCCTTGATGGCACTCCAGAGAAACCCCAAGAACACTGTTTCAAGGCTAGAGGGATCCTGAGGTCACTGTAGCAACACGAAAGAGCTCCGTGGACCAAGAATCAACACGAGATGAGAGGTTAGTCCCTGGCTTCGACTCCTGAGGAATACCACCTTACCACAAGCACCTCAAGAGGAGGCTTCTCTCAGCTCTAGGTATGTGAGAGGGATCCTGAGTTTGCGGCCTCAAGTGGAATGGACACCGCGATGCCCTGACTCGAAATAAGGCCGGATATCCCTGCAGTGACTTGAATGCAGGCTCGTCTTGCATCTCCCAAGAAGAAAGGATGTCTGAATCCCCTCTGGAGACCACAGAGAAACACCTAGTTCCCCACCTCATCGCGACTGGAGGCCTCACATCCTTTGAAAACTCCAGAGGTACGCGGAGATCAGTGCCTCCAAAGGAGACGATGCCTGACTCCTCGTGAAACTTGATAGGAGTCCCAGGATTCTTGTGGCACGTGGAAGGCGACCCTTGGTCTCCCGCCTCAGCTGGAGAGGCGTTCCAATTGCCCTGCCAAGCCTCGAGGAGAATCCCGAGTTGTCCCTCGCAACTAGGCAGGAGTCCTGACGTGGCTGAACAAACACGTGGGTGCAAGGGCCATACCCGTCGTAACTCGAGAATATACCCCAGGTTCCCGCCGCAACTCGAGAAAAACCATGAGACTTCCCCCTCGCCGCGAGATGAGGCCCGATTCCCCTGCACTGCGTGCAGAGCAATTCCGTGTTGCATATCACACATGACAGGAGGCTTGATTTCCTTGATGGCACTCCAGAGAAACCCCAAGAACACTGTTTCAAGGATAGAGGGATCCTGAGGTCACTGTAGTAACACGAAAGAATTCTGTGGACCAAAAATCAACTCGAAAAGAGAGGTTAGTCCCTGGATTCGTCTCCAGAGGAATACCACCTTACCACAAGCACCTCAAGAGGAGGCTTCTCTCAGCTCTAGGTATGTGAGAGGGACCCTGAGTTTGCGGCCTCAAGTGGAATGGACACCGCGATGCCCTGACTCGAAATAAGGCCGGATATCCCTGCAGTGACTTCAATGCAGGCTCGTCTTGCATCTCCCAGGACGAAAGGATGTCTGAATCCCCTGTGGAAAGCACAGAGAAAGACTTAGTTCCCCACCTCATCGCGACCGATAGCCTCACATCCTTTGAAAACTCCAGAGGTACGCGGAGATCAGTGCCTCCAAAGGAGACGATGCCTGACTCCTCGTGAAACTTGATAGGAGTCCCAGGATTCCTGTGGCACTTGGAAAGGGACACTTGGTCTCCCGCCTCAGCTGGAGAGGCGTCCCAATTGCCCTGCCAAGCCTCGCGGAGAATCCAGAGTTGTCCCTCGCAACTAGGCAGGAGTCCTGACGTCGCTGAAGAAACACGTGGGTGGAAGGGCCATCCCCGTCGTAACTCGAGAATATACCCCAGGTTCCCGCCGCAACTCGAGAAAAACCATGAGACTTCCCCCTCGCCGCGAGATGAGGCCCGATTCCCCTGCACTGCGTGCAGAGCAATTCCGTGTTGCACATCACACATGAAAGGAGCCTTGATTTCCTTGATGGCACTCCAGAGAAACCCCAAGAACACTGTTTCAAGGCTAGAGGGAACCTGAGGTCACTGTAGCAACACAAAAGAGCTCCATGGGCCAAAAATCAACTTGAGATGAGAGGTTAGTCCCTGGCTTCGACTCCAGAGGAATACCACCTTACCACAAGCACCTCAAGAGGAGGCTTCTCTCAGCTCTAGGTATGGGAGAGGGACCCTGAGTTTGCGGCCTCAAGTGGAATGGACACCGCGATGCCCTGACGCGAAATAAGGCTGGATATCCCTGCAGTGACTGCAATGCAGGCTCGTCTTGCATCTCCCAAGACGAAAGGGTGTCTGAATCCCCTGTGGAGACCACAGAGAAAGACCTAGTTCTCCACCTCATCGCGACAGGAGGCCTCAAATCCTTTGAAAAGTCCAGAGGTACGCGGAGATAAGTGCCTCCAAAAGAGACGATGCCTGACTCCTCGTGAAACTTGATAGGAGACCCAGGATTCCTGTGGCACGTGGAAAGGGACACTTGGTCTCCCGTCTCAGCTGGAGAGGCGTCCCAATTGCCCTGCAAAGCCTCGAGGAGAATCCCGAATTGTCCCTCGCAACTAGGCAGGAGTCCTGACATGGCTGAACACACACGTGTGTGGAAGGGCCATCCCCGTCGGAACTCGAGAATATACCCCAGGTTCCCGCCGCAACTCGAGAAAAACCATGAGACTTCCCCCTCGCCGCGAGATGAGGCCCGATTCCCCTGCACTGCGTGCAGAGCAATTCTGTGTTGCACATCACACATGAAAGGAGCCTTGATTTCCTTCATGGCACTCCAGAGAAACCCCAAGAACACTGTTTCAAGCCTAGAGGGATCCTGAGGTCACTGTAGCAACACGAAAGAGCTCCGTGGACCAAAAATCAACTCGAGATGAGAGGTTAGTCCCTGGCTTCGACTCCAGAGGAAAACCACCTTACCACAAGCACCTCAAGAGGAGGCTTCTCTCAGCTCTAGGTATGTGAGAGGGACCCTGAGTTTGCGGCCTCAAGTGGAATGGACACCGCGAAGCCCTGACTCGAAATAAGGCCGGATATCCCTGCAGTGACTGGAATGCAGCCTCGTCTTGCATCTCCCAAGACGAAAGGGTGTCTGAATCCCCTGTGGAGACCACAGAGAAACACCTAGTTCCCCACCTCATCGCGACCGGAGGCCTCACATCCTTTGAAAACTCCAGAGGTACGCGGAGATCAGTGCCTCCAAAGGAGACGATGCCTGACTCCTCGTGAAACTTGATAGGAGACCCAGGATTCCTGTGGCACGTGGAAAGGGACCCTTGGTCTCCCGTCTCAGCTGGAGAGGCGTCCCAATTGCCCTGCCAAGCCTCGAGGAGAATCCCGAGTTGTCCCTCGCAACTAGGCAGGAGTCCTGACATGGCTGAACACACACGTGTGTGGAAGGGCCATCCCCGTCGGAACTCGAGAATATACCCCAGGTTCCCGCCGCAACTCGAGAAAAACCATGAGACTTCCCCCTCTCCGCAAAATGAGGCCCGATTCCCCTGCGCTGCGTGCAGAGCAATTCCGTGTTGCACATCACACATGAAAGGAGCCTTGATTTCCTTGATGGCACTCCAGAGAAACGCCAAGAACACTGTTTCAAGGCTAGAGGGATCCTGAGGTCACTGTAGCAACACGAAAGAGCTCCGTGGACCAAGAATCAACACGAGATGAGAGGTTAGTCCCTGGCTTCGACTCCAGAGGAATACCACCTTACCACAAGCACCTCAAGAGGAGGCTTCTCTCAGCTATAGGTATGTGAGAGGGACCCTGACTTTGCGGCCTCAAGTGGAATGGACACCGCGATGCCCTGACTCGAAATAAGGCCAGATATCCCTGCAGTGACTTGAATGCAGGCTCGTCTTGCATCTCCCAAGAAGAAAGGATGTCTGAATCCCCTGTGGAGACCACAGAGAAAGACCTAGTTCCCCACCTCATCGCGACCGGAGGCCTCACTTCCTTTGAAAACTCCAGAGGTACGCGGAGATCAGTGCCTCCAAAGGAGACGATGCCTGACTCCTCGTGAAACTTGATAGGAGTCCCAGGATTCCTGTGGCACTTGGAAAGGGACACTTGGTCTCCCGCCTCAGCTGGAGAGGCGTCCCAATTGCCCTGCCAAGCCTCGAGGAGAATCCAGAGTTGTCCCTCGCAACTAGGCAGGAGTCCTGACGTCGCTGAAGAAACACGTGGGTGGAAGGGCCATCCCCGTCGTAACTCGAGAATATACCCCAGGTTCCCGCCGCAACTCGAGAAAAACCATGAGACTTCCCCCTCGCTGCGAGATGAGGCCCGATTCCCCTGCACTGCGTGCAGAGCAATTCCGTGTTGCACATCACACATGAAAGGAGCCTTGATTTCCTTGATGGCACTCCAGAGAAACCCCAAGAACACTGTTTCAAGGCTAGAGGGATCCTGAGGTCACTGTAGCAACACGAAAGAGCTCCGTGGGCCAAAAATCAACTCGAGATGAGAGGTTAGTCCCTGGCTTCGACTCCAGAGAAATACCACCTTACCACAAGCACCTCAAGAGGAGGCTTCTCTCAGCTCTAGGTATGTGAGAGGGACCCTGAGTTTGCGGCCTCAAGTGGAATGGACACCGCGATGCCCTGACTCGAAATAAGGCCGGATATCCCTGCAGTGACTGGAATGCAGGCTTGTCTTGCATCTCCGAAGACGAAAGGGTGTCTGAATCCCCTGTGGAGACCACAGAGAAAGACCTAGTTCCCCACCTCATCGCGACAGGAGGCCTCAAATCCTTTGAAAACTCCAGAGGTATGCGGAGATCAGTGCCTCCAAAGGAGACGATGCCTGACTCCTCGTGAAACTTGATAGGAGACCCAGGATTCCTGTGGCACGTGGAAAGGGACACTTGGTCTCCCGTCTCAGCTGGAGAGGCGTCCCAATTGCCCTGCTAAGCCTCGAGGAGAATCCCGAGTTGTCCCTCGCAACTAGGCAGGAGTCCTGACGTGGCTGAACAAACACGTGGGTGGAAGGGCCATCCCCGTCGTAACTCGAGAATATACCCCAGGTTCCCGCCGCAACTCGAGAAAAACCATGAGACTTCCCCCTCCATGCGAGATGAGGCCCGATTCCCCTGTACTGCGTGCAGAGCAATTCCGTCTTGCACATCACACATGAAAGGAGCCTTGATTTCCTTGATGGCACTCCAGAGAAACCCCAAGAACACTGTTTCAAGGATAGAGGGATCCTGAGGTCACTGTAGCAACACGAAAGAACTCTGTGGACCAAAAATCAACTTGAAAAGAGAGGTTAGTCCCTGGATTCGTCTCCAGAGGAATACCACCTTACCACAAGCACCTCAAGAGGAGGCTTCTCTCAGCTCTAGGTATGTGAGAGGGACCCTGAGTTTGCGGCCTCAAGTGGAATGGACATCGCGATGCCCTGACTCGAAATAAGGCCGGATATCCCTGCAGTGACTTCAATGCAGGCTCGTCTTGCATCTCCCAGGACGAAAGGATGTCTGAATCCCCTGTGGAAAGCACAGAGAAAGACTTAGTTCCCCACCTCATCGCGACCGATAGCCTCACATCCTTTGAAAACTCCAGAGGTACGCGGAGATCAGTGTCTCCAAAGGAGACGATGCCTGACTCCTCGTGAAACTTGATAGGAGTCCCGGGATTCCTGTGGCACTTGGAAAGGGACACTTGGTCTCCCGCCTCAGCTGGAGAGGCGTTCCAGTTGCCCTGCCAAGCCTCGAGGAGAATCCAGAGTTGTCCCTCGCAACTAGGCAGGAGTCCTGACGTGGCTGAACAAACACGTGTGTGGAAGGGCCATCCCCGTCGTAACTCGAGAATATACCCCAGGTTCCCGCCACAACTCGAGAAAAACCATGAGACTTCCTCCTCGCCGTTAGATGAGGCCCGATTCCCCTGCACTGCGTGCAGAGCAATTGCGTGTTGCACATCACACATGAAAGGAGCCTTGATTTCCTTCATGGCACTCCAGAGAAACCCCAAGAACACTGTTTCAAGGCTAGAGGGATCCTGAGGTCACTGTAGCAACACGAAAGAGTTCCGTGGACCAAAAATCAACTCGAGATGAGAGGTTAGTCCCTGGCTTCGACTTCAGAGGAATACCACCTTACCACAAGCACCTCAAGAGGAGGCTTCTCTCAGCTCTAGGTATGTGAGAGGGACCCTGAGTTTGCGCCCTCAAGTGGAATGGACACCGCGATGCCCTGACTCGAAATAAGGCCGGATATCCCTGCAGTGACTGAAATGCAGCCTCGTCTTGCATCTCCGAAGACGAAAGGGTGTCTGAATATCCTGTGGAGACCACAGAGAAAGACCTAGTTCCCCACCTCATCGCGACAGGAGGCCTCAAATCCTTTGAAAACTCCAGAGGTATGCGGAGATCAGTGCCTCCAAAGGAGACGATGCCTGACTCCTCGTGAAACTTGATAGGAGACCCAGGATTCCTGTGGCACGTGGAAAGGGACCCTTGGTCTCCCGTCTCAGCTGGAGAGGCGTCCCAATTGCCCTGCAAAGCCTCGAGGAGAATCCCGAGTTGTCCCTCGCAACTAGGCAGGAGTCCTGACATGGCTGAACACACACGTGTGTGGAAGGGCCATCCCCGTCGGAACTCGAGAATATACCCCAGGTTCCCGCCGCAACTCGAGAAAAACCATGAGACTTCCCCCTCTCCGCAAAATGAGGCCCGATTCCCCTGCGCTGCGTGCAGAGCAATTCCGTGTTGCACATCACACATGAAAGGAGCCTTGATTTCCTTCATGGCACTCCAGAGAAACCCCAAGAACACTGTTTCAAGGCTAGAGGGATCCTGAGGTCACTGTAGCAACACGAAAGAGCTCCGTGGACCAAGAATCAACACGAGATGAGAGGTTAGTCCCTGGCTTCGACTCCAGAGGAAAACCACCTTACCACAAGCACCTCAAGAGGAGGCTTCTCTCAGCTCTAGGTATGTGAGTGGGACCCTGAGTTTGCGGCCTCAAGTGGAATGGACACCGCGAAGCCCTGACTCGAAATAAGGCCGGATATCCCAGCAGTGACTGGAAAGCAGTCTCGTCTTGCATCTCCCAATACGAAAGGGTGTCTGAATCCCCTGTGGAGACCACAGAGAAACACCTAGTTCCCCACCTCATCGCGACCGGAGGCGTCACATCCTTTGAAAACTCCAGAGGTACGCGGAGATCAGTGCCTCCAAAGGAGACGATGCCTGACTCCTCGTGAAACTTGATAGGAGTCCCAGGATTCTTGTGGCACGTGGAAAGGGACCCTTGGTCTCCCGCCTCAGCTGGAGAGGCGTTCCAATTGCCCTGCCAAGCCTCGAGGAGAATCCCGAGTTGTCCCTCGCAACTAGGCAAGAGTCCTGACGTGGCTGAACAAACACGTGGGTGGAAGGGCCATCCCCGTCGTAACTCGAGAATATACCCCAGGTTCCCGCCGCAACTCGAGAAAAACCATGAGACTTCCCCCTCGATGCGAGATGAGGCCCGATTCCCCTGTACTGCGTGCAGAGCAATTCCGTCTTGCACATCACACATGAAAGGAGCCTTGATTTCCTTGATGGCACTCCAGAGAAACCCCAAGAACACTGTTTCAAGGATAGAGGGATCCTGAGGTCACTGTAGCAACACGAAAGAACTCTGTGGACCAAAAATCAACTCGAAAAGAGAGGTTAGTCACTGGATTCGGTTCCAGAGGAATACCACCTTACCACAAGCACCTCAAGAGGAGGCTTCTCTCAGCTCTAGGTATGTGAGAGGGACCCTGAGTTTGCGGCCTCAAGTGGAATGGACACCGCGATGCCCTGACTCGAAATAAGGCCGGATATCCCTGCAGTGACTTCAATGCAGGCTCGTCTTGCATCTCCCAGGTCGAAAGGATGTCTGAATCCCCTGTGGAAAGCACAGAGAAAGACTTAGTTCCCCACCTCATCGCGACCGATAGCCTCACATCCTTTGAAAACTTCAGAGGTACGCGGACATCAGTGCCTCCAAAGGAGACGATGCCTGACTCCTCGTGAAACTTGATAGGAGTCCCAGGATTCCTGTGGCACTTGGAAAGGGACACTTGGTCTCCCGCCTCAGCTGGAGAGGCGTCCCAATTGCCCTGCCAAGCCTCGAGGAGAATCCAGAGTTGTCCCTCGCAACTAGGCAGGAGTCCTGACGTCGCTGAAGAAACACGTGGGTGGAAGGGCCATCCCCGTCGTAACTCGAGAATATACCCCAGGTTCCCGCCGCAACTCGAGAAAAACCATGAGACTTCCCCCTCGCCGCGAGATGAGGCCCGATTCCCCTGCACTGCGTGCAGAGCAATTCCGTGTTGCACATCACACATGAAAGGAGCCTTGATTTCCTTCATGGCACTCCAGAGAAACCCCAAGAACACTGTTTCAAGGCTAGAGGGATCCTGAGGTCACTGTAGCAACACGAAAGAGCTCCGTGGGCCAAAAATCAACTCGAGATGAGAGGTTAGTCCCTGGCTTCGTCTCCAGAGGAATACCACCTTACCACAAGCACCTCAAGAGGAGGCTTCTCTCAGCTCTAGGTATGTGAGAGGGACCCTGAGTTTGCGCCCTCAAGTGGAATGGACACCGCGATGCCCTGACTCGAAATAAGGCCGGATATCCCTGCAGTGACTGAAATGCAGCCTCGTCTTGCATCTCCGAAGACGAAAGGGTGTCTGAATATCCTGTGGAGACCACAGAGAAAGACCTAGTTCCCCACCTCATCGCGACAGGAGGCCTCAAATCCTTTGAAAACTCCAGAGGTATGCGGAGATCAGTGCCTCCAAAGGAGACGATGCCTGACTCCTCGTGAAACTTGATAGGAGACCCAGGATTCCTGTGGCACGTGGAAAGGGACCCTTGGTCTCCCGTCTCAGCTGGAGAGGCGTCCCAATTGCCCTGCAAAGCCTCGAGGAGAATCCCGAGTTGTCCCTCGCAACTAGGCAGGAGTCCTGACATGGCTGAACACACACGTGTGTGGAAGGGCCATCCCCGTCGGAACTCGAGAATATACCCCAGGTTCCCGCCGCAACTCGAGAAAAACCATGAGACTTCCCCCTCTCCGCAAAATGAGGCCCGATTCCCCTGCGCTGCGTGCAGAGCAATTCCGTGTTGCACATCACACATGAAAGGAGCCTTGATTTCCTTCATGGCACTCCAGAGAAACCCCAAGAACACTGTTTCAAGGCTAGAGGGATCCTGAGGTCACTGTAGCAACACGAAAGAGCTCCGTGGACCAAGAATCAACACGAGATGAGAGGTTAGTCCCTGGCTTCGACTCCAGAGGAAAACCACCTTACCACAAGCACCTCAAGAGGAGGCTTCTCTCAGCTCTAGGTATGTGAGTGGGACCCTGAGTTTGCGGCCTCAAGTGGAATGGACACCGCGAAGCCCTGACTCGAAATAAGGCCGGATATCCCAGCAGTGACTGGAAAGCAGTCTCGTCTTGCATCTCCCAATACGAAAGGGTGTCTGAATCCCCTGTGGAGACCACAGAGAAACACCTAGTTCCCCACCTCATCGCGACCGGAGGCGTCACATCCTTTGAAAACTCCAGAGGTACGCGGAGATCAGTGCCTCCAAAGGAGACGATGCCTGACTCCTCGTGAAACTTGATAGGAGTCCCAGGATTCTTGTGGCACGTGGAAAGGGACCCTTGGTCTCCCGCCTCAGCTGGAGAGGCGTTCCAATTGCCCTGCCAAGCCTCGAGGAGAATCCCGAGTTGTCCCTCGCAACTAGGCAAGAGTCCTGACGTGGCTGAACAAACACGTGGGTGGAAGGGCCATCCCCGTCGTAACTCGAGAATATACCCCAGGTTCCCGCCGCAACTCGAGAAAAACCATGAGACTTCCCCCTCGATGCGAGATGAGGCCCGATTCCCCTGTACTGCGTGCAGAGCAATTCCGTCTTGCACATCACACATGAAAGGAGCCTTGATTTCCTTGATGGCACTCCAGAGAAACCCCAAGAACACTGTTTCAAGGATAGAGGGATCCTGAGGTCACTGTAGCAACACGAAAGAACTCTGTGGACCAAAAATCAACTCGAAAAGAGAGGTTAGTCACTGGATTCGGTTCCAGAGGAATACCACCTTACCACAAGCACCTCAAGAGGAGGCTTCTCTCAGCTCTAGGTATGTGAGAGGGACCCTGAGTTTGCGGCCTCAAGTGGAATGGACACCGCGATGCCCTGACTCGAAATAAGGCCGGATATCCCTGCAGTGACTTCAATGCAGGCTCGTCTTGCATCTCCCAGGTCGAAAGGATGTCTGAATCCCCTGTGGAAAGCACAGAGAAAGACTTAGTTCCCCACCTCATCGCGACCGATAGCCTCACATCCTTTGAAAACTTCAGAGGTACGCGGACATCAGTGCCTCCAAAGGAGACGATGCCTGACTCCTCGTGAAACTTGATAGGAGTCCCAGGATTCCTGTGGCACTTGGAAAGGGACACTTGGTCTCCCGCCTCAGCTGGAGAGGCGTCCCAATTGCCCTGCCAAGCCTCGAGGAGAATCCAGAGTTGTCCCTCGCAACTAGGCAGGAGTCCTGACGTCGCTGAAGAAACACGTGGGTGGAAGGGCCATCCCCGTCGTAACTCGAGAATATACCCCAGGTTCCCGCCGCAACTCGAGAAAAACCATGAGACTTCCCCCTCGCCGCGAGATGAGGCCCGATTCCCCTGCACTGCGTGCAGAGCAATTCCGTGTTGCACATCACACATGAAAGGAGCCTTGATTTCCTTCATGGCACTCCAGAGAAACCCCAAGAACACTGTTTCAAGGCTAGAGGGATCCTGAGGTCACTGTAGCAACACGAAAGAGCTCCGTGGGCCAAAAATCAACTCGAGATGAGAGGTTAGTCCCTGGCTTCGTCTCCAGAGGAATACCACCTTACCACAAGCACCTCAAGAGGAGGCTTCTCTCAGCTCTAGGTATGTGAGAGGGACCCTGAGTTTGCGGCCTCAAGTGGAATGGACACCGCGATGCCCTGACGCGAAATAAGGCTGGATATCCCTGCAGTGACTTGAATGCAGGCTCGTCTTGCATCTCCCAAGATGAAAGGATGTCTGAATCCCCTGTGGAGACCACAGAGAAAGACCTAGTTCCCCACCTCATCGCGACCGGAGGCCTCACATCCTTTGAAAACTCCAGAGGTACGCGGAGATCAGTGCCTCCAAAGGAGACAATGCCTGACTCCTCGTGAAACTTGATAGGAGTCCCAGGATTCCTGTGGCACGTGGAAAGGGACTCTTGGTCTCCCGCCTCAGCTGGAGAGGCGTCCCAATTGCTTTGCCAAGCCTCGAGGAGAATCCCGAGTTGTGTCTCGCAACTAGGCAAGAGTCCTGACATGGCTGAACAAACACGTGTGTGGAAGGGCCATCCCCGTCGTAACTCGAGAATATACCCCAGGTTCCCGCCACAACTCGAGAAAAACCATGAGACTTCCCCCTCGCCGTTAGATGAGGCCCGATTCCCCTGCACTGCGTGCAGAGCAATTGCGTGTTGCACATCACACATGAAAGGAGCCTTGATTTCCTTCATGGCACTCCAGAGAAACCCCAAGAACACTGTTTCAAGGCTAGAGGGATCCTGAGGTCACTGTAGCAACACGAAAGAGCTCCGTGGACCAAAAATCAACTCGAGATGAGAGGTTAGTCCCTGGCTTCGACTCCAGAGGAATACCACCTTACCACAACCACCTCAAGAGGAGGCTTCTCTCAGCTCTAGGTATGTGAGAGGGACCCTGAGTTTGCGCCCTCAAGTGGAATGGACACCGCGATGCCCTGACTCGAAATAAGGCCGGATATCCCTGCAGTGACTGAAATGCAGCCTCGTCTTGCATCTCCCAAGACGAAAGGGTGTCTGAATCCCCTGTGGAGACCACAGAGAAAGACCTAGTTCCCCACATCATCGCGACAGGAGGCCTCAAATCCTTTGAAAACTCCAGAGGTATGCGGAGATCAGTGCCTCCAAAGGAGACGATGCCTGACTCCTCGTGAAACTTGATAGGAGACCCAGGATTCCTGTGGCACGTGGAAAGGGACCCTTGGTCTCCCGTCTCAGCTGGAGAGGCGTCCCAATTGCCCTGCCAAGCCTCGAGGAGAATCCCGAATTGTCCCTCGCAACTAGGCAGGAGTCCTGACATGGCTGAACACACACGTGTGTGGAAGGGCCATCCCCGTCGGAACTCGAGAATATACCCCAGGTTCCCGCCGCAACTCGAGAAAAACCATGAGACTTCCCCCTCTCTGCAAAATGAGGCCCGATTCCCCTGCGCTGCGTGCAGAGCAATTCCGTGTTGCACATCACACATGAAAGGAGCCTTGATTTCCTTGATGGCACTCCAGAGAAACCCCAAGAACACTGTTTCAAGGCTAGAGGGATCCTGAGGTCACTGTAGCAACACGAAAGAGCTCCGTGGACCAAGAATCAACACGAGATGAGAGGTTAGTCCCTGGCTTCGACTCCTGAGGAATACCACCTTACCACAAGCACCTCAAGAGGAGGCTTCTCTCAGCTCTAGGTATGTGAGAGGGACCCTGAGTTTGCGGCCTCAAGTGGAATGGACACCGCGATGCCCTGACTCGAAATAAGGCCAGATATCCCTGCAGTGACTTGAATGCAGGCTCGTCTTGCATCTCCCAAGAAGAAAGGATGTCTGAATCCCCTGTGGAGACCACAGAGAAAGACCTAGTTCCCCACCTCATCGCGACCGGAGGCCTCACATCCTTTGAAAACTCCAGAGGTACGCGGAGATCAGTGCCTCCAAAGGAGACGATGCCTGACTCCTCGTGAAACTTGATAGGAGTCCCAGGATTCCTGTGGCACTTGGAAAGGGACACTTGGTCTCCCGCCTCAGCTGGAGAGGCGTCCAAATTGCCCTGCCAAGCCTCGAGGAGAATCCAGAGTTGTCCCTCGCAACTAGGCAGGAGTCCTGACGTCGCTGAAGAAACACGTGGGTGGAAGGGCCATCCCCGTCGTAACTCGAGAATATACCCCAGGTTCCCGCCGCAACTCGAGAAAAACCATGAGACTTCCCCCTCGCTGCGAGATGAGGCCCGATTCCCCTGCACTGCGTGCAGAGCAATTCCGTGTTGCACATCACACATGAAAGGAGCCTTGATTTCCTTGATGGCACTCCAGAGAAACCCCAAGAACACTGTTTCAAGTCTAGAGGGATCCTGAGGTCACTGTAGCAACACGAAAGAGCTCCGTGGGCCAAAAATCAACTCGAGATGAGAGGTTAGTCCCTGGCTTCGACTCCAGAGAAATACCACCTTACCACAAGCACCTCAAGAGGAGGCTTCTCTCAGCTCTAGGTATGTGAGAGGGACCCTGAGTTGGTGGCCTCAAGTGGAATGGACACCGCGATGCCCTGACTCGAAATAAGGCCGGATATCCCTGCAGTGACTGGAATGCAGGCTTGTCTTGCATCTCCGAAGACGAAAGGTTGTCTGAATCCCCTGTGGAGACCACAGAGAAAGACCTAGTTCCCCACCTCATCGCGACAGGAGGCCTCAAATCCTTTGAAAACTCCAGAGGTATGCGGAGATCAGTGCCTCCAAAGGAGACGATGCCTGACTCCTCGTGAAACTTGATAGGAGACCCAGGATTCCTGTGGCACGTGGAAAGGGACACTTGGTCTCCCGTCTCAGCTGGAGAGGCGTCCCAATTGCCCTGCAAAGCCTCGAGGAGAATCCCGAGTTGTCCCTCGCAACTAGGCAGGAGTCCTGACATGGCTGAACACACACGTGTGTGGAAGGGCCATCCCCGTCGTAACTCGAGAATATACCCCAGGTTCCCGCCGCAACTCGAGAAAAACCATGAGACTTCCCCCTCTCCGCAAAATGAGGCCCGATTCCCCTGCGCTGCGTGCAGAGCAATTCCGTGTTGCACATCACACATGAAAGGAGCCTTGATTTCCTTGATGGCACTCCAGAGAAACCCCAAGAACACTGTTTCAAGGCTAGAGGGATCCTGAGGTCACTGTAGCAACACGAAAGAGCTCCGTGGACCAAGAATCAACACGAGATGAGAGGTTAGTCCCTGGCTTCGACTCCTGAGGAATACCACCTTACCACAAGCACCTCAAGAGGAGGCTTCTCTCAGCTCTAGGTATGTGAGAGGGACCCTGAGTTTGCGCCCTCAAGTGGAATGGACACCGCGATGCCCTGACTCGAAATAAGGCCGGATATCCCTGCAGTGACTTGAATGCAGGCTCGTCTTGCATCTCCCAAGAAGAAAGGATGTCTGAATCCCCTCTGGAGACCACAGAGAAACACCTAGTTCCCCACCTCATCGCGACCGCAGGACTCACATCCTTTGAAAACTCCAGAGGTACGCGGAGATCAGTGCCTCCAAAGGAGACGATGCCTGACTCCTCGTGAAACTTGATAGGAGTCCCAGGATTCCTGTGGCACTTGGAAAGGGACACTTGGTCTCCCGCCTCAGCTGGAGAGGCGTCCCAATTGCCCTGCCAAGCCTCGAGGAGAATTCAGAGTTGTCCCTCGCAACTAGGCAGGAGTCCTGACGTCGCTGAAGAAACACGTGGGTGGAAGGGCCATCCCCGTCGTAACTCGAGAATATACCCCAGGTTCCCGCCGCAACTCGAGAAAAACCATGAGACTTCCCCCTCGCTGCGAGATGAGGCCCGATTCCCCTGCACTGCGTGCAGAGCAATTCCGTGTTGCACATCACACATGAAAGGAGCCTTGATTTCCTTGATGGCACTCCAGAGAAACCCCAAGAACACTGTTTCAAGGCTAGAGGGATCCTGAGGTCACTGTAGCAACACGAAAGAGCTCCGTGGGCCAAAAATCAACTCGAGATGAGAGGTTAGTCCCTGGCTTCGACTCCAGAGGAATACCACCTTACCACAAGCACCTCAAGAGGAGGCTTCTCTCAGCTCTAGGTATGTGAGAGGGACCCTGAGTTTGCGGCCTCAAGTGGAATGGACACCGCGATGCCCTGACGCAAAATAAGGCTGGATATCCCTGCAGTGACTTGAATGCAGGCTCGTCTTGCATCTCCCAAGATGAAAGGATGTCTGAATCCCCTGTGGAGACCACAGAGAAAGACCTAGTTCCCCACCTCATCGCGACCGGAGGCCTCACATCCTTTGAAAACTCCAGAGGTACGCGGAGATCAGTGCCTCCAAAGGAGACGATGCCTGACTCCTCGTGAAACTTGATAGGAGTCCCAGGATTCCTGTGGCACGTGGAAAGGGACCCTTGGTCTCCCGCCTCAGCTGGAGAGGCGTCCCAATTGCCTTGCCAAGCCTCGAGGAGAATCCCGAGTTGTGTCTCGCAACTAGGCAAGAGTCCTGACGTGGCTGAACAAACACGTGGGTGGAAGGGCCATCCCCGTCGTAACTCGAGAATATACCCCAGGTTCCCGCCGCAACTCGAGAAAAACCATGAGACTTCCCCCTCGCCGCGAGATGAGGCCCGATTCCCCTGCACTGCGTGCAGAGCAATTCTGTGTTGCACATCACACATGAAAGGAGCCTTGATTTCCTTCATGGCACTCCAGAGAAACCCCAAGAACACTGTTTCAAGGCTAGAGGGATCCTGAGGTCACTGTAGCAACACGAAAGAGCTCCGTGGACCAAAAATCAACTCGAGATGAGAGGTTAGTCCCTGGCTTCGACTCCAGAGGAATACCACCTTACCACAAGCACCTCAAGTGGAGGCTTCTCTCAGCTCTAGGTATGTGAGAGGGACCCTGAGTTTGTGGCCTCAAGTGGAATGGACACCGCGATGCCCTGACTCGAAATAAGGCCGGATATCCCTGCAGTGACTGGAATGCAGGCTTGTCTTGCATCTCCCAAGACCAAAGGGTGTCTGAATCCCCTGTGGAGACCGCAGAGAAAGACCTAGTTCCCCACCTCATCGCGACAGGAGGCCTCAAATCCTTTGAAAACTCCAGAGGTATGCGGAGATCAGTGCCTCCAAAGGAGACGATGCCTGACTCCTCGTGAAACTTGATAGGAGACCCAGGATTCCTGTGGCACGTGGAAAGGGACACTTGGTCTCCCGTCTCAGCTGGAGAGGCGTCCCAATTGCCCTGCCAAGCCTCGAGGAGAATCCCGAGTTGTCCCTCGCAACTAGGCAGGAGTCCTGACGTCGCTGAAGAAACACGTGAGTGGAAGGGCCATCCCCGTCGTAACTCGAGAATATACCCCAGGTTCCCGCCGCAACTCGAGAAAAACCATGAGACTTCCCGCTCGCTGCGAGATGAGGCCCGATTCCCCTGCACTGCGTGCAGAGCAATTCCGTGTTGCACATCACACATGAAAGGAGCCTTGATTTCCTTGATGGCACTCCAGAGAAACCCCAAGAACACTGTTTCAAGGCTAGAGGGATCCTGAGGTCACTGTAGCAGCACGAAAGAGCTCCGTGGGCCAAAAATCAACTCGAGATGAGAGGTTAGTCCCTGGCTTCGACTCCAGAGGAATACCACCTTACCACAAGCACCTCAAGAGGAGGCTTCTCTCAGCTCTAGGTATGTGAGAGGGACCCTGAGTTTGCGGCCTCAAGTGGAATTGACACCGCGATGCCCTGACGCGAAATAAGGCTGGATATCCCTGCAGTGACTTGAATGCAGGCTCGTCTTGCATCTCCCAAGATGAAAGGATGTCTGAATCCCCTGTGGAGACCACAGAGAAAGACCTAGTTCCCCACCTCATCACGACCGGACGCCTCACATCCTTTGAAAACTCCAGAGGTACGCGGCGATCAGTGCCTCCAAAGGAGATGATGCCTGACTCCTCGAGAAACTTGATAGGAGTCCCAGGATTCCTGTGGCACGTGGAAAGGGACACTTGGTCTCCCGCCTCAGCTGGAGAGGCGTCCCAATTGCCTTGCCAAGCCTCGAGGAGAATCCCGAGTTGTGTCTCGCAACTAGGCAAGAGTCCTGACGTGGCTAAACAAACACGTGTGTGGAAGGGCCATCCCCGTCGTAACTCGAGAATATACCCCAGGTTCCCGCCGCAACTCGAGAGAAACCATGAGACTTCCCCCTCGCCGCGAGATGAGGCCCGATTCCCCTGCACTGCGTGCAGAGCAATTCTGTGTTGCACATCACACATGAAAGGAGCCTTGATTTCCTTCATGGCACTCCAGAGAAACCCCAAGAACACTGTTTCAAGGCTAGAGGGATCCTGAGGTCACTGTAGCAACACGAACGAGCTCCGTGGACCAAAAATCAACTCGAGATGAGAGGTTAGTCCCTGGCTTCGACTCCAGAGGAATACCACCTTACCACAAGCACCTCAAGAGGAGGCTTCTCTCAGCTCTAGGTATGTGAGAGGGACCCTGAGTTTGCGGCCTCAAGTGGAATGGACACCGCGATGCCCTGACTCGAAATAAGGCCGGATATCCCTGCAGTGACTTGAATGCAGGCTCGTCTTGCATCTCCCAAGAAGAAAGGATGTCTGAATCCCCTGTGGAGACCACAGAGAAAGACCTAGTTCCCCACCTCATCGCGACCGGAGGCCTCACATCCTTTGAAAACTCCAGAGGTACGCGGAGATCAGTGCCTCCAAAGGAGACGATGCCTGACTCCTCGTGAAACTTGATAGGAGTCCCAGGATTCCTATGGCACTTGGAAAGGGACACTTGGTCTCCCGCCTCAGCTGGAGAGGCGTCCCAATTGCCCTGCCAAGCCTCGAGGAGAATCCAGATTTGTCCCTCGCAACTAGGCAGGAGTCCTGACGTCGCTGAAGAAACACGTGGGTGGAAGGGCCATCCCCGTCGTAACTCGAGAATATACCCCAGGTTCCCGCCGCAACTCGAGAGAAACCATTAGACTTCCCCCTCGATGCGAGATGAGGCCCGATTCCCCTGTACTGCGTGCAGAGCAATTCCGTCTTGCACATCACACATGAAAGGAGCCTTGATTTCCTTGATGGCACTCCAGAGAAACCCCAAGAACACTGTTTCAAGGATAGAGGGATCCTGAGGTCACTGTAGCAACACGAAAGAACTCTGTGGACCAAAAATCAACTCGAAAAGAGAGGTTAGTCCCTGGATTCGTCTCCAGAGGAATAGCACCTTACCACAAGCACCTCAAGAGGAGGCTTCTCTCAGCTCTAGGTATGTGAGAGGGACCCTGAGTTTGCGGCCTCAAGTGGAATGGACACTGCGAAGCCCTGACTCGAAATAAGGCCGGATATCCCTGCAGTGACTTCAATGCAGGCTCGTCTTGCATCTCCCAGGACGAAAGGATGTCTGAATCCCCTGTGGAAAGCACAGAGAAAAACTTAGTTCCCCACCTCATCGCGACCGATAGCCTCACATCCTTTGAAAATTCCAGAGGTACGCGGAGATCAGTGCCTCCAAAGGAGACGATGCCTGACTCCTCGTGAAACTTGATAGGAGTCCCAGGATTCCTGTGGCACTAGGAAAGGGACACTTGGTCTCCCGCCTCAGCTGGAGAGGCGTCCCAATTGCCCTGCCAAGCCTCGAGGAGAATCCAGAGTTGTCCCTCGCAACTAGGCAGGAGTCCTGACGTCGCTGAAAAAACACGTGTGTGGAAGGGCCATCCCCGTCGTAACTCGAGAATATACCCCAGGTTCCCGCTGCAACTCGAGAAAAACCATGAGACTTCCCCTCGCCGCGAGATGAGGCCCGATTCCCCTGCACTGCGTGCAGAGCAATTCTGTGTTGCACATCACACATGAAAGGAGCCTTGATTTCCTTGATGGCACTCCAGAGAAACCCCAAGAACACTGTTTCAAGGCTAGAGGGATCCTGAGGTCACTGTAGCAACACGAAAGAGCTCCGTGGACCAAGAATCAACACGAGATGAGAGGTTAGTCCCTGGCTTCGACTCCTGAGGAATACCACCTTACCACAAGCACCTCAAGAGGAGGCTTCTCTCAGCTCTATGTATGTGAGAGGGACCCTGAGTTTGCGGCCTCAAGTGGAATGGACACCGCGATGCCCTGACTCGAAATAAGGCCGGATATCCCTGCAGTGACTTCAATGCAGGCTCGTCTTGCATCTCCCAGGACGAAAGGATGTCTGAATCCCCTGTGGAAAGCACATAGAAAGACTTAGTTCCCCACCTCATCGCGACCGATAGCCTCACATCCTTTGAAAACTCCAGAGGTACGCGGAGATCAGTGCCTCCAAAGGAGACGATGCCTGACTCCTCGTGAAACTTGATAGGAGTCCCAGGATTCCTGTGGCACTTGGAAAGGGACACTTGGTCTCCTGCCTCAGCTGGAGAGGCGTCCCAATTGCCCTGCCAAGCCTCGAGGAGAATCCAGAGTTGTCCCTCGCAACTAGGCATGAGTCCTGACGTCGCTGAAGAAACACGTGGGTGGAAGGGCCATCCCCGTCGTAACTCGAGAATATACCCCAGGTTCCCGCCGCAACTCGAGAAAAACCATGAGACTTCCCCCTCGCTGCGAGATGAGGCCCGATTCCCCTGCACTGCGTGCAGAGCAATTCCGTGTTGCACATCACACATGAAAGGAGCCTTGATTTCCTTGATGGCACTCCAGAGAAACCCCAAGAACACTGTTTCAAGGCTAGAGGGATCCTGAGGTCACTGTAGCAACACGAAAGAGCTCCGTGGGCCAAAAATCAACTCGAGATGAGAGGTTAGTCCCTGGCTTCGACTCCAGAGGAATATAACCTTACCACAAGCACCTCAAGAGGAGGCTTCTCTCAGCTCTAGGTATGTGAGAGGGACCCTGAGTTTGCGGCCTCAAGTGGAATGGACACCGCGATGCCCTGACGCGAAATAAGGCTGGATATCCCTGCAGTGACTTGAATGCAGGCTCGTCTTGCATCTCCCAAGATAAAAGGATGTCTGAATCCCCTGTGGAGACCACAGAGAAAGACCTAGTTCCCCACCTCATCGTGACCGGAGGCCTCACATCCTTTGAAAACTCCAGAGGTACGCGGAGATCAGTGCCTCCAAAGGAGACGATGCCTGACTCCTCGTGAAACTTGATAGGAGTCCCAGGATTCCTGTGGCACGTGGAAAGGGACCCTTGGTCTCCCGCCTCAGCTGGAGAGGCGTCCCAATTGCCTTGCCAAGCCTCGAGGAGAATCCTGAGTTGTGTCTCGCAACTAGGCAAGAGTCCTGACGTGGCTGAACAAACACGTGTGTGGAAGGCCCATCCCCGTCGTAACTCGAGAATATACCCCAGGTTCCCGCCGCAACTCGAGAAAAACCATGAGACTTCCCCCTCGCCGCGAGATGAGGCCCGATTCCCCTGCACTGCGTGCAGAGCAATTCTGTGTTGCACATCACACATGAAAGGAGCCTTGATTTCCTTCATGGCACTCCAGAGAAACCCCAAGAACACTGTTTCAAGGCTAGAGGGATCCTGAGGTCACTGTAGCAACACGAAAGAGCTCCGTGGACCAAAAATCAACTCGAGATGAGAGGTTAGTCCCTGGCTTCGACTCCAGAGGAATACCACCTTACCACAAGCACCTCAAGAGGAGGCTTCTCTCAGCTCTAGGTATGTGAGAGGGACCCTGAGTTTGCGGCCTCTAGTGGAATGGACACCACGATGCCCTGACTCGAAATAAGGCCGGATATCCCTGCAGTGACTGGAATGCAGGCTCGTCTTCCATCTCCCAAGACGAAAGGGTGTCTGAATCCCCTGTGGAGACCACAGAGAAAACCTAGTTCCCCACCTCATCGCGACAGGAGGCCTCAAATCCTTTGAAAATTCCAGAGGTACGCGGAGATCAGTGCCTCCAAAGGAGACGATGCCTGACTCCTCGTGAAACTTGATAGGAGACCCAGGATTCCTGTGTCACGTGGAAAGGGACCCTTGGTCTCCCGTCTCAGCTGGAGAGGCGTCCCAATTGCCCTGCAAAGCCTCGAGGAGAATCCCGAGTTGTCCCTTGCAACTAAGCAAGAGTCCTGACATGGCTGAACACACACGTGTGTGGAAGGGCCATCCCCGTCGTAACTCGAGAATATACCCCAGGTTCCCGCCGCAACTCGAGAGAAACCATGAGACTTCCCCCTCGATGCGAGATGAGGCCCGATTCCTCTGTACTGCGTGCAGAGCAATTCCGTCTTGCACATCACACATGAAAGGAGCCTTGATTTCCTTGATGGCACTCCAGAGAAACCCCAAGAACACTGTTTCAAGGATAGAGGGATCCTGAGGTCACTGTAGCAACAGGAAAGAACTCTGTGGACCAAAAATCAACTCGAAAAGAGAGGTTAGTCAATGGATTCGTCTCCAGAGGAATACCACCTTACCACAAGCACCTCAAGAGGAGGCTTCTCTCAGCTCTAGGTATGTGAGAGGGACCCTGAGTTTGCGGCCTCAAGTGGAATGGACACTACGAAGCCCTGACTCGAAATAAGGCCGGATATCCCTGCAGTGACTTCAATGCAGGCTCGTCTTGCATCTCCCAGGACGAAAGGATGTCTGAATCCCCTGTGGAAAGCACAGAGAAAGACTTAGTTCCCCACCTCATCGCGACCGATAGCCTCACATCCTTTGAAAATTCCAGAGGTACGCGGAGATCAGTGCCTCCAAAGGAGACGATGCCTGACTCCTCGTGAAACTTGATAGGAGTCCCAGGATTCCTGTGGCACTAGGAAAGGGACACTTGGTCTCCCGCCTCAGCTGGAGAGGCGTCCCAATTGCCCTGCCAAGCCTCGAGGAGAATCCAGAGTTGTCCCTCGCAACTAGGCAGGAGTCCTGACGTCGCTGAAAAAACACGTGGGTGGAAGGGCCATCCCCGTCGTAACTCGAGAATATACCCCAGGTTCCCGCTGCAACTCGAGAAAAACCATGAGACTTCCCCTCGCCGCGAGATGAGGCCCGATTCCCCTGCACTGCGTGCAGAGCAATTCCGTGTTGCACATCACACATGAAAGGAGCCTTGATTTCCTTGATGGCACTCCAGAGAAACCCCAAGAACACTGTTTCAAGGCTAGAGGGATCCTGAGGTCACTGTAGCAACACGAAAGAGCTCCGTGGACCAAGAATCAACACGAGATGAGAGGTTAGTCCCTGGCTTCGACTCCTGAGGAATACCACCTTACCACAAGCACCTCAAGAGGAGGCTTCTCTCAGCTCTAGGTATGTGAGAGGGACCCTGAGTTTGCGGCCTCAAGTGGAATGGACACCGCGATGCCCTGACGTGAAATAAGGCCGGATATCCCTGCAGTGACTTGAATGGAGGCTCGTCTTGCATCTCCCAAGAAGAAAGGATGTCTGAATCCCCTGTGGAGACCACAGAGAAAGACCTAGTTCCCCACCTCATCGCGACCGGAGGCCTCACATCCTTTGAAAACTCCAGAGGTACGCGGAGATCAGTGCCTCCAAAGGAGACGATGCCTGACTCCTCGTGAAACTTGATAGGAGTCCCAGGATTCTTGTGGCACGTGGAAAGGGACCCTTGGTCTCCCGCCTCAGCTGGAGAGGCGTTCCAATTGCCCTGCCAAGCCTCGAGGAGAATCCCGAGTTGTCCCTCGCAACTAGGCAGGAGTCCTGACGTGGCTGAACAAACACGTGGGTGGAAGGGCCATCCCCGTCGTAACTCGAGAATATACCCCAGGTTCCCGCCGCAACTCGAGAAAAACCATGAGACTTCCCCCTCGATGCGAGATGAGGCCCGATTCCCCTGTACTGCGTGCAGAGCAATTCCGTCTTGCACATCACACATGAAAGGAGCCTTGATTTCCTTGATGGCACTCCAGAGAAACCCCAAGAACACTGTTTCAAGGATAGAGGGATCCTGAGGTCACTGTAGCAACACGAAAGAACTCTGTGGACCAAAAATCAACTCGAAAAGAGAGGTTAGTCCCTGGATTCGTCTCCAGAGGAATACCACCTTACCACAAGCACCTCAAGAGGAGGCTTCTCTCAGCTCTAGGTATGTGAGAGGGACCCTGAGTTTGCGGCCTCAAGTGGAATGGACACCGCGATGCCCTGACTCGAAATAAGGCCGGATATCCCTGCAGTGACTTCAATGCAGGCTCGTCTTGCATCTCCCAGGACGAAAGGATGTCTGAATCCCCTGTGGAAAGCACAGAGAAAGACTTAGTTCCCCACCTCATCGCGACCGATAGCCTCACATCCTTTGAAAACTCCAGAGGTACGCGGAGATCAGTGCCTCCAAAGGAGACGATGCCTGACTCCTCGTGAAACTTGATAGGAGTCCCAGGATTCCTGTGGCACTTGGAAAGGGACACTTGGTCTCCTGCCTCAGCTGGAGAGGCGTCCCAATTGCCCTGCCAAGCCTCGAGGAGAATCCAGAGTTGTCCCTCGCAACTAGGCATGAGTCCTGACGTCGCTGAAGAAACACGTGGGTGGAAGGGCCATCCCCGTCGTAACTCGAGAATATACCCCAGGTTCCCGCCGCAACTCGAGAAAAACCATGAGACTTCCCCCTCGCCGCGAGATGAGGCCCGATACCCCTGCACTGCGTGCAGAGCAATTCCGTGTTGCACATCACACATGAAAGGAGCCTTGATTTCCTTGATGGCACTCCAGAGAAACCCCAAGAACACTGTTTCAAGGCTAGAGGGATCCTGAGGTCACTGTAGCAACACGAAAGAGCTCCGTGGACCAAGAATCAACACGAGATGAGAGGTTAGTCCCTGGCTTCGACTCCTGAGGAATACCACCTTACCACAAGCACCTCAAGAGGAGGCTTCTCTCAGCTCTAGGTATGTGAGAGGGACCCTGAGTTTGCGGCCTCACGTGGAATGGACACCGCGATGCCCTGACTCGAAATAAGGCCGGATATCCCTGCAGTGACTTGAATGCAGGCTCGTCTTGCATCTCCCAAGACGAAAGGATGTCTGAATCCCCTGTGGAGACCACAGAGAAACACCTAGTTCCCCACCTCATCGCGACCGGAGGCCTCACATCCTTTGAAAACTCCAGAGGTACGCGGAGATCAGTGCCTCCAAAGGAGACGATGCCTGACTCCTCGTGAAACTTGATAGGAGTCCCAGGATTCTTGTGGCACGTGGAAAGGGACCCTTGGTCTCCCGCCTCAGCTGGAGAGGCGTTCCAATTGCCCTGCCAAGCCTCGAGGAGAATCCCGAGTTGTCCCTCGCAACTAGGCAGGAGTCCTGACGTGGCTGAACAAACACGTGGGTGGAAGGGCCATCCCCGTCGTAACTCGAGAATATACCCCAGGTTCCCGCCGCAACTCGAGAAAAACCATGAGACTTCCCCCTCGATGCGAGATGAGGCCCGATTCCCCTGTACTGCGTGCAGAGCAATTCCGTCTTGCACATCACACATGAAAGGAGCCTTGATTTCCTTGATGGCACTCCAGAGAAACCCCAAGAACACTGTTTCAAGGATAGAGGGATCCTGAGGTCACTGTAGCAACACGAAAGAACTCTGTGGACCACAAATCAACTTGAAAAGAGAGGTTAGTCCCTGGATTCGTCTCCAGAGGAATACCACCTTACCACAAGCACCTCAAGAGGAGGCTTCTCTCAGCTCTAGGTATGTGAGAGGGACCCTGAGTTTGCGGCCTCAAGTGGAATGGACACCGCTATGCCCTGACTCGAAATAAGGCTGGATATCCCTGCAGTGACTTGAATGCAGGCTCTTCTTGCATCTCCCAAGATGAAAGGATGTCTGAATCCCCTGTGGAGACCACAGAGAAAGACCTAGTTCCCCACCTCATCGCGACCGGAGGCCTCACATCCTTTGAAAACTCCAGAGGTACGCGGAGATCAGTGCCTCCAAAGGAGACGATGCCTGACTCCTCGTGAAACTTGATAGGAGTCCCAGGATTCCTGTGGCACGTGGAAAGGGACCCTTGGTCTCCCGCCTCAGCTGGAGAGGCGTCCCAATTGCCTTGCCAAGCCTCGAGGAGAATACCGAGTTGTGTCTCGCAACTAGGCAAGAGTCCTGACGTGGCTGAACAAACACGTGTGTGGAAGGGCCATACCTGTCGTAACTCGAGAATATACCCCAGGTTCCCGCCGCAACTCGAGAAAAACCATGAGACTTCCCACTCGACGCGAGATGAGGCCCGATTCCCCTGCACTGCGTGCAGAGCAATTCTGTGTTGCACATCACACATGAAAGGAGCCTTGATTTCCTTCATGGCACTCCAGAGAAACCCCAAGAACACTGTTTCAAGGCTAGAGGGATCCTGAGGTCACTGTAGCAACAGGAAAGAGCTCCGTGGACCAAAAATCAACTCGAGATGAGAGGTTAGTCCCTGGCTTCGACTCCAGAGGAATACCACCTTACCACAAGCACCTCAAGAGGAGGCTTCTCTCAGCTCTAGGTATGTGAGAGGGACCCTGAGTTTGTGGCCTCAAGTGGAATGGACACCGCGATGCCCTGACTCGAAATAAGGCCGGATATCCCTGCAGTGACTGGAATGCAGGCTCGTCTTGCATCTCCCAAGACGAAAGGGTGTCTGAATCCCCTGTGGAGACCACAGAGAAAGACCTAGTTCCCCACCTCATCGCGACAGGAGACCTCAAATCCTTTGAAAACTCCAGAGGTATGCGGAGATCAGTGCCTCCAAAGGAGACGATGCCTGACTCCTCCTGAAACTTGATAGGAGACCCAGTATTCCTGTGGCACGTGGAAAGGGACCCCTGGTCTCCCGTCTCAGCTGGAGAGGCGTCCCAATTGCCCTGCCCAGCCTCGAGGAGAATCCCGAGTTGTCCCTCGCTACTAGGCAGGAGTCCTGGCGTCGCTGAAGAAACACGTGGGTGGAAGGGCCATCCCCGTCGTAACTCGAGAATATACCCCAGGTTCCCGCCGCAACTCGAGAAAAACCATGAGACTTCCCTCTCGCCGCGAGATGAGGCCGGATTCCCCTGCACTGCGTGCAGAGCAATTCCGTGTTGCACATCACACATGAAAGGAGCCTTGATTTCCTTGATGGCACTCCAGAGAAACCCCAAGAACACTGTTTCAAGGCTAGAGGGATCCTGAGGTCACTGTAGCAACACGAAAGAGCTCCGTGGACCAAGAATCAACACGAGATGAGAGGTTAGTCCCTGGCTTCGACTCCAGAGGAATACCACCTTACCACAAGCACCTCAAGAGGAGGCTTCTCTCAGCTCTAGGTATGTGAGAGGGACCCTGAGTTTGCGGCCTCAAGTGGAATGGACACCGCGATGCCCTGACGCGAAATAAGGCTGGATATCCCTGCAGTGACTTGAATGCAGGCTCATCTTGCATCTCCCAAGATGAAAGGATGTCTGAATCCCCTGTGGAGACCACAGAGAAAGACCTAGTTCCCCACCTCATCGCGACCGGAGTCCTCACATCCTTTGAAAACTCCAGAGGTACGCGGAGATCAGTGCCTCCAAAGGAGACGATGCCTGACTCCTCGTGAAACATGATAGGAGTCCCCGGATTCCTGTGGCACGTGGAAAGGAACACTTGGTCTCCCGCCTCAGCTGGAGAGGCGTCCCAATTGCCTTGCCAAGCCTCGAGGAGAATCCCGAGTTGTGTCTCGCAACTAGGCAAGAGTCCTGACGTGGCTGAACAAACACGTGTGTGGAAGGGCCATCCCCGTCGTAACTCGAGAATATACCCCAGGTTCCCGCCGCAACTCGAGAAAAACCATGAGATTTCCCCTCGCCGCGAGATGAGGCCCGATTCCCCTGCACTGCGTGCAGAGCAATTCTGTGTTGCACATCACACATGAAAGGAGCCTTGATTTCCTTGATGGCACTCCAGAGAAACCCCAAGAACACTGTTTCAAGGCTAGAGGGATCCTGAGGTCACTGTAGCAACACTAAAGAGCTCCGTGGACCAAAAATCAACTCGAGATGAGAGGTTAGTCCCTGGCTTCGACTCCAGAGGAATACCACCTTACCACAAGCACCTCAAGAGGAGGCTTCTCTCAGCTCTAGGTATGTGAGAGGGACCCTGAGTTTGCGGCCTCAAGTGGAATGGACTCCGCGATGCGCTGACTCGAAATAAGGCCGGATATCCCTGCAGTGACTGGAATGCAGGCTCGTCTTGCATCTCCCAAGACGAAAGGGTGTCTGAATCCCCTGTGGAGACCACAGAGAAAGACCTAGTTCCCCACCTCATCGCGACAGGAGGCCTCAAATCCTTTGAAAACTCCAGAGGTATGCGGAGATCAGTGCCTCCAAAGGAGACGATGCCTGACTCCTCGTGAAACTTGATAGGAGACCCAGGATTCCTGTGGCACGTGGAAAGGGACCCTTGGTCTCCCGTCTCACCTGGAGAGGCGTCCCAATTGCCCTGCAAAGCCTCGAGGAGAATCCCGAGTTGTCCCTCGCAACTAAGCAAGAGTCCTGACATGGCTGAACACACACGTGTGTGGAAGGGCCATCCCCGTCGTAACTCGAGAATATACCCCAGGTTCCCGCCGCAACTCGAGAAAAACCATGAGACTTCCCCCTCGATGCGAGATGAGGCCCGATTCCCCTGTACTGCGTGCAGAGCAATTCCGTCTTGCACATCACACATGAAAGGAGCCTTGATTTCCTTGATGGCACTCCAGAGAAAGCCCAAGAACACTGTTTCAAGGATAGAGGGATCCTGAGGTCACTGTAGCAACACGAAGGAAATCTGTGGACCAAAAATCAACTCGAAAAGAGAGGTTAGTCCCTGGATTCGTCTCCAGAGGAATACCACCTTACCACAAGCACCTCAAGAGGAGGCTTCTCTCAGCTCTAAGTATGTGAGAGGGACCCTGAGTTTGCTGCCTCAAGTGGAATGGACACCGCGATGCCCTGACTCGAAATAAGGCCGGATATCCCTGCAGTGACTTCAATTCAGGCTCGTCTTGCATCTCCCAGGATGAAAGGATGTCTGAATCCCCTGTGGAAAGCACAGAGAAAGACTTAGTTCCCCACCTCATCGCGACCGATAGCCTCACATCCTTTGAAAACTCCAGAGGTACGCGGAGATCAGTGCCTCCAAAGGAGACGATGCCTGACTCCTCGTGAAACTTGATAGGAGTCCCAGGATTCCTGTGGCACTTGGAAAGGGACACTTGGTCTCCCGCCTCAGCTGGAGAGGCGTCCCAATTGCCCTGCCAAGCCTCGAGGAGAATCCAGAGTTGTCCCTCGCAACTAGGCAGGAGTCCTGACATCGCTGAAGAAACACGTGGGTGGAAGGGCCATCCCCGTCGTAACTCGAGAATATACCCCAGGTTCCCGCCGCAACTCGAGAAAAACCATGAGACTTCCCCCTCGCCGCGAGATGAGGCCCGATTCCCCTGCACTGCGTGCAGAGCAATTCCGTCTTGCACATCACACATGAAAGGAGCCTTGATTTCCTTGATGGCACTCCAGAGAAACCCCAAGAACACTGTTTCAAGGATAGAGGGATCCTGAGGTCACTGTAGCAACACGAAAGAACTCTGTGGACCACAAATCAACTTGAAAAGAGAGGTTAGTCCCTGGATTCGTCTCCAGAGGAATACCACCTTACCACAAGCACCTCAAGAGGAGGCTTCTCTCAGCTCTAGGTATGTGAGAGGGACCCTGAGTTTGCGGCCTCAAGTGGAATGGACACCGCTATGCCCTGACTCGAAATAAGGCTGGATATCCCTGCAGTGACTTGAATGCAGGCTCTTCTTGCATCTCCCAAGATGAAAGGATGTCTGAATCCCCTGTGGAGACCACAGAGAAAGACCTAGTTCCCCACCTCATCGCGACCGGAGGCCTCACATCCTTTGAAAACTCCAGAGGTACGCGGAGATCAGTGCCTCCAAAGGAGACGATGCCTGACTCCTCGTGAAACTTGATAGGAGTCCCAGGATTCCTGTGGCACGTGGAAAGGGACCCTTGGTCTCCCGCCTCAGCTGGAGAGGCGTCCCAATTGCCTTGCCAAGCCTCGAGGAGAATACCGAGTTGTGTCTCGCAACTAGGCAAGAGTCCTGACGTGGCTGAACAAACACGTGTGTGGAAGGGCCATACCCGTCGTAACTCGAGAATATACCCCAGGTTCCCGCCGCAACTCGAGAAAAACCATGAGACTTCCCACTCGACGCGAGATGAGGCCCGATTCCCCTGCACTGCGTGCAGAGCAATTCTGTGTTGCACATCACACATGAAAGGAGCCTTGATTTCCTTCATGGCACTCCAGAGAAACCCCAAGAACACTGTTTCAAGGCTAGAGGGATCCTGAGGTCACTGTAGCAACAGGAAAGAGCTCCGTGGACCAAAAATCAACTCGAGATGAGAGGTTAGTCCCTGGCTTCGACTCCAGAGGAATACCACCTTACCACAAGCACCTCAAGAGGAGGCTTCTCTCAGCTCTAGGTATGTGAGAGGGACCCTGAGTTTGTGGCCTCAAGTGGAATGGACACCGCGATGCCCTGACTCGAAATAAGGCCGGATATCCCTGCAGTGACTGGAATGCAGGCTCGTCTTGCATCTCCCAAGACGAAAGGGTGTCTGAATCCCCTGTGGAGACCACAGAGAAAGACCTAGTTCCCCACCTCATCGCGACAGGAGACCTCAAATCCTTTGAAAACTCCAGAGGTATGCGGAGATCAGTGCCTCCAAAGGAGACGATGCCTGACTCCTCCTGAAACTTGATAGGAGACCCAGTATTCCTGTGGCACGTGGAAAGGGACCCCTGGTCTCCCGTCTCAGCTGGAGAGGCGTCCCAATTGCCCTGCCCAGCCTCGAGGAGAATCCCGAGTTGTCCCTCGCTACTAGGCAGGAGTCCTGGCGTCGCTGAAGAAACACGTGTGTGGAAGGGCCATCCCCGTCGTAACTCGAGAATATACCCCAGGTTCCCGCCGCAACTCGAGAAAAACCATGAGACTTCCCTCTCGCCGCGAGATGAGGCCGGATTCCCCTGCACTGCGTGCAGAGCAATTCCGTGTTGCACATCACACATGAAAGGAGCCTTGATTTCCTTGATGGCACTCCAGAGAAACCCCAAGAACACTGTTTCAAGGCTAGAGGGATCCTGAGGTCACTGTAGCAACACGAAAGAGCTCCGTGGACCAAGAATCAACACGAGATGAGAGGTTAGTCCCTGGCTTCGACTCCAGAGGAATACCACCTTACCACAAGCACCTCAAGAGGAGGCTTCTCTCAGCTCTAGGTATGTGAGAGGGACCCTGAGTTTGCGGCCTCAAGTGGAATGGACACCGCGATGCCCTGACGCGAAATAAGGCTGGATATCCCTGCAGTGACTTGAATGCAGGCTCATCTTGCATCTCCCAAGATGAAAGGATGTCTGAATCCCCTGTGGAGACCACAGAGAAAGACCTAGTTCCCCACCTCATCGCGACCGGAGTCCTCACATCCTTTGAAAACTCCAGAGGTACGCGGAGATCAGTGCCTCCAAAGGAGACGATGCCTGACTCCTCGTGAAACATGATAGGAGTCCCCGGATTCCTGTGGCACGTGGAAAGGAACACTTGGTCTCCCGCCTCAGCTGGAGAGGCGTCCCAATTGCCTTGCCAAGCCTCGAGGAGAATCCCGAGTTGTGTCTCGCAACTAGGCAAGAGTCCTGACGTGGCTGAACAAACACGTGTGTGGAAGGGCCATCCCCGTCGTAACTCGAGAATATACCCCAGGTTCCCGCCGCAACTCGAGAAAAACCATGAGACTTCCCCCTCGCCGCGAGATGAGGCCCGATTCCCCTGCACTGCGTGCAGAGCAATTCTGTGTTGCACATCACACATGAAAGGAGCCTTGATTTCCTTGATGGCACTCCAGAGAAACCCCAAGAACACTGTTTCAAGTCTAGAGGGATCCTGAGGTCACTGTAGCAACACTAAAGAGCTCCGTGGACCAAAAATCAACTCGAGATGAGAGGTTAGTCCCTGGCTTCGACTCCAGAGGAATACCACCTTACCACAAGCACCTCAAGAGGAGGCTTCTCTCAGCTCTAGGTATGTGAGAGGGACCCTGAGTTTGCGGCCTCAAGTGGAATGGACTCCGCGATGCCCTGACTCGAAATAAGGCCGGATATCCCTGCAGTGACTGGAATGCAGGCTCGTCTTGCATCTCCCAAGACGAAAGGGTGTCTGAATCCCCTGTGGAGACCACAGAGAAAGACCTAGTTCCCCACCTCATCGCGACAGGAGGCCTCAAATCCTTTGAAAACTCCAGAGGTATGCGGAGATCAGTGCCTCCAAAGGAGACGATGCCTGACTCCTCGTGAAACTTGATAGGAGACCCAGGATTCCTGTGGCACGTGGAAAGGGACCCTTGGTCTCCCGTCTCACCTGGAGAGGCGTCCCAATTGCCCTGCAAAGCCTCGAGGAGAATCCCGAGTTGTCCCTCGCAACTAAGCAAGAGTCCTGACATGGCTGAACACACACGTGTGTGGAAGGGCCATCCCCGTCGTAACTCGAGAATATACCCCAGGTTCCCGCCGCAACTCGAGAAAAACCATGAGACTTCCCCCTCGATGCGAGATGAGGCCCGATTCCCCTGTACTGCGTGCAGAGCAATTCCGTGTTGCACATCACACATGAAAGGAGCCTTGATTTCCTTGATGGCACTCCAGAGAAAGCCCAAGAACACTGTTTCAAGGATAGAGGGATCCTGAGGTCACTGTAGCAACACGAAGGAAATCTGTGGACCAAAAATCAACTCGAAAAGAGAGGTTAGTCCCTGGATTCGTCTCCAGAGGAATACCACCTTACCACAAGCACCTCAAGAGGAGGCTTCTCTCAGCTCTAAGTATGTGAGAGGGACCCTGAGTTTGCTGCCTCAAGTGGAATGGACACCGCGATGCCCTGACTCGAAATAAGGCCGGATATCCCTGCAGTGACTTCAATTCAGGCTCGTCTTGCATCTCCCAGGATGAAAGGATGTCTGAATCCCCTGTGGAAAGCACAGAGAAAGACTTAGTTCCCCACCTCATCGCGACCGATAGCCTCACATCCTTTGAAAACTCCAGAGGTACGCGGAGATCAGTGCCTCCAAAGGAGACGATGCCTGACTCCTCGTGAAACTTGATAGGAGTCCCAGGATTCCTGTGGCACTTGGAAAGGGACACTTGGTCTCCCGCCTCAGCTGGAGAGGCGTCCCAATTGCCCTGCCAAGCCTCGAGGAGAATCCAGAGTTGTCCCTCGCAACTAGGCAGGAGTCCTGACATCGCTGAAGAAACACGTGGGTGGAAGGGCCATCCCCGTCGTAACTCGAGAATATACCCCAGGTTCCCGCCGCAACTCGAGAAAAACCATGAGACTTCCCCCTCGCCGCGAGATGAGGCCCGATTCCCCTGCACTGCGTGCAGAGCAATTCCGTGTTGCACATCACACATGAAAGGAGCCTTGATTTCCTTGATGGCACTCCAGAGAAACCCCAAGAACACAGTTTCAAGGCTAGAGGGATCCTGAGGTCACTGTAGCAACACGAAAGAGCTCCGTGGGCCAAAAATCAACTCGAGATGAGAGGTTAGTCCCTGGCTTCGACTCCAGAGGAATACCACCTTACCACAAGCACCTCAAGAGGAGGCTTCTCTCAGCTCTAGGTATGTGAGAGGGACCCTGAGTTTGCGGCCTCAAGTGGAATGGTCACCGCGATGCCCTGACGCGAAATAAGGCTGGATATCCCTGCAGTGACTTGAATGCAGGCTCGTCTTGCATCTCCCAAGATGAAAGGATGTCTGAATCCCCTGTGGAGACCACAGAGAAAGACCTAGTTCCCCACCTCATCGCGACCGGAGGCCTCACATCCTTTGAAAACTCCAGAGGTACGCGGAGATCAGTGCCTCCAAAGGAGACGATGCCTGACTCCTCGTGAAACTTGATAGGAGTCCCAGGATTCCTGTGGCACGTGGAAAGGGACCCTTGGTCTCCCGCCTCAGCTGGAGAGGCGTCCCAATTGCCTTGCCAAGCCTCGAGGAGAATCCCGAGTTGTGTCTCGCAACTAGGCAAGAGTCCTGACGTGGCTGAACACACACGTGTGTGGAAGGGCCATCCCCGTCGTAACTCGAGAATATACCCCAGGTTCCCGCCGCAACTCGAGAAAACCATGAGACTTCCCCCTCTCCGCAAAATGAGGCCCGATTCCCCTGCACTGCGTGCAGAGCAATTCCGTCTTGCACATCACACATGAAAGGAGCCTTGATTTCCTTGATGGCACTCCAGAGAAACCCCAAGAACACTGTTTCAAGGATAGAGGGATCCTGAGGTCACTGTAGCAACACGAAAGAACTCTGTGGACCAAAAATCAACTCGAAAAGAGAGGTTAGTCCCTGGATTCGTCTCCAGAGGAATACCACCTTACCACAAGCACCTCAAGAGGAGGCTTCTCTCAGCTCTAGGTATGTGAGAGGGACCCTGAGTTTGCGGCCTCAAGTGGAATGGACACCGCGATGCCCTGACTCGAAAAAAGGCCGGATATCCCTGCAGTGACTTCAATGCAGGCTCGTCTTGCATCTCCCAAGACGAAAGGATGTCTGAATCCCCTGTGGAAAGCACAGAGAAAGACTTAGTTCCCCACCTCATCGCGACCGATAGCCTCACATCCTTTGAAAACTCCAGAGGTACGCGGAGATCAGTGCCTCCAAAGGAGACGATGCCTGACTCCTCGTGAAACTTGATAGGAGTCCCAGGATTCCTGTGGCACTTGGAAAGGGACACTTGGTCTCCCGCCTCAGCTGGAGAGGCGTCCCAATTGCCCTGCCAAGCCTCGAGGAGAATCCAGAGTTGTCCCTCGCAACTAGGCAGGAGTCCTGACATCGCTAAAGAAACACGTGGGTGGAAGGGCCATCCCCGTCGTAACTCGAGAATATACCCCAGGTTCCCGCCGCAACTCGAGAAAAATCATGAGACTTCCCCCTCGCTGCGAGATGAGGCCCGATTCCCCTGCACTGCGTGCAGAGCAATTCCGTGTTGCACATCACACATGAAAGGAGCCTTGATTTCCTTGATGGCACTCCAGAGAAACCCCAAGAACACTGTTTCAAGGATAGAGGGATCCTGAGGTCACTGTAGCAACACGAAAGAACTCTGTGGACCAAAAATCAACTCGAAAAGAGAGGTTAGTCCCTGGATTCGTCTCCAGAGGAATACCACCTTACCACAAGCACCTCAAGAGGAGGCTTCTCTCAGCTCTAGGTATGTGAGAGGGACCCTGAGTTTGCGGCCTCAAGTGGAATGGACACCGCGATGCCCTGACTCGAAATAAGGCCGGATATCCCTGCAGTGACTTCAACGCAGGCTCGTCTTGCATCTCCCAAGACGAAAGGATGTCTGAATCCCCTGTGGAAAGCACAGAGAAAGACTTAGTTCCCCACCTCATCGCGACCGATAGCCTCACATCCTTTGAAAACTCCAGAGGTACGCGGAGATCAGTGCCTCCAAAGGAGACGATGCCTGACTCCTCGTGAAACTTGATAGGAGTCCCAGGATTCTTGTGGCACGTGGAAAGGGACCCTTGGTCTCCCGCCTCAGCTGGAGAGGCGTTCCAATTGCCCTGCCAAGCCTCGAGGAGAATCCCGAGTTGTCCCTCGCAACTAGGCAGGAGTCCTGACGTGGCTGAAGAAACACGTGTGTGGAAGGGCCATCCCCGTCGTAACTCGAGAATATACCCCAGGTTCCCGCCGCAACTCGAGAAAAACCATGAGACTTCCCCCTCGCCGCGAGATGAGGCCCGATTCCCCTGCACTGCGTGCAGAGCAATTCCGTGTTGCACATCACACATGAAAGGAGCCTTGATTTCCTTGATGGCACTCCAGAGAAACCCCAAGAACACTGTTTCAAGGCTAGAGGGATCCTGAGGTCACTGTAGCAACACTAAAGAGCTCCGTGGACCAAAAATCAACTCGAGATGAGAGGTTAGTCCCTGGCTTCGACTCCAGAGGAATACCACCTTACCACAAGCACCTCAAGAGGAGGCTTCTCTCAGCTCTAGGTATGTGAGAGGGACCCTGAGTTTGCGGCCTCAAGTGGAATGGACTCCGCGATGCCCTGACTCGAAATAAGGCCGGATATCCCTGCAGTGACTGGAATGCAGGCTCGTCTTGCATCTCCCAAGACGAAAGGGTGTCTGAATCCCCTGTGGAGACCACAGAGAAAGACCTAGTTCCCCACCTCATCGCGACAGGAGGCCTCAAATCCTTTGAAAACTCCAGAGGTATGCGGAGATCAGTGCCTCCAAAGGAGACGATGCCTGACTCCTCGTGAAACTTGATAGGAGACCCAGGATTCCTGTGGCACGTGGAAAGGGACCCTTGGTCTCCCGTCTCACCTGGAGAGGCGTCCCAATTGCCCTGCCAAGCCTCGAGGAGAATCCCGAGTTGTCCCTCGCAACTAAGCAAGAGTCCTGACATGGCTGAACACACACGTGTGTGGAAGGGCCATCCCCGTCGTAACTCGAGAATATACCCCAGGTTCCCGCCGCAACTCGAGAAAAACCATGAGACTTCCCCCTCGATGCGAGATGAGGCCCGATTCCCCTGTACTGCGTGCAGAGCAATTCCGTCTTGCACATCACACATGAAAGGAGCCTTGATTTCCTTGATGGCACTCCAGAGAAAGCCCAAGAACACTGTTTCAAGGATAGAGGGATCCTGAGGTCACTGTAGCAACACGAAGGAAATCTGTGGACCAAAAATCAACTCGAAAAGAGAGGTTAGTCCCTGGATTCGTCTCCAGAGGAATACCACCTTACCACAAGCACCTCAAGAGGAGGCTTCTCTCAGCTCTAAGTATGTGAGAGGGACCCTGAGTTTGCTGCCTCAAGTGGAATGGACACCGCGATGCCCTGACTCGAAATAAGGCCGGATATCCCTGCAGTGACTTCAATTCAGGCTCGTCTTGCATCTCCCAGGATGAAAGGATGTCTGAATCCCCTGTGGAAAGCACAGAGAAAGACTTAGTTCCCCACCTCATCGCGACCGATAGCCTCACATCCTTTGAAAACTCCAGAGGTACGCGGAGATCAGTGCCTCCAAAGGAGACGATGCCTGACTCCTCGTGAAACTTGATAGGAGTCCCAGGATTCCTGTGGCACTTGGAAAGGGACACTTGGTCTCCCGCCTCAGCTGGAGAGGCGTCCCAATTGCCCTGCCAAGCCTCGAGGAGAATCCAGAGTTGTCCCTCGCAACTAGGCAGGAGTCCTGACATCGCTGAAGAAACACGTGGGTGGAAGGGCCATCCCCGTCGTAACTCGAGAATATACCCCAGGTTCCCGCCGCAACTCGAGAAAAACCATGAGACTTCCCCCTCGCCGCGAGATGAGGCCCGATTCCCCTGCACTGCGTGCAGAGCAATTCCGTGTTGCACATCACACATGAAAGGAGCCTTGATTTCCTTGATGGCACTCCAGAGAAACCCCAAGAACACAGTTTCAAGGCTAGAGGGATCCTGAGGTCACTGTAGCAACACGAAAGAGCTCCGTGGGCCAAAAATCAACTCGAGATGAGAGGTTAGTCCCTGGCTTCGACTCCAGAGGAATACCACCTTACCACAAGCACCTCAAGAGGAGGCTTCTCTCAGCTCTAGGTATGTGAGAGGGACCCTGAGTTTGCGGCCTCAAGTGGAATGGTCACCGCGATGCCCTGACGCGAAATAAGGCTGGATATCCCTGCAGTGACTTGAATGCAGGCTCGTCTTGCATCTCCCAAGATGAAAGGATGTCTGAATCCCCTGTGGAGACCACAGAGAAAGACCTAGTTCCCCACCTCATCGCGACCGGAGGCCTCACATCCTTTGAAAACTCCAGAGGTACGCGGAGATCAGTGCCTCCAAAGGAGACGATGCCTGACTCCTCGTGAAACTTGATAGGAGTCCCAGGATTCCTGTGGCACGTGGAAAGGGACCCTTGGTCTCCCGCCTCAGCTGGAGAGGCGTCCCAATTGCCTTGCCAAGCCTCGAGGAGAATCCCGAGTTGTGTCTCGCAACTAGGCAAGAGTCCTGACGTGGCTGAACACACACGTGTGTGGAAGGGCCATCCCCGTCGTAACTCGAGAATATACCCCAGGTTCCCGCCGCAACTCGAGAAAACCATGAGACTTCCCCCTCTCCGCAAAATGAGGCCCGATTCCCCTGCACTGCGTGCAGAGCAATTCCGTCTTGCACATCACACATGAAAGGAGCCTTGATTTCCTTGATGGCACTCCAGAGAAACCCCAAGAACACTGTTTCAAGGATAGAGGGATCCTGAGGTCACTGTAGCAACACGAAAGAACTCTGTGGACCAAAAATCAACTCGAAAAGAGAGGTTAGTCCCTGGATTCGTCTCCAGAGGAATACCACCTTACCACAAGCACCTCAAGAGGAGGCTTCTCTCAGCTCTAGGTATGTGAGAGGGACCCTGAGTTTGCGGCCTCAAGTGGAATGGACACCGCGATGCCCTGACTCGAAAAAAGGCCGGATATCCCTGCAGTGACTTGAATGCAGGCTCGTCTTGCATCTCCCAAGACGAAAGGATGTCTGAATCCCCTGTGGAAAGCACAGAGAAAGACTTAGTTCCCCACCTCATCGCGACCGATAGCCTCACATCCTTTGAAAACTCCAGAGGTACGCGGAGATCAGTGCCTCCAAAGGAGACGATGCCTGACTCCTCGTGAAACTTGATAGGAGTCCCAGGATTCCTGTGGCACTTGGAAAGGGACACTTGGTCTCCCGCCTCAGCTGGAGAGGCGTCCCAATTGCCCTGCCAAGCCTCGAGGAGAATCCAGAGTTGTTCCTCGCAACTAGGCAGGAGTCCTGACATCGCTGAAGAAACACGTGGGTGGAAGGGCCATCCCCGTCGTAACTCGAGAATATACCCCAGGTTCCCGCCGCAACTCGAGAAAAATCATGAGACTTCCCCCTCGCTGCGAGATGAGGCCCGATTCCCCTGCACTGCGTGCAGAGCAATTCCGTGTTGCACATCACACATGAAAGGAGCCTTGATTTCCTTGATGGCACTCCAGAGAAACCCCAAGAACACTGTTTCAAGGATAGAGGGATCCTGAGGTCACTGTAGCAACACGAAAGAACTCTGTGGACCAAAAATCAACTCGAAAAGAGAGGTTAGTCCCTGGATTCGTCTCCAGAGGAATACCACCTTACCACAAGCACCTCAAGAGGAGGCTTCTCTCAGCTCTAGGTATGTGAGAGGGACCCTGAGTTTGCGGCCTCAAGTGGAATGGACACCGCGATGCCCTGACTCGAAATAAGGCCGGATATCCCTGCAGTGACTTCAACGCAGGCTCGTCTTGCATCTCCCAAGACGAAAGGATGTCTGAATCCCCTGTGGAAAGCACAGAGAAAGACTTAGTTCCCCACCTCATCGCGACCGATAGCCTCACATCCTTTGAAAACTCCAGAGATACGCGGAGATCAGTGCCTCCAAAGGAGACGATGCCTGACTCCTCGTGAAACTTGATAGGAGTCCCAGGATTCTTGTGGCACGTGGAAAGGGACCCTTGGTCTCCCGCCTCAGCTGGAGAGGCGTTCCAATTGCCCTGCCAAGCCTCGAGGAGAATCCCGAGTTGTCCCTCGCAACTAGGCAGGAGTCCTGACGTGGCTGAAGAAACACGTGGGTGGAAGGGCCATCACCGTCGTAACTCGAGAATATACCCCAGGTTCCCGCCGCAACTCGAAAAAAACCAAAGACTTCCCCCTCGCCGCGAGATGAGGCCCAATTCACCTGTACTGCGTGCAGAGCAATTCCGTCTTGCACATCACACATGAAAGGAGCCTTGATTTCCTTGATGGCACTCCAGAGAAACCCCAAGAACACTGTTTCAAGGATAGAGGGATCCTGAGGTCACTGTAGCAACACGAAAGAACTCTGTGGACCAAAAATCAACTCGAAAAGAGAGGTTAGTCCCTGGATTCGTTTCCAGAGGAATACCACCTTACCACAAGCACCTCAAGAGGAGGCTTCTCTCAGCTCTAGGTATGTGAGAGGGATCCTGAGTTTGCGGCCTCAAGTGTAATGGACACCGCGATGCCCTGATGCGAAATAAGGCTGGATATCCCTGCAGTGACTTGAATGAAGGCTCGTCTTGCATGTCCCAAGATGAGAGGATGTCTGAATCCCCTGTGGAGACCACAGAGAAATACCTAGTTCCCCACCTCATCGCGACCGGAGGCCTCACATCCTTTGAAAACTCCAGAGGTACGCGGAGATCAGTGCCTCCAAAGGAGACGATGCCTGACTCCTCGTGAAACTTGATAGGAGTCCCAGGATTCCTGTGGTACGTGGAAAGGGACCCTTGGTCTCCCGCCTCAGCTGGAGAGGCGTCCCAATTGCCTCGCCAAGCCTCGAGGAGAATCCCGAGTTGTGTCTCGCAACTAGGCAAGAGTCCTGACGTGGCTGAACAAACACGTGTGTGGAAGGGCCATCCCCGTCGTAACTCGAGAATATACCCCAGGTTCCCGCCGCAACTCGAGAAAAACCATGAGACTTCCCCCTCGCCGCGAGATGAGGCCCGATTCCCCTGCACTGCGTGCAGAGCAATTCTGTGTTGCACATCACACATGAAAGGAGCCTTGATTTCCTTCATGGCACTCCAGAGAAACCCCAAGAACACTGTTTCAAGGATAGAGGGATCCTGAGGTCACTGTAGCAACAGGAAAGAGCTCCGTGGACCAAAAATCAACTCGAGATGAGAGGTTAGTCCCTGGCTTCGACTCCTGAGGAATACCACCTTACCACAAGCACCTCAAGAGGAGGCTTCTCTCAGCTCTAGGTATGTGAGAGGGACCCTGAGTTTGCGGCCTCAAGTGGAATGGACACCGCGATGCCCTGACTCGAAATAAGGCCGTATATCCCTGCAGTGACTGGAATGCAGGCTCGTCTTGCATCTCCCAAGACGAAAGGGTGTCTGAATCCCCTGTGGAGACCACAGAGAAAGACCTAGTTCCCCACCTCATCGTGACAGGCGGCCTCAAATCCTTTGAAAACTCCAGAGGTATGCGGAGATCAGTGCCTCCAAAGGAGACGATGCCTGACTCCTCGTGAAACTTGATAGGAGACCCAGGATTCCTGTGGCACGTGGAAAGGGACACTTGGTCTCCCGTCTCAGCAGGAGAGGCGTCCCAATTGCCCTGCAAAACCTCGAGGAGAATCCCGAGTTGTCCCTCGCAACTAGGCAGGAGTCCTGACGTGGCTGAACACACACGTGTGTGGAAGGGCCATCCCCGTCGTAACTCGAGAATATACCCCAGGTTCCCGCCGCAACTCGAGAAAAACCATGAGACTTCCCCCTCGCCGCGAGATGAGGCCCGATTCCCCTGCACTGCGTGCAGAGCAATTCCGTGTTGCACATCACACATGAAAGGAGCCTTGATTTCCTTGATGGCACTCCAGAGAAACCCCAAGAACACTGTTTCAAGGCTAGAGGGATCCTGAGGTCACTGTAGCAACACGAAAGAGCTCCGTGGACCAAGAATCAACACGAGATGAGAGGTTAGTCCCTGGCTTCGACTCCTGAGGAATACCACCTTACCACAAGCACCTCAAGAGGAGGCTTCTCTCAGCTCTAGGTATGTGAGAGGGATCCTGAGTTTGCGGCCTCAAGTGGAATGGACACCGCGATGCCCTGACTCGAAATAAGGCCGGATATCCCTGCAGTGACTTGAATGCAGGCTCGTCTTGCATCTCCCAAGAAGAAAGGATGTCTGAATCCCCTGTGGAGACCACAGAGAAACACCTAGTTCCCCACCTCATCGCGACCGGAGGCCTCACATCCTTTGAAAACTCCAGAGGTACGCGGAGATCAGTGCCTCCAAAGGAGACGATGCCTGACTCCTCGTGAAACTTGATAGGAGTCCCAGGATTCTTGTGGCACGTGGAAAGGGACCCTTGGTCTCCCGCCTCAGCTGGAGAGGCGTTCCAGTTGCCCTGCCAAGCCTCGAGGAGAATCCCGAGTTGTCCCTCGCAACTAGGCAGGAGTCCTGACGTGGCTGAAGAAACACGTGGGTGGAAGGGCCATCCCCGTCGTAACTCGAGAATATACCCCAGGTTCCCGCCGCAACTCGAGAAAAACCATGAGACTTCCCCCTCGCCGCGAGATGAGGCCCGATTCCCCTGCACTGCGTGCAGAGCAATTCCGTGTTGCACATCACACATGAAAGGAGCCTTGATTTCCTTGATGGCACTCCAGAGAAACCCCAAGAACACTGTTTCAAGGATAGAGGGATCCTGAGGTCACTGTAGCAACACGAAAGAACTCTGTGGACCAAAAATCAACTCGAAAAGAGAGGTTAGTCCCTGGATTCGACTCCAGAGGAATACCACCTTACCACAAGCACCTCAAGAGGAGGCTTCTCTCAGCTCTAGGTATGTGAGAGGGACCCTGAGTTTGCGGCCTCAAGTGGAATGGACACCGCGATGCCCTGACACGAAATAAGGCTGGATATCCCTGCAGTGACTTGAATGAAGGCTCGTCTTGCATCTCCCAAGATGAGAGGATGTCTGAATCCCCTGTGGAGACCACAGAGAAAGACCTAGTTCCCCACCTCATCGCGACCGGAGGCCTCACATCCTTTGAAAACTCCAGAGGTACGCGGAGATCAGTGCCTCCAAAGGAGACGATGCCTGACTCCTCGTGAAACTTGATAGGAGTCCCAGGATTCCTGTGGTACGTGGAAAGGGACCCTTGGTCTCCCGCCTCAGCTGGAGAGGCGTCCCAATTGCCTCGCCAAGCCTCGAGGAGAATCCCGAGTTGTGTCTCGCAACTAGGCAAGAGTCCTGACGTGGCTGAACAAACACGTGTGTGGAAGGGCCATCCCAGTCGTAACTCGAGAATATACCCCAGGTTCCCGCCGCAACTCGAAAAAAACCATGAGACTTCCTCCTCGCCGCGAGATGAGGCCCAATTCCCCTGTACTGCGTGCAGAGCAATTCCGTCTTGCACATCACACATGAAAGGAGCCTTGATTTCCTTCATGGCACTCCAGAGAAACCCCAAGAACACTGTTTCAAGGATAGAGGGATCCTGAGGTCACTGTAGCAACACGAAAGAACTCTGTGGACCAAAAATCAACGCGAAAAGAGAGGTTAGTCCCTGGATTCGTCTCCAGAGGAATACCACCTTACCACAAGCACCTAAAGAGGAGGCTTCTCTCAGCTCTAGGTATGTGAGAGGGACCCTGAGTTTGCGGCCTCAAGTGGAATGGACACCGCGATGCCCTGACACGAAATAAGGCTGGATATCCCTGCAGTGACTTGAATGAAGGCTCGTCTTGCATCTCCCAAGATGAGAGGATGTCTGAATCCCCTGTGGAGACCACAGAGAAAGACCTAGTTCCCCACCTCATCGCGACCGGAGGCCTCACATCCTTTGAAAACTCCAGAGGTACGCGGAGATCAGTGCCTCCAAAGGAGACGATGCCTGACTCCTCGTGAAACTTGATAGGAGTCCCAGGATTCCTGTGGTACGTGGAAAGGGACCCTTGGTCTCCCGCCTCTGCTGGAGAGGCGTCCCAATTGCCTCGCCAAGCCTCGAGGAGAATCCCGAGTTGTGTCTCGCAACTAGGCAAGAGTCCTGACGTGGCTGAACAAACACGTGTGTGGAAGGGCCATCCCCGTCGTAACTCGAGAATATACCCCAGGTTCCCGCCGCAACTCGAGAAAAACCATGAGACTTCCCCCTCGCCGCGAGATGAGGCCCGATTCCCCTGCACTGCGTGCAGAGCAATTCTGTGTTGCACATCACACATGAAAGGAGCCTTGATTTCCTTCATGGCACTCCAGAGAAACCCCAAGAACACTGTTTCAAGGATAGAGGGATCCTGAGGTCACTGTAGCAACAGGAAAGAGCTCCGTGGACCAAAAATCAACTCGAGATGAGAGGTTAGTCCCTGGCTTCGACTCCTGAGGAATACCACCTTACCACAAGCACCTCAAGAGGAGGCTTCTCTCAGCTCTAGGTATGTGAGAGGGACCCTGAGTTTGCGGCCTCAAGTGGAATGGACACGGCGATGCCCTGACTCGAAATAAGGCCGTATATCCCTGCAGTGACTGGAATGCAGGCTCGTCTTGCGTCTCCCAAGACGAAAGGGTGTCTGAATCCCCTGTGGAGACCACAGAGAAAGACCTAGTTCCCCACCTCATCGCGACAGGCGGCCTCAAATCCTTTGAAAACTCCAGAGGTATGCGGAGATCAGTGCCTCCAAAGGAGACGATGCCTGACTCCTCGTGAAACTTGATAGGAGACCCAGGATTCCTGGTGCACGTGGAAAGGGACACTTGGTCTCCCGTCTCAGCTGGAGAGGCGTCCCAATTGCCCTGCAAAACCTCGAGGAGAATCCCGAGTTGTCCCTCGCAACTAGGCATGAGTCCTGACATCGCTGAACACACACGTGTGTGGAAGGGCCATCCCCGTCGTAACTCGAGAATATACCCCAGGTTCCCGCCGCAACTCGAGAAAAACCATGAGACTTCCCCCTCGCCGCGAGATGAGGCCCGATTCCCCTGCACTGCGTGCAGAGCAATTCTGTGTTGCACATCACACATGAAAGGAGCCTTGATTTCCTTGATGCCACTCCAGAGAAACCCCAAGAACACTGTTTCAAGGCTAGAGGGATCCTGAGGTCACTGTAGCAACACGAAAGAGCTCCGTGGACCAAGAATCAACACGAGATGAGAGGTTAGTCCCTGGCTTCGACTCCTGAGGAATACCACCTTACCACAAGCACCTCAAGAGGAGGCTTCTCTCAGCTCTAGGTATGTGAGAGGGACCCTGAGTTTGCGGCCTCAAGTGGAATGGACACCGCGATGCCCTGATGCGAAATAAGGCTGGATATCCCTGCAGTGACTTAAATGCAGGCTCGTCTTGCATCTCCCAAGATGAAAGGATGTCTGAATCCCCTGTGGAGACCACAGAGAAAGACCTAGTTCCCCACCTCATCGCGACCGGAGGCCTCACATCCTTTGAAAACTCCAGAGGTACGCGGAGATCAGTGCCTCCAAAGGAGACGATGCCTGACTCCTCGTGAAACTTGATAGGAGTCCCAGGATTCCTGTGGCACGTGGAAAGGGACCCTTGGTCTCCCGCCTCAGCTGGAGAGGCGTCCCAATTGCCTTGCCAAGCCTCGAGGAGAATCCCGAGCTGTGTCTCGCAACTAGGCAGGAGTCCTGACGTGGCTGAACAAACACGTGTGTGGAAGGGCCATCCCCGTCGTAACTCGAGAATATACCCCAGGTTCCCGCCGCAACTCGAGAAAAACCATGAGACTTCCCCCTCGCCGCGAGATGAGGCCCGATTCCCCTGCACTGCGTGCAGAGCAATTCCGTGTTGCACATCACACATGAAAGGAGCCTTGATTTCCTTGATGGCACTCCAGAGAAACCCCAAGAACACTGTTTCAAGGCTAGAGGGATCCTGAGGTCACTGTAGCAACACGAAAGAGCTCCGTGGACCAAGAATCAACACGAGATGAGAGGTTAGTCCCTGGCTTCGACTCCTGAGGAATACCACCTTACCACAAGCACCTCAAGAGGAGGCTTCTCTCAGCTCTAGGTATGTGAGAGGGATCCTGAGTTTGCGGCCTCAAGTGGAATGGACACCGCGATGCCCTGACTCGAAATAAGGCCAGATATCCCTGCAGTGACTTGAATGCAGGCTCGTCTTGCATCTCCCAAGAAGAAAGGATGTCTGAATCCCCTGTGGAGACCACAGAGAAACACCTAGTTCCCCACCTCATTGCGACCGCAGGCCTCACATCCTTTGAAAACTCCAGAGGTACGCGGAGATCAGTGCCTCCAAAGGAGACGATGCCTGACTCCTCGTGAAACTTGATAGGAGTCCCAGGATTCCTGTGGCACATGGAAAGGGACCCTTGGTCTCCCGCCTCAGCTGGAGAGGCGTTCCAATTGCCCTGCCAAGCCTCGAGGAAAATCCCGAGTTGTCTCTCGCAACTAGGCAGGAGTCCTGACGTGGCTGAACAAACACGTGGGTAGAAGGGCCATCCCCGTCGTAACTCGAGAATATACCCCAGGTTCCCGCCGCAACTCGAGAAAAACCATGAGACTTCCCCCTCGATGCGAGATGAGGCCCGATTCCCCTGTACTGCGTGCAGAGCAATTCCGTCTTGCACATCACACATGAAAGGAGCCTTGATTTCCTAGATGGCACTCCAGAGAAACCCCAAGAACACTGTTTCAAGGATAGAGGGATCCTGAGGTCACTGTAGCAACACGAAAGAACTCTGTGGACCAAAAATCAACTCGAAAAGAGACGTTAGTCCCTGTATTCGTCTCCAGAGGAATACCACCTTACCACAAGCACCTCAAGAGGAGGCTTCTCTCAGCTCTAGGTATGTGAGAGGGACCCTGAGTTTGCGGCCTCAAGTGGAATGGACACCGCGATGCCCTGACTCGAAATAAGGCCGGATATCCCTGCAGTGACTGGAATGCAGGCTCGTCTTGCATCTCCCAGGACGAAAGGGTGTCTGAATCCCCTGTGGAGACCACAGAGAAAGGCCTAGTTCCCCACCTCATCGCGACAGGAGGCCTCAAATCCTTTGAAAACTCCAGAGGTATGCGGAGATCAGTGCCTCCAAAGGAGACGATGCCTGACTCCTCGTGAAACTTGATAGGAGACCCAGGATTCCTGTGGCACGTGGAAAGGGACCCTTGGTCTCCCGTCTCAGCTGGAGAGGCGTCCCAGTTGCCCTGCAAAGCCTCGAGGAGAATCCCGAGTTGTCCCTCGCAACTAGGCAAGAGTCCTGACGTGGCTGAACAAACACGTGTGTGGAAGGGCCATCCCCGTCGTAACTCGAGAATATACCCCAGGTTCCCGCCGCAACTCGAGAAAAACCATGAGACTTCCCCCTCGCCGCGAGATGAGGCCCGATTCCCCTGCACTGCGTGCAGAGCAATTCCGTGTTGCACATCACACATGAAAGGAGCCTTGATTTCCTTGATGGCACTCCAGAGAAACCCCAAGAACACTGTTTCAAGGCTAGAGGGATCCTGAGGTCACTGTAGCAACACGAAAGAGCTCCGTGGACCAAGAATCAACACGAGATGAGAGGTTAGTCCCTGGCTTCGACTCCTGAGGAATACCACCTTACCACAAGCACCTCAAGAGGAGGCTTCTCTCAGCTCTAGGTATGTGAGAGGGACCCTGAGTTTGCGGCCTCAAGTGGAATGGACACCGCGATGCCCTGATGCGAAATAAGGCTGGATATCCCTGCAGTGACTTAAATGCAGGCTCGTCTTGCATCTCCCAAGATGAAAGGATGTCTGAATCCCCTGTGGAGACCACAGAGAAAGACCTAGTTCCCCACCTCATCGCGACCGGAGGCCTCACATCCTTTGAAAACTCCAGAGGTACGCGGAGATCAGTGCCTCCAAAGGAGACGATGCCTGAGTCCTCGTGAAACTTGATAGGAGTCCCAGGATTCCTGTGGCACGTGGAAAGGGACCCTTGGTCTCCCGCCTCAGCTGGAGAGGCGTCCCAATTGCCTTGCCAAGCCTCGAGGAGAATCCCGAGTTGTGTCTCGCAACTAGGCAGGAGTCCTGACGTGGCTGAACAAACACGTGTGTGGAAGGGCCATCCCCGTCGTAACTCGAGAATATACCCCAGGTTCCCGCCGCAACTCGAGAAAAACCATGAGACTTCCCCCTCGCCGCGAGATGAGGCCCGATTCCCCTGCACTGCGTGCAGAGCAATTCCGTGTTGCACATCACACATGAAAGGAGCCTTGATTTCCTTGATGGCACTCCAGAGAAACCCCAAGAACACTGTTTCAAGGCTAGAGGGATCCTGAGGTCACTGTAGCAACACGAAAGAGCTCCGTGGACCAAGAATCAACACGAGATGAGAGGTTAGTCCCTGGCTTCGACTCCTGAGGAATACCACCTTACCACAAGCACCTCAAGAGGAGGCTTCTCTCAGCTCTAGGTATGTGAGAGGGATCCTGAGTTTGCGGCCTCAAGTGGAATGGACACCGCGATGCCCTGACTCGAAATAAGGCCAGATATCCCTGCAGTGACTTGAATGCAGGCTCGTCTTGCATCTCCCAAGAAGAAAGTATGTCTGAATCCCCTGTGGAGACCACAGAGAAACACCTAGTTCCAAACCTCATCGCGACCGCAGGCCTCACATCCTTTGAAAACTCCAGAGGTACGCGGAGATCAGTGCCTCCAAAGGAGACGATGCCTGACTCCTCGTGAAACTTGATAGGAGTCCCAGGATTCCTGTGGCACATGGAAAGGGACCCTTGGTCTCCCGCCTCAGCTGGAGAGGCGTTCCAATTGCCCTGCCAAGCCTCGAGGAAAATCCCGAGTTGTCTCTCGCAACTAGGCAGGAGTCCTGACGTGGCTGAACAAACACGTGGGTAGAAGGGCCATCCCCGTCGTAACTCGAGAATATACCCCAGGTTCCCGCCGCAACTCGAGAAAAACCATGAGACTTCCCCCTCGATGCGAGATGAGGCCCGATTCCCCTGTACTGCGTGCAGAGCAATTCCGTCTTGCACATCACACATGAAAGGAGCCTTGATTTCCTAGATGGCACTCCAGAGAAACCCCAAGAACACTGTTTCAAGGATAGAGGGATCCTGAGGTCACTGTAGCAACACGAAAGAACTCTGTGGACCAAAAATCAACTCGAAAAGAGACGTTAGTCCCTGTATTCGTCTCCAGAGGAATACCACCTTACCACAAGCACCTCAAGAGGAGGCTTCTCTCAGCTCTAGGTATGTGAGAGGGACCCTGAGTTTGCGGCCTCAAGTGGAATGGACACCGCGATGCCCTGACTCGAAATAAGGCCGGATATCCCTGCAGTGACTGGAATGCAGGCTCGTCTTGCATCTCCCAGGATGAAAGGATGTCTGAATCCCCTGTGGAAAGCACAGAGAAAGACTTAGTTCCCCACCTCATCGCGACCGATAGCCTCACATTCTTTGAAAACTAAAGAGGTACGCGGAGATCAGTGCCTCCAAAGGAGACGATGCCTGAATCCTCGTGAAACTTGATAGGAGTCCCAGGATTCCTGCGGCACTTGGAAAGGGACACTTGGTCTCCCGCCTCAGCTGGAGAGGCGTCCCAATTGCCCTGCCAAGCCTCGAGGAGAATCCCGAGTTGTCCCTCGCAACTAGGCAGGAGTCCTGACGTCGCTGAAGAAACACGTGGGTGGAAGGGCCATCCCCGTCGTAACTCGAGAATATACCCCAGGTTCCCGCCGCAACTCGAGAAAAACCATAAGACTTCCCCCTCGCCGCGAGATGAGGCCCGATTCCCCTGCACTGCGTGCAGAGCAATTCCGTGTTGCACATCACACATGAAAGGAGCCTTGATTTCCTTGATGGCACTCCAGAGAAACCCCAAGAACACTGTTTCAAGGCTAGAGGGATCCTGAGGTCACTGTAGCAACACGAAAGAGCTCCGTGGACCAAAAATCAACTCGAGATGAGAGTTTAGTCCCTGGCTTCGACTCCAGAGGAATACCACCTTACCACAAGCACCTCAAGAGGAGGCTTCTCTCAGCTCTAGGTATGTGAGAGGGACCCTGAGTTTGCGGCCTCAAGTGGAATGGACACCGCGATGCCCTGACGCGAAATAAGGCTGGATATCCCTGCAGTGACTTGAATGCAGGCTCGTCTTGCATCTCCCAAGATGAAAGGATGTCTGAATCCCCTGTGGAGACCACAGAGAAAGACCTAGTTCCCCACCTCATCGCGACCGGAGGCCTCACATCCTTTGAAAACTCCAGAGGTACGCGGAGATCAGTGCCTCCAAAGGAGACGATGCCTGACACCTCGTGAAACTTGATAGGAGTCCCAGGATTCCTGTGGCACGTGGAAAGGGACCCTTGGTCTCCCGCCTCAGCTGGAGAGGCGTCCCAATTGCCTTGCCAAGCCTCGAGGAGAATCCCGAGTTGTGTCTCGCAACTAGGCAAGAGTCCTGACATGGCTGAACAAATACGTGTGTGGAAGGGCCATCCCCGTCGTAACTCGAGAATATACCCCAGGTTCCCGCCGCAACTCGAGAAAAACCATGAGACTTCCCCCTCGCCGCGAGATGAGGCCCGATTCCCCTGCACTGCGTGCAGAGCAATTCTGTGTTGCACATCACACATGAAAGGAGCCTTGATTTCCTTGATGGCACTCCAGAGAAACCCCAAGAACACTGTTTCAAGGCTAGAGGGATCCTGAGGTCACTGTAGCAACACGAAAGAGCTCCGTGGGCCAAAAATCAACTTGAGATGAGAGGTTAGTACCTGGCTTCGACTCCAGAGGAATACCACCTTACCACAAGCACCTCAAGAGGAGGCTTCTCTCAGCTCTAGGTATGTGAGAGGGACCCTGAGTTTGCGGACTCAAGTGGAATGGACACCGCGATGCCCTGACTCGAAATAAGGCCCGATATCCCTGCAGTGACTGGAATGCAGGCTCGTCTTGCATCTCCCAAAACGAAAGGGTGTCTGAATCCCCTGTGGAGACCACAGACAAAGACCTAGTTCCCCACCTCATCGCAACAGGGGGCCTCAAATCCTTTGAAAACTCCAGAGGTATGCGGAGATCAGTGCCTCCAAAGGAGACGATGCCTGACTCCTCGTGAAACTTGATAGGAGACCCAGGATTCCTGTGGCACGTGGAAAGGGACCCTTGGTCTCCCGCCTCAGCTGGAGAGGCGTCCCAATTGCCTTGCCAAGCCTCGAGGAGAATCCCGAGTTGTGTCTCGCAACTAGGCAAGAGTCCTGACGTGGCTGAACAAACACGTGTGTGGAAGGGCCATCCCCGTCGTAACTCGAGAATATACCCCAGGTTCCCGCCGCAACTCGAGAAAAACCATGAGACTTGCCCCTCTCCGCGAGATGAGGCCCGATTCCCCTGCACTGCGTGCAGAGCAATTCCGTGTTGCACATCACACATGAAAGGAGCCTTGATTTCCTTGATGGCACTCCAGAGAAACCCCAAGAACACTGCTTCAAGGCTAGAGGGATCCTGAGGTCACTGTAGCAACACGAAAGAGCTCCGTGGACCAGGAATCAACACGAGATGAGAGGTTAGTCCCTGGCTTTGACTCCTGAGGAATACCACCTTACCACAAGCACCTCAAGAGGAGGCTTCTCTCAGCTCTAGGTATGTGAGAGGGATCCTGAGTTTGCGGCCTCAAGTGGAATGGACACCGCGATGCCCTGACTCGAAATAAGGCCGGATATCCCTGCAGTGACTTGAATGCAGGCTCGTCTTGCATCTCCCAAGAAGAAAGGATGTCTGAATCCCCTGTGGAGACCACAGAGAAACACCTAGTTCCCCACCTCATCGCGACCGGAGGCCTCACATCCTTTGAAAACTCCAGAGGTATGCGGAGATCAGTGCCTCCAAAGGAGACGATGCCTGACTCCTCGTGAAACTTGATAGGAGTCCCAGGATTCTTGTGGCACGTGGAAAGGGACCCTTGGTCTCCCGCCTCAGCTGGAGAGGCGTCCCAATTGCCCTGCCAAGCCTCGAGGAGAATCCCGAGTTGTCCCTCGCAACTAGGCAGGAGTCCTGACGTGGCTGAACAAACACGTGGGTGGAAGGGCCATCCCCGTCGTAACTCGAGAATATACCCCAGGTTCCCGCCGCAACTCGAGAAAAACCATGAGACTTCCCCCTCGATGCGAGATGAGGCCCGATTCCCCTGTACTGCGTGCAGAGCAATTCCGTCTTGCACATCACACATGAAAGGAGCCTTGATTTCCTTGATGGCACTCCAGAGAAACCCCAAGAACACTGTTTCAAGGATAGAGGGATCCTGAGGTCACTGTAGCAACACGAAAGAACTCTGTGGACCAAAAATCAACTCGAAAAGAGAGGTTAGTCCCTGGATTCGTCTCCAGAGGAATACCACCTTACCACAAGCACCTCAAGAGGAGGTTTCTCTCAGCTCTAGGTATGTGAGAGGGACCCTGAGTTTGCGGCCTCAAGTGGAATGGACACCGCGATGCCCTGACTCGAAATAAGGCCGGATATCCCTGCAGTGACTTCAATGCAGGCTCGTCTTGCATCTCCCAGGACGAAAAGATGTCTGAATCCCCTGTGGAAAGCACAGAGAAAGACTTAGTTCCCCACCTCATCGCGACCGATAGCCTCACATCCTTTGAAAACTCCAGAGGTACGCGGAGATCAGTGCCTCCAAAGGAGACGACGCCTGACTCCTCGTGAAACTTGATAGGAGTCCCAGGATTCCTGTGGCACTTGGAAAGGGACACTTGGTCTCCCGCCTCAGCTGGAGAGGCGTCCCAATTGCCCTGCCAAGCCTCGAGGAGAATCCAGAGTTGTCCCTCGCAACTAGGCAGGAGTCCTGACGTCGCTGAAGAAACACGTGGGTGGAAGGGCCATCCCCGTCGTAACTCGAGAATATACCCCAGGTTCCCGCCGCAACTCGAGAAAAACCATGAGACATCCCCCTCGCCGCGAGATGAGGCCCGATTCCCCTGCACTGCGTGCAGAGCAATTCCGTGTTGCACATCACACATGAAAGGAGCCTTGATTTCCTTGATGGCACTCCAGAGAAACCCCAAGAACACTGTTTCAAGGCTAGAGGGATCCTGAGGTCACTGTAGCAACACGAAAGAGCTACGTGGGCCAAAAATCAACTCGAGATGAGAGGTTAGTCCCTGGCTTCGACTCCAGAGGAATACCACCTTACCACAAGCACCTCAAGAGGAGGCTTCTCTCAGCTCTAGGTATGTGAGAGGGACCCTGAGTTTGCGGCCTCAAGTGGAATGGACACCGCGATGCCCTGACTCGAAATAAGGCCGGATATCCCTGCAGTGACTTGAATGCAGGCTCGTCTTGCATCTCCCAAGAAGAAAGGATGTCTGAATCCCCTGTGGAGACCACAGAGAAAGACCTAGTTCCCCACCTCATAGCGACAGGAGGCCTCAAATCCTTTGAAAACTCCAGAGGTATGCGGAGATCAGTGCCTCCAAAGGAGACGATGCCTGACTCCTCGTGAAACTTGATAGGAGACCCAGGATTCCTGTGGCACGTGGAAAGGGACCCTTGGTCTCCCGTCTCAGCTGGAGAGGCGTCCCAATTGCCCTGCAAAGCCTCGAGGAGAATCCCGAGATGTCCCTCGCAACTAGGCAGGAGTCCTGACATGGCTGAACACACACGTGTGTGGAAGGGCCATCCCCGTCGTAACTCGAGAATATACCCCAGGTTCCCGCCGCAACTCGAGAAAAACCATGAGACTTCCCCCTCGCCACGAGATGAGGCCCGATTCCCCTGCACTGCGTGCAGAGCAATTCCGTGTTGCACATCACACATGAAAGGAGCCTTGATTTCCTTGATGGCACTCCAGAGAAACCACAAGAACACTGTTTCAAGGCTAGAGGGATCCTGAGGTCACTGTAGCAACCCGAAAAAGCTCCGTGTACCAAGAATCAACACGAGATGAGAGATTAGTCCCTGGCTTCGACTCCTGAGGAATACCACCTTACCACAAGCACCTCAAGAGGAGGCTTCTCTCAGCTCTAGGTATGTGAGAGGGATCCTGAGTTTGCGGCCTCAAGTGGAATGGACACCGCGATGCCCTGACTCGAAATAAGGCCGGATATCCCTGCAGTGACTTCAATGCAGGCTCGTCTTGCATCTCCCAAGAAGAAAGGATGTCTGAATCCCCTGTGGAGACCACAGAGAAAGACCTAGTTCCCCACCTCATCGCGACCGGAGGCCTCACATCCTTTGAAAACTCCAGAGGTACGCGGAGATCTGTGCCTCCAAAGGAGACGATGCCTGACTCCTCGTGAAACACTGATAGGAGTCCCAGGATTCTTGTGGCACGTGGAAAGGGACCCTTGGTCTCCCGCCTCAGCTGGAGAGGCGTTCCAATTGCCCTGCCAAGCCTCGAGGAGAATCCCGAGTTGTCCCTCGCAACTAGGCAGGAGTCCTGACGTGGCTGAAGAAACACGTGGGTGGAAGGGCCATCCCCGTCGTAACTCGAGAATATACCCCAGGTTCCCGCCGCAACTCGAGAAAAACCATGAGACTTCCCCCTCGATGCGAGATGAGGCCCGATTCCCCTGTACTGCGTGCAGAGCAATTCCGTCTTGCACATCACACATGAAAGGAGCCTTGATTTCCTTGATGGCACTCCAGAGAAACCCCAAGAACACTGTTTCAAGGATAGAGGGATCCTGAGGTCACTGTAGCAACACGAAAGAGCTCCGTGGGCCAAAAATCAACTTGAGATGAGAGGTTAGTACCTGGCTTCGACTCCAGAGGAATACCACCTTACCACAAGCACCTCAAGAGGAGGCTTCTCTCAGCTCTAGGTATGTGAGAGGGACCCTGAGTTTGCGGACTCAAGTGGAATGGACACCGCGATGCCCTGACTCGAAATAAGGCCCGATATCCCTGCAGTGACTGGAATGCAGGCTCGTCTTGCATCTCCCAAAACGAAAGGGTGTCTGAATCCCCTGTGGAGACCACAGACAAAGACCTAGTTCCCCACCTCATCGCAACAGGAGGCCTCAAATCCTTTGAAAACTCCAGAGGTATGCGGAGATCAGTGCCTCCAAAGGAGACGATGCCTGACTCCTCGTGAAACTTGATAGGAGACCCAGGATTCCTGTGGCACGTGGAAAGGGACACTTGGTCTCCCGCCTCAGCTGGAGAGGAGTCCCAATTGCCCTGCCAAGCCTCGAGGAGAATCCAGAGTTGTCCCTCGCAACTAGGCAGGAGTCCTGACGTCGCTGAAGAAACACGTGGGTGGAAGGGCCATCCCCGTCGTAACTCGAGAATATACCCCAGGTTCCCGCCGCAACTCGAGAAAAAGCATGAGACTTCCCCCTCGCCGCGAGATGAGGCCCGATTCCCCTGCACTGCGTGCAGAGCAATTCCGTGTTGCATATCACACATGAAAGGAGCCTTGATTTCCTTCATGGCACTCCAGAGAAACCCCAAGAACACTGTTTCAAGGCTAGAGGGATCCTGAGGTCACTGTAGCAACACGAAAGAGCTCCATGGACGAAGAATCAACACGAAATGAGAGGTTAGTCCCTGGCTTCGACTCCTGAGGAATACCACCTTACCACAAGCACCTCAAGAGGAGGCTTCTCTCAGCTCTAGGTATGTGAGAGGGATCCTGAGTTTGCGGCCTCAAGTGGAATGGACACCGCGATGCTCTGACTCGAAATAAGGCCAGATATCCCTGCAGTGACTTAAATGCAGGCTCGTCTTGCATCTCCCAAGAAGAAAGGATGTCTGAATCCCCTGTGGAGACCACAGAGAAACACCTAGTTCCCCACCTCATCGCGACCGGAGGCCTCACATCCTTTGAAAACTCCAGAGGTACGCGGAGATCAGTGCCTCCAAAGGAGACGATGCCTGACTCCTCGAGAAACTTGATAGGAGTCCCAGGATTCTTGTGGCACGTGGAAAGGGACCCTTGGTCTCCCACCTCAGCTGGAGAGGCGTTCCAATTGCCCTGCCAAGCCTCGAGGAGAATCCCGAGTTGTCCCTCGCAACTAGGCAGGAGTCCTGACGTGGCTGAACAAACACGTGGGTGGAAGGGCCATCCCAGTCGTAACTCGAGAATATACCCCAGGTTCCCGCCGCAACTCGAGAAAAACCATGAGACTTCCCCCTCGATGCGAGATGAGGCCCGATTCCCCTGTACTGCGTGCAGAGCAATTCCGTCTTGCACATCACACATGAAAGGAGCCTTGATTTCCTTGATGGCACTCCAGAGAAACCCCAAGAACACTGTTTCAAGGCTAGAGGGATCCTGAGGTCACTGTAGCAACACGAAAGAACTCTGTGGACCAAAAATCAACTCGAAAAGAGAGGTTAGTCCCTGGATTCTTCTCCAGAGGAATACCACCTTACCACAAGCACCTCAAGAGGAGGCTTCTCTCAGCTCTAGGTATGTGAGAGGGACCCTGAGTTTGCGGCCTCAATGGAATGGACACCGCGATGCCCTGACTCGAAATAAGGCCGGATATCCCTGCAGTGACTTCAATGCAGGCTCGTCTTGCATCTCCCAGGACGAAAGGTTGTCTGAATCCCCTGTGGAAAGCACAGAGAAAGACTTAGTTCCCCACCTCATCGCGACCGATAGCCTCACATCCTTTGAAAACTCCAGAGGTACGCGGAGATCAGTGCCTCCAAAGGAGACGATGCCTGACTCCTCGTGAAACTTGATAGGAGTCCCAGGATTCCTGTGGCACTTGGAAAGGGACACTTGGTCTCCCGCCTCAGCTGGAGAGGCGTCCCAATTGCCCTGCCAAGCCTCGAGGAGAATCCAGAGTTGTCCCTCGCAACTAGGCAGGAGTCCTGACGTCGCTGAAGAAACACGTGGGTGGAAGGGCCATCCCCGTCGTAGCTCGAGAATATAAACCAGGTTCCCGCCGCAACTCGAGAAAAACCATGAGACTTCCCCCTCGCCACGAGATGAGGCCCGATTCCCCTGCACTGCGTGCAGAGCAATTCCGTGTTGCACATCACACATGAAAGGAGCCTTGATTTCCTTGATGGCACTCCAGAGAAACCCCAAGAACACTGTTTCAAGGCTAGAGGGATCCTGAGGTCACTGTAGCAACACGAAAGAGCTCCGTGGGCCAAAAATCAACTCGAGATGAGAGGTTAGTCCCTGGCTTCGACTCCAGAGGAATACCACCTTACCACAAGCACCTCAAGAGGAGGCTTCTCTCAGCTCTAGGTATGTGAGAGGGACCCTGAGTTTGCGGCCTCAAGTGGAGTGGACACCGCGATGCCCTGACGCGAAATAAGGCTGGATATCCCTGCAGTGACTTGAATGCAGGCTCGTCTTGCATCTCCCAAGATGAAAGGATGTCTGAATCCCCTGTGGAGACCACAGAGAAAGACCTAGTTCCCCACCTCATCGCGACCGGAGGCCTCACATCCTTTGAAAACTCCAGAGGTACGCGGAGATCAGTGCCTCCAAAGGAGACGATGCCTGACTCCTCGTGAAACTTGATAGGAGTCCCAGGATTCCTGTGGCACGTGGAAAGGGACCCTTGGTCTCCCGCCTCAGCTGGAGAGGCGTCCCAATTGCCTTGCCAAGCCTCGAGGAGAATCCCGAGTTGTCCCTCGGAACTAGGCAAGAGTCCTGACGTGGCTGAACAAACACGTGTGTGGAAGGGCCATCCCCGTCGTAACTCGAGAATATACCCCAGGTTCCCGCCGCAACTCGAGAAAAACCATGAGAGTTCCCCCTCGCCGCGAGATGAGGCCCGATTCCCCTGCACTGCGTGCAGAGCAATTCTGTGTTGCACATCACACATGAAAGGAGCCTTGATTTCCTTCATGGCACTCCAGAGAAACCCCAAGAACACTCTTTCAAGGCTAGAGGGATCCTGAGGTCACTGTAGCAACACAAAAGAGCTCCGTGGACCAAAAATCAACTCGAGATGAGAGGTTAGTCCCTGGCTTCGACTCCAGAGGAATACCACCTTACCACAAGCACCTCAAGAGGAGGCTTCTCTCAGCTCTAGGTATGTGAGAGGGACACTGAGTTTGCGGCCTCAAGTGGAATGGACACCGCGATGCCCTGACTCGAAATAAGGCCGGATATCCCTGCAGTGACTTGAATGCAGGCTCGTCTTGCATCTCCCAAGAAGAAAGGATGTCTGAATCCCCTGTGGAGACCACAGAGAAAGACCTAGTTCCCCACCTCATCGCGACAGGAGGCCTCAAATTCTTTGAAAACTCCAGAGGTATGCGGAGATCAGTGCCTCCAAAGGAGACGATGCCTGACTCCTCGTGAAACTTGATAGGAGACCCAGGATTCCTGTGGCACGTGGAAAGGGACCCTTGGTCTCCCTCCTCAGCTGGAGAGGCGTCCCAATAGCCCTGCAAAGCCTCGAGGAGAATCCCGAGTTGTCCCTCGCAACTAGGCAGGAGTCCTGACATGGCTGAACACACACGTGTGTGGAAGGGCCATCCCCGTCGTAACTCGAGAATATACCCCAGGTTCCCGCCGCAACTCAAGAAAAACCATGAGACTTCCCCCTCGCCGCGAGATGAGGCCCGATTCCCCTGCACTGCGTGCAGATCAATTCCGTGTTGCACATCACACATGAAAGGAGCCTTGATTTCCTTGATGGCTCTCCAGAGAAACCCCAAGAACACTGTTTCAAGGCTAGAGGGATCCTGAGGTCACTGTAGCAACACGAAAGAGCTCCGTGGACCAAGAATCAACACGAGATGAGAGGTTAGTCCCTGGCTTCGACTCCTGAGGAATACCACCTTACCACAAGCACCTCAAGAGGAGGCTTCTCTCAGCTCTAGGTATGTGAGAGGGATCCTGAGTTTGCGGCCTCAAGTGGAATGGACACCGCGATGCCCTGACTCGAAATAAGGCCGGATATCCCTGCAGTGACTTGAATGCAGGCTCCTCTTGCATCTCCCAAGAAGAAAGGATGTCTGAATCCCCTGTGGAGACCACAGAGAAAGACCTAGTTCCCCACCTCATCGCGACCGGAGGCCTCACATCCTTTGAAAACTCCAGAGGTACGCGGAGATCAGTGCCTCCAAAGGAGACGATGCCTGACTCCTCGTGAAACTTGATAGGAGTCCCAGGATTCTTGTGGCACGTGGAAAGGGACCCTTGGTCTCCCGCCTCAGCTGGAGAGGCGTTCCAATTGCCCTGCCAAGCCTCGAGGAGAATCCCGAGTGGTCCCTCGCAACTAGGCAGGAGTCCTGACGTGGCTGAACAAACACGTGTGTTGAAGGGCCATCCCCGTCTTAACTCGAGAATATACCCCAGGTTCCCGCCGCAACTCGAGAAAAACCATGAGACTTCCCCCTCGATGCGAGATGAGGCCCGATTCCCCTGTACTGCGTGCAGAGCAATTCCGTCTTGCACATCACACATGAAAGGAGCCTTGATTTCCTTGATGGCACTCCAGAGAAACCCCAGGAACACTGTTTCAAGGATAGAGGGATCCTGAGGTCACTGTAGCAACACGAAAGAACTCTGTGGACCAAAAATCAACTCGAAAAGAGAGGTTAGTCCCTGGATTCGTCTCCAGAGGAATACCACCTTACCACAAGCACCTCAAGAGGAGGCTTCTCTCAGCTCTAGGTATGTGAGATGGACCCTGAGTTTGCGGCCTCAAGTGGAATGGACACCGCGATGCCCTGACTCGAAATAAGGCCGGATATCCCTGCAGTGACTTCAATGCAGGCTCGTCTTGCATCTCCCAGGACGAAAGGATGTCTGAATCCCCTGTGGAAAGCACAGAGAAAGACTTAGTTCCCCACCTCATCGCGACCGATAGCCTCACATCCTTTGAAAACTCCAGAGGTACGCGGAGATCAGTGCCTCCAAAAGAGACGATGCCTGACTCCTCGTGAAACTTGATAGGAGTCCCAGGATTCCTGTGGCACTTGGAAAGGGACCCTTGGTCTCCCGCCTCAGCTGGAGAGGCGTTCCAATTGCCCTGCCAAGCCTCGAGGAGAATCCCGAGTTGTCCGTCGCAACTAGGCAGGAGTCCTGACGTCGCTGAAGAAACACGTGGGTGGAAGGGCCATCCCCGTCGTAACTCGAGAATATACCCCAGGTTCCCGCCGCAACTCGAGAAAAACCATGAGATTTGCCCCTCGCCGCAAGATGAGGCCCGATTCCCCTGCACTGCGTGCAGAGCAATTCTGTGTTGCACAACACACATGAACGGAGCCTTGATTTCCTTCATGGCACTCCAGAGAAATCCCAAGAACACTGTTTCAAGGCTAGAGGGATCCTGAGGTCACTGTAGCAACACGAAAGAGCTCCGTGGACCCAAAATCAACTCGAGATGAGAGGTTAGTCCCTGGCTTCGACTCCAGAGGAATACCACCTTACCACAAGCACCTCAAGAGGAGGCTTCTCTCAGCTCTAGGTATGTGAGAGGGACCCTGAGTTTGCGGCCTCAAGTGGAATGGACATCGCGATGCCCTGACTCGAAATAAGGCCGGATATCCCTGCAGTGACTGGAATGCAGGCTCGTCTTGCATCTCCCAAGACGAAAGGGTGTCTGAATCCCCTGTGGAGACCATAGAGCAAGACCTAGTTCCCGACCTCATCGCGACAGGAGGCCTCAAATCCTTTGAAAACTCCAGAGGTATGCGGAGATCAGTGCCTCCAAAGGAGACGATGCCTGACTCCTCGTGAAACTTGATAGGAGACCCAGGATTCCGGTGGCACGTGGAAAGGGACCCTTGGTCTCCCGTCTCAGCTGGAGAGGCGTCCCAATTGCCCTGCAAAGCCTCGAGGAGAATCCAGAGTTGTCCCTCACAACTAGGCATGAGTCCTGACATGGCTGAACACACACGTGTGTGGAAGGACCATCCCCGTCGTAACTCGAGAATATACCCCAGGTTCCCGCCGTAACTCGAGAAAAACCATGAGACTTCCCCCTCGCCGCGAGATGAGGCCCGATTCCCCTGCACTGCGTGCAGAGCAATTCCGTGTTGCACATCACACATGAAAGGAGCCTTGATTTCCTTGATGGCACTCCAGAGAAACCCCAAGAACACTGTTTCAAGGATAGAGGGATCCTGAGGTCACTGTAGCGACACGAAAGAGCTCCGTGGACCAAGAAACAACACGAGATGAGAGGTTAGTCCCTGGCTTCGACTCCTGAGGAATACCACCTTACCACAAGCACCTCAAGAGGAGGCTTCTCTCAGCTCTAGGTATGTGAGAGGGATCCTGAGTTTGCGGCCTCAAGTGGAATGGACACCGCGATGCCCTGACTCGAAATAAGGCCGGATATCCCTGCAGTGACTTGAATGCAGGCTCGTCTTGCATCTCCCAAGAAGAAAGGATGTCTGAATCCCCTCTGGAGACCACAGAGAAAGACCTAGTTCCCCACCTCATCGCGACCGGAGGCCTCACATCCTTTGAAAACTCCAGAGGTACGCGGAGATCAGTGCCTCCAAAGGAGACGATGCCTGACTCCTCGTGAAACTTGATAGGAGTCCCAGGATTCTTGTGGCACGTGGAAAGGGACCCTTGGTCTCCCGCCTCAGCTGGAGAGGCGTTCCAATTGCCCTGTCAAGCCTCGAGGAGAATCCCGAGTTGTCCCTCGAAACTAGGCAGGAGTCCTGACATGGCTGAACAAACACGTGGGTGGAAGGGCCATCCCCGTCCTAACTCGAGAATATATCCCAGGTTCCCGCCGCAACTCGAGCAAAACCATGAGACTTCCCCCTCGATGCGAGATGAGGCCCGATTCCCCTGTACTGCGTGCAGAGCAATTCCGTCTTGCACATCACACATGAAAGGAGCCTTGATTTCCTTGATGGCACTCCAGAGAAACCCCAAGAACACTGTTTCAAGGATAGAGGGATCCTGAGGTCACTGTAGCAACATGAAAGAACTCTGTGGACCAAAAATCAACCCGAAAAGAGACGTTAGTCCCTGGATTCGTCTCCAGAGGAATACCACCTTACCACAAGCACCTCAAGAGGAGGCTTCTCTCAGCTCTAGGTATGTGAGAGGGACCCTGAGTTTGCGGCCTCAAGTGGAATGGACACCGCAATTCCCTGACTCGAAATAAGGCCGGATATCCCTGCAGTGACTGGAATGCAGGCTCATCTTGCATCTCCCAGGACGAAAGGATGTCTGAATCCCCTGTGGAAAGCACAGAGAAAGACTTAGTTCCCCACCTCATCGCGACCGATAGCCTCACATCCTTTGAAAACTCCAGAGGTACGCGGAGATCAGTGCCTCCAAAGGAGACGATGCCTGACTCCTCGTGAAACTTGATAGGAGTCCCAGGATTCCTGTGGCAGTTGGAAAGGGACACTTGGTCTCCCGCCTCAGCTGGAGAGGCGTCCCAATTGCCCTGCCAAGCCTCGAGGAGAATCCAGAGTTGTCCCTCGCAACTAGGCAGGAGTCCTGACGTGGCTGAACAAACACGTGGGTGGAAGGGCCATCCCCGTCGTAACTCGAGAATATACCCCAGGTTCCCGCCGCAACTCGAGAAAAACCATGAGACTTCCCCCTCGCCGCGAGATGAGGCCCGATTCCCCTGCACTGCGTGCAGAGCAATTCTGTGTTGCACATCACACATGAAAGGAGCCTTGATTTCCTTGATGGCACTCCAGAGAAACCCCAAGAACACTGTTTCAAGGCTAGAGGGATCCTGAGGTCACTGTAGCAACACGAAAGAGCTCCGTGGACCAAGAATCAACACGAGATGAGAGGTTAGTCCCTGGCTTCGACTCCTGAGGAATACCACCTTACCACAAGCACCTCAAGAGGAGGCTTCTCTCAGCTCTAGGTATGTGAGAGGGATCCTGAGTTTGCGGCCTCAAGTGGAATGGACACCGCGATGCCCTGACTCGAAATAAGGCCGGATATCCCTGCAGTGACTTGAATGCAGGCTCGTCTTGCATCTCCCAAGATGAAAGGATGTCTGAATCCCCTGTGGAGACCACAGAGAAAGACCTAGTTCCCCACCTCATCGCGACCGGAGGCCTCACATCCTTTGAAAACTCCAGAGGTACGCGGAGATCAGTGCCTCCAAAGGAGACGATGCCTGACTCCTCGTGAAACTTGATAGGAGTCCCAGGATTCCTGTGGCACGTGGAAAGGGACCCTTGGTCTCCCGCCTCAGCTGGAGAGGCGTTCCAATTGCCCTGCCAAGCCTCGAGAAGAATCCCGAGTTGTCCCTCGCAACTAGGCACGAGTCCTGACGTGGCTGAACAAACACGTGTGTGGAAGGGCCATCCCCGTCGTAACTCGAGAATATACCCCAGGTTCCCGCCGCAACTCGAGAAAAACCATGAGACTTCCCCCTCGATGCGAGATGAGGCCCGATTCCCCTGTACTGCGTGCAGAGCAATTCCGTCTTGCACATCACACATGAAAGGAGCCTTGATTTCCTTGATGGCACTCCAGAGAAACCCCAAGAACACTGTTTCAAGGATAGAGGGATCCTGAGGTCACTGTAGCAACACGAAAGAACTCTGTGGACCAAAAATCAACTCGAAAAGAGAGGTTAGTCCCTGGCTTCGACTCCAGAGGAATACCACCTTACCACAAGCACCTCAAGAGGAGGCTTCTCTCAGCTCTAGGTATGTGAGAGGGACCCTGATTTTGCGGCCTCAAGTGGAATGGACACCGCGATGCCCTGACTCGAAATAAGGCCGGATATCCCTGCAGTGACTTGAATGCAGGCTCGTCTTGCATCTCCCAAGATGAAAGGATGTCTGAATCCCCTGTGGAGACCACAGAGAAAGACCTAGTTCCCCACCTCATCGCGACCGGAGGCCTCACATCCTTTGAAAACTCCAGAGGTACGCGGAGATCAGTGCCTCCAAAGGAGACGATGCCTGAGTCCTCGTGAAACTTGATAGGAGTCCCAGGATTCCTGTGGCACGTGGAAAGGGACCCTTGGTCTCCCGCCTCAGCTGGAGAGGCGTCCCAATTGCCTTGCCAAGCCTCGAGGAGAATCCCGAGTTGTGTCTCGCAACTAGGGAAGAGTCCTGACGTGGCTGAACAAACACGTGTGTGGAAGGGCCATCCCCGTCGTAACTCGAGAATATACCCCAGGTTCCCGCCGCAACTCGAGAAAAACCATGAGACTTCCCCCTCGCCGCGAGATGAGGCCCGATTCCCCTGCACTGCGTGCAGAGCAATTCTGTGTTGCACATCACACATGAAAGGAGCCTTGATTTCCTTCATGGCACTCCAGAGAAACCCCAAGAACACTGTTTCAAGGCTAGAGGGATCCTGAGGTCACTGTAGCAACACGAAAGAGCTCCGTGGACCAAAAATCAACTCGAGATGAGAGGGTAGTCCCTGGCTTCGACTCCAGAGGAATACCACCTTACCACAAGCACCTCAAGAGGAGGCTTCTCTCAGCTCTAGGTATGTGAGAGGGACCCTGAGTTTGCGGCCTCAAGTGGAATGGACACCGCGAAGCCCTGACTCGAAATAAGGCCGGATATCCCTGCAGTGACTGGAATGCAGGCTCGTCTTGCATCTCCCAAGACGAAAGGGTGTCTGAATCCCCTGTGGAAAGCACAGAGAAAGACCTAGTTCCCCACCTCATCGCGACAGGAGGCCTCAAAATCTTTGAAAACTCCAGAGGTATGCGGAGATCAGTGCCTCCAAAGGAGACGATGCCTGACTCCTCGTGAAACTTGATAGGAGACCCAGGATTCCTGTGGCACGTGGAAAGGGACCCTTGGTCTCCCGTCTCAGCTGGAGAGGCGTCCCAATTGCCCTGCAAAGCCTCGAGGAGAATCCAGAGTTGTCCCTCGCAAGTAGGCAGGAGTCCTGACATGGCTGAACACACACGTGTGTGGAAGGGCCATCCCCGTCGTAACTCGAGAATATACCCCAGGTTCCCGCCGCAACTCGAGAAAAACCATGAGACTTCCCCCTCGCCGCGAGATGAGGCCCGATTCCCCTGCACTGCGTGCAGAGCAATTCCGTGTTGGACATCACACATGAAAGGAGCCTTGATTTCCTTGATGGCACTCCAGAGAAACCCCAAGAACACTGTTTCAAGGCTAGAGGGATCCTGAGGTCACTGTAGCAACACGAAAGAGCTCCGTGGACCAAGAATCAACACGAGATGAGAAGTTAGTCCCTGGCTTCGACTCCTGAGGAATACCACCTTACCACAAGCACCTCAAGAGGAGGCTTCTCTCAGCTCTAGGTATGTGAGAGGGATCCTGAGTTTGCGGCCTCAAGTGGAATGGACACCGCGATGCCCTGACTCGAAATAAGGCCGGATATCCCTGCAGTGACTTGAATGCAGGCTCGTCTTGCATCTCCCAAGAAGAAAGGATGTCTGAATCCCCTGTGGAGACCACAGAGAAAGACCTAGTTCCCCACCTCATCGCGACCGGAGGCCTCACATCCTTTGAAAACTCCAGAGGTACGCGGAGATCAGTGCCTCCAAAGGAGACGATGCCTGACTCCTCGTGAAACTTGATAGGAGTCCCAGGATTCTTGTGGCACGTGGAAAGGGACCCTTGGTCTCCCGCCTCAGCTGGAGAGGCGTTCCAATTGCCCTGCCAAGCCTCGAGGAGAATCCCGAGTTGTCCCTCGCAACTAGGCAGGAGTCCTGACGTGGCTGAACAAACACGTGGGTGGAAGGGCCATCCCCGTCGTAACTCGAGAATATACCCCAGGTTCCCGCCGCAACTCGAGAAAAACCATGAGACTTCCCCCTCGATGCGAGATGAGGCCCGATTCCCCTGTACTGCGTGCAGAGCAATTCCGTCTTGCACATCACACATGAAAGGAGCCTTGATTTCCTTCATGGCACTCCAGAGAAACCCGAAGAACACTGTTTCAAGGCTAGAGGGATCCTGAGGTCACTGTAGCAACACGAAAGAGCTCCGTGGACCAAAAATCAACTCGAGATGAGAGGTTAGTCCCTGGCTTCGACTCCAGAGGAATACCACCTTACCACAAGCACCTCAAGAGGAGGCTTCTCTCAGCTCTAGGTATGTGAGAGGGACCCTGAGTTTGCGGCCTCAAGTGGAACGGACACCGCGATGCCCTGACTCGAAATAAGGCCGGATATCCCTGCAGTGACTTCAATGCAGGCTCGTCTTGCATCTCCCAGGACGAAAGGATGTCTGAATCCCCTGTGGAAAGCACAGAGAAAGACTTAGTTCCCCACCTCATCGCGACCGATAGCCTCACATCCTTTGAAAACTCCAGAGGTACGCGGAGATCAGTGCCTCCAAAGGAGACGATGCCTGACTCCTCGTGAAAATTGATAGGAGTCCCAGGATTCCTGTGGCACGTGGAAAGGGACCCTTGGTCTCCCGCCTCAGCTGGAGAGGCGTTCCAATTGCCTTGCCAAGCCTCGAGGAGAATCCCGAGTTGTGTCTCGCAACTAGGCAAGAGTCCTGACGTGGCTGAACAAACACGTGTGTGGAAGGGCCATCCCCGTCGTAACTCGAGTATATACCCCAGGTTCCCGCCGCAACTCGAGAAAAACTATGAGACTTCCCCCTCGCCGCGAGATGAGGCCCGATTCCCCTGCACTGGGTGCAGAGCAATTCTGTGTTGCACATCACACATGAAAGGAGCCTTGATTTCCTTGATGGCACTCCAGAGAAACCCCAAGAACACTGTTTCAAGGCTAGAGGGATCCTGAGGTCACTGCAGCAACACGAAAGAGCTCCGTGGGCCAAAAATCAACTCGAGATGAGAGGTTAGTCCCTGGCTTCGACTCCAGAGGAATACCACCTTACCAGAAGCACCTCAAGAGGAGGCTTCTCTCAGCTCTAGGTATGTGAGAGGGACCCTGAGTTTGCGGCCTCAAGTGGAATGGACACCGCGATGCCCTGACTCGAAATAAGGCCGGATAACCCTGCAGTGACTTCAATGCAGGCTCGTCTTGCATCTCCCAGGACGAAAGGATGTCTGAATCCCGTGTGGAGACCACAGAGAAAGACTTAGTTCCTCACCTCATCGCGACCGATAGCCTCACATCCTTTGAAAATTCCAGAGGTACGCGGAGATCAGTGCCTCCAAAGGAGACGATGCCTGACTCCTCGTGAAACTTTATAGGAGTCCCAGGATTCCTGTGGCACTTGGAAAGGGACACTTGGTCTCCCGCCTCAGCTGGAGAGGCGTCCCAATTGCCTTGCCAAGCCTCGAGGACAATCCAGAGTTGTCCCTCGCAACTAGGCAGGAGTCCTGACGTCGCTGAAGAAACACGTGGGTGGAAGGGCCATCCCCATCGTAACTCGAGAATATACCCCAGGTTCCCGCCGCAACTCGAGAAAAACCATGAGACTTCCCCCTCGCCGCAAGATGAGGCCCGATTCCCCTGCACTGCGTGCAGAGCAATTCCGTGTTGCACATCACACATGAAAGGAGCCTTGATTTCCTTGATGGCACTCCAGAGAAACCCCAAGAACACTGTTTCAAGGTTAGAGGGATCCTGAGGTCACTGTAGCAACACGGAAGAGCTCCGTGGGCCAAAAATCAACTCGAGATGAGAGGTTAGTCCCTGGCTTCGACTCCAGAGGAATACCACCTTACCACAAGCAGCTCAAGAGGAGGCTTCTCTCAGCTCTAGGTATGTGAGAGGGACCCTGAGTTTGCGGCCTCAAGTGGAATGGACACCGCGATTCCCTGACGCGAAATAAGGCTGGATATCCCTGCAGTGACTTGAATGCAGGCTCGTCTTGCATCTCCCAAGATGAAAGGATGTCTGAATCCCCTGTGGAGACCACAGAGAAAGACCTAGTTCCCCACGTCATCGCGACCGCAGGCCTCACATCCTTTGAAAACTCCAGAGGTACGCGGAGATCAGTGCCTCCAAAGGAGACGATGCTTGACTCCTCGTGAAACTTGATAGGAGTCCCAGGATTCCTGTGGCACGTGGAAAGGGACCCTTGGTCTCCCGCCTCAGCTGGAGAGGCGTCCCAATTGCCTTGCCAAGCCTCGAGGAGAATCCCGAGTTGTGTCTCGCAACTAGGCAAGAGTCCTGACGTGGCTGAACAAACACGTGTGTGGAAGGGCCATCCCCGTCGGAACTCGAGAATATACCCCAGGTTCCCGCCGCAACTCGAGAAAAACCATGAGACTTCCCCCTCGCCGCGAGATGAGGCCCGATTCCCCTGCACTGCGTGCAGAGCAATTCTGTGTTGCACATCACACATGAAAGGAGCCTTGATTTCTTTCATGGCACTCCAGAGAAACCCCAAGAACACTGTTTCAAGGCTAGAGGGATCCTGAGGTCACTGTAGCAACACGAGAGAACTCTGTGGACCAAAAATCAACTCGAGATGAGAGGTTAGTCCCTGGCTTCGACTCCAGAGGAATACCACCTTACCAGAAGCACCTCAAGTGGAGGCTTCTCTCAGCTCTAGGTATGTGAGAGGGATCCTGAGTTTGCGGCCTCAAGTGGAATGGACACCGCGATGCCCTGACTCGAAATAAGGCCGGATATCCCTGCAGTGACTTGAATGCAGGCTCGTCTTGCATCTCCCAAGATGAAAGGATGTCTGAATCCCCTGTGGAGACCACAGAGAAAGACCTAGTTCCCCACCTCATCGCGACCGGAGGCCTCACATCCTTTGAAAACTCCAGAGGTACGCGGAGATCAGTGCCTCCAAAGGAGACGATGCCTGACTCCTCGTGAAACTTGATAGGAGTCCCAGGATTCCTGTGGCACTTTTAAAGGGACCCTTGGTCTACCGCCTCAGCTGGAGAGGCGTTCCAATTGCCCTGCCAAGCCTCGAGAAGAATCCCGAGTTGTCCCTCGCAACTAGGCACGAGTCCTGACGTGGCTGAACAAACACGTGTGTGGAAGGGCCATCCCCGTCTTAACTCGAGAATATACCCCAGGTTCCCGCCGCAACTCGAGAAAAACCATGAGACTTCCCCCTCGATGCGAGATGAGGCCCGATTCCCCTGTACTGCGTGCAGAGCAATTCCGTCTTGCACATCACACATGAAAGGAGCCTTGATTTCCTTCATGGCACTCCAGAGAAACCCCAAGAACACTGTTTCAAGGATAGAGGGATCCTGAGGTCACTGTAGCAACACGAAAGAACTCTGTGGACCAAAAATCAACTCGAAAAGAGAGGTTAGTCCCTGGCTTCGACTCCAGAGGAATACCACCTTACCAAAAGCACCTCAAGAGGAGGCTTCTCTCAGCTCTAGGTATGTGAGAGGGACCCTGATTTTGCGGCCTCAAGTGGAATGGACACCGCGATGCCCTGACTCGAAATAAGGCCGGATATCCCTGCAGTGACTTGAATGCAGGCTCGTGTTGCATCTCCCAAGATGAAAGGATGTCTGAATCCCCTGTGGAGACCACAGAGAAAGACCTAGTTCCCCACCTCATCGCGACCGGAGGCCTCACATCCTTTGAAAACTCCAGAGGTACGCGGAGATCAGTGCCTCCAAAGGAGACGATGCCTGACTCCTCGTGAAACTTGATAGGAGTCCCAGGATTCCTGTGGCACGTGGAAAGGGACCCTTGGTCTCCCGCCTCAGCTGGAGAGGCGTCCCAATTGCCTTGCCAAGCCTCGAGGAGAATCCCGAGTTGTGTCTCGCAACTAGGGAAGAGTCCTGACGTGGCTGAACAAACACGTGTGTGGAAGGGCCATCCCCGTCGTAACTCGAGAATATACCCCAGGTTCCCGCCGCAACTCGAGAAAAACCATGAGACTTCCCCCTCGCCGCGAGATGAGGCCCGATTCCCCTGCACTGCGTGTAGAGCAATTCTGTGTTGCACATCACACATGAAAGGAGCCTTGATTTCCTTCATGGCACTCCAGAGAAACCCCAAGAACACTGTTTCAAGGCTAGAGGGATCCTGAGGTCACTGTAGCAACACGAAAGAGCTCCGTGGACCAAAAATCAACTCGAGATGAGAGGGTAGTCCCTGGCTTCGACTCCAGAGGAATACCACCTTACCACAAGCACCTCAAGAGGAGGCTTCTCTCAGCTCTAGGTATGTGAGAGGGACCCTGAGTTTGCGGCCTCAAGTGGAATGGACACCGCGATGCCCTGACTCGAAATAAGGCCGGATATCCCTGCAGTGACTGGAATGCAGGCTCGTCTTGCATCTCCCAAGATGAAAGGGTGTCTGAATTCCCTGTGGAGACCACAGAGAAAGACCTAGTTCCCCACCTCATCGCGACAGGAGGCCTCAAAATCTTTGAAAACTCCAGAGGTATGCGGAGATCAGTGCCTCCAAAGGAGACGATGCCTGACTCCTCGTGAAACTTGATAGGAGACCCAGGATTCCTGTGGCACGTGGAAAGGGACCCTTGGTCTCCCGTCTCAGCTGGAGAGGCGTCCCAATTGCCCTGCAAAGCCTCGAGGAGAATCCCGAGTTGTCCCTCGCAACTAGGCAGGAGTCCTGACATGGCTGAACACACACGTGTGTGGAAGGGCCATCCCCGTCGTAACTCGAGAATATACCCCAGGTTCCCGCCGCAACTCGAGAAAAACCATGAGACTTCCCCCTCGCCGCGAGATGAGGCCCGATTCCCCTGCACTGCGTGCAGAGCAATTCCGTGTTGGACATCACACATGAAAGGAGCCTTGATTTCCTTGATGGCACTCCAGAGAAACCCCAAGAACACTGTTTCAAGGCTAGAGGGATCCTGAGGTCACTGTAGCAACACGAAAGAGCTCCGTGGACCAAGAATCAACACGAGATGAGAAGTTAGTCCCTGGCTTCGACTCCTGAGGAATACCACCTTACCACAAGCACCTCAAGAGGAGGCTTCTCTCAGCTCTAGGTATGTGAGAGGGATCCTGAGTTTGCGGCCTCAAGTGGAATGGACACCGCGATGCCCTGACTCGAAATAAGGCCGGATATCCCTGCAGTGACTTGAATGCAGGCTCGTCTTGCATCTCCCAAGAAGAAAGGATGTCTGAATCCCCTGTGGAGACCACAGAGAAAGACCTAGTTCCCCACCTCATCGCGACCGGAGGCCTCACATCCTTTGAAAACTCCAGAGGTACGCGGAGATCAGTGCCTCCAAAGGAGACGATGCCTGACTCCTCGTGAAACTTGATAGGAGTCCCAGGATTCTTGTGGCACGTGGAAAGGGACCCTTGGTCTCCCGCCTCAGCTGGAGAGGCGTTCCAATTGCCCTGCCAAGCCTCGAGGAGAATCCCGAGTTGTCCCTCGCAACTAGGCAGGAGTCCTGACGTGGCTGAACAAACACGTGGGTGGAAGGGCCATCCCCGTCGTAACTCGAGAATATACCCCAGGTTCCCGCCGCAACTCGAGAAAAACCATGAGACTTCCCCCTCGATGCGAGATGAGGCCCGATTCCCCTGTACTGCGTGCAGAGCAATTCCGTCTTGCACATCACACATGAAAGGAGCCTTGATTTCCTTCATGGCACTCCAGAGAAACCCCAAGAACACTGTTTCAAGGCTAGAGGGATCCTGAGGTCACTGTAGCAACACGAAAGAGCTCCGTGGACCAAAAATCAACTCGAGATGAGAGGTTAGTCCCTGGCTTCGACTCCAGAGGAATACCACCTTACCACAAGCACCTCAAGAGGAGGCTTCTCTCAGCTCTAGGTATGTGAGAGGGACCCTGAGTTTGCGGCCTCAAGTGGAATGGACACCGCGATGCCCTGACTCGAAATAAGGCCGGATATCCCTGCAGTGACTTCAATGCAGGCTCGTCTTGCATCGCCCAGGACGAAAGGATGTCTGAATCCCCTGTGGAAAGCACAGAGAAAGACTTAGTTCCCCACCTCATCGCGACCGATAGCCTCACATCCTTTGAAAACTCCAGAGGTACGCGGAGATCAGTGCCTCCAAAGGAGACGATGCCTGACTCCTCGTGAAAATTGATAGGAGTCCCAGGATTCCTGTGGCACGTGGAAAGGGACCCTTGGTCTCCCGCCTCAGCTGGAGAGGCGTTCCAATTGCCTTGCCAAGCCTCGAGGAGAATCCCGAGTTGTGTCTCGCAACTAGGCAAGAGTCCTGACGTGGCTGAACAAACACGTGTGTGGAAGGGCCATCCCCGTCGTAACTCGAGTATATACCCCAGGTTCCCGCCGCAACTCGAGAAAAACCATGAGACTTCCCCCTCGCCGCGAGATGAGGCCCGATTCCCCTGCACTGCGTGCAGAGCAATTCTGTGTTGCACATCACACATGAAAGGAGCCTTGATTTCCTTGATGGCACTCCAGAGAAACCCCAAGAACACTGTTTCAAGGCTAGAGGGATCCTGAGGTCACTGCAGCAACACGAAAGAGCTCCGTGGGCCAAAAATCAACTCGAGATGAGAGGTTAGTCCCTGGCTTCGACTCCAGAGGAATACCACCTTACCAGAAGCACCTCAAGAGGAGGCTTCTCTCAGCTCTAGGTATGTGAGAGGGACCCTGAGTTTGCGGCCTCAAGTGGAATGGACACCGCGATGCCCTGACTCGAAATAAGGCCGGATAATCCTGCAGTGACTTCAATGAAGGGTCGTCTTGCATCTCCCAGGACGAAAGGATGTCTGAATCCCGTGTGGAGACCACAGAGAAAGACTTAGTTCCCCACCTCATCGCGACCGATAGCCTCACATCCTTTGAAAACTCCAGAGGTACGCGGAGATCAGTGCCTCCAAAGGAGACGATGCCTGACTCCTCGTGAAACTTTATAGGAGTCCCAGGATTCCTGTGGCACTTGGAAAGGGACACTTGGTCTCCCGCCTCAGCTGGAGAGGCGTCCCAATTGCCCTGCCAAGCCTCGAGGAGAATCCAGAGTTGTCCCTCGCAACTAGGCAGGAGTCCTGACGTCGCTGAAGAAACACGTGGGTGGAAGGGCCATCCCCATCGTAACTCGAGAATATACCCCAGGTTCCCGCCGCAACTCGAGAAAAACCATGAGACTTCCCCCTCGCCGCAAGATGAGGCCCGATTCCCCTGCACTGCGTGCAGAGCAATTCCGTGTTGCACATCACACATGAAAGGAGCCTTGATTTCCTTCATGGCACTCCAGAGAAACCCCAAGAACACTGTTTCAAGGCTAGAGGGATCCTGAGGTCACTGTAGCAACACGAAAGAGCTCCGTGGACCAAAAATCAACTCGAGATGAGAGGGTAGTCCCTGGCTTCGACTCCAGAGGAATTCCACCTTACCACAAGCACCTCAAGAGGAGGCTTCTCTCAGCTCTAGGTATGTGAGAGGGACCCTGAGTTTGCGGCCTCAAGTGGAATGGACACCGCGAAGCCCTGACTCGAAATAAGGCCGGATATCCCTGCAGTGACTGGAATGCAGGCTCGTCTTGCATCTCCCAAGACGAAAGGGTGTCTGAATTCCCTGTGGAGACCACAGAGAAAGACCTAGTTCCCCACCTCATCGCGACAGGAGGCCTCAAAATCTTTGAAAACTCCAGAGGTATGCGGAGATCAGTGCCTCCAAAGGAGACGATGCCTGACTCCTCGTGAAACTTGATAGGAGACCCAGGATTCCTGTGGCACGTGGAAAGGGACCCTTGGTCTCCCGTCTCAGCTGGAGAGGCGTCCCAATTGCCCTGCAAAGCCTCGAGGAGAATCCCGAGTTGTCCCTCGCAAGTAGGCAGGAGTCCTGACATGGCTGAACACACACGTGTGTGGAAGGGCCATCCCCGTCGTAACTCGAGAATATACCCCAGGTTCCCGCCGCAACTCGAGAAAAACCATGAGACTTCCCCCTCGCCGCGAGATGAGGCCCGATTCCCCTGCACTGCGTGCAGAGCAATTCCGTGTTGCACATCACACATGAAAGGAGCCTTGATTTCCTTGATGGCACTCCAGAGAAACCCCAAGAACACTGTTTCAAGGCTAGAGGGATCCTGAGGTCACTGTAGCAACACGAAAGAGCTCCGTGGACCAAGAATCAACACGAGATGAGAAGTTAGTCCCTGGCTTCGACTCCTGAGGAATACCACCTTACCACAAGCACCTCAAGAGGAGGCTTCTCTCAGCTCTAGGTATGTGAGAGGGATCCTGAGTTTGCGGCCTCAAGTGGAATGGACACCGCGATGCCCTGACTCGAAATAAGGCCGGATATCCCTGCAGTGACTTGAATGCAGGCTCGTCTTGCATCTCCCAAGAAGAAAGGATGTCTGAATCCGCTGTGGAGACCACAGAGAAAGACCTAGTTCCCCACCTCATCGCGACCGGAGGCCTCACATCCTTTGAAAACTCCAGAGGTACGCGGAGATCAGTGCCTCCAAAGGAGACGATGCCTGACTCCTCGTGAAACTTGATAGGAGTCCCAGGATTCTTGTGGCACGTGGAAAGGGACCCTTGGTCTCCCGCCTCAGCTGGAGAGGCGTTCCAATTGCCCTGCCAAGCCTCGAGGAGAATCCCGAGTTGTCCCTCGCAACTAGGCAGGAGTCCTGACGTGGCTGAACAAACACGTGGGTGGAAGGGCCATCCCCGTCGTAACTCGAGAATATACCCCAGGTTCCCGCCGCAACTCGAGAAAAACCATGAGACTTCCCCCTCGATGCGAGATGAGGCCCGATTCCCCTGTACTGCGTGCAGAGCAATTCCGTCTTGCACATCACACATGAAAGGAGCCTTGATTTCCTTCATGGCACTCCAGAGAAACCCCAAGAACACTGTTTCAAGGCTAGAGGGATCCTGAGGTCACTGTAGCAACACGAAAGAGCTCCGTGGACCAAAAATCAACTCGAGATGAGAGGTTAGTCCCTGGCTTCGACTCCAGAGGAATACCACCTTACCACAAGCACCTCAAGAGGAGGCTTCTCTCAGCTCTAGGTATGTGAGAGGGACCCTGAGTTTGCGGCCTCAAGTGGAATGGACACCGCGATGCCCTGACTCGAAATAAGGCCGGATATCCCTGCAGTGACTTCAATGCAGGCTCGTCTTGCATCTCCCAGGACGAAAGGATGTCTGAATCCCCTGTGGAAAGCACAGAGAAAGACTTAGTTCCCCACCTCATCGCGACCGATAGCCTCACATCCTTTGAAAACTCCAGAGGTACGCGGAGATCAGTGCCTCCAAAGGAGACGATGCCTGAGTCCTCGTGAAACTTGATAGGAGTCCCAGGATTCCTGTGGCACGTGGAAAGGGACCCTTGGTCTCCCGCCTCAGCTGGAGAGGCGTTCCAATTGCCTTGCCAAGCCTCGAGGAGAATCCCGAGTTGTGTCTCGCAACTAGGCAAGAGTCCTGACGTGGCTGAACAAACACGTGTGTGGAAGGGCCATCCCCGTCGTAACTCGAGTATATACCCCAGGTTCCCGCCGCAACTCGAGAAAAACCATGAGACTTCCCCCTCGCCGCGAGATGAGGCCCGATTCCCCTGCACTGCGTGCAGAGCAATTTTGTGTTGCACATCACACATGAAAGGAGCCTTGATTTCCTTGATGGCACTCCAGAGAAACCCCAAGAACACTGTTTCAAGGCTAGAGGGATCCTGAGGTCACTGCAGCAACACGAAAGAGGTCCGTGGGCCAAAAATCAACTCGAGATGAGAGGTTAGTCCCTGGCTTCGACTCCAGAGGAATACCACCTTACCAGAAGCACCTCAAGAGGAGGCTTCTCTCAGCTCTAGGTATGTGAGAGGGACCCTGAGTTTGCGGCCTCAAGTGGAATGGACACCGCGATGCCCTGACTCGAAATAAGGCCGGATAACCCTGCAGTGACTTCAATGCAGGCTCGTCTTGCATCTCCCAGGACGAAAGGATGTCTGAATCCCGTGTGGAGACCACAGAGAAAGACTTAGTTCCCCACCTCATCGCGACCGATAGCCTCACATCCTTTGAAAACTCCAGAGGTACGCGGAGATCAGTGCCTCCAAAGGAGACGATGCCTGACTCCTCGTGAAACTTTATAGGAGTCCCAGGATTCCTGTGGCACTTGGAAAGGGACCCTTGGTCTCCCGCCTCAGCTGGAGAGGCGTCCCAATTGCCCTGCCAAGCCTCGAGGAGAATCCCGAGTTGTCCCTCGCAACTAGGCAGGAGTCCTGACATGGCTGAACAAACACGTGGGTGGAAGGGCCATCCCCGTCGTAACTCGAGAATATACCCCAGGTTCCCGCCGCAACTCGAGAAAAACCATGAGACTTCCCCCTCGCCGCAAGATGAGGCCCGATTCCCCTGCACTGCGTGCAGAGCAATTCCGTGTTGCACATCACACATGAAAGGAGCCTTGATTTCCTTGATGGCACTCCAGAGAAACCCCAAGAACACTGTTTCAAGGTTAGAGGGATCCTGAGGTCACTGTAGCAACACGGAAGAGCTCCGTGGGCCAAAAATCAACTCGAGATGAGAGGTTAGTCCCTGGCTTCGACTCCAGAGGAATACCACCTTACCACAAGCAGCTCAAGAGGAGGCTTCTCTCAGCTCTAGGTATGTGAGAGGGACCCTGAGTTTGCGGCCTCAAGTGGAATGGACACCGCGATGCCCTGACGCGAAATAAGGCTGGATATCCCTGCAGTGACTTGAATGCAGGCTCGTCTTGCATCTCCCAAGATGAAAGGATGTCTGAATCCCCTGTGGAGACCACAGAGAAAGACCTAGTTCCCCACGTCATCGCGACCGCAGGCCTCACATCCTTTGAAAACTCCAGAGGTACGCGGAGATCAGTGCCTCCAAAGGAGACGATGCTTGACTCCTCGTGAAACTTGATAGGAGTCCCAGGATTCCTGTGGCACGTGGAAAGGGACCCTTGGTCTCCCGCCTCAGCTGGAGAGGCGTCCCAATTGCCTTGCCAAGCCTCGAGGAGAATCCCGAGTTGTGTCTCGCAACTAGGGAAGAGTCCTGACGTGGCTGAACAAACACGTGTGTGGAAGGGCCATCCCCGTCGGAACTCGAGAATATACCCCAGGTTCCCGCCGCAACTCGAGAAAAACCATGAGACTTCCCCCTCGCCGCGAGATGAGGCCCGATTCCCCTGCACTGCGTGCAGAGCAATTCTGTGTTGCACATCACACATGAAAGGAGCCTTGATTTCTTTCATGGCACTCCAGAGAAACCCCAAGAACACTGTTTCAAGGCTAGAGGGATCCTGAGGTCACTGTAGCAACACGAGAGAACTCTGTGGACCAAAAATCAACTCGAGATGAGAGGTTAGTCCCTGGCTTCGACTCCAGAGGAATACCACCTTACCAGAAGCACCTCAAGTGGAGGCTTCTCTCAGCTCTAGGTATGTGAGAGGGATCCTGAGTTTGCGGCCTCAAGTGGAATGGACACCGCGATGCCCTGACTCGAAATAAGGCCGGATATCCCTGCAGTGACTTGAATGCAGGCTCGTCTTGCATCTCCCAAGATGAAAGGATGTCTGAATCCCCTGTGGAGACCACAGAGAAAGACCTAGTTCCCCACCTCATCGCGACCGGAGGCCTCACATCCTTTGAAAACTCCAGAGGTACGCGGAGATCAGTGCCTCCAAAGGAGACGATGCCTGACTCCTCGTGAAACTTGATAGGAGTCCCAGGATTCCTGTGGCACTTTTAAAGGGACCCTTGGTCTACCGCCTCAGCTGGAGAAGCGTTCCAATTGCCCTGCCAAGCCTCGAGAAGAATCCCGAGTTGTCCCTCGCAACTAGGCACGAGTCCTGACGTGGCTGAACAAACACGTGTGTGGAAGGGCCATCCCCGTCGTAACTCGAGAATATACCCCAGGTTCCCGCCGCAACTCGAGAAAAACCATGAGACTTCCCCCTCGATGCGAGATGAGGCCCGATTCCCCTGTACTGCGTGCAGAGCAATTCCGTCTTGCACATCACACATGAAAGGAGCCTTGATTTCCTTCATGGCACTCCAGAGAAACCCCAAGAACACTGTTTCAAGGATAGAGGGATCCTGAGGTCACTGTAGCAACACGAAAGAACTCTGTGGACCAAAAATCAACTCGAAAAGAGAGGTTAGTCCCTGGCTTCGACTCCAGAGGAATACCACCTTACCACAAGCACCTCAAGAGGAGGCTTCTCTCAGCTCTAGGTATGTGAGAGGGACCCTGATTTTGCGGCCTCAAGTGGAATGGACACCGTGATGCCCTGACTCGAAATAAGGCCGGATATCCCTGCAGTGACTTGAATGCAGGCTCGTGTTGCATCTCCCAAGATGAAAGGATGTCTGAATCCCCTGTGGAGACCACAGAGAAAGACCTAGTTCCCCACCTCATCGCGACCGGAGGCCTCACATCCTTTGAAAACTCCAGAGGTACGCGGAGATCAGTGCCTCCAAAGGAGACGATGCCTGAGTCCTCGTGAAACTTGATAGGAGTCCCAGGATTCCTGTGGCACGTGGAAAGGGACCCTTGGTCTCCCGCCTCAGCTGGAGAGGCGTCCCAATTGCCTTGTCAAGCCTCGAGGAGAATCCCGAGTTGTGTCTCGCAACTAGGCAAGAGTCCTGACGTGGCTGAACAAACACGTGTGTGGAAGGGCCATCCCCGTCGTAACTCGAGAATATACCCCAGGTTCCCGCCGCAACTCGAGAAAAACCATGAGACTTCCCCCTCGCCGCGAGATGAGGCCCGATTCCCCTGCACTGCGTGTAGAGCAATTCTGTGTTGCACATCACACATGAAAGGAGCCTTGATTTCCTTCATGGCACTCCAGAGAAACCCCAAGAACACTGTTTCAAGGCTAGAGGGATCCTGAGGTCACTGTAGCAACACGAAAGAGCTCCGTGGACCAAAAATCAACTCGAGATGAGAGGGTAATCCCTGGCTTCGACTCCAGAGGAATACCACCTTACCACAAGCACCTCAAGAGGAGGCTTCTCTCAGCTCTAGGTATGTGAGAGGGACCCTGAGTTTGCGGCCTCAAGTGGAATGGACACCGGGAAGCCCTGACTCGAAATAAGGCCGGATATCCCTGCAGTGACTGGAATGCAGGCTCGTCTTGCATCTCCCAAGACGAAAGGGTGTCTGAATTCCCTGTGGAGACCACAGAGAAAGACCTAGTTCCCCACCTCATCGCGACAGGAGGCCTCAAAATCTTTGAAAACTCCAGAGGTATGCGGAGATCAGTGCCTCCAAAGGAGACGATGCCTGACTCCTCGTGAAACTTGATAGGAGACCCAGGATTCCTGTGGCACGTGGAAAGGGACCCTTGGTCTCCCGTCTCAGCTGGAGAGGCGTCCCAATTGCCCTGCAAAGCCTCGAGGAGAATCCCGAGTTGTCCCTCGCAAGTAGGCAGGAGTCCTGACATGGCTGAACACACACGTGTGTGGAAGGGCCATCCCCGTCGTAACTCGAGAATATACCCCAGGTTCCCGCCGCAACTCGAGAAAAACCATGAGACTTCCCCCTCGCCGCGAGATGAGGCCCGATTCCCCTGCACTGCGTGCAGAGCAATTCCGTGTTGGACATCACACATGAAAGGAGCCTTGATTTCCTTGATGGCACTCCAGAGAAATCCCAAGAACACTGTTTCAAGGCTAGAGGGATCCTGAGGTCACTGTAGCAACACGAAAGAGCTCCGTGGACCAAGAATCAACACAAGATGAGAAGTTAGTCCCTGGCTTCGACTCCTGAGGAATACCACCTTACCACAAGCACCTCAAGAGGAGGCTTCTCTCAGCTCTAGGTATGTGAGAGGGATCCTGAGTTTGCGGCCTCAAGTGGAATGGACACCGCGATGCCCTGACTCGAAATAAGGCCAGATATCCCTGCAGTGACTTGAATGCAGGCTCGTCTTGCATCTCCCAAGAAGAAAGGATGTCTGAATCCCCTGTGGAGACCACAGAGAAAGACCTAGTTCCCCACCTCATCGCGACCGGAGGCCTCACATCCTTTGAAAACTCCAGAGGTACGCGGAGATCAGTGCCTCCAAAGGAGACGATGCCTGACTCCTCGTGAAACTTGATAGGAGTCCCAGGATTCTTGTGGCACGTGGAAAGGGACCCTTGGTCTCCCGCCTCAGCTGGAGAGGCGTTCCAATTGCCCTGCCAAGCCTCGAGGAGAATCCCGAGTTGTCCCTCGCAACTAGGCAGGAGTCCTGACGTGGCTGAACAAACACGTGGGTGGAAGGGCCATCCCCGTCGTAACTCGAGAATATACCCCAGGTTCCCGCCGCAACTCGAGAAAAACCATGAGACTTCCCCCTCGATGCGAGATGAGGCCCGATTCCCCTGTACTGCGTGCAGAGCAATTCCGTCTTGCACATCACACATGAAAGGAGCCTTGATTTCCTTCATGGCACTCCAGAGAAACCCCAAGAACACTGTTTCAAGGCTAGAGGGATCCTGAGGTCACTGTAGCAACACGAAAGAGCTCCGTGGACCAAAAATCAACTCGAGATGAGAGGTTAGTCCCTGGCTTCGACTCCAGAGGAATACCACCTTACCACAAGCACCTCAAGAGGAGGCTTCTCTCAGCTCTAGGTATGTGAGAGGGACCCTGAGTTTGCGGCCTCAAGTGGAATGGACACCGCGATGCCCTGACTCGAAATAAGGCCGGATATCCCTGCAGTGACTTCAATGCAGGCTCGTCTTGCATCTCCCAGGACGAAAGGATGTCTGAATCCCCTGTGGAAAGCACAGAGAAAGACTTAGTTCCCCACCTCATCGCGACCGATAGCCTCACATCCTTTGAAAACTCCAGAGGTACGCGGAGATCAGTGCCTCCAAAGGAGACGATGCCTGACTCCTCGTGAAAATTGATAGGAGTCCCAGGATTCCTGTGGCACGTGGAAAGGGACCCTTGGTCTCCCGCCTCAGCTGGAGAGGCGTTCCAATTGCCTTGCCAAGCCTCGAGGAGAATCCCGAGTTGTGTCTCGCAACTAGGCAAGAGTCCTGACGTGGCTGAACAAACACGTGTGTGGAAGGGCCATCCCCGTCGTAACTCGAGAATATACCCCAGGTTCCCGCCGCAACTCGAGAAAAACCATGAGACTTCCCCCTCGCCGCGAGATGAGGCCCGATTCCCCTGCACTGCGTGCAGAGCAATTCTGTGTTGCACATCACACATGAAAGGAGCCTTGATTTCCTTGATGGCACTCCAGAGAAACCCCAAGAACACTGTTTCAAGGCTAGAGGGATCCTGAGGTCACTGTAGCAACACGAAAGAGCTCCGTGGGCCAAAAATCAACTCGAGATGAGAGGTTAGTCCCTGGCTTCGACTCCAGAGGAATACCACCTTACCAGAAGCACCTCAAGAGGAGGCTTCTCTCAGCTCTAGGTATGTGAGAGGGACCCTGAGTTTGCGGCCTCAAGTGGAATGGACACCGCGATGCCCTGACTCGAAATAAGGCCGGATAACCCTGCAGTGACTTCAATGCAGGCTCGTCTTGCATCTCCCAGGACGAAAGGATGTCTGAATCCCGTGTGGAAAGCACAGAGAAAGACTTAGTTCCCCACCTCATCGCGACCGATAGCCTCATATCCTTTGAAAACTCCAGAGGTACGCGGAGATCAGTGCCTCCAAAGGAGACGATGCCTGACTCCTCGTGAAACTTTATAGGAGTCCCAGGATTCCTGTGGCACTTGGAAAGGGACACTTGGTCTCCCGCCTCAGCTGGAGAGGCGTCCCAATTGCCCTGCAAAGCCTCGAGGAGAATCCCGAGTTGTCCCTCGCAACTAGGCAGGAGTCCTGACGTGGCTGAACAAACACGTGGGTGGAAGGGCCATCCCCGTCGTAACTCGAGAATATACCCCAGGTTCCCGCCGCAACTCGAGAAAAACCATGAGACTTCCCCCTCGATGCGAGATGAGGCCCGATTCCCCTGTACTGCGTGCAGAGCAATTCTGTCTTGCACATCACACATGAAAGGAGCCTTGATTTCCTTGATGGCACTCCAGAGAAACCCCAAGAACACTGCTTCAAGGCTAGAGGGATCCTGAGGTCACTGTAGCAACACGAAAGAACTCTGTGGACCAAAAATCAACTCGAAAAGGGAGGTTAGTCCCTGGATTCGTCTCCAGAGGAATACCACCTTACCACAAGCACCTCAAGAGGAGGCTTCTCTCAGCTCTAGGTATGTGAGAGGGACCCTGAGTTTGCGGCCTCAAGTGGAATGGACACCGCGATGCCCTGACTCGAAATAAGGCCGGATATCCCTGCAATGACTTCAATGCAGGCTCGTCTTGCATCTCCCAGGATGAAAGGATGTCTGAATCCCCTGTGGAAAGCACAGAGAAAGACTTAGTTCCCCACCTCATCGCGACCGATAGCCTCACATCCTTTGAAAACTCCAGAGGTACGCGGAGATCAGTGCCTCCAAAGGAGACGATGCCTGACTCCTCGTGAAACTTGATAGGAGTCCCAGGATTCCTGTGGCACTTGGAAAGGGACACTTGGTCTCCCGCCTCAGCTGGAGAGGCGTCCCAATTGCCCTGCCAAGCCTCGAGGAGAATCCAGAGTTGTCCCTCGCAACTAGGCAGGAGTCCTGACGTTGCTGAAGGAACACGTGGGTGGAAGGGCCATCCCCGTCGTAACTCGAGAATATACCCCAGGTTCCCGCCGCAACTCGAGAAAAACCATGAGACTTCCCCCTCGCCGCGAGATGAGGCACGATTCCCCTGCACTGCGTGCAGAGCAATTCCGTGTTGCACATCACACATGAAAGGAGCCTTGATTTCCTTGATGGCACTCCAGAGAAACCCCAAGAACACTGTTTCAAGGCTAGAGGGATCCTGAGGTCACTGTAGCAACACGAAAGAGCTCCGTGGACCAAAAATCAACTCGAGATGAGAGGTTAGTCCCTGGCTTCGACTCCAGAGGAATACCACCTTACCACAAGCACCTCAAGAGGAGGCTTCTCTCAGCTCTAGGTATGTGAGAGGGACCCTGAGTTTGCGGCCTCAAGTGGAATGGACACCGCGATGCCCTGACGCGAAATAAGGCTGGATATCCCTGCAGTGACTTGAATGCAGGCTCGTCTTGCATCTCCCAAGATGAAAGGATGTCTGAATCCCCTGTGGAGACCACAGAGAAAGACCTAGTTCCCCACCTCATCGCGACCGATAGCCTCACATCCTTTGAAAACTCCAGAGGTACGCGGAGATCAGTGCCTTCAAAGGAGACGATGCCTGACTCCTCGTGAAACTTGATAGGAGACCCAGGATTCTTGTGGCACGTGGAAAGGGACCCTTGGTCTCCCGCCTCAGCTGGAGAGGCGTTCCAATTGCCCTGCCAAGCCTCGAGGAGAATCCCGAGTTGTGTCTCGCAACTAGGCAAGAGTCCTGACGTGGCTGAACAAACACGTGGGTGTAAGGGCCATCCCCGTCGTAACTCGAGAATATACCCCAGGTTCCCGCCGCAACTCGAGAAAAACCATGAGACTTCCCCCTCGATGCGAGATGAGGCCCAATTCCCCTGTACTGCGTGCAGAGCTATTCCGTCTTGCACATCACACATGAAAGGAGCCTTGATTTCCTTGATGGCACTCCAGAGAAACCCCAAGAACACTGTTTCAAGGATAGAGGGATCCTGAGGTCACTGTAGCAACATGAAAGAACTCTGTGGACCAAAAATCAACTCGAAAAGAGAGGTTAGTCCCTGGATTCGTCTCCAGAGGAATACCACCTTACCACAAGCACCTCAAGAGGAGGCTTCTCTCAGCTCTAGGTATGTGAGAGGGACCCTGAGTTTGCGGCCTCAAGTGGAATGGACACCGCGATGCCCTGACTCGAAATAAGGCCGGATATCCCTGCAGTGACTGGAATGCAGGCTCGTCTTGCATCTCCCAAGACGAAAGGGTGTCTGAATCCCCTGTGGAGACCACAGAGAAAGACCTAGTTCCCCACCTCATTGCGACAGGAGGCCTCAAAATCTTTGAAAACTCCAGAGGTATGCGGAGATCAGTGCCTCCAAAGGAGACGATGCCTGACTCCTCGTGAAACTTGATAGGAGTCCCAGGATTCCTGTGGCACGTGGAAAGGGACACTTGGTCTCCCGCCTCAGCTGGAGAGGCGTCCCAATTGCCCTGCAAAGCCTCAAGGAGAATCCCGAGTTGTCCCTCGCAACTAGGCAGGAGTCCTGACATGGCTGAACACACACGTGTGTGGAAGGGCCATCCCCGTCGTAACTCGAGAATATACCCCAGGTTCCCGCCGCAACTCGAGAAAAACCATGAGACTTCCCCCTCGCCGCGAGATGAGGCCCGATTCCCCTGCACTGCGTGCAGAGCAATTCCGTGTTGCACATCACACATGAAAGGAGCCTTGATTTCCTTGATGGCACTCCAGAGAAACCCCAAGAACACTGTTTCAAGGATAGAGGGATCCTGAGGTCACTGTAGCAACACGAAAGAGCTCCGTGGACCAAGAATCAACACGAGATGAGAGGTTAGTCCCTGGCTTCGACTCCTGAGGAATACCACCTTACCACAAGCACCTCAAGAGGAGGCTTCTCTCAGCTCTAGGTATGTGAGAGGGATCCTGAGTTTGCGGCCTCAAGTGGAATGGACACCGCGATGCCCTGACTCGAAATAAGGCCGGATATCCCTGCAGTGACTTGAATGCAGGCTCGTCTTGCATCTCCCAAGAAGAAAGGATGTCTGAATCCCCTGTGGAGACCACAGAGAAACACCTAGTTCCCCACCTCATCGCGACCGGAGGCCTCACATCCTTTGAAAACTCCAGAGGTACGCGGAGATCAGTGCCTCCAAAGGAGACGATGCCTGACTCCTCGTGAAACTTGATAGGAGTCCCAGGATTCTTGTGGCACGTGGAAAGGGACCCTTGGTCTCGCGCTTCAGCTCGAGAGGCGTTCCAATTGCCCTGCCAAGCCTCGAGGAGAATCCAGAGTTGTCCCGCGCAACTAGGCAGGAGTCCTGACGTGGCTGAACAAACACGTGGGTGGAAGGGCCATCCCCGTCGTAACTCGAGAATATACCCCAGGTTCCCGCCGCAACTCGAGAAAAACCATGAGACTTCCCCCTCGATGCGAGATGAGGCCCGATTCCCCTGTACTGCGTGCAGAGCAATTCCGTCTTGCACATCACACATGAAAGGAACCTTGATTTCCTTGATGGCACTCCAGAGAAACCCCAAGAACACTGCTTCAAGGCTAGAGGGATCCTGAGGTCACTGTAGCAACACGAAAGAACTCTGTGGACCAAAAATCAACTCGAAAAGGAAGGTTAGTCCCTGGATTCGTCTCCAGAGGAATACCACCTTACCACAAGCACCTCAAGAGGAGGCTTCTCTCAGCTCTAGGTATGTGAGAGGGACCCTGAGTTTGCGGCCTCAAGTGGAATGGACACCGCGATGCCCTGACTCGAAATAAGGCCGGATATCCCTGCAGTGACTTCAATGCAGGCTCGTCTTGCATCTCCCAGGACGAAAGGATGTCTGAATCCCCTGTGGAAAGCACAGAGAAAGACTTAGTTCCCCACCTCATCGCGACCGATAGCCTCACATCCTTTGAAAACTCCAGAGGTACGCGGAGATCAGTGCCTCCAAAGGAGACGATGCCTGACTCCTCGTGAAACTTGATAGGAGTCCCAGGATTCCTGTGGCACTTGGAAAGGGACACTTGGTCTCCCGCCTCAGCTGGAGAGGCGTCCCAATTGCCCTGCCAAGCCTCGAGGAGAATCCAGAGTTGTCCCTCGCAACTAGGCAGGAGTCCTGACGTTGCTGAAGAAACACGTGGGTGGAAGGGCCATCCTCGTCGTAACTCGAGAATATACCCCAGGTTCCCGCCGCAACTCGAGAAAAACCATGAGACTTCCCCCTCGCCGCGAGATGAGGCACGATTCCCCTGCACTGCGTGCAGAGCAATTCCGTGTTGCACATCACACATGAAAGGAGCCTTGATTTCCTTGATGGCACTCCAGAGAAACCCCAAGAACACTGTTTCAAGGCTAGAGGGATCCTGAGGTCACTGTAGCAACACGAAAGAGCTCCGTGGGCCAAAAATCAACTCGAGATGAGAGGTTAGTCCCTGGCTTCGACTCCAGAGGAATACCACCTTACCACAAGCACCTCAAGAGGAGGCTTCTCTCAGCTCTAGGTATGTGAGAGGGACCCTGAGTTTGCGGCCTCAAGTGGAATGGACACCGCGATGCCCTGACGCGAAATAAGGCTGGATATCCCTGCAGTGACTTGAATGCAGGCTCGTCTTGCATCTCCCAAGATGAAAGGATGTCTGAATCCCCTGTGGAGACCACAGAGAAAGACCTAGTTCCCCACCTCATCGCGACCGGAGGCCTCACATCCTTTGAAAACTCCAGAGGTACGCGGAGATCAGTGCCTTCAAAGGAGACGATGCCTGACTCCTGGTGAAACTTGATAGGAGACCCAGGATTCTTGTGGCACGTGGAAAGGGACCCTTGGTCTCCCGCCTCAGCTGGAGAGGCGTTCCAATTGCCCTGCCAAGCCTCGAGGAGAATCCCGAGTTGTCCCTCGCAACTAGGCAGGAGTCCTGACGTGGGTGAACAAACACGTGGGTGTAAGGGCCATCCCCGTCGTAACTCGAGAATATACCCCAGGTTCCCGCCGCAACTCGAGAAAAACCATGAGACTTCCCCCTCGATGCGAGATGAGGCCCAATTTCCCTGTACTGCGTGCAGAGCTATTCCGTCTTGCACATCACACATGAAAGGAGCCTTGATTTCCTTGATGGCACTCCAGAGAAACCCCAAAAACACTGTTTCAAGGATAGAGGGATCCTGAGGTCACTGTAGCAACATGAAAGAACTCTGTGGACCAAAAATCAACTCGAAAAGAGAGGTTAGTCCCTGGATTCGTCTCCAGAGGAATACCACCTTACCACAAGCACCTCAAGAGGAGGCTTCTCTCAGCTCTAGGTATGTGAGAGGGACCCTGAGTTTGCGGCCTCAAGTGGAATGGACACCGCGATGCCCTGACTCGAAATAAGGCCGGATATCCCTGCAGTGACTGGAATGCAGGCTCGTCTTGCATCTCCCAAGACGAAAGGGTGTCTGAATCCCCTGTGGAGACCACAGAGAAAGACCTAGTTCCCCACCTCATCGCGACAGGAGGCCTCAAAATCTTTGAAAACTCCAGAGGTATGCGGAGATCAGTGCCTCCAAAGGAGACGATGCCTGACTCCTCGTGAAACTTGATAGGAGACCCAGGATTCCTGTGGCACGTGGAAAGGGACCCTTGGTCTCCCGCCTCAGCTGGAGAGGCGTCCCAATTGCCCAGCAAAGCCTCTAGGAGAATCCAGAGTTGTCCCTCGCAACTAGGCAGGAGTCCTGACATGGCTGAACACACACGTGGGTGTAAGGGCCATCCCCGTCGTAACTCGAGAATATACCCCAGGTTCCCGCCGCAACTCGAGAAAAACCATGAGACTTCCCCCTCGCCGCGAGATGAGGCCCGATTCCCCTGCACTGCGTGCAGAGCAATTCCGTGTTGCACATCACACATGAAAGGAGCCTTGATTTCCTTGATGGCACTCCAGAGAAACCCCAAGAACACTGTTTCAAGGATAGAGGGATCCTGAGGTCACTGTAGCAACACGAAAGAGCTCCGTGGACCAAGAATCAACACGAGATGAGAGGTTAGTCCCTGGCTTCGACTCCTGAGGAATACCACCTTACCACAAGCACCTCAAGAGGAGGCTTCTCTCAGCTCTAGGTATGTGAGAGGGATCCTGAGTTTGCGGCCTCAAGTGGAATGGACACCGCGATGCCCTGACTCGAAATAAGGCCGGATATCCCTGCAGTGACTTGAATGCAGGCTCGTCTTGCATCTCCCAAGAAGAAAGGATGTCTGAATCCCCTGTGGAGACCACAGAGAAACACCTAGTTCCCCACCTCATCGCGACCGGAGGCCTCACATCCTTTGAAAACTCCAGAGGTACGCGGAGATCAGTGCCTCCAAAGGAGACGGTGCCTGACTCCTCGTGAAACTTGATAGGAGTCCCAGGATTCTTGTGGCACGTGGAAAGGGACCCTTGGTCTCCCGCCTCAGCTGGAGAGGCGTTCCAATTGCCCTGCCAAGCCTCGAGGAGAATCCCGAGTTGTCCCTCGCAACTAGGCAGGAGTCCTGACGTGGCTGAACAAACACGTGGGTGGAAGGGCCATCCCCGTCGTAACTCGAGAATATACCCCAGGTTCCCGCCGCAACTCGAGAAAAACCATGAGACTTCCCCCTCGATGCGAGATGAGGCCCGATTCCCCTGTACTGCGTGCAGAGCAATTCCGTCTTGCACATCACACATGAAAGGAGCCTTGATTTCCTTGATGGCACTCCAGAGAAACCCCAAGAACACTGCTTCAAGGCTAGAGGGATCCTGAGGTCACTGTAGCAACACGAAAGAACTCTGTGGACCAAAAATCAACTAGAAAAGGGAGGTTAGTCCCTGGATTCGTCTCCAGGGGAATACCACCTTACCACAAGCACCTCAAGAGGAGGCTTCTCTCAGCTCTAGGTATGTGAGAGGGACCCTGAGTTTGCGGCCTCAAGTGGAATGGACACCGCGATGCCCTGACTCGAAATAAGGCCGGATATCCCTGCAGTGACTTCAATGCAGGCTCGTCTTGCATCTCCCAGGACGAAAGGATGTCTGAATCCCCTGTGGAAAGCACAGAGAAAGACTTAGTTCCCCACCTCATCGCGACCGATAGCCTCACATCCTTTGAAAAGTCCAGAGGTACGCGGAGATCAGTGCCTCCAAAGGAGACGATGCCTGACTCCTCGTGAAACTTGATAGGAGTCCCAGGCTTCCTGTGGCACTTGGAAAGGGACCCTTGGTCTCCCGCCTCAGCTGGAGAGGCGTCCCAATTGCCCTGCCAAGCCTCGAGGAGAATCCAGAGTTGTCCCTCGCAACTAGGCAGGAGTCCTGACGTCGCTGAAGAAACACATGGGTGGAAGGGCCATGCCCGTCGTAACTCGAGAATATACCCCAGGTTCCCGCCGCAACTCGAGAAAAACCATGAGACTTCCCCCTCGCCGCGAGATGAGGCCCGATTCCCCTGCACTGCGTGCAGAGCAATTCCGTGTTGCACATCACACATGAAAGGAGCCTTGATTTCCTTGATGGCACTCCAGAGAAACCCCAAGAACACTGTTTCAAGGCTAGAGGGATCCTGAGGTCACTGTAGCAACACGAAAGAGCTCCGTGGGCCAAAAATCAACTCGAGATGAGAGTTTAGTCCCTGGCTTCGACTCCTGAGGTATACCACCTTACCACAAGCACCTCAAGAGGAGGCTTCTCTCAGCTTTAGGTATGTGAGAGGGTCCCTGAGTTTGCGGCCTCAAGTGGAATGGACACCGCGATGCCCTGACGTGAAATAAGGCTGGATATCCTTGCAGTGACTTGAATGCAGGCTCGTCTTGCATCTCCCAAGACGAAAGGGTCTCTGAATCCCCTGTGGAGACCACAGAGAAAGACCTAGTTCCCCACCTCATCGCGACCGGAGGCCTCACATCCTTTGAAAACTCCAGAAGTATGCGGAGATCAGTGCCTCCAAAGGAGAGGATGCCTGACTCCTCGTGAAACCTGATAGGAGACCCAGGATTCCTGTGGCACGTGGAAAGGGACCCTTGGTCTCCCGTCTCAGCTGGAGAGGAGTCCCAATTGTCCTGCAAAGCCTCGAGGAGAATCCCGAGTTGTCCCTCGCAACTAGGCAGGAGTCCTGACATGGCTGAACACACACGTGTGTGGAAGGGCCATCCCCGTCGTAACTCGAGAATATACCCCAGGTTCCCGCGGCAACACGAGAAAAACCATGAGACTTCCCCCTCGCCGCGAGATGAGGCCCGATTCCCCTGCACTGCGTGCAGAGCAATTCCGTGTTGCACATCACACATGAAAGGAGCCTTGATTTCCTTGATGGCACTCCAGAGAAACCCCAAGAACACTGTTTCAAGGCTAGAGGGATCCTGAGGTCACTGAAGCAACACGAAAGAGTTCCGTGGACCAAGAATCAACACGAGATGAGAGGTTAGTCCCTGGCTTCGACTCCTGAGGAATACCACCTTACAACAAGCACCTCAAGAGAAGGCTTCTCTCAGCTCTAGGTATGTGAGAGGGATCCTGAGTTTGCGGCCACAAGTGGATTGGACACCGCAATGCCCTGACTCGAAATAAGGCCGGATATCCCTGCAGTGACTTGAATGCAGGCTCGTCTTGAATCTCCCAAGAAGAAAGGATGTCTGAATCCCCTGTGGAGACCACAGAGAAACACCTAGTTCCCCACCTCATCGCGACCGGAGGCCTCACATCCTTTGAAAACTCCAGAGGTACGCGGAGATCAGTGCCTCCAAAGGAGACGATGCCTGACTCCTCGTGAAATTTGATAGGAGTCCCAGGATTCTTGTGGCACGTGGAAAGGGACCCTTGGTCTCCCGCCTCAGCTGGAGAGGCGTTCCAATTGCCCTGCCAAGCCTCGAGGAGAATCCCGAGTTGTGTCTCGCAACTAGGCTGGAGTCCTGACGTGGCTGAACAAACACGTGGGTGGAAGGGCCATCCCCGTCGTAACTCGAGAATATACCCCAGGTTCCCGCCGCAACTCGAGAAAAACCATGAGACTTCCCCCTCGATGCGAGATGAGGCCCGATTCCCCTGTACTGCGTGCAGAGCAATTCCGTCTTGCACATCACACATGAAAGGAACCTTGATTTCCTTGATGGCACTCCAGAGAAACCCCAAGAACACTGTTTCAAGGATAGAGGGATCCTGAGGTCACTGTAGCAACACGAAAGAACACTGTGGACCAAAAATCAACTCGAAAAGAGAGGTTAGTCCCTGGATTCGTCTCCAGAGGAATACCACCTTACCACAAGCACCTCAAGAGGAGGCTTCTCTCAGCTCTAGGTATGTGAGAGGGACCCTGAGTTTGCGGCCTCAAGTGGAATGGACACCGCGATGCCCTGACTCGAAATAAGGCCGGATATCCCTGCAGTGACTTCAATGCAGGCTCGTCTTGCATCTCCCAGGACGAAAGGATGTCTGAATCCCCTGTGGAAAGCACAGAGAAAGACTTAGTTCCCCACCTCATCGCGACCGATAGCCTCACATCCTTTGAAAACTCCAGAGGTACGCGGAGATCAGTGCCTCCAAAGGAGACGATGCCTGACTCCTCGTGAAACTTGATAGAAGTCCCAGGATTCCTGTGGCACTTGGAAAGGGACACTTGGTCTCCCGCCTCAGCTGGAGAGGCGTCCCAATTGCCCTGCAAAGCCTCGAGGAGAATCCCGAGTTGTCCCTCGCAACTAGGCAGGAGTCCTGACTTCGCTGAAGAAACACGTGGGTGGAAGGGCCATCCCCGTCGTAACTCGAGAATATACCCCAGGTTCCCGCCGCAACTCGAGAAAAACCATGAGACTTCCCCCTCGCCGCGAGATGAGGCCCGATTCCCCTGCACTGCGTGCAGAGCAATTCTGTGTTGCACATCACACATGAAAGGAGCCTTGATTTCCTTGATGGCACTCCAGAGAAACCCCAAGAACACTGTTTCAAGGCTAGAGGGATCCTGAGGTCACTGTAGCAACACGAAAGAGCTCCGTGGGCCAAAAATCAACTCGAGATGAGAGGTTAGTCCCTGGCTTCGACTCCTGAGGAATACCACCTTACCACAAGCACCTCAAGAGGAGGCTTCTCTCAGCTCTAGGTATGTGAGAGGGACCCTGAGTTTGCGGCCTCAAGTGGAATGGACACCGCGATGCCCTGACGCGAAATAAGGCTGGATATCCCTGCAGTGACTTGAATGCAGGCTCGTCTTGCATCTCCCAAGATGAAAGGATGTCTGAATCCCCTGTGGAGACCACAGAGAAAGACCTAGTTCCCCACCTCATCGCGACCGGAGGCCTCACATCCTTTGAAAACTCCAGAGGTACGCGGAGATCAGTGCCTCCAAAGGAGACGATGCCTGAGTCCTCGTGAAACTTGATAGGAGTCCCAGGATTCCTGTGGCACGTGGAAAGGGACCCTTGGTCTCCCGCCTCAGCTGGAGAGGCGTCCCAATTGCCTTGCCAAGCCTCGAGGAGAATCCCGAGTTGTGTCTCGCAACTAGGCAAGAGTCCTGACGTGGCTGAACAAACACGTGTGTGGAAGGGCCATCCCCGTCGTAACTCGAGAATATACCCCAGGTTCCCGCCGCAACTCGAGAAAAACCATGAGACTTGCCCCTCGCCGCGAGATGAGGCCCGATTCCCCTGCACTGCATGCAGAGCAATTCTGTGTTGCACATCACACAGGAAAGGAGCCTTGATTTCCTTCATGGCACTCCAGAGAAACCCCGAGAACACTGTTTCAAGGCTAGAGGGTCCTGAGGTCACTGTAGCAACACGAAAGAGCTCCGTGGACCAAAAATCAACTTGAGATGAGAGGTTAGTCCCTGGCTTCGACTCCAGAGGAATACCACCTTACCAGAAGCACCTCAAGAGGAGGCTTCTCTCAGCTCTAGGTATGTGAGAGGGACCCTGAGTTTGGGGCCTCAAGTGGAATGTACACCGCGATGCCCTGACTCGAAATAAGGCCGGATATCCCTGCCGTGACTGGAATGCAGGCTCGTCTTGCATCTCCCAAGACGAAAGGGTGTCTGAATCCCCTGTGGAGACCACAGAGAAAGACCTAGTTCCCCACCTCATCGCGACAGGAGGCCTCACATCCTTTGAAAACTCCAGAGGTATGCGGAGATCAGTGCCTCCAAAGGAGACGTTGCCTGACTCCTCGTGAAACTTGATAGGAGACCCAGGATTCCTGTGGCACGTGGAAAGGGACCCTTGGTCTCCCGCCTCAGCTGGAGAGGCGTCCCAATGCCCTGCCAAGCCTCGAGGAGAATCCCGAGTTGTCCCTTGCAACTAGGCAGGAGTCCTGACGTGGCTGAACAAACACGAGGGTGGAAGGGCCATCCCCGTCGTAACTCGAGAATATACCCCAGGTTCCCGCCGCAACTCGAGAAAAACCATGAGACTTCACCCTCGCCGCGAGATGAGGCCCGATTCCCCTGCACTGCGTGCAGAGCAATTCCGTGTTGCACATCACACATGAAAGGAGCCTTGATTTCCTTGATGGCACTCCAGAGAAACCCCAAGAACACTGTTTCAAGGCTAGAGGGATCCTGAGGTCACTGTAGCAACACGAAAGAGCTCCGTGGGCCAAAAATCAACTCGAGATGAGAGTTTAGTCCCTGGCTTCGACTCCTGAGGTATACCACCTTACCACAAGCACCTCAAGAGGAGGCTTCTCTCAGCTTTAGGTATGTGAGAGGGTCCCTGAGTTTGCGGCCTCAAGTGGAATGGACACCGCGATGCCCTGACGTGAAATAAGGCTGGATATCCTTGCAGTGACTTGAATGCAGGCTCGTCTTGCATCTCCCAAGACGAAAGGGTCTCTGAATCCCCTGTGGAGACCACAGAGAAAGACCTAGTTCCCCACCTCATCGCGACCGGAGGCCTCACATCCTTTGAAAACTCCAGAAGTATGCGGAGATCAGTGCCTCCAAAGGAGAGGATGCCTGACTCCTCGTGAAACCTGATAGGAGACCCAGGATTCCTGTGGCACGTGGAAAGGGACCCTTGGTCTCCCGTCTCAGCTGGAGAGGAGTCCCAATTGTCCTGCAAAGCCTCGAGGAGAATCCCGAGTTGTCCCTCGCAACTAGGCAGGAGTCCTGACATGGCTGAACACACACGTGTGTGGAAGGGCCATCCCCGTCGTAACTCGAGAATATACCCCAGGTTCCCGCGGCAACACGAGAAAAACCATGAGACTTCCCCCTCGCCGCGAGATGAGGCCCGATTCCCCTGCACTGCGTGCAGAGCAATTCCGTGTTGCACATCACACATGAAAGGAGCCTTGATTTCCTTGATGGCACTCCAGAGAAACCCCAAGAACACTGTTTCAAGGCTAGAGGGATCCTGAGGTCACTGAAGCAACACGAAAGAGTTCCGTGGACCAAGAATCAACACGAGATGAGAGGTTAGTCCCTGGCTTCGACTCCTGAGGAATACCACCTTACAACAAGCACCTCAAGAGAAGGCTTCTCTCAGCTCTAGGTATGTGAGAGGGATCCTGAGTTTGCGGCCACAAGTGGATTGGACACCGCAATGCCCTGACTCGAAATAAGGCCGGATATCCCTGCAGTGACTTGAATGCAGGCTCGTCTTGAATCTCCCAAGAAGAAAGGATGTCTGAATCCCCTGTGGAGACCACAGAGAAACACCTAGTTCCCCACCTCATCGCGACCGGAGGCCTCACATCCTTTGAAAACTCCAGAGGTACGCGGAGATCAGTGCCTCCAAAGGAGACGATGCCTGACTCCTCGTGAAATTTGATAGGAGTCCCAGGATTCTTGTGGCACGTGGAAAGGGACCCTTGGTCTCCCGCCTCAGCTGGAGAGGCGTTCCAATTGCCCTGCCAAGCCTCGAGGAGAATCCCGAGTTGTGTCTCGCAACTAGGCTGGAGTCCTGACGTGGCTGAACAAACACGTGGGTGGAAGGGCCATCCCCGTCGTAACTCGAGAATATACCCCAGGTTCCCGCCGCAACTCGAGAAAAACCATGAGACTTCCCCCTCGATGCGAGATGAGGCCCGATTCCCCTGTACTGCGTGCAGAGCAATTCCGTCTTGCACATCACACATGAAAGGAACCTTGATTTCCTTGATGGCACTCCAGAGAAACCCCAAGAACACTGTTTCAAGGGTAGAGGGATCCTGAGGTCACTGTAACAACACGAAAGAACACTGTGGACCAAAAATCAACTCGAAAAGAGAGGTTAGTCCCTGGATTCGTCTCCAGAGGAATACCACCTTACCACAAGCACCTCAAGAGGAGGCTTCTCTCAGCTCTAGGTATGTGAGAGGGACCCTGAGTTTGCGGCCTCAAGTGGAATGGACACCGCGATGCCCTGACTCGAAATAAGGCCGGATATCCCTGCAGTGACTTCAATGCAGGCTCGTCTTGCATCTCCCAGGACGAAAGGATGTCTGAATCCCCTGTGGAAAGCACAGAGAAAGACTTAGTTCCCCACCTCATCGCGACCGATAGCCTCACATCCTTTGAAAACTCCAGAGGTACGCGGAGATCAGTGCCTCCAAAGGAGACGATGCCTGACTCCTCGTGAAACTTGATAGAAGTCCCAGGATTCCTGTGGCACTTGGAAAGGGACACTTGGTCTCCCGCCTCAGCTGGAGAGGCGTCCCAATTGCCCTGCAAAGCCTCGAGGAGAATCCCGAGTTGTCCCTCGCAACTAGGCAGGAGTCCTGACGTCGCTGAAGAAACACGTGGGTGGAAGGGCCATCCCCGTCGTAACTCGAGAATATACCCCAGGTTCCCGCCGCAACTCGAGAAAAACCATGAGACTTCCCCCTCGCCGCGAGATGAGGCCCGATTCCCCTGCACTGCGTGCAGAGCAATTCTGTGTTGCACATCACACATGAAAGGAGCCTTGATTTCCTTGATGGCACTCCAGAGAAACCCCAAGAACACTGTTTCAAGGCTAGAGGGATCCTGAGGTCACTGTAGCAACACGAAAGAGCTCCGTGAACCAAAAATCAACTCGAGATGAAAGGTTAGTCCCTGGCTTCGACTCCTGAGGAATACCACCTTACCACAAGCACCTCAAGAGGAGGCTTCTCTCAGCTCTAGGTATGTGAGAGGGATCCTGAGTTTGCGGCCTCAAGTGGAATGGACACCGCGATGCCCTGACTCGAAATAAGGCCGGATATCCCTGCAGTGACTTGAATGCAGGCTCGTCTTGCATCTCCCAAGAAGAAAGGATGTCTGAATCCCCTGTGGAGACCACAGAGAAACACCTAGTTCCCCACCTCATCGCGACCGGAGGCCTCACATCCTTTGAAAACTCCAGAGGTACGCGGAGATCAGTGCCTCCAAAGGAGACGATGCCTGACTCCTCGTGAAACTTGATAGGAGTCCCAGGATTCTTGTGGCACGTGGAAAGGGACCCTTGGTCTCCCGCCTCAGCTGGAGAGGCGTTCCAATTGCCCTGCCAAGCCTCGAGGAGAATCCCGAGTTGTCCCTCGCAACTAGGCAGGAGTCCTGACGTGGCTGAACAAACACGTGGGTGGAAGGGCCATCCCCGTCGTAACTCGAGAATATACCCCAGGTTCCCGCCGCAACTCGAGAAAAACCATGAGACTTCCCCCTCGATGTGAGATGAGGCCCGATTTCCCTGTACTGCGTGCAGAGCAATTCCGTCTTGCACATCACACATGAAAGGAGCCTTGATTTCCTTGATGGCACTCCAGAGAAACCCCAAGAACACTGCTTCAAGGCTAGAGGGATCCTGAGGTCACTGTAGCAACACGAAAGAACTCTGTGGACCAAAAATCAACTAGAAAAGGGAGGTTAGTCCCTGGATTCGTCTCCAGGGGAATACCACCTTACCACAAGCACCTCAAGAGGAGGCTTCTCTCAGCTCTAGGTATGTGAGAGGGACCCTGAGTTTGCGGCCTCAAGTGGAATGGACACCGCGATGCCCTGACTCGAAATAAGGCCGGATATCCCTGCAGTGACTTCAATGCAGGCTCGTCTTGCATCTCCCAGGACGAAAGGATGTCTGAATCCCCTGTGGAAAGCACAGAGAAAGACTTAGTTCCCCACCTCATCGCGACCGATAGCCTCACATCCTTTGAAAACTCCAGAGGTACGCGGAGATCAGTGCCTCCAAAGGAGACGATGCCTGACTCCTCGTGAAACTTGATAGAAGTCCCAGGATTCCTGTGGCACTTGGAAAGGGACACTTGGTCTCCCGCCTCAGCTGGAGAGGCGTCCCAATTGCCCTGCAAAGCCTCGAGGAGAATCCCGAGTTGTCCCTCGCAACTAGGCAGGAGTCCTGACGTCGCTGAAGAAACACGTGGGTGGAAGGGCCATCCCCGTCGTAACTCGAGAATATACCCCAGGTTCCCGCCGCAACTCGAGAAAAACCATGAGACTTCCCCCTCGCCGCGAGATGAGGCCCGATTCCCCTGCACTGCGTGCAGAGCAATTCTGTGTTGCACATCACACATGAAAGGAGCCTTGATTTCCTTGATGGCACTCCAGAGAAACCCCAAGAACACTGTTTCAAGGCTAGAGGGATCCTGAGGTCACTGTAGCAACACGAAAGAGCTCCGTGAACCAAAAATCAACTCGAGATGAAAGGTTAGTCCCTGGCTTCGACTCCTGAGGAATACCACCTTACCACAAGCACCTCAAGAGGAGGCTTCTCTCAGCTCTAGGTATGTGAGAGGGATCCTGAGTTTGCGGCCTCAAGTGGAATGGACACCGCGATGCCCTGACTCGAAATAAGGCCGGATATCCCTGCAGTGACTTGAATGCAGGCTCGTCTTGCATCTCCCAAGAAGAAAGGATGTCTGAATCCCCTGTGGAGACCACAGAGAAACACCTAGTTCCCCACCTCATCGCGACCGGAGGCCTCACATCCTTTGAAAACTCCAGAGGTACGCGGAGATCAGTGCCTCCAAAGGAGACGATGCCTGACTCCTCGTGAAACTTGATAGGAGTCCCAGGATTCTTGTGGCACGTGGAAAGGGACCCTTGGTCTCCCGCCTCAGCTGGAGAGGCGTTCCAATTGCCCTGCCAAGCCTCGAGGAGAATCCCGAGTTGTCCCTCGCAACTAGGCAGGAGTCCTGACGTGGCTGAACAAACACGTGGGTGGAAGGGCCATCCCCGTCGTAACTCGAGAATATACCCCAGGTTCCCGCCGCAACTCGAGAAAAACCATGAGACTTCCCCCTCGATGTGAGATGAGGCCCGATTTCCCTGTACTGCGTGCAGAGCAATTCCGTCTTGCACATCACACATGAAAGGAGCCTTGATTTCCTTGATGGCACTCCAGAGAAACCCCAAGAACACTGCTTCAAGGCTAGAGGGATCCTGAGGTCACTGTAGCAACACGAAAGAACTCTGTGGACCAAAAATCAACTAGAAAAGGGAGGTTAGTCCCTGGATTCGTCTCCAGGGGAATACCACCTTACCACAAGCACCTCAAGAGGAGGCTTCTCTCAGCTCTAGGTATGTGAGAGGGACCCTGAGTTTGCGGCCTCAAGTGGAATGGACACCGCGATGCCCTGACTCGAAATAAGGCCGGATATCCCTGCAGTGACTTCAATGCAGGCTCGTCTTGCATCTCCCAGGACGAAAGGATGTCTGAATCCCCTGTGGAAAGCACAGAGAAAGACTTAGTTCCCCACCTCATCGCGACCGATAGCCTCACATCCTTTGAAAACTCCAGAGGTACGCGGAGATCAGTGCCTCCAAAGGAGACGATGCCTGACTCCTCGTGAAACTTGATAGGAGTCCCAGGGTTCCTGTGGCACGTGGAAAGGGACACTTGGTCGCCCGCCTCAGCTGGAGAGGCGTCCCAATTGCCCTGCCAAGCCTCGAGGAGAATCCAGAGTTGTCCCTCGCAACTAGGCAGGAGTCCTGACGTCGCTGAAGAAACACGTGGGTGGAAGGGCCATCCCCGTCGTAACTCGAGAATATACCCCAGGTTCCCGCCGCAACTCGAGAAAAACCATGAGACTTCCCCCTCGCCGCGAGATGAGGCACGATTCCCCTGCACTGCGTGGAGAGCAATTCCGTGTTGCACATCACACATGAAAGGAGCCTTGATTTCCTTGATGGCACTCCAGAGAAACCCCAAGAACACTGTTTCAAGGCTAGAGGGATCCTGAGGTCACTGTAGCAACACGAAAGAGCTCCGTGGGCCAAAAATCAACTCGAGATGAGAGGTTAGTCCCTGGCTTCGACTCCTGAGGAATACCACCTTACCACAAGCACCTCAAGAGGAGGCTTCTCTCAGCTCTAGGTATGTGAGAGGGACCCTGAGTTTGCGGCCTCAAGTGGAATGGACACCGCGATGCCCTGACGCGAAATAAGGCTGGATATCCCTGCAGTGACTTGAATGCAGGCTCGTCTTGCATCTCCCAAGATGAAAGGATGTCTGAATCCCCTGTGGAGACCACAGAGAAAGACCTAGTTCCCCACCTCATCGCGACCGGAGGCCTCACATCCTTTGAAAACTCCAGAGGTACGCGGAGATCAGTGCCTCCAAAGGAGACGATGCCTGACTCCTCGTGAAACTTGATAGGAGTCCCAGGATTCCTGTGGCACGTGGAAAGGGACCCTTGGTCTCCCGCCTCAGCTGGAGAGGCGTCCCAATTGCCTTGCCAAGCCTCGAGGAGAATCCCGAGTTGTGTCTCGCAACTAGGCAGGAGTCCTGACGTGGCTGAACAAACACGTGTGTGGAAGGGCCATCCCCGTCGTAACTCGAGAATATACCCCAGGTTCCCGCCGCAACTCGAGAAAAACCATGAGACTTGCCCCTCGCCGCGAGATGAGGCCCGATTCCCCTGCACTGCATGCAGAGCAATTCTGTGTTGCACATCACACATGAAAGGAGCCTTGATTTCCTTCATGGCACTCCAGAGAAACCCGAGAACACTGTTTCAAGGCTAGAGGGTCCTGAGGTCACTGTAGCAACACGAAAGAGCTCCGTGGACCAAAAATCAACTTGAGATGAGAGGTTAGTCCCTGGCTTCGACTCCAGAGGAATACCACCTTACCAGAAGCACCTCAAGAGGAGGCTTCTCTCAGCTCTAGGTATGTGAGAGGGACCCTGAGTTTGGGGCCTCAAGTGGAATGTACACCGCGATGCCCTGACTCGAAATAAGGCCGGATATCCCTGCCGTGACTGGAATGCAGGCTCGTCTTGCATCTCCCAAGACGAAAGGGTGTCTGAATCCCCTGTGGAGACCACAGAGAAAGACCTAGTTCCCCACCTCATCGCGACAGGAGGCCTCAAATCCTTTGAAAACTCCAGAGGTATGCGGAGATCAGTGCCTCCAAAGGAGACGATGCCTGACTCCTCGTGAAACTTGATAGGAGACCCAGGATTCCTGTGGCACGTGGAAAGGGACCCTTGGTCTCCCGACTCAGCTGGAGAGGCGTCCCAATGCCCTGCCAAGCCTCGAGGAGAATCCCGAGTTGTCCCTCGCAACTAGGCAGGAGTCCTGACGTGGCTGAACAAACACGTGGGTGGAAGGGCCATCCCCGTCGTAACTCGAGAATATACCCCAGGTTCCCGCCGCAACTCGAGAAAAACCATGAGACTTCCCCCTCGCCGCGAGATGAGGCCCGATTCCCCTGCACTGCGTTCAGAGCAATTCCGTGTTGCACATCACACATGAAAGGAGCCTTGATTTCCTTGATGGCACTCCAGGGAAACCCCAAGAACACTGTTTCAAGGCTAGAGGGATCCTGAGGTCACTGTAGCAACACGAAAGAGCTCCGTGGGCCAAAAATCAACTCGAGATGAGAGGTTAGTCCCTGGCTTCGACTCCTGAGGTATACCACCTTACCACAAGCACCTCAAGAGGAGGCTTCTCTCAGCTTTAGGTATGTGAGAGGGTCCCTGAGTTTGCGGCCTCAAGTGGAATGGACACCGCGATGCCCTGACGTGAAATAAGGCTGGATATCCTTGCAGTGACTTGAATGCAGGCTCGTCTTGCATCTCCCAAGATGAAAGGGTGTCTGAATCCCCTGTGGAGACCACAGAGAAAGACCTAGTTCCCCACCTCATCGCGACAGGAGGCCTCACATCCTTTGAAAACTCCAGAAGTATGCGGAGATCAGTGCCTCCAAAGGAGAGGATGCCTGACTCCTCGTGAAACCTGATAGGAGACCCAGGATTCCTGTGGCACGTGGAAAGGGACCCTTGGTCTCCCGTCTCAGCTGGAGAGGAGTCCCAATTGTCCTGCAAAGCCTCGAGGAGAATCCCGAGTTGTCCCTCGCAACTAGGCAGGAGTCCTGACATGGCTGAACACACACGTGTGTGGAAGGGCCATCCCCGTCGTAACTCGAGAATATACCCCAGGTTCCCGCCGCAACACGAGAAAAACCATGAGACTTCCCCCTCGCCGCGAGATGAGGCCCGATTCCCCTGCACTGCGTGCAGAGCAATTCCGTGTTGCACATCACACATGAAAGGAGCCTTGATTTCCTTGATGGCACTCCAGAGAAACCCCAAGAACACTGTTTCAAGGCTAGAGGGATCCTGAGGTCACTGAAGCAACACGAAAGAGTTCCGTGGACCAAGAATCAACACGAGATGAGAGGTTAGTCCCTGGCTTCGACTCCTGAGGAATACCACCTTACAACAAGCACCTCAAGAGAAGGCTTCTCTCAGCTCTAGGTATGTGAGAGGGATCCTGAGTTTGCGGCCACAAGTGGATTGGACACCGCAATGCACTGACTCGAAATAAGGCCGGATATCCCTGCAGTGACTTGAATGCAGGCTCGTCTTGAATCTCCCAAGAAGAAAGGATGTCTGCATCCCCTGTGGAGACCACAGAGAAACACCTAGTGCCCCACCTCATCGCGACCGGAGGCCTCACATCCTTTGAAAACTCCAGAGGTACGCGGAGATCAGTGCCTCCAAAGGAGACGATGCCTGACTCCTCGTGAAACTTGATAGGAGTCCCAGGATTCTTGTGGCACGTGGAAAGGGACCCTTGGTCTGCCGCCTCAGCTGGAGAGGCGTTCCAATTGCCCTGCCAAGCCTCGAGGAGAATCCCGAGTTGTCCCTCGCAACTAGGCAGGAGTCCTGACGTGGCTGAACAAACACGTGGGTGGAAGGGCCATCCCCGTCGTAACTCGAGAATATACCCCAGGTTCCCGCCGCAACTCGAGAAAAACCATGAGACTTCCCCCTCGATGCGAGATGAGGCCCGATTCCCCTGTACTGCGTGCAGAGCAATTCCGTCTTGCACATCACACATGAAAGGAGCCTTGATTTCCTTGATGGCACTCCAGAGAAATCCCAAGAACACTGTTTCAAGGATAGAGGGATCCTGAGGTCACTGTAGCAACACGAAAGAACTCTGTGGACCAAAAATCAACTCGAAAAGAGAGGTTAGTCCCTGGATTCGTCTCCAGAGGAATACCACCTTACCACAAGCACCTCAAGAGGAGGCTTCTCTCAGCTCTAGGTATGTGAGAGGGACCCTGAGTTTGCGGCCTCAAGTGGAATGGACACCGCGATGCCCTGACTCGAAATAAGGCCGGATATCCCTGCAGTGACTTCAATGCAGGTTCGTCTTGCATCTCCCAGGACGAAAGGATGTCTGAATCCCCTGTGGAAAGCACAGAGAAAGACTTAGTTCCCCACCTCATCGCGACCGATAGCCTCACATCCTTTGAAAACTCCAGAGGTACGCGGAGATAAGTGCCTCCAAAGGAGACGATGCCTGACTCCTCGTGAAACTTGATAGGAGTCCCAGGATTCCTGTGGCACGTGGAAAGGGACCCTTGGTCTCCCGCCTCAGCTGGAGAGGCGTCCCAATTGCCTTGCCAAGCCTCGAGGAGAATCCCGAGTTGTGTCTCGCAACTAGGCAAGAGTCCTGACGTGGCTGAACAAACACGTGTGTGGAAGGGCCATCCCCGTCGTAACTCGAGAATATACCCCAGGTTCCTGCCGCAACTCGAGAAAAACCATGAGACTTCCCCCTCACCGCGAGATGAGGCCCGATTCCCCTGCACTGCGTGCAGAGCAATTCCGTGTTGCACATCACACATGAAAGGAGCCTTGATTTCCTTCATGGCACTCCAGAGAAACCCCAAGAACACTGTTTCAAGGCTAGAGGGATCCTGAGGTCACTGTAGCAACACGAAAGAGCTCCGTGGACCAAAAATCAACTCGAGATGAGAGGTTAGTCCCTGGCTTCGACTCCAGAGGAATACCACCTTACCACAAGCACCTCAAGAGGAGGCTTCTCTCAGCTCTAGGTATGCGAGAGGGACCCTGAGTTTGCGGCCTCAAGTGGAATGGACACCGCGATGCCCTGACTCGAAATAAGGCCGGATATCCCTGCAGTGACTGGAATGCAGGCTCGTCTTGCATCTCCCAAGACGAAAGGGTGTCTGAATCCCATGTGGAGACCACAGAGAAAGACCTAGTTCCCCACCTCATCGCGACAGGAGGCCTCAAATCCTTTGAAAACACCAGAGGTATGCGGAGATCAGTGCCTCCAAAGGAGACGATGCCTGACTCCTCGTGAAACTTGATAGGAGACCCAGGATTCCTGTGGCACGTGGAAAGGGACCCTTGGTCTCCCGCCTCAGCTGGAGAGGCGTCCCAATTGCCCTGCAAAGCCTCTAGAGGAATCCAGAGTTGTCCCTCGCAACTAGGCAGGAGTCCTGACGTCGCTGAAGAAACACGTGGGTGGAAGGGCCATCCCCGTCGTAACTCGAGAATATACCCCAGGTTCCCGCCGCAACTCGAGAAAAACAATGAGACTTCCCCCTCGCCGCGAGATGAGGCCCGATTCCCCTGCACTGCGTGCAGAGCAATTCCGTGTTGCACATCACACATGAAAGGAGCCTTGATTTCCTTCATGGCACTCCAGAGAAACCCCAAGAACACTGTTTCAAGGCTAGAGGGATCCTGAGGTCACTGTAGCAACACGAAAGAGCTCCGTGGGCCAAAAATCAACTCGAGATGAGAGGTTAGTCCCTGGCTTCGACTCCAGAGGAATACCACCTTACCACAAGCACCTCAAGAGGAGGCTTCTCTCAGCTCTATATATGTGAGAGGGACCCTGAGTTTGCGGCCTCAAGTGGAATGGACACCGCGATGCCCTGACGCGAAATAAGGCTGGATATCCCTGCAGTGACTTGAATGCAGGCTCGTCTTGCATCTCCCAAGATGAAAGGATGTCTGAATCCCCTGTGGAGACCACAGAGAAAGACCTAGTTCCCCACCTCATCGCGACCGGAGGCCTCACATCCTTTGAAAACTCCAGAGGTACGCGGAGATCAGTGCCTCCAAAGGAGACGATGCCTGACTCCTCGTGAAACTTGATAGGAGTCCCAGGATTCCTGTGGCACGTGGAAAGGGACCCTTGGTCTCCCGCCTCAGCTGGAGAGGCGTCCCAATTGCCTTGCCAAGCCTCGAGGAGAATCCCGAGTTGTCCCTCGAACTAGGCAAGAGTCCTGACGTGGCTGAACAAACACGTGTGTGGAAGGGCCATCCCCGTCGTAACTCGAGAATATACCCCAGGTTCCCGCCGCAACTCGAGAAAAACCATGAGACTTCCCCCTCGCCGCGAGATGAGGCCCGATTCCCCTGCACTGCGTGCAGAGCAATTCTGTGTTGCACATCACACATGAAAGGAGCCTTGATTTCCTTGATGGCACTCCAGAGAAACCCCAAGAACACTGTTTCAAGGCTAGAGTGATCCTGAGGTCACTGTAGCAACACGAAAGAGCTCCGTGGACCAAAAATCAACACGAGATGAGAGGTTAGTCCCTGGCTTCGACTCCTGAGGAATACCACCTTACCACAAGCACCTCAAGAGGAGGCTTCTCTCAGCTCTAGGTATGTGAGAGGGATCCTGAGTTTGCGGCCTCAAGTGGAATGGACACCGCGATGCCCTGACTCGAAATAAGGCCGGATATCCCTGCAGTGACTTGAATGCACGCTCGTCTTGCATCTCCCAAGAAGAAAGGATGTCTGAATCACCTGTGGAGACCGCAGAGAAACACCTAGTTCCCCACCTCATCGCGACCGGAGGCCTCACATCCTTTGAAAACTCCAGAGGTATGCGGAGATCAGTGCCTCCAAAGGAGACGATGCCTGACTCCTCGTGAAACTTGATAGGAGTCCCAAGATTCTTGTGGCACGTGGAAAGGGACACTTGGTCTCCCGCCTCAGCTGGAGAGGCGTTCCAATTGCCCTGCCAAGCCTCGAGGAGAATCCCGAGTTGTCCCTCGCAACTAGGCAGGAGTCCTGACGTGGCTGAACAAACACGTGGGTGGAAGGGCCATCCCCGTCGTAACTCGAGAATATACCCCAGGTTCCCGCCGCAACTCGAGAAAAACCATGAGACTTCCCCCTCGATGCGAGATGAGGCCCGATTCCCCTGAACTGCGTGCAGAGCAATTCCGTCTTGCACATCACACATGAAAGGAGCCTTGATTTCCTTGATGGCACTCCAGAGAAACCCCAAGAACACTGTTTCAAGGATAGAGGGATCCTGAGGTCACTGTAGCAACACGAAAGAACTCTGTGGACCAAAAATCAACTCGAAAAGAGAGGTTAGTCCCTGGATTCGTCTCCAGAGGAATACCACCTTACCACAAGCACCTCAAGAGGAGGCTTCTCTCAGGTCTAGGTATGTGAGAGGGACCCTGAGTTTGCGGCCTCAAGTGGAATGGACACCGTGATGCCCTGACTCGAAATAAGGCCGGATATCCCTGCAGTGACTTCAATGCAGGTTCGTCTTGCATCTCCCAGGACGAAAGGATGTCTGAATCCCCTGTGGAAAGCACAGAGAAAGACTTAGTTCCCCACCTCATCGCGAACGATAGCCTCACATCCTTTGAAAACTCCAGAGGTACGCGGAGATCAGTGCCTCCAAAGGAGACGATGCCTGACTCCTCGTGAAACTTGATAGGAGTCCCAGGATTCCTGTGGCACTTGGAAAGGGACACTTGGTCTCCCGCCTCAGCTGGAGAGGCGTCCCAATTGCCCTGCCAAGCCTCGAGGAGAATCCAGAGTTGTCCCTCGCAACTAGGCAGGAGTCCTGACGTCGCTGAAGAAACACGTGGGTGGAAGGGACATCCCCGTCGTAACTCGAGAATATACCCCAGGTTCCTGCCGCAACTCGAGAAAAACCATGAGACTTCCCCCTCGCCGCGAGATGAGGCCCGATTCCCCTGCACTGCGTGCAGAGCAATTCCGTGTTGCACATCACACATGAAAGGAGCCTTGATTTCCTTGATGGCACTCCAGAGAAACCCCAAGAACACTGTTTCAAGGCTAGAGGGATCCTGAGGTCACTGTAGAAACACGAAAGAGCTCCGAGGGCCAAAAATCAACTCAGATGAGAAGTTAGTCCCTGGCTTCGACTCCAGAGGAATACCACCTTACCACAAGCACCTCAAGAGGAGGCTTCTCTCAGCTCTAGGTATGTGAGAGGGACCCTGAGTTTGCGGCCTCAAGTGGAATGGATACCGCGATGCCCTGACGCGAAATAAGGCTGGATATCCCTGCAGTGACTTGAATGCAGGCTCGTCTTGCATCTCTCAAGATGAAAGGTTGTCTGAATCCCCTGTGGAGACCACAGAGAAAGACCTAGTTCCCCACCTCATCGCGACAGGAGGCCTCACATCCTTTGAAAACTCCAGAAGTATGCGGAGATCAGTGCCTCCAAAGGAGAGGATGCCTGACTCCTCGTGAAACCTGATAGGAGACCCAGGATTCCTGTGGCACGTGGAAAGGGACCCTTGGTCTCCCGTCTCAGCTGGAGAGGAGTCCCAATTGTCCTGCAAAGCCTCGAGGAGAATCCCGAGTTGTCCCTCGCAACTAGGCAGGAGTCCTGACATGGCTGAACACACACGTGTGTGGAAGGGCCATCCCCGTCGTAACTCGAGAATATACCCCAGGTTCCCGCCGCAACACGAGAAAAACCATGAGACTTCCCCCTCGCCGCGAGATGAGGCCCGATTCCCCTGCACTGCGTGCAGAGCAATTCCGTGTTGCACATCACACATGAAAGGAGCCTTGATTTCCTTGATGGCACTCCAGAGAAACCCCAAGAACACTGTTTCAAGGCTAGAGGGATCCTGAGGTCACTGAAGCAACACGAAAGAGTTCCGTGGACCAAGAATCAACACGAGATGAGAGGTTAGTCCCTGGCTTCGACTCCTGAGGAATACCACCTTACAACAAGCACCTCAAGAGAAGGCTTCTCTCAGCTCTAGGTATGTGAGAGGGATCCTGAGTTTGCGGCCACAAGTGGATTGGACACCGCAATGCACTGACTCGAAATAAGGCCGGATATCCCTGCAGTGACTTGAATGCAGGCTCGTCTTGAATCTCCCAAGAAGAAAGGATGTCTGCATCCCCTGTGGAGACCACAGAGAAACACCTAGTGCCCCACCTCATCGCGACCGGAGGCCTCACATCCTTTGAAAACTCCAGAGGTACGCGGAGATCAGTGCCTCCAAAGGAGACGATGCCTGACTCCTCGTGAAACTTGATAGGAGTCCCAGGATTCTTGTGGCACGTGGAAAGGGACCCTTGGTCTGCCGCCTCAGCTGGAGAGGCGTTCCAATTGCCCTGCCAAGCCTCGAGGAGAATCCCGAGTTGTCCCTCGCAACTAGGCAGGAGTCCTGACGTGGCTGAACAAACACGTGGGTGGAAGGGCCATCCCCGTCGTAACTCGAGAATATACCCCAGGTTCCCGCCGCAACTCGAGAAAAACCATGAGACTTCCCCCTCGATGCGAGATGAGGCCCGATTCCCCTGTACTGCGTGCAGAGCAATTCCGTCTTGCACATCACACATGAAAGGAGCCTTGATTTCCTTGATGGCACTCCAGAGAAATCCCAAGAACACTGTTTCAAGGATAGAGGGATCCTGAGGTCACTGTAGCAACACGAAAGAACTCTGTGGACCAAAAATCAACTCGAAAAGAGAGGTTAGTCCCTGGATTCGTCTCCAGAGGAATACCACCTTACCACAAGCACCTCAAGAGGAGGCTTCTCTCAGCTCTAGGTATGTGAGAGGGACCCTGAGTTTGCGGCCTCAAGTGGAATGGACACCGCGATGCCCTGACTCGAAATAAGGCCGGATATCCCTGCAGTGACTTCAATGCAGGTTCGTCTTGCATCTCCCAGGACGAAAGGATGTCTGAATCCCCTGTGGAAAGCACAGAGAAAGACTTAGTTCCCCACCTCATCGCGACCGATAGCCTCACATCCTTTGAAAACTCCAGAGGTACGCGGAGATAAGTGCCTCCAAAGGAGACGATGCCTGACTCCTCGTGAAACTTGATAGGAGTCCCAGGATTCCTGTGGCACGTGGAAAGGGACCCTTGGTCTCCCGCCTCAGCTGGAGAGGCGTCCCAATTGCCTTGCCAAGCCTCGAGGAGAATCCCGAGTTGTGTCTCGCAACTAGGCAAGAGTCCTGACGTGGCTGAACAAACACGTGTGTGGAAGGGCCATCCCCGTCGTAACTCGAGAATATACCCCAGGTTCCTGCCGCAACTCGAGAAAAACCATGAGACTTCCCCCTCACCGCGAGATGAGGCCCGATTCCCCTGCACTGCGTGCAGAGCAATTCCGTGTTGCACATCACACATGAAAGGAGCCTTGATTTCCTTCATGGCACTCCAGAGAAACCCCAAGAACACTGTTTCAAGGCTAGAGGGATCCTGAGGTCACTGTAGCAACACGAAAGAGCTCCGTGGACCAAAAATCAACTCGAGATGAGAGGTTAGTCCCTGGCTTCGACTCCAGAGGAATACCACCTTACCACAAGCACCTCAAGAGGAGGCTTCTCTCAGCTCTAGGTATGCGAGAGGGACCCTGAGTTTGCGGCCTCAAGTGGAATGGACACCGCGATGCCCTGACTCGAAATAAGGCCGGATATCCCTGCAGTGACTGGAATGCAGGCTCGTCTTGCATCTCCCAAGACGAAAGGGTGTCTGAATCCCATGTGGAGACCACAGAGAAAGACCTAGTTCCCCACCTCATCGCGACAGGAGGCCTCAAATCCTTTGAAAACACCAGAGGTATGCGGAGATCAGTGCCTCCAAAGGAGACGATGCCTGACTCCTCGTGAAACTTGATAGGAGACCCAGGATTCCTGTGGCACGTGGAAAGGGACCCTTGGTCTCCCGCCTCAGCTGGAGAGGCGTCCCAATTGCCCTGCAAAGCCTCTAGAGGAATCCAGAGTTGTCCCTCGCAACTAGGCAGGAGTCCTGACGTCGCTGAAGAAACACGTGGGTGGAAGGGCCATCCCCGTCGTAACTCGAGAATATACCCCAGGTTCCCGCCGCAACTCGAGAAAAACAATGAGACTTCCCCCTCGCCGCGAGATGAGGCCCGATTCCCCTGCACTGCGTGCAGAGCAATTCCGTGTTGCACATCACACATGAAAGGAGCCTTGATTTCCTTCATGGCACTCCAGAGAAACCCCAAGAACACTGTTTCAAGGCTAGAGGGATCCTGAGGTCACTGTAGCAACACGAAAGAGCTCCGTGGGCCAAAAATCAACTCGAGATGAGAGGTTAGTCCCTGGCTTCGACTCCAGAGGAATACCACCTTACCACAACCACCTCAAGAGGAGGCTTCTCTCAGCTCTATATATGTGAGAGGGACCCTGAGTTTGCGGCCTCAAGTGGAATGGACACCGCGATGCCCTGACGCGAAATAAGGCTGGATATCCCTGCAGTGACTTGAATGCAGGCTCGTCTTGCATCTCCCAAGATGAAAGGATGTCTGAATCCCCTGTGGAGACCACAGAGAAAGACCTAGTTCCCCACCTCATCGCGACCGGAGGCCTCACATCCTTTGAAAACTCCAGAGGTACGCGGAGATCAGTGCCTCCAAAGGAGACGATGCCTGAGTCCTCGTGAAACTTGATAGGAGTCCCAGGATTCCTGTGGCACGTGGAAAGGGACCCTTGGTCTCCCGCCTCAGCTGGAGAGGCGTCCCAATTGCCTTGCCAAGCCTCGAGGAGAATCCCGAGTTGTCCCTCGAACTAGGCAAGAGTCCTGACGTGGCTGAACAAACACGTGTGTGGAAGGGCCATCCCCGTCGTAACTCGAGAATATACCCCAGGTTCCCGCCGCAACTCGAGAAAAACCATGAGACTTCCCCCTCGCCGCGAGATGAGGCCCGATTCCCCTGCACTGCGTGCAGAGCAATTCTGTGTTGCACATCACACATGAAAGGAGCCTTGATTTCCTTGATGGCACTCCAGAGAAACCCCAAGAACACTGTTTCAAGGCTAGAGTGATCCTGAGGTCACTGTAGCAACACGAAAGAGCTCCGTGGACCAAGAATCAACACGAGATGAGAGGTTAGTCCCTGGCTTCGACTCCTGAGGAATACCACCTTACCACAAGCACCTCAAGAGGAGGCTTCTCTCAGCTCTAGGTATGTGAGAGGGATCCTGAGTTTGCGGCCTCAAGTGGAATGGACACCGCGATGCCCTGACTCGAAATAAGGCCGGATATCCCTGCAGTGACTTGAATGCACGCTCGTCTTGCATCTCCCAAGAAGAAAGGATGTCTGAATCACCTGTGGAGACCGCAGAGAAACACCTAGTTCCCCACCTCATCGCGACCGGAGGCCTCACATCCTTTGAAAACTCCAGAGGTATGCGGAGATCAGTGCCTCCAAAGGAGACGATGCCTGACTCCTCGTGAAACTTGATAGGAGTCCCAAGATTCTTGTGGCACGTGGAAAGGGACACTTGGTCTCCCGCCTCAGCTGGAGAGGCGTTCCAATTGCCCTGCCAAGCCTCGAGGAGAATCCCGAGTTGTCCCTCGCAACTAGGCAGGAGTCCTGACGTGGCTGAACAAACACGTGGGTGGAAGGGCCATCCCCGTCGTAACTCGAGAATATACCCCAGGTTCCCGCCGCAACTCGAGAAAAACCATGAGACTTCCCCCTCGATGCGAGATGAGGCCCGATTCCCCTGAACTGCGTGCAGAGCAATTCCGTCTTGCACATCACACATGAAAGGAGCCTTGATTTCCTTGATGGCACTCCAGAGAAACCCCAAGAACACTGTTTCAAGGATAGAGGGATCCTGAGGTCACTGTAGCAACACGAAAGAACTCTGTGGACCAAAAATCAACTCGAAAAGAGAGGTTAGTCCCTGGATTCGTCTCCAGAGGAATACCACCTTACCACAAGCACCTCAAGAGGAGGCTTCTCTCAGGTCTAGGTATGTGAGAGGGACCCTGAGTTTGCGGCCTCAAGTGGAATGGACACCGTGATGCCCTGACTCGAAATAAGGCCGGATATCCCTGCAGTGACTTCAATGCAGGTTCGTCTTGCATCTCCCAGGACGAAAGGATGTCTGAATCCCCTGTGGAAAGCACAGAGAAAGACTTAGTTCCCCACCTCATCGCGAACGATAGCCTCACATCCTTTGAAAACTCCAGAGGTACGCGGAGATCAGTGCCTCCAAAGGAGACGATGCCTGACTCCTCGTGAAACTTGATAGGAGTCCCAGGATTCCTGTGGCACTTGGAAAGGGACACTTGGTCTCCCGCCTCAGCTGGAGAGGCGTCCCAATTGCCCTGCCAAGCCTCGAGGAGAATCCAGAGTTGTCCCTCGCAACTAGGCAGGAGTCCTGACGTCGCTGAAGAAACACGTGGGTGGAAGGGACATCCCCGTCGTAACTCGAGAATATACCCCAGGTTCCTGCCGCAACTCGAGAAAAACCATGAGACTTCCCCCTCGCCGCGAGATGAGGCCCGATTCCCCTGCACTGCGTGCAGAGCAATTCCGTGTTGCACATCACACATGAAAGGAGCCTTGATTTCCTTGATGGCACTCCAGAGAAACCCCAAGAACACTGTTTCAAGGCTAGAGGGATCCTGAGGTCACTGTAGAAACACGAAAGAGCTCCGAGGGCCAAAAATCAACTCAGATGAGAAGTTAGTCCCTGGCTTCGACTCCAGAGGAATACCACCTTACCACAAGCACCTCAAGAGGAGGCTTCTCTCAGCTCTAGGTATGTGAGAGGGACCCTGAGTTTGCGGCCTCAAGTGGAATGGACACCGCGATGCCCTGACTCGAAATAAGGCCGGATATCCCTGCAGTGACTGGAATGCAGGCTCGTCTTGCATCTCCCAAGACGAAAGGGTGTCTGAATCCCCTGTGGAGACCACAGAGAAAGACCTAGTTCCCCACCTCATCGCGACCGCAGGCCTCACATCCTTTGAAAACTCCAGAGGTACGCGGAGATCAGTGCCTCCAAAGGAGACGATGCCTGACTCCTCGTGAAACTTGATAGGAGTCCCAGGATTCTTGTGGCACGTGGAAAGGGACCCTTGGTCTCCCGCCTCAGCTGGAGAGGCGTTCCAATTGCCCTGCCAAGCCTCGAGGAGAATCCCGAGTTGTCCCTCCCAACTAGGCAGGAGTCCTGACGTGGCTGAACAAACACGTGGGTGGAAGGGCCATCCCCGTCGTAACTCGAGAATATACCCCAGGTTCCCGCCGCAACTCGAGAAAAACCATGAGACTACCCCCTCGATGCGAGATGAGGCCCGATTCCCCTGTACTGCGTGCAGAGCAATTCCGTCTTGCACATCACACATGAAAGGAGCCTTGATTTCCTTGATGGCACTCCAGAGAAACCCCAAGAACACTGTTTCAAGGATAGAGGGATCCTGAGGTCACTGTAGAAATACGAAAGAACTCTGTGGACCAAAAATCAACTCGAAAAGAGAGGTTAGTCCCTGGATTCGTCTCCAGAGGAATACCACCTTACCACAAGCACCTCAAGAGGAGGCTTCTCTCAGCTCTAGGTATGTGAGAGGGACCCTGAGTTTGCGGCCTCAAGTGGAATGGACACCGCGATGCCCTGACTCGAAATAAGGCCGGATATCCCTGCAGTGACTTCAATGCAGGCTCGTCTTGCATCTCCCAGGACGAAAGGATGTCTGAATCCCCTGTGGAAAGCAAAGAGAAATACTTAGTTCCCCACCTCATCGCGACCGATAGCCTCACATCCTTTGAAAACTCCAGAGGTACGCGGAGATCAGAGCCTCCAAAGGAGACGATGCCTGACTCCTCGTGAAACTTGATAGGAGTCCCAGGATTCCTGTGACACGTGGAAAGGGACCCTTGGTCTCCCGCCTCAGCTGGAGAGGCGTCCCAATTGCCCTGCAAAGCCTCGAGGAGAATCCCGAGTTGTGTCTCGTAACTAGGCAAGAGTCCTGACGTGGCTGAACAAACACGTGGGTGGAAGGGCCATCCCCGTCGTAACTCGAGAATACACCCCAGGTTCCCGCCGCAACTCGAGAAAAACCATGAGACTTCCCCCTCGCCGCGAGATGAGGCCCGATTCCCCTGCACTGCGTGCAGAGCAATTCCGTGTTGCACATCACACATGAAAGGAGCCTTGATTTCCTTGATGGCACTCCAGAGAAACCCCAAGAACACTGTTTCAAGGCTAGAGGGATCCTGAGGTCACTGTAGCAACATGAAAGAGCTCCGTGGGCCAAAAATCAACTCGAGATGAGAGGTTAGTCCCTGGCTTCGACTCCAGAGGAATACCACCTTACCACAAGCACCTCAAGAGGAGGCTTCTCTCAGCTCTAGGTATGTGAGAGGGATCCTGAGTTTGCGGCCTCAAGTGGAATTGACACCGCGATGCCCTGACTCGAAATAAGGCCGGATATCCCTGCAGTGACTGGAATGCAGGCTCGTCTTGCATCTCCCAAGAAGAAAGGGTGTCTGAATCCCCTGTGGAGACCACAGAGAAAGACCTAGTTCCCCAACTCATCGCGACAGGAGGCCTCAAAATCTTTGAAAACTCCAGAGGTATGTGGAGATCAGTGCCTCCAAAGGAGACGATGCCTGACTCCTCGTGAAACTTGATAGGAGTCCCAGGATTCTTGTGGCACGTGGAAAGGGACCCTTGGTCTCCCGCCTCAGCTGGAGAGGCGTTCCAATTGCCCTGCCAAGCCTCGAGGAGAATCCCGAGTTGTCCCTCGCAACTAGGCAGGAGTCCTGACGTGGCTGAACAAACACGTGGGTGGAAGGGCCATCCCCGTCGTAACTCGAGAATATACGCCAGGTTCCCGCCGCAACTTGAGAAAAACCATGAGACTACCCCCTCGATGCGAGATGAGGCCCGATTCCCCTGTACTGCGTGCAGAGCAATTCCGTCTTGCACATCACACATGAAAGGAGCCTTGATTTCCTTGATGGCACTCCAGAGAAACCCCAAGAACACTGTTTCAAGGATAGAGGGATCCTGAGGTCACTGTAGCAACACGAAAGAACTCTGTGGACCAAAAATCAACTCGAAAAGAGAGGTTAGTCCCTGGATTCGTCTCCAGAGGAATACCACCTTACCACAAGCACCTCAAGAGGAGGCTTCTCTCAGCTCTAGGTATGTGAGAGGGACCCTGAGTTTGCGGCCTCAAGTGGAATGGACACCGCGATGCCCTGACTCGAAATAAGGCCGGATATCCCTGCAGTGACTTCAATGCAGGCTCGTCTTGCATCTCCCAGGACGAAAGGATGTCTGAATCCCCTGTGGAAAGCACATAGAAAGACTTAGTTCCCCACCTCATCGCGACCGATAGCCTCACATCCTTTGAAAACTCCAGAGGTACGCGGAGATCAGTGCCTCCAAAGGAGACGATGCCTGACTCCTCGTGAAACTTGATAGGAGTCCCAGGATTCCTGTGGCACGTGGAAAGGGACCCTTGGTCTCCCGCCTCAGCTTGAGAGGCGTCCCAATTGCCCTGCAAAGCCTCGAGGAGAATCCCGAGTTGTGTCTCGCAACTAGGCAGGAGTCCTGACGTGGCTGAACAAACACGTGGGTGGAAAGGCCATCCCCGACGTAACTCGAGAATATACCCCAGGTTCCCGCCGAAACTCGAGAAAAACCATGAGACTTCCCCCTCGCCGCGAGATGAGGCCCGATTCCCCTGCACTGCGTGCAGAGCAATTCCGTGTTGCACATCACACATGAATGAAGCCTTGATTTCCTTCATGGCACTCCAGAGAAACCCCAAGAACACTGTTTCAAGGATAGAGGGATCCTGAGGTCACTGTAGCAACACGAAAGAGCTCCGTGGACCAAGAATAAACTCGAGATGAGAGGTTAGTCCCTGGCTTCGACTCCAGAGGAATACCACCTTACCACAAGCACCTCAAGAGGAGGCTTCTCTCAGCTCTAGGTATGTGAGAGGGACCCTGAGTTTGCGGCCTCAAGTGGAATGGACACCGCGATGCCCTGACGCGAAATAAGGCTGGATATCCCTGCAGTGACTTGAATGCAGGCTCGTCTTGCATCTCCCAAGATGAAAGGATGTCTGAATCCCCTGTGGAGACCACAGAGAAAGACCTAGTTCCCCACCTCATCGCGACCGGAGGCCTCACATCCTTTGAAAACTCCAGAGGTACGCGGAGATCAGTGCCTCCAAAGGAGACGATGCCTGACTCCTCGTGAAACTTGATAGGAGTCCCAGGATTCCTATGGCACGTGGAAAGGGACCCTTGGTCTCCCGCCTCAGCTGGAGAGGCGTCCCAATTGCCTTGCCAAGCCTCGAGGAGAATCCCGAGTTGTCCCTCGGAACTAGGCAAGAGTCCTGACGTGGCTGAACAAACACGTGTGTGGAAGGGCCATCCCCGTCGTAACTCGAGAATATACCCCAGGTTCCCGCCGCAACTCGAGAAAAACCATGAGACTTCCCCCTCGCCGCGAGATGAGGCCCGATTCCCCTGCACTGCGTGCAGAGCAATTCTGTGTTGCACATCACACATGAAAGGAGCCTTGATTTCCTTGATGGCACTCCAGAGAAACCCCAAGAACACTGTTTCAAGGCTAGAGGGATCCTGAGGTCACTGTAGCAACACGAAAGAGCTCCGTGGACCAAAAATCAACTCGAGATGAGAGGTTAGTCCCTGGCTTCGACTCCAGAGGAATACCACCTTACCACAAGCACCTCAAGAGAAGGCTTCTCTCAGCACTAGGTATGTGAGAGGGACCCTGGGTTTGCGGCCTCAAGTGGAATGGACACCGCGATGCCCTGACTCGAAATAAGGCCGGATATCCCTGCAGTGACTGGAATGCAGGCTCGTCTTGCATCTCCCAAGAAGAAAGGATGTCTGAATCCCCTGTGGAGACCACAGAGAAAGACCAAGTCCCCCACCTCATCGCGACCGGAGGCCTCACATCCTTTGAAAACTCCAGAGATACGCGGAGATCAGTGCCTTCAAAGGAGACGATGCCTGACTCCTCGTGAAACTTGATAGGAGTCCCAGGATTCTTGTGGCACGTGGAAAGGGACCCTTGGTCTCCCGCCTCAGCTGGAGAGGCGTCCCAATTGCCCTGCCAAGCCTCGAGGAGAATCCCGAGTTGTCCCTCGCAACTAGGCAGGAGTCCTGACGTGGCTGAACAAACACGTGGGTGGAAGGGCCATCCCCGTCGTAACTCGAGAATATACCCCAGGTTCCCGCCGCAACTCGAGAAAAACCATGAGACTTCCCCCTCGATGCGAGATGAGGCCCAATTCCCCTGTACTGCGTGCAGAGTAATTCCGTCTTGCACATCACACATGAAAGGAGCCTTGATTTCCTTGATGGCACTCCAGAGAAACCCCAAGAACACTGTTTCAAGGATAGAGGGATCCTGAGGTCACTGTAGCAACACGAAAGAACTCTGTGGACCAAAAATCAACTCGAAAAGAGAGGTTAGTCCCTGGATTCGTCTCCAGAGGAATACCACCTTACCACAAGCACCTCAAGAGGAGGCTTCTCTCAGCTCTAGGTATGTGAGAGGGACCCTGAGTTTGCGGCCTCAAGTGGAATGGACACCGCGATGCCCTGACTCGAAATAAGGCCGGATATCCCTGCAGTGACTTCAATGCAGGCTCGTCTTGCATCTCCCAGGACGAAAGGATGTCTGAATTCCCTGTGGAAAGCACAGAGAAAGACTTAGTTACCCACCTCATCGCGACCGATAGCCTCACATCCTTTGAAAACTCCAGAGGTACGCGGAGATCAGTGCCTCCAAAGGAGACGATGCCTGACTCCTCGTGAAACTTGATAGGAGTCCCAGGATTCCTGTGGCACTTGGAAAGGGACACTTGGTCTCCCGCCTCAGCTGGAGAGGCGTCCCAATTGCCCTGCCAAGCCTCGAGGAGAATCCCGAGTTGTCCCTCGCAACTAGGCAGGAGTCCTGACGTGGCTGAACAAACACGTGGGTGGAAGGGCCATCCCCGTCGTAACTCGAGAATATACCCCAGGTTCCCGCCGCAACTCGAGAAAAACCATGAGACTTCCCCCTCGCCGCGAGATGAGGCCCGATTCCCCTGCACTGCGTGCAGAGCAATTCCGTGTTGCACATCACACATGAAAGGAGCCTTGATTTCCTTGATGGCACTCCAGAGAAACCCCAAGAACACTGTTTCAAGGCTAGAGGGATCCTGAGGTCACTGTAGCAACACGAAAGAGCTCCGTGGGCCAAAAATCAACTCGAGATGAGAGGTTAGTCCCTGGCTTCGACTCCAGAGGAATACCACCTTACCACAAACACCTCAAGAGGAGGCTTCTCTCAGCTCTAGGTATGTGAGAGGGATCCTGAGTTTGCGGCCTCAAGTGGAATGGACACCGCGATGCCCTGACTCGAAATAAGGCCGGATATCCCTGCAGTGACTGGAATGCAGGCTCGTCTTGCATCTCCCAAGACGAAAGGGTGTCTGAATCCCCTGTGGAGACCACAGAGAAAGACCTATTTCCCCAACTCATCGCGACAGGAGGCCTCAAAATCTTTGAAAACTCCAGAGGTACGCGGAGATCAGTGCCTCCAAAGGAGACGATGCCTGACTCCTCGTGAAACTTGATAGGAGTCCCAGGATTCCTGTGGCACGTGGAAAGGGACCCTTGGTCTCCCGCCTCAGCTGGAGAGGCGTCCCAATTGCCTTGCCAAGCCTCGAGGAGAATCCCGAGTTGTGTCTCGCACCTAGGCAAGAGTCCTGACGTGGCTGAAGAAACACGTGTGTGGAAGGGCCATCCCCATCGTAACTCGAGAATATACCCCAGGTTCCCGCCGCAACTCGAGAAAAACCATGAGACTTCCCCCTCGCCGCGAGATGAGGCCCGATTCCCCTGCACTGCGTGCAGAGCAATTCTGTGTTGCACATCACACATGAAAGGAGCCTTGATTTCCTTGATGGCACTCCAGAGAAACCCCAAGAACACTGTTTCAAGGCTAGAGGGATCCTGAGGTCACTGTAGCAACACGAAAGAGCTCCGTGGACCAAAAATCAACTCGAGATGAGAGGTTAGTCCCTGGCTTCGACTCCAGAGGAATACCACCTTACCACAAGCACCTCAAGAGGAGGCTTCTCTCAGCTCTAGGTATGTGAGAGGGACCCTGAGTTTGCGGCCTCAAGTGGAATGGACACCGCGATGCCCTGACTCGAAATAAGGCCGGATATCCCTGCAGTGACTTCAATGCAGGCTCGTCTTGCATCTCCCAGGACGAAAGGATGTCTGAATCCCCTGTGGAAAGCACAGAGAAAGACTTAGTTCCCCACCTCATCGCGACCGATAGCCTCACATCCTTTGAAAACTCCAGAGGTACGCGGAGATCAGTGCCTCCAAAGGAGACGATGCCTGACTCCTCGTGAAACTTGATAGGAGTCCCAGGATTCCTGTGGCACGTGGAAAGGGACCCTTGGTCTCCCGCCTCAGCTGGAGAGGCGTCCCAATTGCCTTGCCAAGCCTCGAGGAGAATCCCGAGTTGTGTCTGGCAACTAGGCAAGAGTCCTGACGTGGCTGAACAAACACGTGGGTGGAAGGGCCATCCCCGTCGTAACTCGAGAATACACCCCAGGTTCCCGCCGCAACTCGAGAAAAACCATGAGACTTCCCCCTCGCCGCGAGATGAGGCCCGATTCCCCTGCACTGCGTGCAGAGCAATTCCGTGTTGCACATCACACATGAAAGGAGCCTTGATTTCCTTGATGGCACTCCAGAGAAACCCCAAGAACACTGTTTCAAGGCTAGAGGGATCCTGAGGTCACTGTAGCAACATGAAAGAGCTCCGAGGGCCAAAAATCAACTCGAGATGAGAGGTTAGTCCCTGGCTTCGACTCCAGAGGAATACCACCTTACCACAAGCACCTCAAGAGGAGGCTTCTCTCAGCTCTAGGTATGTGAGAGGGATCCTGAGTTTGCGGCCTCAAGTGGAATTGACACCGCGATGCTCTGACTCGAAATAAGGCCGGATATCCCTGCAGTGACTGGAATGCAGGCTCGTCTAGCATCTCCCAAGACGAAAGGGTGTCTGAATCCCCTGTGGAGACCACAGAGAAAGACCTAGTTCCCCAACTCATCGCGACAGGAGGCCTCAAAATCTTTGAAAACTCCAGAGGTATGTGGAGATCAGTGCCTCCAAAGGAGACGATGCCTGACTCCTCGTGAAACTTGATAGGAGTCCCAGGATTCTTGTGGCACGTTGAAAGGGACCCTTGGTCTCCCGCCTCAGCTGGAGAGGCGTTCCAATTGCCCTGCCAAGCCTCGAGGAGAATCCCGAGTTGTCCCTCGCAACTAGGCAGGAGTCCTGACGTGGCTGAACAAACACGTGGGTGGAAGGGCCATCCCCGTCGTAACTCGAGAATATACCCCAGGTTCCCGCCGCAACTCGAGAAAAACCATGAGACTTCCCCCTCGATGCGAGATGAGGCCCAATTCCCCTGTACTGCGTGCAGAGTAATTCCGTCTTGCACATCACACATGAAAGGAGCCTTGATTTCCTTGATGGCACTCCAGAGAAACCCCAAGAACACTGTTTCAAGGATAGAGGGATCCTGAGGTCACTGTAGCAACACGAAAGAACTCTGTGGACCAAAAATCAACTCGAAAAGAGAGGTTAGTCCCTGGATTCGTCTCCAGAGGAATACCACCTTACCACAAGCACCTCAAGAGGAGGCTTCTCTCAGCTCTAGGTATGTGAGAGGGACCCTGAGTTTGCGGCCTCAAGTGGAATGGACACCGCGATGCCCTGACTCGAAATAAGGCCGGATATCCCTGCAGTGACTTCAATGCAGGCTCGTCTTGCATCTCCCAGGACGAAAGGATGTCTGAATTCCCTGTGGAAAGCACAGAGAAAGACTTAGTTACCCACCTCATCGCGACCGATAGCCTCACATCCTTTGAAAACTCCAGAGGTACGCGGAGATCAGTGCCTCCAAAGGAGACGATGCCTGACTCCTCGTGAAACTTGATAGGAGTCCCAGGATTCCTGTGGCACTTGGAAAGGGACACTTGGTCTCCCGCCTCAGCTGGAGAGGCGTCCCAATTGCCCTGCCAAGCCTCGAGGAGAATCCAGAGTTGTCCCTCGCAACTAGGCAGGAGTCCTGACGTGGCTGAACAAACACGTGGGTGGAAGGGCCATCCCCGTCGTAACTCGAGAATATACCCCAGGTTCCCGCCGCAACTCGAGAAAAACCATGAGACTTCCCCCTCGCCGCGAGATGAGGCCCGATTCCCCTGCACTGCGTGCAGAGCAATTCCGTGTTGCACATCACACATGAAAGGAGCCTTGATTTCCTTGATGGCACTCCAGAGAAACCCCAAGAACACTGTTTCAAGGCTAGAGGGATCCTGAGGTCACTGTAGCAACACGAAAGAGCTCCGTGGGCCAAAAATCAACTCGAGATGAGAGGTTAGTCCCTGGCTTCGACTCCAGAGGAATACCACCTTACCACAAGCACCTCAAGAGGAGGCTTCTCTCAGCTCTAGGTATGTGAGAGGGATCCTGAGTTTGCGGCCTCAAGTGGAATGGACACCGCGATGCCCTGACTCGAAATAAGGCCGGATATCCCTGCAGTGACTGGAATGCAGGCTCGTCTTGCATCTCCCAAGACGAAAGGGTGTCTGAATCCCCTGTGGAGACCACAGAGAAAGACCTATTTCCCCAACTCATCGCGACAGGAGGCCTCAAAATCTTTGAAAACTCCAGAGGTACGCGGAGATCAGTGCCTCCAAAGGAGACGATGCCTGACTCCTCGTGAAACTTGATAGGAGTCCCAGGATTCCTGTGGTACGTGGAAAGGGACCCTTGGTCTCCCGCCTCAGCTGGAGAGGCGTCCCAATTGCCTTGCCAAGCCTCGAGGAGAATCCCGAGTTGTGTCTCGCACCTAGGCAAGAGTCCTGACGTGGCTGAAGAAACACGTGTGTGGAAGGGCCATCCCCATCGTAACTCGAGAATATACCCCAGGTTCCCGCCGCAACTCGAGAAAAACCATGAGACTTCCCCCTCGCCGCGAGATGAGGCCCGATTCCCCTGCACTGCGTGCAGAGCAATTCTGTGTTGCACATCACACATGAAAGGAGCCTTGATTTCCTTGATGGCACTCCAGAGAAACCCCAAGAACACTGTTTCAAGGCTAGAGGGATCCTGAGGTCACTGTAGTAACACGAAAGAGCTCCGTGGACCAAAAATCAACTCGAGATGAGAGGTTAGTCCCTGGCTTCGACTCCAGAGGAATACCACCTTACCACAAGCACCTCAAGAGGAGGCTTCTCTCAGCTCTAGGTATGTGAGAGGGACCCTGAGTTTGCGGCCTCAAGTGGAATGGACACCGCGATGCCCTGACTCGAAATAAGGCCGGATATCCCTGCAGTGACTTCAATGCAGGCTCGTCTTGCATCTCCCAGGACGAAAGGATGTCTGAATCCCCTGTGGAAAGCACAGAGAAAGACTTAGTTCCCCACCTCATCGCGACCGATAGCCTCACATCCTTTGAAAACTCCAGAGGTACGCGGAGATCAGTGCCTCCAAAGGAGACGATGCCTGACTCCTCGTGAAACTTGATAGGAGTCCCAGGATTCCTGTGGCACGTGGAAAGGGACCCTTGGTCTCCCGGCTCAGCTGGAGAGGCGTCCCAATTGCCTTGCCAAGCCTCGAGGAGAATCCCGAGTTGTGTCTGGCAACTAGGCAAGAGTCCTGACGTGGCTGAACAAACACGTGGGTGGAAGGGCCATCCCCGTCGTAACTCGAGAATACACCCCAGGTTCCCGCCGCAACTCGAGAAAAACCATGAGACTTCCCCCTCGCCGCGAGATGAGGCCCGATTCCCCTGCACTGCGTGCAGAGCAATTCCGTGTTGCACATCACACATGAAAGGAGCCTTGATTTCCTTGATGGCACTCCAGAGAAACCCCAAGAACACTGTTTCAAGGCTAGAGGGATCCTGAGGTCACTGTAGCAACATGAAAGAGCTCCGAGGGCCAAAAATCAACTCGAGATGAGAGGTTAGTCCCTGGCTTCGACTCCAGAGGAATACCACCTTACCACAAGCACCTCAAGAGGAGGCTTCTCTCAGCTCTAGGTATGTGAGAGGGATCCTGAGTTTGCGGCCTCAAGTGGAATTGACACCGCGATGCCCTGACTCGAAATAAGGCCGGATATCCCTGCAGTGACTGGAATGCAGGCTCGTCTAGCATCTCCCAAGACGAAAGGGTGTCTGAATCCCCTGTGGAGACCACAGAGAAAGACCTAGTTCCCCAACTCATCGCGACAGGAGGCCTCAAAATCTTTGAAAACTCCAGAGGTATGTGGAGATCAGTGCCTCCAAAGGAGACGATGCCTGACTCCTCGTGAAACTTGATAGGAGTCCCAGGATTCTTGTGGCACGTTGAAAGGGACCCTTGGTCTCCCGCCTCAGCTGGAGAGGCGTTCCAATTGCCCTGCCAAGCCTCGAGGAGAATCCCGAGTTGTCCCTCGAAACTAGGCAGGAGTCCTGACGTGGCTGAACAAACACGTGGGTGGAAGGGCCACCCCCGTCGTAACTCGAGAATATACGCCAGGTTCCCGCCGCAACTCGAGAAAAACCATGAGACTACCCCCTCGATGCGAGATGAGGCCCGATTCCCCTGTACTGCGTGCAGAGCAATTCCGTCTTGCACATCACACATGAAAGGAGCCTTGATTTCCTTGATGGCACTCCAGAGAAACCCCAAGAACACTGTTTCAAGGATAGAGGGATCCTGAGGTCACTGTAGCAACACGAAAGAACTCTGTGGACCAAAAGTCAACTCGAAAAGAGAGGTTAGTCCCTGGATTCGTCTCCAGAGGAATACCACCTTACCACAAGCACCTCAAGAGGAGGCTTCTCTCAGCTCTAGGTATGTGAGAGGGACCCTGAGTTTGCGGCCTCAAGTGGAATGGACACCGCGATGCCCTGACTCGAAATAAGGCCGGATATCCCTGCAGTGACTTCAATGCAGGCTCGTCTTGCATCTCCCAGGACGAAAGGATGTCTGAATCCCCTGTGGAAAGCACATAGAAAGACTTAGTTCCCCACCTCATCGCGACCGATACCCTCACATCCTTTGAAAACTCCAGAGGTACGCGGAGATCAGTGCCTCCAAAGGAGACGATGCCTGACTCCTCGTGAAACTTGATAGGAGTCCCAGGATTCCTGTGGCACGTGGAAAGGGACCCTTGGTCTCCCGCCTCAGCTGGAGAGGCGTCCCAATTGCCCTGCAAAGCCTCGAGGAGAATCCCGAGTTGTGTCTCGCAACTAGGCAGGAGTCCTGACGTGGCTGAACAAACACGTGGGTGGAAAGGCCATCCCCGTCGTAACTCGAGAATATACCCCAGGTTCCCACCGCAACTCGAGAAAAACCATGAGACTTCCCCCTCGCCGCGAGATGAGGCCCGATTCCCCTGCACTGCGTGCAGAGCAATTCCGTGTTGCACATCACACATGAATGGAGCCTTGATTTCCTTCATGGCACTCCAGAGAAACCCCAAGAACACTGTTTCAAGGCTAGAGGGATCCTGAGGTCACTGTAGCAACACGAAAGAGCTCCGTGGACCAAAAATAAACTCGAGATGAGAGGTTAGTCCCTGGCTTCGACTCCAGAGGAATACCACCTTACCACAAGCACCTCAAGAGGAGGCTTCTCTCAGCTCTAGGTATGTGAGAGGGACCCTGAGTTTGCGGCCTCAAGTGGAATGGACACCGCGATGCCCTGACGCGAAATAAGGCTGGATATCCCTGCAGTGACTTGAATGCAGGCTCGTCTTGCATCTCCCAAGATGAAAGGATGTCTGAATCCCCTGTGGAGACCACAGAGAAAGACCTAGTTCCCCCCTCATCGCGACCGGAGGCCTCACATCCTTTGAAAACTCCAGAGGTACGCGGAGATCAGTGCCTCCAAAGGAGACGATGCCTGACTCCTCGTGAAACTTGATAGGAGTCCCAGGATTCCTGTGGCACGTGGAAAGGGACGCTTGGTCTCCCGCCTCAGCTGGAGAGGCGTCCCAATTGCCTTGCCAAGCCTCGAGGAGAATCCCGAGTTGTCCCTCGGAACTAGGCAAGAGTCCTGACGTGGCTGAACAAACACGTGTGTGGAAGGGCCATCCCCGTTGTAACTCGAGAATATACCCCAGGTTCCCGCCGCAACTCGAGAAAAACCATGAGACTTCCCCCTCGCCGCGAGATGAGGCCCGATTCCCCTGCACTGCGTGCAGAGCAATTCTGTGTTGCACATCACACATGAAAGGAGCCTTGATTTCCTTGATGGCACTCCAGAGAAACCCCAAGAACACTGTTTCAAGGCTAGAGGGATCCTGAGGTCACTGTAGCAACACGAAAGAGCTCCGTGGACCAAAAATCAACTCGAGATGAGAGGTTAGTCCCTGGCTTCGACTCCAGAGGAATACCACCTTACCACAAGCACCTCAAGAGAAGGCTTCTCTCAGCTCTAGGTATGTGAGAGGGACCCTGAGTTTGCGGCCTCAAGTGGAATGGACACCGCGATGCCCTGACTCGAAATAAGGCCGGATATCCCTGCAGTGACTGGAATGCAGGCTCGTCTTGCATCTCCCAAGAAGAAAGGATGTCTGAATCCCCTCTGGAGACCACAGAGAAAGACCTAGTTCCCCACCTCATCGCGACCGGAGGCCTCACATCCTTTGAAAACTCCAGAGGTACGGGGAGATCAGTGCCTTCAAAGGAGACGATGCCTGACTCCTCGTGAAACTTGATAGGAGTCCCAGGATTCTTGTGGCACGTGGAAAGGGACCCTTGGTCTCCCGCCTCAGCTGGAGAGGCGTTCCAATTGCCCTGCCAAGCCTCGAGGAGAATCCCGAGTTGTCCCTCGCAACTAGGCAGGAGTCCTGACGTGGCTGAACAAACACGTGGGTGGAAGGGCCATCCCCGTCGTAACTCGAGAATATACCCCAGGTTCCCGCCGCAACTCGAGAAAAACCATGAGACTTCCCCCTCGATGTGAGATGAGGCCCAATTCCCCTGTACTGCGTGCAGAGCAATTCCGTCTTGCACATCACACATGAAAGGAGCCTTGATTTCCTTGATGGCACTCCAGAGAAACCCCAAGAACACTGTTTCAAGGATAGAGGGATCCTGAGGTCACTGTAGCAACACGAAAGAACTCTGTGGACCACAAATAAACTCGAAAAGAGAGGTTAGTCCTTGGATTCGTCTCCAGAGGAATACCACCTTACCACAAGCACCTCAAGAGGAGGCTTCTCTCAGCTCTAGGTATGTGAGAGGGACCCTGAGTTTGCGGCCTCAAGTGGAATGGACACCGCGATGCCCTGACTCGAAATAAGGCCGGATATCCCTGCAGTGACTTCAATGCAGGCTCGTCTTGCATCTCCCAGGACGAAAGGATGTCTGAATCCCCTGTGGAAAGCACAGAGAAAGACTTAGTTCCCCACCTCATCGCGACCGATAGCCTCACATCCTTTGAAAACTCCAGAGGTACGCGGAGATCAGTGCCTCCAAAGGAGACGATGCCTGACTCCTCGTGAAACTTGATAGGAGTCCCAGGATTCCTGTGGCACTTGGAACGGGACACTTGGTCTCCCGCCTCAGCTGGAGAGGCGTCCCAATTGCCCTGCCAAGCCTCGAGGAGAATCCCGAGTTGTCCCTCGCAACTAGGCAGGAGTCCTGACGTGGCTGAACAAACACGTGGGTGGAAGGGCCATCCCCGTCGTAACTCGAGAATATACCCCAGGTTCCCGCCGCAACTCGAGAAAAACCATGAGACTTCCCCCTCGCCGCGAGATGAGGCCCGATTCCCCTGTACTGCGTGCAGAGCAATTCCGTCTTGCACATCACACATGAAAGGAGCCTTGATTTCCTTGATGGCACTCCAGAGAAACCCCAAGAACACTGTTTCAAGGCTAGAGGGATCCTGAGGTCACTGTAGCAACACGAAAGAGCTCCGTGGACCAAAAATCAACTCGAGATGAGAGGGTAGTCCCTGGCTTCGACTCCAGAGGAATACCACCTTACCACAAGCACCTCAAGAGGAGGCTTCTCTCAGCTCTAGGTATGTGAGAGGGATCCTGAGTTTGCGGCCTCAAGTGGAATGGACACCGCGATGCCCTGACTCGAAATAAGGCCGGATATCCCTGCAGTGACTGGAATGCAGGCTCGTCTTGCATCTCCCAAGACGAAAGGGTGTCTGAATCCCCTGTGGAGACCACAGAGAAAGACCTATTTCCCCAACTCATCGTGACAGGAGGCCTCAAAATCTTTGAAAACTCCAGAGGTATGCGGAGATCAGTGCCTCCAAAGGAGACGATGCCTGACTCCTCGTGAAACTTGATAGGAGTCCCAGGATTCCTGTGGCACGTGGAAAGGGACCCTTGGTCTCCCGCCTCAGCTGGAGAGGCGTCCCAATTGCCTTGCCAAGCCTCGAGGAGAATCCCGAGTTGTGTCTCGCAACTAGGCAAGAGTCCTGACGTGGCTGAACAAACACGTGTGTGGAAGGGCCATCCCCATCGTAACTCGAGAATATACCCCAGGTTCCCGCCGCAACTCGAGAAAAACCATGAGACTTCCCCCTCGCCGCGAGATGAGGCCCGATTCCCCTGCACTGCCTGCAGAGCAATTCTGTGTTGCACATCACACATGAAAGGAGCCTTGATTTCCTTGATGGCACTCCAGAGAAACCCCAAGAACACTGTTTCAAGGCTAGAGGGATCCTGAGGTCACTGTAGCAACACGAAAGAGCTCCGTGGACCAAAAATCAACTCGAGATGAGAGGTTAGTCCCTGGCTTCGACTCCAGAGGAATACCACCTTACCACAAGCACCTCAAGAGGAGGCTTCTCTCAGCTCTAGGTATGTGAGAGGGACCCTGAGTTTGCGGCCTCAAGTGGAATGGACACCGCGATGCCCTGACTCGAAATAAGGCCGGATATCCCTGCAGTGACTGGAATGCAGGCTCGTCTTGCATCTCCCAAGACGAAAGGGTGTCTGAATCCCCTGTGGAGACCACAGAGAAAGACTTAGTTCCCCACCTCATCGCGAACGATAGCCTCACATCCTTTGAAAACTCCAGAGGTACGCGGAGATCAGTGCCTCCAAAGGAGACGATGCCTGACTCCTCGTGAAACTCGATAGGAGTCCCAGGATTCCTGTGGCACGTGGAAAGGGACACTTGGTCTCCCGCCTCAGCTGGAGAGGCGTCCCAATTGCCCTGCCAAGCCTCGAGGAGAATCCAGAGTTGTCCCTCGCAACTAGGCAGGAGTCCTGACGTCGCTGAAGAAACACGTGGGTGGAAGGGCCATCCCCGTCGTAACTCGAGAATATACCCCAGGTTCCTGCCGCAACTCGAGAAAAACCATGAGACTTCCCCCTCGCCGCGAGATGAGGCCCGATTCCCCTGCACTGCCTGCAGAGCAATTCCGTGTTGCACATCACACATGAAAGGAGCCTTGATTTCCTTGATGGCACTCCAGAGAAACCCCAAGAACACTGTTTCAAGGCTAGAGGGATCCTGAGGTCACTGTAGCAACACGAAAGAGCTCCGAGGGCCAAAAATCAACTCGAGATGAGAAGTTAGTCCCTGGCTTCGACTCCAGAGGAATACCACCTTACCACAAGCACCTCAAGAGGAGGCTTCTCTCAGCTCTAGGTATGTGAGAGGGATCCTGAGTTTGCGGCCTCAAGTGGAATGGACACCGCGATGCCCTGACTCGAAATAAGGCCGGATATCCCTGCAGTGACTGGAATGCAGGCTCGTCTTGCATCTCCCAAGACGAAAGGGTGTCTGAATCCCCTGTGGAGACCACAGAGAAAGACCTATTTCCCCAACTCATCGTGACAGGAGGCCTCAAAATCTTTGAAAACTCCAGAGGTATGCGGAGATCAGTGCCTCCAAAGGAGACGATGCCTGACTCCTCGTGAAACTTGATAGGAGTCCCAGGATTCCTGTGGCACGTGGAAAGGGACCCTTGGTCTCCCGCCTCAGCTGGAGAGGCGTCCCAATTGCCTTGCCAAGCCTCGAGGAGAATCCCGAGTTGTGTCTCGCAACTAGGCAAGAGTCCTGACGTGGCTGAACAAACACGTGTGTGGAAGGGCCATCCCCATCGTAACTCGAGAATATACCCCAGGTTCCCGCCGCAACTCGAGAAAAACCATGAGACTTCCCCCTCGCCGCGAGATGAGGCCCGATTCCCCTGCACTGCCTGCAGTGCAATTCTGTGTTGCACATCACACATGAAAGGAGCTTTGATTTCCTTGATGGCACTCCAGAGAAACCCCAAGAACACTGTTTCAAGGCTAGAGGGATCCTGAGGTCACTGTAGCAACACGAAAGAGCTCCGTGGACCAAAAATCAACTCGAGATGAGAGGTTAGTCCCTGGCTTCGACTCCAGAGGAATACCACCTTACCACAAGCACCTCAAGAGGAGGCTTCTCTCAGCTCTAGGTATGTGAGAGGGACCCTGAGTTTGCGGCCTCAAGTGGAATGGACACCGCGATGCCCTGACTCGAAATAAGGCCGGATATCCCTGCAGTGACTGGAATGCAGGCTCGTCTTGCATCTCCCAAGACGAAAGGGTGTCTGAATCCCCTGTGGAGACCACAGAGAAAGACTTAGTTCCCCACCTCATCGCGAACGATAGCCTCACATCCTTTGAAAACTCCAGAGGTACGCGGAGATCAGTGCCTCCAAAGGAGACGATGCCTGACTCCTCGTGAAACTCGATAGGAGTCCCAGGATTCCTGTGGCACGTGGAAAGGGACACTTGGTCTCCCGCCTCAGCTGGAGAGGCGTCCCAATTGCCCTGCCAAGCCTCGAGGAGAATCCAGAGTTGTCCCTCGCAACTAGGCAGGAGTCCTGACGTCGCTGAAGAAACACGTGGGTGGAAGGGCCATCCCCGTCGTAACTCGAGAATATACCCCAGGTTCCTGCCGCAACTCGAGAAAAACCATGAGACTTCCCCCTCGCCGCGAGATGAGGCCCGATTCCCCTGCACTGCGTGCAGAGCAATTCCGTGTTGCACATCACACATGAAAGGAGCCTTGATTTCCCTGATGGCACTCCAGAGAAACCCCAAGAACACTGTTTCAAGGCTAGAGGGATCCTGAGGTCACTGTAGCAACACGAAAGAGCTCCGAGGGCCAAAAATCAACTCGAGATGAGAAGTTAGTCCCTGGCTTAGACTCCAGAGGAATACCACCTTACCACAAGCACCTCAAGAGGAGGCTTCTCTCAGCTCTAGGTATGTGAGAGGGACCCTGAGTTTGCGGCCTCAAGTGGAATGGACACCGCGATGCCCTGACTCGAAATAAGACTGGATATCCCTGCAGTGACTTGAATGCAGGCTCGTCTTGCATCTCCCAAGATGAAAGGTTGCCTGAATCCCCTGTGGAGACCACAGAGAAAGACCTAGTTCCCCACCTCATCGCGACCGGAGGCCTCACATCCTTTGAAAACTCCAAAGGTACGCGGAGATCATTGCCTCCAAAGGAGACGATGCCTGACTCCTCTTGAAACTTGATAGGAGTCCCAGGATTCCTGTGGCACTTGGAAAGGGACACTTGGTCTCCTGCCTCAGCTGGAGAAGCGTCCCAATTGCCCTGCCAAGCCTCGAGGAGAATCCAGAGTTGTCCCTCGCAACTAGGCAGGAGTCATGACGTCGCTGAAGAAACACATGTGTGGAAGGGCCATCCCCGTCGTAACTCGAGAATATACCCCAGGTTCCCGCCGCAACTCGAGAAAAACCATGAGACTTCCCCCTCGCCGCGAGATGAGGCCCGATTCCCCTGCACTGCGTGCAGAGCAATTCCGTGTTGCACATCACACATGAAAGGAGCCTTGATTTCCTTGATGGCACTCCAGAGAAACCCCAAGAACACTGTTTCAAGGCTAGAGGCATCCTGAGGTCACTGTAGCAACACGAAAGAGCTCCGTGGACCAAGAATCAACACGAGATGAGAGGTTAGTCCCTGGATTCGTCTCCAGAGGAATACCACCTTACCTCAACCACCTCAGGAGGAGGCTTCTCTCAGCTCTAGGTATGTGAGAGGGACCCTGAGTTTGCGGCCTCAAGTGGAATGGACACCGTGATGCCCTGACTCGAAATAAGGCTGGATATCCCTGCAGTGACTTGAATGCAGGCTCGTCTTGCATCTCCCAAGAAGAAAGGATGTCTGAATCCCCGGTTGAGACCACAAAGAAAGACCTAGTTCCCCACCTCATCGCGACCGCAGGCCTCACATCCTTTGAAAACTCCAGAGGTACGCGGAGATCAGTGCCTCCAAAGGAGACGATGCCTGACTCCTCGTGAAACTTGATAGGAGTCCCAGGATTCTTGTGGCACGTGGAAAGGGAACCTTGGTCTCCCGCCTCAGCTGGAGAGGCGTTCCAATTGCCCTGCCAAGCCTCGAGGAGAATCCCGAGTTGTCCCTCGCAACTAGGCAGGAGTCCTGACGTGGCTGAACAAACACGTGGGTGGAAGGGCCATCCCCGTCGTAACTCGAGAATATACCCCAGGTTCCCACCGCAACTCGAGAAAAACCATGAGACTTCCCCCTCGCCGCGAGATGAGGCCCGATTCCCCTGTACTGCGTGCAGAGCAATTCCGTGTTGCACATCACACATGAAAGGAGCCTTGATTTCCTTGATGGCACTCCAGAGAAACCCCAAGAACACTGTTTCAAGGATAGAGGGATCCTGAGGTCACTGTAGCAACACGAAAGAACTCTGTGGACCAAAAATCAACTCGAAAAGAGAGGTTAGTCCCTGGATTCGTCTCCAGAGGAATATCACCTTACCACAAGCACCTCAAGAGGAGGCTTCTCTCAGCTCTAGGTATGTGAGAGGGACCCTGAGTTTGCGGCCTCAAGTGGAATGGACACCGCGATGCCCTGACTCGAAATAAGGCCGGGTATCCCTGCAGTGACTTCAATGCAGGCTCGTCTTGCATCTCCCAGGACGAAAGGATGTCTGAATCCCCTGTGGAAAGCACAGAGAAAGACTTAGTTCCCCATCTCATCGCGACCGATAGCCTCACATCCTTTGAAAACTCCAGAGGTACGCGGAGATCAGTGCCTCCAAAGGAGACGATGCCTGACTCCTCGTGAAACTTGATAGGAGTCCCAGGATTCCTGTGGCACTTGGAAAGGGACACTTGGTCTCCCGCCTCAGCAGGAGAGGCGTCCCAATTGCCCTGCCAAGCCTCGAGGAGAATCCAGAGTTGTCCCTCGCAACTAGGCAGGAGTCCTGACGTCGCTGAAGAAACACGTGGGTGGAAGGGCCATCCCCGTCGTAACTCGAGAATATACCCCAGGTTCCCGCCGCAACTCGAGAAAAACCATGAGACTTCCCCCTCGCCGCGAGATGAGGCCCGATTCCCCTGCACTGCGTGCAGAGCAATTCCGTGTTGCACATCACACATGAAAGGAGCCTTGATTTCCTTGATGGCACTCAAGAGAAACCCCAAGAACACTGTTTCAAGGACAGAGGGATCCTGAGGTCACTGTAGCAACACGAAAGAGCTCCGTGGGCCAAAAATCAACTCGAGATGAGAGGTTAGTCCCTGGCTTCGACTCCAGAGGAATACCACCTTACCACAAGCACCTCAAGAGGAGGCTTCTCTCAGCTCTAGGTATGTGAGAGGGACCCTGAGTTTGCGGCCTCAAGTGGAATGGACACCGCGATGCCCTGACGCGAAATAAGGCTGGATATCCCTGCAGTGACTTGAATGCAGGCTCGTCTTGCATCTCCCAAGATGAAAGGATGTCTGAATCCCCTGTGGAGACCACAGAGAAAGACCTAGTTCCCCACCTCATCGCGACCGGAGGCCTCACATCCTTTGAAAAATCTAGAGGTACGCGGAGATCAGTGCCTCCAAAGGAGACGATGCCTGACTCCTCGTGAAACTTGATAGGAGTCCCAGGATTCCTGTGGCACGTGGAAAGGGACCCTTGGTCTCCCGCCTCAGCTGGAGAGGCGTCCCAATTGCCTTGCCAAGCCTCGAGGAGAATCCCGAGTTGTCCCTCGGAACTAGGCAAGAGTCCTGACGTGGCTGAAGAAACACGTGTGTGGAAGGGCCATCCCCGTCGTAACTCGAGAATATACCCCAGGTTCCCGCCACAACTCGAGAAAAACCATGAGACTTCCCCCTCGCCGCGAGATGAGGCCCGATTCCCCTGCACTGCGTGCAGAGCAATTCTGTGTTGCACATCACACATGAAAGCAGCCTTGATTTCCTTCATGGCACTCCAGAGAAACCCCAAGAACACTGTTTCAAGGCTAGAGGGATCCTGAGGTCACTGTAGCAACACGAAAGAGTTCCGTGGACCAAAAATCAACTCGAAATGAGAGGTTAGTCCCTGGCTTCGACTCCAGAGGAATACCACCTTACCACAAGCACCTCAAGAGAAGGCTTCTCTCAGCTCTAGGTATGTGAGAGGGACCCTGAGTTTGCGGCCTCAAGTGGAATGGACACCGCGATGCCCTGACTCGAAATAAGGCCGGATATCCCTGCAGTGACTGGAATGCAGGCTCGTCTTGCATCTCCCAAGACGAAAGGGTGTCTGAATCCCCTGTGGAGACCACAGAGAAAGACCTAGTTCCCCACCTCATCGCGACAGGAGGCCTCAAATCCTTTGAAAACTCCAGAGGTATGCGGCGATCAGTGCCTCCAAAGGAAACGATGCCTGACTCCTCGTGAAACTTGATAGGAGACCAAGGATTCCTGTGGCACGTGGAAAGGGACCCTTGGTCTCCCGTCTCAGCTGGAGAGGCGTCCCACTTGCCCTGCAAAGCCTCGAGGAGAATCCCGAGTTGTCCCTCGCAACTAGGCAGGAGTCCTGACATGGCTGAACAAACACGTGGGTGGAAGGGCCATCCCCGTCGTAACTCGAGAAAATACCCCAGGTTCCCGCCGCAACTCGAGAAAAACCATGAGACTTCCCCCTCGCCGCGAGATGAGGCCCGATTCCCCTGCACTGCGTGCAGAGCATTTCCGTGTTGCACATCACACATGAAAGGAGCCTTGATTTCCTTGATGGCACTCCAGAGAAACCCCAAGAACACTGTTTCAAGGCTAGAGGGATCCTGAGGTCACTGTAGCAACACGAAAGAGCTCAGTTGGCCAAAAATCAACTCGAGATGAGAGGTTAGTCCTTGGCTTCGACTCCAGAGGAATACCACCTTACCACAAGCACCTCAAGAGAAGGCTTCTCTCAGTTTTAGGTATGTGAGAGGGACCCTGAGTTTGCGGCCTCAAGTGGAATGGACACCGCGATGCCCTGACTCGAAATAAGGCCGGATATCCCTGCAGTGACTTCAATGCAGGCTCGTCTTGCATCTCCCAAGAAGAAAGGATGTCTGAATCCCCTGTGGAGACCACAGAGAAAGACCTAGTTCCCCACCTCATCGCGACCGAAGGCCTCACATCCTTTGAAAAATCCAGAGGTACGCGGAGATCAGTGCCTCCAAAGGAGACGATGCCTGAGTACTCGTGAAACTTGATAGGAGTCCCAGGATTCCTGTGGTACGTGGAAAGGGACACTTGGTCTCCCGCCTCAGCTGGAGAGGCGTCCCAATTGCCTTGCCAAGCCTCGAGGAGAATCCCGAGTTGTGTCTCGCAACTAGGCAAGAGTCCTGACCTGGCTGAACAAACACGTGTGTGAAAGGGCCATCCCCGTCATAACTCGAGAATATACCCCAGGTTCCCGCTGCAACTCGAGAAAAACCATGAGACTTCCCCTTCGCCGCGAGATGAGGCCCGATTCCCCTGCACTGCGTGCAGAGCAATTCTGTGTTGCACATCACACATGAAAGGAGCCTTGATTTCCTTCATGGCACTCCAGAGAAACCCCAAGAACACTGTTTCAAGGCTAGAGGGATCCGGAGGTCACTGTAGCAACACGAAAGAGCTCTGTGGACCAAAAATCAACTCGAAAAGAGAGGTTAGTCCCTGGCTTTGACTCCAGAGGAATACCACCTTACCACAAGCACCTCAAGAGGAGGCTTCTCTCAGCTCTAGGTATGTGAGAGGGACCCTGAGTTTGCGGCCTCAAGTGGAATGGACACCACGATGCCCTGACTCGAAATAAGGCCGTATATCCCTGCAGTGACTGGAATGCAGGCTCGTCTTGCATCTCCCAAGACGAAAGGGTGTCTGAATCCCCTGTGGAGACCACAGAGAAAGAACTAGTTCCCCACCTTATCGCGACAGGAGGCCTCAAATCCTTTGAAAACTCCAGAGGTTTGCGGAGATCAGTGCCTCCAAAGGAAACGATGCCTGACTCCTCGTGAAACTTGATAGGAGACCCAGGATTCCTGTGGCACGTGGAAAGGGACCCTTGGTCTCCCGTCTCAGCTGGAGAGGCGTCCCAATTGCCCTGCAAAGCCTCGAGGAGAATCCCGAGTTGTCCCTCGCAACTAGGCAGGAGTCCTGACGTCGCTGAAGAAACACGTGTGTGGAAGGGCCATCCCCGTCGTAACTCGAGAATATACCCCAGGTTCCCGCCGCAACTCGAGAAAAACCATGAGACTTCCCCCTCGCCGCGAGATGAGGCCCGATTCCCCTGCACTGCGTGCAGAGCAATTCCGTGTTGCACATCACACATGAAAGGAGCCTTGATTTCCTTGATGGCACTCCAGAGAAACCCCAAGAACACTGTTTCAAGGATAGAGGGATCCTGAGGTCACTGTAGCAACACGAAAGAACTCTGTGGACCAAAAATCAACTCTAAAAGAGAGGTTAGTCCCTGGATTCGTCTCCAGAAGAATACCACCTTACCACAAGCACCTCAAGAGGAGGCTTCTCTCAGCTCTAGGTATGTGAGAGGGACCCTGAGTTTGCGGCCTCAAGTGGAATGGACACCGCGATGCCCTGACTCGAAATAAGGCCGGATATCCCTGCAGTGACTTCAATGCAGGCTCGTCTTGCATCTCCCAGGAAGAAAGGATGTCTGAATCCCCTGTGGAAAGCACAGAGAAAGACTTAGTTCCCCACCTCATCGCGACCGGAGGCCTCACATCCTTTGAAAACTCCAGAGGTACGCGGAGATCAGTGCCTCCAAAGGAGACGATGCCTGACTCCTCCTGAAACTTGATAGGAGTCCCAGGATTCCTGTGGCACTTGGAAAGGGACACTTGGTCTCCCGCCTCAGCTGGAGAGGCGTCCCAATTGCCCTGCCAAGCCTCGAGGAGAATCCAGAGTTGTCCCTCGCAACTAGGCAGGAGTCCTGACGTGGCTGAACAAACACGTGGGTGGAAGGGCCATCCCCGTCGTAACTCGAGAATATACCCCAGGTTCCCGCCGCAACTCGAGAAAAACCATGAGACTTCCCCCTCGCCGCGAGATGAGGCCCGATTCCCCTGCACTGCGTGCAGAGCAATTCCGTGTTGCACATCACACATGAAAGGAGCTTTGATTTCCTTGATGGCACTCCAGAGAAACCCCAAGAACACTGTTTCAAGGCTAGAGGGATCCTCAGGTCACTGTAACAACACGAAAGAGCTCCGTGGGCCAAAAATCAACTCGAGATGAGAGGTTAGTCCCTGGCTTCGACTCCAGAGGAATACCACCTTACCACAAGCACCTCAAGAGGAGGCTTCTCTCAGCTCTAGGTATGTGAGAGGGACCCTGAGTTTGCGGCCTCAAGTGGAATGGACACCGCGATGCCCTGACTCGAAATAAGGCTGGATATCCCTGCAGTGACTTGAATGCAGGCTCGTCTTGCATCTCCCAAGATGAAAGGATGTCTGAATCCCCTGTGGAGACCACAGAGAAAGACCTAGTTCCCCACCTCATCGCGACCGGAGGCCTCACATCCTTTGAAAACTCCAGAGGTACGCGGAGATCAGTGCCTCCAAAGGAGACGATGCCTGACTCCTCGTGAAACTTGATAGGAGTCCCAGGATTCTTGTGGCACGTGGAAAGGGACCCTTGGTCTCCCGCCTCAGCTGGAGAGGCGTTCCAATTGCCCTGCCAAGCCTCGAGGAGAATCCCGAGTTGTCCCTCGCAACTAGGCAGGAGTCCTGACGTGGCTGAACAAACACGTGGGTGGAAGGGCCATCCCCGTCGTAACTCGAGAATATACCCCAGGTTCCCGCCGCAACTCGAGAAAAACCATGAGACTTCCCCCTCGATGGGAGATGAGGCCCGATTCCCCTGTACGGCGTGCAGAGCAATTCCGTCTTGCACATCACACATGAAAGGAGCCTTGATTTCCTTGATGGCACTCCAGAGAAACCCCAAGAACACTGTTTCAAGGATAGAGGGATCCTGAGGTCACTGTAGCAACATGAAAGAACTCTGTGGACCAAAAATCAACTCGAAAAGAGAGGTTAGTCCCTGGATTCGTCTCCAGAGGAATACCACCTTACCACAAGCACCTCAAGAGGAGGCTTCTCTCAGCTCTAGGTATGTGAGAGGGACCCTGAGTTTGCGGCCTCAAGTGGAATGGACACCGCGATGCCCTGACTCGAAATAAGGCCGGATATCCCTGCAGTGACTTCAATGCAGGCTCGTCTTGCATCTCCCAGGACGAAAGGATGTCTGAATCCCCTGTGGAAAGCACAGAGAAAGACTTAGTTCCCCACCTCATCGCGACCGATAGCCTCACATCCTTTGAAAACTCCAGAGGTCCGCGGAGATCAGTGCCTCCAAAGGAGACGATGCCTGACTCCTCGTGAAACTTTATAGGAGTCCCAGGATTCCTGTGGCACTTGGAAAGGGACACTTGGTCTCCCGCCTCAGCTGGAGAGGCGTCCCAATTGCCCTGCCAAGCCTCGAGGAAAATCCAGAGTTGTCCCTCGCAACTAGGCAGGAGTCCTGACGTCGCTGAAGAAACACGTGGGTGGAAGGGCCATCCCCGTCGTAACTCGAGAATATACCCCAGGTTCCCGCCGCAACTCGAGAAAAACCATGAGACTTCCCCCTCGCCGCGAGATGAGGCCCGATTCCCCTGCACTGCGTGCAGAGCAATTCCGTGTTGCACATCACACATGAAAGGAGCCTTGATTTCCTTCATGGCACTCCAGAGAAACCCCAAGAACACTGTTTCAAGGCTAGAGGGATCCTGAGGTCACTGTAGCAACACGAAAGAGCTCCGTGGGCCAAAAATCAACTCGAGATGAGAGGTTAGTCCCTGGCTTCGACTCCAGAGGAATACCACCTTACCACAAGCACCTCAAGAGGAGGCTTCTCTCAGCTCTAGGTATGTGAGAGGGACCCTGAGTTTGCGGCCTCAAGTGGAATGGACACCGCGATGCCCTGACGCGAAATAAGGCTGGATATCCCTGCAGTGACTTGAATGCAGGCTCGTCTTGCATCTCCCAAGATGAAAGGATGTCTGAATCCCCTGTGGAGACCACAGAGAAAGACCTAGTTCCCCACCTCATCGCGACCGGAGGCCTCACATCCTTTGAAAACTCCAGAGGTACGCGGAGATCAGTGCCTCCAAAGGAGACGATGCCTGAGTCCTCGTGAAACTTGATAGGAATCCCAGGATTCCTGTGGCACGTGGAAAGGGACACTTGGTCTCCCGCCTCAGCTGGAGAGGCGTCCCAATTGCCTTGCCAAGCCTCGAGGAGAATCCCGAGTGGTGTCTCGCAACTAGGCAAGAGTCCTGACGTGGCTGAACAAACACGTGTGTGGAAGGGCCATCCCCGTCGTAACTCGAGAATATACCCCAGGTTCCCGCCGCAACCCGAGAAAAACCATGAGACTTCCCCCTCGCCGCGAGATGAGGCCCGATTCCCCTGCACTGCGTGCAGAGCAATTCTGTGTTGCACATCACACATGAAAGGAGCCTTGATTTCCTTCATGGCACTCCAGAGAAACCCCAAGAACACTGTTTCAAGTCTAGAGGGATCCTGAGGTCACTGTAGCAACACGAAAGAGCTCTGTGGACCAAAAATCAACTCGAGATGAGAGGTTAGTCCCTGGCTTTGACTCCAGAGGAATACCACCTTACCACAAGCACCTCAAGAGGAGGCTTCTCTCAGCTCTAGGTATGTGAGAGGGACCCTGAGTTTGCGGCCTCAAGTGGAATGGACACCGCGATGCCCTGACTCGAAATAAGGCCGTATATCCCTGCAGTGACTGGAATGCAGGCTTGTCTTGCATCTCCCAAGACGAAAGGGTGTCTGAATCCCCTGTGGAGACCAGAGAGAAAGACCTAGTTCCCCACCTTATCGCGACAGGAGGCCTCAAATCCTTTGAAAACTCCAGAGGTTTGCGGAGATCAGTGCCTCCAAAGGAAACGATGCCTGACTCCTCGTGAAACTTGATAGGAGTCCCAGGATTCCTGTTACACGTGGAAAGGGACCCTTGGTCTCCCGTCTCAGCTGGAGAGGCGTCCCAATTGCCCTGCAAAGCCTCGAGGAGAATCCCGAGTTGTCCCTCGCAACTAGGCAGGAGTCCTGACGTCGCTGAAGAAACACGTGTGTGGAAGGGCCATCCCCGTCGTAACTCGAGAATATACCCCAGGTTCCCGCCACAACTCGAGAAAAACCATGACACTTCCCCCTCGCCGCGAGATGAGGCCCGATTCCCCTGCACTGCGTGCAGAGCAATTCCGTGTTGCACATCACACATGAAAGGAGCCTTGATTTCCTTGATGGCACTCCAGAGAAACCCCAAGAACACTGTTTCAAGGATAGAGGGATCCTGAGGTCACTGTAGCAACACGAAAGAACTCTGTGGACCAAAAATCAACTCGAAAAGAGAGGTCATTCCCTGGATTCGTCTCCAGAGGAATACCACCTTACCACAAGCACCTCAAGAGGAGGCTTCTCTCAGCTCTAGGTATGTGAGAGGGACCCTGAGTTTGCAGCCTCAAGTGGAATGGACACCGCGATGCCCTGACTCGAAATAAGGCCGGATATCCCTGCAGTGACTTGAATGCAGGCTCGTCTTGCATCTCCCATGAAGAAAGGATGTCTGAATCCCCTGTGGAGACCACAGAGAAAGACCTAGTTCCCCACCTCATCGCGACCGGAGGACTCACATCCTTTGAAAATTCCAGAGGTACGCGGAGATCAGTGCCTCCAAAGGAGACGATGCCTGACTCCTCGCAAAACTTGATAGGAGTCCCAGGATTCCTGTGGCACGTGGAAAGGGACCCTTGGTCTCCCGCCTCAGCTGGAGAGGCGTCCCAATTGCCTTGCCAAGCCTCGAGGAGAATCCCGAGTTGTGTCTCGCAACTAGGCAAGAGTCCTGACGTGGCTGAACAAACACGTGTGTGGAAGGGCCATCCCCGTCGTAACTCGAGAATATACCCCAGGTTCCCGCCGCAACTCGAGAAAAACCATGAGACTTCCCCCTCGATGCGAGATGAGGCCCGATTCCCCTGTACTGCGTGCAGAGCAATTCCATCTTGCACATCACACATGAAAGGAGCCTTGATTTCCTTGATGGCACTCCAGAGAAACCCCAAGAACACTGTTTCAAGGCTAGAGGGATCCTGAGGTCACTGTTGCAACACGAAAGAGCTCCGTGGACCCAAAATCAACTCGAGATGAGAGGTTAGTCCCTGGCTTCGACTCCAGAGGAATACCACCTTACCACAAGCACCTCAAGAGGAGGCTTCTCTCAGCTCTAGGTATGTGAGAGGGACCCTGAGTTTGCATCCTCAAGTGGAATGGACACCGGGATGCCCTGACTCGAAATAAGGCCGGATATCCCTGCAGTGACTGGAATGCAGGCTCGTCTTGCATCTCCCAAGACGAAAGGGTGTCTGAATCCCCTGTGGAGACCACAGAGAAAGACCTAGTTCCCCACCTCATCGCGACAGGAGGCCTCAAATCCTTTGAAAACTCCAGAGGTATGCGGAGATCAGTGCCTCCAAAGGAGACGATGCCTGACTCCTCGTGAAACTTGATAGGAGACCCAGGATTCCTGTGGCACGTGGAAAGGGACCCTTGGTCTCCCGTCTCAGCTGGAGAGGCGTCCCAATTGTCCTGCAAAGCCTCGAGGAGAATCCCGAGTTGTCCCTCGCAACTAGGCAGGAGTCCTGACATGGCTGAACACACACGTGTGTGGAAGGGCCATCCCCGTCGTAACTCGAGAATATACCCCAGGTTCCCGCGCAACTCGAGAAAAACCATGAGACTTCCCCCTCGCCGCGAGATGAGGCCCGATTCCCCTGCACTGCGTGCAGAGCAATTCCGTGTTGCACATCACACATGAAAGGAGCCTTGATTTCCTTGATGGTACTCCAGAGAAACCCCAAGAACACTGTTTCAAGGCTAGAGGGATCCTCAGGTCACTGTAACAACACGAAAGAGCTCCGTGGGCCAAAAATCAACTCGAGATGAGAGGTTAGTCCCTGGCTTCGACTCCAGAGGAATACCACCTTACCACAAGCACCTCAAGAGGAGGCTTCTCTCAGCTCTAGGTATGTGAGAGGAACCCTGAGTTTGCAGCCTCAAGTGGAATGGACACCGCGATGCCCTGACTCGAAATAAGGCCGGATATCCCTGCAGTGACTTGAATGCAGGCTCGTCTTGCATCTCCCAAGAAGAAAGGATGTCTGAATCCCCTGTGGAGACCACAGAGAAAGACCTAGTTCCCCACCTCATCGCGACCGGAGGCCTCACATCCTTTGAAAACTCCAGAGGTACGCGGAGATCAGTGCCTCCAAAGGAGATGATGCCTGACTCCTCGCGAAACTTGATGGGAGTCCCAGGATTCCTGTGGCACGTGGAAAGGGACCCTTGGTCTCCCGCCTCAGCTGGAGAGGCGTCCCAATTGCCCTGCCAAGCCTCGAGGAGAATCCAGAGTTGTCCCTCGCAACTAGGCAGGAGTCCTGACGTGGCTGAACAAACACGTGGGTGGAAGGGCCATCCCCGTCGTAACTCGAGAATATATCCCAGGTTCCCGCCGCAACTCGAGAAAAACCATGAGACTTCCCCCTCGCCGCGAGATGAGGCCCGATTCCCCTGCACTGCGTGCAGAGCAATTCCGTGTTGCACATCACACATGAAAGGAGCCTTGATTTCCTTGATGGCACTCCAGAGAAACCCCAAGAACACTGTTTCAAGGCTAGAGGCATCCTCAGGTCACTGTAACAACACGAAAGAGCTCCGTGGGCCAAAAATCAACTCGAGATGAGAGGTTAGTCCCTGGCTTCGACTCCAGAGGAATACCACCTTACCACAAGCACCTCAAGAGGAGGCTTCTCTCAGCTCTAGGTATGTGAGAGGGACCCTGAGTTTGCAGCCTCAAGTGGAATGGACACCGCGATGCCCTGACTCGAAATAAGGCCGGATATCCCTGCAGTGACTTGAATGCAGGCTCGTCTTGCATCTCCCAAGAAGAAAGGATGTCTGAATCCCCTGTGGAGACCACAGAGAAAGACCTAGTTCCCCACCTCATCGCGACCGGAGGCCTCACATCCTTTGAAAACTGCAGAGGTACGCGGAGATCAGTGCCTCCAAAGGAGACGATGCCTGACTCCTCGCGAAACTTGATAGGAGTCCCAGGATTCCTGTGGCACGTGGAAAGGGACCCTTGGTCTCCCGCCTCAGCTGGAGAGGCGTCCCAATTGCCTTGCCAAGCCTCGAGGAGAATCCCGAGTTGTGTCTCGCAACTAGGCAAGAGTCCTGACGTGGCTGAACAAACACGTGTGTGGAAGGGCCATCCCCGTCGTAACTCGAGAATATACCCCAGGTTCCCGCCGCAACTCGAGAAAAACCATGAGACTTCCCCCTCGATGCGAGATGAGGCCCGATTCCCCTGTACTGCGTGCAGAGCAATTCCATCTTGCACATCACACATGAAAGGAGCCTTGATTTCCTTGATGGCACTCCAGAGAAACCCCAAGAACACTGTTTCAAGGCTAGAGGGATCCTGAGGTCACTGTAGCAACACGAAAGAGCTCCGTGGACCCAAAATCAACTCGAGATGAGAGGTTAGTCCCTGGCTTCGACTCCAGAGGAATACCACCTTACCACAAGCACCTCAAGAGGAGGCTTCTCTCAGCTCTAGGTATGTGAGAGGGACCCTGAGTTTGCGGCCTCAAGTGGAATGGACACCGCGATGCCCTGACTCGAAATAAGGCCGGATATCCCTGCAGTGACTGGAATGCAGGCTCGTCTTGCATCTCCCAAGACGAAAGGGTGTCTGAATCCCCTGTGGAGACCACAGAGAAAGACCTAGTTCCCCACCTCATCGCGACAGGAGGCCTCAAATCCTTTGAAAACTCCAGAGGTATGCGGAGATCAGTGCCTCCAAAGGAGACGATGCCTGACTCCTCGTGAAACTTGATAGGAGACCCAGGATTCCTGTGGCACGTGGAAAGGGACCCTTGGTCTCCCGTCTCAGCTGGAGAGGCGTCCCAATTGTCCTGCAAAGCCTCGAGGAGAATCCCGAGTTGTCCCTCGCAACTAGGCAGGAGTCCTGACATGGCTGAACACACACGTGTGTGGAAGGGCCATCCCCGTCGTAACTCGAGAATATACCCCAGGTTCCCGCCGCAACTCGAGAAAAACCATGAGACTTCCCCCTCGCCGCGAGATGAGGCCCGATTCCCCTGCACTGCGTGCAGAGCAATTCCATCTTGCACATCACACATGAAAGGAGCCTTGATTTCCTTGATGGCACTCCAGAGAAACCCCAAGAACACTGTTTCAAGGCTAGAGGGATCCTCAGGTCACTGTAACTACACGAAAGAGCTCCGTGGGCCAAAAATCAACTCGAGATGAGAGGTTAGTCCCTGGCTTCGACTCCAGAGGAATACCACCTTACCACAAGCACCTCAAGAGGAGGCTTCTCTCAGCTCTAGGTATGTGAGAGGGACCCTGAGTTTGCAGCCTCAAGTGGAATGGACACCGCGATGCCCTGACTCGAAATAAGGCCGGATATCCCTGCAGTGACTTGAATGCAGGCTCGTCTTGCATCTCCCAAGAAGAAAGGATGTCTGAATCCCCTGTGGAGACCACAGAGAAAGACCTAGTTCCCCACCTCATCGCGACCGGAGGCCTCACATCCTTTGAAAACTCCAGAGGTACGCGGAGATCAGTGCCTCCAAAGGAGACGATGCCTGACTCCTCGCGAAACTTGATAGGAGTCCCAGGATTCCTGTGGCACGTGGAAAGGGACGCTTGGTCTCCCGCCTCAGCTGGAGAGGCGTCCCAATTGCCTTGCCAAGCCTCGAGGAGAATCCCAAGTTGTGTCTCGCAACTAGGCAAGAGTCCTGACGTGGCTGAACAAACACGTGTGTGGAAGGGCCATCCCCGTCGTAACTCGAGAATATACCCCAGGTTCCCGCCGCAACTCGAGAAAAACCATGAGACTTCCCCCTCGATGCGAGATGAGGCCCGATTCCCATGTACTGCGTGCAGAGCAATTCCATCTTGCACATCACACATGAAAGGAGCCTTGATTTCCTTGATGGCACTCCAGAGAAACCCCAAGAACACTGTTTCAAGGCTAGAGGGATCCTGAGGTCACTGTTGCAACACGAAAGAGCTCCGTGGACCCAAAATCAACTCGAGATGAGAGGTTAGTCCCTGGCTTCGACTCCAGAGGAATACCACCTTACCACAAGCACCTCAAGAGGAGGCTTCTCTCAGCTCTAGGTATGTGAGAGGGACCCTGAGTTTGCGGCCTCAAGTGGAATGGACACCGCGATGCCCTGACTCGAAATAAGGCTGGATATCCCTGCAGTTACTGGAATGCAGGCTCGTCTTGCATCTCCCAAGACGAAAGGGTGTCTGAATCCCCTGTGGAGACCACAGAGAAAGACCTAGTTCCCCACCTCATCGCGACAGGAGGCCTCAAATCCTTTGAAAACTCCAGAGGTATGCGGAGATCAGTGCCTCCAAAGGAGACGATGCCTGACTCCTCGTGAAACTTGATAGGAGACCCAGGATTCCTGTGGCACGTGGAAAGGGACCCTTGGTCTCCCGTCTCAGCTGGAGAGGCGTCCCAATTGTCCTGCAAAGCCTCGAGGAGAATCCCGAGTTGTCCCTCGCAACTAGGCAGGAGTCCTGACATGGCTGAACACACACGTGTGTGGAAGGGCCATCCCCGTCGTAACTCGAGAATATACCCCAGGTTCCCGCCGCAACTCGAGAAAAACCATGAGACTTCCCCCTCGCCGCGAGATGAGGCCCGATTCCCCTGCACTGCGTGCAGAGCAATTCCGTGTTGCACATCACACATGAAAGGAGCCTTGATTTCCTTCATGGCACTCCAGAGAAACCCCAAGAACACTGTTTCAAGGCTAGAGGGATCCTGAGGTCACTGTAGCAACACGAAAGAGCTCCGTGGACCAAGAATCAACACGAGATGAGAGGTTAGTCCCTGGCTTCGACTCCTGAGGAATACCACCTTACCACAAGCACCTCAAGAGGAGGCTTCTCTCAGCTTTAGGTATGTGAGAGGGATCCTGAGTTTGCGGCCTCAAGTGGAATGGACACCGCGATGCCCTGACTCGATATAAGGCCGGATATCCCTGCAGTGACTTGAATGCAGGCTCGTCTTGCATCTCCCAAGAAGAAAGGATGTCTGAATCCGCTGTGGAGACCACAGTGAAAGACCTAGTTCCCCACCTCATCGCGACCGGAGGCCTCACATCCTTTGAAAACTCCAGAGGTACGCGGAGATCAGTGCCTCCAAAGGAGACGATGCCTGACTCCTCGTGAAACTTGATAGGAGTCCCAGGATTCCTGAGGCACGTGGAAAGGGACCCTTGGTCTCCTGCCTCAGCTGGAGAGGCGTTCCAATTGCCCTGCCAAGCCTCGAGGAGAATCCCGAGTTGTGTCTCGCAACTAGGCAAGAGTCCTGACGTGGCTGAACAAACACGTGTGTGGAAGGGCCATCCCCGTCGTAACTCGAGAATATACCCCAGGTTCCCGCCGCAACTCGAGAAAAACCATGAGACTTCCCCCTCGCCGCGAGATGAGGCCCGATTCCCCTGCACTGCGTGCAGAGCAATTCTGTGTTGCACATCACACATGAAAGGAGCATTGATTTCCTTCATGGCACTCCAGAGAAACCCCAAGAACACTGTTTCAAGGCTAGAGGGATCCTGAGGTCACTGTAGCAACACGAAAGAGCTCCGTGGACCAAAAATCAACTCGAGATGAGAGGTTAGTCCCTGGCTTCGACTCCAGAGGAATACCACCTTACCACAAGCACCTCAAGAGGAGGCTTCTCTCAGCTCTAGGTATGTGAGAGGGACCCTGAGTTTGGGGCCTCAAGTGGAATGGACACCGCGATGCCCTGACTCGAAATAAGGCCGGATATCCCTGCAGTGACTGGAATGCAGGCTCGTCTTGCATCTCCCAAGACGAAAGGGTGTCTGAATCCCCTGTGGAGACCACAGAGAAAGACCTAGTTCCCCACCTCATCGCGACAGGAGGCCTCAAATCCTTTGAAAACTCCAGAGGTATGCGGAGATCAGTGCCTCCAAAGGAGACGATGCCTGACTCCTCGTGAAACTTGATAGGAGCCCCAGGATTCCTGTGGCACATGGAAAGGGACCCTTGGTCTCCCGACTCAGCTGGAGAGGCGTCCCAATTGCCCTGCAAAGCCTCTAGGAGAATCCCGAGTTGTCCCTCGCAACTAGGCAGGAGTCCTGACATGGCTGAACACACACGTGTGTGGAAGGGCCATCCCCGTCGTAACTCGAGAATATACCCCAGGTTCCCGCCGCAACTCGAGAAAAACCATGAGACTTCCCCCTCGCCGCGAGATGAGGCCCAATTCCCCTGCACTGCGTGCAGAGCAATTCCGTGTTGCACATCACACATGAAAGGAGCCTTGATTTCCTTGATGGCACTCCAGAGAAACCCCAAGAACACTGTTTCAAGGCTAGAGGGATCCTGAGGTCACTGTAGCAACACGAATGAGCTCCGTGGACCAAGAATCAACACGAGATGAGAGGTTAGTCCCTGGCTTCGACTCCTGAGGAATACCACCATACCGCAAGCACCTCAAGAGGAGGCTTCTCTCAGCTCTAGGTATGTGAGAGGGATCCTGAATTTGCCGCCTCAAGTGGAATGGACACCGCGATGCCCTGACTCGAAATAAGGCCGGATATCCCTGCAGTGACTTCAATGCAGGCTCGTCTTGCATCTCCCAGGACGAAAGGATTTCTGAATCCCCTGTGGAAAGCACAGAGAAAGACTTAGTTCCCCACCTCATCGCGACCGATAGCCTCACATCCTTTGAAAACGCCAGAGGTACGCGGAGATCAGTGCCTCCAAAGGAGACGATGCCTGACTCCTCGTGAAACTTGATAGGAGTCCCAGGATTCCTGTGGCACTTGGAAAGGGACACTTGGTCTCCCGCCTCAGCTGGAGAGGCGTCCCAATTGCCCTGCAAAGCCTCGAGGAGAATCCCGAGTTGTCCCTCGCAACTAGGCAGGAGTCCTGACGTGGATGAACAAACACGTGGGTGGAAGGGCCATCCCCGTCGTAACTCGAGAATATACCCCAGGTTCCCGCCGCAACTCGAGAAAAACCATGAGACTTCCCCCTCACCGCGAGATGAGGCCCGATTCCCCTGCACTGCGTGCAGAGCAATTCCGTGTTGCACATCACACATGAAAGGAGCCTTGATTTCCTTCATGGCACTCCAGAGAAACCCCAAGAACACTGTTTCAAGGCTAGAGGGATCCTGAGGTCACTGTAGCAACACGAAAGAGCTCCGTGGGCCAAAAATCAACTCGAGATGAGAGGTTAGTCCCTGGCTTCGACTCCAGAGGAATACCACCTTACCACAAGCACCTCAAGAGGAGGCTTCTCTCAGCTCTAGGTATGTGAGGGGGACCCTGAGTTTGCGGCCTCAAGTGGAATGGACACCGCGATGCCCTGACGCGAAATAAGGCTGGATATCCCTGCAGTGACTTGAATGCAGGCTCGTCTTGCATCTCCCAAGATGAAAGGATGTCTGAATCCCCTGTGGAGACCACAGAGAAAGACCTAGTTCCCCACCTCATCGCGACCGGAGGCCTCACATCCTTTGAAAACTCCAGAGGTACGCGGAGATCAGTGCCTCCAAAGGAGACGATGCCTGAGTCCTCGTGAAACTTGATAGGAGTCCCAGGATTCCTGTGGCACGTGGAAAGGGACACTTGGTCTCCCGCCTCAGCTGGAGAGGCGTCCCAATTGCCTTGCCAAGCCTCGAGGAGAATCCCGAGTTGTGTCTCGCAACTAGGCAAGAGTCCTGACGTGGCTGAACAAACACGTGTGTGGAAGGGCCATCCCCGTCATAACTCGAGAATATACCCCAGGTTCCCGCCGCAACCCGAGAAAAATCATGAGACTTCCCCCTCGCCGCGAGATGAGGCCCGATTCCCCTGCACTGCGTGCAGAGCAATTCCGTGTTGCACATCACACATGAAAGGAGCCTTGATTTCCTTGATGGCACTCCAGAGAAACCCCAAGAACACTGTTTCAAGGCTAGAGGGATCCTGAGGTCACTATAGCAACAAGAAAGAGCTCTGTGGACCAAAAATCAACTCGAGATGAGAGGTTAGTCCCTGGCTTTGACTCCAGAGGAATACGACCTTACCACAAGCACCTCAAGAGGAGGCTTCTCTCAGCTCTAGGTATGTGAGAGGGACCCTGAGTTTGCGGCCTCAAGTGGAATGGACACCGCGATGCCCTGACTCGAAATAAGGCCGTATATCCCTGCAGTGACTGGAATGCAGGCTCGTCTTGCATCTCCCAAGACGAAAGGGTGTCTGAATCCCCTGTGGAGACCACAGAGAAAGACCTAGTTCCCCCCTTATCGCGACAGGAGGCCTCAAATCCTTTGAAAACTCCAGAGGTTTGCGGAGATCAGTGCCTCCAAAGGAAACGATGCCTGACTCCTCGTGAAACTTGATAGGAGACCCAGGATTCCTGTGGCATGTGGAAAGGGACTCTTGGTCTCCCGTCTCAGCTGGAGAGGCGTCCCAATTGCCCTGCAAAGCCTCGAGGAGAATCCCGAGTTGTCCCTCGCAACTAGGCAGGAGTCCTGACGTCGCTGAAGAAACACGTGTGTGGAAGGGCCATCCCCGTCGTAACTCGAGAATATATCCCAGGTTCCCACCGCAACTCGAGAAAAACCATGAGACTTCCCCCTCGCCGCGAGATGAGGCCCGATTCCCCTGCACTGCGTGCAGAGCAATTCCGTGTTGCACATACACATGAAAGGAGCCTTGATTTCCTTCATGGCACTCCAGAGAAACCCCAAGAACACTGTTTCAAGGCTAGAGGGATCCTGAGGTCACTGTAGCAACACGAAAGAACTCTGTGGACCAAAAATCAACTCGAAAAGAGAGGTTAGTCCCTGGATTCGTCTCCAGAGGAATACCACCTTACCACAAGCACCTCAAGAGGAGGCTTCTCTCAGCTCTAGGTATGTGAGAGGGACCCTGAGTTGCGGCCTCAAGTGGAATGGACACCGCGATGCCCTGACTCGAAATAAGGCCGGATATCCCTGCAGTGACTTCAATGCAGGCTCGTCTTGCATCTCCCAGGACGAAAGGATGTCTGAATCCCCTGTGGAAGGCACAGAGAAAGACTTAGTTTCCCACCTCTTCGCGACCGGAGGCCTCACATCCTTTGAAAACTCCAGAGGTACGCGGAGATCAGTGCCTCCAAAGGAGACGATGCCTGACTCCTCGCGAAACTTGATAGGAGTCCCAGGATTCCTGTGGCACGTGGAAAGGGACCCTTGGTCTCCCGCCTCAGCTGGAGAGGCGTCCCAATTGCCCTGCCAAGCCTCGAGGAGAATCCAGAGTTGTCCCTCGCAACTAGGCAGGAGTCCTGACGTGGCTGAACAAACACGTGGGTGGAAGGGCCATCCCCGTCGTAACTCGAGAATATACCCCAGGTTCCCGCCGCAACTCGAGAAAAACCATGAGACTTCCCCCTCGCCGCGAGATGAGGCCCGATTCCCCTGCACTGCGTGCAGAGCAATTCCGTGTTGCACATCACACATGAAAGGAGCCTTGATTTCCTTGATGGCACTCCAGAGAAACCCCAAGAACACTGTTTCTAGGCTAGAGGCATCCTCAGGTCACTGTAACAACACGAAAGAGCTCCGTGGGCCAAAAATCAACTCGAGATGAGAGGTTAGTCCCTGGCTTCGACTCCAGAGGAATACCACCTTACCACAAGCACCTCAAGAGGAGGCTTCTCTCAGCTCTAGGTATGTGAGAGGGACCCTGAGTTTGCAGCCTCAAGTGGAATGGACACCGCGATGCCCTGACTCGAAATAAGGCCGGATATCCCTGCAGTGACTTGAATGCAGGCTCGTCTTGCATCTCCCAAGAAGAAAGGATGTCTGAATCCCCTGTGGAGACCACAGAGAAAGACCTAGTTCCCCACCTCATCGCGACCGGAGGCCTCACATCCTTTGAAAACTCCAGAGGTACGCGGAGATCAGTGCCTCCAAAGGAGACGATGCCTGACTCCTCGCGAAACTTGATAGGAGTCCCAGGATTCCTGTGGCACGTGGAAAGGGACGCTTGGTCTCCCGCCTCAGCTGGAGAGGCGTCCCAATTGCCTTGCCAAGCCTCGAGGAGAATCCCGAGTTGTGTCTCGCAACTAGGCAAGAGTCCTGACGTGGCTGAACAAACACGTGTGTGGAAGGGCCATCCCCGTCGTAACTCGAGAATATACCCCAGGTTTCCGCCGCAACTCGAGAAAAACAATGAGTCTTCCCCCTCGATGCGAGATGAGGCCCGATTCCCCTGTACTGCGTGCAGAGCAATTCCATCTTGCACATCACACATGAAAGGAGCCTTGATTTCCTTGATGGCACTCCAGAGAAACCCCAAGAACACTGTTTCAAGGCTAGAGGGATCCTGAGGTCACTGTTGCAACACGAAAGAGCTCCGTGGACCCAAAATCAACTCGAGATGAGAGGTTAGTCCCTGGCTTCGACTCCAGAGGAATACCACCTTACCACAAGCACCTCAAGAGGAGGCTTCTCTCAGCTCTAGGTATGTGAGAGGGACCCTGAGTTTGCGGCCTCAAGTGGAATGGACACCGCGATGCCCTGACTCGAAATAAGGCTGGATATCCCTGCAGTGACTGGAATGCAGGCTCGTCTTGCATCTCCCAAGACGAAAGGGTGTCTGAATCCCCTGTGGAGACTACAGAGAAAGACCTAGTTCCCCACCTCATCGCGACAGGAGGCCTCAAATCCTTTGAAAACTCCAGAGGTATGCGGAGATCAGTGCCTCCAAAGGAGACGATGCCTGACTCCTCGTGAAACTTGATAGGAGACCCAGGATTCCTGTGGCACGTGGAAAGGGACCCTTGGTCTCCCGTCTCAGCTGGAGAGGCGTCCCAATTGTCCTGCAAAGCCTCGAGGAGAATCCCGAGTTGTCCCTCGCAACTAGGCAGGAGTCCTGACATGGCTGAACACACACGTGTGTGGAAGGGCCATCCCCGTCGTAACTCGAGAATATACCCCAGGTTCCCGCCGCAACTCGAGAAAAACCATGAGACTTCCCCCTCGCCGCGAGATGAGGCCCGATTCCCCTGCACTGCGTGCAGAGCAATTCCGTGTTGCACATCACACATGAAAGGAGCCTTGATTTCCTTCATGGCACTCCAGAGAAACCCCAAGAACACTGTTTCAAGGCTAGAGGGATCCTGAGGTCACTGTAGCAACACGAAAGAGCTCCGTGGACCAAGAATCAACACGAGATGAGAGGTTAGTCCCTGGCTTCGACTCCTGAGGAATACCACCTTACCACAAGCACCTCAAGAGGAGGCTTCTCTCAGCTCTAGGTATGTGAGAGGGATCCTGAGTTTGCGGCCTCAAGTGGAATGGACACCGCGATGCCCTGACTCGATATAAGGCCGGATATCCCTGCAGTGACTTGAATGCAGGCTCGTCTTGCATCTCCCAAGAAGAAAGGATGTCTGAATCCCCTGTGGAGACCACAGTGAAAGACCTAGTTCCCCACCTCATCGCGACCGGAGGCCTCACATCCTTTGAAAACTCCAGAGGTACGCGGAGATCAGTGCCTCCAAAGGAGACGATGCCTGACTCCTCGTGAAACTTGATAGGAGTCCCAGGATTCCTGTGGCACGTGGAAAGGGACCCTTGGTCTCCTGCCTCAGCTGGAGAGGCGTTCCAATTGCCCTGCCAAGCCTCGAGGAGAATCCCGAGTTGTCCCTCGCAACTAGGCAGGAGTCCTGACGTGGCTGAACAAACACGTGGGTGGAAGGGCCATCCCCGTCGTAACTCGAGAATATACCCCAGGTTCCCGCCGCAACTCGAGAAAAACCATGAGACTTCCCCCTCGATGCGAGATGAGGCCCGATTCCCCTGTACTGCGTGCAGAGCAATTCCGTCTTGCACATCACACATGAAAGGAGCCTTGATTTCCTTGATGGCACTCCAGAGAAACCCCAAGAACACTGTTTCAAGGATAGAGGGATCCTGAGGTCACTGTAGCAACACGAAAGAACTCTGTGGACCAAAAATCAACTCGAAAAGAGAGGTTAGTCCCTGGATTCGTCTCCAGAGGAATACCACCCTACCACAAGCACCTCAAGAGGAGGCTTCTCTCAGCTCTAGGTATGTGAGAGGGACCCTGAGTTTGCGGCCTCAAGTGGAATGGACACCGCGATGCCCTGACTCGAAATAAGGCCGGATATCCCTGCAGTGACTTCAATGCAGGCTCGTCTTGCATCTCCCAGGACGAAAGGATGTCTGAATCCCCTGTGGAAAGCACAGAGAAAGACTTAGTTCCCCACCTCATCGGGACCGATAGCCTCACATCCTTTGAAAACGCCAGAGGTACGCGGAGATCAGTGCCTCCAAAGGAGACGATGCCTGACTCCTCGTGAAACTTGATAGGAGTCCCAGGATTCCTGTGGCACTTGGAAAGGGACACTTGGTCTCCCGCCTCAGCTGGAGAGGCGTCCCAATTGCCCTGCAAAGCCTCGAGGAGAATCCCGAGTTGTCCCTCGCAACTAGGCAGGAGTCCTGACGTGGATGAACAAACACGTGGGTGGAAGGGCCATCCCCATCGTAACTCGAGAATATACCCCAGGTTCCCGCCGCAACTCGAGAAAAACCATGAGACTTCCCCCTCACCGCGAGATGAGGCCCGATTCCCCTGCACTGCGTGCAGAGCAATTCCGTGTTGCACATCACACATGAAAGGAGCCTTGATTTCCTTCATGGCACTCCAGAGAAACCCCAAGAACACTGTTTCAAGGCTAGAGGGATCCTGAGGTCACTGTAGCAACACGAAAGAGCTCCGTGGGCCAAAAATCAACTCGAGATGAGAGGTTAGTCCCTGGCTTCGACTCCAGAGGAATACCACCTTACCACAAGCACCTCAAGAGGAGGCTTCTCTCAGCTCTAGGTATGTGAGAGGGACCCTGAGTTTGCGGCCTCAAGTGGAATGGACACCGCGATGCCCTGACGCGAAATAAGGCTGGATATCCCTGCAGTGACTTGAATGCAGGCTCGTCTTGCATCTCCCAAGATGAAAGGATGTCTGAATCCCCTGTGGAGACCACAGAGAAAGACCTAGTTCCCCACCTCATCGCGACCGGAGGCCTCACATCCTTTGAAAACTCCAGAGGTACGCGGAGATCAGTGCCTCCAAAGGAGACGATGCCTGACTCCTCGTGAAACTTGATAGGAGTCCCAGGATTCCTGTGGCACGTGGAAAGGGACACTTGGTCTCCCGCCTCAGCTGGAGAGGCGTCCCAATTGCCTTGCCAAGCCTCGAGGAGAATCCCGAGTTGTGTCTCGCAACTAGGCAAGAGTCCTGACGTGGCTGAACAAACACGTGTGTGGAAGGGCCATCCCCGTCATAACTCGAGAATATACCCCAGGTTCCCGCCGCAACCCGAGAAAAATCATGAGACTTCCCCCTCGCCGCGAGATGAGGCCCGATTCCCCTGCACTGCGTGCAGAGCAATTCCGTGTTGCACATCACACATGAAAGGAGCCTTGATTTCCTTGATGGCACTCCAGAGAAACCCCAAGAACACTGTTTCAAGGCTAGAGGGATCCTGAGGTCACTATAGCAACACGAAAGAGCTCTGTGGACCAAAAATCAACTCGAGATGAGAGGTTAGTCCCTGGCTTTGACTCCAGAGGAATACCACCTTACCACAAGCACCTCAAGAGGAGGCTTCTCTCAGCTCTAGGTATGTGAGAGGGACCCTGAGTTTGCGGCCTCAAGTGGAATGGACACCGCGATGCCCTGACTCGAAATAAGGCCGTATATCCCTGCAGTGACTGGAATGCAGGCTCGTCTTGCATCTCCCAAGACGAAAGGGTGTCTGAATCCCCTGTGGAGACCACAGAGAAAGACCTAGTTCCCCACCTTATCGCGACAGGAGGCCTCAAATCCTTTGAAAACTCCAGAGGTTTGCGGAGATCAGTGCCTCCAAAGGAAACGATGCCTGACTCCTCGTGTAACTTGATAGGAGACCCAGGATTCCTGTGGCATGTGGAAAGGGACTCTTGGTCTCCCGTCTCAGCTGGAGAGGCGTCCCAATTGCCCTGCAAAGCCTCGAGGAGAATCCCGAGTTGTCCCTCGCAACTAGGCAGGAGTCCTGACGTCGCTGAAGAAACACGTGTGTGGAAGGGCCATCCCCGTCGTAACTCGAGAATATACCCCAGGTTCCCACCGCAACTCGAGAAAAACCATGAGACTTCCCCCTCGCCGCGAGATGAGGCCCGATTCCCCTGCACTGCGTGCAGAGCAATTCCGTGTTGCACATCACACATGAAAGGAGCCTTGATTTCCTTCATGGCACTCCAGAGAAACCCCAAGAACACTGTTTCAAGGCTAGAGGGATCCTGAGGTCACTGTAGCAACACGAAAGAACTCTGTGGACCAAAAATCAACTCGAAAAGAGAGGTTAGTCCCTGGATTCGTCTCCAGAGGAATACCACCTTACCACAAGCACCTCAAGAGGAGGCTTCTCTCAGCTCTAGGTATGTGAGAGGGACCCTGAGTTTGCGGCCTCAAGTGGAATGGACACCGCGATGCCCTGACTCGAAATAAGGCCGGATATCCCTGCAGTGACTTCAATGCAGGCTCGTCTTGCATCTCCCAGGACGAAAGGATGTCTGAATCCCCTGTGGAAAGCACAGAGAAAGACTTAGTTTCCCACCTCTTCGCGATCGGAGGCCTCACATCCTTTGAAAACTCCAGAGGTACGCGGAGATCAGTGCCTCCAAAGGAGACGATGCCTGACTCCTCGCGAAACTTGATAGGAGTCCCAGGATTCCTGTGGCACGTGGAAAGGGACCCTTGGTCTCCCGCCTCAGCTGGAGAGGCGTCCCAATTGCCCTGCCAAGCCTCGAGGAGAATCCAGAGTTGTCCCTCGCAACTAGGCAGGAGTCCTGACGTGGCTGAACAAACACGTGGGTGGAAGGGCCATCCCCGTCGTAACTCGAGAATATACCCCAGGTTCCCGCCGCAACTCGAGAAAAACCATGAGACTTCCCCCTCGCCGCGAGATGAGGCCCGATTCCCCTGCACTGCGTGCAGAGCAATTCCGTGTTGCACATCACACATGAAAGGAGCCTTGATTTCCTTGATGGCACTCCAGAGAAACCCCAAGAACACTGTTTCTAGGCTAGAGGCATCCTCAGGTCACTGTAACAACACGAAAGAGCTCCGTGGGCCAAAAATCAACTCGAGATGAGAGGTTAGTCCCTGGCTTCGACTCCAGAGGAATACCACCTTACCACAAGCACCTCAAGAGGAGGCTTCTCTCAGCTCTAGGTATGTGAGAGGGACCCTGAGTTTGCAGCCTCAAGTGGAATGGACACCGCGATGCCCTGACTCGAAATAAGGCCGGATATCCCTGCAGTGACTTGAATGCAGGCTCGTCTTGCATCTCCCAAGAAGAAAGGATGTCTGAATCCCCTGTGGAGACCACAGAGAAAGACCTAGTTCCCCACCTCATCGCGACCGGAGGCCTCACATCCTTTGAAAACTCCAGAGGTATGCGGAGATCAGTGCCTCCAAAGGAGACGATGCCTGACTCCTCGCGAAACTTGATAGGAGTCCCAGGATTCCTGTGGCACGTGGAAAGGGACGCTTGGTCTCCCGCCTCAGCTGGAGAGGCGTCCCAATTGCCTTGCCAAGCCTCGAGGAGAATCCCGAGTTGTGTCTCGCAACTAGGCAAGAGTCCTGACGTGGCTGAACAAACACGTGTGTGGAAGGGCCATCCCCGTCGTAACTCGAGAATATACCCCAGGTTTCCGCCGCAACTCGAGAAAAACCATGAGACTTCCCCCTCGATGCGAGATGAGGCCCGATTCCCCTGTACTGCGTGCAGAGCAATTCCATCTTGCACATCACACATGAAAGGAGCCTTGATTTCCTTGATGGCACTCCAGAGAAACCCCAAGAACACTGTTTCAAGGCTAGAGGGATCCTGAGGTCACTGTTGCAACACGAAAGAGCTCCGTGGACCCAAAATCAACTCGAGATGAGAGGTTAGTCCCTGGCTTCGACTCCAGAGGAATACCACCTTACCACAAGCACCTCAAGAGGAGGCTTCTCTCAGCTCTAGGTATGTGAGAGGGACCCTGAGTTTGCGGCCTCAAGTGGAATGGACACCGCGATGCCCTGACTCGAAATAAGGCTGGATATCCCTGCAGTGACTGGAATGCAGGCTCGTCTTGCATCTCCCAAGACGAAAGGGTGTCTGAATCCCCTGTGGAGACTACAGAGAAAGACCTAGTTCCCCACCTCATCGCGACAGGAGGCCTCAAATCCTTTGAAAACTCCAGAGGTATGCGGAGATCAGTGCCTCCAAAGGAGACGATGCCTGACTCCTCGTGAAACTTGATAGGAGACCCAGGATTCCTGTGGCACGTGGAAAGGGACCCTTGGTCTCCCGTCTCAGCTGGAGAGGCGTCCCAATTGTCCTGCAAAGCCTCGAGGAGAATCCCGAGTTGTCCCTCGCAACTAGGCAGGAGTCCTGACATGGCTGAACACACACGTGTGTGGAAGGGCCATCCCCGTCGTAACTCGAGAATATACCCCAGGTTCCCGCCGCAACTCGAGAAAAACCATGAGACTTCCCCCTCGCCGCGAGATGAGGCCCGATTCCCCTGCACTGCGTGCAGAGCAATTCCGTGTTGCACATCACACATGAAAGGAGCCTTGATTTCCTTGATGGCACTCCAGAGAAACCCCAAGAACACTGTTTCAAGGCTAGAGGGATCCTGAGGTCACTGTAGCAACACGAAAGAGCTCCGTGGACCAAGAATCAACACGAGATGAGAGGTTAGTCCCTGGCTTCGACTCCTGAGGAATACCACCTTACCACAAGCACCTCAAGAGGAGGCTTCTCTCAGCTCTAGGTATGTGAGAGGGATCCTGAGTTTGCGGCCTCAAGTGGAATGGACACCGCGATGCCCTGACTCGAAATAAGGCCGGATATCCCTGCAGTGACTTGAATGCAGGCTCGTCTTGCATCTCCCAAGAAGAAAGGATGTCTGAATCCCCTGTGGAGACCACAGAGAAAGACCTAGTTCCCCACCTCATCGCGACCGGAGGCCTCACATCCTTTGAAAACTCCAGAGGTACGCGGAGATCAGTGCCTCCAAAGGAGACGATGCCTGACTCCTCGTGAAACTTGATAGGAGTCCCAGGATTCCTGTGGCACGTGGAAAGGGACCCTTGGTCTCCTGCCTCAGCTGGAGAGGCGTTCCAATTGCCCTGCCAAGCCTCGAGGAGAATCCCGAGTTGTCCCTCGCAACTAGGCAGGAGTCCTGACGTGGCTGAACAAACACGTGGGTGGAAGGGCCATCCCCGTCGTAACTCGAGAATATACCCCAGGTTCCCGCCGCAACTCGAGAAAAACCATGAGACTTCCCCCTCGATGCGAGATGAGGCCCGATTCCCCTGTACTGCGTGCAGAGCAATTCCGTCTTGCACATCACACATGAAAGGAACCTTGATTTCCTTGATGGCACTCCAGAGAAACCCCAAGAACACTGTTTCAAGGATAGAGGGATCCTGAGGTCACTGTAGCAACACGAAAGAACTCTGTGGACCAAAAATCAACTCGAAAAGAGAGGTTAGTCCCTGGATTCGTCTCCAGAGGAATACCACCCTACCACAAGCACCTCAAGAGGAGGCTTCTCTCAGCTCTAGGTATGTGAGAGGGACCCTGAGTTTGCGGCCTCAAGTGGAATGGACACCGCGATGCCCTGACTCGAAATAAGGCCGGATATCCCTGCAGTGACTTCAATGCAGGCTCGTCTTGCATCTCCCAAGATGAAAGGATGTCTGAATCCCCTGTGGAGACCACAGAGAAAGACCTAGTTCCCCACCTCATCGGGACCGGAGGCCTCACATCCTTTGAAAACTCCAGAGGTACGCGGAGATCAGTGCCTCCAAAGGAGACGATGCCTGAGTCCTCGTGAAACTTGATAGGAGTCCCAGGATTCCTGTGGCACGTGGAAAGGGACCCTTGGTCTCCCGCCTCAGCTGGAGAGGCGTCCCAATTGCCTTGCCAAGCCTCGAGGAGAATCCCGAGTTGTGTCTCGCAACTAGGCAAGAGTCCTGACGTGGCTGAACACACACGTGTGTGAAAGGGCCATCCCCGTCGTAACTCGAGAATATACCCCAGGTTCCCGCCGCAACTCGAGAAAAACCATGAGACTTCCCCCTCGCCGCGAGATGAGGCCCGATTCCCCTGCACTGCGTGCAGAGCAATTCCGTCTTGCACATCACACATGAAAGGAGCCTTGATTTCCTTGATGGCACTCCAGAGAAACCCCAAGAACACTGTTTCAAGGCTAGAGGGATCCTGAGGTCACTGTAGCAACACGAAAGAGCTCCGTGGGCCAAAAATCAACTCGAGATGAGAGGTTAGTCCCTGGCTTCGACTCCAGAGGAATACCACCTTACCACAAGCACCTCAAGAGGGGGCTTCTCTCAGCTCTAGGTATGTGAGAGGGACCCTGAGTTTGCGGCTTCAAGTGGAATGGACACCGCGATGCCCTGACGCGAAATAAGGCTGGATATCCCTGCAGTGACTTGAATGCAGGCTCGTCTTGCATCTCCCAAGAAGAAAGGATGTCTGAATACCCTGTGGAGACCACAGAGAAAGACCTAGTTCCCCACCTCATCGCGACCGGAGGCCTCACATCCTTTGAAAACTCCAGAGGTACGCGGAGATCAGTGCCTCCAAAGGAGACGATGCCTGACTCCTCGTGAAACTTGATAGGAGTCCCAGGATTCCTGTGGCACGTGGAAAGGGACCCTTAGTCTCCCGCCTCAGCTGGAGAGGCGTCCCAATTGCCTTGCCAAGCCTCGAGGAGAATCCCGAGTTGTGTCTCGCAACTAGGCAAGAGTCCTGACGTGGCTGAACAAACACGTGTGTGGAAGGGCCATCCCCGTCGTAACTCGAGAATATACCCCAGGTTTCCGCCGCAACTCGAGAAAAACCATGAGACTTCCCCCTCGATGCGAGATGAGGCCCGATTCCCCTGTACTGCGTGCAGAGCAATTCCATCTTGCACATCACACATGAAAGGAGCCTTGATTTCCTTGATGGCACTCCAGAGAAACCCCAAGAACACTGTTTCAAGGCTAGAGGGATCCTGAGGTCACTGTTGCAACACGAAAGAGCTCCGTGGACCCAAAATCAACTCGAGATGAGAGGTTAGTCCCTGGCTTCGACTCCAGAGGAATACCACCTTACCACAAGCACCTCAAGAGGAGGCTTCTCTCAGCTCTAGGTATGTGAGAGGGACCCTGAGTTTGCAGCCTCAAGTGGAATGGACACCGCGATGCCCTGACTCGAAATAAGGCTGGATATCCCTGCAGTGACTGGAATGCAGGCTCGTCTTGCATCTCCCAAGACGAAAGGGTGTCTGAATCCCCTGTGGAGACTACAGAGAAAGACCTAGTTCCCCACCTCATCGCGACAGGAGGCCTCAAATCCTTTGAAAACTCCAGAGGTATGCGGAGATCAGTGCCTCCAAAGGAGACGATGCCTGACTCCTCGTGAAACTTGATAGGAGACCCAGGATTCCTGTGGCACGTGGAAAGGGACCCTTGGTCTCCCGTCTCAGCTGGAGAGGCGTCCCAATTGTCCTGCAAAGCCTCGAGGAGAATCCCGAGTTGTCCCTCGCAACTAGGCAGGAGTCCTGACATGGCTGAACACACACGTGTGTGGAAGGGCCATCCCCGTCGTAACTCGAGAATATACCCCAGGTTCCCGCCGCAACTCGAGAAAAACCATGAGACTTCCCCCTCACCGCGAGATGAGGCCCGATTCCCCTGCACTGCGTGCAGAGCAATTCCGTGTTGCACATCACACATGAAAGGAGCCTTGATTTCCTTGATGGCACTCCAGAGAAACCCCAAGAACACTGTTTCAAGGCTAGAGGGATCCTGAGGTCACTGTAGCAACACGAAAGAGCTCCGTGGACCAAGAATCAACACGAGATGAGAGGTTAGTCCCTGGCTTCGACTCCTGAGGAATACCACCTTACCACAAGCACCTCAAGAGGAGGCTTCTCTCAGCTCTAGGTATGTGAGAGGGATCCTGAGTTTGCGGCCTCAAGTGGAATGGACACCGCGATGCCCTGACTCGATATAAGGCCGGATATCCCTGCAGTGACTTGAATGCAGGCTCGTCTTGCATCTCCCAAGAAGAAAGGATGTCTGAATCCCCTGTGGAGACCACAGTGAAAGACCTAGTTCCCCACCTCATCGCGACCGGAGGCCTCACATCCTTTGAAAACTCCAGAGGTACGCGGAGATCAGTGCCTCCAAAGGAGACGATGCCTGACTCCTCGTGAAACTTGATAGGAGTCCCAGGATTCCTGTGGCACGTGGAAAGGGACCCTTGGTCTCCTGCCTCAGCTGGAGAGGCGTTCCAATTGCCCTGCCAAGCCTCGAGGAGAATCCCGAGTTGTCCCTCGCAACTAGGCAGGAGTCCTGACGTGGCTGAACAAACACGTGGGTGGAAGGGCCATCCCCGTCGTAACTCGAGAATATACCCCAGGTTCCCGCCGCAACTCGAGAAAAACCATGAGACTTCCCCCTCGATGCGAGATGAGGCCCGATTCCCCTGTACTGCGTGCAGAGCAATTCCGTCTTGCACATCACACATGAAAGGAACCTTGATTTCCTTGATGGCACTCCAGAGAAACCCCAAGAACACTGTTTCAAGGCTAGAGGGATCCTGAGGTCACTGTAGCAACACGAAAGAACTCTGTGGACCAAAAATCAACTCGAAAAGAGAGGTTAGTCCCTGGATTCGTCTCCAGAGGAATACCACCCTACCACAAGCACCTCAAGAGGAGGCTTCTCTCAGCTCTAGGTATGTGAGAGGGACCCTGAGTTTACGGCCTCAAGTGGAATGGACACCGCGATGCCCTGACTCGAAATAAGGCCGGATATCCCTGCAGTGACTTCAATGCAGGCTCGTCTTGCATCTCCCAAGATGAAAGGATGTCTGAATCCCCTGTGGAGACCACAGAGAAAGACCTAGTTCCCCACCTCATCGGGACCGGAGGCCTCACATCCTTTGAAAACTCCAGAGGTACGCGGAGATCAGTGCCTCCAAAGGAGACGATGCCTGAGTCCTCGTGAAACTTGATAGGAGTCCCAGGATTCCTGTGGCACGTGGAAAGGGACCCTTGGTCTCCCGCCTCAGCTGGAGAGGCGTCCCAATTGCCTTGCCAAGCCTCGAGGAGAATCCCGAGTTGTGTCTCGCAACTAGGCAAGAGTCCTGACGTGGCTGAACACACACGTGTGTGGAAGGGCCATCCCCGTCGTAACTCGAGAATATACCCCAGGTTCCCGCCGCAACTCGAGAAAAACCATGAGACTTCCCCCTCGATGCGAGATGAGGCCCGATTCCCCTGCACTGCGTGCAGAGCAATTCCGTCTTGCACATCACACATGAAAGGAGCCTTGATTTCCTTGATGGCACTCCAGAGAAACCCCAAGAACACTGTTTCAAGGCTAGAGGGATCCTGAGGTCACTGTAGCAACACGAAAGAGCTCCGTGGGCCAAAAATCAACTCGAGATGAGAGGTTAGTCCCTGGCTTCGACTCCAGAGGAATACCACCTTACCACAAGCACCTCAAGAGGGGGCTTCTCTCAGCTCTAGGTATGTGAGAGGGACCCTGAGTTTGCGGCTTCAAGTGGAATGGACACCGCGATGCCCTGACGCGAAATAAGGCTGGATATCCCTGCAGTGACTTGAATGCAGGCTCGTCTTGCATCTCCCAAGAAGAAAGGATGTCTGAATACCCTGTGGAGACCACAGAGAAAGACCTAGTTCCCCACCTCATCGCGACCGGAGGCCTCACATCCTTTGAAAACTCCAGAGGTACGCGGAGATCAGTGCCTCCAAAGGAGACGATGCCTGACTCCTCGTGAAACTTGATAGGAGTCCCAGGATTCCTGTGGCACGTGGAAAGGGACCCTTAGTCTCCCGCCTCAGCTGGAGAGGCGTCCCAATTGCCTTGCCAAGCCTCGAGGAGAATCCCGAGTTGTGTCTCGCAACTAGGCAAGAGTCCTGACGTGGCTGAACAAACACGTGTGTGGAAGGGCCATCCCCGTCGTAACTCGAGAATATACCCCAGGTTCCCGCCGCAACTCGAGAAAAACCATGAGACTTCCCCCTCGCCGCGAGATGAGGCCCGATTCCCCTGCACTGCGTGCAGAGCAATTCTGTGTTGCACATCACACATGAAAGGAGCCTTGATTTCCTTCATGGCACTCCAGAGAAACCCCAAGAACACTGTTTCAAGGCTAGAGGGATCCTGAGGTCACTGTAGCAACACGAAAGAGCTCCGTGGACCCAAAATCAACTCGAGATGAGAGGTTAGTCCCTGGCTTCGACTCCAGAGGAATACCACCTTACCACAAGCACCTCAAGAGGAGGCTTCTCTCAGCTCTAGGTATGTGAGAGGGACCCTGAGTTTGCGGCCTCAAGTGGAATGGACACCGCGATGCCCTGACTCGAAATAAGGCCGGATATCCCTGCAGTGACTGGAATGCAGGCTCGTCTTGCATCTCCCAAGACGAAAGGGTGTCTGAATCCCCTGTGGAGACCACAGAGAAAGACCTAGTTCCCCACCTCATCGCAACAGGAGGCCTCAAATCCTTTGAAAACTCCAGAGGTATGCGGAGATCAGTGCCTCCAAAGGAGACGATGCCTGACTCCTCGTGAAACTTGATAGGAGCCCCAGGATTCCTGTGGCACATGGAAAGGGACCCTTGGTCTCCCGACTCAGCTGGAGAGGCGTCCCAATTGCCCTGCAAAGCCTCTAGGAGAATCCCGAGTTGTCCCTCGCAACTAGGCAGGAGTCCTGACATGGCTGAACACACACGTGTGTGGAAGGGCCATCCCCGTCGTAACTCGAGAATATACCCCAGGTTCCCGCCGCAACTCGAGAAAAACCATGAGACTTCCCCCTCGCCGCGAGATGAGGCCCGATTCCCCTGCACTGCGTGCAGAGCAATTCCGTGTTGCACATCACACATGAAAGGAGCCTTGATTTCCTTGATGGCACTCCAGAGAAACCCCAAGAACACTGTTTCAAGGATAGAGGGATCCTGAGGTCACTGTAGCAACACGAAAGAGCTCCGTGGGCCAAAAATCAACTCGAAAAGAGAGGTTAGTCCGTGGATTCGTCTCCAGAGGAATACCACCTTACCACAAGCACCTCAAGAGGAGGCTTCTCTCAGCTATAGGTATGTGGGAGGGACCCTGAGTTTGCAGCCTCAAGTGGAATGGACACCGCGATGCCCTGACTCGAAATAAGGCCGGATATCCCTGCAGTGACTTCAATGCAGGCTCGTCTTGCAATTCCCAGGACGAAAGGATGTCTGAATCCCCTGTGGAAAGCACAGAGAAAGACTTAGTTCCCCACCTCATCGCGACCGATAGCCTCACATCCTTTGAAAACTCCAGAGGTACGCGGAGATCAGTGCCTCCAAAGGAGACGATGCCTGACTCCTCGTGAAACTTGATAGGAGTCCCAGGATTCCTGTGGCACTTGGAAAGGGACACTTGGTCTCCCGCCTCAGCTGGAGAGGCGTCCCAATTGCCCTGCCAAGCCTCGAGGAGAATCCCGAGTTGTCCCTCGCAACTAGGCAAGAGTCCTGACGTGGATGAACAAACACGTGGGTGGAAGGGCCATCCCCGTCGTAACTCGAGAATATACCCCAGGTTCCCGCCGCAACTCGAGAAAAACCATGAGACTTCCCCCTCACCGCGAGATGAGGCCCGATTCCCCTGCACTGCGTGCAGAGCAATTCCGTGTTGCACATCACACATGAAAGGAGCCTTGATTTCCTTCATGGCACTCCAGAGAAACCCCAAGAACACTGTTTCAAGGCTAGAGGGATCCTGAGGTCACTGTAGCAACACGAAAGAGCTCCGTGGGCCAAAAATCAACTCGAGATGAGAGGTTAGTCCCTGGCTTCGACTCCAGAGGAATACCACCTTACCACAAGCACCTCAAGAGGAGGCTTCTCTCAGCTCTAGGTATGTGAGAGGGACCCTGAGTTTGCGGCCTCAAGTGGAATGGACACCGCGATGCCCTGACGCGAAATAAGGCTGGATATCCCTGCAGTGACTTGAATGCAGGCTCGTCTTGCATCTCCCAAGATGAAAGGATGTCTGAATCCCCTGTGGAGACCACAGAGAAAGACCTAGTTCCCCACCTAATCGCGACCGGAGGCCTCACATCCTTTGAAAACTCCAGAGGTACGCGGAGATCAGTGCCTCCAAAGGAGACGATGCCTGAGTCCTCGTGAAACTTGATAGGAGTCCCAGGATTCCTGTGGCACGTGGAAAGGGACCCTTGGTCTCCCGCCTCAGCTGGAGAGGCGTCCCAATTGCCTTGCCAAGCCTCGAGGAGAATCCCGAGTTGTGTCTCGCAACTAGGCAAGAGTCCTGACGTGGCTGAACAAACACGTGTGTGGAAGGGCCATCCCCGTCATAACTCGAGAATATACACCAGGTTCCCGCCGCAACCCGAGAAAAACCATGAGACTTCCCCCTCGCCGCGAGATGAGGCCCGATTCCCCTGCACTGCGTGCAGAGCAATTCTGTGTTGCACATCACACATGAAAGGAGCCTTGATTTCCTTGATGGCACTCCAGAGAAACCCCAAGAACACTGTTTCAAGGCTAGAGGGATCCTGAGGTCACTGTAGCAACACGAAAGAGCTCTGTGGACCAAAAATCAACTCGAGATGAGAGGTTAGTCCCTGGCTTTGACTCCAGAGGAATACCACCTTACCACAAGCACCTCAAGAGGAGGCTTCTCTCAGCTCTAGGTATGTGAGAGGGACCCTTAGTTTGCGGCCTCAAGTGGAATGGACACCGCGATGCCCTGACTCGAAATAAGGCCGGATATCCCTGCAGTGACTGGAATGCAGGCTCGTCTTGCATCTCCCAAGACGAAAGGGTGTCTGAATCCCCTGTGGAGACCACAGAGAAAGACCTAGTTCCCCACCTCATCGCAACAGGAGGCCTCAAATCCTTTGAAAACTCCAGAGGTATGCGGAGATCAGTGCCTCCAAAGGAGACGATGCCTGACTCCTCGTGAAACTTGATAGGAGCCCCAGGATTCCTGTGGCACATGGAAAGGGACCCTTGGTCTCCCGACTCAGCTGGAGAGGCGTCCCAATTGCCCTGCAAAGCCTCTAGGAGAATCCCGAGTTGTCCCTCGCAACTAGGCAGGAGTCCTGACATGGCTGAACACACACGTGTGTGGAAGGGCCATCCCCGTCGTAACTCGAGAATATACCCCAGGTTCCCGCCGCAACTCGAGAAAAACCATGAGACTTCCCCCTCGCCGCGAGATGAGGCCCGATTCCCCTGCACTGCGTGCAGAGCAATTCCGTGTTGCACATCACACATGAAAGGAGCCTTGATTTCCTTGATGGCACTCCAGAGAAACCCCAAGAACACTGTTTCAAGGATAGAGGGATCCTGAGGTCACTGTTGCAACACGAAAGAGCTCCGTGGGCCAAAAATCAACTCGAAAAGAGAGGTTAGTCCGTGGATTCGTCTCCAGAGGAATACCACCTTACCACAAGCACCTCAAGAGGAGGCTTCTCTCAGCTATAGGTATGTGGGAGGGACCCTGAGTTTGCAGCCTCAAGTGGAATGGACACCGCGATGCCCTGACTCGAAATAAGGCCGGATATCCCTGCAGTGACTTCAATGCAGGCTCGTCTTGCAATTCCCAGGACGAAAGGATGTCTGAATCCCCTGTGGAAAGCACAGAGAAAGACTTAGTTCCCCACCTCATCGCGACCGATAGCCTCACATCCTTTGAAAACTCCAGAGGTACGCGGAGATCAGTGCCTCCAAAGGAGACGATGCCTGACTCCTCGTGAAACTTGATAGGAGTCCCAGGATTCCTGTGGCACTTGGAAAGGGACACTTGGTCTCCCGCCTCAGCTGGAGAGGCGTCCCAATTGCCCTGCCAAGCCTCGAGGAGAATCCCGAGTTGTCCCTCGCAACTAGGCAAGAGTCCTGACGTGGATGAACAAACACGTGGGTGGAAGGGCCATCCCCGTCGTAACTCGAGAATATACCCCAGGTTCCCGCCGCAACTCGAGAAAAACCATGAGACTTCCCCCTCACCGCGAGATGAGGCCCGATTCCCCTGCACTGCGTGCAGAGCAATTCCGTGTTGCACATCACACATGAAAGGAGCCTTGATTTCCTTCATGGCACTCCAGAGAAACCGCAAGAACACTGTTTCAAGGCTAGAGGGATCCTGAGGTCACTGTAGCAACACGAAAGAGCTCCGTGGGCCAAAAATCAACTCGAGATGAGAGGTTAGTCCCTGGCTTCGACTCCAGAGGAATACCACCTTACCACAAGCACCTCAAGAGGAGGCTTCTCTCAGCTCTAGGTATGTGAGAGGGACCCTGAGTTTGCGGCCTCAAGTGGAATGGACACCGCGATGCCCTGACGCGAAATAAGGCTGGATATCCCTGCAGTGACTTGAATGCAGGCTCGTCTTGCATCTCCCAAGACGAAAGGATGTCTGAATCCCCTGTGGAGACCACAGAGAAAGACCTAGTTCCCCACCTCATCGCGACCGGAGGCCTCACATCCTTTGAAAACTCCAGAGGTACGCGGAGATCAGTGCCTCCAAAGGAGACGATGCCTGAGTCCTCGTGAAACTTGATAGGAGTCCCAGGATTCCTGTGGCACGTGGAAAGGGACCCTTGGTCTCCCGCCTCAGCTGGAGAGGCGTCCCAATTGCCTTGCCAAGCCTCGAGGAGAATCCCGAGTTGTGTCTCGCAACTAGGCAAGAGTCCTGACGTGGCTGAACAAACACGTGTGTGGAAGGGCCATCCCCGTCATAACTCGAGAATATACCCCAGGTTCCCGCCGCAACCCGAGAAAAACCATGAGACTTCCCCCTCGCCGCGAGATGAGGCCCGATTCCCCTGCACTGCGTGCAGAGCAATTCTGTGTTGCACATCACACATGAAAGGAGCCTTGATTTCCTTGATGGCACTCCAGAGAAACCCCAAGAACACTGTTTCAAGGCTAGAGGGATCCTGAGGTCACTGTAGCAACACGAAAGAGCTCTGTGGACCAAAAATCAACTCGAGATGAGAGGTTAGTCCCTGGTTTTGACTCCAGAGGAATACCACCTTACCACAAGCACCTCAAGAGGAGGCTTCTCTCAGCTCTAGGTATGTGAGAGGGACCCTGAGTTTGCGGCCTCAAGTGGAATGGACACCGCGATGCCCTGACTCGAAATAAGGCCGTATATTCCTGCAGTGACTGGAATGCAGGCTCGTCTTGCATCTCCCAAGACGAAAGGATGTCTGAATCCCCTGTGGAGACCACAGAGAAAGACCTAGTTCCCCACCTTATCGCGACAGGAGGCCTCAAATCCTTTGAAAACTCCAGAGGTTTGCGGAGATCAGTGACTCCAAAGGAAACGATGCCTGACTCCTCGTGAAACTTGATAGGAGACCCAGGATTCCTGTGGCATGTGGAAAGGGACTCTTGGTCTCCCGTCTCAGCTGGAGAGGCGTCCCAATTGCCCTGCAAAGCCTCGAGGAGAATCCCGAGTTGTCCCTCGCAACTAGGCAGGAGTCCTGACGTCGCTGAAGAAACACGTGGGTGGAAGGGCCATCCCCGTCGTAACTCGAGAATATACCCCAGGTTCCCGCCGCAACTCGAGAAAAACCATGAGACTTCCCCCTCGCCGCGAGATGAGGCCCGATTCCCCTGCACTGCGTGCAGAGCAATTCCGTGTTGCACATCACACATGAAAGGAGCCTTGATTTCCTTCATGGCACTCCAGAGAAACCCCAAGAACACTGTTTCAAGGATAGAGGGATCCTGAGGTCACTGTAGCAACACGAAAGAACTCTGTGGACCAAAAATCAACTCGAAAAGAGAGGTTAGTCCCTGGATTCGTCTCCAGAGGAATACCACCTTACCACAAGCACCTCAAGAGGAGGCTTCTCTCAGCTCTAGGTATGTGAGAGGGACCCTGAGTTGCGGCCTCAAGTGGAATGGACACCGCGATGCCCTGACTCGAAATAAGGCCGGATATCCCTGCAGTGACTTCAATGCAGGCTCGTCTTGCATCTCCCAGGACGAAAGGATGTCTGAATCCCCTGTGGAAAGCACAGAGAAAGACTTAGTTTCCCACCTCTTCGCGACCGGAGGCCTCACATCCTTTGAAAACTCCAGAGGTAGGCGGAGAACAGTTCCTCCGAAGGAGACGATGCCTGACTCCTCGTGAAACTTGATAGGAGTCCCAGGATTCCTGTGGCACGTGGAAAGGGACACTTGGTCTCCCGCCTCAGCTGGAGAGGCGTCCCAATTGCCCTGCCAAGCCTCGAGGAGAATCCAGAGTTGTCCCTCGCAACTAGGCAGGAGTCCTGACGTGGCTGAACAAACACGTGGGTGGAAGGGCCATCCCCGTCGTAACTCGAGAATATACCCCAGGTTCCCGCCGCAACTCGAGAAAAACCATGAGACTTCCCCCTCGCCGCGAGATGAGGCCCGATTCCCCTGCACTGCGTGCAGAGCAATTTCGTGTTGCACATCACACATGAAAGGAGCCTTGATTTCCTTGATGGCACTCCAGAGAAACCCCAAGAACACTGTTTCAAGGCTAGAGGGATCCTCAGGTCACTGTAACAACACGAAAGAGCTCCGTGGGCCAAAAATCAACTCGAGATGAGAGGTTAGTCCCTGGCTTCGACTCCAGAGGAATACCACCTTACCACAAGCACCTCAAGAGGAGGCTTCTCTCAGCTCTAGGTATGTGAGAGGGACCCTGAGTTTGCAGCCTCAAGTGGAATGGACACCGCGATGCCCTGACTCGAAATAAGGCCGGATATCCCTGCAGTGACTTGAATGCAGGCTCGTCTTGCATCTCCCAAGAAGAAAGGATGTCTGAATCCCCTGTGGAGACCACAGAGAAGGACCTAGTTCCCCACCTCATCGCGACCGGAGGCCTCACATCCTTTGAAAACTCCAGAGGTACGCGGAGATCAGTGCCTCCAAAGGAGACGATGCCTGACTCCTCGCGAAACTTGATAGGAGTCCCAGGATTCCTGTGGCACGTGGAAAGGGACCCTTGGTCTCCCGCCTCAGCTGGAGAGGCGTCCCAATTGCCTTGCCAAGCCTCGAGGAGAATCCCGAGTTGTGTCTCGCAACTAGGCAAGAGTCCTGACGTGGCTGAACAAACACGTGTGTGGAAGGGCCATCCCCGTCGTAACTCGAGAATATACCCCAGGTTCCCGCCGCAACTCGAGAAAAACCATGAGACTTCCCCCTCGATGCGAGATGAGGCCCGATTCCCCTGTACTGCGTGCAGAGCAATTCCGTCTTGCACATCACACATGAAAGGAGCCTTGATTTCCTTGATGGCACTCCAGAGAAACCCCAAGAACACTGTTTCAAGGATAGAGGGATCCTGAGGTCACTGTAGCAACACGAAAGAACTCTGTGGACCAAAAATCAACTCGAAAAGAGAGGTTAGTCCCTGGATTCGTCTCCAGAGGAATACCACCTTACCACAAGCACCTCAAGAGGAGGCTTCTCTCAGCTCTAGGTATGTGAGAGGGACCCTGAGTTTGCGGCCTCAAGTGGAATGGACACCGCGATGCCCTGACTCGAAATAAGGCCGGATATCCCTGCAGTGACTTCAATGCAGGCTCGTCTTGCATCTCCCAGGACGAAAGGATGTCTGAATCCCCTGTGGAAAGCACAGAAAAAGACTTAGTTCCCCACCTCATCGCGACCGATAGCCTCACATCCTTTGAAAACTCCAGAGGTACGCGGAGATCAGTGCCTCCAAAGGAGACGATGCCTGATTCCTCGTGAAACTTGATAGGAGTCCCAGGATTCCTGTGGCACTTGGAAAGGGACACTTGGTCTCCCGCCTCAGCTGGAGAGGCGTCCCAATTGCCCTGCCAAGCCTCGAGGAGAATCCCGAGTTGTCCCTCGCAACTAGGCAGGAGTCCTGACGTGGATGAACAAACACGTGGGTGGAAGGGCCATCCCCGTCGTAACTCGAGAATATACCCCAGGTTCCCGCCGCAACTCGAGAAAAACCATGAGACTTCCCCCTCGCCGCGAGATGAGGCCCGATTCCCCTGCACTGCGTGCAGAGCAATTCCGTGTTGCACATCACACATGAAAGGAGCCTTGATTTCCTTCATGGCACTCCAGAGAAACCCCAAGAACACTGTTTCAAGGCTAGAGGGATCCTGAGGTCACTGTAGCAACACGAAAGAGCTCCGTGGGCCAAAAATCAACTCGAGATGAGAGGTTAGTCCCTGGCTTCGACTCCAGAGGAATACCACCTGACCACAAGCACCTCAAGAGGAGGCTTCTCTCAGCTCTAGGTATGTGAGAGGGACCCTGAGTTTGCGGCCTCAAGTGGAATGGACACCGCGATGCCCTGACGCGAAATAAGGCTGGATATCCCTGCAGTGACTTGAATGCAGGCTCGTCTTGCATCTCCCAAGATGAAAGGATGTCTGAATCCCCTGTGGAGACCACAGAGAAAGACCTAGTTCCCCACCTCATCGCGACCGGAGGCCTCACATCCTTTGAAAACTCCAGAGGTACGCGGAGATCAGTGCCTCCAAAGGAGACGATGCCTGACTCCTCGTGAAACTTGATAGGAGTCCCAGGATTCCTGTGGCACGTGGAAAGGGACCCTTGGTCTCCCGCCTCAGCTGGAGAGGCGTCCCAATTGCCTTGCCAAGCCTCGAGGAGAATCCCGAGTTGTGTCTCGCAACTAGGCAAGAGTCCTGACGTGGCTGAACAAACACGTGTGTGGAAGGGCCATCCCCGTCATAACTCGAGAATATACCCCAGGTTCCCGCCGCAACCCGACAAAAACCATGAGACTTCCCCCTCGCCGCGAGATGAGGCCCGATTCCCCTGCACTGCGTGCAGAGCAATTCCGTGTTGCACATCACACATGAAAGGAGCCTTGATTTCCTTCATGGCACTCCAGAGAAACCCCAAGAACACTGTTTCAAGGATAGAGGGATCCTGAGGTCACTGTAGCAACACGAAAGAACTCTGTGGACCAAAAATCAACTCGAAAAGAGAGGTTAGTCCCTGGATTCGTCTCCAGAGGAATACCACCTTACCACAAGCACCTCAAGAGGAGGCTTCTCTCAGCTCTAGGTATGTGAGAGGGACCCTGAGTTGCGGCCTCAAGTGGAATGGACACCGCGATGCCCTGACTCGAAATAAGGCCGGATATCCCTGCAGTGACTTCAATGCAGGCTCGTCTTGCATCTCCCAGGACGAAAGGATGTCTGAATCCCCTGTGGAAAGCACAGAGAAAGACTTAGTTCCCCACCTCATCGCGACCGATAGCCTCACATCCTTTGAAAACTCCAGAGGTACGCGGAGATCAGTGCCTCCAAAGGAGACGATGCCTGATTCCTCGTGAAACTTGATAGGAGTCCCAGGATTCCTGTGGCACTTGGAAAGGGACACTTGGTCTCCCGCCTCAGCTGGAGAGGCGTCCCAATTGCCCTGCCAAGCCTCGAGGAGAATCCCGAGTTGTCCCTCGAAACTAGGCAGGAGTCCTGACGTGGATGAACAAACACGTGGGTGGAAGGGCCATCCCCGTCGTAACTCGAGAATATACCCCAGGTTCCCGCCGCAACTCGAGAAAAACTATGAGACTTCCCCCTCACCGCGAGATGAGGCCCGATTCCCCTGCACTGCGTGCAGAGCAATTCCGTGTTGCACATCACACATGAAAGGAGCCTTGATTTCCTTCATGGCACTCCAGAGAAACCCCAAGAACACTGTTTCAAGGCTAGAGGGATCCTGAGGTCACTGTAGCAACACGAAAGAGCTCCGTGGGCCAAAAATCAACTCGAGATGAGAGGTTAGTCCCTGGCTTCGACTCCAGAGGAATACCACCTGACCACAAGCACCTCAAGAGGAGGCTTCTCTCAGCTCTAGGTATGTGAGAGGGACCCTGAGTTTGCGGCCTCAAGTGGAATGGACACCGCGATGCCCTGACGCGAAATAAGGCTGGATATCCCTGCAGTGACTTGAATGCAGGCTCGTCTTGCATCTCCCAAGATGAAAGGATGTCTGAATCCCCTGTGGAGACCACAGAGAAAGACCTAGTTCCCCACCTCATCGCGACCGGAGGCCTCACATCCTTTGAAAACTCCAGAGGTACGCGGAGATCAGTGCCTCCAAAGGAGACGATGCCTGAGTCCTCGTGAAACTTGATAGGAGTCCCAGGATTCCTGTGGCACGTGGAAAGGGACCCTTGGTCTCCCGCCTCAGCTGGAGAGGCGTCCCAATTGCCTTGCCAAGCCTCGAGGAGAATCCCGAGTTGTGTCTCGCAACTAGGCAAGAGTCCTGACGTGGCTGAACAAACACGTGTGTGGAAGGGCCATCCCCGTCATAACTCGAGAATATACCCCAGGTTCCCGCCGCAACCCGAGAAAAACCATGAGACTTCCCCCTCGCCGCGAGATGAGGCCCGATTCCCCTGCACTGCGTGCAGAGCAATTCCGTGTTGCACATCACACATGAAAGGAGCCTTGATTTCCTTCATGGCACTCCAGAGAAACCCCAAGAACACTGTTTCAAGGCTAGAGGGATCCTGAGGTCACTCTAGCAACACGAAAGAGCTCTGTGGACCAAAAATCAACTCGAGATGAGAGGTTAGTCCCTGGCTTTGACTCCAGAGGAATACCACCTTACCACAAGCACCTCAAGAGGAGGCTTCTCTCAGCTTTAGGTATGTGAGAGGGACCCTGAGTTTGCGGCCTCAAGTGGAATGGACACCGAGATGCCCTGACTCGAAATAAGGCCGTATATCCCTGCAGTGACTGGAATGCAGGCTCGTCTTGCATCTCCCAAGACGAAAGGGTGTCTGAATCCCCTGTGGAGACCACAGAGAAAGACCTAGTTCCCCACCTTATCGCGACAGGAGGCCTCAAATCCTTTGAAAACTCCAGAGGTTTGCGGAGATCAGTGCCTCCAAAGGAAACGATGCCTGACTCCTCGTGAAACTTGATAGGAGACCCAGGATTCCTGTGGCACGTGGAAAGGGACTCTTGGTCTCCCGTCTCAGCTGGAGAGGCGTCCCAATTGCCCTGCAAAGCCTCGAGGATAATCCCGAGTTGTCCCTCGCAACTAGGCAGGAGTCCTGACGTCGCTGAAGAAACACGTGTGTGGAAGGGCCATCCCCGTCGTAACTCGAGAATATACCCCAGGTTCCCGCCGCAACTCGAGAAAAACCATGAGACTTCCCCCTCGCCGCGAGATGAGGCCCGATTCCCCTGCACTGCGTGCAGAGCAATTCCGTGTTGCACATCACACATGAAAGGAGCCTTGATTTCCTTGATGGCACTCCAGAGAAACCCCAAGAACACTGTTTCAAGGATAGAGGGATCCTGAGGTCACTGTTGCAACACGAAAGAGCTCCGTGGACCCAAAATCAACTCGAGATGAGAGGTTAGTCCCTGGCTTCGACTCCAGAGGAATACCACCTTACCACAAGCACCTCAAGAGGAGGCTTCTCTCAGCTCTAGGTATGTGAGAGGGACCCTGAGTTTGCGGCCTCAAGTGGAATGGACACCGCGATGCCCTGACTCGAAATAAGGCCTGATATCCCTGCAGTGACTGGAATGCAGGCTCGTCTTGCATCTCCCAAGACGAAAGGGTGTCTGAATCCCCTGTGGAGACCACAGAGAAAGACCTAGTTCCCCACCTCATCGCGACAGGAGGCCTCAAATCCTTTGAAAACTCCAGAGGTATGCGGAGATCAGTGCCTCCAAAGGAGACGATGCCTGACTCCTCGTGAAACTTGATAGGAGACCCAGGATTCCTGTGGCACGTGGAAAGGGACCCTTGGTCTCCCGTCTGAGCTGGAGAGGCGTCCCAATTGTCCTGCAAAGCCTCGAGGAGAATCCCGAGTTGTCCCTCGCAACTAGGCAGGAGTCCTGACATGGCTGAACACACACGTGTGTGGAAGGGCCATCCCCGTCGTAACTCGAGAATATACCCCAGGTTCCCGCCGCAACTCGAGAAAAACCATGAGACTTCCCCCTCGCCGCGAGATGAGGCCCGATTCCCCTGCACTGCGTGCAGAGCAATTCCGTGTTGCACATCACACATGAAAGGAGCCTTGATTTCCTTCATGGCACTCCAGAGAAACCCCAAGAACACTGTTTCAAGGCTAGAGGGATCCTGAGGTCACTGTAGCAACACGAAAGAGCTCCGTGGGCCAAAAATCAACTCGAAAAGAGAGGTTAGTCCCTGGATTCGTCTCCAGAGGAATACCACCTTACCACAAGCACCTCAAGAGGAGGCTTCTCTCAGCTCTAGGTATGTGAGAGGGACCCTGAGTTTGCGGCCTCAAGTGGAATGGACACCGCGATGCCCTGACTCGAAATAAGGCCGGATATCCCTGCAGTGACTTCAATGCAGCCTCGTCTTGCATCTCCCAAGATGAAAGGATGTCTGAATCCCCTGTGGAGACCACAGAGAAAGACCTAGTTCCCCACCTCATCGCGACCGGAGGCCTCACATCCTTTGAAAACTCCAGAGGTACGCGGAGATCAGTGCCTCCAAAGGACACGATGCCTGACTCCTCGTGAAACTTGATAGGAGTCCCAGGATTCCTGTGACACGTGGAAAGGGACCCTTGGTCTCCCGCCTCAGCTGGAGAGGCGTCCCAATTGCCTTGCCAAGCCTCGAGGAGAATCCCGAGTTGTGTCTCGCAACTAGGCAAGAGTCCTGACGTGGCTGAACAAACACGTGTGTGGAAGGGCCATCCCCGTCGTAACTCGAGAATATACCCCAGGTTCCCGCCGCAACTCGAGAAAAACCATGAGACTTCCCCCTCGCCGCGAGATGAGGCCCGATTCCCCTGCACTGCGTGCAGAGCAATTCTGTGTTGCACATCACACATGAAAGGAGCCTTGATTTCCTTCATGGCACTCCAGAGAAACCCCAAGAACACTGTTTCAAGGATAGAGGGATCCTGAGGTCACTGTAGCAACATGAAAGAACTCTGTGGACCAAAAATCAACTCGAAAAGAGAGGTTAGTCCCTGGATTCGTCTCCAGAGGAATACCACCTTACCACAAGCACCTCAAGAGGAGGCTTCTCTCAGCTCTAGGTATGTGAGAGGGACCCTGAGTTTGCGGCCTCAAGTGGAATGGACACCGCGATGCCCTGACTCGAAATAAGGCCGGATACCCCTGCAGTGACTTCAATGCAGGCTCGTCTTGCATCTCCCAGGACGAAAGGATGTCTGAATCCCCTGTGGAAAGCACAGAGAAAGACTTAGTTCCCCACCTCATCGCGACCGATAGCCTCACATCCTTTGAAAACTCCAGAGGTACGCGGAGATCAGTGCCTCCAAAGGAGACGATGCCTGACTCCTCGTGAAACTTGATAGGAGTCCCAGGATTCCTGTGGCACTTGGAAAGGGACACTTGGTCTCCCGCCTCAGCTGCAGAGGCGTCCCAATTGCCCTGCCAAGCCTCGAGAAGAATCCAGAGTTGTCCCTCGCAACTAGGCAGGAGTCCTGACGTCGCTGAAGAAACACGTGGGTGGAAGGGCCATCCCCGTCGTAACTCGAGAATATACCCCAGGTTCCCGCCGCAACTCGAGAAAAACCATGAGACTTCCCCCTCGCCGCGAGATGAGGCCCGATTCCCCTGCACTGCGTGCAGAGCAATTCCGTGTTGCACATCACACATGAAAGGAGCCTTGATTTCCTTGATGGCACTCCAGAGAAACCCCAAGAACACTGTTTCAAGGCTAGAGGGATCCTGAGGTCACTGTAGCAACACGAAAGAGCTCCGTGGGCCAAAAATCAACTCGAGATGAGAGGTTAGTCCCTGGCTTCGACTCCAGAGGAATACCACCTTACCACAAGCACCTCAAGAGGAGGCTTCTCTCAGCTCTAGGTATGTGAGAGGGACCCTGAGTTTGCGGCTTCAAGTGGAATGGACACCGCGATGCCCTGACGCGAAATAAGGCTGGATATCCCTGCAGTGACTTGAATGCAGGCTCGTCTTGCATCTCCCAAGAAGAAAGGATGTCTGAATACCCTGTGGAGACCACAGAGAAAGACCTAGTTCCCCACCTCATCGCGACCGGAGGCCTCACATCCTTTGAAAACTCCAGAGGTACGCGGAGATCAGTGCCTCCAAAGGAGACGATGCCTGACTCCTCGTGAAACTTGATAGGAGTCCCAGGATTTCTGTGGCACGTGGAAAGGGACCCTTAGTCTCCCGCCTCAGCTGGAGAGGCGTCCCAATTGCCTTGCCAAGCCTCGAGGAGAATCCCGAGTTGTGTCTCGCAACTAGGCAAGAGTCCTGACGTGGCTGAACAAACACGTGTGTGGAAGGGCCATCCCCGTCGTAACTCGAGAATATACCCCAGGTTCCCGCCGCAACTCGAGAAAAACCATGAGACTTCCCCCTCGATGCGAGATGAGGCCCGATTCCCCTGTACTGCGTGCAGAGCAATTCCGTCTTGCACATCACACATGAAAGGAGCCTTGATTTCCTTGATGGCACTCCAGAGAAACCCCAAGAACACTGTTTCAAGGATAGAGGGATCCTGAGGTCACTGTAGCAACACGAAAGAACTCTGTGGACCAAAAATCAACTCGAAAAGAGAGGTTAGTCCCTGGATTCGTCTCCAGAGGAATACCACCTTACCACAAGCACCTCAAGAGGAGGCTTCTCTCAGCTCTAGGTATGTGAGAGGGACCCTGAGTTTGCGGCCTCAAGTGGAATGGACACCGCGATGCCCTGACTCGAAATAAGGCCGGATATCCCTGCAGTGACTTCAATGCAGGCTCGTCTTGCATCTCCCAGGACGAAAGGATGTCTGAATCCCCTGTGGAAAGCACAGAAAAAGACTTAGTTCCCCACCTCATCGCGACCGATAGCCTCACATCCTTTGAAAACTCCAGAGGTACGCGGAGATCAGTGCCTCCAAAGGAGACGATGCCTGATTCCTCGTGAAACTTGATAGGAGTCCCAGGATTCCTGTGGCACTTGGAAAGGGACACTTGGTCTCCCGCCTCAGCTGGAGAGGCGTCCCAATTGCCCTGCCAAGCCTCGAGGAGAATCCCGAGTTGTCCCTCGCAACTAGGCAGGAGTCCTGACGTGGATGAACAAACACGTGGGTGGAAGGGCCATCCCCGTCGTAACTCGAGAATATACCCCAGGTTCCCGCCGCAACTCGAGAAAAACCATGAGACTTCCCCCTCACCGCGAGATGAGGCCCGATTCCCCTGCACTGCGTGCAGAGCAATTCCGTGTTGCACATCACACATGAAAGGAGCCTTGATTTCCTTCATGGCACTCCAGAGAAACCCCAAGAACACTGTTTCAAGGCTAGAGGGATCCTGAGGTCACTGTAGCAACACGAAAGAGCTCCGTGGGCCAAAAATCAACTCGAGATGAGAGGTTAGTCCCTGGCTTCGACTCCAGAGGAATACCACCTGACCACAAGCACCTCAAGAGGAGGCTTCTCTCAGCTCTAGGTATGTGAGAGGGACCCTGAGTTTGCGGCCTCAAGTGGAATGGACACCGCGATGCCCTGACGCGAAATAAGGCTGGATATCCCTGCAGTGACTTGAATGCAGGCTCGTCTTGCATCTCCCAAGATGAAAGGATGTCTGAATCCCCTGTGGAGACCACAGAGAAAGACCTAGTTCCCCACCTCATCGCGACCGGAGGCCTCACATCCTTTGAAAACTCCAGAGGTACGCGGAGATCAGTGCCTCCAAAGGAGACGATGCCTGAGTCCTCGTGAAACTTGATAGGAGTCCCAGGATTCCTGTGGCACGTGGAAAGGGACCCTTGGTCTCCCGCCTCAGCTGGAGAGGCGTCCCAATTGCCTTGCCAAGCCTCGAGGAGAATCCCGAGTTGTGTCTCGCAACTAGGCAAGAGTCCTGACGTGGCTGAACAAACACGTGTGTGGAAGGGCCATCCCCGTCATAACTCGAGAATATACCCCAGGTTCCCGCCGCAACCCGAGAAAAACCATGAGACTTCCCCCTCGCCGCGAGATGAGGCCCGATTCCCCTGCACTGCGTGCAGAGCAATTCCGTGTTGCACATCACACATGAAAGGAGCCTTGATTTCCTTCATGGCACTCCAGAGAAACCCCAAGAACACTGTTTCAAGGATAGAGGGATCCTGAGGTCACTGTAGCAACACGAAAGAACTCTGTGGACCAAAAATCAACTCGAAAAGAGAGGTTAGTCCCTGGATTCGTCTCCAGAGGAATACCACCTTACCACAAGCACCTCAAGAGGAGGCTTCTCTCAGCTCTAGGTATGTGAGAGGGACCCTGAGTTGCGGCCTCAAGTGGAATGGACACCGCGATGCCCTGACTCGAAATAAGGCCGGATATCCCTGCAGTGACTTCAATGCAGGCTCGTCTTGCATCTCCCAGGACGAAAGGATGTCTGAATCCCCTGTGGAAAGCACAGAGAAAGACTTAGTTCCCCACCTCATCGCGACCGATAGCCTCACATCCTTTGAAAACTCCAGAGGTACGCGGAGATCAGTGCCTCCAAAGGAGACGATGCCTGATTCCTCGTGAAACTTGATAGGAGTCCCAGGATTCCTGTGGCACTTGGAAAGGGACACTTGGTCTCCCGCCTCAGCTGGAGAGGCGTCCCAATTGCCCTGCCAAGCCTCGAGGAGAATCCCGAGTTGTCCCTCGAAACTAGGCAGGAGTCCTGACGTGGATGAACAAACACGTGGGTGGAAGGGCCATCCCCGTCGTAACTCGAGAATATACCCCAGGTTCCCGCCGCAACTCGAGAAAAACTATGAGACTTCCCCCTCACCGCGAGATGAGGCCCGATTCCCCTGCACTGCGTGCAGAGCAATTCCGTGTTGCACATCACACATGAAAGGAGCCTTGATTTCCTTCATGGCACTCCAGAGAAACCCCAAGAACACTGTTTCAAGGCTAGAGGGATCCTGAGGTCACTGTAGCAACACGAAAGAGCTCCGTGGGCCAAAAATCAACTCGAGATGAGAGGTTAGTCCCTGGCTTCGACTCCAGAGGAATACCACCTGACCACAAGCACCTCAAGAGGAGGCTTCTCTCAGCTCTAGGTATGTGAGAGGGACCCTGAGTTTGCGGCCTCAAGTGGAATGGACACCGCGATGCCCTGACGCGAAATAAGGCTGGATATCCCTGCAGTGACTTGAATGCAGGCTCGTCTTGCATCTCCCAAGATGAAAGGATGTCTGAATCCCCTGTGGAGACCACAGAGAAAGACCTAGTTCCCCACCTCATCGCGACCGGAGGCCTCACATCCTTTGAAAACTCCAGAGGTACGCGGAGATCAGTGCCTCCAAAGGAGACGATGCCTGAGTCCTCGTGAAACTTGATAGGAGTCCCAGGATTCCTGTGGCACGTGGAAAGGGACCCTTGGTCTCCCGCCTCAGCTGGAGAGGCGTCCCAATTGCCTTGCCAAGCCTCGAGGAGAATCCCGAGTTGTGTCTCGCAACTAGGCAAGAGTCCTGACGTGGCTGAACAAACACGTGTGTGGAAGGGCCATCCCCGTCATAACTCGAGAATATACCCCAGGTTCCCGCCGCAACCCGAGAAAAACCATGAGACTTCCCCCTCGCCGCGAGATGAGGCCCGATTCCCCTGCACTGCGTGCAGAGCAATTCCGTGTTGCACATCACACATGAAAGGAGCCTTGATTTCCTTCATGGCACTCCAGAGAAACCCCAAGAACACTGTTTCAAGGCTAGAGGGATCCTGAGGTCACTCTAGCAACACGAAAGAGCTCTGTGGACCAAAAATCAACTCGAGATGAGAGGTTAGTCCCTGGCTTTGACTCCAGAGGAATACCACCTTACCACAAGCACCTCAAGAGGAGGCTTCTCTCAGCTTTAGGTATGTGAGAGGGACCCTGAGTTTGCGGCCTCAAGTGGAATGGACACCGAGATGCCCTGACTCGAAATAAGGCCGTATATCCCTGCAGTGACTGGAATGCAGGCTCGTCTTGCATCTCCCAAGACGAAAGGGTGTCTGAATCCCCTGTGGAGACCACAGAGAAAGACCTAGTTCCCCACCTTATCGCGACAGGAGGCCTCAAATCCTTTGAAAACTCCAGAGGTTTGCGGAGATCAGTGCCTCCAAAGGAAACGATGCCTGACTCCTCGTGAAACTTGATAGGAGACCCAGGATTCCTGTGGCACGTGGAAAGGGACTCTTGGTCTCCCGTCTCAGCTGGAGAGGCGTCCCAATTGCCCTGCAAAGCCTCGAGGATAATCCCGAGTTGTCCCTCGCAACTAGGCAGGAGTCCTGACGTCGCTGAAGAAACACGTGTGTGGAAGGGCCATCCCCGTCGTAACTCGAGAATATACCCCAGGTTCCCGCCGCAACTCGAGAAAAACCATGAGACTTCCCCCTCGCCGCGAGATGAGGCCCGATTCCCCTGCACTGCGTGCAGAGCAATTCCGTGTTGCACATCACACATGAAAGGAGCCTTGATTTCCTTGATGGCACTCCAGAGAAACCCCAAGAACACTGTTTCAAGGATAGAGGGATCCTGAGGTCACTGTTGCAACACGAAAGAGCTCCGTGGACCCAAAATCAACTCGAGATGAGAGGTTAGTCCCTGGCTTCGACTCCAGAGGAATACCACCTTACCACAAGCACCTCAAGAGGAGGCTTCTCTCAGCTCTAGGTATGTGAGAGGGACCCTGAGTTTGCGGCCTCAAGTGGAATGGACACCGCGATGCCCTGACTCGAAATAAGGCCTGATATCCCTGCAGTGACTGGAATGCAGGCTCGTCTTGCATCTCCCAAGACGAAAGGGTGTCTGAATCCCCTGTGGAGACCACAGAGAAAGACCTAGTTCCCCACCTCATCGCGACAGGAGGCCTCAAATCCTTTGAAAACTCCAGAGGTATGCGGAGATCAGTGCCTCCAAAGGAGACGATGCCTGACTCCTCGTGAAACTTGATAGGAGACCCAGGATTCCTGTGGCACGTGGAAAGGGACCCTTGGTCTCCCGTCTGTGCTGGAGAGGCGTCCCAATTGTCCTGCAAAGCCTCGAGGAGAATCCCGAGTTGTCCCTCGCAACTAGGCAGGAGTCCTGACATGGCTGAACACACACGTGTGTGGAAGGGCCATCCCCGTCGTAACTCGAGAATATACCCCAGGTTCCCGCCGCAACTCGAGAAAAACCATGAGACTTCCCCCTCGCCGCGAGATGAGGCCCGATTCCCCTGCACTGCGTGCAGAGCAATTCCGTGTTGCACATCACACATGAAAGGAGCCTTGATTTCCTTCATGGCACTCCAGAGAAACCCCAAGAACACTGTTTCAAGGCTAGAGGGATCCTGAGGTCACTGTAGCAACACGTAAGAGCTCCGTGGGCCAAAAATCAACTCGAAAAGAGAGGTTAGTCCCTGGATTCGTCTCCAGAGGAATACCACCTTACCACAAGCACCTCAAGAGGAGGCTTCTCTCAGCTCTAGGTATGTGAGAGGGACCCTGAGTTTGCGGCCTCAAGTGGAATGGACACCGCGATGCCCTGACTCGAAATAAGGCCGGATATCCCTGCAGTGACTTCAATGCAGCCTCGTCTTGCATCTCCCAAGATGAAAGGATGTCTGAATCCCCTGTGGAGACCACAGAGAAAGACCTAGTTCCCCACCTCATCGCGACCGGAGGCCTCACATCCTTTGAAAACTCCAGAGGTACGCGGAGATCAGTGCCTCCAAAGGACACGATGCCTGACTCCTCGTGAAACTTGATAGGAGTCCCAGGATTCCTGTGACACGTGGAAAGGGACCCTTGGTCTCCCGCCTCAGCTGGAGAGGCGTCCCAATTGCCTTGCCA